>NC_088352.1:38457500-39805000 GCF_036884655.1 Musa acuminata AAA Group
ATCATTCTATGCATCTCCTTCACACTAAAACTTCTTTTGCAGACTTGTTCAAAAGATCCAGTCATAGAACAGGTCAATCTTGCTGTACCATGTCAGATTTGTGGTGTCCTTTGAGTATGTCATCATGGTTGATAGGTTGGCTGTTGAGAATAAGATTTGTCAGGTCAAGAATTAATCAATAGCCTTTCTGAATTAATTCAGAATCCAGGAACTATTTGGAAATTCTTCCTTGTGATAAAGGTATCACTGAAAATGAAATTAATCCAAGAGTTCATGTAAACCTTGCAAACTTGCAGTTTAGCAGGTACAGTTTTGTAGATGAAAGAGGACAAGCCATGGCATTTATGTTGTCTAGGAGGAAGACAGCATCATCTTCCATCAGTAAGAAATAATGCTCAATCCTACAGTTGCATGCAGTTTCCTTTGGTCTTACATTGCCTCCAGAATTTTATCTCTATAGAATTTCTAAGAAAAAAAAGAAAAAAAGAAAGGCACCACTTGCAAATTTCAAGAACATGAAGTAGTCAAAGAAGCAGAAACAATTGGAGTAGAGGATGTGGGAATTTTCCTTTGTTGGGTATTCAGATATGATGAATTGTCTCATATGATGAACTGATAAGATCAGTAAAGTGGATGCATAACATATAAGTGCTCACATTTTTGTGAGTAGAGTGTTTGGATTGATTGGTATTAAAAGGCTTTGGTACCAAAGGAGATGATAAGAAGAAAAGAAGCTCATATAAGAATGGATTGCAATGTGGTTTCACTTCTACTTGTTCCTATTGAGTCTATGAGTACAGTAACTTGAACATACAATTTAGATTGAGATATTGTGGCATTTACAACTTATGCAGAAGCATAGAAAGAAGAAAGTAACAGAAGCATACTTGAGAAGAGCATATCCAATAAGCTCACCATTGCTAAAAAAAGGTGGAGATGTGTGTCAGACCTTAGCTGCATGTTGATGAACTTTGAAGAGCCTATTGGAGCAGCATGTCATTACTCCACCATTGCTCCAAACCATGGGGATAACATTAGCAGCAACAACAGTGCCAGCAGAATCAGTGCAATAACAACAAATGTAGTCACTGCATCAGCTGAAACTAATCCTTTTGAATGCAATCTGTCAATTCTTTTCTTGATTCACTCCAGAAGTGAAAATTAGAGAGTAATGGACATAATGCACCAAAACCCAAATTTAGAGTTACAAACAGCAGAGTTTGAATGGATTACAAGGATGTGTGCTGGACAAGGTACAATGAGAAGTGAACAGCAAAATGGTGTACAAGAGAATTGGTTGAAGATTAGTCTTTGTAATAGAATCCAATAGAACAATCCCATGGATACATACAGTCATCAAGGGGAAAGGATAAAGTGAATTGGATTTCTGACAGAATTCAGTGACATTTCTTTGCTTGGTGTGATTTCATGGGTTCATCTAGAGATGTTTGATGGTTATTCTGAATCCTGCCAACAAGAAAATGCATCTTAAAATTGATTTAAATGGTACAGTGTTTATTCAGTATGACCTTTCTATCTCTCATCCTGCAAGCAATAAGATGATTCATTTAGTAAATGAACTATTTAATTATTTCTCCTTCTTGTTTATGATAAACCCATTTTAAAATAAACAATTTGAAGATTCTAAGGAACAAAATAGAGTCAACAGAAAAGACAAACAAGAAAAGTATGCATGAATAGTCAACTTTGTACAAGAATTACTCAACTATGATAGAAATCTAGTAAGAAAATCCCCAACAACACCTCAAAGAACATCAATTAACAAGAAAGGAACATAATATGGAAATCAAAGGACCAACTTGGACAAGAACTACTCCACCAAAAGAAGATAAAGACATGGGTAGAAACCCCCCAACATTGCATGCATTGTATATTATTATAATAAACCTATATATTGTTACATTGTCTTTTAACATTTGTGATCAAGATTAAACCTAAGAAGTGGCGCATGAGATTCAATCTAATCTTGTCTATCATTATAATTGGGTTATATTTTATATCAATTGGATTTATGTGGTCATATATATCATCAATATTTAATGATAAGGGCATAGTTGTCCTTTTGCAGTGAAACCCCACAGTGTTGATGCGAATGAAGGGGTAAATGTAGAAATATGAAATCTTGAAGTGCGTTTAGGTGAAGTTGCCTTCCTTTTAGCGGTATATATACAAATAATAATCTTTTAGGGGTACATATGAAAATGTTATCACACGTCACTTATGTATTGCAAATATAACTTTATGTAATATAACCTTTAGAGCGGGTTGTATTTGCAAATATATATTGCGGAAGGCAAAATGATCTGTTCAGGGATATATATACAAATGTACCGATAAGCTTTTGACCTCGACCGGATTCGACGGCAAGAACCCTAGCGACGACGGCGGCGACGACGAGTCGCAGCTCCTCGCCCAAAGAGAAGGAAAAGGGCGGTAGAAGGGTTTGCGGGATCTGATTTCCGGCGGAAGGCGCTGGAAGCGGTGGTGGTGCTGCTGCTGCTGCGGCCGGCGACGGTGGTAGTGGTGGCGGGATGGCGTACAGGGCGGACGATGATTACGACTACCTTTTCAAGGTTGTGCTGATCGGGGACTCCGGCGTCGGAAAATCGAACCTGCTCTCGCGGTTCACCCGGGACGAGTTCAGCCTCGAGTCCAAGTCCACCATCGGCGTCGAGTTCGCCACCCGAAGCATTCGCGTGGAGGACAAGGTTATCAAGGCCCAGATTTGGGATACCGCTGGCCAAGAGAGGTTCGGATTCTTGACCTCCCTGCTACGATTTATCTGTTGTTACTTGGATCCGATCTCTCCATTTCTTTCTTTGCCTTCTCTGTTCATCGGCCTTGGGTGCTTCGGTTTCAGATCCGGCGTGGGACGTGGTTCCGGTTGTAACCTCTGGTTATTCTGTTGTACGAAAATTAGGGTTTTGTGCATCAGATCTTGTCCAAAATCTTTTCTTTTCCTTGATATGAACGGCGCTCTGCCTTCCCCGTCAGATTTCTTGATTTTTTTTTGGGCTTTATTTCTTTTCAATGGTAATATCTGTGTAGTCGTCGGGGAAAAATTCAAAGCACGAAAGAAAACTTACTATTAAGGTCGGATGTTTTATGATTATGACTCATGGCATTATTGTAGAAAGGTAGATAGCATTACCTTGTGGACAACTTTCTATTTCATCAGTGTATATTTTGTGCCTGAAAGGAATTTAGAGTTTCAATACCTGGTTCCTGATCATGTAGCTAAGGTGGAACCCTAGAACCGAACTCATCTAGATCACTTGTTCTTATCTTAGGAAGAATCACAACACTCGTTTCGGTAGCTAAGGTGGAACCCTAGATTTTCACTGTGTTATACCTAAGTTGTGCATGCTCTGAAAACATTGTGTAAGAACCCCTTGATCTTCACACTGTCATACCTACAATAGATATACTTCATTTCATTTTACCTCTTCAAGAAATCCTGAAAAGTGAAACAAACCATATGTGGATGTTGGCTGTGAGTTAAACACTCACCGCAAACCTCTCTCCATTTACCCAATGCAGAGCAAGAGGTCAATTGCCATATCGATGCATCAGATAGGGCAAGAAAGCTGAGCTTTTACTTCCCTAAAATCCTCAATTTGTGCATCACCAGCGAATTCTTATATGTTAGGTCATCATCTCTAGATCCAGACTTCCATTTTCACAATCTAGCCAATCATCCTGCACTCTATAAGCTCGATGCTATAATGGCCCATGTATGGTCAGCACGGTGAAGCATTATTGCTTGAGATCCTTCACTTGGAAGATGGCAGTTAAGTCTTCTTAGAGGGGATGGATAAGAATTTGTTGGAATCCACTTAATATATTTGTAGGGAACATCAATAGACAAAAAAAAAAGAGAAATAGCAAATTTTTTTCATATAGGTGTTCTTTTCTTCCATTTTTCTAATAGAAAGATAAGATCTCTTGTTTACCTTGTTTGCTTCATCTTTTGTGAAGGCATATACAGAGGTAAAGAAGAAGTGTCCCAGTGCATGAGCTTCTGTTTTGTGAGGAAAAGTATATAGAGGATTATATGTTTTCTAAATTAGAAATTTTCCTTAACTTCATTGTTTTATTTATTAGCTTTTTAGTACAATTCCTTTTTCTTCTAGCAGTGCTTGAAACACTTGTATAGTTGATGTATTCTCTCGGTTGACAAATTGATCTTTTATGTATTCCCAATTTACAAAGAGTTCATGCCTTCATGTTTGATTATCCACGGAAATATTCCATTTTTCTCAGTGAATAATTTCATTTTAATCAGTTAACTATGACATATGTCTTATTCTCTTGGTGAAATCCTCTCCTTTGTCTTCCCTGGTGTTAGAATTGTGAAAGGTTTCTTAGCTTTGGCTGTATTTAATAGTGAAAATGAGAATCTTTCGTACACGCAGTTTGATATCTTTGCAAATTGTATTGCTCTCAAGTTTGCAGCACCACTTGGTAAGAAAACATTATTATGTGCATTTATGTTAGATGTGTTGAGCACAAAATTTTCGTTGGACTATATCTGTTATAGTGGCCTATGGTGTATACCATATACAGACTACTAACTCCTCCTATGTTACATTAAATTAGATACCGAGCGATCACAAGTGCATATTATCGGGGAGCAGTTGGTGCGCTAGTTGTCTATGATATCACACGTCATGTGACATTTGAGAACATAGAGAGATGGTTGAAGGAACTCAGAGATCACACTGATTCCAATATTGTGATCATGCTAGTGGGAAACAAGGCAGATCTACGACATCTTAGGGCTGTTAATACTGAGGATGCAAAGGATTTTTCTGAGAAGGAGAACGCGTTCTTCATGGAGACATCTGCTCTGGAATCAATGAATGTGGAAAATGCCTTTACTGAAGTGCTGACCCAGATATATCGAGTGATGAGCAGGAAGTCACTTGAAGCTGGTGATGATCCAGCGGATTTGCCGAAGGGTCAGACGATCAATGTCGGCACCAAGGATGATGTATCCGCTGTTAAGAAAGCTGGTTGCTGCTCATCTTAGGTTTAAGAGGTGAGACAACTGTTATCCCGACATACCGAAACAGCAGGTTATCACACGCTTACTGACTACACGGACAAGTTGTTGAGCATGACACTAAACGAGATGGTTCTTGCTGGGAATTTGTGTTTTTGTTTGAGGTTTTAAATGTGGTCTAAGATGTTTAAAATTTGCATTGTCCTTATTGTAGAACGGAAGACCATTTTGTTTGATAGATCATGTATTGCTAGTAGGTTTGTTCAACTCATCTTTGTTGCATTTTTCATTAGATGTTTGATAGATGATGCTATGATTTGATATTGGAAGCATCATATGTTTTGTTCAGTCTTTTTTGTGACTCACAGATCGCCTAAATGAGAAGACGATCCAAATACATATTGTTGATCGTATGCAGCCTTACATTAGTCTTCGATCTGATCATTGTAGTTTTTAAGTGTCCAAAAGGAGAGGGTAATAAAACAGAACACACTTAAACGCAGTAATTTGCAACCAACATGGAGACGAATGCAAAAGGCGCCGTGATGATGAGCCATGCAGTCACTCCCTCCTCTTCCCTCTCGTGCTTCATTGCTGCTGTCCCCCCTTCTTCTTCTTCTTCCAAATGTCTACCACCGTCCAAACTCCGCCTCCCTTCATTATCCCGCCGCACGCCGCCCCGCCAGCACCGTCGTCGTCCATGTCCCCTGCCATCAGTGGCGACCCCCAACCGACGTGCCAGGCCTCGAGGCGCCTGTCCATCGACCCGCAGCTTCTCCCCTCCTCGTCCAGCGCCGCGGCGCCCGCCTCCGCCGCCTTCCGCCACTGCTCCGTCTGCGCCCTCAGCCGCCTCATCTCCGCCTCCAGCGCCGCCTTCGCCCCCTCCGCCGCCTCCAGCTGCTCCGCCAGCCGGTCCGCTTTGGCTCTGCTCGCTTTGAGCTCCTCCTCCGTCGACTCCAGCTTCGCCATGAGCTCCGCTTCCTTTGCCCGTGCTGCGCCCGCCATCTTCTTCGCCTCCGCCTCGGCGTTCGTCTTCAAGATCGCATTCTCTACCACGAGAATCTCCGCTTCCTTCTCCTTCTCCAACAGCTTGACCTTTAGGTGGTCTACCACCGGGCTCACAGGAAGCACCGCCACTGCTTTGCTCTCCTTTTCCTCTTCCTCTGCAGCGATCGCCGCGTCGTCCTCATCATCGTTTCTTCTCTCAATGGCTGTCATTTTCTCCTCTTCCCTCGATACTACTTCAAAGGCATCCATCGACTTGTTCTCCCGTTGAGGTTTCTCTTCATTGAGCTCCTCCCTGGCTGTGCTCAGCCTGGTCTTCTTGTCGGCCACCATCGTGCCTTTCTTCCTCTTAATGCATTGAAGACACCGACCATGGCGTTGCGTCAGATCACAGGCGCCGAGATCACGAGCGTGAAATGATTTGATGGCGAGCAAGAAGAAGAAGGCCATTGATTACCACTTGCAACGCAGCACGGGGGGACACTTCGGGGCGACATGGCGGTGCACGCTGTCGGCCTGTGGTCTTCAGGTCGAGCGGTGACTGCCGCTGAGGCACACCGACGCTCTGCCCGCCATCAAAACACTTCCCGCCACACGTATAACACAGGCAACACAGGATTTGACTTTTCAACACCTGCATCCACAAATGGCAGCTGCCTCACAGTATAAACTGGATTTGTTCTCCCCAGTACCTGCTGCATCCTCAAGGCAGGCACTTGGAAATAGCATCTCTAATCACAAAGCCTGCACATTTCAAGAGCCATTCATTGTTAAGGATGTGTCATCATTGCGCATTACGTCGCAACAAGCAATCAAACTAATAAAAGAACTTGAGGACGGATTCAGCATTACTCTCAGTTCAACAGTCCAACAGAACACGACTCACTCGTTTCCCTTTCTTCATGACCTTCTTTGATTCGACTTTATTGGCTCCTCAGGAAGAAGGTGGCCCTACCAGTACCAGCATCTGCGGCATCATCACAGCAGGTTCCCTTTCAATAACACAGCTGAGCTGTAGCTCATCCTGAGCATTTGATCTCCCATTGTTCGCTAATAATATGATCCAATCAATAAGCAGAGCAGCTCACAACCATCCTTGCAGTGGCCTCGATGGAGCCGCCCAAGCTGCTCCAACGTGCACAAGGCCGGGTGGGAATGCTGATAACAGCACTAGCAGAACAACATCTGTTACAAGCTGAGTTTGGCGATGGCAGCTAAAGCGCAAAAAATGGAACCAGGGGTTGATTTGTAGGAACCACAGGGCACAAACTGGGTTATCTTTGATCCCCCATGCTCCATTGTAGTTCATCGTTCTTCCATAAGCCTCCATCAAACAAGCAAATACAGTGTAGCGCTGACGCAACCTACTTCTCGGAGATGCTTGGGCACAATTGCTAACTCTGATGAAACTGAATGACCACCACAGATTAGCCTGGAAGTTGCTGTGAGCAAAACAAATACTGAAGAGGCCCAATGAGAATGCTAAGTGCATCAAGATAATAACACAACTAAGAGTAACTGCAAAGTTGAAAAAAGAACGCCTGCAATGCCAGATCATATATGTTCTGCCAGAAAGAATCTGCAGCCTTGAGGTAAAAAAGCTTTACTGAAAACGCTACAGTATATAATTTGGAAATCTAACGAGTATTCATTTGCTCATAGGAACAATTCTTGGATCTGCATAATTGCAGATGACTGGCAAGCATATAAACTGTTAATCTGTTGTGTGCTTTAAGACTTCAAAACACCTTCTATGGTATTTCTGCAGTCCCACACAGGCGAAGCAAGAATTTGCTTCTTGGTTCTTATTAGTTTGCAAACTTCAGAGTCCTCTTACAAACTGGATGAGGTAGAGCCTCAGAGCAATATACACCATATAGGATAACAGAGGAAATTGAAATATCTAAAGCTTTTAGTTATGCATCCAAGATCACGGTTTCATTTGTCAAAAGCAACCAGCACCTTTTTGTTAAAACTCCACTGTAGCTGTCATGAAATGGATAGTGTTGTCCATTTCATGCCCCAGAAGCATATAGACGGGTCCATTCCTTGGCTGCAATGTCCAATAAAATTCCATGAAAAGAAATATAATCAGCAAATATTAATGCAGAAATAAGCATCAAGCTGCTTCTTCAAATAATAATAATAATCATCATCATCATCATCATCATGCTTACCTGTTTCCACTGCTTCTGCTTCGTTTGTCTTCCAATGCTTTGCAATGTTGTCTGAAAGTGGATCATCTGGATTTGGGGCACTGAGAAGAGCTTGAATACTAGAGAAAATAAAACCAATTGATATTAGATTTAGATTCAAGAAATTGAGAAACTTTATAAACTCAAGAAGCCAACAGCTAAATTAAGTACAAGCTCTTGAAAAATCAGTATAATTTAATGAAGTATAATCATGATGATCCATATAGGGATCCTATGTCCAAAAGTAAAGGATCAGATGCATGTGGTACGCAATAATGTACTCATCCTAGGAATGGCAACAGGTAGGGGAAGTTTTTGCAGTTACACATAAGACGGGCTTCATTACATGCTCGTTAATAATTGTTCAAATAGCATTAAGTAGTTTTATCATCAGCATATGTGAGACAGAGAGTCATCAAGGAGAAACAAGAACTATAGTCACAAATGCATGTATGCCCCTCAATCTACCGCCTTTTTGCATGCATGGCTCTGGTGTTATAAGCTCTCTGCAGCTACTTACTGTACCATGGACTAATTTGATGACAATCAAACCCATGCTTTCACTGTGGAAGTTTACTGATTACCACACTCCTCATCCCTAGAAACTCCTCTGCCCTTCAACTTACTTGTCTCAACCTCTCAACCCAATTTATGGGAAACAGATGGAAAGTATGAGATAAATGCCTCGTAGAAGATCAACCCCAGAACACATGATAAAGGAAATGCAGAGTTGTGAGAGCAAGCATTTATGTTTGTCTTTGATCAGCTATATACTTTAAGAAATAACCTGAGCAGTAACACATGCAAAAAGTAAAAAGAAAATTATGGAGCACATATTTCAGGGGTACAATGCAAGCAAATGCATTACAGGATTGTACTCACAAAAAACTGAGAATTAAGTTTCTGGTTATTCCACAGGGTAAATGAAACAGCCAAGAAAACGATGGTCACCTGAGAAGTACTGTTCTAATTTGGAGAGCTGGACTCCACTTGTCTTTTAGAATGTCTAGGCATATTCTTCCAAGCTGCAAAAAGCTAGTAATTAAGTGAAATCACAGTGACTGCGAAAGAACAAGAATGAATGATCTGCTAACCTTGTCAATATTAGGATGATAAATTTTGGTGAGGAAGCGGACCTGTTTCACAGACAATTAAAACAGCAAGGGTAGCTGACTCAGCATGCACAGCATGATTAAAAGAAAGAGAAACTCAAAGGTCATGGAAAGATTAGACCAATCAAATACTCTTGGTAATGCTTGTGTTCTGATGCCCAGTATGAGAAATAAAGGCTTGAATGCCAATAGATATTACAATGGATAACTAAAGAAAATATAACATTGAAGCATGGATGTTGCAACTTCAGATGATGAATCAGAAAGTGCAAATTCAAGATAAAAATAAAAATGAATCAAAAATTGACAATGTTGCTTGATATCAGCCATTAATGCAAGAGTTGACAAAGGCTATCATCTCGTGCTACGTTATTGTCCTAAAATATTACCAACACAATACAAAGGCATCAAGCGAAGTTCATCACAAAAATAATAGTAGCTAGTTGGATATCATCAGAGATTCCAGATGCACAACAAAACAAGACAAAACAAACAAATAAAAAAAAATCAAATTTCATGTCTCTGGAAATTTAGAATTAATCATTAAAATTAGCTTTGAGATTCAAACATTTTTCCTATAAGGTAATACTAATACTATGTATTAAGGAAGGAGAGAGAGTAAATTTACAAATTTAAAAGAATTGCCACAAAATAAAAAGGCAGATATGAAATTTTCCTGCCATTTTACGAAGCCAAATGACATGATATAACTTGTCTTTCAATACACAGATGCACAAGGAAAAGTTTGTCTTTCAATGTTTCTTCATTTAGATTGACAAGCATACTTGCATGTTCAAAAATAGTCACATGCTTGTCCGGGATTCAGTTAATGTCTCTACCTGTAGCCCCTACGCAGTTGTTTTGATGTCAGAAATAAAGATTTTTAAGGTTCACGTATCAAAATTAAGTAAATCATTTTAGAGCAGTTCAGAAGATTTAGTTAGGAAATCTTAATGGAAAGAAAGTTCATCTGCTTTGGGAAAAGAGGGGAAGCATGAATGTGTAACAATATGGGAAAATTGAGTGATGTAAGAAAAAGAGAGAGAATGATATTGCACTTAACAGGGTTCAGTGGAAGGGAAAGCTTAATACAGCCAGATGACCCCAAATAGTTGGCACCTTCCTTTTGTTGTCGTTGGTATTTTTAAAAATTCAAATGCAACAGCCAATGATACAGCAAAAGTACAAGCATGAACAGCTATTTGTTTTTGGAATATGTATGTTTTAAGGTTGAACTATTTCATTGTTTGGCATTGAAACTATATTACATGACTGAGGAAAGTCAAATTTAACAGATACATTGATATAATAATTCTCACAAAATGAGATCAGACCCGATTAATGTCATTGTGATGGTTTTGAATATCATGCTAGTGTTTTCAAAAGCGCTAGACGCCAGAACATGCCAAAACACTCGAGGCGAGCGAAGCGACACTTGGTACAACGGTAATGTTGCTCCTTTGCAACCTAGGAGCCTAGGGTTCAAGTCATGAAAACAGTATCTTTAAAATATTTAAAGATAAGACCACATACATTGACCCTCCCTAGACCCCGAATTGGTGGCAACCTGGGTACACTCTTTTTTTTATTTATTTAAAAATATATACCGAGTGAGCGAAGCTAGATGTTCCTATTATCTACCTTACAGTATACTGTTATGTCATAACTCCTAACAGTGTACCCACCGTTCGTAAGTTTCTTACAATTTAACAAAGTCCACCTAACAGTGTTCATAACTCCTGACAGTGAACTGTTATGCCTGAGTGCCTATGCTCATGATGATGTCAACCTTATCTCATCAGCATGGAGAACCATCAAACAAATAGGTCTAGCCAACCCTAAATATAAACAGGAACTGAAATAAGATAAATCTTCAAAATGCACAACTCTGTTGAACACCAATTTTATGTGTTTGACTTAAACACATCCACAATAATGGCTCTAAACAATACAATCAAGATGTATACGTAGTCATATCATCATACCCTTGGGGCAGCCATTGGATATTCTTCGGGTAAAAACAACTCAAGCTTGAATACTCCTCCTAACAAACAAGGTCAAAGTCAGACATGAAGGGGAGAAAATACTTCATATAAGTATATATATTGGAAGAACAAAATGTTACTAGAAACTTGAATCAATACCTTTTGATAAATACGTAGAACATACTTAAAATAAAATGAACATTGAACACAGTAAATGTTCCTGAAACCGATTTTGAATATAACTAATTGGTTATTTTACTTCAAAAGCCTCATTGAAGAATATGCTCTAGTTCAATTTCAGTCCAAGTTTCAAAAGACACTTCAAGATTTAATAAAAAAAATGTACACAAAGAAGCTCGTAAAGAACACAAGACTAGTTTGTAGAGATCTATAACTAACAGGCTTACACCAAGATTGAGGATTACAACATTAAATCTAGATATATTTAATTATCTGTGTTGAATCTACTGCGATGTCAGTGGTCGAGCCTTAATTTGTGATGGGAGTTGACCAAATATATCTAAAACTAAAACTTGCTTTTTATATTTATAAATAGACACAATGTTTCATGGATAATGATATTCAGATTTAAGTTTTTGATAACAGTTGCTTGTTTGGATGACATATTCATAACTGTTGCAACATGTTCATTGTTAAAATTAGTGTAGATGGTTCCCTGTGCAAGTTTTTTTCTGTTCAAATGGTATCAGATCAGTAAGTGCTTCTGACTTATAGATCTACCATAGAATATGCAGATAATTTTCATTGGATTATCGTTCTTTGGAGTATCATCACTCACATAGATGCAACTAGATTGTAAAGGCATACTTTCAACTTACACCTCTTTTGTCTTTCTAGAGCTCTTTGATATGTAAATTTTGCTTGTCACATAAATTTGCAAAATCAATGTATACAAGAATTCATTGTCGATGTTGCTACTGTCATATTATGTTCTGAAAATTAACAGATAAACTTAATCTTCCTTTAAAAACAGTACATCATTTTAGAACACTGTATATGGAAGGACTATATAATATGTGTACTAAATATATCGAGAGGATATTATATTCTATAAAGATACTCTTTCACCATGTATAACTAACCCCTTCCCACTTGGGTCTCTAGTCACATAGCTCAAAATACATAACCCTGAGCTATCATAACCACACCAAGTCTGTCTACTAACACAACCCACCTTCCACTTCCAGTATGGGATTAATTAGGATATCAAAGAAATAAAGCATCTAGGTCTAGTGTGCTGAAAAATTCACATTAATGACGTCACAAAGAGCGAAAACTCATCCTATACAGATGCCATCTTGAAGAAAGTTTACCAGGATCTGTAGTTTTGCAGAGTGAATTGATGAAGTGATCCAACTATTTATAACAGAAGAATCTTATTTGCAACTGTAAGCACACGCTACAGATGAATTTAGTAACAAGTCAGACCAATGATCACAATCCACAACTTTACCTTCATACGGAGACTGGGACGGCCCGAGAATCATCACGTTGAAGTAGCGCATGTTGTCTTCCGACGGGGAAGCACTTATTCCCGGAGCTGCAGAAGACAATAGAACGCGTCAACCAAAACCATAACACGCCAAGCATTCCCCCGATGACAATCCACAACCCCAAGCTCATCATCAGAGAAATCCAGCATGAGATCAGAACAGACGAGCCGAAACAAACCTGGTTCGCTGAGAAGCCGCTGCGTCTCCTGTTCGTATGACAGAATCAAGAAGCCAAGATCAGAGAACAAAACACGAAACCCTAAGAACATTCCCTCTCTCCTCGAGGTCTGAAGGGGAAGACGGGAGATCACCGATCGGAAAGGGTTCAGATCGAGGAACTTTACCTTGATGATCCTTCGAGGAAGATTGCTGTTGGCCATTCCACGCGATGGTCGGATCCCACGAGGACGGAAGAGGAGAGATGAGTCGACGGGGTGAAGGAAGAAGCCGATGTGAAGCCATCAAAAATTCGACTAAATCGCTTATATTCTCCCAAAAATAGCAAAATGATGTGCCTTTTGCGTTCTATTGCCCCAAGGGTTTACCCATACCCTGTGAGCCAAGAAAGGGGGCCCGCGGGACGTAGGAAAAGGTTTTCATTTATATTTATTAAAATTCTTCGAAAGATATATATGTCTTTTAATACGATGAAAATTTCTTATAATTAAAAAAACCCTAAAAAATACCTAAATTCTTTGTTATTGTTCTTCATATTATGTTATCATTTATTATTCTTAATATTATTTGTTATTTGCCGTCATCTGCACAGCAGTCAACAGTCGAAGGCAGATCTCGCCTTCATCGCTGCCTACTTCTGTGCCCGGCGACGACGTCCAACGTCACGTTGATCGGATAATTAATGACGAACACGTGAGCCTCCATCTGACCCACATATCGCACTGCTTTCTTTCCTGTTGACTCGCTACAGTCAACTCTCCTTCGGCTCCAACAACGAGCAATCGCGTGAATCGAGGATCTCGTTCTTTGTTTTCAGCCCACGATGTCAACGCTTCAGTCGAAGGCCAACGGCAGCGTCATTCATGGAGTCTACCTAAATCTTCAGGTCTAAATCTACCATCAAAGTTAATGAATCACTCAATCTAATTTAAGGTCGGCTCACGCAAATCCGGAGTAGAAGTTGTCTCGGTCCACCGCGCTACATTCTATTCCAAGCATTTCACAGTTTGAATCCTTTCTCTCGTCCTCTCCGCCTTCTATCCTTTTGAAGAACTCGTTCACGGATTCATTTTAATGATTTCTTTGATTCAAGATCTGCTTTTTCTTCGACTGCGACACTGCTGGGTGTGTTTGGGTGGAGAAAGATTGGATCTTGGAGTCTGATCGATGCGCGAAGATGGTGAAGAATTTGATGGAGGACAAGAAGCTCGACTTCGACGCCCCGCTCCTCTCCGTCCGGCGACTCTCTGCTGAAGCGGCGGCGGCGGCGGCTTCTTCTTCTTCGGTTCCACCCGCTTATGGGAGTGGAGAGAGCGGCAGGAAGCCACCGCCGCGTAGATTCTCGCTCCCTTTCTACAGGTCGGAGTTGAAGTCCGGCCCTGTGTGCAACCCCGGCGTCGTCCCCTTCGTCTGGGAGCAGACGCCCGGCCAGCCGAAGAGTGGTGGCGGCAGGCAACCGACGGTCAAGGAGCTGCATTCTTCACGGGAAGCCACGGCGCCGCCCGCGAAGCTCGGCAGTAGTATCAGGATTCATAAACCCGCCGCCTTCAATCCCAGTGAAGGCGCCGCAGCATCCCCTGAAGCGGCCAAGGAGGAGGACTTGAAGGCGGACAATAGGTCACAGCAGCAGCCGACTCAGGCGCCCAACAACACAAACAACAACGACGACGATGACGACGACGGCGACGTATTCACGGACGCGCCGGACGCGCTGTCGAGGACAGAATCCTTCCTCATGAACTGCAGCGTGAGCGGCCTCAGTAGTTTCCGCGAACACGCCAAGCCTTCGACCCACGCCTCGAGAGAGCCGCAGGTGCAGGACTTCATGATGGCAAGGTTCTTGCCCGCCGCCCAGGCGCTGGCGTCGGGCTCGCCGCAGTACACCTTCAGGAAAGCGGCTACTCCAGCCCGAGAGCCAACGAGGGCGACCGACAGGCTTGTGAGCGAGAATCTAAGAAGGTCTCCTCTCCTCCACCATCGAAGGCCTTCGCATAGCACTGACGACGACGGTGAAGAAGAAGATGATGACTACGACAACCATGGCCGAACGCCTTCGGGAGCTTGCGGGTTGCTTCCAAAGTTCTCTCTGAAGAGCTCATTTTGCCTCTTCAATCCGTTCCCCGGGATGAAGCATCGCGGCCGTCATCTGCCTCCGCCGAGGAGAAGAGAAATCCATCGCCCACAGATCAAAAACTCGAGTCAAGAAGAAGATGAAGGCACCAAACTAACAAGCAAACCCAACCGTCCAGGCGATTCGCCGACAGCCCGGCATTCTATCGGTGGAGCAGTATCACCTTACAGGTACGAAGCTCCTCCATCACCTTTCCGCGAAGGGAGAGGTTTTCTTGGAGTTCCCGGCAAAGAAAGCAACACTACCAACATCGAAGATGGAAGCCGGCTAGATTTGAAGAAAACGCATGCCGATGTTGCTCACCATCCTGAAGCAGAAGACTCGGACATGAACAGTGTGAGTCCCCTGCAGTCTCCTCTGCCATTACTGCTTCCTCAATCACCATCAGAGTCCTGGCTTCTCCACACCATGCCTTCGGTCTCATCCAAGAAGAATCCAACTCCATGGTCCTTTTTGGGGCTTGGCTTACAGCCTAGGAAACAAGCTCTCACTCATCTGGAGCAGAAAACAAATGCCGAACCTTCCAAGCCACAGCGTCGCCATGCGCGCTTTTCAGAGGTTTTCATTCTTCTCCTTTGCAATATTTGCGGCAAATCTGTAGCAACTTGCAAGTAATTTGTGATCTCTTTTCCTGTTTCAGTAGGTTCTTGTAAGGCCTGCATCTCCAAAGTCTGAAATATGAGATGCGAATTCATTCCTCGGCCTGCAGCTCTCTCTCTCTAACAGTTGCTTGGGGTCATCCAATGAAGATGATGCACTGGAGACAAGCAGACATTGGATTCAATTGAGTTGCAGTGTAGCTGACTGCATCATTCCTCCAAGCAAGATTGAAGGAAGATGATGCACTGAAGACGGGCAGAATGTATGGGCTCATATTGGGCCAGGATCCGACCCGATCCGGAGATTGCAAACGGATCCGGGTGCAAGTTGGGCCTCAAAAAGGACAAGCCCAGTAAACTCCGCACGCCATGGTAAATGAACGCGTGGAGCACCCGCAACCCACCATCGCCCTCAACCTCTCGTTCCTCCGCTGGTCGCAAAAATCTCGCCTTTGAAACCCTAACCTCGATCCGAGAGGCGACGTCGATGGCCGGGACTGGTCCGATCGCGCAGGACTGGGAGCCCGTTGTGCTCCGCAAGAAGGCGCCCACCGCCGCCGCCAAGAAGGACGAGAAGGCCGTCAACGCCGCCCGCCGCAGCGGGGCCGACATCGAGACCGTCAAGAAGTGTATGCACGAGAGAGAGGGATCGATCTGATTCTTTGATCTGCTTATTGAGCTTCGTTGACTTGTTTCTTCCTTGCAGCTAATGCTGGCACCAACAAGGCTGCTTCAAGCAGCACGACCCTGAATACAAGGAAGCTGGATGAGGAAACCGAGAACCTTTCTCGTGAGTTCGTCGATGTTTCTATTTGTTAATATTCATCTCGGTCTGTTGATTTCAGCTTGTTATCTGATGTTCTTTATTACGTTTATGTTTGATTGTTCATATAGAAGATTAGGATCTTGTCTGCTGTAGCTGGAATCTTGTTGGTTCCTTTAATGTCGTCCAAAAATACCAAAATTTATTAGGCATATGTTCTTCACATTTGGAATTTCGCCTTCTAATTGCCATCTCCTCTGCCAAAATAAGTAGATAAACAAACACCCTCATCGTCAAGGCACTTGGTTGTCATGTTTAGCTGATAACATACAGAAGAACACTGAAACATCGATAAAGAAATGTTGAAATAAACCATTAGCTACAGCATAGTGTTTCCTCAGAACAAAAGCCTTGGCCCAGCTGCTGCCTCTGCCCATTATCCCTCACAATATTTGGATGCTTTAGTAGGATATATCAAAGTATCATTTAGGTGATAGAGTTTATATAGATGTTTTGTCATTTTTTTAACTGCTTGAGTTGTTAGGATTACTGATGATCGAATTATTGTCTTTATCACAGTATCAGAATAAGCATGAATTTGAATCGTGTATGTGTCCCTCTCCATTATACTTTGTGTTTAATTAATATTTGCACAATGTTATTTTCTCTAATTGGCTTGTACCACCTACTTGTCACTTTCACATGTCAAGCCTAGTCTGGCCTACATGTGAGAGATGTTAGGGTTAATATAGATTGGGCCCTTTTCTAACAACTTATGCCTTTGAGATTTATAATAACCCAATCAAAATCTTTATCGTTGGTGACAAATTGAACAATCATGTCGTTTGTCACATCTAGTTTTGAGGTTTTAACATCTACAAATTTACATAAAGCATCATATTTGTCTGTCACCTTAAAAATACCTTCTATTTGAATTACATGGTTTTGTTATCACATCCTTTAATTACATATTACAACTTTTTGGTAATCATACTATTGTTTGTGAAGTCTATCAATCTGAGGACGTGCAACAAAAAGCTGGTTGTCGTTCGACTATCTCCTGCCACTTTCTGCTCCTAGCAACATTACATAAGCATTCAAGAAATGACAATTGGTTTCTTAGGCCTTATCTCAATGATTAGAACTCATGACAAAATGTTTACGGTCTTTTTAGCATAAAATAAGCAATTATCTTTAGTAGGAGACACCAAGATGGGACCAACTCCTACATGTAACACCATGTTGGTGATGAAACCCTTTGATATAGAGGTCTGTATTGACTAAGAGTAAAAGGCTATACAGAAGTTTGACACAAAATCTTGAATACTTTATCTGGCCTTGGACCTCCAACATTTTTTAGCAACCATATTTATCTTTTGACATTTTGGTGAAGTAGAGAAAGGCCTAGCTTATATTGCTAGATTGAAATTTATTTTGTGCGTGATAATTATTGACTTTCCTCGATATTTAAAAAAAAAAAGGCAAAATGAAGTCTAAAAAGCTGGCTCCTAGTTGCAAAGTTGAAGGTAGTCTTAGCAAGTCAGGTTTGCCAGTATTCAGCTGGGCGCCAGCACATCGTAGGTAGTCTTAGCAGATCAGGTTTGAGAATCAATGCCATCAACCACATTGACGGTAGTCTCAATAGATAATGTTTGACAGAATTTTCTATTTGGACCATCTTCATATTTGATACTATTTACAGTGAATTATATGCACGAGTTGTTTGATTGACGATGATCTTTGGTTGATGTTCCACATTTTTCATTATGATGGTAAGATGTTCTTCTTTCCCTCACTTGTTCCTCATCTGTATGTTTTCTCCTTATCAACAAGATGGGCGAGTGCCGTCTGAACTGAAGAAAAATCTCATGCAAGCTCGGCTGGACAAGAAGCTAACCCAGGCTCAACTTGCACAGGTATCGTCTCTATCAGTTGCCTTCTTGGTCAAATAGTTCCTTGCATATTACATCTAAGCTCACCCATAATATCTCACAGCAAATCAATGAGAAGCCCCAAGTGATTCAAGAATACGAGTCAGGGAAGGCCATTCCAAATCAACAGATAATTACCAAACTGGAAAGGGTGCTCGGGGTGAAGCTTCGAGGTAAAAAGTAGGGAGCACCACACCGCCGTACTAAAACGACTATGATAAGGAGATTTCATATGCAGGGTCTGGCTCTGCTCCGCATGATTGTGGTTTGGCACCATGCATATTTCTCTAGTAATAATAAGGGCATGTTTAACTCTTTCTATGTGGTTGCTTTGTCTGTGACTTGATATCAGTTTGAGATCCCATGTTTGAGTATAAAACTATTTGCTGTGGCCATCTTTTCTTCCTACCCCTGTTTCTTTCGTTTGGTATCAGTGGAAGATATATATATATATGTATATATCCATGTTCTGGACAAGCATTTGGGATTCCAAAATCTTAAATCTTCCCAGAATCTTACTTTCTGTTGAGAATCTTATATCCAGATTGATCTTTAATCCAATAATTGGTTTAGTGTACCCAGAAAAAGAAAGAAAAAATCGATCCAGTATTTGATGCTAAAATTTGCCAGAAAACTAAACATTGTTTGGAGAAAAATATGAGAATTAAGAAGCAATACTGAAGAAGTCTGTGTTTCTGTTTATATATGGGAGAATAAATGATATATCAGTAGAATGCCTTTCCTTGGAATCAAATTTTTGTAGCAGATGTAAGTTCTATTTGTAACACAGAAATGCTGAATATGCAATGACAGCACCTCACAAAATTCAATAAAATCTGTCCTAAAATTTTTGCACTAATTACATTTTTCTCTTATGATGTATGTAAAATAGATGTTTATGGTCAAATTGCATCCCCTCTGTTTTATCCAAGCAGTGTTGACTAATTTCATCAAAGGCACAATATAATTTGACGGGATACAAAAATCCAACAGAAAATCAAGTTTTGGATAATTTACAGCGTATAGAATAAGGAAGAATCCCAACCATGGCAGAGATTTATATAGTCTGATCCAGAATACTTGGAACACAAAATATATACTAAACAAAAAGTTCCTAATGGTTTTCATATTGATATCAAGCACGTACCTAATTTGAAAGGTCAGAACTCCAGCTGAAAAATAACTATTTTAGTGAAATTTAACTATCTCAATTCTCGAGCTATTATGCTAAAAA
Source organism: Musa acuminata AAA Group (assembly GCF_036884655.1). Lineage (NCBI taxonomy): Eukaryota > Viridiplantae > Streptophyta > Magnoliopsida > Zingiberales > Musaceae > Musa > Musa acuminata. Next base: position 38,477,173 of record NC_088352.1, read on the forward strand.
CTCAAGTTCTTTGTGGTCTTAATAACGTTGTCAAGCACAACCAAATTAGACACAACACAAAATTCACAACCAAATTAGACACAACACAAAATTCCAATAGGAAACTAACAAAAAGGCAAGTGTTGGACAACACTACCAACACAAAATTCCTATTTTCAAGCCGTCTTGAGGTTTTGTCACTGTACTTGGGAATGAAAGTTTACTCCAAACTCAAACTTTTGGAAGCTTTAGATGAACTGTAACTTTTCACCCCAACATCTGAGCTGATTCCTGTGGAATGAATGAATATGTTACCGTGAGACTGTCCTGGTAAAAGAGCCAACCAGATGAAAAGATTGTAACATACTGGTCATAAACACAGGATTCCATTACAATCTCAAGCAAATACCAAAGGTTTATCGTCCTACAAGTATTTTATTATCCCAATCATTCCACATCATGTAGATGAGGATTACTGTGTCTATGATAATCCACGGGTTCATATTTAGATTATAAAACATGCAAGATTCAACTCTTTTGCCTACGTGACAGAAAGCATGACCTTAATCACTTGAGGAACTTGTCCAACCAGCTACTTGCTTCCTTCACCATTGAAACTGTCATTTGGTGCCCGATTCCGGCCTCTGCTATAAACTGTTCAAATAAAATATAACTCTGAATATTTTGCCAGCATTAGGACTATAACGACAAAGTGAATTGGATTTGGCTCTTTCCTTCTGTAAATCCTATTCATGTTTGAATATGAATTGCTAGAAGCAAAAGTGGGGGGTAATGCAGCAGATCGGATAATCCCAAGGTGATATCGGATCTACATACTATAAGCACAATTTGGGGTATGAAAGGGTGAAGAAATCCAACAGGAGATAAATGAGTCTTACAGATATAATTTAAATGATATTGCTATAGACACAAACTCATGACATCTTAAGGTCTAATTTTAACCGAAATGAAAAGGTTATCATCCATGTGTTCAAGGCCAAACTTGACCAGACGCTAAATTTCTTCATTCCAGAAAATAAACATAATCATTTCCTGGATATCCCCACAAGTTCTATTGGCTAAATATGAGTTTAATAAATCCACCATTGATAGCATTAATTAGTAGTTTGTCTACCTTGAGATTCTCTGGGCAGTTTGCCTGTTTGTAAAGCTCAGTTGCCTTCACATGGGGTTCTTTTAAACCAGGAACAGGGCAGCGAGGATCTTCAGCACCTATTTGTTCCAGACAGTCAGAATATTATATTAGTCAATAAGAATCAAATGTCCATGTATCAAAAACTAACAGGCATTAGTTGATATAGGTACAGAAAGATATATGAAAATTGCATCTACATAGGTTACTTATAGTTGTTGATGCTCGAGAGACTCAGTTCCAAATCCCCGTTAAAGTAGACTATTTACAAGATATTTTCAATATTATCATGAACAGTCTCTCTTTTTGCAGCATTCATTTTTCAAGCATAAGATATATATAATAGCTATAATGAAGTAAACAAACATATCTCAAGAAACAAGATCCAGCACTTCAAGGATAGCAGAAAAAAGGTTTGTTTGTTGTAGTTGAAAAGCTACACATACCATTTAACATTAGCAAGGGACGTGGTGCGATCACAGGAATGGTATAAGGTGCATCAAACTGCAAGTATAAACCTGGAGCGATTCTATCCCACACCTAGGCAAAGAAACATAAGCATGTTTAAGAACTGAAACCTATGAGATGAAAACCTGGATTTGCTTCTGTCAATCCATGTTAAAGCTAAAAAAATAAAACATAGCTAACCTTCTTTACAACTTCTTTATCAATTGTATTCTTGCCTAAATCAATACATGCTTCTGCAATTGGTTAAGCAAAATCAGACAACCAGATCATAAGTGAAAGTAGGCTTATTGAATTGAGTTAACATCATCAATACAGACAGGAACATCAGTTGTGACAAAAGTAAAAAATAACTAAAAATACTAATTGCAGGGCTAAAGAAACACTTTTCAGAGACATAGCTATGCTCCAGTACATATGGAATAAAGAATTACTTGCATTATGATCACATATAATGACAGCAGACCTGCTATATAATACTGTCGTTGCATTCTTATGTCATTGTCCATTTCTAGTTTTAAACATCAAGGGTAAGACGAACTTCACAAGGAAGCATCAAATACTGCACATAGTGCAATGTTTTCTAAAATGTAATTGGAAAAGATGAAACCATACTCATAGTCTATAAGATGTTACCGTGGTCAAATATATGAAACTGATAACTAGCAAGCTGACCTTCGAAGACAGGTTTTATGCTGTCAACCCGAGCCTGCCACTTGTCATTATCTAAAGCCCATCTGAACCCCTATTACCATAACATTGAGAATCAATTAATTAACTGTGGAAAAAACCTCCTATATACCAATCATCTATCTACTTGGATGGTAAAAATCCACATATAACTGCAGTATATTATATCTCATTTGCACACCTGAACCCCAATTATAGGGACAACCACAGAGTACCGCGTTTCAACTGCTGCAGCAAACCATGCATGCATTCCTACATCAGCAACACTATATGAGCTCCAAAATTGTTTACTTTTTACTAATGTTAGCTCAATCTGCTATCATAACTAACCTCCAAGTGATTCACCAGTAATCCCAATCCGAGAAGGATCAATGTCCTTCCTTTGTATCAGATAATCTGCCAATTTTATTAAGTCCCAGACCTGCCATATCCATTGAGGACCACATATATAATAAGAAGTTATAATCTTCATTCACTAATTTGGTCATAGAATTTTTAATTGTAAATTATTGTTGCTTCCACCACACACACACATATACATAGCAAATGAAGAACAACTTACTGTATCATATATGAAAGGCATTGTATCACCATTCTTCCATGATGAAACCAGAGCCTATTACAAAAATACAAGTGAAGCCAATAAAATGAATATATCCATATCAAGGGAGTTTGACTTTGGGAAATACAAAATACTCTCATATTTTATTACATCTTTGTATGCTGTTGTGCTGTTAGCCCTTTCACCATGGTAGCGAGAATCAATAGCAACAGCTACATATCCTCTTGAAGCATAAGCCTGGAAAAAACAAATAATCAAACAAAAGGACACATAAAGATTACCTCCTATGAATTAGACTTCTGTTCAGGTCCTGAAGATAACCTCAAGTAGTGGCTGCAACCACTCCTTGCACTTGTAAGAGCTATGTAAAAGCACAACAGCTGGCTTTCTTTGTGGAATAGTGTCCTTCAAGCTCAGAATCAATACAGGAAGACGACCTTGCTCACCTTCCTGTAGAAGAAAATTTGAACTTTTCCTGATGTCTCAGATATAGTTAGCGTAGTAGCAAATTACCACGCATTACATTTAACCACACACTTTACATCTTGTTTGCTGATGTACTGACTATTCATATTCTAAATCCATGCATTAGCCATTATACAAATAATATAGTCCAACACTAAGATAGGATATGGGGTGAAGTAAAGTCCTAAATGAACACAATCTTCTTTCACTAAAAAGGGTGATTAAGTACAACGAGCTCTCACTAGTGTCAGGTATGCTGAGAATTCATGTGAGCACACTCACATCTGCAAGTAGAGACGTTATTTTCGTGACTAAAATCTATTTGTCTTGTAAAGCAGCTACCTTACTATAGTGCAAAGGCTCACCTCTAATATAATTTTTTCTTAGCTTCAATTGAATTTTATATTTTAGTGGTGGAAAAAATTTAAAATAATCTATCAAAGTAACCAGACATTTTACGTTTTGAATTTATTAGATATCTAATGCCCTAACATGTCTTTAATCCCCTGGAAAAGAGAAGTTGTGGCAGAGTTGGCACTTTTTCTTTTGGCTCGAACTCCTATTTTCTGTAGAATTAGGAGTTCCATGTAAACTTAGAAATGGTAATTTTACTATATACATGAAAGCCTGTTGTCTAAAAAGAGAACAAAATGATATTCTTTTTCATACTTCAAATAGTTACAAGACTTCTTTTCTCTTCTCCACAGCCCATAGGACCTGCAGGATGGAGCTGATAAAAATCTTATATTTTCATAACTAAAGCACTTTTGTTCTCTACCAATCAGGTAGAAAAATGGAGATTCACAGTCCAAGTAAGCTTATAACACTCTTTGGTCTAGGATGTAGTTTGGATCAATCTAACCATAAGTTGGGAAAATGATTTATTTAATTTTTTAAAAAATAATACTTAAAAGTTTAGCTTGGTTTCTATCTCAAAATCAAACCAAAATGTGAACCATAGTTACAGATAATTGTATTGTAGATAAAACATAGTACTTGTATGTCCTGGACATAGTAATTTTATGTTCTGTTCACACTTGAAAACCAAAATAAGAATCCTAATTGAAGTGCTTTTACTTTGTATATAATCTATGCTACTGCAAGCTCTTGATAACATCACACAAAAAAGGTTAGGAATTTCACTAATAAATATTACAAAAAAATTTATATAATTTTTTTTCTTTCAAATTAAGTTACAACATAAACAATATCATAAATAGATCCAAACTGTAATACTTCAGTTTGTTTTATGAACTGGAAAACAACCATTTGGTTTGTCATCTTCATAACCCATACCTTGAAAGAGAGGAAAGATGCACATTTAAAGAGATTAACATGATTGCCTTTGGTTGGCAAAGCATCACGAGGTCAATGACATACCACATGACTATTAACTTGCCATTATGTTCAACATCGTATCAACTGACAAGATGCCTAACGAGTAAACAGAACTAATTCAAAAGAGTAAGGAACCAATATCCTATAAGATTACCTCTGTTGTCAGGTAAATGTTCTCCTCAATCAGTCTCTCCTTGAAATTCTCAACATTCTCCTTTGGACAAGCTTCCATTACCTGGAAAATTGGAGCAATGGCATTACCAAGATGAATCAAGAATTACTATAAGAAGCATAACATCAAAGCCCGCCTTTCCTTTGGTTTCCTCACCTCTTTGGAACCTGGAAATATGCTCGACTGATACACTGGATTCTTCACTGGTTTCCCAAGCTCAGCGCAGAGGGGAACTGAACAAAGATAATATAACAATTATTCGCTGACTCAATATATCCTCACCAAATTTGAGACAGATCATGTCTGACAACAGAAAAAAAATTCCCAGCTTGCTTAGGTGGTAAAAACTTTGAGAGACCAAATCCAATTTCTACTGCTTGCAAAAGAAAAAAACATATTTATTTAAATTCTTCCAACTCTTGCCAATTATAACCTATTTCTTGATAAGATCATCTTGATTCCACCGGACAAGTACCATAAATCATATGTCATAAAACTAACTTCTCGTAGTTAGGGGAATTCTCATGAACCACTAATTAAGATTTTTTATTGAGCCAAGCCAAACATCTACAGATATAAAGTAGTTGCAAAAGATTTGGAAACGATCGACCAGTAATTAACATCCGAGAGCCAATAAACCCTCGAGAGTCTCTCGGTTCTACAAGATGCATACCATCGGGGTTCCGCCTCCGGCTTCGCAGGACTTGGAGAAAGTCCGAACGAAGATCGGTGGCAGCGTCAGCGGCGGCGGTTTCCATCGTCCGGCACCGGAAAGAACCGTGAGCTCTGGCCGCAGCGGATCCGATGGGAATCGAGCTATGACGCCTTGTTTTCCCCCCGAAAAGAAATCCTTGGAAGAGTAAAATTAATGCCATGGTATTCCACAGAATGGCTTATAATGTTGATGTCGGTACATGGATGGTTGAAATGGACAACAAAACATAATGAAAGAACGATGTCAACTGGAAAAAATTATTATTATTATTATTATTAGGTGTCGATCCCACGATAAATTAGGAATGACCCTTTTTTTTGTTTTCTTTTGAGTTGTTAGGCCTATCGAACCCATAGAAAATATATGAGATGATTAATTACAGGAGTGTTGAAATAGATGGAACCCTAAATCGAGTTTCGATTTCATTTGATCAAAATAAAATATGTTTGATCCGAAACCAATTATTATGATCTACCTAATTGAACCTATTAAAAATTTATTTATTTATTTATAATTTTAAATAATTTAATATATATATATATATATATATATATATTATTTTCTTTTACTTATTAGGATGTCACGTGTTGAGTTTTTGATTGAAGATGAATATTTTTACTATTAAAGATAAAAAAAAGCTAGTTAATTGTTATAAAATTTTTTTTTTCACTGATTAGGATGTGACATGTTGAGTTTCGATTGAAGATAAATATTTTCGAGTGTAACTATCTATAATGGATTTAAGTATATTTTAAATTTAGAATTTAGCTAAATTCAAAAAAAAAAATTTAAATAGTTAGTTTCATCAAGTCTAAGTTTAGATAGAATTCAAAATGATTTCTCCCCTTTAAATTATAATGAACACAATAATCTTCAATAGTGCTTTGATTATAAAGTAATCACAAGTATTGATTATGCTGTGGTGGATATGAGGTAGCTAACATATTAGCATCATATGCAATGGACGTGTTATCATCTCAGTCACTAGTATCATACACAACCCAATAATGATCTTATCTCCATGTGGTGAATATTGTTGAAACATGCATTCTGTTATAAGTAGTTACAATCAATCGGCACAACCATGTTAAATAAATGGTATATTGCCCCCTAAGCTCTATTATCAAAAAAAAAAGCGATCTAAATACATTTAGATATTATTGAAAAAATAAGATGCTTGATAGACTAGTCGGATCGTATCTCCTAAAACTTAGTTTTGAAAAAATAGGAGATCATCTTGTCATGTTTTCCCAAAGATTGGCTCGAAAAGAAACTAAGTTGATTCTAAGTTGGCTTCCGACTCAGAAATAATTTAATAGTTTACTAAGTTGATTATCATTAGAAAAAAGAGGGGTGAACGTAAGAAAATTATAAAAGAAGTAAAAAATTATATGCCCAAGTTTCTATGAGAGGACGAGGAATGACAAACCAAGAGAAGATTGATCCCTTTGTAAGTGAGAGCTCACATTGCTTAACACTTCTCACATAGAATGAACTTCTAAGGATACCCTCACTATTGAGTGTCCCATCGACAAAAAGAAATATAAGCAAATATTATCACTTCCACTGAGATTATAGGCATGAAACTAAAAATTGCTATAGCTTAAAAGGAGCAAATTGAAGATTTGGTTCATAAGGGACACCTCAATAAATTCCTCCATCAAATTCGAGAATCTTCATCGAAACTCCAAGGCTTAATTGAGTAATATGTGTACGTGATAACTAGTGATCAACTGTTGGGCTAATAGTTTCTCGGCTCAAAAGATGTATGTGAGGGAACCCTAGTTAAAAAGGTTCCACCTAAATGGAGATCGACCAACCCATTATGATTAGGGAAAAAAAGGCTAAGCACCTAGATTATAAGCATGATGATACATTAGTGTTATCTCTTTCGCAAAAGCACGACTCAAAAGGTTTCTGATTAATACAAGGAGCTCGGTAGAAATATTATATTATCATGCCTTCTCTAGAATTGGTTTATTGGCCAAGGATCTTCGGCCCATCTCTTATGCTCTTATCAACTTCACAAGAGAGTTAGTTACCTCGATGGGAATCATCAATATCTATATAACCTTTGGACCTAATAATTGCACTAAGATAATAAAAATCAAGTTTCTAGTAGTCAACTGAATAAAAATAGTGGTGTCAATATATTAAATGATACTTGAGATTTTGTTCGATACAAGAATAAGAGAGATCAAGAGTGACCCCAAAGAATCCAAATAGTGCTACTTGATATTTGTCACCCTTCTAAGGAATGGAAAGTTATCGGTCCAACAAATAGACCCATAAGATCTCTCATTATTGATTATATACTATGTGATGAGGGTACCCTCGGAAGAAATTCCTCTAAACCTAGAGTGACTATATCACACAATAAAAATGAGGTCAGCCTCGACCTCAACTCAACATAAACCTATAGTACAAAACAGTTTGTCAAAATGTCCTAAAGATTCGCTCTTAACCAACGGGAGACTATAAAGAATGTAGTTGGAAAACCTTAGCAAGTTGGCTGTATTCGTGAAGTTCATTATCGAAAGCGGCTCACCAACATAGTTCTCATTAGAAATAGTAATGGAAAATTAAGAATTTATTTTGATTACATCAATCTCAATAAGATTTATCTAAAAGACAGATTTTTTTTCTTAAATTGATCAACTTGCCGATTACACCTTCAGACATGAGCTATTAAATTTTATGGATGCTTTCTTTGACAATCAAATTAAAATAATATCAAAGCACAAAGAACATAGCTTTTATCATCGAGAAAGGCTTATACTGTCACATGATCATGCCATTTCAACTAGAAAATATAGGGGCAATATGTCAAGTGGGTAGGAGTATAAAAGTTTACGTGGACAATGTTGGTAAATAGTTGCATTGTCGACACACACTTAGCCAACCTCAGAGAAACATTTACCACCATTAAAAAATTTTGGATGCAATTAAATATAATTGTGTATTTGGTGTAAGTTGATGAAAGTTTTTGGGCTTCATGATACATCTACAAGGAATATATGCAAATCTAGAGAAAGTCTAGTCCATTATCAACATGAAGCCTCCGGGTTGTATTAAAGAAGTTCAATAGTTGACAGACTAAATTATCACTTTTAGTTGACTCTTATCTCAAAGAAGGGATTAGTGTTTATCATTCTTCGAGATCCTAAAATATCCAAATGACTCTTAATAGATCGAGCAATGTTACAAAGTATTTGATACACTCAAGAGATACATATGATGCCTCCCCCAACTATCCAATTCTTGCCCGGAGAAGGATTTATATTTATGCTTATCTATAACCCCAATGGTTGTAATGTTGGTCTTAATTCGAGAGGAGCAATGAATCTAAATGCTTATGTATTATACTAGCTAAAACTCGGTATTTTAATTTTTAAAAGTTGACCTTCGAGTTGATCCTGGTAGCTAGAAAACTTCAACCCTACTTTCATGCTCATCATATCATTATCACGATAGATCAACTAATATGCCAGATTCTTGCTAAGCCCAATTTCGATTTTATGATAAAAATAACTCGAAGATATCCAAAGATACTAAATGCTCAACATTGTAAATAAATGGACCAACCACATGGACTAGTGGAGAAGTGAGCCTTATCTTAAAAGGAGGATAAACTTAAAATTTATGAAAAAAAGATGTTGAGTAAATTATTCAATATTAAAGATTAAAAATAAATAAATTAAAAAATAGATTGAAGCTCAGGAGCCACCTAATCTTGTATATTAATATAAATTTTTATATTAATGCAATTATATTAACAAACATTTGTATGATATGAAACTAAAAAATGATGGTTTAATTTTAGTAATTATTAAAATCATTTTGTTATATGTCGACATACGTTTGACATAAATTTAGCTAAATAAATACAAAAATAACTTTAATATATAACAATATAATATTTAATCAAATTTCTTTTTCTTTCTTCTGATTCCACATCCGATCCGTCGGTAGTGAGGTCGGCGATTCCCCATATCTCAAACCCTCCATCTCTCACCACCTGACCGCTAAATCGCAGGGTCGCCATCGCGCGATTTCAAGGAAAGCAACCACTCGAATTTGATATCTCCGTCCGATCTCGGTCTCTGCTCCGAGTCGAAGTTCGTTCTCTGTCGGTTTGAAAAGTTTTCTGGCTTCGATTTTACGCGGGATCATCCGATCCCTCTACATTTCTTCGGCCTATTTGGATCTTGATGCCTTATTTGGGTGCTGCTGTGGCTTGTGGAACAGAATCTTGATCTGCCGACTTAGATTTGGGTAGTGCGAGTTGAACTAATTGGGTAATGCGAGTTGAACTAATTGGGTAATGCGAGTTGAACTAACTCCATTTTGAGTTGGAATTGGTTGCAGAGTGGGTCGATAAATGGAAACTTGGAATATGGAATTAAGGTAGGAAGGGATTTGTATATAGCTAGCGCAGAATGGCGTGGTTGGGGAAGGTGTCCTTGGGCGGTTTCCCGGATCTGGCCGGGGCCGTCTCCAAACTGAGCGAGAGCGTCAAGAACATTGAGAAAAACTTCGATAGTGCGCTCGGGTTCGAAGAGAATCAAAATTCTAGTGACGAAGGTAATGGCTCTTTTGTTTTTTTTTTCCTTCCACTTTTGTTCTTTAAATTTCTTCTGTTCGTGCACATGATGATTACTAGTTATGGCTTGCCCATTTTGGTGAGCTAATCTCAAATTCATAAGGTAGCGTTTCTGCTGAAATTCTAGTTCCTAATTATTATCCTTCAGAGCGATAAATGAGTTGTGGAAGGTGTCAGCGCTAACCTGTCTGGTAAAGACTTTGACAGTGTATCGTAGTTCTGGGCTTGAATTCGGCCTTCGCTACTTACCCTTTACCAAAAACAAAAAGAAGGTTATGACATGCAAATGTAACTCATAGTAGAATATCATACCGACTTGTGGTAGAGCATTATGGATGAATATGCTGATTATAGATTATCAACGAAAAAGCTTGAATTCTAGAAAGATATAGATTTCAATGATGGTTGTTATACTTCATCCATGTACAGAAGTAGATCATTCTTTTGGTCTTGAAGGTAAGCATGCTTTGCAATCAGTAAAGGGAGTCCTCTGGGATTACCTGATGGACATATATGCAGACATGAGGAATAATATAATGTAAAATGCAGAAGAGTAAAATCTTTTCTTCTTCTATATGTGTTCACATCTGACCTTTTCTTTAAATTTGTCTGATTTGTTGACCTTTACTAGGTGAGGTCTCTTTTGTCTTGAGTTTCATAAGTTCACCTATGATTTTGATTACAAAACCTTAGTAGAATCCTTATAGTTAAACTTCAATTTTTGGGACTGTGGGCTAAACTTCATGGGCTTTTTTTGACATTTAATTGTTCATTTATAGAACTTGTGATCTGATTAAACTCTTATGCCATCAAAGAAATACACCAAAGGTTCTGAACAGCTGTTTAACATAAGTCTAAACAGGTTGATTAATTTGTACTAGAGATGCTGATTATTTCAAGTTACTTAGCCTCATATTCTTGCTTTCCTATGCTTTATGCTTTAGCATTAAGGATGTAGTGTTAAGGTATTATATATGCAATAACTAAGTTGCAGCATGCTATTGTCACTGGCACAATATTCAATACTGAATATAATGTCTTTGCTATGACATGCCTGTGCAAGTTACATGTCTTGTCATGGCATGATGGCTGTGGCACCTTATTCTCTTATTTTATGGTTTACTAGTATTAGCAGCTTATTAATGTTTTTTTTCCACCTTGATACTGATCTGCTTGGCTAGTTATAAAATAGCAAATGACAATAGAAATGATAACAAAATATTACTAATTTTTGATTGGCTGATACTTGTTCTTTCTAGTCATGTAGTTGCTATTTTGGAGGTGGCAGCATAGCATATATATATGCCTTTTCTAAAAGAGAATACATTTGTCTTCTTGTTGATGATGTGCACTGAGGTTATGTTGGTTTCTAAAATTTGTCAATGCTGCAAAAATATCCCTTTAGTTGATTCTGTATGCAAAGATTCATTTCGTAATTTGATGGGACTAGATATAGCTTGTGTCATAAGACTAGAATCATATTTAAAACCCTCTATTGTAGATTATGTTTGAGTTCAAAATATCACAGTTCACTGGTAAACCAATTGGAGGTTGGTCTTACTCCAAATTGGTTGTGGCATTATATCTCCTTACCAATTGATTTTGAAAATCGGTAGGAATCAGTGACCTTGACATCAGTTTGCTTTAAGTCACTCTATATTTCAATTTAATTCTGTATGATTTTTCCTCTTCATTTTTTCTGATGAGTTACCCATCTTTAGATGTTAGAACACAATATATGTGCTTCTCAAAACAAATTTTGTCTTTTCTTTGCACCATCAGGTCCTGCAAAATGGACATCAGCATCAGATAATAAAGGAATTTTTGAACCTATGATGACGTTCATGGGTCACAAAGGACAGGAAAGTGCTTCTGAAGCATCACTAAAAGCTGAATTTTTATCACACACTTCATCTGCTGAGGAATATGAACAAATTTCAGCTGCAGGATCACCAGTATCCACGGTTGAAACAACTACTGAAAAGCAAACCAAAGATTTTATTAGTCATGCTAATGGCACTGGTTCTAATATTGCCAGTACTATGGTCGACAAACCTGGAGAAGTTGATTGGAACGAAGTTATGGTTGGATCAAATTGTTTAAAAGCTGAAACAGAGACTTACTTGTCTGGAAGCAAGGAACAACCATATTCATTTTCTTTGTCCCAACATAAAACAGATGCAGATGGAGGAACCAATGATAAAGCGCAACCAAGGGATTCCCTTCTGCAAATTGCAGATGGTGAAGAATCTAATGTTGCTAGTTTTCTCTGTGTAGCTGAAGAGTTGCATCAGGCAAGTGATTTACAGGGAAGCAATGTCAAAAATGAGACAGAAGCTGTGCAGATTGTTGATGAAGGATCTCCTACGCAGTCTAATATTGTAGTTAGTGTCCAAGAAGACCTTGAGATAGACACTTCAGTTGAAATACCTGTTAGTGTAATGAAATATGATCATGCCAATGAACTATCCGATCATAGTGATCTGAATCCAATCAGTACTGAGCAGCATCAAGGAACATCTTCTGAATCAGTTACACATGATACTGATGTATCTCCTAAGTCTATGGAAGTGAGCTCCAAAGCAATGGATGTTGAAGCTGAGGATGACAAATCTTCGTTTGGTGCATCAAATAATAAATCAAATTCAACGGATCCTATTGTTGAAGTAGAGAAGGTGAAACGGGAAATGAAAATTATGGAAGCTGCATTACAAGGTGCTGCTAGGCAAGCCCAGGTACTTCATGTAATTTAGTTTATGGCAAGTGCTATTCTACTTTTTTATTCTGTGTGTCATTCATTACATTAAGGTTGTTGACTTTTTAGTATTGCCATCTTTCAATATTGACTTGTTATAACCAAAGCAAGCTATGTTCATATTCTATGAAGTTCGAAAATGGGTGTAGCTTTCCATGAATCTTATGCATGTCCTTGTGTGAGAGTCCAAATGCTGCCAAAATTACAACGTAAGCAAGCATGCAGCTTATTATGCTATTCATCATCTCAAAATTTAAAACCTACTACTTGAAAAGCCAAAAATGACCCTTTTAAGTTTTTCTAAGATCCTTCTCTGAAGCCTTTTTTCTTCTCCTTCCTGTTATAGAGGGGATTTTTGTGTAGTGGAATATGTTCTATTTGGTTTAAGTACTATCACTAACCACATACTGATTGGAAAAAGGCTTCAACTGATTATAGTTTAAGTTCTATACAAATCCAAGGGAATAAATGCTCATTTAAACTTGGAAACTGCCATGTTATGTATACAACTTTTAAAATTCATGTAACAACAACAACAACAAAGCCGTAAATCCCAATTATTTGGAGTCGGCTACATGGATTTTTTGCCACCATTGAGATATATAAAAAGCTATATGGTTAGTTGAGTTAAGACTATTTAAATATTTATTTATAGTATCTATTAACATCTTTTTAGGTTTTCCTCTACATCTCTTCGTATCACTAGCCGTAATAATTTCATCTCTTCAAACCACTCATAGGTCTCCTGAGCACATGTCCATACCATCTTAAATGATTCTCTCTCATTTTATCATCTATTAAAACAATACCTAATTATTCATAAATAAAAATATTATTTTTTTATTTTTTCTAGTAACTCCATACATACACCTCAACATTTTCATCTCATTAATTTAAATTTTTTGTATATATTATTTCTTAATTACTCAATATTTAGATCCATAAAACATTATTAGTTTAATAATTATTTTATAAAAAATTTCTTTCAATCTCAAAGATATCTGATGATCGCACACGACTCGTGATGCCCCTCACCATTTTAATCATCATGTTTTTACTCTATGAATAATATCTTCATCAATCTTTTTATCTTGTTGAATAATTGATCTAAGATGCCTAAAGCTTTCACCCTATAAATGATATTTCATCAATCTCTTTATCTTTAAAATTCATGCTCTTAAGGAAAAAATAGATATTTGACTAGACTTTCAGTTTTAATTGTTATAGAATATCAAGAAATAACTAGCTATGTCTTTCATCTATGAATAGAGTCCTGGTTTGTCCATTAATTGGAGTCTTTCGTCATGAGTTCAAGCTAGAAAGAATTTTTTTTCGAAATCAGCAAGAGTAGACATCCATTAGTCTGATTTTAACTAAATCAGGTATTCCTCCATCTCGATGCCTATTCCAAGGTTTCAAATTTTGTCCAGACCAATACATTCCAGGCGGTATTTACTGGTCCAGGTGTGAACTCACACAGACAACCCCTTTTTGGCAGTTCGTGGTTTGCTTGTTGGTTACAAAGTGGTAACCCTCTGGAGTTGAGCAGTTTAGTCTTTTTTTTCCTTCTTAATTTAGGGTTAAAGGCTAAAGCAACCCTTCTCTTGATTTCTCTTGTGGTCACCTTCCTTGTGTCGCCTGCCACCAGCAGCCCGCTCGCCTATCATTTGTGCTGCCCTCCGCTGCTAGTTCGTTGGGTACTCCTTTATTTCTTTCTCATCATCCTCATCCACTTCTCCTGTTCCTCCTCCATTTTTGTACCATACAGTATACCATGTGCTAGTATGATGGTTCATATTGGACCTGTACCTGTCCGGCCAAGACTAGGAAGGGGCCCATAACCAAGATTTTAAACTGTGGTCTATTTGTATCCTGTCAGTGTGAGATATGAGATGATCTCATAGCATTTAATTTATATCAAAAATTATATTTGTGTTTTTTAGTTTCACAGACAATAAATTCATACTCGCAAATCTGCATTGTCTGAAATTTGAGGGTGAATATCCTATACTTCAGAGATTTTGTTGAAATGAAATAAAAGGATGTACAGAAACAAATAATGAACTTGTTTTATGGTCAATATGTTGTCACTTAATGGTATACTGACAGTTCCAATTATAAGCGGAAAGGGCTTTTTTTTGTGACAATTTCTGCCATTACCTGAGCAGCTAGATTATATTGACTTAGTAAAGTCAGACAAATAAGTGGTTGTTCTCTCTTCGGAATTGAGGCCTCATGCATGAAGCTTTTTCTATTGCTTTGTCTGGGGAGGGTAAAGGCTAAGAAGCACGGACACGGACACGGGAAACGAACATGACATGACATGGATACGGCAACATGTCATGTTAAAAAAAAATTAGGACATGAACACGGCAAGGACACGTCTATTTTTTAATATATATTATATATAATATTTGATGAATATGAGTTTTATAGTAATAAATTTACCATCAATAAATATATTTATGTGATTTTATAGTACTACCATACATGAGACACTACTATTCCCATCTTTTCTTGAGACCAATGTAGCAAATCATGAATTCTCATGGTTCATTGGCACGGGAAGAAGGGAGAAGAAATGTTGACAAAAGAATGGTGGGACCATGCTGTCTTGGGCAAGCCACCACTCGCCTTCAACCATCAGTTGGGTCTCACGTAGGCTCTCTTCCATTGAAGACCCCTCCGCACTAGTTTCTTTGTCGTTTGCATAAAGCTGTTGCCTCGATACTGCTGGCCCATGCACATGTCACAGGAGGAAGGATTTGGAAGCGGTGAGGAACGAGAGAGTTATTCTGACATGTGTGTCTGAAAACTAAAATAAATAAACAAAAAAAAAGACACGTGTCGGACATGTATCCGGCCGTGTCAGTGATATATCCTTGTCTGACTTGTGTCCGACATGGATACGCCACCCAAATCAGCATGTCCGTGCTTCACAAGGTAAATGTATGTATTTTTACCCCTTGAAGAGCAAGGCTGATTATGTGACTAGAACTGTGTTCACCCAGGTTGTACAATATCTTTAGAGAAACTACTAGTGGTTGCTACTTGCTTTGATGCTTCTACGAATGGAGTGAATTCAAGGATCAAAAAAGCCAGCTACTTTTTATTTTTTGTCATATACCTGTAGCACAGGGATTGTGATGTCCATGGACAAGCCAAAAGAAAAAGGAAGTAAAATCTAAGAATGCAATGCAACCAAGCTTGTTTTGGGGACATGCTGCTCCTACATCCTGTAACATACTGTTATTATCTATGAAATTTTCTTAGACAATGTATTGGATAATCAGGAAATGTAGCTCTGGTGCATTTTGCAACTGATCTCTAACACTTTTTGATCAATCAATGTTGTAGTAAACACATAATAGCTTTTTCCTCTATTCATTGCATAGTGATATTTGTGTTCTCATGCTTTTGCAGGCTAAAGCTGATGAAATTGCTAAATTGATGAATGAGAACGAACGGTTGAAGTCTATTATTGAGGATCTAAAGGTAGGTATGAACCTAGCTGCTTTTCTCCTTTTTGTTTTTTTAATGAAACTAACATATTTTCACCAAAAGATGTCTACGATAAGTTGTTATTCTTGGTTTATGGTTATATAATTAAAAGACATGATATGATTCTCATAATATAAAGGACATCATGCTTTTGTTCTGTCCTAGTCTTTCACATATTGCTTTGAGAATTTACCTACGCATGCAAAAGTTGATGCTTACATGCAACTTCACAAAAACAAGGGACCAAGAATTTCCCCCTCTCCTTGGTGAGATAAATATTTCTTCTGTTGTCATTTGCATGGATCTTTTCACAAAATTGAGCTTTATTGAGGACAATGCCAATAGTCTATTAGATCTAAATTATTTTCATGTATATACTATTATTCATTAGATTTCATAATTGTTGACCAAATCACTGAAGCAATCTTATAATGGGTAGTTCTGACTCCTGAACATACTAGATTTATCTTTCCTGTATATTGAGAATATAGTCCCTTTTACCACTAATGGTACCATACATAATAACTGATACTCAGATAAATTCAATACATAGACTATAATTGATTGAGGTAGATTAAGGTAAGTTACTCTGCCAAGTGTGGTGGACTATGTGACTGAAGAAATTTAATTTGTCTTTAAATGAAAGGTTAATTATTTCATATGAGGAATATATGACAGTTCAGATTTTCAATGAGGGTCTAATGATTAAGGATTGCTTTGCTGTAGCATGAGGGTGTGCCATGATTTGTCACATTTGTCAAAAGACC
Source organism: Musa acuminata AAA Group (assembly GCF_036884655.1). Taxonomy (NCBI): domain Eukaryota; kingdom Viridiplantae; phylum Streptophyta; class Magnoliopsida; order Zingiberales; family Musaceae; genus Musa; species Musa acuminata. Next base: position 38,494,338 of record NC_088352.1, read on the forward strand.
CTTGTTCTGGTCAACCGAGGCCAAAAAAAATTGCGTACCATACCTTGGATACTTATTAGCATATTACATGATAACATTCTGGTGGCCTGTAAGCCCTCACTGAGTTTTATTACTTTCTCATAGTTTACTGAGTATTATCTTTATATGGGGCTAATTATATATTACCCATATAATTAGATACCTTTAGCATCCCGGTCCTTACACTTTGAAAGTTATATTGGGATCCCTATGTTTATAAAAGTGAAACATTGAGATCCTTATATAGGGTTACGAAGGTAATTTCACAGGATTAAAAACTAAAAAGAGAGAGGGGTTTTGTTGGAGCAATGAGGTTAAATGTTTTACTTTTGTAAGTATAGGGATCTCAATGTAATTTTTTGAAAGTATAGAGACCGGAATGCTAAAGATAGTTAATTACAGGCGGTAATATGTAATTAGGCCCTTTATATGTTTTCATGATTATTATCATAATATCATTGTTTGTTTTTGTAAAAAATACTTCATCATTTGATTCTAAATTGTTTATTATTTAACTGTAGAGGAAATCATCAGAAGCTGAAATAGATGCATTACGAGAGGAATACCACCAAAAGTTGTCATCTCTTGAAAGAAAGGTACAGATAAGTATTACTTTTTTTTTCTTTTCACAGCACAAGATCATATTTTCTCACTTTTTAAAACTTTAAGAAATAATATATTTGAGTTGAATTGGGTATTATTACTTTTGGCTTTTTTTATTTGCGAGTTGGCCGATTCCACCTTTTGACAATCTTGCCTTTATTTTCTTTTGCATCTTTTGGATTGAGGCATTTGAACTGATTTTACTGTTTGATTCTGAATGCTATCTCTTTTGATTCTGCTTTCATTTATATTAATAATTTCCATTAGAACAGAATGATTTATTAAAACATATATTGCTCTAGCCTCTACACTTTCTGACTTTAACAAATTAGTCAGATATGTTTGATGAAAAACTGTCATTGTCACTGAATGCTGTATACCTTGTGGATACATTGTCACTCGAGGGGCAATTAAATCATTGCATGAGACAGTTATAACTTATAACCGAGTAATCTAATTAAAATGGTTTAATCACATTCACAAAGATGAAAGAAGTAACTTGGGGTTTCAGAATAGTGGGAACAATTAGAGAATGAAAAGATAAGATGAGAAAGCATGAATTTGAAGAAACATTAAGTCATGTTGATATAACTCGCTGTAAATTTTGGCTCAAATAATTGGTACGGCTTGGTATTATGGTCTATAACTTTTAAACTGTTATATTTACTAACTAGTATGCATTCAATGTGAAAGGAGTAATTCTGCATCTGGTCATACACAGGCATCTGAGGATGCAATACTGCAATCTCCAAAATGCATGACATGGCTCTTTGTAGATTACAACCTTAATTCAGACACATATGGGTACTATTTATTCAACTTGTTTTTACTTTTATTACGCGGTGGTGATTCTGTGGGATGACTTTCAAATAACTGAATATGGATTGAATTCCTTTTTCTTTTACTTGGTGACTTTTATTATTAAGCTTGAATCTTATTTGAACTTCCATCTTGACTCTATTTGCTAATTTATTTCCAATCTAGAGTCTGATTCTTGCTTCTGACCCTTTTCAGATATTTTTTATTAAAAAAAATCAATATACTGATTAACTTTACACTGTGCCTTTATTTGAAAAGAAGTGTTTTTTCATGCCTTTTCCTCTGACCCTCCTATTTTCCTCAGTCAGGTTTGGTTTAAAGGGTGAAAATCAACATTGAAAGAGGATATATGTTATCCTGCCAGATGGCCTTTTTTATTCTGGCATTTTGGTGATTGTTCTAAGAAGTCAGTTGTGATCCTAGAGAGACCTCGTTAGGGTGCTATCCAGTGGTTTCTTGCGATAAAGTTTTTCATCCATTGGGTTCTTTTGATGATTTTGTCGGGGTCTATTTTTAGATCTTTGAATAATGTCTTCTTTTTTCCTTTACTTATTTCATCATATTCATGAACTAAGTTGGAGTTTTCCTTTGCCTAAAAGACAAATCTGATTCTATGACATGCAACCAAATTTGATGGCAAAATGATGATTAAAATTTTTGCAGGTTTATGCACTCACTAGAGAAAGGGATACATTAAGGAGAGAACAAAACAAAAAAAATGATGCATCTGCTCTTTTGAAAGAAAAAGATGAGATAATCAGTCAAGTTATGGCTGAAGGTAGGTCATGGCTAAATCTTCTTGCTTTTTTTCTTTGCAATTCAGAAGCCTTGCAATAAATCCCATCTTAATTTGTTCTGGATTTTTTTTAACTGTGATATTTATGCATTAGTTGTTAAGAACATGGTTTTGAGTACTAATATAATATTGTTCCCGTTCAAGTTCCAAACCTCTTTGTTCTCCATTTATCTATATAAACCTCTTGTATTGTTGTCTTTAGAATTCCACCATCAAGTTATAGTAAAGTTTCTAGCTATTTTCCTCTTATATTTTTTACTAATTATTTTTATATTTAATGCCATCAACCTATATTAATTTATGATTCTTTCACAAGACAACTTTACAACCTTATATATAATTCTATCTTCCTTTCTAGTCAAAAGATACATTTATTTGACTATAATGGTGGCTACTTTCATCTCTTTTCTTAATTTTAATATTAAATTATTAATTATTATGAGATCTAAAATTATATGATAATTATGATTCCCTTCATTCCTTTCCTCGTATCCAAGGTCCTCATGCGCTCCTCTAAATCCACCGTGCCTTCCTCATCTTTCTATAATTGTTTGAACCAAGGTTTGTCGTACCGTATCGTACCGACGTTTCGACCCGGGCTCGGTATGGTACAGTACCGGTGTATCGGGTGGTACATCCGGGTGTACCGAATAATTTTATACTTTTTTCATACTGTAGCAGTACTATAGTATAGTACTGTAGTAGTGCTACAGTATAATACTGTAACACTGTAGCTGTACCGGACGGTCAGCGTATCGGTAATCTGTCGGACCTTGGTTTGAACCTCCTCTAATTATACGTTTCAGCATTCCTTGAATAATTTTATTTTTCAAAATTTTCCTTTTTGTTTGATCATCCAATTTAATGAGGAGGGCTACAAGCATGTAGAAGGATCAAAATCTCTTCTCTGAATATAGATTATAAAACTGTAATTCTATCCCCAAGTCTTTTGAAGTATGTAGCATCGTCTTAAGATCCTTATCTAAAACAATATAATACCTTTTCTATATATGAGTTTTCTAGCATACCAAATTTTATATGTAGGATTATCTATTTTTCTGATTTTTTCCTGACCGTTTAGTCTCCTATAAACAAATTATGTTAATTCTTATTCTAATCATTGCATTACTAATTCTAATCTTTTCCTGAAGTGTTGTGTTCCTATATTCAAATTGCTAATCTAGTTTCTTGGTCTTGGACTAACATCCTTAGTTATTTTGCATCACATTTGAGTGCCCATATGATGGGATGCTTCAAGATGACCTCTTAGCCTACACTCAGCACTTTGAGAAATATTCGTAGTGAATGTAACCTGTGTCACTCAGGATGATGACTTAATTCCTAATGAGAACAGTTAAGAACCATCCTCATAAAACAAGTAACATGATTATTAGACTTGGTTTGGAGATGAACTTTCTCAAATCTCAAGCCACTGGTTGGACTCGCTGGTTGAGCAGTCAGACCACATGTTTGATATAGGTATTTAAAAAACAAACTATACTTATTTATTATATTTAAAAATGCTATATATTCTTAAAATACAATAAAATTATAGTTGTGTAATGTCTCTTTGCTGTAGAATCGATTCAGAAATTTGATAACCAAAAGATATAAATCCAAACTCCAACAGTAGAATTACAAAAAGAAAATTGATCTGTAGTACAGAATGTGAGGTCAAAAAAGAAGTAAAAAAATGATTATGAAAATGAGTGGCTACAAAAAGGATGGGGATGAAAAAAAAAGAAAGACTGATGATGAAAGAGACAAAAAAGAATGATAGCAAGAGCAATGGGCAAAGATGAGAGAATGATAGAGGGGTGGTTAGACAGAGGAGTTGGGTAACACACACTTAGAGGGAGCAAATGATTTATTTTTATTTATCAAAAAACAAAAATATACTAAAAAAATTAATAAAAGAACAATTATATGCATGGGCATTTTGCCCAATATGAATAAAAACTATAATAGAAGTCTCCATCATTTTCATCCGGACATGGTGCCGGCATTGGCACTATTATATGAACAGACAAAAATGTGATAATTTATTTTTTCCTTTTTTCCCAAACAATATAGGAAATGAAAGAAACATCCAAAATATGTGAAAATTTGATGAACAGAGAATAGATTCTGTAGGAGATATATTTGGGAATATGTTTTCAAACAAAAAACTTGGAAACTTTTACTTATATTTACGAGATCTGATAATGTTGTTAAAACTTATATTTGATATCATTTATTGGTACCCTGTAGTCTACTATAGTTACTCTTTCTTGACATGGTTGTTATCTGTGCATTAAATATAATGTCACTCTAATAAAAATTTAGATATTTTGATTTCCAATAATTTCCAAGAGAGACATTAATATGATTGAAGGCTTTTATACATTGCAAACTGCATTATTAATATTTTTGAAGGTTTCTTTTCATAATTTTCATGCAGCTGGTCTTGCGTGTCCCTAGTTGAGCCATAGTTAACACCAATTATATATCTGTAAAATTCTTTCTGCATTGTACTTTGGACGTGTTGAATGCATTCATCTAGTCACTTTGTAGCCTTTAATTCTGCATTCTGCATATATATGTACTGAATATTTCCATGCCTTATTTTAACTTTTGAAACAGGTGAAGAGTTATCAAAAAAGCAGGCTGCTCAGGAAGCAACTATCAGGAAACTAAGGGCACAGGCATGGTCTCAGATAAATTGATTTTGTCATATCATGCTAATTTTTACTCTTCATGTTTTCAAGAAATATTATCGTGATTTTCTTGTGCTCTCTTTTTGATGCCAGATACGAGAGCTTGAAGAAGAAAAGCAAAGACTGAACTCAAAGCTTCAGGTAATTTGATAAATTGGTAAAGTCTTTAAAACTAAAATTTGTATAGTAATTTCAAACAAGGCCAAAAATGTTCCTTTTTGTGAATACTTTGATAAACATATATTAGATGTGATTGAACATGTACTTGTTGTATTCACCACATCCAATAGTTGGAAATCACCATTTTTGGCCTGAAGAAATATAGAGGTCTTTTATTAAGTAATGGTTGCACCAAAATATTAGTTTCTGTGATGATGTGCACCAAAATATCTGTCTTTTGCGGTTCACCAGCACCTGATAATAACTATTTCATCTTTCTCCGTTTACTTATCTCAGCTTCTGCTGCCAGTTATAGATTTATGTTATCATGACTTACTGTTTCATCTATTACCCATTTTTCAAATATCATGATAAATTTTTGGCACTAGAATTAAGTAAATGTCTTAATAATTTGCATGGGAGTTATCAAGGTTTTAAATATCAGTGCTGTACCAGTTTCAGTAATCTACTGGCCCATGTATATGCCAGTCTGCCCAAGCAGTATTTGGACCTATACCACCTGGTACGAACTGTAACAATGATAAAATAATAATATTTATCAGTACCAGCCCGTCTGGCCAATTCCAATCCTTTGTTAGACTGGTAAATACCGAATGGTAATTGAAACCTTGGGTGTTGGTTTCTGGATCATTTGTTGGGGTATCTTTGTATATCATGCATGCCAGATGTCAGATGATACATATGGTAGAGAATTTGACATGCAGCAGAGGTTCATATATTCGTATCTCTAGCGGGTACCAGGTAGCAGAACTTACCCATTCTTTCATTGCATAAGAACTTGTGCTACCTACTTTGGCGAATTCTGACTAATATAGTCTCTACATGGTTTGCTTTCTTATTTGTAACCTTAGATATGAGTAGTAACTTTTGGACATCTATCTTTTTGTCTTGTTCTTTAAGTAGGTCCATCTTACTTTTCGATTCTTTTCTTTTTATTTCATTTTGGGTGATATTCATAAGGTCTATACCAAGGTCCGTCATACCGTACCGTACCGGAGTTTCGACCCGGGCTCGGTATGGTACGGTACCGGTGTACCGGGCGGTACACCAGGGCGTACCGAGCAGTACACCCTGGTGTACCGATACTGTAGCACTGTAGCGGTACGGGGTGGTCCGCGTACCGAGTACCTGGCGGACCGGTACGTACCGCCCGGTATGGCCGGTACGCTTCGGTACGGCAGACACTGGTCTATACGCTTATCAACTAAAATTTTGTACCTGCAAGATAATATCCCAACTTTCAATTGGCACCTAAAGGAAGTGGTATTTTCACAAAAAAAAAGGAAAAGGTGTATGAATGCCACCTGTACTTTCAACTCTTTGCAAACTGACTCCTGCTGCTCTCAAATGCCCTTTTGAACACGTGAAATTTCATGACATGTCCTCAGGCACCTTTTCATCCATCTGCTGTCAAGGAACATTGACATTTTAACTGTGTTGATAAAGAGAACTTGTTAAAAAATTGTCAAAAATGTTAAGGTGGCAATGACATGTATTGGTATAGACTCCAACAAAAGCTACATCTTAGCCATATCCCTTATATTTCCTTATAAGGCTTATATATCTTCACAAGCTTGAGTTTGATTTGAACTTCTAAGACAATACCATACTGAAGCATAGACATTCATTCTTGAGCCTAGGGAGTGTCATTTGAGATCTAAATGGAACTGGAGCTAAGGTTGTCATCATTGCCAACAATTTGTCATATATTAGCACTCTTGTGTGCTCTGTAAAAGTATGGTAATAATACATCTTTTTTACTTTCAGTAATGGTGCTTTACATCAATAAGAATGTGACATGGAACACAAATTTATATTATTGATGAGCATATGAGTGGCAGAGTCAACTATAGGCTCCTAGGACCCTAGACAAGAATCTAGAGTTTGTCAGGCAAACTTAGACAAAAATTATCAACTTTGATTTATTTAAAAATTGAAACATAACCATAAAAATTGATAAACAGCAAAGAAGGCAGTGGTGAAAGGGGAAGAACGCAGCGGTGAATGTGGAAATAGGCAACGAGGAACAGGGAAGAGGGATTGGGGAGAGAGAGAGAGAGAGGGGAATGGGAGGCTATGATGAATGGGGCAAAGGTAGGAGGAGGAGAGAAAGAGAGAGATATACTGGGTGGGAGGGGAAGAAGCCGTCATTGTCGTTGGAGGAAGATGCCGCCACTACCGTTGGAGGAAGACGCCATTGCTGCCGCTAGTGGAAGATGCCGCTGCCATCGTACAGGAACACAGTGGGAAAGGGGGATTTCTACGTCAGCTAGCTGGTTCAATCGAACCAAATAGTACTATTTTGGCTTGACTTAGGCTCAACTTGGCCTAAGTTGAACCAATGGGTGCCTGGCTCGCCCTTGGGCCGCGCTTGAGTGAAGTCACCCACCGAACCCAATAGGCAGGTGCTCGGGCCTCGTCTCACCTCACCTGGGTGCCCGGTGATTTCATAATATATAGTTTAGGATTGCATCTTAAGTTACTTAACACTGATAAAATATATACTGATATCAGTCCATTCCCTTCCCCTCATTCTCGCTTTCCACTTGCTTGTCTCTTGTTTAGTTTAAAGGGAAAACATACTTTTTTAATGATGAGTCTTGGCACAATTGGTGAAGTTGCTTCTTTGCAATCTGGATGACTAATGTTTGAGTTATGGAAATAACCTATTTGCTTATAAAGGTATGGTCACATAGGTTGACCCTTTTTTACAGTTCGTATTAGCCGAAACCTTTTGCATTAGGGTTGTCCTTTATGATCTTTTCGATAGATTTCATTTAGTAAATTCTATTTGTCGGATATAACTATCCCTCATATTTGTTGACCACTGTTTTCTGAAAAGTGGCTATCTGAAAATGAAAAATTTATGCGTGTGTTTGTTAATCTTTGTAAATAGATTTTTGACTATGAAATCTCTCTTAATTGGTTGTCAGCTTGCTTCATAAAAAGCTCAAAGCTGCTACTAATATATTCCTGTATTGTCGGAAAAGTGCATGTGAAAACAGCCACAAAAAGTTGCTTAGAGTTGTCTTTTAAGTTCTTCCTTGGTTAATGCCACACTATTAGTTCCTAACTAAATAATTTATATATCTTAGGTTGAGGATACGAAGGTAGAAAGTATTAAAAGAGACAAGGCAGCTACTGAAAAGTTGCTGCAGGAAACCATAGAAAGAAATCAAGCAGAACTTGCTGCTCAGAAGGAACTTTATACCAAAGCACTTAATGAAGCCAAGGAGGCTGAAGCATTGGCAGAGGCACGAGCTAACACTGAAGCCAGTGTTGAAGTTGAGAGCCGCCTGAGGGAAGCAGTTGAACGTGAAACTATGTTGGTTCAGACACTTGAGGAGTTGAGGCAGAGTCTGACTAGAACAGAGCAACAGGTACTTGTTAATTGTAGACAACTCGATTTATTTTGAATGCCTGATCTATTTTCATATGTAGGCTTTTGATTTTTTCTGATTTTCTTTCTTCCCAATATTAATGGATCAACCATTACACAGGCAGTTTCTAGAGAAGAAATACTGCGAAGGGATATAGAGGATCTTCAAAAACGGTATCAAGTATGTTATTCTTCATGAAATCCGTGCGGTTACTTGTGCTCTTAATAGTTGGGATTTTTGGATCTGATGGTTACATTTTACTTTGGCTGATCTCCAGGCAAGTGAGTTACGCTACACTGAGTTGATCACACAAGTTCCTGAGTCAACTCAGCCACTGCTGAGGCAAATTGAAGCAATGCAGGTTATATACTTATGCTTGCTTGCCATTGTGGTGACTTTCTATTGCATGATTGGCATATTGTAGAAAATGCTTACTGTCCAGGGTTTATTTCTATGTAGTCAACTTACTAATGTTTGTTAATTTCAATTTGAACAGGAAACAGCCACTAGAAGAGCGGAAGCCTGGGCTGGTGTAGAAAGAGTTCTAAATTCCCGCCTGATGGTTGTCCTTAAAATATTGCTAATCCCTTGACTTTTTATGACTTATAATACATGCATTAAAAGAATTGTGTAGATTAGGATTGGAGTAGAAGAATGTCAGATAATAAGAATGCCACAAATTGGCCCTGAAATAGCAAGTTTTAAGAACAATGCAAAAACCTAATAAAAAACATCCAATGAGGTGGCTATGTAAAATATCTTACAAGTCTGACTCCTCTCAGTAGACTTGTGAGTTGTGACCATTCAAGTAGTTGTACCTATATCAAGGTCTTTGAGACATTTGTTAGTTTCTGAGTGACACCCAATCACTGGTTTCCTAAACCCAGAAAAATTAGTTGTTTGGTAGACACTAAGTGTCAAAGGTTTCTAACATTTACTGGTTTTAATTGACAGGAGGCAGAAGCCAAAGCAGCTGCTGCAGAGGAAAAGGAGCGAGCCCTGAATGAGCGGCTATCACAAAATCTATCTCGAATTACTGTTCTTGAAACTCAGGTTTTCTGAATTTATCATTTTACAGTATATAATCATTTGCAATCACTCTTCTTTCCTTTTCAAGCAATATATACAAGTCATGATTTTTTAATGGTGGAATATTCAGATTTCATGTATCAGAGCAGAACAAACACAACTGAGCAGATCACTTGAAAAGGAAAGGCAGAGAGCATCTGAAAGCAGACAAGAATATCTAGCAGCAATGGAGGAAGCTGCCACTCAAGAGGGCCGGGCCAAGCAGCTTGAAGATGAAATCAAGGAGATTAGGAGTAAACACAGAAAGGAGTTGCAAGATGAAGTGGTTCATAGAGAACTTCTGGAAAAGGTGACTTGGTTTTTTGTCATACATTTGTTTCATTGTCCAACTAAATAAATTTCAATTAATTTGAAAATCAACATAAATGATTCATTTAAGTTATTATGTATCAAATGCATTTTTACATGGCTAGTAATAGTATTACCAAAAACTGTTTTAGTTACTTAGGAAGTTAGGATACATAACTCTTAAATGAAATATTGCATTTAGACTGTTGGATTTGTTCTTACTTTCGAAGCCCTCAAAAGGTTACACAATATATATTGTCTGCTAGTGATTGTCATGATATTGACCAACTACAAGCAATGATACTTGCTTGTATGATTTTTGAACACATTAAATGTTTGGACCCTCATAATTGTAGTGTGTCTTGGATCTGTATTCGACATCTTGGATATGTTTCGGAGAACTTTCTGGTTATTTTCTGGTAAAAAGTTTGTAAGTTCTAGAATATGTATAGTTGGTACTCTTGCCTATAGCAGGGGACGGGCCATTATGAATGATCATGGATCATCTTCATCTTATCTCTTCTAATATCTTAAAAATCTTTTTTTTCATTTATGTTTTGATTGTTTTTCATGATTACATTATTTCTTGATTGATATTTTTTACATTATTATAGATGATGGTGATTCTTTAATGGAGTGAGACATTAAATGTTTCTCAAGCATAATGTATGTTTGCAGTGCTTCTAAATGCTGTTTTTTCAAAGAGTCACTTTTGTTCCCAAAATGTATAACATATTACCTCATTCGTATCATTTCATGGTTGTAATTTGTATATATAAAGTGTCCATACTTTCCAAAAGACTGTTGGTGGAGTACTCATTGGCAATGCCATTACACCTATAAGCTTGATTGACAGATTAACCAGTGAGATCAACTCAACATTTTCAACTTTGGCTATGTCAGGAGCTTGAAAGGCTAAGAACTGCCAAAACAGAATTGCAAAAACCAATTTCTCGTGAAACTCCTCCAGTTGCAAATCAAGATCAAACCAGTATACTTACTGAACTTTTTTTCTTTGGGAAAATTGTATTATATTGTTTCCATTAAGTCTCTACCGTAATAGAAGGCTTCTTCTTTAATTCTATGGGTTCATATTGTCTTTGTTCCTTTCGTGCTTTGCAGAAAATCTACCCATTAGGAAGCTTTCAAGTGCTGGGAGTTTGAGTAGCATGGACGAAAGCGTTTTCTTGCATACATCTTTGGACTCGTCCGATAGTTTTCCATTGGAGAGGAGACCATCTGCAGAAGGAAACATTTCTCCATATTTTTTGAAGAGCATGACACAAAGTGTATATGAAGTAGCACTACGTCAAAAGGATGGTGAACTCGCATCATACATGTCACGCTTGGTATGGAAAATTTTATTTGTTGTGGTTGCACTTGCCAAAATCTTTTATCTTAATCTGTAAACAGAATTATAGTAGTTTTCTGATGGATATTTTAGGATCTTTTAGAAAATATTCTAATCCAGGTCATAGTTAACCATCAATAGGTTACTTTGCTAATGCAAAACATTCCTCGTGTGAAGAATGAAGCCTCTATGCCTATACATTTTAACTGAAAAAGTTGCCATTTTGCATCCCTCGTGTGTTGGTTAATAGTTGAAACTTTAGCAGCTCATCAATAATTATCTTTAGCATGAATTTTTATTCTGATAATATCTTCTCTGTTTACTTCTTGTTACAAATTTAGATTAGATGCATTTATGGGGCTGAGAAATTGTAATGGGATGTACAGTTGTGCCAGTAGGGAAACTTCCAGTGAACCTTCACCTGCATTAGCAAGTATGAATGAAGGGGTGAAGATGATGATGATGGAATGAGTAACAGAAACTTGTGTGAATCCACTATCCTGAAAATCTAAATTTCTTCTTGGATGATCCTGCAAGGATTAGAGTGTAAGATCAGGCTGAAAGACCGTCAATGGCCGACAAGTGCATAGTTGTGCTATTCAATTAATGTTTGAACTACTCATCCTGTAATTTCTCCTTTCTTTTCCATTGTTGTAGATTGTGCTACATTTGTTGTTGTTTATTCTTTCCAATTCTTGCTTTTGCATATCCAGAATATGGATATGTGGTCTTTTAGTTTATTATTCCTTTTACATTACACATCTTTTCAAGTTCCTCCTGTCTTGGTAGAACTTGCATATTTTCTGTGTTCAAATCACTTCCTTTCTGGTTAATTTTAAAATTTTGAATTTTAGACTTTTTGTTCCTTGTAGGCTTCATTGGAATCTGTTCGTAATTCTCTTGCTGAGGAACTAGTCAAAATGACAGAGCAGGTTAACTCCCTCACAGTTCTGTTTTCCTTTTTAATGAATTGGATTCCTACTGTATGATTCTTGACAACAGTGCTGGAATACTGTCATAAGCAGTGCGAAAAGCTGCGAGCAGAAGCAGGAGTTTTACCTGGATTACGAGCAGAGCTAGAAGCCCTAAGGCGAAGACACTCTGCAGCACTGGAACTTATGGGTGAACATGATGAAGAGGTACTCATTTCAACTCGTGCTATTTGAATATTGTTTTTCACAAAATTGCATTTCTGGCATTGTGGATCAATCAACTTTACTTTAATTACAATTTTTTGCTTGATTTTTACTGTGTATATTCTCAACCATTCATATTTCACAATGCCTTCCAATATATCCATGCACCATCCATCTAGCTTGATTTCTTTCTTCTATCTTATTCGTTTCCTTTTTTGTCATTCTTCATCTGGAATATGCAGTTGGAATTAATAGATTAAATTTGGTCAATGCATTACAAACTTTAAAATATAATTATGTTGTTAAAATGTCATTTTCTTGTACAAAACCAATGCTCTCTTCTGAGTCCTCTTTTGCTGAGTCAAATTTAAGCCTCAAAATATTCTATGTCAAAAGTTCCGTATCAAACTTCTTCAAAGAAACTCTAAATTCCTTGATGCTTTTTAAAAGGAAATTCGTTTACTAACCTAGTGGTTTTGAGAAGACACCAATCCGTTCAGATTGGAATCACATGAGAGTATTCAAAGCAATGGGAACTTCTGGTGGAAGAAAATATTGAATATTTTTAATGCGGTTAATGCGAACAAGGTCCGAGGGATTGGGGTGAGGGTAGGATTTTAAACTCGACGTTGGACTGTGTAACCTAATGGACCAAATCACATTGACAGAACAAATCTTTCAGATAGTCCAATTGTCACAGTAGCAGCACTGATCTGGATTGGCTGGCGACAACTGGGTGGACAGGTTCTGTTAGAATAAGCAAAATATCACTCAGAATTAGCAGGCATCCCAGGGCCACCTGGATCTGGAAGAAGACAGGATGTTTGAAGCGGGGATGACTAAAATCAGGACACAGGACACGTGTCTTTGGTGATTCTTTTAATCAAGATTAGCAAAAAAATTAACGATTTATGGAGGAATGATATGAAAAAATGATAAGCAGACTGATAAAATACAACAAATGAGGTTTTTATTTCCTTGGTTAAATTAGGTTGTCTTTTTCCATAAGAAAAATAAACTATCCTGTATCTTTTGCAGTTGGAGGAACTACGAGCTGATATCATCGACCTGAAGGAAATGTACCGAGAGCAGGTCGATTTGCTTGTGAACAGGGTAAATCTGTTTTTTTTGGTGATATCTTGCTGATTATAGAATTGAAACACTGAAAGTTGTGTCCATGTTCCAAACAGATCCAAACGATGACTTTATCAGCTGGTGCAACTTAGATATATACAAGAAATTCTTGTGCTGATGAATGATGCAAAGGCCATGTTACAAATCCATAATTTTGGTCTGCCTCGAAGGTTTTTTTTTTTTTAAGTGTTGGTGGTCTGTTCTTTGTATTTGCTTTAGAGCTGTATACATATTCAACACAGATAGGGAACTTGGATACAATTAAGAAACCTACGACATGCTTTGTTGTATATTTTGAAGGAAAATAAAACCAAGTTATGTTGTTTTGTTTGTGTATTAGTGGAGTTTATTGAAGACAAAAGACCTGCTTCCATAATTAGAAGATCAATGTAACTTCTCTTGATGCTTGAAGGCCTAGTAGACCTTCAATTTGTGTCATTGATGGAAAAATGGTGTCGAGATTTTCCGTGCCATGAATTGCGATTTGATGCATTAATATTCTTTTGTTACTGTTTTGTGTCCAGTGAGGTTTCATTATATAATCATATCATTCTGAGGTTCAATTCTTGGTGGGCAATTCATCATAGTTGAATTGTTGTTCACAAGCCTATTGTGGTTTCTTGTCCATCAAACAGTTCCTACATTTATGGTTTACTTGCTAATGATGTCATGTCTGTCTCATAATTGTTGCTGTGTGATTCTCTTGATGCTTTTTCCATCTTGAACTACAAACTCTCTGTTATGTGGTCCATAGTAGTTGCTTAATTTAACAGCAATAGAGCCAGAGATCTCTCATCAAACTAACAATTATGTAGTAGGCAATGACTTATCTTGTGTTTATTTTCAGGCATTATGATTTTTGACATGAGAAATAAATTAGTTAAGGCAATGATTCATTTCAAAACAAGGTGACACCCAATTCTCAGCAATTCCATATTAGCTTGCCTCCTACTAATCCTTCCTTCTAATGCTAATCAATGTAAAAACTTATAAGGTCATTCCTTGATGTCCAACAGCTATACTTGCGATCCAACCAATGGAAACCAAACGTACTATTCAACTATAAATGGACTAATGTCTGCAAAATTAACCTTGAAATTGCTCCCTTGATAGTCCTTGACATGCCTTACGTCTGACTTCAAACTCATAAAGCAGTAAGTGAAAACCATTTAGGCTTTACGACTCAAACGGTGGAGAATTAAGCCTTCCTACCCAATCCCATCATGCCATTGAACATTGGTGAGATAAAGAAACCTATATCGGTCGTACAATGCACGATGATTAATAAAAGAAAAAAAGATAGATTCGTCGACAGCAGGATTCGAACCTGCGCAGGCAAAGCCCAACAGATTTCGAGTCTGTCTCCTTAACCACTCGGACATATCGACGGTTGTTGAATTTTATATTGAATATAAAATTATAAATATTAGAAAAGAAAAGAAAGGTGGAACTTTGATGAGATTCTCCAACACGAATGTTGAGGACCGCAGTTGATCATGGAGAGGGTCGGGCACCACGGTACTTGCGCGATCAAGCGCTTGGGCTCTCATCACTAGATCAGACGGTTGTGATTTGTCGATGCCAACTGCAGCACCTACTCGCGACTTGAGAAGGATAAGATAAAGATGAGACATCAAAGAAAAGGTGGGGAGCAAAAGAACGAACACCATGGCGGCAGCTGCTGCTTCGTGCCTTACTCTCCCTTGCAAATCCAAACCCTTCTCCCCCTCCTCTTCCCTCAGCAACACAAGCAGCAGAAGAGCCGGGTTCGCTCTCCGCCGCTCTCCCGAAGCCACATCCCTCGCCTTCGCCTCCAGTCTCTCCCTCACTGCCTTCCCAACAGGTAAAGCTACTCCTACTCTTCTTATCTTGAGATGGAGCTCTGTTCTTGTTCGATTTGGGACTAACTGGTGTTTCTTCTCGAAAGGGGTCGGTTTTCTACGCCCGGTGGAGAAGCCCCGGGTGCCTCCGCTGCGGAGGCCCGCGGTGGTGTGCGAGGCCGCGCCGAAGAAGTACGACTCTGCATCAAAGAGGGCTCGGCAGGCCGAGAGGCGCCGCATCTACAACAAGGCTCGCAAGTCCGAGATCAAGACTCGGATGAAGAAGGTTTTCCTCTCACTGATTTAGGCAAACTTTGCACCTTTCTTGATGTTTCTCGCTCTTTTCCTCTGCCTATTCTTTGATGGTTTCCATTGCTTTGCGTAGCACGAAAGATTTTAACTATACTTCATTCCTTTTCGATGATTAGGAATTCCCGACTACGTTATTTTTCTGTATCTTTAGCGATGGCTTCCTATTTCATTCCTTCGCCTTTTCTGTTTTGGTCATTTTGCTCGCAATCTCTTTGGTGATTGCGTCGGATTAATCCTTTTCCAATTGCTAGCCTATGTGTCAGCTTCGGCGAACATGATTGCTACATAGGTCGAGTCTCAGAATGCTGCTGCCTATTTATGTTGTGTTGGTAATGTTTGCTGATGTCTATTGTCTACATTTCTTGGGGGGCTTGAACACAACATATTGCAGCTTGTTCTTGGCATACGCATACTTAGATCAGAGGATAATCCATTGAGATTTTATTTCTTTTCTTTTTTCTGGTCACTTTTCGCTTGACTGCCTGTCTGAGTATATCGTGCCGATCAAGTTTATGCCATTGTGAAGAATTTGATAGGGGTTAGATGATCACTCTTTCTCAGAGTAATCATCTTAGGAAGCAGTAGCTAGTCTTACTTTGAAATTTATGCAGTGATGAGTTATCAATTGGTGTCTTAGAGGAGGATAATATTTTGTAGGACATTTTTTTTCTGTCATTGTCCAAAGCTAGCTCTAAACCTGCTTTAGATTGTTGACTTTTAGTTACTTAAAAACTCGGGTGTAGAAAAAAAAAAAAAAGGTATCCTTTAACATTGATTATTTGGACAATTCCTTACCATTTGTATTGTCTTAATCTTTTTAACTGACCTCATAGGTAATGGAGTCCTGGATTATTGAGTTCAAAATCTGTTTTTAAGTTCAAAATCTGTTTTTAAGTTCAACTACAATATTGTATTTCTGGTTTGGTTCTGTATTTTGTTCTGACACAAAGGAAGAAAATAATAATTTCGACACCTGCTGCTTTCATTAAATTAAAAAAAAAATCACTTTGTTGTTATAACAGTTATTATATAAAAAAAGCATAGAAGCATCAATTCTTGAAGATAGCTTAAAGAGTTTACACTACCATAAACTAGGATGAGTTGAATATCTTTACCATGTCTATTCCTCGAGGCAACAATTATCATAAAAGACCACATCTTTTATCAATAAGAAGAAAACTTCTTCTGAAAAAGACTTTATGCTTTTATATCAGAGTAACAAACACAAAGTACTACCATTCTGTCACCAATTGGTTGACTTTTGAGTTTACATGATTGAATTGATATCATTTGGTGTGTGATTTAGTGGTGTAATCTCATGACTCTTGAAAGGAGAGTGTTTCTATGATTAGCATATGTTAATTCTTAATTTTTATGATTAGCATATGTTTCTTCCAATTCTCTTATATTAGAATAGGAATAAAATTTAATCCTCCGATTAGAACTAAAAGAGGTAAAAAGGTGAAATAAATTGAGTTTGAAAAAGAACTCGAAGGCATGAAAATCGTTGTCCTAAGTGTACTTCTTTGGTTCGCGTATTGGTGCTTGTCAGGAATCACCCAAAATATAATAAATAATAGTTATTATATAAAAATGAATAGAAGCATCAATTCTTGTATGTTGGGGGGTTGATTCTTCTATGCACACTTATGTAGAGAATCGAACAGACACATTGAATGGACACTTCGCACCAGCAGCTAGACAAATAAAAAAAACATCGGAAGCAATAGGAAAGTAGAGCTTGGATGGGAAAAAAGAAGCTATGTCATCCACTTTTGAAGATGGTCGAGTAAAGGGGTTTAAAAAGATTTGTTATATCAATGATTGATTGCCATGTGGTAACATACGAGCGTGCCATGTCGCATGTTGCATACTAACCCCATAACAACAACATAAGGGTAGCAATCGATTGCCTTGAGAAGCATGCACAAATGCGGGCAATGATACTAGAATTTCCAGGTCATGTGCATAGTGAATAAGACATGGGCAACCCACCTAAGATGCACAAATGCACGTCATCATATTTTCTACCGTTTAGATGCACTTTCTTGATCGGGGCTCCATAATCATGCTCTTCCTATTACTCATTCCTATGGTGACTAGTGCTCCTATGTAATGATATAAGAAAAGCATGACTTTAAGAGAGACCCAATATATTATTTTCCAATATCCCTGGTAGTGGCTCTCCTATATGAGAATATGAAAATTTGTAGACAATCACGGTTGACAATTGACACAATTCTTTGATTTCTCATGGATAAACAAGATACATATTTCCTTTAACACTTAAAACCCGTAAGAATTTACTCTCTATACTGTGTGGTTTGTTAGTTGAAGTCTGGATTAAAGGAACATAGTATGAGACTATTCACTATGTTTATTTTAAATGGATGCCCACTTTACAAAATGAGGTTAAGTTTTCAAGAAACACCTAATTGATCACACACAACTTTTATTTTGTCAATTTTTATTTATTTTAAGGTAATTTTGTGTTTTGTTGGGATTATTAGATTTTTTAAATAAAATAAAATCACCAAAATGCCCTTATATTTGCCCTCATATCTGTTGGCTGGGTTGCTTGCATCTTGTGCACTGTGCACATGACCTATGTTATGTAGTTGCATGTATTTGTGCACGCTTCTCAAGGTAACTGGTTGCTTCCCTTGTGTTGTTGCTAATGTGGTTAGCATGCAAACCACATAACATGCTTGCATGCCGCCATGTCGTAGTCAAGTGTTGGTCCAAAAATATTTTTAAATCCCTTTTACTTAGCCATCTTCCATCATCTTCCATAGTGGATAATAAGGTTCGCCTTACCGGTTCATAATAGTGTACCAACCAGCTATTGGTATGATATGTACCGAGTCTTACCAATATACCGTATGTCGATACACATGAGCGTACTGACGATAAGGTAAAATTACCAAAAAAATCTCCAAAAATTCTTAAAAATATGAAAAAAAAATACGTAAGTGTTTTAAAATTGGAAATGAATATAAATTTGGTATAATTTAGCAAAAATATTTAAATTAAGAAAGAATAGTGACACATATCTTTTTTGGGCTTTGTGGAGTAACTTTATGATACATTCTGTTCTGAACCTTCGTTCTGTTAGTATTGAATTATTTACAAAGAAATGATTTGGATTGTTATATTATTTTTTAAACAATTTAAGCTTTAAGATTTAAATGAATCAAGTAATCAATCCTCGATCCTATATATCTATATATCAATTTGATATGTTTATCGGACCTAATCCTGAAATGATCCCACGATGTAGTATACTGATACATCATATGTCATTGGTGCATTGATATGGTGATGGTCATAGTGTGATTGTCGTGAACTAAAATGTCTCTAGACCGAGTGGGTTGAATGCAATTGAGAAGGTGTCTCATCGCTCGACTCAGTTTTTTCTAACGGTGTGGTTGATGCTATTGTCTTCCCCTTTGTCTTTGCCTTTGCACATTGGGCGGATGACTGTGGCAGACGAAAGGGTTTTAAAACCCTTTCCTATGATTCAAACTGTCAAATTGATCGTTTGAAATAGGGCAATTTGAGCCTTTGATCGGTAACAGTCGGAGTGTCTCATCGCCCGGCTCAATTTTTTCCAACGATGTGGTTGATGCTATTGCCTTCCCCTTTACCTTTGCCTTTGCATAATGGGCGGATGAATGTGGCGGGCGTAAGGGTTTAAAATCCCTTTCATACGGTTCCAACGGTCAAATTGACCATTTGAAATAGGACAATTTGAGCTCTTGATTAGTAATAGTCAAAATCCGATTGTTACTGACTGGTACAGACCTCGTATCGCCCGATATGGGATCATATAATTGGTACCGCTTGCTGGAGGGCGATTCGCATATCGGTTTGCGGAACGGTACGTGCCACCCATATCGAGCGATATAGCTCGGTACGACGAACCTTGGTAGATGACATATATTCTTTTCTTTAGGTTTAAGCTTCACTTTTTGGTTACTCCTTCGATGATCTTCTACTTTGTCTAGTTGCTGGTGCAAAGTATTTGTTCAACTCTCCACGTACGTGTGCACAGGAAGATTATATTTTGGGCGATTACCGGATGAGTTCCAGCACGAGACTAGGATGGCAATTTTCCCCCCTCTAAGTTCTTTTCCTAACTCTCTTAGTTTATTTCACCTTTTAACATATTTTAGTTCTATTGAAGGATTAAATTTTATTCCTGTTCCAACATCTCATGTATCTAATGCTTTTCTGAGTGCACAGACAAACTTATGTGTTTTTTCTCATTATAACCATCTTTTCATGTTTGATCATCTTTAATGCATAAAATGCCTAATTTACCTTTCTCTTGGTTTCAATGCTTGTTTTCCCTTGTAAAGGTACAAAATGGGAAAGTACTGGGAAAATTTTGATATGGCTTGTTTTACTTCTTCCCTTGTTTTCTTGGTAAGCAAGTACTGAAAACACTGGGAAACAAATGGGCTCCTCTGGTGGAACACCACCATTCAAGTAGGAATTATATCATGAGAGAAAAAGTGATAGATCAGGTTTTTGCAGAAAGTGCATTGGACGTATATTTACATGTTTGCTTTGATATTGTCATGCTGTGATTTAGTCTCTATCTCATATTTGTTCTAAAAAAAGTGGATACTACCTCATTTGGTTTCTTTCAATTTTCTTACAGTGTGACACAAGCAATTGTCGTTTATCTTTTCTGGCTTAGGTCCTTGAAGCCCTTGATGTACTCAGGAAGAAAAGTGATGCACAGGCAGAAGAAATTCTTCCGATCGAAAAACTTATAGCGGATGCATACTCGGCAATCGACAAAGCTATCCAAGTAGGCACTTTGCATGGGAACACCGGGGCGCGGAGGAAGTCTAGGCTCGCGAGGAGAAAGAAAGCTGTGGAGATCCACCATGGTTGGTACATCCCTGCTGCTGCAGCTGCTTAATGTTCTGAGATTGAGATCACGGGCAATTTATTGTTAGAATGAACAATCTTTCTTTGGATTTTGTAAGAAACATGTGAAGAGTATCAACTTTGTTAATAGAGTTTGCTGTTGGCATTGGCCTGAGAGTACTGTTTATATCATCCTAAGCACCTGTTGAAGAAGTTTGATAATGCATTGCAAGTTTGATAAGCATTCAATTGTTGACACAGGTGTGGTTGTATTTATATATAGGTGAATTGAGAATGTCAAGATTAATTCATATCATGGGTACGAGTGCTTTGACAAAAGGATGATGTTAATATGTATACCTATGTTTGGTCTTGGCATAACATATATGATTTTTACATATCTTAATGACAATAAAAAATTTATATAATCGATCTTAAATAATTAATTTATTATTATTATTGTTGAGATGTTATAAAGTTGATAAGTAGACTGTATCATACAATTAAACAAGGCATACAATAAGAGTTCAAAATCTCATCCAATACATTTTTCATCGAAAACATGGATGGATCTTATCAGATATGATGATATACTATATTTATCAAATTAAAAGTGCTAACTAGATATTAGAAATCAACCAACTCACCAACTCAAATAATCTAAATGTTATTCCAGTAAGACCCAAGAAAATAAACGGTGAATTCATAAGCAGCATAATGGCACGAGAATGAATGTATCGACCTCTCAAAAGTTAAATAACTACTAAAATCAGTAAGCAGCATAATGGCACGAGAATGAATGTATTGACCTCTCAAAAGTTAAATAACTACTAAAATCAGTAAGCAGCATAATGGCACAAGAATGAATGTATCGACCTCTCAAAAGTTAAATAACTACTAAAATCAACGAAAGACGCCCGTCAATCCAAAGTCTCAACGACACTGGTTAAAGCACCAATTCTCCAGTTACAACGGAACCAAACACCAAGTTGCTGATAGTGAAACCACCTTTCTACCAAAAATTGTCCGATCACCTTCTGTGCATCATCACCCTTCAGTTTGTTCCCTCAACCGACGAATGGTGCTCCTCACAGTCACAGCACTAGCAGTGCTACAGATACCATGAGGCCAAAGTTATAAAAGAACAAAAGGGCAGATACAATAGCTACAGATACAAAAATGCAACACTTACTTCAAGGTATACGCACCACCAGCCTTGACCTTACCGCAATCTTTGCATCCCCAAATCCCAACTGCTTTTCTTTTCACGGCATACTGCAGCAGCAGAAAGAAGATAAAAACATGTTAGTTAGCAAGAGGTACAAATTCCTAGGGAAGAATGCGAAAATGAAAAATAGACCACCAAGAAATGAACCGACTGAAATGATCCATAAAGAATCCAGCTCACCATGATAAATTACAAACTATGTTTCTTCATAAAGGCCATGAGTTGACGAGTTTATCCTAAAAGGATTAGGTGCACAGAAATCTTCAATCCACAAGGGGAAGTCCGTATATTGGGCAGGGTAAAGATAGTAATAAATCATATGGGACCATCTAAAAACTACGATGACACAAACCACATCAGTAATTAAGATTGAAACAAATAAAATTCAAAGGCTATACATTACTAAAGGATAAAACAAACTTGTGACAAGTTAAAATTGCAGGACATGACATGCCGCATTGGTTTGCAAGCAAATGAACAAAAAATTCGCAGATAGTTGAACAAAAAATTCAACTATGCATTTCAAGGGAAGAGAACTTAGAGTCTAATCAACTGAATCCCTCTTAATACCTAGTTTGTACACTATGCAAAAATAAACTCAGTATACCATCAACCACTCATTTATATAAAAGTTGCACCTTTCCACAGAACTCGCAGAAATACTTTGCATGCTGAGAAACTTCCATTTTCTTTATTTGCTTGCGCAAACTAGCACCATATCTGGTACCTGAAGCCAGACAATGCTTGCAACTGTTAAAAATCTTACATAGTAAAAGAATAAAAGGTGAGGATGCCTTGAGAATAACATACCATATTTTCCAACAATTCCAGCCTTCTTGGTGCGTTTCGTCTGTATTCAAGTGGAACAAACACAAATATCAGGCAAAAGACCAAAACAATTTTCAAATAATTAGTGTTAACAATACAGTCCTAGCAGGGCAGCTCAATGTGAACAAACAGGAAATCAAATATGGTGAATACGCCTGTCATAGAAAGATCATGAAAGATACCAGTTACATTGGTCTTATATTCCTATGTTATATCTCTTTCACCATTAAAGAGATGAAAATCCAAGGAAAAACTCCTACATCTCAATATCGAAAGATATCACTAAACATGTCACTTCAAACACATAGTATCTGGAGAAATAAATGATTGGAAAACATGCTAGAATATTCGATATCATACGGTTTTTGAGAGCCCTAGCATTCCTCATGCAGTTTTCAAATAAACTATTATAGGATATATAACCTCTTGCAAAAGCTGCCTTTCTGGAGAAAAGCATTGTCCGAAATGGCTTGGAACATCTACCATTCCCCATTCTCGACAGCATATAACAATACAGAATCATCATTTATTAGATTTACCCAAAAAGCACCAAGATAATACGTTTTTATTTCATTCAACCAGGGAAAAAAGTATGTTTCCCGACATCCAAATCTCTTTTTCAAACACTCATATCCCAAATGTTGCATTAACTCGCGATGTTCATCTTTTACCACGACCAAACATTCCCGGGCCCTTGGGCATCTCAATATGCGATCCCTTCAATACGATCAACTTCTAAAGAAACCTCATCGCTTCCTACCAAAACATAAGACCAAAATCCCCGATTCACGCACTCCTCTTCTTCACACTCCAAAATTAATGTTCATTGCGGCAATATCCGGCCGCTTCCGCACCACTCATCTATTCTCGAAGACCGTCTAGTTGGAACATCCGAATGGATCGAACTCCTCTAAGGTCGAACCGCAAGCGAACATAACGGCGAGGTAACAAGAAGAAGCAAAGATCACAGAGGAGGGCAAATGGCATCAGCGAGCGTACCATCCTGGCGGGTACGGGAGATCTGGTCTTCGCTCCGCAGGAACCCTAACGACGCGACGAGACAGTCGGTCCCGTGTCTCCGTCGGGCTTATTTATAGTCGAACCCTAATTGAGTGAGCCCGTATGTTGACCGTCCGATCGGTGGACCCCACCGGTTTTGGATGGGTTTCGATGGGCCGTAATTGGGCCAACATGCGAGCTACAAATGCCGATTTCACTTATCGGATGTCTTCGAAGAGACGATTTCACTAATTATAGCATCCATCAAGAAAACCAATCTTCAAATTAATATTTATTTTTATTAAAAGGTATAACACGTAGCAAAAATTGCTAGTTAGCAATATTATAGAAAATATTACCCTGATAATTGTGACGCTGTATAACATGTGTTTGTGTGTGTGACAGTTCACCTTGTGACGCTGCTAATTGGCTCCTATATTTGTGGGAATGAAACTTTGTAGCATCAATGGAAGAGATTAAAATGTGGTCAGTCGCAGGATTACATAGCAAACGATCTCAACTCGTCGAGACGATCTCACGTCATCTTGCCACCATGCAAAAATGGAAGAACGTGGAGAATATTCCCATGCAATCGCATGCAACCGGAGGCTCGGCCGCTCCAAAGCTTGTATCGTCATCCTCGCTTCCTTAAGTGTTTACGTTGAAGGGCATCTCGCCGACCCAGTTGCCCGGTGGGTCGTAGTCGCAGACGATGATGACCCCGGCGCCAGCGTCGCACTCCACCCTGGCGCAGCCCACGCGGGCGGTACTGTTCCACACGATCTGGGTGAAGTGGCCGCACATCTTCCCCGGCGCGCACGAGTTGTCGGAGGAGTTATAGTTGTCGCGCTCCGCCGCCCAGCTCTCGACGGCGTCCGCCGCCTTCCAGTCCTGCCCCGACCCCCAGAACAGGTTCTCCCCGTACGGGCCCTGCGAGTGCTCCATGGCGCAGTCGCTCCGCCGAAGGTCCGACCAGCGGCGCGCGTACTCGGCCACCGCCTCGTCCCACACGAAGGGCGACTCGCCGATGGTGGCGCGCACCTGGTTGTGAGAGGACAGGAACTCATTGGCCGTGTCGGGGTCCTGTCCCTCGCCGCTGGGTGCTGTGGCTGCGGGTTGCGGCGCCAGCGGGCTAATGGCGGGGTGCGGCGCCAGCCGGCTTATGGCGTGGTGCGGCACCAGCCGGTTTATGGCGTGGTGGTGGTGGAGGAGACGGTGCTGCTGCGAGGCGCGAGGAATGGAGAGTAGGAGGAAGAAGAAGAAGCAGCGGCCCCCCATTCCTTGGTCAGCCATAGGAAGGAGAGCCAAGGTGACGAGAGGAGATGCGAAAGAGGAGGGAAGGGGGATGGGAGGCTTTTAACTGAGATGGCTTGTTGATTGGTGGATGCAAGCCAATGTTGAAGCCACTAATGATAGAAAATTACTATGCTTAGATGTGCAACACTGCGAGAAAAGAGAGGAAAGATATTGAATATTTCAGCACACATCTAATGTTATGATGCTATTCTTTTTCTGAAAGTTATTTGGAATCATCACAGACCATTCGATCCATATCAAGCGGCTAAAACTTTCGTTGTTCGACGGACCGTCGATGATGACGGTGAGTGAATCCTCAAGTATGCAAGAAACACATCGAGCCGACGGTCCCGATCGTCCCGTTTCGGAGAACAGATGAGTAAAGCAAACAGAACTCGACGTAGACTGTCCGATCCGAATCCAACGGCGGATGCTACGTCCACGGTGACACGAATCATGAAGCGAGCAAGAAGCCCGACGACTCATCCGACGGTCCAGACCGGCCCACCTCCCGTGGACCGCTTCAAAAGAGATCCGTTCCCCGATTGAAACCATTCGATTTGGCGCTCAAATGGCGGAGGCGCGCTACAAATCGCCTCTCTCCGGCGCTTCCTTCTCCGTTTCCTTCTGTCGCGGAATACAATCGCGAGAAGCGATCCCGTCTTGGGGAAAGCGATTGATCTCTTTCGATCCACGTCCGGTCGACAGGGGAAATGGAGAATTTGATATCTTTGGTGAACAATATCCAGAGGGCTTGCACCGCCCTCGGAGATCATGGGGAGGAGAGCGCCTTGCCGACGCTGTGGGACTCCCTGCCTGCAATTGCCGTCGTCGGCGGGCAGGTATTCGGCTTCTTGATTTCTCTGCCTCCCCTCGCCATTCATTGTCGCTGTTGATGTGGTCTTCTACCTTTGTCCTGCGGGCTTAGGCTATTTGTTTTTGGATTGGAGTCTTGTATCTATGAAGACATGTGTTCTGGGATTTGAGAACAAGGTTTTCGCCTTTAAGATTTTTCATCCGAGTTGTTTGATGGTTGATGTGCCCGTTACATAAATGGATTATTCTTCTTTCATGGATTACAGCACTTGTTGATCAGTTAAGATTTTTAGCTTTGTATTCTCTATTTGTTCCAGATTTCTTGCAACAATGTCTCATGTGATATCTGGTCTCATGATTGTTTATTTTCTAAAGAGCTCAGGTAAGTCGTCAGTACTGGAAAGCATAGTTGGCAAGGATTTCTTGCCAAGGGGTTCAGGTGATTTTCAAGGCCCAAATCATGTATTAAGCACCTTCTTGCTTATTCTAATTTATCTTTCGTTTACTTTAGGCTATATAATTTTGCAGGAATTGTTACTCGCCGGCCCCTCGTACTGCAACTTCATAAAATTGATGAAGGGAGAGAGTATGCAGAGTTTATGCACCTTCCCAAGAAGAAGTTCACCGACTTTGGTAATCATGTGTAGGAAAAGTTAACTTGCTAGGTTTTTTTCTTAAAAGATCGTCTTTGAGATCCCTCAGTTGCAGATGAATGTATATTATTCTCCAGAACCTTATTTATATGTATTCCCATGTCATAATCCAAAGTTCATGTTCTGTTCTTTTGATCTTTTCTATACCTATGTTGAAGCCATTGGCTGGTTGTGCATGCAATCAATCATTTATCTGTTTTATGATTCTTATTATTCTAATCTGCTGATATGATATTCATGATGCAGCTCAAGTTAGGAAGGAGATCGAAGATGAAACTGATAGAGAGACCGGCCGTTCAAAGCAAATCTCCTCTGTTCCAATTCATCTAAGTATATTTTCTCCTAATGGTAAGATATGAGGTTTGATTACTTGTATTCATATTACATGTATTCATAACTTATTTCTATTTATATTCATATGCATTCTTTTACACTTTTAGCCTCCTGGACCCTGCATTGGTGGGAACCTCAAACTGGATACATTTCTTTTTTATGGTTTTACACTTTTATCTTTGCCATAGTGGGGGACATTTGCTGGATAGTCATATTCTCTGATGCATAAAAAGATTTTCATGATCCAACTAATATTGCTGTTTCTTTAGATTTGAATCTTGTATAGGTTAAACTTTCTGTTCATAAAAAGATTCTGGCCTTCATTTCCATATCATCATGAATCTGTATAAATAAACTATTGAATGGTATAAAATAGCTTGTTTGATTTATATGGAATAAATAATTTATCAACTTAGGAGGTCTGAGCCATCTGGTTTTGACATGATCACTCCATCATATGTCTCTTTTGGCTAAAAGCCTAAAACACACATCATTTAAAGAAGAGTCTTAAGGAAGGGAGTTAAAGCAAATTACCCAGTTTTTGTGCATTCTCCTGGAAATGTAACTGTATGCATATTTAATGACTATAGATCAGGCTATGGTTATAGTTTCACGAGTATATAGATTGTATGATGTTTTATAGTTCAAGACATGTAAATGGGAAACTGAGATGTAGTTAAAAGAGGGCACTGATGTATTATATCACATCTGAATTAGATGAAGCAAATTAATAAGCCAATGCCTATTATCTGTCTTCTTTTGACATATCTGAAGTTTCATTTATTTTGTTATGGGGTATCAATATCATTAAACTTAATGGGCAAAAGAATGATGAAGATGCTGACAAAAAAAAAGTTACTTTTCAGGGACCTCAATTTGTATGACATGAATAGTGAGTTAATGGCAATGTCATGTTGTGCATGCTTGGACATGACCATTGCATAAGAACTTGATATTATGTTGGTGTAGAAGTTGCTAAATTACATCATTTTGCTATTGATTGTTAACTATCTAATCAGCAGATAGGTTATTTTTAAATGGAAATGTGTGTGAGATTAGGGTCATCATTCCTACAGGCGGATTTTGTTGTTGACTGTTTTTATCAGTTTCAATGTGTTGTAACTTAGAATCTGATTTAGCTTGTGACAGAATTAAAGTGAAGTGGCTTTTGAGTATTGACCATGTTAGCATACATATCTTTTGGCAGTCCAATTATTGTGTACTCTATCTTGTGAATTTAGCCATGATGTAACCAAAATATATGCAGCATCTATGAATTTAGAGTTTATTTTTTCTCTTCTCTAATATATTTAAATGGACAGTTGTAAACTTGACACTCGTTGATCTACCTGGACTTACAAAGGTGGCAGTTGGTACTTCACTTTCCTTGTTATACATTTTGTTTCCTGTCTTCTTTTAGAAGGCCATTCCCTGCAATATTAGTCTAATTTAACTTCTGCAGAGGGTCAACCTGAGAGCATTGTAACTGATATCGAGAATATGGTCCGTGCATACATTGAAAAGGTAATATATGTGTAAAATTTGTCAAAATATCTGATGCTTATCAATCTGCATGAAAATCCAGTGTGCAGTTTATGTTTATGTCAGTCACAAAATTTGATGAGAACAACTTTCTTATAATAACTAGTAGTAATTATTTCTTTGGTTAAAGCATGTAAATTGTTGCAATAGATATTTATTTTCTGTTTCTATAAGTCCATTAAGTTTGTTCTTCTGATTCTTGACTACTAACATTGGCACATTACTGGGACTCACTGAGTTTCATTTGTTATACTGCCAGATTCATGCACTGGGTTCAGGATGTCATATTAGATTATGACTTAACATGCTTTATTTAGGTGATAATTTGGAAGGAATCTGAATTCTCTTTTCTTTATTTGCAGCCTAATTGTATCATTCTTGCAATTTCTCCAGCCAATCAGGACCTTGCTACATCAGATGCAATTAAGATTTCTCGTGAAGTGGACCCCAAGGGTATGTATTTGCAGAACTGCAGTTACATTTCTTCTATGCTAAGATATTTTTTGAAATAAATAATTACAAGTAGTAGTTTCTTATTGTCTTCTCAGATTTTTAAAGAATATTTTACTATGTTGATTTTTCTGAAGGACTAGCCCATTTGATCCCTATCTATGAGTTTGTCCAAGATAGCTGAGCAAGTATGCATATTCATACATATATATTGATGTCCTAAGAAAGATGTAACCACTAGACTAATTTGACTTTGTAAGTGAAATTTGACTGGCAATACGATGGAGGCTTTTGCATGGAGTTCTTTTGTTGTATGTTTGTTCTTGTGGCACCTATCGACATCTGTATAACCATTTTCCTGATTTAGGTGGAAGTTTAAATTTGATATGGGACAAGCTGATTTAACATTGAAATTAATAAAGAAAGAAGTTGAATTTGCAATTTTGTCATTGTAATTTCTATTACTGTGTAAAACAACATAAGAAATGCAAGTAGTAGGTATACCTTGTTTAAGAGTCTTGACTGAATGATGGTTCTGATCGTACTTTATGTTTTGCAACTTAGGTGTATTTGGTAATTGATGCAATGCTACTGACTGATAAAATGTGTCTGCTCCCAGCCTTTGTTGATTGGTATCTGTTCTGAATTGAATTCATCTGATTTTTTTTTTTAGAAGAAAGTAGCATATAATGGACATGATGTACTTGTCAATCAATGAGATGTGTAATTCTTATTTGCAATTGTTATGCAATAATCACAATGTTTTTTTCCATATGATACTGCATAAGCAAAGAGAATAATGAATTGGCATGGTTATGCTTTGTATGAGTTAGAATAAGGTGTCTGTTACAGGTCATCTTTTATTTGAATGCCTGCGGCTTACACACCTTATGAATAGACATCGGAAATAAAATAAATAAAGACCTTTGTCCTTTTGGCATTTGTTTATATATACTTGCTAAGAGTGTTACCTGATGCTGCCCAGGCCATACAGCTGGATCACATTGGACATGTTTGATGTTTGCTTAACCTTCCCTCCTTATAAAACAAAATATTTTTATAAAGAAGACAAATAATATGTTTTCCAAATATTTTATAAGATGTGGAATGCCACTTCAATCTTAACTGAGACAAATAAATTTTCTGAAAAATTAGTAACTGATCTAGTAGCAAGGTATGCAATTTTGAATAATACCGTCCGATACGAGTGGTACGTACTAGTCCGTTAGCTGACCGGTATACGGATCGCTCGTTATCGGACGGAAAAAAAAAAAAAAAAAAAAAAATATATATATATATATATATATATATATATATATATATATATATATATATAAACGAGGCGACGTCGCCCCGCATGGGAGAAGGAAAAGGCGACGTCACCTTTTATAAATAAATAAATAAATAAATTATTTATATATATATATATATATATAAACAAGGTGATGTCGCCGAATTATATATATATACCGAATGGTATACAGTATCGTACTGTACCGAGTAAACGTCGAAACTCTAGTATGGTACAATATTTCAATCATTGTCTAGTAGTATGCTAACTACAAGTGAATCTTCAGCTTTAGCTTCAAGATTTTATCTTTGCACACCTAGCTATGTTCCTTGCCACTCAAAAAAATAGTACCTAGAAACATGATGAGCATGGAAGTAAAGGAGTCATCTTGGCCTCAGAGTCACATGAAGTCAACAAAAATTGATATGCCGTGCCAAACAGATCAATGTTCAGAGGCCATAACTGCTGCATTTGGAAGAGACTATTCATGCAATTTACGTATCTGAAGTCTTACATGCATGCAGTTGGAAGAAGTGATATTCTGATATTATGCTACAAGAGTGATATCTGAAGGCTCACATGCATGCCTTAGAATTTAAGGAAACCATACCTGAAATTGACAACCATTTCTCAGTTCCCATTGGGTTTGACAGTAACATATGGACATGGAGGAATTATACACATCCTTCAAATGTACCTGCATATGTTCATTGAGGACTATACTCATCTCAAGCCAATGAATGAGTCTTAGTAGGTTTTGTCCCAGATTTTGTATTAATCACGTTTACATAAACCCATAATCATTCACATACAAATGCCAACTTCTTAGATGCACTTGATGATAGCTTAGTGGGGAATGAAGTGTTTTTTAAGTCACAATTTATCATTAAGTGAAATAATGCTTTAGCATTATTTTTTATATGTTTTTCTTTCAGAGTCAACATTCACAATTCGGCTGTTTGCTTAACGGGTAAAACCAGTTTTTTAAGTCACAATTTATCATTAAGTGAAATAATGCTTTAGCATTATTTTTTATATGTTTTTCTTTCAGAGTCAACATTCACAATTTGGCTGTTTGCTTAACAGGTAAAACCAGTGGAACCTCAACCTTCCAATACTAGTAGTTCTAACTTAGGTCCAGCTGCAATATAGACCTAGTTCTAAATCAATTCATATAAAATCAGATGGATAAGGCTTGGACTTCACATATTATTTAGTTAATTGATTTCCAGCTAAGAGATAAAAATACAATCCAACCCACATCCACAACTTACCATTAACATTTTTGTTATTTTATTACTTCAATTTTCTTTTCATTTGTTGTCTTTTATTCTTTGCCAATCATATACTCTAAACTTTGCCCCCATCACTATCATTGCCAAGCAATAAGTGCAGACTCAATGCATGAGGCTCCTGCCAATATGGTGTTTGGAAGGGTCAATATATGCAGCCTTATTCCTACGGGTAGAGAGGTTGCTTACACTTTACATGTTTCACGGCCATTGCAGACTGCTGTTAGTAAATTATAACAAATAGTATAATTTGATCACAACTGTAATTCTTTTCTACAACAGGTTTTTTGTTCAGACACATGCTCACTAAGGAGCTTCAAGATTAAAGTAGGCCAATGTTTATGTTTCTGCTCTCCATTAATGACAGCTTGGCAAGTGACATTCTCATTTCTTAGTGTTCAACTACTTCAACTTATGAAACCTCCTAGTCAAGGGCAAGAGAAATGCTGTCACTGTGTTACATAAAAACTTGTTTGTTAATATTACATAGCCAAATTTCTCTTTTGCGAATTTGCCAATCTGTTTGCATCTTCTCTTATGTCTGATATATACTACTTATTTTCTACTATATGCCAAATTTGTGGCATCATGTGTAGATTAGGTCAGGGATTTTATCCAAGTTTTTCTAGCTAGTAGCAATTTCTTTAAGCACATCTTTCAATTTGGAGATCAGCTAATTAACTTGTACCATTCAGATTTTTTTTTGTCACTCAAATTGTTGCAGTTGACAGAACCAACAATCAATATGTTAATTGATGATGATTTTCTTTTGAAGTTGCTTAATTTTCTTTAACTTTGTGGAAGAATCAATCTCTTATGTCTTTAGGAAGACATATTTCCTTTTCCTTAAATGTATATGAACTATATATCTTATTTTCTAGCAAATATTGTTTAATTTATCACTCAAGAGTTAATATTACCATGCTTCATGACACTTTGGAGCATGTCAAACTTGGGCGAAAAGCTGATTGTTTTTTCTGTCTACCTTTGATCATCATCCAACTAATTCTTATGTACTCTCTTTGAATTTAGGTGAGAGGACTTTTGGAGTGCTTACTAAAATTGATCTTATGGACAAGGGCACTAATGCAGTTGATGTAAGATGATTTTCTTTAATAGGTTTCACTTTTAAAAAGTGTCATTCTTGTTTTTATATATTTTTCTATAGTACAAAGAATTGCAGCATACAGATAGTCAATTTTTGTACTTATGTAAATAATTATCTGTTATCATACTCAGTTTATGTGTAATGTCAATTCTTTCTTTTTAGGTGGTGTTGTATCTTCTATCGGATACTCTTGCAGTCTTGTTAGCCATGATCTTCCTTTGTTGCTTATACACCTTAGCCAGAATACATCAGCTTAGATTTTTCTTTTTTACTTTTTATTCCTTCATCTGAGTTATATGAGAAAGGCTGATGTGCCACCTCTAGAAACATGTATCAGAGAGTTCTCAAGATTTTCTCTTTCATGGTGCCAAATGGCAAAAGTAACCCAGTTAGTGTTGGTGAATATGATGTTAATGCTCATAGAAACTTCATCAATAACAAGAAAAAGAGGAATTTTGTAGTGCTGTTGCACATAGTTGTTTACATTTTCAAAACAAGAAATGGCAAGCCCGATAATGAACTTATTGTATTAATCTAAACTGTCTTAATGGCCTATAATATATATGTAGTCATAATAGTTCCATATTACAGATATTGCAAGAACATTTATGATGCAGGAAACGGGTCTTGCAGGAATATTATTTCCCTTTCTGGATTTCATCACTTGTTTGATTTGGGTTGACAATCTCAAAATAAATCTCATTGCTGTTTTGTTATTGTGGTTGAAATCTGAGTATAGCTGATAAGCTGGTCATGTGGACATTAACTGCCTTGGTGTAGTTCCTTACTACTTGCAGCCACTAAAATTGTGCTTTGTTTCTTTTGTCATTGTTGTGATCCTGTTAATGATGTTGTATCTCATGCTTCAATTTCTGGTTGTATTTAATCTTCAAAGCTAATTGCTTCTAGTTTGAGCTCATTTCAGCTTGCTATGGTCTTCCATGTACTATTAACGTATACCCAATTATTTGGGTCAGCTATATGAATCTTTTCTCTAGTAAACTCTATTTGGGGCAATATGATTGCCTTGTACTGAAATTTGTATTTATCCATGCTCATAAGATTTGAGAATTTTATGCTTCTATCAGCTGCCTCATGCAAGGTTTGAGTGTCATAATGAAAAAAGTTTTGACAATAGCATTTATAGTTGGAGCTCCATGTATTGTTAACTTCCGATAGATTAAATGGTCATTTTATTGATCTTGTGATAATTGCAATATCAATGTTGGTGTACACTAGAGATGATATGATCAGGATTGGTGGGGTCATTTGTATTAGAGTTTAGGGATTAGGATTGAGCACTGAATTAATTAAAAAAATAAAATGTTTGGAAAATTATATAGAATATGAGGAAATAACAATATTTTATCCTAAAAGATTCTTCTACACCCTATATTTGTTAGGATATCCAACTTATCATTGAAAAACACAAAAATAAAATATAAAAGATAAAAATGATGATAAAATAATAAAAATTATCCATTAATAATAAATATTATATATTTATTGGGAAACAAATGCTAATGTCATATGAAGATATTGTTATAATATTTCATGTCATAAAAAATCCTAAACTCAATATCCTACAATTTTGAAGATAGTGATCGTGAAATATAGTTTGATGTGAAGTCAAATAAAAAACATATTTTATTTGAACGGAGCACTCATGGGATTTGGAATAAATTTTGATTCATATGTCATGTCAATTTTATATAGCATCCAGATTAAAGGCTCTTCTGTATCATTCTTTTTCCTCTCCCTATAACCTTTCCTCTTTGTATTACATGGATGGTGGATGACAAACATTGCAACAATGGTACTAGATCACAAATGCAATAGTCCAAGCAAATAACAAACATAATAGTAGCAATATTTTGTTTGTTTCACTCTCTTAATGAGCCATATTTCATTTGTTTTGCTTTTATGTCTTTTTCTGTCCTTCCTTTATCTTTACTTCTTTTTCTTTCTCCTTTCTCCCCTTCTATTCTTCTCCTCGTTTCCTTTTAAATCTTTTGAGATTTTAAAAAATTGCTAGAATTGATCAAATTCGTTTTGAGTTCAATTGATTCTAGTTGATTCCAGTTAATTGTAGCGATAAGCCAAAAAATTGGGTAAAATTGGATCGTTCTTAGATAATACTGATACGGATCAGGTGTACTACACTGGAATCAACTGTGTTATCTTTTCAATTTAACTAGTTTGTCATTACCATTGCTGTTAGAAATATATATATGTATATATATATGTATATGTATGTATATATATGTATATGTATATATATGTATATATATGTATATGTATATATATATATATATATATATATATATTTGTGTATATATATATGTATATATATATAATCTAAAAATTCAATAAAATATATCGCACAACTACTTTGATATCTTTGAACTTAGCAGTTGTTTCTGTTCCACTTCTTCAAAAATTATCTCACACTTGAGTATACATTTGATTATTGTTTTGCAAGTATTTTTTTTTGTTCACTAAATATTGTTGGTTTTTCTAGATATTAGAAGGAAAATCATACAAGCTACAGTTTCCATGGATTGGTGTTGTTAACCGTTCCCAAGCTGACATTAACAAGAATGTCGACATGATTGCTGCCAGAAATAGAGAGCGTGAGTATTTTGCAAATACACCAGAATACAAGCATCTTGTAAATAGGATGGGTTCAGAGCATCTGGCTAAAATGATGTCAAAGGTATGACAGTTTCTCTTCCTTTACATGTCCTGTGACAGGACATGAATGGTACTCTTGCTGTTTGGTTGAGTATAATGCAGTCTTCAGTAAAAGTTTCTCTGCAGCATTTGGAACAAGTAATCAAGTCCCGAATTCCAGGCATTCAATCTCTGATAAGTAAAACTATAACTGAACTTGAAATGGAGCTAAGCCGTCTCGGGAAACCTATTGCTGCAGATACTGGAGTAAGTATCATCTAATGTTACTCTACACTTGCTAATACTGCTCAGAGTATAGGGAAATATGTTTTCTCTGTTTGATTACTTTTTACAGGGATATTTTATGGCTTCATTAAATTATTGTTCCTCTCAGTGGCTAATTAGGCTTATACTTCATGATCCAGGTGTCACTAGAATCTGGAGATGCAGTGACAGTTGCTTGACAAATAATATCGAGCATAGTAATCCAATTTTTTGCTTAAATTTCCTAGATAAAGAGTTTTTCCCTTGGTGAAACCACCTCGTTAGCTGCCCTTAGTTGTCATCATTTTTGCTTAAGTGTACTTGTTACAATCATTAATTTTCATGAGCATGAATATGCTACATGTATTTTATTGCTTTTAACAAGCTGAATTTCTTAGATATTGGCATACTAAATGCTTATAGTAAAAGATATAGTAAAAGAGGCAAACCATATTGAGTTCTGTTCTATACCATCTGTAGTTTTAGTTGGTTTGCCATGTCAATTTCTCATGGCTTCCTTTCTTCATTACTGTATTTATCTTTGTTATCTTATTGTCTGTTTCTAATTTGCATTACATTGATAGTCAAGTTTTAAACCATGATTTTTTCCTATTATTTGCAGGGAAAGTTGTATGCAATTATGGAAATTTGCCGTGTTTTTGATCAAAATTACAAGGAACACCTTGATGGCATGTATGTGTCATAGATGTATAGAATTATTAGTATCGATCATATTTATCACTATATTCTGCTTTTACGTTTGATTTGACTGCATTACTTTAGACTAATGATTCAATATTTATAACATGTATCTTTCACAAGAATAAGATATTTCACTCCTCATCCTCTTTGGAATCTGAGTTGTTATCAGAATTTCCATGTACACATTGATGTCAATAATTTTCGCTTTTCATGAAGATCTAAGATGAAACTATACAAATTTCAATTGTAATTTCTTTCAGATCAAAACTTGGCTAGTCTGTTCATTGGGTGACTGCAAAGCAGATCCACAATAAAACATTTCTCAACATGTTTATCTAAGTGATCAGGTTGGAAGATATCAGTGCTTATGATATCTTCAACTTCTCTGTTAAACATGTTAGAGATTTGAAGCCAGTGGTCATTGATTGGGAACAAAATCAGCTGCTCTTATCAGATTTTTAGGCGGTTGTTATAACTGTCACACACAGATGTGTTGTTATCTCTTGTGAAGGTAATAATTGGTTCAGATCATAAGTAGCTACATATAGTGTGTTTAGGCCATGTTTATGTTTACTGCATACTTTAAACAAGCAAAATAAAGCAGCTATGCGTTCTGTACTGATGATATGTGTTGTCTGGACAACTCTACTTTCTGTGCATTAGAAACTCATGATTGATGGGGTTCATGGATATTTAATGTGACTATCTTGTTTTTTGCAGGCGTCCTGGTGGTGAGAAGATTTACAATGTTTTTGACAGTCAACTCCCTGCAGCTCTAAAAAGGTTACAGTTTGACAAGCATCTATCAATGGAGAATGTAAGAAAAACTGTTACTGAAGCTGATGGATATCAGCCTCACTTGATAGCTCCTGAACAAGGATATCGTCGCCTTATTGAATCTTCTGTAGTCTCAATAAGAGGCCCTGCAGAGTCAGCTGTTGATTCAGTATGCACCCAACTGAGAATTCCGCATCTATTTTTCTGATCCTCTGCACTGCTGAAATTGTTCAGTGCCCTTGTTTGACTGATTTGCTTTATTTACACTTATGTTATATGTTGTGCTTATTGGGTAAGATGCATCATTTTTGCAGATTGATATTGAATGATAGAAATTAATCAGTAAAGCCTTTGATTATATGAGCAGGGCTGCCTAACATGACTGTTGTTCAAAGTCATGAGCCATGTGGCATGTGGAGAGAGGAGGTTTGGGCCACCTTCTCCACACACCACATCCACAACTTGTATCTTGTGGGAATTGATGAGTCATGTTATATACATTTTTCATGTTATTGTTTTTTATGTATTAATGTGAGGCCCTTCTCCAAGGCTCATCATTTATTTTGATTAGCTTAGAAATTTTATTTCAGAAAAGGGAGGCCTAGTTCATATCTCTTACCATTGTGCTATAGTGAAGGATAACATAAGTAGCTTTGTCGTAAACAAATAAACTGTTTTGTGACTCTTGACACTCTGGTCATAAAGAATTAACCTTAATTGTGTAGCAAAGTGATTTGACAATAAAGGAACATTAGTGCTCATGCAAACATCCCCATTAATAATGATTCCCTTCGGTACTTTCATTTCTAGTTATGTCTTATGGGATATTTTAGAGGTCCTGATTTCTTTACACTTGATGTTTTACCTATTCAATTAATAGTGGCGTCTTTATGATTGTAACTACTGATTGGTTATTTATTTTCTAGATTTTAGTTTGGTCATTAATTTCATTTTCTCTTATTTTTACATCATCTATTCCCTTCGGGTAATGTGTCTGCCGCACAATCTTAAAAAGCCAAGTGATGAATGTTTGATTAATCTTAAAAACATAATTATAAATTATAATAGCTTCCAGCTGCGCACAATATTTGATGGGTTAATTTGTGGTAAAGATGTCAAGTACTACATCATAAATTCTACAAATTGTCTGGTCCCTTCTTTTTTTTTTGTTATTCTCACAGCTAAGCTGGATTAATTTATCAAATTATAGACCAGGAACTGGATTTCTTGAACAAGTCTGATTACTGCAATTTGGCTTATTATGTTGGCAGTTTAGTGTCACATCCATGTATCATTTGCTATTCCTTATTACCTTTGAAAACATGGATGTTCTATTTTATTTTTTGTATGCTCTACTCTATTCATACTAATAAATTGATATTGTTTACTTAATTCCAGGTTCATGCTATATTAAAGGACCTGGTCCATAAGGCTATCAATGAGACACACGTAAGTTCTACTTGCTCAGCTTGCAGTTTACTTTATGATTTTTATCTGGACAACTTTTTTTTGCTTCAACATGGTGGCTCGTGTTTTTCTTTCTCATCATTCTTTTTCATAGAAATAAAAATCTGCTTCATTTGCTCAATAGCATTTGAATTTGGCTTTCCTATTGAAAAATATTATATTCAACATTATTGATAACTCACAATAACAGAGTGTATGTCATCCTAGATGATAGAGTAAAATTACTTCATGCTTCCATTATCTTCCTCCTGGTGTAAGGTAATAATATTGATTTTTGTGTGTGTATGTGTGTTGATTTTTTTTACAACATCTGCCATTAAACAAAAAAGGGAAGACCTGCAGCTTTGCATATATTAGTCGAAGGTTCATAATAGAATGACTATTATATCATACTTCATGTCATGTACTCTTATATGTGGTGGGGACGTGATTATGGTTTCTTTTAGCTACATTAGGATTGTCATGACCAGTACAACAATTTGGATAGAATTCTTACTATGATCCTTTCGAGGTAGTAATATACTCAAAATAAGTTCTCACATGACTCGATTGCATTGTGTACAAGTTATCTAATATTTCTTTTAGATTTTATTTCAGTAAATCAGAAAATGATTATAGTTATCTTCAGGAACTAAAGCAATACCCTACTTTGAGAGTTGAGGTTGGGAATGCTGCTGTTGAATCTTTGGAGCGTATGAGGGAAGAAAGCAAGAAAGCGACCCTAAAGCTGGTAGATATGGAATGCAGTTATCTGACCGTCGATTTCTTTCGGAAGCTTCCCCAGGATGTAGAGAAAGGCGGAAATCCAACGCATTCTTTATTTGATAGATATAATGACTCTTACCTTAGACGTGTAGGTGAGTTCTTATTTTTTTGGTGAACATTTTATAAGAACTGGTATTTTTCATTATCTTGTCATCGTTAGTAGTGGTAATATTTGGACTTGAATAGTGTTATATACCTTTTTGTTGAGTTTCCAGAATTTATTTCCTGTGGAGTCACAACTTGGTTACTGATTAGCCGAAGGCTTATCTGATTTCCGAAACTTTAGTCAGTTTGTAGTTTGAACCATTATAAGAAATTGCATATGATGCTTCTTCTAAAACTATGATCCGTTTTTTCCTCGTAGATTTATTTTTTGACCTGAAAATGCAAAGATGAACTTTACAAAAAAATATGCAGCATTTTCTTATCCTATTGTTTTGATAGGAACTACTGTCTTGGCTTATGTCAATATGGTATGTGCAAGCTTGCGGAACTCCATACCCAAATCCATTGTTTACTGTCAAGTACGTGAGGCCAAGCGCTCCTTGCTCGATCATTTCTTTACTGATTTGGGAAAAAGAGAGGTAAGAGTTTGCAGACTCTTTAATCTACTTGTGGTCTCTTGTCTTATTTCAACCTATCTGTTGTATATTCTTGTGACTTTAAAGCTGACCAAGACCTGATTGTTTCCTCAAAGAGGCAATGACGTTTTCCTCTGAGTTCTTTATTAAATTATGCCCCCTCTTTATAGCATTATGTATCTACTCTAATTTTTAATGGTTAGGTGGTTACTTGAGACAAATCTTTTATCAATTCTTTTACTGTCTCAAAATTATGTCGTTTGTCAATTGCAGCTTTAAGTTTGGTATTGATTCTTTGAAAACATTGTCTCATGATAGTTTTTTTGTTTCTACTAAGCTCGAGAGTTACTCTTTTGCAGCAGTTGGTTTATCTGAAATATGAGCCCCCAGAATTCCACCTGTATTATATGAACTCATGTAGGGTCTTCTACGACAAAAAAGTTTATGGAAACCACCTGAAGTGGGATTTCAGAAGGGAGCTAGTTTATATAGTTTCTTCTTGTGTTAGTATCATTGTTCCTTTTATCATATAATTCTTTGTGTGGTTCTAAATCTCGTATGCCGGATCCATACTGGTCTCTGGCTGGACCAGTATAGGTGCAGTTTATTTCAGTGTATCGACACAGTAGACTGGTACATGCCATGGTAAGAAGGGGAAAGGAAGAGGAGGAGAAGCGATGGTAGGCAGGTTATGGAACGTGTTTTGTTATCTTAAGGAGCTAGAGAGAGAGAGAGAGAGAGAGAGAGAGAGATTTTTAATAAAACCCCGATTGGGAACGAACCATCCAAAATGGACTCATCAATGGTCTTCTCTATTTACTGCCCAGTTCATACCAATCTGGGCAGTTTTTTAAACAATGATTCTTTGTTTATACTTGATGGTGATCAAGTCTTTCCATCAAGGAAATGTATAGTTTGATCTTTAGGGTGTGTGATTGATTTCGTTGCAAAAGACCCCTCTCCTTATATTTCTTGAAATTTGTTTGCAGGGGAAGCAGCTGGGAAAGTTGTTGGATGAAGACCCAGCAATAATGGAACGTAGAACTGCCCTTGCGAAGAGGTTGGAGCTGTATAGAAGTGCTCAAGCTGAGATTGATTCGGTAGCATGGGCCAACAAGTAGAGACTAGAGAGTAGAATTCCAACTCTCTTTCCTTTTCCTTCTCTTTCTTGTTTTCTTCCTCGCTCTCCTGAGTCTAGGAGATGCCTATTTTGATTCATTTGCTTATGACTTGATGTCCTTGAATCAATAATTATGATTTATCAAATTTTGCACCTTGAGCAATATATTACTGCATTATATATATATATTATAGCTGTATACATCTAGTAAATTTATGATTTAGGATAATTCTGGGTTGGTTTGACGTTTGTGCTGTGAAGTCATGGTGTCATCAAGCTCATATGTTCCCAAACAAGTTTTGTAGTTGTATTGCATGATATTGTCCACGGATGATGACATAGGTAAACATTCTTGTCCCATCACTTGTCTGTAGTATATCTTGAATGACTTTTCACAATTGTGTTTGCAGGAGAATCAAGACTCAATTATATATTGATATGTTTCTCGATGATATTCTGCACGAAAGGTTGAGTTATATGCCTCAATATTTTTATTTTTGAACTTCATCTTTAATTTTTCACCTCAGTTCATGTTACAAATTTCAATCTGAATGATAGAATTATATT
This sequence comes from Musa acuminata AAA Group, assembly GCF_036884655.1. Classification (NCBI taxonomy): domain Eukaryota; kingdom Viridiplantae; phylum Streptophyta; class Magnoliopsida; order Zingiberales; family Musaceae; genus Musa; species Musa acuminata. Next base: position 38,535,593 of record NC_088352.1, read on the forward strand.
ATTCTTTTTACATAATAAATGATCTTCACTTCACTATACCAGGATAATTTATTTGTAGCTTTTTGTTTGTTGTTACTTAATCAAAAGGCCAGATGTACTTTTTGTTTTGTGTGTGAGAAAATAAATTCTATTTCATTTTGAATATAAAAGGAAATTTCCTTTTGAAAACATGTTTTATCATCTTTTATCATATTGTAACCATTCTTCAATCTTTTGTTTTTGGCTTCTTTGTCATTGCTCAGTGTCCAGAGGAAGATGGTTGAAAATTTGGAAATGAAGCCAAAGTAATCAGAAATGAGAATATAATGCAATTTTACAGAGTTCCTTAAGAAAAATTGAGGACCTCGAATTCATGGACTTTCACTGCAATCTTATGACAAATTTAGAACCTCTGCAAAGCAATCCTAGCTCTGAAGAAGACAGACTTTAACCTGCAGCTACAGAGATATTAACAGTTTATCAGTCTTCTTTTGCTACTGTATTTGTTCTCTGAATTCAAAGTACAGTGAACTGTTTGGCAGACCAGGAAAATTGATGGCCCTCAATTATGGAGTTCAATGCCTGCCCCTCAATTGGTACCTTTGAGAGACTAGGTCTTTTAAGACCTAGAACTGATCATTACATTTTTTTACAGGCCTGGAGACTATGAAGACTGAACCAGGATTCTTGACCAATAGATGAAACCAGTGATCCCTTGAAGCTCAATCATACATTAGTTGTTTTGTTCAAGAAAAGGTTTGTTGTTTCTGACAATAGATGCGGACAGTAGCATGTAGCAGATGCTTCAATCAAGAGACTTGCAGTGCCATTAGTGTGCCTTCAACTCTCCTTGACATTCTTTACTTCAACTCATTGGTGGAGAAATTTACAGTGAATGCTTCCTGCTTTCCTGATCATTCCTTGAAGCTCAATCATACATTAGTCACTTTGTCCAACAGAGCCAGACAAGAAAAAGTTAGATACCTCAATCAACAGCTTTACAGTGCCATAGTGTACCTTTTAGCTAACTCTTCTCGATATCTTCAACTAATTTGTGGAGAAATTTACACTGGATACTCTTGGTTTCCTTTTTGGTTAATCTGATGATACCAATCAGTCCTTGAAGCTTATCTGAAAAGAGTTGCAGACAGAACCATAGAGTAAATATCTTAGTCAATAGCTTTCAGTGTCATATGGTACCTTCAGCTTCATTTCATATCTCCTTCATTTCAACTTTTTGGTGGACAAACTTACACTGAGTGCTTCTGGTTTCTGTCTGTTTGACTAGATGTAACCAATCTATTGAAGCTCAATCATACATTTAACAGTTTCTTCTGGCTACAGCTTTTCCTGGGATCCTAGATCACAGTCTTACTTGCTGCATTAGTATCATGGAGAGATGTAAGAAACAGCTGCAACCTAAAACTCAGAACTCTAATCCAGAAGTCTGATGCAGCATTCACTCATGGTTTCTGGAATATGCTCTGCAGCCTCATCCACTTGATTCTGCTTCAAATCTTCTTGCATGACCTCAAGAGTTTGGTTGTGGTTTGAGGAAGGTTTTTGGTCTGTCAGAAGACCACGAGGCTCAGGCCAAGGATTTATTGGAGTTTCTGGTCCATGGTGTCAGGGACCCCACCACGAGGGTTGCACGTGGTGAGTTCCTTTGGAATAAAAAGCCGCTCGTAGAGAAGCCCACGATACGGCTACTGATTTGCGGTTGTAGCCCCGAGTTCGAACCGGCCGTGCCCGTGACGCTGTCGAAGCTTTTCGTGGGCCCACGGCCTGGGGCCATCTGGGTAAGGTCTTTTCGAACGCAGAACCGCCCGGAGAAAAGCCCATCCCACGGAACACCCGACTCCTAAAGCGGGAAGCAGTACCTACACGACGTCGTCGGCGGTGGTCTCGGAATCGAAACAAAAGCTGTCGTCCGTGCCGGGAGACATGATGATGCCGATACCTGCTCGTGATCCGTGCATTGGCGATCCCATCTCCCAGCCATTCGCTTCCGGGATAAGCACATCTTGATCGAATCACGGGCCCAGCTTTTGTTACACTCAGTGGCTGACAGGGGCCCACCACCGGGTACACGGTACGGACGGCAGCGGTTGGATATGCGAGTAGATTTTGATGTGAAATGTGAATCGAGTGAGCCATTCCTAGTCACATGTACCATCGCCTTCCGAGAACCGTCCGATGGCGATGATGAACTAACGGAAAGGTCGTGAAAAGGGGCCCCACCTCGTAGCCTGCGGGCTGGGCCACGAACGCGGGAAAATTGTCAGGGGCCCGCCGCCTCCTCCCGCTTGCCTGCGTCTCCTGTGGGGACCACCTTCCGTGGGCCCCGATAGCCAGGCGTTCTCGAGATATGAGTCGCCCCTGACGGCCTTTCGGGCCGACTCAGCTCTGGCTAACGGCGGCCACTTGATCTGATAGGATTCCGAATCACCGAGAGGACGTCAACCGTGAGACTTTCCTCGGCTGACACACTCTGTCTGCGGAGGGCTTGTGGATCACCCGTAAAATTATCCCCGAACGAAGGACCCCCAAAGATGACGCCACCCGTGGAATTTCCTAGGGGTGGTTCACCCGCTAACGAGCACGGGACGGAAAGGTAGATTGGTAATATAAAGAAGATTGCAGTGGTGATGATGTCATGAAGCCGTTCCATGATAAGAGTGGCGATTTGAAGAGTTCTTGGGAGGATTTGAGAGGGATTTTTTGGTCGCTTCTTCCGATCGCGAGCTCCCGTGTTTTTGGCATCTCCCTTTTTCTCCCCATTTCTTCTTCTTGGATTTGAGAGATTAGGTTTGGTGTTTTCACATTTGGAGTCTTCTTGAGTTGCAGGCGTGTGGCAGACAAGCGACCTCGGGGTGGAGGCTTTAAAGTTCGCGTCCTTTTCAGCTCTCCGCCTGGATTTCGCTGCTCACTTTTGCTTGGGTGTTGCGTGTGTGTTTTTCTTCTCTCTCCTTTTTGGTCTGAAGATTAAAGAAGAATAAATGTAGTGAGACCATGTTTTGTTTGTGGAGTTTGAGGCTCCTGAGGCACAAAGGCAGTTTTCTGGGAAATTCTTGTGAGCTCACAGATATTTCGAAGAATTTGTTTCTCGTTTCTCTCGGTTTGGAGCAATGATCCGTTGTTTCTTGGGTTTTCTGTAGGATTTCTTCTCCGTTTGGGTGAAGAAGCGATATGAATGCTTCGAACTCGTCGCAACTGAGTGACTGAGGTGCAGTGACGCCCGACCGTGGGTTTCGAAGAAGCTTATCGGCGGTTGTTGAGCTGATGTTTGAGGGCTCGAGGACTGGAGCTTGTCACCGTACAAGGCAACAGCACCTACTTCTCGACATCGATTTCCACGCAAATGAAGCGTGCTCATCCTTTCCAACAGTGTTTTAGTATATGCTTCTATTATATGTCTTCTCCTTTCTCCTAGAAAAGTTCCCATCTGCGAACTAGAGGTCACAGCAGAGCAGGGCCGGAGCCTAAAAGATCCAAAAACAGGGGTTAAAATACAGCTGACATCAAGGAAGAGCAGAGAACTGGATTAAAGAGAAGAGGTGAAGAAGAAAGGGGAAAAGTTGTCTTTTTTCGATCTGGTTGGAGTGGTTGCATTTCATTTCATCTGGCCAGGTCAGAAGCGCCTTTCCTTCTTTGTTTGTTTGTTTGTGATTTCTTTAAACGCTACTAACAGGAATAGTTGTGCGTTCAGATGCTTGATATCCACATTACCCCAGCCGTCTCGTTGTAATAGTGTGTATGGGAACCACTTGCCTGCCTTATTGTCCTGCTTCTGTCTTCTTCTTCTTCTTCTGTTGGCCTTCAAACAAGTAGGCCTAGTTGTTTTAGCTGGGTATGGAAGCCATGGCTTGGTTGTGAAGGTCTCTTGGTCAGTTCTTGGCGCAGAGATGAGCACCAGCCAGCAGCCAAAGCAGGGGAAGACTGATAAGGGCCTCGATGCACCTAAGAACATTGTGGTTGCCGTTAAGTCTTCAAAAGAAATCCCAAAGACAGCACTTGTGTGGGCTTTAAAGCATGTCGTTCAGCCTGGTGATTGTATCACACTTATCGTTGTGGTTTCACCTCACAATTCAGGTGCATTCTTCTTTAGGTTTGTGCTGCTTTGTTGTTGTTTTTTGTCCTTATCGACTCTTGAATGCATTATGATTGAAGGCAGTTGCCCCTGTGTTATGTGAAATGCTAATGGATTTGCCATTGACGTGTCTAGCATCTTTGTAGTTCACTTGATATCTGGCCTTTGCGTAAGATTGGCTTATCAACCATGCCATTGGCATGTTACTTGCATGATTCATGGTTCTCAAGATGAAACTTTACTTTTTGAACCAGTTTCTGTTCGGTAAGTTGCTTGAAAGGGAACTTTCTGTACCTGATGTCCTAATAGGATGAGCAGATCAACAGTTAAGTATAGAGGAACGTGATCTTTGTTGTCCAAAAGATTATGTCATGCTTCTAGTTCTGGTGACCTTGGTGCTACTTCGTTTCATGTCTAATAGAGTTAAAAAAGATTGGTATTGAACATATTCCTCTAGTGGAATTTCCATTGCTAAGGCTCTGAGCAGACCCCTATCTTGCTGACACTTCTGTGTGTTTGACTATGCAATATCCTCTCATTGATATAAATGCAGTGTTTTATCTCCTACAGCTGATGACTTCACTGTGTATGAACTTGGTTCATTTTTCATCCTTCAGGTAGAAAACTTTGGGGCTTTCCAAGATTTTCAGGGGATTGTGCCAGTGGCCAGGGAAAGCCACTGTCTGGTGGTACATTGGAACAGAAATGTGACATCACTGATTCATATTCTCAGATGATGCTTCAACTTCATGATGTTTATGATTCGAATAAGGTTAATTGCTAAATCTGCTCTACTATTCATTTCTCACACCACTTTTGTAACTGTCAGTTGTCTTTTTCCCTATAGATAAACATCAAGATAAAGATTGTCTCTGGATCACCTTGTGGTGCAGTGGCTGCTGAATCCAAGCGAATCCAAGCAAACTGGGTTGTATTGGACAAGTAATGCTTGACTTGTAACAGTGTTTAGTATGATTGGTTGATAAATGCTGCTTTTCTTTGCTGATTACTAGTTACTAAATTGATTATCATAGTTTCTAAGATATGTTATTATATGTCTAATCTACTCTCTGTATTGGTTGTCGCTTCCTGATCTCGTTTCCTCATTATGCATAGGCAACTAAAGCATGAAGAGAAGCGCTGCTTAGAAGTCCTACAGTGCAACATCGTGTCTATGAAGCGTTCCCAAGCAAAAGTTCTCCGCTTGAATCTTGTGGGATCTCCCAAGGAAGAGCCTCAGATGCCCCGTGAAATGCCATCTAAGTTAGATGTGCTGACTGGGAAGACTGCCAGCAATTCAGAAGACACTCAGAATCCAGTTAAAGGTCCAGCTGTGACACCCACTAGCAGCCCTGAAGTAGGGACCCCATTTACTGCTACAGAAGCCGGAATGTCCTCAGGTTCAAGCTCTGATCCAGGAACTTCTCCCTTTATTGTCTCCGAGAAAATCAGTTGTCTTAAGAAAGAGGAACAGATAGACACAAAAGAAATGCCAAATTTGGATGTAACAAGCTCCGAGTCCGACAGTGAGACTGAGAGTCCTTCAAGGACAGACATGCAGCCATGGATGGACGAGATTCTTGGTGTTAGTCAAACATCTTCAAGAGAACTTGAGGAAGTGGCACATAGGCTCAACAAAAGAACACACATATCCACTGTTAAAACATTGTTGCAGCGACTCCCCAAACATGATAAGGAATCTGAAATTGGCTATTTGAGTGACAAATCAGATATGAACTTAAGTGGAAATGTCAGAGATGCCATATTACTATCTAGAAATGTACCACCTGGACCACCTCCCCTATGCTCAATATGTCAGCAGAAGGCCCCTGTTTTTGGGAAGCCTCCTAGGTGGTTCAGTTACTCTGAGCTGGAACTTGCTACTGATGGTTTTTCCCAAACAAATTTCCTGGCTGAGGGTGGTTTTGGATCCGTGCACAGAGGTGTCTTGCCTGATGGTCAGGCAATTGCTGTCAAGCAACACAAAACAGCTAGTTCCCAGGGAGATCAAGAATTCTGCTCAGAGGTGGAAGTCCTAAGTTGTGCACAACATCGCAATGTCGTGATGCTAATTGGATTCTGTATTGAGGACAGTAGAAGATTGCTAGTTTATGAATATATTTGCAATGGCTCATTGGATTCTCATCTTTATGGTAACTTTTTCAGTTCTTACCATAACCCTCAACTGTGTCACTATTGACTCTATGATTAATGAGGCAGATAAATAAAGTCTTAGGTGGTAAAACATTTAGACTTTATAATACATCAATATAATTGCCTTTGAGAAAGACCAGGACTTGTTTGATTCAAGCTGGTCATATCAGTGGCTGATGTTTGTTCAAACAAAATTTGTTGAACATTTTTTAAGGTCTTTCAAATGCATTTTTTTATGAGCCAGGAATGCTGATATCACACTCCATGTTTCATAGTCTAATTATGTCACCAGTAAGTTCATGGAACATTTTCATGCGTTCACTTATCTGAACTGTATTTAAAACCTCTGGCTTTGTGTGGACAAACGTCTATCTGAATAAAGGAAGTGTACTTTTCAGTGCAGAAGAACATTTATGTAGAAAACTGGTAAAGTTTTGCTACTTGATAGCTGTTAATTAGACAGTGCATTTATTACTCTATTGTTTTTGGTTCTGATGCTTTCAGGTCGTCACAGAGAACCACTGGAATGGTCTGCCAGGCAAAAAGTTGCTGTGGGAGCTGCTCGTGGATTGAGATACCTTCATGAAGAGTGCAGAGTCGGTTGCATAGTCCACCGGGACATGAGGCCAAATAACATCCTTATCACTCATGATTTTGAACCATTGGTAACTACATTTTCACAACCTCCTACCCAACCCTTCTTCCTTTCCACCACACACACAGATGCATGGACACACACACACATATACAAAAAAGTAAGGTTCACCGTACTACGGCATACCGCCTGATATGGGCGGTACATATCGGTCCGATAGGGGATCGGTATGGGTGATACATGTCGGTTTATTGGTACGTCCCACCATGCCATATGTTGGTATGTTGATATGATTCGGTACATACCATACCGATAGCTGGTTGGTATGCCGGTATGGACCGGTAAGACGAACCATGCAAAAAAGAACAATATCCTACTCTATACTCAGAAATCCAGCTGCAATATCAGGTTACCATGAAAGAGTTCAACTAGAACCCATCATATCTATGCACACTATAATTTCCTATAATATGTCATATATGAGGTATTAACTGATGATTGTTTTTTTTCTGCTTCAGCTGATTTGAAGGAATTTGGTGGTTTTTAGGGTCATAACCATTTGTGATCATTCCCATTGTAATCAGATCTCGATACCAATAAAAGACAAACCTGAATGTGTTATTGAAATCCATTGCACTCCAATCAAAAATCAAAGAAAGCATTTTCTTATACCCTGATAAATGTTTCTTGACCAGTTAACTGATTTTATGCTTCAAAGTATCAACTGAAAATTTAATTTTGCAAGTCAAATGGTGAATATTGTTATGCAGTTACATATACAACATAAAGTTCCTTGGAGATCTTCAATACTTTGTCAATGTTGTGGCTTCCATTGAGATCACTAATAGATCAAGTGGCATTACATTTAATACAAATTTTCACATGATTTTTCTGTCATCTGGCCTGTTTCACTTAAAGGTCGGAGATTTTGGCTTAGCCAGATGGCAGCCTAATGGGGATCTTGGCGTGGAAACCAGAGTGCTTGGCACCTTTGGGTAAGATTGTTGTTATATATCTTCTTCCTTCTGCCAACACACACGAGAATTTGAATCCTCTTAATTGATGAAGGTATTTAGCTCCAGAATATGCCCAGAGTGGGCAAATTACAGAGAAAGCTGATGTATATTCCTTTGGAGTAGTGCTGATGGAGCTTGTGACTGGTCGTAAAGCTATTGATATCAACCGACCAAGGGGACAACAGTGTCTGATTGAATGGGTTAGTAGCTGTGTCTGTGCTGTGCCCGTTTGGAGGTTGATATTGAATCATGATATTGCTGTAAACATCATTTTGTATCCAGGATAGCATTTTTACCTGATATTTTAATTTTTAGCCCAACAATATCCTCTCTTTATGTAAATGTCTCTCTAGTTCCAGTCTAAGTTGTGCTGCTGCTTCTTTCTCTGAGCAGGCTCGTCCGTTACTAGCAGAGTATGCAATCGATGAGCTCATAGATCCCTGTTTGGCTAACCGATATCGTGAACATGAGGTCCGCTCCATGTTGCATGCAGCATCACTGTGCATTAGGCATGATCCTCATGCCAGGCCCCGTATGTCACAGGTATGTGACTAATGCATTCACAACTAGAAATATGTCTAGAAATCATGTGAACATTTTTCTGATCCTTTGATGATCATTGAACCATGTCTGTCGAAAGGTTCTTTGGATGTTGGAAGGCGACATGGCTATGGAATCGAGTTATATTTCATCGCCTGGATATGGTAACGGGAATAGGAGTGGTCGGATGTGGTTGGATCGTCAGTGGCATAGACAGCACAATGTTCCATTCATGCAAGAGACCTCAAGAGTTTCAGGTGGGAAGCACTCTTATGAGGATTTAAGGTCAGCCTGGGAGAGAGGGAGGGCTGGAATCATGCGTAGATTTTGATATGCCGAGGCTCAGTATGTTCTCCTCTAGATTCTTTTTCATTTTCCTGTCTATCTTCTCTTTTCAGTGCCCTCATTGCAATATGCATGCGTGTTCTACTGATGTATAGCAGAAGACATTACTTTGGTTGATCAGTTAAATCTGTAGTATGAGCAATTGTCTTTTCTTGGTTGATCAGTTAAATCTGTAGTATGAGCAATTGTCTTTTCTTGGTTGATTTAAAGGGGCAAATTTCTCATGATATGCGCCATTTCCATGCCAGCAAACTGATATGAAAAATGTGAAATACTTATAACTCTGGTGTTATAGTGCAAACTATTATCATACGTTTTCTTGTAGTTGTGATTTACCAACTATAACATCCCTGAACAGATTCTTCTATGAGAAAGAGAAGTTCACACTGAAAATGTAGTCTCTTGTTCTGGTACTTTTTCTAGTCTTTCAAGCATCAGACATTTAACTACCAAATCATCATGGTTGCATGGATGCAACTAATAAGTTTATATTAGCATGTCATAGTTGCAGAGGGAACATGATGCTACTTACTGTAAGACTGCAGCAGCCAGGTAATTAGATTGTCTGGTGTCTCCTAGATCTGGGGGTAAGCTTCAGATATCAAATAATGCAACTAGTTGAAATTCATTAAGGACAATAAAAGACAACTGATAAGAATTCTGGTAGATGTTACTGACATCCATGAATCAACTTTGGATTACCAATCATTGTTGCAGGGAGATGACATGATAACACCTGTAGAAGTATAGATAACCAGATTATTGTCGCAGAACATGATGCAGCAGGAAGGTGCTCACTGCATTAAACACACCAACCAATTGTTATCCAGTGGATGAATGACTCTCAGATATCTATCTAGTAATGGAACTCTGGGAATGGTACCAAAAGGAGTATGTCCTTACACTGGATTGGCAATAAGTATCAATAATTGCTCTACATTATTGTCATGGATGGACAATAAAAGCTCAGCAAGAGAAGAGAAAAGAAGTGTAGGACAACTCTCGTGTCAATCTGAGACTCAATTTTTTTGCAGAAAAAGCTAAATGTAGCTTGTCTTCCTACCCATGGGTGTTGTCCTTGAGTCCTGATTTTTATTCTCAATGAGTTAATGTCATCAATATTGCTCCATGTGAGCAACCTGCAAGCTGCATGTACACAATCATTCATCTTAAAATGCCATAGCTAAAAACCAGAATCTATTTCATAAAGCAGCATGACCTTCTGATTCTCTTGCTCAGTGATAGACAGTTTATGCCTGGTGTCGTAAAAAATGCTGATGGCAGTATCTTGCAAGCTTGTGCAACTGTTTTGACTATTTTATGCATCTCACTTCTTCCTTCTCAAAACATGTTCTACTTCTTGTCTTCTACCAAGCTAATTCATATGGGGCAAGAATCAAGCATTGTCAATAGTTGGTAAACTGAAACTGTGGAGAATAGGAAACTCAGATTGGACATGGTTGTATCTCTTCTTGTCCACTACTGTTGTCAGGGACCATTGTTCATAATTTAGGCCTTGGAGACAAAACCACTCATTGCAAGGAAACATAAGTTCATTATTGTCTAAACTGTTTTTGGACCAGATAAGCAAAATGCCAAAAGAAGTACAGGGACATAATATGACAAGACAAGAACTGAGTCTGGACCTCTTTTGGTCCACCTGTGGACCCACAGTAAGTTACTAGTAAGGCTTTTTATTTCTCACTCCTACTCCTGTATTGTAATCTCCTACTTCTCTCCTAACCTTATTAAGCAACAATTGACCATTAACTTGGTGTTTCTACAGGTCTCACCTAAGCAAAATGTAGCAAGGATTGGAGCACAAGTCAAGTATGATCAGATTGGAGGTAACTATATTATTGCAATATGAGGGAATTCAGCTCTCAAAACTTAAAGATTTTTCAGCAAATCAAATAACAAGCATCAACAGCCAATCAAACAGTTTTCAAGAAAATACCAGACAGGAGAATAGATTTAATTGCAGAAAAAGAAAGGAATAAATCCTTGTAACTTGTTCAGCTAACAACAAAGGGGTCAATGACAGATACATCAGAATGGTTCTGCTCATTGTAACTTGCACAGTTTACAAGGAAAACTGATGGATTCCCTCAATATCAGTAATAACTATATTTTGAATTATCTATTTTACAATAAATTTCACAATCCGATGCTGTGGTGTAGTGGTTATCACGTTAGTCTTACACACTAAAGGTCCCCAGTTCGATCCTGGGCAGCATCACATTTTTTTGTAATTAAGACAAAATGAGTTGACTCTCTCTTAAGTTCCAGGGTTGACTCTTTCCTTTTTTTTATTTTTTTCCTTGCACAAGTTTACTTCTTTTACTTCTTCCTTTTAATTTTTTTGTTTGTAATTTTACTTCTTCCTTTTAATTTTTTTGGACTTTCCTTTTTTTCCTTTCTACACAATCTTAGTTTTAGAAAAGAACAGACTGTCTTTCTTCATCTGCAGAGTTGACTTTATCACGGTAATTTTGCCTGCATAGGTTTCTTTTTCTTTTCTTTTGTAATTTGAATTTTCATTCTAAAATTGTGGTTTTTGTGGTAACTGTTTCTTTTTAATGTTTTTAACTTACGAGAGTTGACTTTACAACTGCTGCTTCTTTTCCTTTCCTTTATAAAACCGTGATGTATTCATTTTGCTTCCTACTTTTGACTTTTTGCAATCTTCTTTCTTCTGTTCATTTTGCTTGGACTTCCTATTTTCCCCTTTCTACACATGCTTAATTTCATAATATTTGTTCTTTTTTTTTTTACTTTTGAGAGTTGACTTATCTCTTTTTGTCTGCATAGGTTTTTCATTACCTTAAGAGTTGACTAACAAACCACTTGTATGTTTGATGGCCTTTGAACGAAAGAAAGAGAGAGAGAGAGAGAGAGAGGCAAGTGGGCTTATTTGATGGACTAAATGGACATTGTCTTACATAAGGAAAGCCTGTTAAGCATGAGGACCCATTTTAAGGCCCATTGCTAAATGGTGGCTTAATCTTCTCCTCCACATAGATGACTATAAATTTGCTTCATATAGGACCATAAATCATATTTATCTGATTCAAGGATGACTGATATGAGCTCAACTTTCTCTGATTTATGGAGTCGAGAATTCTTCACAAGAATATAATAAAATTCTTGGAGTCGATCATCGACATGATTTATGGAGTCGAGAATTCTTCACAAGAATATAATAAAATTTGACTAAATATGATTAACTCTAGAGAAGAAAAAAAATACAATTTGATTCAGACACTTTAAAAGTACGAATTGTTCTTAGACTCACTGCTCACAAGGCTGGGCCGTCTCATAAAAGGTCAATGAGGTTGGACAGTTCATGAATCAAAGGAGGAAGACTTCAGATGAAAAGTCAGATCTTTTAGGGTTTTGCACCATGAGATGATGACTTCTGCCACCATGAGATTACAGCGTTCCCACCAGCCACAATTGTAGACCACAATAGAGCTTCGTTTCATCCAAATTTCCAAGAATGAACCACGACATCATAAATAAGGATACTATGACATATGTTTAGTCATGGTTGATGGCACTAAAAAGTCAACCAAAAGGTTTCATAGGATGTATTGATAGCAAAGTCCAAACTAGATTACGGTAGCTAATTAAAATACTAACTAAAAATATTACCTAAAGCAAATAAATATTTGATAACCACAAGTATTTTAATTTTATTGATTTCTTTATTTTGTACCTTTAGATAAGCAAACAATATAGTTGACTCACAAACACGACGAGAGTTAGTAAGTTTTAATTTCTTGGGCAAGGAGTTGTTCGGGTAACTTTGAATGATAATTTGAGACATAATTTTTTTTATTAAGTAATAAATATTTTTATAAAAAATAAATCTTTTGTAATGATATATAATTGCAATAAGAGTTTATATAGGTAAATATTTTTCTACTCAAAATTAATTAGATAGGTAAATCTAATTAAGTATGGATTTATATATACAAAGAGAGATTATAAAATATGATAATTATATATTTTTTAATCAATAATAAATATAAAAATATTCACTAAATTATTTCATAATATAGGAGATCATGTTGAGTTCATGATCTTCATTATTGATATAATCACGATAATATATTATCATATTTTTATGATTTAAAATCATGATAATATAATATCAAAATATTAAGAGGATCATGATAATTTTATTATAATTAATTTTTAATAATATTTTCCTTAATAAATGTGCTTCATTTATCACCATACAAGTGTGAGTAAGTTCAAATTCTTTAGTTTGGTTGTTTATTGGAAGAAAACTTCGACCTTCTCATTACGTTTGACTATTATTGTGTAAACAACACAATAATAGTGTGGTTAAATAAGCCATAATTTTCTTATCTGAACTCGTTCTATGATCAATTTAAGAAACGCTCAAAAACTCAGTTTAAATCGATCAAAAATCTGACCCTCTAACTTTCCGATCTTTTCCGAGTTTGACTTTGGTGCTGTGGCATGAGAAGTCAAAGGACGGCGAATATGTGAAGTCTTCGTTGCAGCCGTCCGGCTGTCGGTTTTCATCTGATATCACACGAATCGGACGGCGCAGAATCTCCCGCAAGCAAGAGAGAGCCATGTCTGCGACATCTCCTCTTTATATACACTGCATTCACAGAGGGAATGCAGTGCCTTCTTGACCGAGCCGTGCCTCCCCTTCACGATTGCTCCGCAGGGAAGCGGGGGAGGACAGGGGAGATGGGGAGAGCTCCGTGCTGCGACAAGGCGAAGGTGAAGAGAGGCCCGTGGTCGCCGGAGGAAGACGCCGCCCTCAAGGGCTACATCCAATGCCATGGCTCCGTTGGCAACTGGATCGCTTTGCCCCACAAAGCAGGTCATTGGTCTTTGCTCCTTCTTCTTCTTCTTCTTCTTCTTCTTCTTCTTCTTCTTGACAGAGATCTCTCTGCTGTTTCACTGCAGGCCTCAAGCGTTGCGGGAAGAGCTGCCGGTTAAGGTGGCTCAATTATCTCCGGCCAGACATCAAGCATGGAGGCTTCACGGAGGAAGAGGATAGCACCATTTGCACTCTCTATCATAGACTTGGAAGCAGGTTTTGCAGCTTTCTTCAACCACACACAAGCTTAATTGATTTGTTAGTTGAGATTTCCTTCATGGTTCGAATCAGGTGGTCTGTCATTGCTTCCCATCTTCCTGGAAGAACCGACAACGATGTGAAGAACTACTGGAACACCAAGCTCAAGAAGAAGCTGATGGCAAGGCGCCCATGTCTTCCCACCACCACTACCTCTGACTCCAAAAGTCCACCATTGATTGGGATGCCTCTTCATCCCAATGACGGGCTCTCCCAGCAATCCAAGAAGCTGTACTCTGATGAAGAAGTCTCGGCATCTTCATCATCCATCACTGCTCAACACAGCAGCAGCTTCTTGAACTGGTCTACCGGTGGAGCTGAATCGAGTGACTTGTTCCTTTCTGAGCTCGGGTTCGGAGACGCCGGTGACTTCCTCAGCAGCTATGGCTATCAGGAGAGGTTGGGGGAGGAGATCCCTTCCTATTTCTCCGACCCATCACAGGGGATGTATCAAAGCCTCACATACTCATTGCAAAGCCATGCAATACATGAAGTTTAACATAGACTTGTCAGTGTAAATGTTCATTGGACTTGATATCCAATTGTTGCTGTGTAAACTCTTGTTAGAATAGCTATGAGACTTGGTCTAATCTTTCGGTGTCAGCAAGGCATGCTTCTTCTTTTGCTCGCCTGATCTATTGCTCAGAGGCCATGAAAACTGCATGGGAGATGGAATGACAGTTTCAAAGCTGAGGTAGAGAGAGTGAATGTGGCAAGTAATCCTTCTGAGAAAGGCTGACCATTTACTTGCTATCTTATCTTTATGTAGGCATTCCATATCAGATCAGCAACCAAGATCCATAGCCAGTAGCATTGTTTAGGAAGTTGCTTGTTTTCTTTACAGAGTGGCTTTTGCCATCAGTCCATTTGTCTTTCCAGGAAGTAGTCATATTAATCTAGATAGCCGATCTAAGTTGTTTTGCCAGAAAAATGTTGTATTCATGTGCAAGAATAGAATCCACATCTGCTGCTGGTTGGAGTGTTGCTTGATGTCATGAGAATTGTTTCTAGTCTTGAGCCAGTGTTGCTCAGGCATCTTGCTCAAACAAATTTGTGTTCAGAAGTTACAGCTAGTCGATGGATGTTCTTCTTTCCCTTCTTCTGGAAGACCATCTTTGTAGAAGTGCTGCACTTTGATTCATCTAATAGATTTCAGCTAAAGCATAGTGGCAGATAAGAGACAAGGCTACCTTCTTGATTTAGGTTGTCAATCTACCGAAATAGACAACACAAATTGCTTCTGTTGCTTCTACTCATGCCAAACAACTTCATGGGTTCAATGAGAGAACCTCTGTTTGTCATGGATTTAGGATTGTCATACAGCAATATAATGCAAAGTTCGATTTCGATCTCATAAAAACCGTAAAAATGTCGGCAAGTAGGACAAAGTTCTCTGTTTCATCTAAAGT
The DNA here is from genome assembly GCF_036884655.1 of Musa acuminata AAA Group. Lineage (NCBI taxonomy): Eukaryota > Viridiplantae > Streptophyta > Magnoliopsida > Zingiberales > Musaceae > Musa > Musa acuminata. The sequence goes on from NC_088352.1 coordinate 38,550,846, forward strand.
TTGAGTGATCCTTTAGATTAATCAAAGGGTAAGTAAACATTTTTGATGGAAGAGGGTAAGAAAACATCATCAAGGACCAAAATGATCTTGAACCTCTTACCCAACTTTGTTGTTTATACTCCTTAATCCAGCCTAGATTCAGGGGATTCGTAATAGAAGTGTTATTTTTTTGGGTATACATTGGTACTAATATCTGTCTTATCGCATCAGTTTCTTCTGATATCCATTTGACAGATTGAACACTTCAAATCTACTACACTTTGTTTTTTCCTCATGGCAATAGTAGCAGTAGTTATCCTTGCCTTCTCAAAGAAACATTAAACCAAGTCAACTTAGCTTTTTCAAATGAAAGAAGGTACCAAGAACTGCTAATTGATCCATGCATTCAATATACTGATTACAGCATGGCTGATTCCTAATGAGAGAAAAGAAAATTTATTTGAGTGTCCACTTGTATGTTGAAAGTCGATGAGGATGAGATTCATCAGCTCACAAGCTTCCTTTCAAAATGTAACATCCATTTCATGTGATCTAATCCATCCAGAAGCAGTTCCAAGTCAATGCAATGATCATTGTTAAGGGGGTTTGTGTACATCAATTAGTATCTTTCCTTAGAAAAGCTGCTACTTGCAATTATTGGGAGCAAGATTGACTAATGAGAAGTGTTTTAAATAATAACAGTTAGTGCCTCTTATCAGAAAAGACTATTATTTATGATGTTTTGTCTCCTCTAGGAGTAATCTAACCAAGTTGTTCTTTCTTCCATTGTAAGGTGCTATCATTGTCTTTTTCATCCATCTTTTTAATTGGAAGACCATGTTTGTTCTAAGGGGAAGTCAATGGCCTTGACTTGCTTATCACCCATGACTGGAGAAACATGAGGTTTGAATCAGTGACTTGAGAAACAAGAAATCTCCCAATCTAGATTTGTATGCTATCTTATTCCTAGTTGCATACTGTGGTTTGATTTAAAGCTGGACTTCAGCAAGCAAGTCATCAGAGATTTATTGTTATAAGGTGTTCATTTCTACCAATTGAAATGTCAAAATGTTTAATGTAGAGGTTATGTTTTTCTTTTGTCAAAAACAGGTTAATTATCTACAGCAGCAGCAGCAACAACAACAAAGGGAAAACCAAAAGATGAAACAGCTCTTTGTTTTCCCCACCAAGAAGAAAGAATCAACAACTGGATATTCTAGTGTCTGGATTAAGTTTCACACTAGAAAAGAAACAGAAGAGATTTCTTGATTTCTTTTTGTCCAGCAACAAATTCTACCAAGAAAAAGAAGGGGACTGGACTTGACTTTGTAATGCAGAAGAATCATGAACTATGCAAAATGGTATGATTTATTGATTCAGATTGACCACAGAGAGCATATGCAGAACAACTAGAACAGTCCCTCTTAATCAAAGTGTCATTGGTTAAGATTCTGCTAATAATATCTAACAAAGTAAAAGCTTTAATCAACTATGGATCTGAGCATAGCATCCATTTGAGGGGGTACACATGTTATCTGAGCAGACACACAACTGGAAAAGAGGTCAGGAGATGAAACTCATTTTGCAGGTGGACCAAAGGTTCTGGCCACACTTTCAATTCCGAATGCACTGGTCTGGCTTGTATTCTGCAGGCTTTCGCTTTTGTGGACAGTGATCTCCAGTTACTATGCTCTCTTTTAGCTGGTTCACCACTTCAGCCACTGTCAGCCTCTGGCTACCAGAGAATGTTGTGCATCTGAGTGCCAGATCAACTACCTTACACACACAGTTGGTTTCATGGTTTCCTTGCGGCATTTCATCGATGAATTCATCGATGTGCCCCCTATCGAGCCTTTGGGACAGCCATTGAATTAGGTGAACTCTTCCTGAAGCTGCAACTATTGGAGGTTGGCCAGTGATCAGCTCCAGGTGAACCACTCCAAACTATACACATCAAATTTAACATTGACCTGTAAGGTAGTGTGATACCTGAAAACACAAGCAGAATCATAATTGTCTCAGAAGCAAAATGAGCAAGTCATGTCCATCAAAGCTCAGAAATCATGGAAATATTCTGATCTTGGAGCCAGAAAATAAGACCCAATCAACATTTACAAAAAAAAAAAAAGATCACTACAGGATCAAGAAAAATGATGAATCATTGATAGAGTACATCTTATGCTATGTCCAGTGTCAACGATTTTTTGTTGGTCAAATTAGGCTTGAAGTGTGTTTGCAGATATGTCATCTATCATTTTAGGCTTTATGAATCAGAAATTAATTGTAGATTTAGAAATCATGGTGGCAAAAAGGACATACTGTGGATCAACATATCCAGGCGTGCCAACCACTCCCATTGTGAAGACATGAGTGCCATATTGGTTGAGGAAAGTCTTGGAGAGCCCAAAATCTGCTTCTTTTGGCCTCTAAATGTTCACCCAAGAGAATGTTGCTGCTCTTCACATCTCTGTGAATTATTGTTGGCTTGCATCCCCTGTGCAGATAGTCCAATCGTGCAATGTGTTAAGGAGAAGTTGTTTGATGAAGAGAAATAAAAATTTCGTCACCCAACATGAAGTAAGAACGTAAGCAGATTCTTTTAACCCTCTGTGGAGACCAGCTTTGCCTAGAAGAAGATTACATAGCAATTAGAAGGATCGAAGACATTGCCGAAAGATCAAACTGAAAAGCTAATCATTTTAGGTATCATAACTTTCTATGATCAACAATACTTTCATCATCAAGCACAATTCCTGTTAGTCATGAAATATCAAGTCCATTAGAAGAGTTGATGGACCTCATATCTACTAGCTATTCAATTCATAATGATGAGAAGGTTGTAATATGAAACCTTTTAGATGTTCTTGAAGGCTTCCTCGAGGCATGAACTCGTATACAAGCACAAGGTAGTTACCGTCATTGCAGTATCCGATTAAAGAAACCAGATTCCTCTGTGAACTCTTGTTAAGTTCTGTGCCTGCAACACACTACTACAGAATGTTGTCAAGCTTGAAGACAAGAATCTAGCAGTAGTATCTCCTCTCTCCATGACAAAACTCATGTTGAAGATGAAGCTTGGATTCTGTATTTAGGAGAATGAGGCAATTGTAGTGAGAGTGAAACATATCAATCACATCTTGTTAAGCCCTACGAGACTCCACAATACTATGATCAAAAGCAACTTCAACCTTGAAATCCACAGGCCCAAGAAGAACTGAGTTATTACCTCAGCCAGGAATTCCATGGGTCCTTGTGGGGATGACTGCAACCACAACTTGACCACGACTTGAGTACCATTTTCTAGTTCACCATAGTAGTCAATTCCAAACCCTCCCCTGTCGATGATTCGTACAAATGTGTCTGTGATTTTTGCTAACTGTGCATATGTGAACTGGCAACCATCAATTTGTATCTGATGGTCTCTGTGTTCTTCAGACCTTGGTGTGGCTGAAAAGCTTGCAAACTAAATGAAGTTGACTGAAGAATGAACAAGCCATTGGTGTCACTGACTGCTACCAGCTAGGATTTCTAATAGGGCCAACACTATGTAGGTTTAAAAAATAATAATAGAATGTTGAATTGCTGAACTAATTAGCAATATTATGGGTGACCAATGTAGTTCTTGCTTTAAAAAAGAAAATTGTAAGAAATTTTCATTACATTAAATGATATATATAACCAAGGTTCGCAATATCGTACCGTACCGGTATTTCGATCTGGGCTTGGTATCGATACGGTACGGTGTACCGAGCGGTACACCCAGGTGTACCGAACGGTACACCAGGTACACCGAGCACTTTAGCACTGCAATAGTGCACTGCTGCAGTGCTACAGTGCGGACCGGTACCGGGTGGTCCGCGTACCGCTGGCCTATCAGACCGGTATGTACCGCCCGTACCGGGCGGATAACACTCACATGTGGACTCAAACCTAAGGCCCATTACTTTTTTAACAATGTACTAATCAATTGGATGTCTCAACAAAGACATGACCTAGTTCTTGTTATGAAAGAATGAATGATGAAATTTTAGTAGAAGAGGCAAAAAAAAAAAAAAAAAAAAACTTTCTTACTTTCTTGATTAATCCCATACACATTATGAACACAAACCCATCTATTTACAGGACTAGAGATAACTTCTAAAATTCCTACCTAATGTCAAATATGACTCTTACTAGTTTCAACAGGACCCTACACTCACTAAAATAATCCTACACTTATCAAGATAACTTTATATCTTTAAGACCATACACTTGACATTATAATTATCTAGCTGCATTATTTCCACATAATAAATATTAAGTGATCAGGCAAGACCATGCAGAAGCTAGATAAAATTAAGTTTATTTTTCAACAGTTCAGATAACAGAGTCTCCTCAGAATATACCATATGATTGATGAACAGAAAGCTCTTTTCTTTTCTTGAAATAATGGACTATTCAGTTGTACTTTTTAAAGTGATCATATTAAGTCTGTGTTGCAGGCTTTCTTAAGGCTAATCAAGCAAACCATTGTGGTGCAAATCAATTATTATTATTATTATTATTATTATTATTATTATTATTATTATTATTATATATCCTAAAAAATATTTATTTATTTTTGGATATTTTTCAATCGGTATCCCTATTCTATTTTTTTTCCAAATAGTATCCCTAATTTAAAAATTACTCAAAATACTCATTAAAATTTTTTCTGTTTATAATATTTTTAGCTTATTATAGTATTTTAGCCATCATTATAAAATCTATTTTAAAACACTATAAATGATCTAGAAATACCAATAACCTCAATCAAATTAATTATGAATCTAAAAATATAATATATAATAATCTATAAGCAATGACAACCAAAGATAATATATGATATCACTTATATTTTTTAATAATATTTATAATATTTTCCATACATCAATAAAACACTATAAATATTATTGGAAAACACTGTAAATAAGTCAGATAAAAATACTCTAATAATTATAACTAATAAAAAAATAAACAAAAATTTGACAAATTTTTTTATGAGTATTTTAGATATTTTTTTAAATTAAATATATTATTTAGAAAATAAAAGAGGAGATATTTTTAGAAAATACTTTTACCCTAATAGTATTGTTAGTGGAGTTGGCTGAATGGGAGAAGGGAAAGAGGTTTGCTGTCTGGCTTTAATATGAATTATTTATTAAAATATATGCAATATTTTTATTTGATGAAATTTCTTTAAAAAATCCTTATTTTAAATTATTTTAAAATAAAATATCCATCTTTTTTATTTTCTTTCACTTATTCGTCAAAAATACTCATTATTAGACTCTCATCCTTTGCAAAACACTATTAAGACTATACAAAGACTAAGAAATAATACTTCAAATATGATACAAACTAATGTTTCGAATATTTTTATGTTAGCTAAAATATAATACAGTACAAATTAATTCATCATCCTGTAAAATACTTGAATTCTTATTTATACCCCTATGAAAATATTGGAAGTTTCTTAAATTCCCCATATATACTACTAAAAAAAAAAAACGTAACTGATCGAGTCGGCCAGGCAAAAATACAGGGGTGATGTTACCATTTTTGGGTCCCACGTAAAGCTGACACGACATAGACACCATAACCAATGAAAGATTTCAGGGGTGAACCAGTCTGCCTGCGCAGCTGCCCGTCACGTGGACACAGTACCGCATAATGGGGAGCCGTCTGATTCCCTGATGAAGGCACCACAGCGACGTTGTAATAGCCTCCCCTACCTTCCATGGATAGATAGATATATATAGAGATCAAATCTCCGACTCTCTTTTATAGCTGCGATCGCCGTTGCTTTCTTCTTCCTCATCTGCATCTGCGACGGTAACGTCGAACTCCTCCTCCTCCCTTCATTGCGAAACCCTAAATAAGTATTCTTCGTCTTTTCTCTTGATCCGTCAATCGGATTCTAAGTCTCTTCCGTTTCCTTCCGATCCCAGATCGCGGATCGAAATCTCCGCGTTGGAACGCCCCGGCCATGGATTTCATGAAGGTTCTGGATCAAACGGTTCGCGAGATGTGAGTTCTTGCGTTGGATCTTCTTCACTGATGTTTTCCGTCAGAAGATCTTTGATTAGGGATCTCTTCTTCTTTTTCCCTTATAATTTTCTTGGTTGGTGATCTTCCAGAAAGAGAGAGGTGAATCTGAAGGTGCTCAAGGTGCCGGAGATCGAACAGAAGGTTGGGGTTCCGCTTCCGAATTTCGTTTGACGACTAGTATTGCCCTTTTTCTCTCGAGATCTTGTTCAGATCTCAGGTTTTTGGTCTTTGATGTTCTGTTTTCTTTTTGAGTTTCTCTCGGATCATTTCGATCTTCGATTAAGATAAACCTAGGTTGGTTGTGAGATTCTAAAATCTTTGTGCTTAATTGTTCGATTGCTAATTTAGGAAGGAGTCAAATTTAATCATGGTAAATGTATGTCTCAATTTTCATCTATGTTGTCCTAATAACTCAAATCTGCTGTTTCCTTGTCTTTCTTTCACAATTATTCAATATATAGGTTCTTGATGCCACCAATGATGAAGCCTGGGGTCCTCATGGAACTGCCTTATCAGAGATTGCTCAGGCAACAAAAAAATTGTAAATTTAATCTGCTCATTTTTGTGCATTTGATGCTGAATTTGTAATTGAGGTTTGTTCTACACTGATGTATATATGACTCTTAGAATACCCATCTGTGCAGCACTGAGTGCCAATTGATTATGAATGTGCTTTGGACAAGATTGACGGATACAGGACCAAACTGGCGCCATGTATATAAGGTGGTGCTTCACTTAAAGTTACAACTCTCGCTTTATATGTTGTTCACAAATTACAGATTTATTACATTAAAATTCTCCTTTATGTAAATTTCAGGCGTTGACTGTTATTGAGTACTTGGTGGCAAATGGTTCAGAACGTGCAGTTGATGACATTATTGAGCATACTTTCCAAATTTCAGTACATCTTTAACTTTGTTGAGAAACACTTTGTATTTTACTTAGTACATGTTCAGTTTTATTTTCAGTCTTGTGCTTCTTCCTTATCTTTTTTTATATTTTATAAAGGCAAATTCAGGATTTGAATATGTTGAGCCTAATGGGAAGGATGTTGGGATCAATGTAAGGAAGAAGGTTGAGACCATTTTAGCTCTTTTGAATGACAGGGAGAAAATAAAAGCAGTAAGAGACAAAGCATCTGCCAATAGAGATAAGTAAGGCCCAACTCATCAAAGTATTTCCACTTGAAATGCTGATTTCACATTGTGGTTTAAGAAACCTATATTCTCGCAATTAAAATCTGCTGCATTCAGGTACATTGGTCTGTCGTCCACCGGAATAACATTAAAATCAAGTTCAGCCTCATATGGCAGTGGCGGCTTCCGGAATAGTGATCGTTATGGAAGTGGTTCAAGGGAAGGTGACTCCTTCAGAGATAGTTATAAAGGAGAACAATATGGAAAAGAAAGTAAATGGAAGCATGAAAAACAAGATGGCCAAAAGTCACAAATTGTTGCAGAAGAAAATGAAGGGATCAAATCAAAGAAGCAGGTTTCACATCATTCCAGGTACACAAAAGTAGCTATTTGTTTTGACTCTGTTTCTTGTTTAGTTATTTTATTTGTTCAATTGTGGTCTTATTTATGTCTTAAAAAATTAGTTCTTTTGTTTGTGGTCCATGTAAAAAATTTGAGAACTGACACATGCACACTGACACAAAAACAGAAAAATCTGGAATTTTTTTCTTAGGTTTGGCAGCAAGCATAAATCATTCCAAGGTCATGATTTATGCATTGTGGGCCTGCATACATTTTCAGACTCAATGTATACTATATATTCAGACTTAACACTATATATTTCATTTTCATCCCATTAGTCCAATGTATACTACATCATACGTTGGATTTTATCATGTAGATACTGTAATACTCTGATTAGTCCCGCATTGGAAGTGAGTAAGACTAAGATTGACTTATTAGGTTTGATGAGTGTATTACTATCAATTTCAGCTTATGCATTTTGACCAGTGGTTTAGGTCAAACGAAGTTGATGAGCCAGTTAACCCATCGGACCCTAGTCATGATATTTGGTATCAAAGCCGACCTTGTATTTGGGCATAGTGAGGGGGTTCGAATAGGAAAGGACTACTTGTGAATGGAGTCAGAGGACTCGTCACGACATGGAACCATCAGTGGGCTACGCCTCATATGCACAATGCTAGGATTTAATTTAAACTATGCTAGGCCTTAACAAGAACGTCAAGCTCTTGATCGGGGGAAATTGTAACACTCCGATTAGTCTCACATCGAAATTAGACAAGACTAAGATTGACTTATAAGGGTCTGAGTGTACTACTATCAACTTCAACTTAAGTATTTTGGTCAGTGGTGTAGGTCAAATGAAGTTGATGGGCCAATTAGCTTATTAGACCCGGGTTGTGACATTTAGTATCAAAACTGACTGAGTAATTAGGCATGGTGAGAAAGCTCAAGTAGGAAAGGGCTATCCGTAAATGGAGTTAGAGGACTTGTCATATCGTGGAGCCACCACTGGGTTATGCCTCGCATGCACTATGCTAGGATTTGATCTGGGCTATACTAGGGCTTGATGAGGACGTTAAGTCGTTGAGGGGGGGAAATTATAATACTTTGATTAGTTCTGCATCGAAAGTGAATAATACTAAGATTGACTTACAAAGATATGATGAGTGTACTACTATCAACTTCAGCTTAAGAATTTTGAACAGTTGGTTAGGTCAAATGAGGTTGATGGGCCGGTTAACCCATCAAACCCAAGTCATGATCGATACTCTTATGTAGGAACTAGATGTCATTGGCTTCAATGTTAAAAGAAGTTATGCTTTACTGTAACTAAAATATTTTCATCTTCCTGAAGGACAATAACAGCAATCTTGCTTCTGTGCTTAGGATGTTAAATTTATGGGTTTGCCAAACCTCCAAGTGTATATGACATGGAAAATCTGGCTCAGGTTTGTTCTATGAGGCCCTTAGCACAAGCACATTGAGCGTAGACTAGGTTTGAGCTTGCATTGCTTTAAGTTTGGCTATGAGCTCCACATTCTGATACTTTTCTTGATCCAATGCAAAAATTTTAGCTATGCTTGGGCTTGGCTTGGGTCTAGAAGCATGAAGCTGGAACCCCGAGCCTTTTCACACTGCAATTATGCAATACATGCATAAGGAATCAACGCTTCAATTTGTTAACTGTTTTATATTTGGGCATAATGTTTAAGCTTTGTCACACAAATAGAGAGCTAAAATTAAAAAAAAATCATAATTTAAATTCAAAGTGATTTGACTATACATGTAATATAGGCTGTTGAGATAAATGCTTGAGGGACCGAACATCTCAAGTTTCAGCAATTATCTATATCAAGTTATTAGTTAGCTTAGTGTGACTATGTACTACATAAGATAAGTTAGTTGCAATGCTCTTACCTATAATTCTTTAATTGCTACTTGTTTTTCTTGTCTTACAGGAATACATTGAACAAGTCACGTGATGTTCCATCTTCTAAAAGCCCTAATGCCCAACCAAATAGTGAGGAGGATGATTTTGATGACTTCGATCCACGTGGATCTTCTTTATCTGGTAAGTTATCATGTTACTATGTACTGGCAAATAAGCAGTGTATTTGCATGATGAAATAGAAAGATCTTTCTACTGCTTCTATTAATAGTTTTCAAATTGAGGAACTTATCATCTAACAATGCCACTTGCCAAAATGTACCATCCTAAATCTTATCTAACCAATTTAGTGCACAACCATGGGCCTACGATGTTGTCGAGTTGACTTAGGATAGATGTGTGGAGAGGTATAGTAGGTTTGAAAGCTTCAACAATGATGAACACAAAATAGAGGGTTTGCTGAAGCTGAAATTTAAGGTCTGAGGTTATAGTGATAATATATCGGAGAACTATGAAGGTTTTAGTTTTTGTTTAGAAAGCTGATGAACAAAGATGAGAATACATTATTACTGCAAGGAAAAGATTGTTTTAATGTTTTGTCAATACTAGACAAGAGAGAGGGAGAAGAATATATTCTGCACTCATCAATCGACTATGAAGAGAAAGAAAAACTTTATTCATGTATAGATTAACCCAAGAGGGTCCATAAACAATTATTTGTGGTCGACCAATGCAATCTGTGACCTTCTTGTACAGACCAATAAACTTAAAACAAAACCAATATGAACACAGCTTGGTTTATATCGAACTAATTAACTTTGCCTAACATGATCTGAACTGCATCAAATAAGCATGAATCTAAATAAAACAATGAATATAAACTAAACATCACTCTTGATCAGCTATAGAGAAAAGCCTCCATCTTTACGTAGAACCTCACCTACTGCATCAATCAAACCATAAGCTCTGGCATCCACTGACAATGGTGAGAAAGTATATAATATATACGCTTCTCATTTGTTAGCTCAGAACAGTGTTGCCTACGCATGTGCTTCACTTGCCTAAGCACTTGGATGAGGTAAGGTGAACCCAAGGTGCCTGTACTACATAGAGGCAAATCACTTCAACCAAGTTTCTCACTTTTTTGAACTTAGGTATTAAGTGAGATTTGACTCAGGCACATGCTTGGCTGGAGTTTGCTACTTGAATGCTTCAATCAACTTTACATATTTAATTCATATATGGATTCTTTTTCCAAGCTCCACAGTGTTCCTACTTGTACAGAGAATGGGGTATGATGGGCCTACTGTGAACAAGTAAGACTATGGATGGCCCATCGGAGATTTGTGATGATTCATATATGATGGATGAATTAGATTTTTTTTCTTTGTTCCTTTTTGCTTCTCTCTCTCTCTGGGTGTGTGCCAGATTTTTGGTTGTTGTTGCTTGGCTAGCTAGCAAATGTAGCAGCTGTTGTTGATCGCGATGCCTACTTGCTAGGTGATGGCTGCAGCACTATAACGACTAAAACAGTTGTTGCTATGCTTACTTGGTTGACAACTCGAAAGAACCTATTCCTTAAGTGAACAAAGGCTGTAGCAATAGTTATTTCTTGAGTTATGTTCATTAGTTTACACTTTGAAGTTCCATCAATATATTTTTCTTCAATTGTATTAATTGTGCCTTGCTTCACTTGGTCGAGCACTTATTTTGTGTCTTTCCTTGGGCACTCACGAGACCTGGCACCTTGAATATGCTTGGTCAACTTTGACTCAGACCAATATTGGAATTTCATCCTATGCACAATATTGGACATGTATATGGTGACATCCCCTTGAATACACGCTACTTTTCACACAGGACCTTAATCCTTAAAGTTGTTGAAGTTGCATTTGATACTAGCAAGTCAGAAATGGTTACAGAAATGTGTATAAGATTTTCCCATTTGTACATGGTGGAAGTTTTTAGAGGATAAATAGCCAAAAAACATAATTAAAAGATAATAAACAGAAGTGTTACTTGTACAGTTGTACCTAATGCATTTTCAAAGTAAATAATTGGTTTCTTGCTGTTTAGTTTTGCTCAGAAATGAATCTTTGGCTTGATGACATCAGAAAGAACTAGTTCTGAAAAAATAAAGCTTTGTTTTTCACCTATCGCTGTAAACAAAGCTTGAACATGTCTTCCAGTTTCCAAACTTTGTACTAGATTCATGGCTTAATCTAAGATATTTGATTTGTCGAGTTTGTCATGTAATCTGTTGAAAGGTTGTTAAAGTAATTGATGATATACAGTAAAACTTGGCTGACAGTTTTGACCAATCTGTAGATAAATTTAGGAAGGTAGATCTTGGAGCAAGATGTTCTTATTTTCTCTTTGCAGACATGTAGATGTCTTGCCTGATGATGCAAATATTTTGACAATATTTTGTTGCTTCTGAACATTAGAAATTTTGGTCAAATGTGCTATGAGCTTCTTATAAGGATCGATCCTCTTGATTTTACAGGATCTTCTAATGCAGGCACTAACCAAGTGGATTTATTTGGACAAAGCTTAGTGGGTGACCTCATGGATGCAGCACCATCTTTTTCACCACAAGCTACAGTAGATAATAATTCTGTTAATTCTGAAGTTGATCTCTTTGCTGATGCAACCTTTCAATCAGCCTCACATGCAGACGCAATATCAGATTCTCACACTCAGGTTGTTTTTCTTCATTTTGGCTGTTTAATATGGAATCATTCAATTAGTAAAATTTTCTCATTTTGTTTATCAGCATCATATGGTGATTTAAATTTCAGAAAGTTATTCTACTGATGTAATATTAGTATATAAACTGATGTGATAGCAATAAATTGTCTGCAATCAATCATGTGTTGCCACATTGTGTGTAAATTGTATGTCTGATATCATTAGCCCTGCGTGGCTTGATAGTAGTACTGAAAAATATTATATAGGATTTTTGCATGATCTGTGAGTAATCTCAGTCAAGAACTGCATTTCAACCAGCACTGGAGTCTTGTGCCATGGTCCTATGCCTGCACAGCCTTTTTTTTACTATTATGAAGCTAATTTTGAGCTTCTTCAGCTGGTATGGATGCATGTTGAGCCATACCGAACCAGCAACAATTAAAACATGCCACTGATATTCAAAACCTTGATCCAAGTGCCACTGTATATATATGTATTTTTGGAGGGGAGGGGGGGGGGGGGGGGGAGAGTGAGAAATTTGTGATGATGAATTATATCTTTTTTTTCAAATTCTCAGGAAACTTTTCATATCTGTCTTTAATTCTATATTCTAGGAAAATGTATGAGTTTTACAATCAGCAAGCATCTTTGTTGCTGTTTTCATGTATATGACCTTTCAAAATAAATTTTTTAACATTCCTCACGTTGGCTTGCAGGGAAACATTGATCCTTTTGCTAGTCAGCCTGCCTTTCCTGCTGCAATTTCTTCAAATGTTGACCTTTTTGATGTACCCAACACAGGCTTGCCTTCAGAAACCAAAGCTTCTAATACTGTCAATAATGAAAGTTTTGATCCCTTTGCTGCAATTCCAATTAACAGCTTTGATGGATCTGACCCCTTTGGGACATTTGCTTATGCCAAACCAGTAACTACAGAACCTGCACAGAATTATACAAACACCACCAAGAACAACCTAGATGAGGACTCTGCATTTGGTGATTTCACTTCTCACACTGAACAAACACTTCCAGAACCTTCACAGCATTCTTCTAAAGGCAGCCTCAACAACCTGAAGACTCCTCTGACAGTATCAGCACCTGCTGCTCGGAAAGACAACTTTCAGGTCAAATCTGGGGTCTGGGCTGACTGCTTAAGTCGTGGACTGATTGATCTGAACATATCTGCTCGTGAGTTTCTCTACAGTCAGTTGCTATCTTAGTCTAGCTCAATGCTTGTGATTCTTTGCATGAAGATTGCAGCAACTTCATACATGAGAGACATGCATACTTTATATTTCCTTTATTATCAAATATACCAACATGAAGATTGCAACTTTATATATGAGAGGACATGCATACTATATTTTTTTCTTTATTATCAAATAACAAGTATACCAACCATTTTTGTTTCTCTTTAACTTTTGTTTTGTTTAGTAAGTAAAGCCTATCTCAACTGATAAATAATCCATTGGGTTACCGGTCCAAGTTAAGATATTAGCATTCTGCTGAAAAAATATGTACTTTGAAATATCTATCGCCTTCCTTTTGAGCAGTCAATCTAGCCGGATGCATAGAGAAACTTATGTCTATTGCCTTTATCTATTTCTCTTTTGATCTTGAGTAATATTCATGTTTGTATTTGTACACAGACATGGTTTGATGTGCTTCGTTAATTCATGTCACTGATTCTTTTTCATCAGACATGCAAGTTATCCTGGTCTTTTACTCTTTCTCCATATGCATGAATATGACATAAATTCATAAATATTCATAAGGCAGAATATACAGCTTATGTACATAATCAATTTCAGTGGGGATTTATACATCAGTCCAGCTTATGTGCCAGATCTGAATGTGCTTATGTACATGGAGATTAGGCTCATAAGATTGGGATAACTTTTGGATCAGTCCTAGAATTTTGAATGGATTTTTGGCCAGCTTGGTCGGATGACCCAAATCCAAACATGGAATTTAGTTCTTTTGGGATGCCTAGATATGATTTGTAATAATTGGGATCCTCTAAGACTGACCTCATTGGCCAGTATATGTGCGGACTGCAGGGATTGACCATAAGTTGGCCTAGGGTCAACAGTTGATCCCTGCCTTCTTTTCCTTGTATCCCATATGCCTTTGCTTGATTTGAGACATTTGGTAGTTGCAAGTTCATGTAGTTGAAATATTAGCAATATTATGTTTGCTTGGTGCCGTTTTTTTGAACTTTTTTCTGGGTGTTTCATGTCTGTCTGCAGCCAAGAAAGTAAACTTAGCAGACATTGGGATTGTGGGAGGGCTTGATGATGCACCCATCGAGAAAGAAAAAACCACACCAGCAACAGCAGCATATATGGGAAGAGCGATGGGAGCCGGATCAGGTCTTGGTAGATCTGGACCAACAGGTGGGGGTGGGAGCCCTGCAACCTTTGGCCAACAACAGGTTTGGAAGTTTTAAGTGATCTATTTCATATTAGTATGTTTTTTTTTTTTTTTCCTCGCCAATGTTGTTGGTCGGAAATGCTGCCCTGTGAGAAACAAGTTTGTTCCACATTGCCTTTCATTCGTTTGATATCCTTGTGTTATGAGATGTAAGTCCTTGAGGAATATTATTGATGATTATTCTTCAAATGCCAAACTCACAATTTATTGACCGTGATGTGAACTTCAATGCTAGTTGACCGTGATGTGAACTTCCATATTTATTGGTCCAAACGTCTTAATGAAATTTGTGCTGGATCTAATGATAGTAGGACATTGATGATAACGCATAAAAAAAAAAATGTATGAGATTTCTTGAATTCTCTGCAGTGATAAATATGGTTCATGTTGGAATGGTAATGGAAATAAATGATAGAAAATGTCCGTTAGAGTAGATGTATTGCCCATTTTACATTATTTTCTGTGTCAACAAGTCTGTTGAATTTTCTTGGACGACTAAGTGCAAACTGTCACCCTGGGGCAGCTGTGCCACCTAACTGCTATTTTGGGGTAGGTATGCTACCTCATGTGTCAACTCAACCGCGATCCGAGTATAAAGTCTTTTTTATTCTCTCTTTTGGTTTTGGCATATCATTCCGGACATCTTGAGTTAAGCATCAAAGAATGTCTTGGAGCGACTGTCACTTCCTCGATCATCCATATTTTCGGACATCGGATGATGTCTCAGAGTCACTTCCTTTAAGCATCAAAGAATGTCTTGGAGCGACCGTCACTTCCTCGATCATCCATATTTTCGGACATCGGATGATGTCTCAGAGTCACTTCCTTGTTCATTCATATCTTCATTAATAAAACTTTCTTGTTCATTCATATCTTCATTAATAAAATTATTCATGATGAATCCTCATCGACTTGCTTCCTTCTTGAGTCCAAATATGATCGATATGATCGGCTCACTCCCCCAACTTCATATCGAGCAACTAACTATCAACAACTATAGTATCATAGAATTGTCGGAGCGGTTATCACTTCTTTAATCATCCATATCTTCAAACCTCTTAAGTTAGCCACTTTTTTTTACCATCCATATCTTCATGGATCATCTGTATCTTCATTAGTAAAGTCAAATCCTCAACTACTCAGGATAGATTGATATATTATTAGTAAACTCAGAATCAAGTGTTTTGTGCAAAAGATATTATTTAATGTTATAATTATTGTGATAATCTAACACAACTATTGCAATAATTCAACTACTTAAATATCAGCATGATTGTAAAACTTTGTAATCGAACAATTAAACTCGTTGTCCGAATGCATACATTATTTAATGTAACAATCACACTGACCACGATCCAAACGCTTATTTGATACCCCAAGACAAAAACATCACTTAGTAACGCCGCCACACTCTACTGTTACACCTCAAACTGCTTATAGTTTGTCATGCAGTTAAGCAAAGCCCCATTCTAAGTAGAACCATTTTCCATGCTTTTTTCCTCATCCGCTGTCTGCTTCGGTATCTCCTCCATCATTTTTGCTTCCTCGACGTCTTTAGAGCTCAAAAAGCTCGGTTGATTGGTTGAAGACAGCAGCCTTGCCCACATTCTGTCGGTTATGACAACCGTGTTTCTTGTTTCTGTCACCCTCTGCAATCATAGAGAGATTTGATGAGAATATAAAGCCAGTATCGGTCACTTATGGAGAAAAATCTCCTCTAAGAAATTTATTGTTATCAGAAACCAGCAAATAGAAGAATCCAAGCATGCAACGATTTACATATCAGTCTTACATGAATGAAAAAGTACCCAATGTAGCTCGAAATGATAATCAAACTAAAAGGATCATATATGAACATGCAAATGCAGTGCAAGTTGCACTGATAATTGAGGTGAAGTCTCTCCATAGGCTTCTGCCAATAATGATGGTCAAAAGAATAAATGTAAAAATTACACAGCTTTATCTAAAATGGGCTACTCATCATATCAGATAACAATACAATAGACCTGACAATCTTTCACAGACATAATATATTTTGTATACACAGTGACCAGACTTTAAAGGCATCTTCTAGTCTCCTCTATGTATATATTTTATCGTCTTTCCTATTATTGGGAGATTCTTCATTTGGAAAAAGTTTGAAGCTAAAATTTGGTGTTCTTTTTGGTTAGAAACTCACATTATCCTTTGGTGGAATTAGTACACACATTACAATGTGTCAAACAAGTTGCCTTGGCCCAGAAGTGTCAACTATATAACACAAATATAGGCAAAAATAAGCGAAGGAAAGCAAGGATTGACAAAAGGAACTACAAGAACGATTTACACAGTAGTTACTTTGAGAGCTTCAAAGATTCAGCAATTCAGGAATTTACTTCCTGGAGGCTAACATGCTGTGCATATATGCCTTGCCATTCAGCATATGATTTAAGTGTAAATTTGGGTTTTCAAGTTAAGGATGCCAACAATCTCTGCTTTATAACGCATCAAAATTTGCAGACAGGAAAATTGCTAAGTAGAATTTGACATTAAGATGAAAATTCAAGTCCCTGGTGCAGTGGGTTAGGCCCTACAGGAGCTGGATTAAAATTAATAACCACGATGCTTTTAACGATGATTCGCAGGCTGCGAGGGTGGGATTCCTGTTTTGATCTAATGATGGGCGATATCTGCTAGTTGGATGCAAGAAGATTGAAGGTTTCAGTGGCCGGCACGGCACAGTGAACTTATGGTTGTGTGCCATACTGTAAAGACTGCAATCAGTGAAGGATTCTTTGTTTGTGGAAACTGAAACCGATGCTCTTCAAATTATACATGTCCTTAATCAAGAGGGCAAACCACCATGGAGGTTTACTAACCTAACTAGAATTTTTTTTTAATCTTTCGAAGAAGCTTCAGGTTTGGAAAGTGATTCATGTTCATAGAGAGGCTAATCGGTGTGCTGACTGATTAGCCAATCATGCCAAAAGTAATCAGATAGAGGTTTTGTGGAAGGACAACTGGCCCTCTCTCTATCTTTCTTTCTTAATATATTATTTTCTTTTGGGAAAAAAAGGATGAAAATTCAAGCCATCATTAGAATTTGAGTTGGAAGCCTGATTGCAGCTAGTAAGTTTTTTATCACATGGTTGTAAGTATACTTACATCAAATGGTATGTATGTGTGTCTTCCATTTACTAGCCCCACGGTGAAACCTGTATATCCAGCCATTGCCCCATGCACCGCACACTGTGCCAGAAGCGTGCAGTAAACATTGTCGGATGCGTTGCTTGGAATTGCCCGAATCATGTATGTTGGATCTGCATTCCAAAGAATAAACCTCTTACATCTGGTTAATCACAGTTAGATGTGTGATTATGCCAAGACAGCTCACGTACCTATATATTTAAGATTTATGACCATCTTTTGTCTGCTTGTGAAATAATTCTACATGAGAAAAACAATTAGTACAGTGGACTGCTAAAAATTTTGTTCTTCAATGCAGATGTATCATACTGTTTGCTATGAGAAAACAGGAATCTAAATAAGTTACTTCTAGGTTATTTTGGTCAGCTGATTAACTTCAGTGTAACTCAAATTTAAAGATGAAATGTGTGTCATGCAATATTTAAGATTGTTACTTTCCAACATTGAAGGAGAGACACCCCAAATTGTAAGCTGCAGTACCAACCGTTTGCAACTTATCAGACGGATAGTATTATCCAGATTGAATTAGTAATACAATGAAAGGATATTAATCTGAATATGCAAACTCACTTTTATCCTCTGAGATAACCATAGCCCAACATCAAGGAGTAACTTGTTTCCAGAAGCATCTTCATGATTCATTGACCTCATACTTTCAGCAATTAGATCTTGCCCTGCCCCCTCAGCAACAACAATAACCATGTGTCCGTTTTCTTTTAGCTGCTTCTCCATGTATTCAAAAAGACCACCTTTTCCTTCCAGATAAAATGGTGATTCTGGAATTAAGCAGCAGTCCTAATTGAAAACAAAATGAAACAAATAGAAAACAACATGTCATTTCTTCAACCAGCAGATCCAAGGGTCAAGTTAATCCTGGAGATTATGACACTTACCACATCTCGGCTTGCAAGAGTAGCATACATTGCAAGGAACCCTGCACCAGTAAATCTTCTTAGCCCATTAAGTATGACATCACATGATAATGTGTGAATTTAATCTACATAATCAAGTCTGTCGAGCATTGATAGCTCATGTTAACTGAAACAAGCATTTAGAATCACAAAAAAATTATTATGATCTCTATATTATAAAAAACCTTAGATAGCATGTGGGTACTGAAGTTTGAAGCTCATGTAGCTTCTGTTGGTGATACTTAATTCAAACAGCTTTTTGGCATGCACATATCAAGGAATAACATGAAGCATGGGGCTATATTGTCATCAGCATGCTGATGGTAAATGTCTAATTTTCCTATATATTAATTTGAAGAAAGAAACTTTCTTGTTATATACATGTCAACTGTATCACACAATTTTACCAATTTAAAAATGATTTATCACTATCAGATTTGATCATTTTACCAAGAAAGGAGTTTTACCACTATAGCGGCCCATTAGTTTTACGACGCCTATGCCATTTTCAACACTCCCAGCCTCAACATGTGCGGCATTAATTGCACGCTGAGCCTCTTCAACAGCAGTATCAAAACCAAAGGACTTGTCAATAACCTGAATTACAATAACAACCAAGTGTGATGATGAAGTGGTTGCAAGAATTTTCAGGCTCCTAAGATGACAAGGAAGTTTGTTGAATTACATATGTAGAAAATAGTAAGAACAAGTAGTACCGCAATGTCATTGTCTATTGTCTTAGGAATCCCAGCGACAGAAACTTTGAGACGACGCCTTCGAATTTCCTGTAGGGAATGATCAATAAGAATCTATTGAACAGATCATATTTCTAAAATTTTAGAAAAAGGTCATCACTATTTTCTAAGATACAGTTGAAGGAGAAATCAAAATAGAGAATAATTTTGTCTCTCTGTATAAATAGCAGTTTCAAGTTGATATTTTACTTCTCCAAGCAGTAGAAAGGAAGAAGTAGGTTTTGGAGGAAGAGTGGAAAGTCAGAATTGTCAACATGAGTGATTATCATCAACAAAAACAAGAGAGATTATTAGCACTTCATGTTAGATTTTAATGGATGAAGCTATGTCCATAAATCTCCACAATAAAAAATGAATAAAATGAATATCATCATGTGATGTCACAAATATTAGCAGAATCTGACATTCAGTTAGTATGGAGCAATATATTTCAGAGACTGTAATCAAGAGAACTTCTGGCTTCCTGACGTTTTTACCTCAAATATAGCAGCTGCTCCCTTTTGTGTCCCATCACCTCCAATGATATAAACCTGGCGAGCATATGATTCCTCATAAATTAATGCGAAAAACTGACATTCTCTTACCTTGAGGCAAATAAACAAACTTCACAATATAGTACAGCCTAAAATTGAACCTGATTAATCCCACGATCCTGAATGTTGTCCACTATCTTTAAAGTATCATGGCCTCCTCGTGATGTACCAAGGACTGTGCCACCACGTTTATGAATATCATTCACGCTCTTTGGTGTTAATTGTATGGTGTTGCGAGCATAGAATCCCCTGTATCCACCCTATAATGCCACTGAACTTGTAAGTCAAAAACACTACATAATGATGTAAATGCAGCATCATTAGAAAGCATATAACAAAGTTAGTAAATGAAGCACCATGCAAAAGAGCCAAGGAAGAAGGAGCTGTATGCAGTTCAGCAATTAGTCCTCACCTCAATACCAATTATTTTGTTGACACCATACATGTGTGTCAAGCCACATACAATTTCCCGAATTACAGTGTTAAGCCCTGGGCAAAGACCTCCACATGTTACAATGCAAGCATGGACATCATCTGACTCAAAGTACACCTAAATAATACCAAGGTTACCTGTCAGTGAAATATTGCTCATTCAAACTCACGATTAGTATACTAGGAAACATATGCAGTTGACGTACCCTTTGGCGAGGCCCAGCACGCCGAAAATGGAGGCCCCTTGGGCTATCTCTCTGGACAACAATCTATGGACCACAGAAAAACAATTTGTTACCATATATAACACAAACATATTCTAAGCCATTGTAAAATCAATTGCATCTTTCCATTTTGATGTGTAAAACAGAGTTCCAAACTGTGCTAGTCCTTGCATTTAACTTAACTATGGGGAGCATGAACAACTCACCTTCTCAGGAACAGTATCATCCTGATCAACAAAGTATTGCCTGATGATAATATCAGCAAGTACATGAAGAATGGTATATCATTAAGTCCTGCTAAACACATGAGAGATACTGAAAGATGGGATGAGTGACTGAGTGAACATACTTGACAACTGAATAAGCCGGATTATCTTGGAGTGGATTAAGGTATGCCTGCAACAAAAATATTATCACATCATCACAGCACTTAAAAGTTCTGTTTCCAAGAGAGTAATTCAAAAATAATGAGTATCCGCTTCTGTCTTGACTTAATAGGCATATATATAAAATGACTACAGTGGATGAAAGCACATAAGAAGAACAGAAAACCAAAGGTGTGCATTACTTGATTAATAGTCCTCCTAGAATCCAGAAGAGCAATTAATAGACATAAGGCATATAGAGCAAGTTTCTATATTTAGCTGATTTCTGCTTCATGCTCGAACAGCCTATCAGAAAAACATAAAACTGAAAATTTTAGCCGGTAAGATTCGGAGAATCAATTAATGAATATGAATAAGTTGTTGGACAAAGGCATCAAACTTCCTCTTTTTTATCCAGAAGAGGCACTGCCTAGTTATCTAAGATCCCAATTTTCATTCCTTTTTTCCTCTCTCCTCACTTATCTTGATTATTCTTACGTCAAGCAGAGCTAAATAGAAAACATTCTGAGTTATTCACTTGGTATATCACTGGCAATTCTAATTAGAACTTGATACACTGGCCTGACACTATGATCTCAACTAGATCGTTCCAGTTATATGGTGTCTCCAGAGGCAACACCAAACACTAACACGAAGCCATAACATGCTCGCTTAACCTGTAAAGATCAGGTATTCCTGTCTGGTCTTTTACTGTTGTCACTGAAGATGGCATCCAAAACCTGAAAAGGGTCGGGGTTCTTCTTTCACCCAAAGCCCAAAACAGCTCATAGCAAGAACTTGGAGGTCAAAGAGGGGTGAACTCACGGGGAGTTCGGGGAGGTAGTCGGTCAGGTGGGGCACGTCCTCGAGGACGTACCCGAATTCCCCCTTGACGATCTTGACCGCGGATCGCGCCTCGCTGCCCATGATGGGAGGGGAGGACAGGGCGGGGGATCTCGGGGAGGGATCAGGGGCAGCGGAGGAGAGGGAGGGGGTGCGGACGCGGGGGAGCGAGTTGCGGAACTCGAAGTCGAGGATCCGGCGCCCCGTGGGCGACTGGGGCTCCTGGGGGTCACACGCCTCGGAGTGCATCGCGGCTGCTCGACGAAATGCCGGACGCAACGGGCGGCACAGTTGGGGTTGAGGACGAAGCCATCTTCAACTATATGTATATATAGACAAATAGATCGATAAATTAAAGTCGCGGCGTGCTCTCGATGTCGTCACGAGAGAGAGAGGGAGGGATAGGGATTTGTTTAGCTTTATATTTCGGAGGTCTCGTGACGTTCGAAGAAGGGAGAGCGAGAGACGACGGAGAGGAAGAAGAAGAAAGCGGAGAGGGCGGAGAACGACGAAAGCAGATCGACCTATTTAAATAATGGTGAGAATGACTACTTATTTACGACATTGCCACTGTGACGTCAGTTACGGTCCCCGCGGATTGGTTCGAGTGCCGCAGAATCATTTCCAACGTATGAGAAAACGCCACGTCATCACAGGAAGGATATATCTTTATGACCTAATTAAAAAATTATATTAAAATTTTTATAATTATGAAAATAAAATATTTAACTTTATTTATCCGTTAATTTTATGAATTAAACCATGAAAATAATAAGTAAAAAAATAATTTTAATATTTCAATTAATAATGATGAACGACGATACCATTAAGGGTCACGGATGACTGTTGTGAACGAGGAGATCAATGAAATCACGAAAATAATAAGTAAAAAAATAATTTTAATATTTCAGTTAATAGTGATGGACGACGATACCACTAAAGGCAACGGATGACTGCTGTGGATGAGGAGAGCGATAACAAGAGCGATTCTTATGTCTTATTATCATTTTCTCACTGTCAACTATAATATTGAAATTACTTCTTTGTTTATTATTTTCATGTTTTCGTCGCTAAAATCAATGAAACTAGAATAAATGGAACTATATGTTTTGCCTTTATAACTATAGATATTCCAATATAATTTTTTTTAAAGTGTAAGGATTGTGATATTAATGTCTAACTATAGAATATAATCTATAATTAGTCCACATTTATCACTCTCAATCGAGAGAAAAACATACCGATCTAATAGAGCACCTAAATCTAATTTAATCTAATTAGATGGACAAAATAATATCTTTAATTGAAATTAAATATTTTTCTACTTAATTATCTTATTTTAAAATGAAAATTATTTAGGATTGGATAGCAAAATGGGGATCCAATAATTGTTATATTAGACTATATTTCAGTTCAGAACACAATTCTAAGATCCATGTAGCACTATGAAGGAACTAAAATATAATTACTATAATTAAATAAAGAAGATTAACTTCTTAATTGATAGCCTTGGAACTTAATCATTCAAGTGAATCAACGTACGAAGAAAAATTAGTTGAATTGGAGGTTGATTGAAGTCATAAACGAGAATCTCGCTTGCAATATTAAAATAAAAATATTGGCAACTGGTTTAAGATGATTCTTCTTTCTTGTAAAATTAAAAATATGCTTAGTACCTTTTAGTAATTTAAATAGAAATTAGAGCCGTGGAAGATATGGATAGCAAACTCTCAATCAAATTGTTGCATGTAATAAGTAATAAGGAGAAGTGATCTTAGAGCATTATTCAAAAGAACATGATCTTAAGTTACTAATGATAGTAATAAAAAGGTCAAACCTTGGAAATACTTCTATTCAGTTTAATGATGTTGCAAAGTTTGCTTTTAAGTGATGTGCAGTATTACGAGACTCAATAACCAATCAATTCAATGGGCGATGAATTATTGTATGTTAGTCAACCTAATTATATATTAGATCAATCGACATCCAAGAAGATAACAAATGGTACCTCTAATTGTAAGATATGTCATGTAATACTTAACATGGAAATGGAGTTTTGACATATATAACCATAACACTCCAACCAAATAAAACATTTCATGAAGCAATCACCAAGGTTAGTACTGCATTTCCAAATCAATCATTCCAAGATAGCAAATGTAAGCCTCATCTTCTTGTGCACCGTCAATCAAGTTTAAGCCAAATCACATATTTGTTCTAATATAAAACTCCATTTAATTATGTTTTGTCCCCCACATAGCTTTCTTTTGCCCATAGTAACCAAGTTGCTTGTTTGTATAATGAGTGCATTCAAATGGTGGACAAGGAGATCCCTCTTCACATCCCAAGATGTTATGTGTGAGAGATTCTTATACAATTTAGATTTTGCACAATAATGAGATCCTTCGCATTTAATTTCCTATCAAATTAAATATACTATTTCAAATACTGATAACTCCAAGATCAGTATTTATTTGGAATATAATTTTTTTTATGATACAGGAAAGAATATATCAGACTGATTTTTGATATATCAAAATTATTATCATTATTATTTTATTTTTTTTCAAGACAAGTTGTTCCCTGTCATACGCATGCAAGCACGAGAAGGAATGAAAGAAAAGTGGCATGACCTGCATCAGCCTTTTCAAGTTTATAATCTAAAATAATGGCTTTCATGAGGTCTTTAGAGGGACGAATAGATTATTAACAAAGGAAACAACCATTATTGCTTCTTTTTATTTGTATCAGGACTTGACCTGATGGATGAGTATGGAATCACATGACCCAGAAACGTTATGATGCCAAACTAATCAATGTCATAATTCTATATTAAACCGAATATTACATCACAGAAACAATAATGTGAATCACTACTCTTTCAGTAATGGATAGATAATGAATGATGCAATCACGCATGGTTTAATTTTAAAACAATATTTACTTTTTATTGTTGTAAAGATGATTTGGACAACAAGCAATAGTTTCACCATTTTTAAAAAATTATTAGACCAGTAAATCTATCATATGAACAGATTATATGACACATGAAGGGTACTTATTACACCCTTAATAATGAATCTTTAGAGGCATTCTCAAGGTTTCTTTTCTACATTCTAATGTGGAAGATTATTATGTGCAACAAATCTAATGTTCATGTCAAAATCCCAAGTACAAGAAGGAACTGAAATAATACTTGCATTTTGCATAATGGAAATTAGTCAGATACAGAATGTCACAGATGAATACAAAATGTATATTTATATAAATGAGAAGGGATGGACTTCAAAACATTTGGATCAAATCTCATGTTCTAGAAGTTTTCAACTATGGAATACCAATTAATCTTATATTGGTTGTAAGTGATATTTTGGTCTAAGCTAGATTAGTAAATGAGCTAAATTTTAGCTGTCAATAAAAGTGAAAATAAGCCCACCAATTGACCAATTTTGGATGAATGAAAAAAAAAAAAGCATCTTTAGATGGGGAGCTGATTTTTACAGATTACTGTTTTCAAACAATATTTTTAATTTACAGTTGATGGTTGAAAAAAAAAACTTACATTTTGCACAAATAGTATTACAGCCTCCTTCCCAGTTGGTCACAATTAATTCAGTCCCCTATAAGAAAAGGAGAGGAAAAAGAAGTTAATCAAAGATAATTAACGTTTTCCCATCTTTAGGACTTACCAAGGGATCATACCTTAAAGTGCCATGGAAACACTTTGAGCACAAGGAATCCTGCAACAGTAGGAGATGATGCCAGTAGGAACATCATAAATTGTAGTGATGATGCAGTAGATCACACTCTAGGAATGGATCTTATTGGGTGACAACACCTCCAGAACCTGTCCATTAGTGAAGCCTTTCTAGTTCTATAATGGTGCCATAACAACTGATCTGGAAAACAATCAATGCATGTTAAATATAAGAGACCTAACACAAGTTTATGCCCCTACCCACATTGTTCTTACTGTTGAACTTCATTAATTAGATATATTAGGTAGAAAGAAAATTTATGTTCTTAAGGGGATGAAACAAACCATTTGTTTTTGTCTAGTTGCCTTGCAGGCTCGCAGATAGTGTCATGAGAATAGTAGACTAAAATACAATGGGAACAACCTAGTTGTGATATAAAAAACAGTAGTGACATCGAAAATGCAGACAAGTTTCAAATCTGTGGATGCCAATAAGCATCTGAACAAGTTATCCATTAGATGCGTCAAATTATCTATAGTATGTCTCCTTCGAGAAATCCAACGATAGGCTATCACAACGAGAAAGATAAAACCGAAGAGAAAACCTGAGAACTTTGTCCTGTGAAAGAACAGTGCTATCATCTTTTTTGTCTTGCCTTGCAACTTGCTACTTGATTATATGCCTTTCCTGTCAAGAAGGCCAATATGAAATCAAAGTCAACCATGAGGAACATCAGCCTCATCAAACAAGGAAACATTTAAAAAAAAAGAATAACTAAGATTCAATTTTAGCTGCATGACCAAATGAAATGAAGCCATGAGGTTGAAAATTTAGTATAAGAAATTAAGGAGTGATGACTGCAATGGCTCCTCAAATATGGATCCACAGTGAATCTTCTTACAAAAAACATACTTAACAATTACTTCATTTTGGCTTGGAACATGCATGACTATAAGAAATACCAAGTAATTAGAAACTGGCATAGCAAAACTAGAATAAACTGATTTACTTCAACAATTTTTTTACTTTTACAGTTAATTACACCATACCATCTCCCCAAGATGATACTGTAAATGGTGAAAGCATTATCTCTTGGAAAGAGAACAATATTTTCTTAAACATATTTAATGCTCAATGGAGGTCCTGCGAGATCGAGAAGAAGGAAGATGATCTATAATTCCAGGTAAAAATTGCAAAATTTGAATTGCATGAACAATTATAGTGAAGGGTAAGTGGGATGGATGTATCCAAATTCAGTTTGTAAGACATGCTATATTATTCAGATGAAGACAAAATACTCAGATATAGATGCTATATCAAAAATCTTACAAATGAGATGGAGACAGCTAAAGGAGTCCTACTAAGTCGAACTTTGACAAAGATATACAACAACCTACACAAGTCAATCCCATTAAAAACCTGCCGTTGAGGTTTAAATGTAATACACAGCAGAATTTTTGAGAAAAATTCTGTTTCGGACCAATCAAGTATATCATCTTCCAACTTTGTCATTTCAGATATAATTGCTATGCTGGTTCAAAGACTACACAGTGTGCAGCAAGTTTCTGGATTGTCTGCTTTGAGAGGAATGACAACTTATCATAATAGTACATGAATGGTTCTACTTCACTTGCCTTGTTCATTTACTGTCTTATGCTCTCCCAAGAGAGCCTTTTATTCTGCAAAAAATCCAAAAGGATACTAATAGCACTTGAAGTAAAAAAACCTTTGTCTTAAAGGTTTTTCATCTATGGCAATCTGGTTTGGAACAGAACCTGCTAAAAATACAGGAAGCTTGCTCAGGGGAAACTTAATTGGACACCATGTTGTGGCATTTTGTGTCATTACAATGCAATGACGAAGGCTATACTTTGTGCTCGGAAAGGCCAGAGCTTCAGCTTGAGCACATCCAAATGCTGCATCTACACCAATCAGACACGTCCCCGTGCAAGTGCCAATCAATCATAAACATGGGCAAGTCTGTCAGCAAGCATCCATCTCCACTGCCAGTACAATCCAGCACAGCAAAGAACAAGCTCCAAGTGCGCAATCACTCTCCCTATCTCATTACCAAGCCATTTGAAAAACCTAGATTTCCTCTAAACAATACTTCCCATGAAGAAATCCACAAATTAACCATCCTAAGAAGCTCTGCAACAAAAGTACAGCATTCTAGGTGACAAGTTTTCCTTGTCTGTAGAAAGCATGAAACACCAAGACACTAACAATAACATCAACTTTATGATATTGTCAATCCAATCTCGAATTGAAGGAAAACATGGAGTAAGAAATGAACTCGAGAACGTTAAGAGAACTGGCCACGAAATAACGAACCGATAAGAGGTCGCAAAGAGGGAGATCGACATGGACGAAACACAAGAATGATCGAGTCTAAACAGAAGATCGTGACGAATGGAATCGTTTACACAGCAAAAGAGCGTTCGGGTTAGGGTTAATCTTCTCGGCATACCAACCTTGGGAGCCCTGAGGCGGGAGACTGCAACGCGATTGCATGATCGGATGGTTAATCGCGAAAGGTTTAGGAGGTTACAAACGGAACTCGGGTTCTTGACGGCGTTCATTGGGCTTTGGGCCCAATATGAAAAGCACAACAAAGGCCAACCCACTGTTATGGCCTCCGTCATGCGTGACACCTCCTTCCAAAGTTCGATCGGGGCCGTCGGATTCGAAGTCATTCTGTATGACGTGGTTTGGGTCACTCGGCAATTATTGTCAAAGTAATGCGCATAAGTTACGCCACGTCGATCAAATTGCAGCATTATTAAAGCCGGACTTGGCGGGCACGTCTTCAGTCGGGTTGAGCGAGTGGTGGGGCAGCACTTCAGATCCGTTCTCCCCTCCCATCCTCTCGTCCCCTTCCCCCCAAAACTAGATTTAAAGCCCGAGAGAGCGAGAGAGACCGAGAGAGAGAGAGAGAGAGAGAGAGAGAGAGAGAGGGAGAGACGATGTCGTGGCAAACGTACGTCGACGATCACTTAATGTGCGAGGTCGAGGGCCACCGTCTGACGGCGGCGGCGATCATGGGTCAGGACGGCAGCGTCTGGGCGCAGAGCGCATCCTTTCCTCAGGTTTAGCCCCCAATTTCTATTCGCATTCCCTCCATCTTAGATCTTACGATCTTGTTCAAGGCATATTATATGCTGGATTCTGCACTTTTTGCCTTTGGTGAATTGACCTTGCTGGGAGATTGAGTAAATTTGTTGTATGATGATTTAATTGGTGTTTATTTGACGATAACTGGTAAGATATGGTTTTGATGAGCCATGTGTTTGGTCTGATTGGATTTGGATAGTAAATTTGTAGTATGATTGATTTAAATGGTGTTTATTTGACGATAACTTGGCAAGATATGGTTTTGATGAGCCATGTGTTTGGTCTGATAGGATGGATAGTTCCGAACTGGCGATTGCTGTAACATTGTGTCTCTTGGTATTGGGATATGTATTATGTACTTGGATTGACGTAGATTGGTTGCGAATTTTGAGTATATGATAAATTTATGCCGTTGAAATTTGTATTCTTATTTAAATTTAGTATCAGAACTTTGTGTCTAATTTCTCCTCTCTGTGTTGTGATTGACTCTCTTTTGGATTTTTCTTGAAAAATTGCAGATAAACATGTATCACACCATGTGTAAATTGCTGTGCATAATATTAGTGTCACATGATTCGCATGATCCTGAGTGACAATTTTTTGATTGATTTCATTCAATTCAGAAGTTCTCTTATGCATGATATCTTATTGGGTTCCATCTTGCTTGTTACAACCCCCAGTGACTGGCCGTTATTTTAATAATGTTCTCAAGTCTCTGATTGTGATTCTAATTTCTTACTCGATGTCAATACATTTTATGAACTATTTGCTGCTTAATTGAGGTAGTTTTGAATGTGACAATGTTTCATCAGATCTATGCTTATATGTCATGCAGTGGTGCTAGTTTCTAATGTTTTATACATGCTATCTATTCTTATTATTTTCATTTATTACTCCAACCATAGCCAATAGATCATATAAAATACTTTTGTGTTATTTCATGCTAATATGCGTGTGAATGCTTCAAATGTTCTATACATGATATCTTTTCTTATTCGTTTCATTTATTACTCCAACCATAGCTAATATAGATCATGTAAAATACTTTTGTGTTATTTCATGCTAGTATGCATGTGAATGCTTGAAATGATTTCCTCCTGTTGTCTAAACTGATGTTTCTATTTATTACCCTTTATAGTTTAAGCCTGAGGAGTTCACCAATGTAATGAATGATTTCAATGAACCTGGATCGCTAGCTCCCATTGGCTTATTTATTGGATCATCAAAGTACATGGTAATTCAAGGAGAGTCTGGAGTTGTCATTCGTGGAAAGAAGGTGACTGTGCTCTTTCTTACTATGTCATTATCTTGTAGTATGTATCGAATACTTTCCTAGCATTCTCTTACTGTGATGACATTCTGGAAATGCATTCATAAAGTAGATCATTTTTTGAAGCGAACTAGTGCATTTTTCTTGCTGGTCTCATGGATGCACATGATATGCTAATTGTAGTAATTCTTCATGTTGACAGACACATGAACTAAACACAAAAATGTCCAGGTAACATTTTCTGAAGTAGAATATTCATTTATGTTAAAGTATAGCATTGGACATTGTTAATGTCAGGCCTGTGATGACAGTAGTGAATTTTTATTACGTGGTGTGATGGCATCCTAGGATGATCAATTTATATTTTATATGCACATTTTTTGTCAGTTTCTTTCTTTGCTTCTTAAGTTTATGTTGTTGAGCATTAAAGATCAATGTTAGATTGAGAATTCCAGGTTTTTATTACTTCTTGGGTAGTTCTCAGTGCGTAAGTCTGTAACATCTAGAAAAATTGCTTTACATTTCCAATCTTGAATTTATATATTGCATCAGGATGTAATCGTTTCCCTGATATATGGTCCTTGTACTTTGTTGCTTCTACCCTTTGGCTTGTGATTTCCAGTAGCCATGGTTCTGGCCGCTTCAACCACCTGAAATGTCACTGCTCTAATGGCATTCTAAGAGAAGTTTGCAGTTCAGAACGAGGGCTTGTTTTGTTTATTATAGCGTTGCACACTATATTAATTGAATAAATTTTCCAACTTTTTCACAAGTTTATGCAAGGATATCTCAATCTAAGCAAATCTTTGTTTGAGTCACAAGCATATATATACATACATACATACATACATACATATATATATTTATATATATATATACATATGTATATATGTATACATATATACGTATATATATATGTATACATATGTATATATACATACATATATGTATACATATATACATATGTATATTATATATATATATAAATATATATATGTATATATATATATATGTATATATAGATGTATATATATACATATATACATATATAAATATATATATATACATAAATACATACATACATACATACATACATACATACATATATATATATATTTATATATATATATATATATATATATATATATATATATATATATATATAGCTTTGACTATGGTTCCAAAATCATCGATTTTGGTTAGCCTAGGGTCGATTTTGGAATCAGAATCAGAACCTCTGATTCAGGCAGTTATGGTTCTAATTTGAACCATCAATTTTTTATCACTTTTAAATTAAAAATAATTTAGAAATAGAAAAAAAATATTTATAATTTTATGTTTATAATTTAAAAAATAGATGTATATCTATAATGAGTGCAATAATATAAAAAAAAATTAATATAAAAATATAAAATCACAAATAGATTATGCTATCAAGATTCAAACCTAGGTTTAGGGTTTAAAACTAAATATTTAACCATTATACCATAGGTGCTATAAGTATTATATATATATATTTTTTATCATACTTAATCGGTTTGGAACTAGAATCGTCGGTCTAGAACTAAAACTGTTGATTTCAGTTTCCCAAAATTAAGAACTGGAATTGAATTACCCGGGCTGGTTCCGGTTCGGTTTGGAACCAACAAACCGTTAGGTCAATTCGGTTCCGATTCCAGCTCAATTCAATTTCGGTTCGAACGTCAGGTTATATTTATATTGTATAATACATATAACAATGTTTTGAAGTCTTTCCAATCTTAGTTTTGATGCCTTTTCAGCTGCATGCAACCAGAATGGGGTTGCTTTGCTTTCAAACCTTCTATTAGCATTTATTTTCTTCCCAACAGTAAACAGATAATTCTGTGT
Organism: Musa acuminata AAA Group; assembly: GCF_036884655.1. Taxonomy (NCBI): domain Eukaryota; kingdom Viridiplantae; phylum Streptophyta; class Magnoliopsida; order Zingiberales; family Musaceae; genus Musa; species Musa acuminata. The sequence goes on from NC_088352.1 coordinate 38,582,587, forward strand.
ATCTAGAGTTGCCAGTTCTTTTATAGGCTAAACTTTGGGACTAGAAAAAACTGATTAGTGCTTCAATGTATCAGACAACCTCAGCATTTTGTGAATTTAGATAAATTTTTATCAATACACATGCTAGATACCGAATCCTATTTCTAGGGCTAAGTTTTGTAAAGATTGCAAAGTCTGCTTATGGCGGAATTTTCATGAGACAATATTGTTGATGCTGCTGCCATACTTTTATCTCGCAACACGGGCTCGGCCCTGCCTCATAGTATCCAATTTGCTACACTAGTTTGAGGTCATTTTAAGAAGGCCTTTTAGATTCACAGTTCTTGTATCGAGGTTCTAAAGAAATATTCTTTTCCATGACAGGGATCAGGTGGCATCACCATCAAGAAGACAGGCCAAGCAGTGGTCATTGGCCTTTATGATGAGCCAATGACTCCAGGCCAGTGCAACATGGTTGTGGAGAGGTTGGGTGACTACCTCATTGATCAGGGCCTGTAGTTCATCAACTGGCGCATGCCTCCCTCAATTTTCTCCAGCAAATGAAAATGTGAAATTTTCTTCATTTCAGCTATTTTGAGAAATGACCATAGTGTAATAATTTGGTGAACAGACAGGAATATTGCAGTCCATCTTGAGTTGTTCTTTCTTGTTTTTTTAGTCCCCTTCTTTCCCTCCCCTATTCATGTGTTAATTTGCATTTCTCTTTTCGATGGTTTCAATTCATGACATTTGATAAGATGGATTCTTGGTGTAAGCTCTTCATTTTACATCCTAGCAATGAATTGTGTCTGTTGCAATGAATACAATAATGCAATATTAAACTGGTGCCATGATTCAGATAATGCTGTGTACTTGATTATGATTTGTTCATGCCTAGGAATCAAGTGATATTGTATGTTGTGAGCATGATTAGTTCCATTGAATTCATGAAGTAGCCCCTTCCATCAAAACTCTTTAGATCTGGATTCATATCACAAGATACAATTGCATAATGCAATTGTGTTCTTTTTCACAAGTTTATGGGAGGATATCTCAGTCCATGATTATTAAGCATATTTTTAGCTGCATGTTAAGCATAATTTGTAATGATATAAATCCTGCAAATGTAAACCATTCATCGATATTTAGATAGAAAAAAAGTATGCAACAAACATAGTAAGATATATCGATCATCCTTGGAGAATAAATTCTCCAAATTATATATATCATCAACTTGGTTCCTTGAACCTCGAGTGCTTATCTTATTCATCGCAATTACTCGTTGAAGTTTTAAATTTTCATTAAGCTATTTGAGAATTATTTGAGATCTACTTTTAAATCCATCTCAGGTCGAGGTATTAAAAAGTAGATTCAGGTCATGACTTTGCATAATACAAATATGTTCGACAGGATCCCTCTAACATTTTTAATAAAAAATTTAGAGGATTAAAGAATGAGTCTTTTAGAAACACACATAAATGAGCTTTTCTATAACATGTTGACGTGATCACAATAAATTGTAAAAATGATTATGTAAGTTATCCGACCTTTAATGAGCTATGAGGTATCTTAATGATTGTTTACATGTCATATCGATTTATCACCTTGAATTTTAACATAGACACCATATGTAATATCTCTTATTGTTAAAAAAAAGTTATTACATATCTTTTTCCATTGTCAAATATAAATCGTAATACTTTCAAAAAATAATAAATAAAAAAGTTGTTTAATTATTATAATATATATCATTACTAATACAAATATACGAATACGTATGAGTATCAGTGATGTTTGAGTGGAAAGACAAATTGAATCGTTATAAACGAAAAATATATAAATAATAATAAATATATTATTCATTCAAATAAGATATATTAGGATCGTATGATATCGATCAGGACTAGCGAGTTGGCTCGGTCATCGAACCAAATTATTGATGGACTCGGGTCGACTCGCCCATCAATTTCGTAAATTTGATATACTCATGCAATCCTACCGTCCAGATCAGGACCGGCGAGGTGGCTCAGTCGTCGAACCGGATTTGGACAGACTCAGTTCGACTCATGCGTCGATCACGTAAAAGCGATATAGTCGTACGAGTCAACCCGAGTTTACCGAGTCGACTCAAAATGGTACGCACAAAAATCCAACCCGACTCCAGACGCACCGCGACGACGCCCTAACCTCGCTCCGTTCCTCCCCTGCTGACGCCGCCGCCGCCCGATCCCTTTCACCGCTCATCTTTGCCGTTGCCGCAGGCGGAGCCGCCGCTTCCCTGGTACCCTTCTCCTCTCATCGTCTCTCGCGGTTTCAACTCTCCTCCCTCTCCCGTTCTCTCGTATCCTCCCCGCTGCTTTTCTCTCCGCTCCTCCCGTCTCCTACCCTACCCTCATAGCTTCCCCTCTCCTGTTCTCGCATCTCGTCCCCGCCGCTGCTCTCGTCGCCTGCCTTTCCAAAGGCAGCACTGTCTGTCATACGTATGTCATCAGTCAGCACACAGTACACACAATCTCTCATATGTGCCATTAAGTCTATCAACTCATGCCTTCAGCTATTTGTGTTCTGTTTACATTTACAGAGCGATCGAGGAATGAGAACTTGTAGAAAACTAGGTTAGACAGCATCATGTTGACATTTCCAGATTTGATACACGAGAATAAACTGTGCTTTTCTCTGATTTTTGTATTATCTTGTGATGCTTGTAGTGATCATCATGATGTTCTTAGCAGAGGAATTTTACCTTAATAAAGTAAAAATTAATTTTACTTTGTAGATGCTACTGTTGAAGTGGGATTCATTGAGTACAAGGAAAGTCAACAATGTTACAGTTCATAAGTTCAAAGAAACCAAAATATGACATTGATAACTCAAAATTTTCACTTCATTGATCACCACTATTGTACAAAATTCTTTTAACTATTATGATGGAAACATCATCATCAATACAATCCTTCTTTTAGCATCATCATTTTTGAGTTCAGATTCTCGAGTGATGGAGAGATCAATCGTCCCATTTTAAACCTGAAAGAAAAAACACGAAACACTATAAGAGATACTATTATTAAGCTATGCATTCTCTTGTATGAAAAATGTAATTATTAACGTAAGAACAAACTACGGTTAATAAATCTTAACAAATAAAATATAAATTTTATTGAGTATATGTACATATCTCAAACTTAATTTTGTATGAATTGCAGGATCTTAGGAAAGTGAGTTTGATGTAACTTGTAAGGATAGTTATTGTCCTGTTGGTTTGGAGCTGATTAGGCCATTATCATGTGTTCTGCTTTTATCTATACTGTATGCCATTTTGTAACACCCGCATGTAAACAATTACAGAGTCAATGCACACAGCTTTCCAACAAGTAGAGAGGCTGTTTCATTGACTTAAAACCTGGTCGCCTAAGTTCGATGGCTCACCCACGTGCGATGGGTCACCCTCTGCGGTTAGTAAAAATTAATAGATTATAGATATAGTGTTTAATATTTAATCGATATAACATGATTATGCCTACTTGTTCATGAACATACGAAATTGTCTGTTTCTTGGCTATCAACTGAGGTTTGACCTCGTTCTGAAATTGTGATTTATCTTTGTATGTTTTGCTAGATACTTTTTCAGAATAGATGGGTAAGGCAAAGCGTGGATCAATATTTATCAGGTTGGTCTCAGCTGCTGGAACTGGATTCTTTTATGTTAAGCGAAAGAATCCTGGGAAGATGACAGAAAAACTCGAGTTCCGCAAGTATGATCCGCGAGTGAACAAGCATGTTCTCTTTACAGAAGCAAAGATGAAGTGAGGTCCTATTTTTCTCTTGATTTTCTGTAAGTGGCACTATATGCCCTGGCGGAATTGCTAAAGACGTGGTGTTCTAAAATAATATTTCTGTGATGTTAGTTACCTTTATTCATCGATCTTTGCTGGCACAAGAAAAACTCAAGTAACACAAGTTTGTGCCTTCTGAACCAACTGTTTCTCATTACAAAGGCAAAAGATGAAGTGAGGTCCTAATTTTCTCTTTCTACACATAGTGGCAATAATTGCTATGTGGAATTTCTATAAACATGTGATGCTCTAATATAATACCTTTCAATTTAAGTTGCTCATTTTTATTGATCAACATCAGTGTTTTTGGCGTAGTAAATTGGATATTTCAGTGGCATGTTGATACTATGTTGTTAGCCAATTTAGAGCTCAGAAAAAGGCTCTCTACTGTTATTATTGATAACCTTTGAGAGACTAAGCTCCACTCAATTGATTGCTTGCTTTTTCTTCCTGGAATTCTTATAAATATTTGATTGATTTCTTTGAAGCAATATCATTTATCTTATAATACAAATCCCACTAATTCATTTTTTTTGGCCAATTTTTTGTCTTTAACTTTGAATTGGATGATAAATTTCAAAGTTACTATGTCTATAACCTATGCTGGTCTCATGTTCAAATGTTGATTGAATCTTGCAACATCTAATAGCATATGATTTCTGATGAGTTGATAGTGATCAGAATGTAAGATTTCTTATCTTACACTATGATCAATTTACATAATCTTACCTCTACATTTCTAATCTTACACTATGATCAATATACCAAAACAATTTTATTTTGAATCACTCTCTGCCAGCATTATTTATTGACATCCAAATTTCAACTGTGACAGCTAGTGGATACCATATTGCTATGTATCTTTCATCTTGTTCTCTCCATGGATGGAGTCCCCTCATATGCTACACCAATAATAGGAGTTATATTGACTCCACAAAAAGAATTAATTATATACTTCCACAAACTAAACCTCATCTCCCCCGGTGAGCTCCACTGGAAAGTAGCAGAACAAAAATGGATGCAGGCGTTTTACTCTGCACAGAAGTTCTCAGAGTCCCTCCTCTTCATCCAATCCCTCCCGTGGCTCAGTCTCATCAACCTGCACGACTGCTTCTTTATCAGCCTGTACATGGACGACCTCTCCTCCGGTACGATCCCAAAGTCATCACTGTACTCCTGCATGCCTGCCGCCATGAACTGCCACACCAGAGCACCTGCACCAGCTCCCCCCCTCCTCGCAGATTCGTAGACGACGTCGAAGATGGACTCGTAGAAGACATCGCGGTGGGCGTGATCGAAGTCCCTGCTCTTATCTGACAGGCCAAACTCCGTGAACAGCACAGGTTTCTTGAGCTCCACCTCGCCATCCTCGATGTGTGAGGTCAGCCACCCGGAGATGTACTTCATCTTCTCTTCGAGACCTGCACCGACTTGCCTGCACAACCACAAGACGACTCGTTTGCTTTGCCTTGAGAGCGTTACTCCAAGCATTAACGGGTGTTTGATGCTTACCACTGATCAGGGTAGATGTGGACGGAGGCGAAGTCTATGTCTGAGACTTTGGAGTTTCTGATGAAGTCGGAGCCAAGCGTGCCGAACCATTGTCCGGGATTCACCTTTAGCTTCTCTGGTGAGCTTGCAGGGCCGTAGAATCCCTCCAGTCCTACTGTTAGGAGATGGTTTTTGTCGATCGATTTCACGTATGCTGCCAATTCTTCGATCCAGTCCTGAACAATTTAAAGATTGCAATTACTGAAATCTCGAGTTATTTTATGATGCTGACTGCAGTTTCGATGGAAATCAAAATTCTTTGATTCTGAATTTTCGATGTGTTTTTCCATAGAACGTGAAGAACAGACTCACTTGGAGGGTGTCACCAGATGGATCAGACATGCATCGGGGTTCGTTCATGAGTTCCCAAGCGAAAATGGTAGGTTCATCTTTATACTGAATCCCATTCAAGCGGTTCTTCCTTGTCAGTACGGTCTGAAGCAATCAGACATCTGAAGAGTGTCAAGAAAACCACATCTCGAAGTGTTTTAGATGAATTATTTCCGAGAAAAAAGTTGTCACCTTTAAGTATGTCTTGAAGTGACTTCTAATGGATGGATCGAAGAAGAAGGAATCGTTGGAGGAGCTCAGCCCGATTCCTTCTTCCCATGCCCATTTCACGTACTGAGTCTTTCCTCCATAAGCCTCCAAGTTGTTAGCTAAGCTCAGCAGCAGCCGAATGCCATGCCGTTTTGCTTCCACTATGACTCGATCCAATGCCTGCAACTCGAAGTATCGGCGCGTAAGATCGGGAACAGATGGAGCAGAATGTGGAAGCTCGATACCTGGAAGACGTGTTCGTCGAAATGTCCAAGAGAGACTTGCAGGGCATTGTAGCCGCCATCGTTGAACGCCCAGGTCCTGCAAACCGTGAGCCCCATCTTGGCACCCGCTTGGAACATTGCCTTCACCCTTGGCCTGCTGATCTCCTCCACAGCCTGATCCATCAGCCAGTAGGAGTTCCAACCATTCACGTAGAATGCTTTGCCGTCCATGGTGAACCGAGTTCCGTTCCTTCCCACAAAGCTCATCTCAGGCTCTCTCGCATGGGTGCTCAGATCCAAGGCCAGGTCTCCAAAAGACATGTACACGAGGGCAACACAAGATGCAAGGCCAAGAACTGGGTACAGAGCTCCATTGTTTGCCAGCATCATCCTCGGAGCTGGAACAAGAGCTCCTAACACCAACTGCAGAGCAAGGCAAGGCAGCAACAGCTCCCAGGAATTAATGGGCGTCTTCACTTTGCACTTCGTGAGCAGGTAGAAATGGGGATGCGGGACTGTCTTGCTCAGATCCAAGGAAACCAGAAGGAAAAGGAGTCTTCAGCTCAATCCTTAGTCAACCGTGTGACACAAAGTTCCTCTTTCCTCTTCCCACTTCTTGAAGAGGTTTGCCACTAACTTGTAATACGAAACTAAGGGAAACCGTACCTGACAAGCTTAAGGTGGACTCCATGAAAGAATACTCTTCTCCATGACCAGAGAGTACTCACATGAGAAGCAAGATGAAGGATATCAGTGCACTGCAGCAAGATGAAGGATTGAGATTGTCTCAAGACTTGGAATAGTATTCCCTGTCCTTCTCTTTACTGATCATGTCGAAAACCAGTGTTTAGATGGATTGTACAGGTCACTTACATGATCTTTCTTCCAAATCTACTGTCTGGAGCAGATAATTCCATTTGGATTCACTTATTTATTTGCCTGCGCTACACAACAATCATTGTGCAACTGAAATTTTCAGATGCTATTGCTGCTGCAAGGGATGAGTACAAAACAGTGTCAAGCATCTTCTGACCTTTTTTGTGTGCTTCCAAACTGTTCAATCTACTGAAGAACATGTCTTTCGCAGTCTCATAAATAATCTGAGTCATGGTGAATGCACTACCTTTTGTGTTTATTAGCTATATGCTCCATTTCTGATAGAGACTTACAATGCACTCTGTAAATGCTTATCTGATATTTCAGGAATGATGATGAAGCCATCAATGTTCCACCAATTCAGGCTGATTGTTGACCTTTTCATGGCCTAGTAACTAATGGGTGGTAGGTTGTCATTTATCTTATATGTATGAGAAGGTATGTACAAATCTACTCTGCTCATCAATTGATATTTAAATCAAGCTATTTTCTAGTCATATCTACACACTATAAAGTCCACTGTGATTTCTTCTACACTAAAGTTTTCAGCATTCTCAGGCTGCAACTTGAAGAACATGCCTGTGTGTATGATTTACTATTTAAAGAATTTGGTTTGCACCATCTCTGACCATTATTTGAAGCTGGAACGCATCCGACATTAATCTCATAGAACTGATGATTCTTCTCTGAGCCTTAGCTAACAGCAACATCATCAGCTGCTTCGCTTGCAGACTGCTAAATGTTGGCTGCATTACTTTGCCACCTGCAGTCTGGTTGTTTGGTGGTGACAGAAGAAACTGATAGGAGAGATTGTCGTCTCTGATCTCCTACCAAGAACATCACAGAACAAGGCAGTAAATTAAGTACTACATCATGATGATCCTTGGCTTAAACCAAGGCAAACAAAGTGCATTTTGGATGAGGAGGAAAAAGGTATTCAGATTGCATAATCCAAGAGATCTTTCACAGCATATCTCATCAACAAATATGGCAACAGAAATATAAGTATCAGATCTAACCAGATGACCAGGGTTAAATGAAGAGTGTTCATTTCAGAAAAGGACATTGATGACTTCTTACAAACATGCCACATGGAGCCAAAACAAGTCCTCCAACTTCAGGACCTACCAGAGAAACATGTTTGGTAGCAGATCACTTTCATTTCCAGTTCATGCATGGGACATGATGATCAAAAGTCTTTGGAGCCATGCATCCTTTTGTTTCCTTTCCTTTTTTTGCAGCTGAATTGAATCCAAATGGATCTAATGAAGACCTCATTATGTATCAAATGATTCCCAGATTTTGCACTGGCCCTCGTGGATAAAAACTTTTTCTTGGGTAAATTCTCAGACATTCTGATTCAAGAAGACAAAGCCACCACAGTAAGTGCTGCAGCTGAGATAAGCTTGTGAGAAGCCCAGGCAATTCCAACTTGGAACCACAATTGTAGTGATGATGAACTTGAACATGTTCTACTGATGAATCACTGTGAGTTTGGAATCGAATCTGCTGCTGTCGCGTGCCAAAGCTAAACCTGTAAACTTCTCTGGAGTAAGGATTGGCAACTGAAGAGAACAAACAAAGATGCAGCTTTTTTTGTGTTGGATACGTTTACATGTCAAGCAAGCATTAGAGGCAGTTATTTGGAGCTCTGCCATGGGCCTGGCAGCATACACATGTCGAGGTGCGTCGCCAGTACAGGTTTCGAGGTTGAACTCTCTCTCTCTCTCTCTCTCGTCTCAGTACTTCTCCCTTATCTACATCCGATCACATCAAGAATCTATTTGACATCGATTTTGATACAGGATAATGATAACCCTCGACATTTGTGTAAGTCGGATTCTCCATGGAGGTGATTCGGAGATAACACATGACTATGGCAAAAGACACAAATTCCTCTCACTAAGAACACCAGTCTCATTACTTATTTGATTCACCGACACCAACATCAGAAAGCTGAAAGCTACACGCCCCACTTCATCCCACAAACAAGGTACTACTCCACACTAAACCTTTATTCATGGCTATTCTCCTCTCATCAAACGACTACCATCAGTGCTAGACTAGTAGTGATCGTGCATCAATAGGGGAGATAACACTTGCTCGATTTCACCGGGCCGAACTCGAAGAAGCCTGCGGTGTAGAGAGCAATGGTGTTGTACCCGTCGCTCAGCTTCCTCTCAAACATCAGAGAAGCTCCTGGTCCTTTCAGCCCATACCGCCGCGGCACCTGGCACGGGCCTACCGGCGACCACAGCACAAACACCCTGCAGGTGCGCGACAGCGACTTGTACTTCAGTTGTGTCTGCAGGTAGAAGTAGCCATGGGTGTCGGTCCTTCCTTTAGCTGCCCACACCGTGCGCTGGCTGCCGCACTTCAGCAGCACCACCGCACCTGCGACGATGGACGACGCAAGAACAAGAGGTTAGTCGTGCACACTACTGCACCGTCATGTGAAAATGCTGATGAAGGAAACAAAACCTGGAAGAGGGGCGCCATCGACGGCCTTTGAGTAGCGCGGGAGCTTGCACCTGCAGTAGATGACGCCTTCAGCCGCGATGGTGAAGATCGGAGGCGCTGCGGGTGCTATCATCGGCGGCGGAACCGGTGGCACCGCGACGGGATGTTCCGATGATGGTTTCATCTCCATTTCGGCACCCTCGGCCGCAGGAAAGACTAGGGAAACGCTCAGGAAGAGCGTCACAAGCTGAAGACCTACTAAGCTCTTCAACCAACTCATCTTCTCTGTCGATCGACTTATCTACCTCTTCTTACTGCGTGAACAACATGAAGTGACTCCAAAACCTCAGGCACCAGCATCTGTAGCATGAGGCCTATTTATAGCAGCTACTTGGGGATCGATCTCTCCTGTGCTTTGGGATCGAAGAAGGAGATAGAGAAGAGCAACGTGACTGGCCAGTGAGGGCATAGCTGGCCATGCACGCAAATCTTAGTACGTCGCCTAGGATCGTTTCTTCTCAGAGATCAGCAGGTGGCGAACATTAATTTGCTGCATCTGGAATTGGGCCGCTCCATGTGATCAACGCCATGGGTTGGATTACATCCGTGGATTATACTCTTCCCATGCATGAAACCCTAATCTTGTGCGAGCGTACAACCCGCCAACTGCCTCGTAGGCTGTTCTTGGTGACGTGCAAAGCGGGTCTGTGCGGCGGGAGTTAGACTGCAGGCTGTCTGCTTCGATCAACGCTGGTCCTGTTCTTCCCCGTTGATGCGGCTGCCATGAGCACGGATCCTCCGCTGCACTGGTCATTCTGCTTTAGGATTTGTGTTCTGGATGTGGTCAACGTCACTATGGGCTTCGCGTATCAATTGTGAGAGTTCTTGGGAGAGAACATCGAGACACAGAAAAATTAGGATTTGATAGTACTGATAGATTGGATCCAAACAAAGGTCTTGATCCCCATGAAGATCATAAGGAATGGCACATGGCATGGGTGAAGGTTGGATGTGCCAAAACAACTAGAGCAATTAGCAAGCACAATATTTGTCTTATTGATTTAATCAATTTTTCTTCTTTTTTCTTTGCCAACTCTTATTTCGCCTCGCTCTTCACCAATGCCATTCGCCACTGATGATTCTCGCTACCTGTCACCGTCGTCGATGTTACCCTCTTAATATCATCCTTCGTAGAGGAAGAGAAAAAGAAGAGCTGGAGTAAGAGGGCATTTATGTTCAATTATAAAGTAGTAGTTTAAAAATATTTAAAAAAAATTAAAATAAGATTATAAATAGTAAAAAAAGATTATAAGTAATAATCTCCAATAAGTAAAAGAATATAATTATATATAAAATTAGGTCATTATTTTCAATTGTAATTTGAGTTTATTTTTTTACTAATTATTTGCTTGACTTTTTTTCTTATATAAAATTCTAAAACCCTACCAACTATATATTGAGGAATTTTCCTTTTTTTGTTTGATCTAGAAAGAAAGGACAAGCTCACCTCATAATCAACTAAGAAAGACATTTTTAATTGAAAATTGGAGCTTTTTTGGGTTAAAAAAAAGTGAAAATTGCTACTTCTAGTTCCCATCATAGTGAAGTGGCTTGTAGATCTCTGAATCTACTGATCCCAATCTACAACTGAAGGTTTGCAAGAGAAAAGGGGCTATAAATGATCATATTGCATCATCAAGCCACATGGTGTATCATGACCCGAGTCTAATGGGCTAATTAGCCTATCGACTTCGTTTGGCCTAAACCATTGACTAAAATATTTAAGCTAAAGTTGATAGTAATACACTTATGAGACCTTATAAGTCAATCTTAATATTATCCACTTTCAATGTAGGACTAATGTTATATGATCGGTACACATTTTGATGCATCATGGCATGCATTTGTTACCCATGCATGTTTGTTTTCGTGAAGGCTTCATCCATTGTCAAAGATTCTTAGATAGATGTAGAGTGATGCAATCAACTTGAATCAGTGAAGGGTACATATTATCTCATTGGTTTCACTAATCATCTAAATACTCTTTCACAGCTTTATCCTTATTGGTAAAAGATGAAGCAGGTTGGAAACATGTTTGTGATTCCTTATGATTCAGAATTCTGCATTAACAATAGGATGATACAGTCCATACAAGGAAATCAAAGAAGGCATCCACTGGAAACAGTATTCACAGCTTATGAGAAGTATAATAGCAAAGCATAGATGTCTCATGAAGTATTGTGTTCACCAGGAAGTAATCAAACACATCACACATTTATTTCAAGGAAATTGCTCATCTCATGACACCCTACTTTAGTCTCTTAACTACATGTTGAAGAATATTTAAGTTATTAGAAATTAAATGAATTTACTATGATAAACTTGAGCTTAAGCATCTTAATATAACGATTTATAGTTCAAATGCTTTAATGCATAAAGAAAATGGAGAAGGAAGAAAGCAATATATTAGGTTTTTAAGTATCAAATATTTTCTAAAAATCGAAATGATCCAAAGGAAAAATTATTGACAATGAAATTTAGAAACACGACGTATTTTATCGAGTTCTTTTTTTTCCCCCTCTATCTTCTAGTAAGGCAAAGGAATCGGATTATGTGTTGTGTCGATGGCTTTTGTTATCGGTTCGATCATTTTTTTACGAACCGACCTAATGAGGTCACTGTTAACTTTGTTGATGTCTCATTCATGAGTAATTCTTTTTTACTCTTGTCTTTTATCTTGATTATCGATTCTAATATCAATTGTTATCTAGTTGGTTGAGAGTCAAATCCAAACCAAAGTCTGCCGACAAAAATGTAGTCAATTTTGCCAGCTCCCATGACAAATGCACTCATCAATCATCTCACTGATGCAGTACATTAACGAGCAATGCCAGGCATTTTCCACATCTTCCAAACACTTCCTCATCTTCTTTACCTTTCTTATCTTTGAGAGCCATCATAGGATGAACTGAGAAGATAGAGATCCTTGTTTTCTAGTTTGAGTACATCCCAATGTTTCTCTACATACTATAAGGTTGCAGGTTTACAGTGGCCTTAAAAGAGAGTTTTTGTCACAACATGATGAGCAGTTCCATATATAAATAGTGTTTACAGCCTTCATAATACTGAACAGTTACAAATCAAGAATTATGATGAATCATGGGTTATAAATCAAGTCTCGTAATCCTGTACAGAAGCAGACAATTTTCTTGCTGTTGTTGAGGTACAAGAACTAAAGATATCAATTCTTGTTCACATGCATTTTGCTTGCTTGTCTGCAGGAGAACTGCTGACAGCTAATGAAATGGTCCTTTTCCATCATTTCCTGCCACTTTGCTTTGGTACAGATTGATTTCAGCCATTTCTTGTCATTTTAACTAAAGCCTCGTAATCTCTGAGCAGGTGAACATTAATGCTATTAGTGCATTCCATTGCCCTCATATCAACCTCAATGCTGCAGCATGCAGTCAATGTCATCCCACACCAGTCACATTCTTTTTCTTGTGTTTATCTTCATGCATCATCCTGACCCCGTCAAAGGCTAAAATCTTGAACAGGAAAGTTGACATTGTAAAGCGACAAGTCCGAGTTGTGGCCACTGGATTCCTTGAAACTGGAAGCAAAGGAAGAGAAGAAAGTGAAGGAACAAGGAAGAAGAAGAGTTGTTGTGAAGTATTGCTCCTCATAGTAATGTCTCTTCAAGCTTTCAGTCAGCTATCACAACCCAAAAATACTGTGTAGCGTATGGAAAAACCTACGAGAGTAGGTATAAATGCATGGAAACTAAGGGGAGACGAGCATTTCTATGCATGATCATGGTCAATCTTCCATTTCCTTTGCAAATGAGTTGGTCTAGGCCGCAAGTGTTCTTCTTCTGTCCTAATTGCACGTGATTAAACATTACAAGCTGATATGAGATTACTTTTTGTTATGCATTCCGCAGTGTCTGATTTGAATGTTGATTCAAAGTCAATGGAGATTTTTATTTTTTTACTTTTATCCTTGAAAGTTGATGGATGCTTTGTTGAGCCTCTTCAAAGCTTAAATTAATAGACGATTCAAAGAATTCGATTGATTGATAGAAAAGGTCGCGTGTCTTGAAAATATATTCAAAGAATTCGATTGATTGATAGAAACTTTTTATATCTAAGGTTATATCTAATCCAAGACATTATAATTGTATGATGTTACAAATTGTACGATGATGATATGTTGATCACATGACACAGACGTGTCGACTATCTAACATGGAAAAGTCAATCATATTAACTTTCTTGCTCTATTATTAAATATCCTTATCGCATCTTGTCATATACTAGACCTAAAATGACCCGAACCGGCATGTTTATCTGACTCGAAAGGTGGTGAATATTTCTATTATCAAAGTTATTATTGCTATTGTTTTAGCTGAGAGATTATAAGTTTAGAAGTCCATTAATCCTTTGTTGAAAGAAAACTACTTGAAATAAGGCAAACAAGTGGCTCATTCAGTAGTATGTTTTATTTTCATTGGATTTGAATACCGGTGGAGGTTGTGGTTGATGGATCACCTTCTTCTTCACAGGAAACATAAATGAAGTAGCACTCTCTACGATAAGAGCAGTTGACATGTTATCGTCAAACTTTGGCAGCGGATTGACATGACAACATTAAATACTGTTGTCTTTCAAACTTTGAGCTGTCGGCTTTGCGAGGGTTGCAAGGCATTGATTTTAGAATATAATCAACTTGTGTTAATCTTTTTTTGTCGGTTTTATAGTATTTTTTATTGTTTATCTTTAGAATATTTGTTTTCGTTTCATAGTAAATCGTTCCAAAGAAGTTATATGCCCTCGAAAAGGACTATAATATTATATGAAGCAGAGGATACGACTGCTCACAGACAGCATGAGATAATCTTCTTCTCTCAAGCTTTGACGAAGAAGCCATGGTCAAACTTCCAGCTAGATGTCGATTTGCTGCTCGATGACGTCAATCTTTTCTCGAAGAGAGCAGTGACTATGCTATAGCAATGAATCTTCTTCCTTAGCTTCCAATAAGTAAGCAGAAGCCCCACCGCGAAGAGTTCCTTGTGATTTGATCCTTGTGCGGTCGGAAGACACGAAAGAAAGAGCTGATGAAAGGAGCATCATCGTCTTCACGCTGCTCCAACGCTTTCGGCCTCGTCATCATCCTCTCGCTGCTGATCGCCCTGAGCTCGCTTCGAGAACTCGGATGCGAGGCGCAGCAGCTGGATCCGAAAGAAGGTAGTTGAGAGGACTTCCGATACTGTTGTTTCACTTCGTCTTCGTCGTTTCTGTTCTTGCAGCGCGAGGAATGGCTTCTCCTCAGTTCCAGGAGGAAGAACTAGAACTGCTTTAGCTATATATTTCAGTCATCGTTTTCGATCTTTGTCTGAATCATCTGAAGGAATTAGAATAGTTGAAGTGGTCTCACAGAACTGCTACTACGTACTGTTGTGTTGCTCCCAATACCTCTGTAGCAAATAAAGTCCATGCAGTAACAAACATATAATACTTTTATTAGCTTATTTCTCGATAGTTTGTTATAAGATCTCATTTATCTTTTTCTTTTTCAAAAAAATATCTTTTATTTTTTCGATGAAGGCTTCGATTTTATTTTATTTTATTTTTTCGTTGTATTAATTTCAAATTTTTGACATAGCCATGTACAAAGAAAAGCTCATAATGTAATAAACATGGAGAATTAGAGGTTTTTTTCCTCTTAAAAAAAACCTCATATATATATATATATATATATATATATTCCTATTTTGGTTTTTTTTTTTCTTTGACCTATTATTTTCACCGGCCGATACTCTTTGGCGGGGATTCGCCGCAGGGCTTTGTTAGGATCTTCTTGGATCACTTCGATGTGCGTCAGAGAGGGCAAGAGGAGGGGAAGGAACGCTTCTCTTGGCGGATCATTGTCGCAGTCAGTTGAGGTGAGCTCCGGTTACTGGGATCACAGATCCACCTTCTTGATGCACGTCGACTGGCCCTCGTCGATTTTTCGTTATTCAAGAAGCTCTCTTTTTGTTCTTTTCTTCTTCTCTCTTTCTTTTAAGTCTCTTCTGTGTTGCTTTCTACGGTCGATTGATCTCTGAACAGAGGTGGCGAGAAAAGGACGATGATTATAATAGTCAATTAGTATGATTTTTCTCCTCCTCCCTCCTAAGAGAAAGCCTTTTTTCTTGTTCTTGATTAAATAACTAGTTGTGGAGATATATGTCAACAGGGCTATGATCGAGCGCTTTTGTTCGACCTGATTGAATCCATATGAAGCTAATATGTTTGAGTTCCCAGCCGATTACTAAGAAAAACAAGCGGTCTTTCCATTTACTACCTGGAATCCACCTTCTAATCTGCTTATCTTGTGTTACTAGCCTTATTTGCATGGTAAATTACTGGATGAACATATCTGTTTGAGGGAACCACACTGTTTCATATCATCTCCAATATATAAAAGCATCCTTAACAACAGAGTATTCTATCAATTGAATATACAAAACTGTTTAGCATCCTGCTTTAGAACTGTTCTTGATTTGATTTCTTTATATATAACAATGTTATCAATGTTTATAATAGGAGGTGGTAGACATTTACAACTCACAATTGTATCTGCAAATTTTGTTTGGTCTTTTATATCTGAGCTTTCCTTTTTTTTTATATTGATCCTTTTAATTAGCAGAACTCTGGCATTCAATCTTTACGTTATCACTAAGTTCATATCCAAATATTGATCTGGCCAATTCGTTTAATATTATGATATTTTTTCAAGGATAGCTGCATGCTTATGGTGTTTAGGTACCTCAGATATATCTGTCTTTAATTTGCATAGTTTATATCCACCGAGTTACCATATTCTGACTCCCAGTGTTCTTTTGCTACCTTCTTGTGAGGGCCTGAAGACCTGCTTCTGTGTTGCAACATTATTGTTCTTTGTCATACTCAATCCTCCGTGCAGAAATTTTATCTTAACAGTTTCGGTCTCTCTTACACCTAAGAACATGTTGCTCCAGAAAACTTGGAGTCCAATGAGGATTTATTTGATGAATTTTTGTCTTCCTTAAAGTTTGGTTTTTATTAACTTTTAGCTAACACCTCACACCTCAAGTAGCTGAGTTTTGATGATATTGGAACCCCAAATATCAAACTGCATGCACCCCTTCTGACCATGCGTTCATAATGCTCCGCTGATCCACCTAATTACAACCAATTCTATGTGCTTCTGCCAGTACTTGCTTCTGTTTAGATATGTATTTTATATGCTATGCACATTTATGTGCACAGAAATAATACATGAAGTGATGTGATGAACCAGTTAATGCGCTGAAAGTGATTGCCTCCAAGTTGAAGAAGGACTGGAACTTTTCAGTGGATCCATGTAGTGGAACTGAAGGATGGATTGAACCCTCTTCCTTCATTTATGTTGTCAGCAATCTCACGTGCACCTGCAGCCCCACCATCAATGTTTGTCATGTCACAAGCATGTAGACCTCATTAGCACTACTTATATATTCTTTTGAGTTTTGATTGCCTCCGTTGTAATCAAAACTCATGTTTACACATGCAATTTGAGATTTACAGAATGCTAAAGGGTCAGAACTTAACTGGAGTCCTACCAGACGAATTTGCCAATCTTACCTCCTTACAAGTCTTGTAAGTATTAGATTGGATTATTGAATGAAGTGATTGAACACCAGAGTCCTTATATTTGCTATAGAACGACATGTCTTGATCAATCGTTGATTGCTTGTTAATAGAGATCTGACACGCAACTATCTAAACGGATCCATTCCAGTTGCATGGGCTTCTCTTCCCTTGACTACCTTGTGAGTTTGTTCTTTTCTTTGTTTCTATTGTATTTCCCCATAGGACATAATGTTTGACAAATAAAAAACCTTAAACAATGCAGAAAACAGAGCATGAATAACTATTTTTTGCAGGTCACTTTTAGGAAATCGCATATCAGGGAAGATTCCAGACGAGATAGGGAACATCATTACCCTTGAAGAACTGTACACAATCTCTCTCTCTCTCTCTTGCTATGTCTTACACACACACACACACACTCACACTCTCTCCCTATCTCTCTCTTTATCTCACAGTCTTAGTCTTCCTGGAATATTTTGTCATGTAGTACATTCGATTGCAATCAGCTAGAAGGTCTGATACCTGCATCCCTTGGTAACCTCATCAACTTAAGTCGCTTGTAAGATCCTTCCTCTCAAACTCTATTACTTTTATCAAACTAAGAATAAATGTTCTTAGCATCATTGACTGTGATCTTAAGTGCAAATATCTAAGGATTTCAGCCAGTTGAGTCTTTGCAAATGGGTATTAAAACTAATATTGTTCAGAATTGTTGAGGAGAAATTAGTTCTTTTGTTCCACGAAAAAAGGGTGTAAATATCTTGTAATTGCATCTCATCTGCATTATTTTATCTTTCAGCAATCCAGAGTATAAATACTCTGATTGAATCAAAAAAAGATAAATGCAGGAATTAACTGGTTCGAGCCTAATGTTTATTTTTGCTTCTAGATGCAAGTAACCTTTAAAATATTTTCAGATGCTGTATTTATGGATGCTACTATGGAATTCAAGAAATTGCATCACACATGTATCATCTTTCCAGTGCAGTTAATGATGCAGCCGCAAACAACCTCTACATACAGGCTTTGTATAACACACGATAAGGGGCTATACATAATTCAATTTTTCTGTAGTATCATTTTTGAGTTTTTATTGTGACATGGCAAATCCTTGTAGGGTAATACTTAACCGAAAAGCAAAGTTTTAAGTCTTCCAAAGTCTTCAAGTTTTCAGTCCTCTTCTTCTCCCCCTCTCCTCCTCCACCCACACCCTGCTCCCTTCTTGGTACTAAAGTAAGTGCCAGCATACTGACATGAGTCCAGTACCTGAAATTGAGTCCTTTGATGTGGTTGTTGACGTGAAAGTAGTGTAAAATAGTGCTACCATGATGGCTGTTGAGCATAATTGGCATCACCATAGTACTACTGTAAATTATATGAAGCCTCAAATTCCACAAACTAAGATCAGAAATTGACATCATATTTTGGCTCATGAAATCTATGCTGGAAAAAAGGCTAAGATCATAAGGTACCACCTAACTCAATTTTGGCTGAGCTCTCTTTGTCTCCTCTAGGACATCAATTGTCTTTGTTCTTAGAGACTAATTTGGCAGATGATTTGGTCTGATGGTCATCCTCTTGATGGTATGAATAAATTATCACTCTTCAGTTCATGTTCTACCTCTCTGTGTATCTGGTATTAAGATGTAAGACTTGTGGCATGTCCAATATTTAGCTCATTGCCATCATTGTGAATCTCATGGAGATCAGAATTAGATGGAGAAACCTTGTCATCCTCCTTGAATTCTTGCTTATCGATAGTAATCGATGGATTAATTGAATGCAATGAGCGACATTTCCTCTTGCCGCACCAAAGGGATGGCTGAGAGCCTAAGAGCCCGAGATTGCTGCTCAAGGACTGTGGTCCTATTCCCTCTGTTGGTAGTGCAGACAAGATGGTCTAGGTAGCCCATCTAATAGTTGTCAGTCTGTACCAATTGGTATGTCTGATTTTGAAAACTATGTTTTGGATTTGAAGGATGGTTAATGTTTCTCCATTGCCAAAAAAAAAACAGCTGGAACACTTGGAGTCATGGAGATACTGCAACATTTTTTAAGCCTTTTAAGGTGTTATAAGAAATGTTGGGAAGTTGAATGTTAATCATCATCTGAACCTCTTACAAAAATCTGATATCTCAGGTAACAAGGGCATAGTTCTTAACAAAATCTTGGATAATTTATGCTTCACGAATTCTAAAACTAATCAATTAATAAAAGGTAATATGGTTTGTTCTTTCTTTTTTTCAGTTAAAATTGTTTCTGACTTCATTTTTGAATGGATATATTATTTCTTTATTAACTTTCCTTTTACCTTCTCTGTACAGTCATCTTTCTGCAAACAACCTGACTGGGGAGTTGCCAGATTCACTTGGCAAACTAACAAACCTAACAGAATTGTGGGTGGTATATCTTTTCGACCAATCATTTAGTTAATCATCTATGGTCACTATGAAGCTATCTAAATGACTTAGAACGTCCATTTGCACAAAGCTACATGACTGCCTTTTATGATAAATGGAAATTCAGTTGATATATGCTTAAGATGTTCAGCCTGATTACAGCACAATAGATGGGAATTCAATATCTGGCAAGATTCCAAGCTTCATTGGTAACTGGACAAAGCTTCAAAGACTGTGAGGATCAGTAGTCCTTTTTTTTCTTATTTTCTTTAGGCATAATTTCTATCAATCTCAGGCCCTAATTAATCTCTTGAATTTGTAAATTTTTTGCCTTCAGAGACATGCAAGGAACATTGATGGAGGGGCCTTTTCCTCCCACCATCTCAAATTTGACTTCTATTCAACAATTGTAAGAGCCATTTCAATGCTTAAAATTCCTGTCAGTTTAAACATTCTGTTTTTCATTTGTAATTTATCTATCTAGTTTGGTTATTTAGGAGAGTATCTGATCTGAGAGGTGGTCTTGGGACTTTTCCAGCACTACAAAATATGAACAAAATGGAAAGACTGTAAGTATCTTGGTCACACAGATTGCACCTGGCACCAGAGAGGCATGAATCTTTTCTTTTTCTCTTGCTCCTTGTGCATATTTATTGGCAAGTGTTGGAATGGTGCAGGGTTCTCCGGAACTTATCTATATCTGGTGAACTTCCTGATTTTATCGCAGAGATGCCTGCTATTAAAACCTTGTAAGCTTTTAGGTTTGTCGAGTTGTGGACCTTTAGCTTTACTTTGTCAACCTTATTAATCATGCAGACAAATAAAACAGATACATTTACTGTTTTTGTTGTTTCCTATTTTTTTTTTGGTTGAGAACCTATTCAAAGACTTAATATTGTAATTTTCTTACAGAGATGTGAGTTTTAACAACTTGAGCGGTCCAATTCCAAGCAGCTACAATATACTGCTGAGATCAATAAATTACATGTGATTGTGACCATTTTACCTAATCATTTCTTTATATTATTGTGAGCCATAGCAGTAGCTTTTTTATGTAGTTGCAGCTAAACTATGTGCCTTTATGTCCGTGTTTCACCATACAGGTACCTTACAAGTAATATGCTGAATGGAACAATACCAGAGTGGATCTTTGGAAGCGATAAGAATCTGTATGAGATGCTTTCTAGGGGTTCTTAATATGTCCCTCTCTTACTTCACGTCACTTTTACAGTCAATGTCTATAAACTAACAAGATTACTAGCAGGGACCTTTCTTATAACACTTTCACAGGATCACCGATATCATCCAATTGTCAACGAGGCAAAGTGTAAGTAGTCAATATCCTGATACCAACAAAAGTAACTTGTACTTAATTTCTTCAAAAGTTAATTATTTTGCTTGCAGGAATCTGGTTTCCAGTTATTCATCCACACATAATAACTCGTGAGCTGCTTCCTTCTTTCATTATCTTACTGAATTGCTACATATTCCTCAAGTGACTAAAAAGATCATACTTTCTTGCTGCTCTTCCTTTTATAGGGTCAAGTCATGTTTAAGGCGAAATCTCCCATGTTCTGAGAAGGCGAGAAGTTAGTACCCTTTGGTGCTGAAAGGATTCTTTGGATTGCCTGGATTGTTAAAAGAATATATTTCACCAACGGTTATATAAGAAATCAATATTTAAGAAATTGATTTTCATGAATTTTGCAGATTGCAACTTGTTTATAAATTGTGGAGGTGAGAAGGCAATTGTTGATGGCAATGAATTTGAAGCAGATACAAATCCGTTAGGACCTGCACAATATGACTATACTGAGAAATGGGCATACAGCTCCACGGGTGACTTTGCGGACACTCGTGATCAAAAATATATTGCTAAAAATGCATCATTATTGAACATGACCAATTCAGAGTTGTACATGACAGCTCGGCTCAGTCCTCTCTCCCTTAAATACTATGGCCTCTGCTTACAAGAGGGAAACTATGAAGTGAAGCTCCACTTTGCTGAAATAATGTTTACTGATGACCAAAATTATTCAAGCTTAGGACAACGTATATTTGATGTATCAATACAGGTGATGGATTGTTGTCTTCTCATCATCCCTCTATATTATTTTTTCTTTTTTTTATCTGAGATACATAATTATTCTTTTATGATATCTTCTTAAATATATGCAGGGAAAGAAGGTTTTGAGAGACTATAATATTGCAAAAGAAGCTAATGGAACTGGAAAGGAAAAAATTGAGGTCTTCAGTGATACCTATGTAGATGCAGATGGCACTTTGGAAATTCACTTCCAGTGGGCTGGGAAAGGGACACATTCCATACCATATAAAAGTGTTTATGGACCTCTTATATCAGCCATTTCTGTCACCCCAAGTATGTCTCTTGACTCGTTTCCTCTGTTTTCTTTTGAAGCCGGTTGCTTATGGTTACATCTTATCATTATTTTTGTAGACTTCTCACTCGATCAGTGTACTGAAGCTTCTCTACAAAAATTATCTACTGGGGCTATTTTGGGAATTGTTTCTGCTGCTTGTGTTGTAATAGTGTTGATCATATTCCTAATTTTGTCTCGCTCAAGAAGAAAGAACCCGGATCATAATGGTAATACAGCTATCTGTGTGCTCATTATGAAGGCCTTTTCTTTTTATGTTCTTATTTGAGAGCATATGTCTCTGGATCTTAGAAGCTTTTATGTTGTATTAGTTAAGTGAACTAGTTGTATATCATCCTGTCATATGAGAGAAAATAACTCATGCACTCAGTGGAAGTACATCAAGTAACCAAAATGTCCACTCAACAAGATAATTTGTTTGACAACAAGGTTTATCTTGTTTTGGTCGGATGGTATAATGATGATTAAAAAATTAAAACGTAATTGCTATAGGTTTGCTTTATGATGAGACCCTGAATGGTGAGTGAAGCCTGCCTGTCATGGGACTAATATTAGGATCAAACTGCAAATATCTTAAGATTCAAGTAGTTTCACGGCTAATATAAATGTGTTAGGACTCTAGCTAAGAGAGTCTTAATCGAGAGGGGCATTCAAGTAAAACCTACCTAAGCCGACCCCTATTAAAGAGATGAAGAGGTCGGCTTGGGTTAGAAGGTTGTTTCTTAAAGAAGAATTAGGAGTTGTAAAGGAATATGAGCCTTGAGTATGAGTCGTATTAGGAGTTGGTTAGAAGTAGGAGTCCTATTAGGAGTTAGGGTTTAGAAATCCAATAAATAGCCATGTATTCATCCTCTTTTGATAAGCAATAGATGAATATTTTTTGCAGCTTTTGAGCAGCAATTTGGAGGAAGGAACCACTATAGAGTTCCAAGGAGGTCGATCATCTAAAGAGATCAACCCCAAGCTTAGAATCTGCAAGGGTTCTAACACCTGGTATCAGAGCAGCGTTCTTGGCGTCTCGTTGCCCTTCCACAGCCATCCATCAACCCTCCACAGCCGCTCAAAGCAATTCCCACAATTGCTTAAAAGATCGTCGCCAAATTCCGTCGTCATCTCCACTACCACGGATCATCTTTTGATCTCCCCATGAATTGCAACAGGTTCTGGTTTCCTACCTTACTGCTGCTGCAATTTAGTTATCCTTATTCGAAAATCCAAAAAAAATTGTTCCTATATTGCTGCATAAATTTTTCGTCGCAAAGTTTTCATCTCTACGACGAAAGATACATTGTAGAATTTCAACCATTAATCTTTTACGTCCAATCTGATACACTTGAAAATCTGTGTTGCAGAAAATTTCAACCACATGTTGTTGCCTTAATTGATCTATTTGCAATCCTTTTTGAACGAAATTTCTTATACACTTCATAGATCATCCCAGCTTCCATTTAAGATTGATTTATTGAGGAATTCATCTCTAAAAACGTTCTTGTGTTGCTGCAAATTTTCGTCGCAAACCGCTGAAATTTTTCGACGAAAATTCTACTATCGCAACTTGCACCAATTTCCTTGCTGTTATATTGTCGAAATTTTCTTGATTAAATTGGTCATATTTGCTATCATATAAACCGAGATTTTGCTGTCAATTCCCTCCTCAAATCTTTCGATTTTTGCTGAAAATTTCTTCGAGAAATCGTTGTTTCTTCGACGACAATTCTGCTCTTACAAGACAACACATACCTGCAGTAACTTTCACTGATTTCTATCAAATCTTTACTGCCATCTACCACAAATCTAAAACTTTTTTCCCTAACCTTCATCCACTACCATCACAGCTCAAAACAGCCACAAAATAAGCCTAAACCGCAGTCTACATCCACCGATCCACCAACCCTTTCGACCATCACTTCTCTCAACCTATACATGCCTTTAACCCGACAACAAAAGAGAGATCTTAACATCACAGATTTGGAGGCATATACTATGACATCTGAGGAGGCAATCAATGCTAAATTCAAAGCCTTCGAGATGTAAATGGAGGATAAGATTCGGACTCTCTTTACCGAACTCAGTTTGGGCTGACCACCAAGCCCGAAGAAATCATATTAAGGAGAGAGCTTTGACCAATCGCACCAAGCCCGAAGAGATAACTTCCAAGAGAGGGGAGGCTCTATGATCGACCCCAACTATCCACGCATGAGGGTGGACTTCCCTAGATGGGAAGAAGGAGACCCGATTGGTTGGATCTCGTGCGCAGAGCGATATTTTCGGTACCACAAAACCGCGAACGCATCTATGGTGGAAATTGCGGCTATACATCTAGAAGGGGATGTCATACAGTGGTTTGACTAGTTTGAACATACTAATGGAGTCCTCTCATAGCAACAATTCAAAGAAGGACTGCTGATCCGCTTCGGACCAACCGATTATGAGAACATTGACGGACAACTAGCAAAGATCCGATAAACCTCCACCATTCAGGAGTACCAAACCAGGTTTGAAAGGTTATCTAATCAAACTCGTGATTGGTCTGAAAAATAACTATTGGGGACCTTCATTTAGGGTTTGAAACCGGAGATCCGGGGAGAAGTTAAAGTGCGACAACCGTACACGCTTATGGCAGCCATCTCTTTCGCACGACTTCAAGAGGAGCGATTGAACCATGAAGCTCGGAGGACTAGGGTCGCTCCTCGACCAACAATATTGAAGCCCTTAGCCCCCCCTACTATCAACCGAGTCCCTGCACCAAAAAGGTTGACAAGAGAAAATCTTCAGGAGCGATCTGCGAAGGGGTTATGTTGGCACTACGACGAGCCATGGAGCTGTGAGCATCGCTATAGAAAAGGGAGACTTCTTATGATTGAACCAGTAGAAGAAGAGGTCATTGAACATCCAGAAGAGAGCCTTGAACATTAAGAAGAAGATGCGGAAGAAGAGCCACAACCGATCGACGTTACGGTACACGCACTAGCCCGCTACTCAAACCCGTAAACGATGAAAGTTGGAGGCCTTCTCAAACAACAATCGATCACTGTTCTCATCGACACGGGCAGCACTAATAACTTCATAAACAGTAAGGTTGCGGCTCGGATGACGCTCCATATCGAAGGTTGCAGCAAGTTTGACGTAAAGGTCGCCGACGGAAGAATCCTAAAGTGCGACCAAAGATGTCCGCTGGTGAAACTATTACTACAAGACCCAAGAAATTATCACCGACTTCTTCCTCCTACCAATTGATGACTATGAGGTCGTACTTGGCATAGAATGGCTGACGACGCTAGGTGGTCTCTTGAAATTTCTCCAAATTAATTATGAAATTCTACTGCAAAGGCAAACAGATCATCCTACGCGGGAAGCGCGGAAGCAACGCAACCAACATTTCGACCCAACGAATGGAGAAAGTTTTGCACAAGGTAAATGGTGGCTTTTTGATGCATCTCCAGCAGCAACCAGAGGGGAAGAAAATAGAAATTGAAGATCAAAATCTTGCCCAATTGCTTGCTGAATTTGCTGACATTTTTGCTGAGCCGCATGGTCTTCCTCCTACTCGGCAACATGACCATCAGATTCCAATCCTTCCGGGCAAGCCACCAGCGAACACTCGGCCATACTGATATCCTCACCTCCAAAAGGATGAAATTGAAAAGATCGTAAAGGAGATGCTTGAAACAGGGGTGATTCAGCCAAGTTTCAGCTCGTATTCCTCACCGGTGCTACTTGTACGCAAGAAGGACGGAACTTTGTGGATGTGCATCGACTATCGAGCTTTAAATGACATCACCGTTAAGGACAAGTACCTAATACTAGTGGTGGATGAACTTCTTGATGAGTTAAAAGGAGCTCGAGTCTTTACGAAGTTGGACCTCCAATCCGGTTAACACCAAATTCGGGTATGTGAAGACGACATTCCAAAAACTGCATTCCGCACACATAACGACCATTATGAATTCTTGGTAATGTCTTTTGGACTCATTAATGCTCATTCAACCTTCCAAAGTCTCATGAATGATATTTTTCGGAGCTTTCTTCGTAAATTTGTGTTGGTATTTTTCGATGATATTCTCATTTATAACCCTTATCTTGAGACTCACTTTCAACATTTACGGGTTGTTTTGACGTTCCTTCTGGTGAATACTTTTTTTGTTAAGCAGCCAAAGTGCAGTTTTCTCCAACAAAAAGTAGAGTACCTTAGGCACATAATATCAGAAGGAGTGGCGGTAGACCCAACAAAAATTGAAGCAATGCAAGGCTGGCCGAAACCTACAAACGTGAAATTACTGTACAAGTTCTTTGGACTAACGGGCTACTATCGAAAATTTGTTAAGGATAATGGGAAGATCAACGCACCCCTCACTTCTCTACTGCAAAAAGATGTCTTCCAATGGTCGGACAAAGCCTCCGCTGCCTTCGACAAACTTAAGGCAGCCATGACAACGACGCTAGTGCTAGCGCTATCAGATTTCAGCCGACCCTTCATCATTGAGGCTGACGCATTTGGAGTCGGAATTGGAGTCGTTCTCATGCAAGATGGTCAACCACTCGCATACACCAGCAAGGCATTATCTCCCTCCTATCAAAATATGTCAATATACGATAAGGAGATGCTCGCCATTGTGCATGCAGTAACGAGGTGGAGACCCTACTTGATCAGTCGGCGATTTCAAATTAAAACCGACCATAGAAGCCTCAAGTACTTTTTAGAGCAAAAGATATCATCCCCTGAGTAGCAAAAATGGGTAACCAAACTTCTTGGATTTGATTATAAAATTATTTACAAAAAGGAAAAAGAAAACGCTGTTGCAGATGCACTCTCACGGCTACCTGAGCAAGCTAAGGTTTCAGCCATCTCCCTTCCTACCACCAACTTCCTCGAGGACATTAGGGAAGAATGAAAGAAGGATCCAAAGATCAGCAACATCATAAAAAATTAGAGGAGGATCCAAGTGCAATAGCCCACTACACTTAGGATTCAATGGATCTACGCTAAAAAGGTCGCATTGTGCTTGTACCTGACTCCCCTTGCATCAAAATCATCCTGTATGAAATGCACTCTACACCTTCAGTAGGGCACTCCGAATTCCTGAGAACCTACAAAAGAGTGAAGCAAAATTTTTATTGGAAATGGATGAAAAAAAATATTTCTGAATATGTGGCACAATATGATGTATGCCAACAGCACAAGGGTGAAACAGTGGCAAGTCCATGGAAGCTATAACCACTACCCATACCTGACTCGATGTGGACTGACATCTCCATGGACTTCATCGAAGGGTTGTCGCCTTCCAAAGAGTTATTCCAAATGCATGACACTAAATTGAAAAGGAGTACGACGTATCACCCATAAACCGACAGCCAGACGGAAGTGGTGAACGGGTGCTTGGAGATAGCCCAAAGCCATCCACCAAATATGACTACCCAAGGAGAACTCCAGACCCAGTCAAGTGCCATTATTGATCGACGGATTGTGACTCGACGACGATGACCCACTACTGAAGTGCTAATACAGTGGGCGAACTTACCAGCAGAAGGCGCTACATGGGAGAACTATGATGACTTGAAGATCAAATTCCCAGAATTCATGGACCGTCAGCCTCGATGACAAGGCTGATTTAAAGATGGTGGGTCTGTTAGGACTCTAGTTAGGAGAGTTCTAATTAAGAGGGACATTCATATAAAACCTACCTAAGCCGACCCCTATTAAAGAGGTGAAGAGGCCGGCTAGGGTTAGGAGGTTGTTTCTTAGAGAAGAATTAGGAGTTGTAAAGGAATATGAGTCTTGAGTATGAGTCCTATTAGGAGTTGGTTAGAAGTAGGAGTCTTGAATAGGAGTCATATTATGAGTTAGGGTTTAGAAACCCTATAAATAGCCATGTATTCATCCTCTTTTTATAAACAATAGATGAATCTTTTCTGCCGCCTTTGAGTAGCAATTTGGAGGAAGGAACCCCTATAGAGTTCCAAGGAGGTCAATTCCCTAAAGAGATCAACCCCAAGCTTAAAATCTGTAAGGGTTCTAACAAAATGATAGTTCTAAATATGTTATTTTGAACTCGAATGTAGGAAGCCCCACATGCATCATGATTGAATTGTAGCTGCCACAATTTTTCTCCGGAATATGATTTGCCTTGGTTCTCAGCAATGCTTATTTTTAGTTTTTAGTGTTAGTCATCCAAAATGAGTTTTTTGAATGACTTCTTTTTCTATAAATTATATCATTTTGCTTAGGTATGGCAAGTGAGTACCAGAAATTTTGCTAGTAAAAAATTTGACGATCTTAGAAAGCATGCAATGATTTTAACCAAATGAAGTGGATGCTGTCTTCTCAAGGTTATATTTGGATTGCTAGTTCAGAGGTTAACTCTTGTGTTTTGTTATAATCTTTGTTGGGGAAAAGTGGTATCTCCCAGTAGACTAGATGTTGCTCCACAAAGATAAAGAATATAAAATGTTTACTCACATAATGGATTCTCCCTGGAAGTTTATTAACCATGGAGTTAGCCTAAACTTAATGAATCACATAAATTTTACAAGACATTAATTTCCTTGTGTAATTGTTTGAGTGTAGTAGTACGTTGGTGATGACAAAACTGAGACATACACCAACCAGCTCATAAGCCTTCCTCTTTCTTCAGAACATTGACAGTGGTTTCCTGATATAACCCGACCTCTAGCTTTGCCCTTTGTTTTCCATTATTCTGTGTCTTATTCGAGGCAGCCTTGTCTACCCTTGAAATATCGTGGCCCTATGCTCACATGCAGCCCTGATGGTGCTTCATCAAAGTATGATAATTCATCTCAAAGACTAATTTCACTATTATGCATTTAGTCATGTTTTCATTAACATGGTAACATCTTGCACACATAAAAATGCCTGCTAACCAACAATCAAGCTGTCAGGCTATCAAAAGCATCTAAGTGGTTGGTCAATCTGTTAGCTCTAACCAACAATTCAAGCTGACAGGCTATCGAAATTGTAAACAATTTAGCCATCTGAGTGGTCAATCTGTTAGCCATTAAATGAGATGAGACCTGTCTGTTTATCAAGTTAATTTGTTGAAAATCATGATCTAATTGGATACTTGTAGATTAGTTTGGCTTTTCAGCAACAGATCTGAAAAGGGATATGAATGGGCTGCAACGGTTGCAGTCAAAGTGGAAACAAGGCCATTTATCTGTTCCTTCTTGCTATAGCATTGGCATAATTCTGGTGTTAAATTGCCTGTGAATGCAGAGCTTAGAGGCCTAGAGTTAGTTACTGGATACTTCAGTCATAAGCAAATCAAAGCTGCCACCAAAAACTTCGACATTGCAAACAAGATAGGCGAAGGAGGGTTTGGTCCTGTTTACAAGGTACAGATACATATTGTTAAATGCTACTTGACTTTTCTTCTTGATGGTTAATGTATTATCAACAGCAACTGTATAACTTTCTCTCATAATAGAACTTTGATATGTAATGCAACTCAATGTCTAGGGTGTGCTGCCAGATGGTACACTAATTGCTGTTAAACAGCTCTCTTCTAAGTCAAAGCAAGGGAATCGTGAATTTGTCAATGAGATAGGCATGATATCTGCATTACAGCACCCAAATCTTGTAAAACTCTATGGATGTTGTATTGAAGGAAATCAACTATTGCTAATATATGAGTACATGGAAAACAACAGTCTTGCCAGTGCTCTGTTTGGTAAGGTTTTAGAAACACTGCTATGTGACTTGCTTGTTTTTATTTCTGTTATAAAATATAAGAAGCAATTGGGTACTAACAGGTCCTAAACAAAATCAGCTGAGACTTGATTGGAAGACAAGGTGCAACATTTGCCTGGGTGTAGCAAGAGGCTTGGCATATCTCCATGAGGAATCAAGGTTAAAGATCGTTCACAGAGACATCAAAGCAACCAATATTCTGCTTGATAAAAATTTTAATGCAAAAATATCAGACTTTGGCTTGGCTAAACTTGACGAAGAAGAGAATACACATATCAGTACCAGAATAGCAGGAACAAGGTGAGTTCATTGTGTTAAGGAACTATACTTCATATGCACAATCTCTGGAAGTTACTGGCTGTTCAATTAGACATAGGATCAACTCTCTAGACTACTAAATCTGGAGGGTAACATCATGAAATAACTTATGACCTCTATAAGGTAGGATGTGTTTATATTTTGAGCAAGCGCTAAGTGGTGCTTAGGACATAGAAGAATCACTTGCTTAATTAATGCATTATTAAAATCTATAGGCTTTATTGTACCATTGTTACCAACAGCACTAACTAGGACTATCACAAGATTGCCAGGGCACTTTAAGGATTTTTACAATACTGTGAGTCTGTGACTATCTGGAAGAAAAAAATCTTCCTGGACGTAGTTGCTGTCAATGTTTCTGGGTGATTTTTGGTGCTGTTCATTCTTGCTGTCTTTCTATCTTTTTATCAGTGAGGAAAAAGTGTTTACATGCATAGCTTGTTCGAGTGAGATTGATACATGATGATGGTATTTTGCGTTTCTAAGAGATCCATTTTGACCTCCCTTCTCCGTGGAACACATTTATTTTCCACATGCGGTTATCTTTTTTGTTGACTAATCTCCACCTTTTTCTCTCTTAGAAGAGGAAGCATGCAGATGCATAATTTTGAGCATGAGTCGGTCACACACCCTTCTACGTGATAAAGTACAATCTGACCACCATAAAAAAGATAAGTTATGTGGACATTATGCATGTACTAACTCTCATTACTAGCATTAAAGACTAGAAAGTTTTAGAAAATAAAGGAATGCATTATATTAAATAGAAATGTAGTAGAAAAGATATTCTAATTATTATTTTATTACTAATTCATCTTTTTCCATAAGACATCTTTTAGACTTATCATTTGTTCCCCACAAGAAGATAATTACCGAGAAATGTTTCTCATAAGATATCATACCCAAATAGTTAGTAAATTGTATAAAAACTTGATCAGGTTTATACTTATGTTTGTTTAGATTTTGACCATCTTCTGAGAGTTCTGTTTCTCTTAAACTACAATTTACAATTTCTGACAATATATATTCTTAAGATATCAAATATTGATGCAACTTGAAAGCTATATTTTTTCAGTTTTTGCAAGTAAATCCAGTTGATTACATATTCTATCATTCTCTCCCACAACCAGCAAAAAAATTTTCTCTAGTTTCAGTACATGTTTATTGTGATAAGCAGTGTATGGCACTTTGTTTCATACAGGGGATACATGGCTCCTGAATATGCATTGAGGGGTTATTTGACGGACAAAGCGGATGTGTATAGTTTTGGTGTGGTCTCGTTAGAAATTGTTAGTGGAATCTGCAACACACATTATTGTCAAAAGAAAGACCTCATGTTTCTTCTTGACTGGGTAAGTAAATTTGGCTACTAATTGTGGAACTTTTGTTGACGTATCCAGTAGCAAAGTTATTAACCACTAAACCATCCTTCAGGTAATGATCTTACTTGGAGGTACTTTTTCCTTGGTTTATGTCATTCAACCAATTGATGTTACAAAATTTCATGTTGATCCTTAAACCCCTGTTTAAACTACCATAAAATTTCTTTTGACTAATCATTCTTATTGTTAAACTAGCACCATGAAAATGAAAATATTTGTCAGATAATTGAGTATTTTGGCCTCACGGAGATTTTCTCATCATCTCACTGTTCAGCTACATGTATTTCTCTTTTCCATAAGCATCTTCCTAACATGATTGGCTCCTCTGGATGTAAAAGAAATAAAAAGTAATAATCTATTGCAGAAAAAAATTAATGTAAAAGAAAAAAATAAAGATTATTAGTTGGTTGGTTGAGGGAGAAAATATATTCTCACATGGCCACAGTATATTATTTTCATAATTACTCTCTTTATGTGGACAAAAGAATTTAGGCCAAATTTAGGCACAAAATTTTCTCCTTTCTCTCTTTTGTGTTTTTGTTTGACATACCAAACATTAGAAAAGAAGATTTGTTTCACGATTTTTTTTCCTTCATTTTTGTGGGGATTGAACCTGTGCAATTTCCTTGTACCGCTTTTGTTGAACTGCCATGAGTCCCTGTTGCAGATAATTCATGTCAGTCAACTAGCACCATGAAAATCAAACACTTCTCAACCATCTCGCTGTTCACCATCCACATACATCCCTCTTTTCCATCAGCATCTCCTGTAAGCCTCCGTTTTAATTATAATGTCACATACAAGTTGAAATGCCATCGAAAATATTCCCATGATCACCGGCATTTGGTTGCCGAACAACAATTTTAGAGATGATTAGAACATCTCTTAGAGAGAGATTTTTGCTGAATACGATCAGAAATCAAATTCAACTTATACAGTCGAGACTATGCTGTTTTTGTTTGATACTGCATTGGAGGGTCTATATCAGGCAAAGGTGAAACACAGAAGAAAATGTCATGTTCCTTCACCTTTGTAATTGAGATGTACTGGTATGACATGTCCCAATAATTTTTCTGGCTCGGCCTGTGCCAAACCGAGTGAACCAAATTGCTCGTCCTCATAACTTTCTTTCTGAAAGCTCATCAAATAATTTCTTGCGATCACATCAAAATACACTCTTTAGCTTATCTTAATGTGCTCTTTTCATATTTCTAGTATTATTTAGGCATTTTCCTTTGCTGTATCAGATGTGAATGCAGTAAGCTTATTTATTACATCTTTACATGGGAGGGCTGCAGGCTTATGTTCTCCAGGAGCAAGGAAACCTGCTTGAGCTTGTTGACCCAGTCCTGGGATCAGAGTACTCCAAGGAAGAGGCATTGCGGATTTTGAACTTGGCTCTTGCATGCACCAATCCATCGCCAACTCGAAGACCCATGATGTCCAATGTGGTGAGCATACTTGACGGCAGAACAGCGATGGATTTCCCAGCCATGGAACAGTCAGCCTCCAGTAGCCTGGATCTGAGATTGCGGGTGCCAGAGAACATCCCTTCCGATGGACAATCATCGATGGAAATCTTGATGGCCGAAGAGATTTCTAAAGAAGAGAGCAGTTTGCTCTCATCGGTAACCATGCCTCGTGTTACCACATAAGTCAGACTCCAAGCAGGAGCAATTGTTTCATGGATCAGACTTGCCATGGACCATTTCATTGTCTTGGGTCACTATCATTCGCAAATGCTATGTTGTTGTTGTATGATGGGATGTTAACAGTAGACACTCAAACTGTGCTTCTGGATGATATTTTCAACATCTGAACTGTTCTTCCACAAGCTTCCTTGTAGATGATATAGAGAAAACAGCGTGTTCACCTTTCTAACGGTTTCTCTATCCCGGTTTCCTAAGTAGACTACTGCACAAGGTTAAAAATCCAGGTCCTGATTTTGCTTAGTATCCATGTTTTCTTGGTAGGCTGCACGAGGTTAAAGCGTAGATACTGTTTTGCTCGAGGAATGCTAACACCCAAGCTACACCTACTCACAAAGATCAACATAGCCCACTACAGATATTTATAGAGAAAAAAATAAATTAGGAGGACAAACATATGAATAATTTATCACCACCATGTACAAAAAGATTTTTTTTTTTAAATCATAGGCTATACGAAAGTTTATCATAAACGAACTAAAAAGAAAAGGTCTTCGATATTCATCTATCAAGATAAATTTATAAACATGATATTTGATGTAATCCTCATGTACGTATATTTGTGTCTTTCGATTTTGTTCATGTTTCGCACATGCTATATGTAGTTGTAGGTAAAACTATCTAGAAACAAACCATCTAAACAGTTATTTTGGAGGTTTTTTAGCTTCGTAGAGTGGTGCTGAGTTTCAGCTAACATAATACCCAGGAGCTACCCAAATGACATATGATTGGATGAGCCTTTAGGGTAGTGTTTATGACTAGTTCGTTGCCTTATTCTATAGTAGTGTCAGATGGATACTTATGGAGACTTTTAATCGTGACGGACCATCTTGAACCTTTTCTCATGCAATTGTTCAGAGC
The DNA here is from genome assembly GCF_036884655.1 of Musa acuminata AAA Group. Lineage (NCBI taxonomy): Eukaryota > Viridiplantae > Streptophyta > Magnoliopsida > Zingiberales > Musaceae > Musa > Musa acuminata. Next base: position 38,616,478 of record NC_088352.1, read on the forward strand.
TTGCGAAGTTTGTATTTGTAATTTGTATTATCTAATCAAATGCTTACTGAAATAATTGCTTATAGATCCTGAGTTAAACTATTCGTCTAACATGTCTTCTCTTTTGAAAGTCATCGAGGAACAATAAGAGGTTTCGGGGAGGTTGACATTTTGCGAATGAACACATAAAGATACTACACGACTTAGGCAAAATCAACTAAGTTCATAATAGATAGTATTAGAGCGGGATAAGTACACTTAAAAGCACTTAGCATGCAAACGTGAGAGACATAGCAGAGTTGCATTGAGAGTAGCCAACACATGCGACCGTTCGTGGGAAACAAGCATATAGACGCAGGGGAAGGAGTTTCTTAGAAGAGTGAGCATTCTAAATTTTTCATTTAGAGGAATGGCCAATCTTTCGTGTAAGAGGCACCACAAGGACAACCGAGCTAGAAAGAATGGGTCGTACATAAAGGTTGGGATGATTGAGTTTAAGATATGACTCGATGTTGGCAACCAAACTTGATAATGCTCAAGGCAAACAAGGCGTTTGGAAAACGATGAGACTATAGAGGGTGAAATGGGTTGCTCAGCAAATGAAAGAGTTGTGCAAAGCTCACAAAAAGGTAAGGGGAATTGCTAACTCAAAAAATTCAATGCTCATACAAGGGCTTGTATGTAAACGATTGATTGTCTGTGACCATCCCAATGCGATTAAAACTCGATGACATGGAGAATTGAAACTTTCTCTTTGACATCGGAAATATATGTCCATATGAGGCTAAAGTGTGTACTAAGTTCAACATATTACTAGGCCTTAAGAGGCACAGTAAGCGTTGGCGAAGAGTTACAATCTAACAAGTGCATTCATGAGGCGAAATAATGTATAGTTTATTCAACAAGGTGGAGTAGTCCAAGGGGATGATTATTTCCAAAACTTTCAGAGGGAAGAATGTGAAGAGAAAAATTACCCAACAAGACAGATATCTAAGAGGGATATATTAAGGAGGGGTATCTTAAGACAACACCATAAAGCTCAACAAACCAAGTGAGCGACGAGGAGTCATTGAATGATCTCACATGAGGTAATGCATTGGTGGATGTATTGCAAGATTAAGTTGAGGAGCGACCCAAAGCAATACCAAACTAAGGCACACTTAGAGTCAATATAAATATCGAACTCAACGGAGGGCTAACTTGTGGAATGGTGGGTACAAGGGCCACCATTAACTTAATGCAAATCGTGGAGTGAAACAACTTGGGTGAAACTTATTGAAATGCCCAAGCCACATGAAAAGAGTTGACATAGAAGATGGAACATGGAGCGGAGGCATGAAGCTTTCATTAGACAATGATACTGACATGAACTCATGCAAAGGTAAGAGCAGGATCATGTCATTCTATAGGTCCCTCATTCTAATAGAGCAGACTCAATCTGTATGGTGCTAAAGTCAAATGGAACTTTAAGGCATATGCACATTATCTTGACGAAGCATTTGACAAATGAACTAAAGCGACTCAAATTACGGAGGCGAAATTAGAGTCAGAAGGCATTGACACGAGGCAAGAGGACGTAGAGGCGGGTACTCTTGAAGAATATGTTGTAGTGCTACCATTCGAGTTGCCATAAAGGAAGTAGTGCACAATGGAGATTATGTTAGGAGGTAGAGGCCCAAGATCTAGACAACAACGCACCAATTTCAATGAAGTCAACGGACTTCAAGAGCTATTAAGCAATAGACTGTCCTAGAGTTATACTTCATCCGAGTGTGCTTCGAGAGCGAGTGGACAAAAGTCAATTTCCAAATGAGCAAACACAATTAGATATGACGGAGGCCCTATGATATGTTGGCAGAGGCCACTCATGGAGAGATCGCAGTCCGAGTTCATCTCACAAAGATCATAACACAGTGGAGATGTCACTGAGGCAATATGGTGCAGCAGATTATGGTAGAATAGTTTGAGACAATACGATACATGTGAGAGATGTCATACGAGAGACTTGATCATACAGAGGTATGATTGGGAGCTATTAGGAACTCCACTTCAGTGAACAACATGACGACAAGAAAAACTATAGATTCAAATAGTGAATGTTATGGTACCGCAAAGATTGATATTCTGTTCGTGCATCAAATTTTATCTCGGATGAAAGCCTTGGTTGTCAGCATATAAGGATTGTATACCACCGAGGGGGAATTCTGAATGTAAGTACCAGTGAGTTCCATAAGAGGGACTTGATCATATAGAGGTACGATCAGAGCGATTGGAGAATTAGATTGCTCTAGAGCTCATATTCGCTTAAAGGAGCCCGACAAGTCAAAGGATAAGTCCAAATAAAAAAATATTACTCCCAACAATACAAAGGAAAATAAAATCAACATGAGCCCTACAACATGATGGCAAAAGCTATGCATGGGAGTTGCAATCTATTTTTCTATCAACCAAGAGGAACTGCTCAAAGAACATAGAGGTGTTGAAGTAAGTGGTTGAAAAGGGCATGGAAACGACAACAAGTCTAAAAAGATTCTCAACTATCCAAAACCAAGCGTCAGTTAGAATGGAGGTAAACTCAAAGGAGTACTATAATGCCACGATACAGACATACCGATCACAAAAAAAAGGATGCAGATGTAAGACGACAAATAGTAGGGCGATGGGCACATTAACGCCATGGTATCTTAGAGGCGAGACTTTCGTATAGTCATTGATCCATTACTTTTATGGAAGAAGAGCGCTTGGTTGTAAAAATGACTGAAGGACAAAGACCAAGAACAAACCAACGAAATAGATTATACGTGATGCTATACATTTTCTACTCAAAAGAGTAGGTGGTATATATATGTATCACAACAAACCAACTTAAACCCCATGTCACGCGTTCATTTAAGCTAATATTCTGTTTTACAAGCGACTAACATATCAAACAGAATCAACTAAATCAACAGAAATGAAATTTGTCGAGAAGACTAACCCTTTGTAGACGAACATACAAGAATACTATACGAATTAGATAAAATCAACTAAATCCATGATAACTTTGTCGAACAGAATAAAAAAATTATACACCTCTCAAACATATCCAAGAGCCAAACGAATCTGATTGTCCAAGTTACTAAGACAGCCAAATGCCACAACCAACCTATAACACACCAAAACATAATTGTTTTAACTATCTTTGGAGCAACATTGATTTAACTTACCATATTTCTGAGTTTTAGTTTTACGAAATAGAAACAGAATATAAAAACAATGTCAAAAGCAAAATTAGTGTCGACAATGCACACCCTGTGAATATTACATATGAGAAAAACTTGAAAACATCAAAAAACCACACAAAAAAAAAAAAGAAAGAGAGAGAGAGTCAAAGACCATAGCACACCATGAAATTCTCCCACGATTGCCTATCACATTATGCCTAGGAGTCACTGTTTCTGATCTCAGCTAAGGCAGCATGGTTTGTTTGTCATGCTTCAGTCCCTCTAACCGCACACCTTAATCACACACACCCAACCAGGTAATCAGATGGCCTCGAATGCCAGTTCCTTGCTTCAGGTCAAGGCTTCGAATCATCATCACGATGCTTTATGTGCCTGTTGCTCTTTCATTTCATGTGACGGTCTTCTCAGGTGAGGTATAATGCATCAAGTGGCACTGCAAATTAAAAAGAAAAACAAAAGACATCACATAAATAAAGTATTTCTCAATTATAATACTAAATCAGAAGGTTGGGATGAACACTGCATGTTAATTCCTTCTTTAACATATACCATTTTGATGCAACATCGTTTCTACATTAAGTCCCAAGTTCTTGAGCACATATTTTGGGTTGTCCAATCCCCTGAATTCTTGTGGCTGCTCATATAAACAAGTAGACAGATATCTGGTATCATGAACATGACCAAGATGGAGGCTGTAGCTCGGGTAACAAGGCATATCCACAATGCGAAAAGGTACATACTCCTCTTATCCTGACAACCAGAAACAGCTGCAGCCTTGTGAGACACTTCTTTGAACAGATCTGTAACGGCGCACCGACAAACAAGAACTATTCATAATCTGAACTGCTGTTTTTGCCGCTGTGCTTCATACTTGCAGAGGCTTTCAGAACTCATTTGGTTATGCTGTTCCACCCTCCTGACCATGTTTTAAAAAACCAACTCCACCTGTACCAGAAAAATACATACTTGAGGAAAGACTGAAGACTGAGTAACTCAATCTAAGGTTCTGCAGTACCAGCTTTTTATGAATATTGCTAGCAGAATCAAAGAGTGATTCACTTTTGCCCATAAGAGAGTGGTGCAAGGAAAACTCAATGCAAGGAAGCCAAGAAATCACTATATATATATATATGTGTGTGTGTGTGTGTGTGTGTGTGTGTGTACATATACATATACATGTGTGTATATATATACACACACACACATATGTGTGTATATATGTATACATACACACATATATATATCCATTAGGAGTTATTAAATTTTCCATATTATATGTTGTTTTATGTGACTATGATTATGAATCTTGGAATCATTGCCTCCTTACTATGACCACTTGCAGAAAAAAAAAAAGAAACTCTCTAAAACATCTATCAGATATTCAAGCATGGCCCTATCAAGTAATCAGAACTTCCTGTTTGTTTCTTATGAGAAAGGAATGATCAATACATCACATCACCTGGGCAACAAACTGTTCGATCAGAAAAATAAGGTAATCAACAGTGTATTAATAAATGTATATATATATATATATATGTATTAATAAATATATATATATATATATATATACATATATATATATATATATAATATGAAGTGAGTTCTTTACATCTCAACAAAAGCTAAGAGAAAAATCACTTATATATCAGATATCAAGCAATCTGTTCTATCTGTGTACATAGCGCTCATATCTGAATTCTATCGTCACCTCCATGGCTCCAACCTACAAACTTAGGGTTCCTGTTTCACAGGTCATGATCAGCTTTCAATGTGAAATGTATTCTAATCATTATGTTTTGACATCTTAGATTAACTTATATCAACGAATTGCTATCAATGCAGCATGTATTGACATCTTAATCATTATGTTTTATCTAAGGCGAACATGAAGTCAGTTGCAAATGTCAATAGCTTATCCTGAAGTCCCCTGTCTGGAAACATCAAAGAATTAGAGAGGTATCCTGTGTTACAGATGATGTAAAAAAGTCAAATGAACATCACAATTATTCTAGCATATCGTATATTACAGAAATTCATGTCAAATTAACATAAAACTATGCAGAAAGAGGTGAAGCTAATTCAGGAATTAATCTTATATGCAATCTATTGTTCCCAACAATAAGCAATAAAAAAGTAATAGGCTCTACCTAATCAAGGTTCCAATGCAAGGGATATTATGAACTGCATATGAACGAGGAGTTGAATCAGTATCCTCTCCTCAGGTCCACCTTACATAGCACTGGTCACCAATGAGACTCAAGAATCAATTGAAATTTGAAGATGAGGTCCACTATTTTCTTGAGATGCAGACAACAAATTACTGACTGTGCTTATTATATAATCTTTATTAATAGAAGATGAATTATGTCAGTCCAGTTTTGTAATTCTCCTGACATGTCAGCCATAACTATATTCATTAAATTTGTCTATTTGGGACTAATCATGGTGCATTATGCCACCTCTAGGCCATAAATCTTATCAAAGTGGAAACCAAACTACATATCCTAACATTTTTTTGTGTTCAACAATGAATGGGAAAGTCATGATATTGTAATCAATCTTGTTGTAATGATTTAAAACATTGAATGACGTTTCATGCAAACTGGTATAAAACAAATGGTACATACCAATCCAAGCATGTTTCAGGCAGTAAAAAATAGTTTTCCCATCAATTAGGGCTCACGAACGCAAGCCCACACCCTCTTCTCCATGCATAAGAAGCGTGGAATCGCTACTTTCTCTAACGCGCTCTCTCCCCCTTCCTCTTAGGTCCCCTCGCACTTGTTAACTGGTCCAAGTAGGCGCCTTCAATTGGGTGCGGTCCGGAAGCATGCCTAGGCCGAAGCACCACTGGGCAAGCCAAGTGCCCACCTGAGTGAAATCAAGTTTGGGTCGAGCCTATTCATTAATTCTAGTTCGGTTAAACTAAATCAACACCTCTTCAACTTAACCCCCCTCCCTCTGTGCGAACATATGGCCAAGTGCCCAACTGAGTGAAATCAAGTTTGGGCCGAGCCTATTCATTAATTCTAGTTCGGTCAAACTAGATCAACACCTCTTCAACCCAACCCCCCTCTCCCCATGCAAACGTATGAGCCCCTACCCCCTTCAGAATCCCAATTGAGGAATAGAAGAGTGTGATCATTGTCTTCCTCTCTGTCAGCAAACAGTGGTGACGGCATCTTCCTCTACATCAATAAAAGATGACAACATCTACCTCCGACGAGCTCTTCCTCCTGGACCCCAACAGAACCTCTTTCCCTCCTCCTTCATCACAGTCGCCTACATCCCCTTGTCACCCGAGCTTTCTCGAAACCCGAGAGCTTTCCCAAAGCTCGACTGCCTCGTCTTCTACCGCTGCCCCCCTTTGATTAGGATTCTTCCACTACCTCTCCCCCTCTGTCACCAACATCTTCCCCCCTTTCGCTGCAACTCTCCCCCTATTGTCCTCCTCACACAGCCAACATCTTCCCTTACCTCTCCCCCCTCCTCCCAAGCTTCCTCGACAACCTCCTCCTCCTCCCTGATACCTCCCCTCCCAACTCTTGAACCCTAACAGGCCCCTCTCCTTCCTCCTTCTTTCCCTCCCAATCGACAACCACCCAACCGAGAGCAACCCACCTCCCATACCCAACAGCCCCCTACCCTTCTCCTCGGATAGCTCCATGCTCCCCTCTCAGCTGATGGCGACCCCCTCTCCATCCTCCTCCTTCTTCTATGTTATTTTTTATCAATATTTTTTTAATTTTAATATTCGAGAGTATGCTACTTTACTCGAGCGAGTGCCTTGCATCTAGGGTGTTTTAATACCTTGGTGTCATTTAGCGCCCAGCGCCTTTGACGACACTAGTCACTGTCGCCTCCTCCTAATAATATGCTACAAAAAAAAAAAACTCCCCCGCCCCAGTCTCTTCTGGTCTAGATGGTACCATGTTATAGTGCCAGTATGTCAGATCTGTACCAATCCTGTACTGGTTTAGGCTGCAAGCGGCATCAAAACTGGACCAAATTTTAAACCCTGGTTGTGGGTGCCAATAGCATTTGCTTGTCCACTTTGAGGCTAGTCTGGCAAGATGCAGTCATTGTCTTAGCGTTCTTGCAAAGGGGGTACATCAGTCACACTATACAAATCATTATCAATTTATCATTATCATTAACATAACCATCGACCCTTCCATTAAGTATTCAGGCTTTTCCCCAGTACTTTTGTTGACAAGTTTAATTTTGCTAAAATGCTAGAATGAGATAGATTTGTAAGGTTAATGGAAAGGAGGTAAATTAATTGGTTGGTTGATTCTTAGTTAAAAAGTCAATAGCATATTTACCACGAATAACCAAACTTTTCTAGCAACTCTATCAAGTCAAGGAGATGAAGAAATGAGATACTTCATCACAAGAAGAAATTATCTTTTTTTCTTTAACAAGCTTCCAGAAAAGAATAAAAAAAGGCAACACTATTTTTGGACTAAACAAGTATTTGGTGACCAGTGGACTGAGTCACCGCAATGAAATCAGGATTGAATTGTCGATCTAAGTCTAACTTTGAGAAGAAAAGAAATAGGGACTTGATGGGGCTTCCGCACCCAGCCAAAAAGAGGGTGCCATGTATACATGGATAATTGATGCAAGGTCTATACAGCCTTACCCCTACAAGTATAGAGATTGTAACCGCACACCAGTCATGGTCGCCAAAAGATCTGTGCAGGTTCTTGACAAGCAATCAAGATTTTCTTCATTGCTTACGTAATCTTTTGAACCCTACTCTCATAACTTAGAACAAAGTATCAACAAAAATCGAGTTGGTATTACCTAAATAACTTTGTAGGACTCAGTTTCCCAACAATACCATAATATCCCAATCTTGTTCGTTCATTATCTTCTTCTTCTTCTTCTTTTTCTTCTTCCTATATTTGTGACAATTGGAAGGACATTGCACCGTAAAGAATTATAAACATAATCAATCAATCGAGAGAAAGAACAAACCCTAGAAAAAATAATGTCAAATTTTGCTCAAATTTGTTGATGAGGCATCCGTGAGTAAGCTTTGAGGCATTGGATCTGACCTTTCGACGAACAGAATTAGAAGCCAGATCAGGCGGTATCTATTTCTTCCAGATCGGAAGAAATCGGAAGCCTCCTCGTTCTTCTACCCTTCCAAATCGTAAGCCTCCCAGCCAAGGACTAATGCACCGTCGTCTTCGTCGGAGGGCCTCTGCGTGGCCCTCGTCGATGCCGTCCTCCCCGATGCGGGTGGGAAATGGGGAGACGGCGGCTCGGGCGAAGGCCTCCATTACGGAATCCCCCCCAAGGGCGCGCAGTCCTTGAGCCCAGCGTCCTCCAGCCTCGGCGGAACGAAGGAGGCAGCCTCGGCCGCGGCCTCGTGGAGCACCATGCCCCTCTCCTCCGTCACCCCCCATCCCCAGTAGATGTTTCGAAAGACGCACCGGCGCGCCCTACGATATTGGATGCATCTCTTATAGCCAGATCCAACTAACTGATCCGGCCCGAAAAGTTATTGGGCCAAGCCCAAACCATATGACCTACGTTTGGCACTTATCATGTCCATAATATGTTAATTCCTTTATAAATATTTGTTTATATTATTGATAATTAGATTGAGTTTTGTTTAAGGGATAATTTTCACAGTAAAATTAATATCCAATATATTATTTCGTTTATTTTATTAGAAAAGAATCTGAGGCACTTTTTGGAGGTATATTACAAAACGATAAAAAAGGCTTCCTAAATAGAGTGGTTTTGAATCCTATACGGATTAGAAAGTTGAAGAGTTGAATGCTGCCAAATGTGATTCTTCTCTCAGAAACATCCTTTCAAGTCTTGCAGTAGCCTAACCGCGGAATTAAAGGTTAAATGAGATGCCTACATTGGCTAAACGCCATTGTTGAGCATTACTAGCTCGTCATGTGGCTCCAAACAAGAATGGTCATGGTGATAAGGAGAAGTAACCAGGTCACATGCACGGGTAAGACGATCTCTGCTCGATGAGCTGCGCCTGTGACGGAAGGAGCCAAGTCGCAAGAGACCAACGCTCCCGCCACCACCCAAGACTCAATCACTAGTTCACTTTAACCAAGAACGGCTGTGTCAGGAACATGGTGAAGCAATCCTTTCGCCGACACCAGCCGTGAATGGTGGGCAAGTGGGTGGCCGTATGCTTCTCCCTAGCACTCGGGTGCTACCGTGATCACTCTTCTTCTTCTTCCATTGGGTGTTCTTGTGATTCTTTTGAGGCTGTTGAGGTGAATGCACTGTTCTATTTCCCAGAGGAAGAAGGTCAAGTGTTCTTCTCCACCCTCTCTTTTGCTGCATTCCAGAGAGAGAGAGAATCAGAGTTATAATTGCTTTTGTCCTCAAGCAGCTACGAGCGATCGAGCAAGACAAAAGCATGGCAACATAAGAGCATCTCCGTACCTTTATCTTCTGCAACACACTACAAGAAGAACTGATAAGAATCCAACCTTAACAATTAGTAGTGGCACTAAACAAATGAATTAAGAGCGATACAACATTCAACTGCTTTTGTTCTCCTATAAATGTATTCTCGTCTTCCTTCTTTTTCGTGTTCTACTTGGGGGAGGAGGAAGACAGTACATGTGATAACAGAGTTTTTAGCTTACAGACGAAGCAAGAGTCAACAATGGAGAAGTCCAACAATAAAGGCAGCAGCGCCAAGCTGAAGCATCGCCTCACTTGGATGCTGCTCGGCTCCTCTTGCACCACCACCACTACCATTGCAGAGGCCGCCCCTGAACCCTGTACAGATTTCCGCTACCGCAGCAGCCGCCCCAGTCGTGCGACCGACGACCACCGCCCCCGCCGCGTCGACCCAGTCGAGCGTGTCAAGCCATTCTTTTTCTTGATGAACAAGAAGGAGAATGATAAGGAAAAGAGGGCACTGATCGAGTCTGTGAGTCCGTCTGAAGGTAAGCAGCGGACCAAGGAAGCCTCTGAGAGGAAGAAGAAGAAGCAGAAGAAGGTGTTGTTCGATGCTTATGGATTCACCAGCTCTTCTTCCTTGGACAGCGAGAACGATCACGATCTCTTCAGCAGTTATGAAGAGGAGAAAGACGAGGACGAATCAGGGGCTCTGTTCTCATCCAAGAGCTTCTCCACCGAATCCTCTGAATTCTACCACAGCAGCAGGAAGAAGAAGAAGAAGAACACGAGGAGAAAGAGCATGAAATCCACCCGGCGCCCGCCAAGGAGACATGTGAAGCATTCCCAAGAACCGCAGCCGCTGGTCTCCATCTCATCGTCCGAGAAGGAAACGAAGCCGGAGGCAGCGGCGTACATTGCTGGGTTCCCGGTGGTGAAGCGATCCACCGACCCTTACGGCGATTTCAGGAGCTCAATGGCGGAGATGATCGTGGAGCGCGGCATGAGCAGAGCTCGCGACTTGGAGCGGCTCCTCCACGCTTACCTCCACCTCAACTCCCCTCGTCACTATCAGGCCATCCTCGAGGCGTTTTCCGATGTATGCGAAGCTATCTTTGGCAAATAGCTGAGCACTTGGATCGACAGTGTAGATTACAGTGTTCATATCGTTGTTCCACATCAACAGTCTAACGCCCTTATTGCTACCTGCACTCTAATTGAAGCTCGATCCTGCTCTGTTCTCTCTAGATTTGTAGATGTCAGCTCACTATCTACTGTAATTTAGGAATGTTAGAGCTAACTCCAGGAAATTTACCACAAGTTAATTTTGGCAACCCAACAAGACAATAAAACGGAAAGAATAAAAGCGAGACAAAGAACAAACAAAACACCAGAACACCAGATATACGTGGTTCGGTCAATTGACTTTGACCTACATCCACGGAAGAAAGAGGAGCAAATTACTACTGCAAAAGAAGGACAATTACAAATGCCTTAGGAAGATGTTCCTAGGTCATAAAACACCCTTAGATACTAAACAAGAAAAACCAAACTATAAGTCCAAACTATTTAAATGAGTATAGACTTTCTTGTGGTGCCACTTATGGTACCTCTTGTGGTGCATCTGACTTCAAAGCTCAGGCCCTTATTTATAGTTCCAAGGTGAGACAATAAGTCTGATTTTCCCGATGTGGGACTATGGGACTTGCCAAACTAACAAATCTCCACCTTGGCATGTCCCAACAAAACTTGCTCCACCTTCTTCATAACAGCCCCAACGGGCAATCACCAACAATGAACACCAACCAAGTCCAAACACTGCTTGAACTTGTAAACCGGAAGAGACTTCGTAAGCATATCAACTGGATTGTCCTTCGTATGAATTTTCTGAACAAGGACTTTCCCCTCAGCAATGGTATCCCATTTGCATCCAACAATTTTCTTACTCGAATGCGGCTTCACAAGATCCCAAGTTCTATTCCGATGGAGAGACTCAATTTCTTCATTCATCGCAATCAACCACTTAGCGGAATTATCACAAGAAACTGCATCTGAGTAGGAAGTAGGCTCACCAACTTCACTTGTCTCTTCTGCAACAGACAAAGCATATGCAACCAAATTTGCATATCTTTGTGGTGGTCGAATTTATCTCCGTGGTCTATCCTTGGCTATGGAATATTGCTTCCTCTGGATCATCTGCGTCAGTAGACTCGGGACCACCTACTGGCATTCTTTGAGTAGAAGAGTTCAACTTAAAAGAATCTGAACTACCAATCTCAAGCTCCACCTGCTTCTGCGCACTATCATTTGTACAACTAGTAGAATCCTCTTTGGAAGATAACATAAATAATTCATCAAAAGTAACATCTCTACTGATTATAAATTTTGGGGATTTGGGATCAGAACACCATAATCTGTATCCTTTCACCCCTAGAAGCATACCCAAGGAAAATGCACTTTTTAGCCCGAGGCTCTAATTTTCCTTCATTTACATGCATGTATGCTGGACACCCAAAAATTTTTAAATCAGAATAATCAGCAGGAGTACCTGACCAAACTTCCTCCGGAGTTTTAAAGTTAAGTGCTGCAGAAGGAGCGCGGTTGACAACGTAACATGCCATATTAATCGCCTCTGCCCAAAAGTCTTTTGTCAACCCTGCATTTGAGATCATACACCTCGCTCTCTCTAAGAGTGTTTTGTTCATACGTTCGGCCACACCATTTTGCTGAGGCGTCATCCTAACAGTGCGATGCCGAACGATTCCTTCATTTTTGCAGAATTCTTCAAAATCACCTTCACAAAATTCCATGCCATTATCTGTTCGAAGTCGCTTAATCTATTTATATGTTTGCTTCTCAATCAAAGCCTTCCATTGTTTAAAGGTTAGAAAAACATCATTTTTATGCTTCAGAAAATAAACCCAAACTTTCCTGGAATAATCATCAATGAAAGTCAACATATACCTGGCACCACCCTTAGATTGAACATGAGCTGGACCCCAAAGGTCTGAATGAATATAGTCAAGAGTACTTTTCGTTTTGTGAACTGCCGGAGAAGTGAAGCTAACTCTTTTCTGCTTTCCAAAAATGCAGTGTTCACAAAAGTCCAGTGGCCCAATACTCTGTCCGCAAAGTAGACCTCTTTTGCTCAATATGCTCAAACTTTTTTCGCTCATATGACCCAAACGCATATGCCATAATTTGGTGATGTCAGAATCAGACAATGATGATGACGAAACTGCAACTGAACCTGTGACAGTAGTTCCCTGCAGAATATACAAGCTACCAGACCTACAAGCTTTCATAACAATAAGGGCACTTCTAGAAACTTTCATAACTCCACCTTCAACTGTGTATTTACACCCAAGGGCCTCTAGGGTGCCTAAAGAGATGAGATTCTTTTTCAAATCAGGAACATGTCTAACATTAGTGAGCGTCCTCACAATACCATCATGCATTTTAATTCGGATTGTGCCTCTACCAACAACATCACATGCGGCATTATTGCCCATCAAAACAATTTCACCATTACAAGATTCATATGTGGAAAACAAATCCCTATTGGGACACATGTGATAAGAACAACCTGAATCTAAAATCCATTCATTTTTAGACCTCGTCCTGTCATCAATAGCAGAAAAAATATTTCCAACAATCTCATCAGTTGCAACACTAACTTCAACGGATTCAGTAGTTTTTTCAACAAATTTTTCCTTTTTCTTTAATTTATTTTTCAATTTAAAGCAATCAGATTTAATGTGCCCCATTTTATGACAATATCTGCATTCCAAATTTCTATGTCTGGATTTAGATCTAGATTTAGATCTACTACAGTCAAATTCTCTTTTATCCATTCTCCCCCTAACAACCAGACCCTCAGCCTGATTCTCTCTACTTTCCCCAGTGATATTCCTGTCTATCTGCTCCTTAGATTTCAGTGCAGATTTAATTTCTTGATAAGAAACTGTTTCTTTTCCATAAATCAAAGTATCACGGAAATGCTTAAAAGATTGGGGAAAAGAACACGAGCAACAAAGCCTTATCCTCATCATCAATTTTTGCATCTATATTCTCCAAATCCATAACCAAAGAATCAAACTTATCAAGATACGAGAGTATAGATGTACCTTCAGTCATTCGAAGCATATACAAACTCTGCTTCAAGTAGAGACGATTCTCCACTATCCTCTTCATGTACAAGGCTTTAAGCTTGTCCCACATGCTCTTAGTCGTAGTCTCCGTAGCTACCTCCCGTAAAATCTCGTCAGAGAGGTTTAGAATGATGCTGGATCGGGCCTTCTTATCCATACCCGCAAGATCTTCTTTTGACATATCATCTGGAATGCTCTCGGCTCCCTGTAATACCAAATCAACTCCGTCTTGAACTAGAATGGCCTCCATCTTGAGTTGCCACAAGCCGAAATTGACATTTCTGTCGAATTTCTCGACAACAATTTTTGTTATTGTCATCGTTGCCAAAAGATCCTAGAACTAGTCTCTGATACCAGTTTGTTAGAGCTAGCCCCAGGAAATTTACCACAAGGTAATTTTGGCAACCCAACAAGACAATAAAACGGAAAGAATAAAAGCGAGACAAGAACAAACAAAACACCAGAACACCAGAACACCAGATATACGTGGTTCGGTCAATTGACTTTGACCTACATCCACGGAAGAAAGAGGAGCAAATTACTACTGTAAAAGAGGGACAATTACAAATGCCTTAGGAAGATGTTCCTAGGCCATAAAACACCCTTAGATACTAAACAAGAAAAACCAAACTATAAGTCCAAACTATTTAAATGAGTATGGACTTAAACCAAAGCAAACACTTAGGTTTTTCTTGTGGTGCCACTTATGGTACCTCCTGTGGTGCATCTGACTTCAAAGCTCAGGCCCTTATTTATAGTTCCAAGATGAGACAATAAGTCTGATTTTCCCGATGTGAGACTATGAGACTTGCCAAACTAACAAGGAACCGTAATCACACATCCATGTTCCACGGGAGAACTCAAATTACATGAGGCAATTATCACCTTCATGACCTCCTTTTATTTCTGTCATTGTGTTTACATGATATCAAGCTACTGTGTTGGCCATTGTAACCACACTGTGACATTTATGTTGAGATGAACGAAGCTTAGATTCCATGCTGCTGCTATACGTGACCCCAACCACATTGGAATCAAGGTCTAAAATGTGACCAAATGGAAGCCAAATCTGGATTCAATTGTCCTTCCGGTATCGCACCTCATTGACTACACCTCGTGGGTGTGGATTCTCTTGTCGGCAGCCCCATAGGGTTCAGGGTTTTCTCGAGCACAAGATTGAGCTGATCTTGGTCGTCCAAGCTGTTTGGGATCGAACACATGAGCTGCACTGTTAGGGTTCTTCTCGAAATCGAGGCCTTGGATCCTTCTCTTCTTCCTCGTCATGGAAGCACGCCATTTTACGTCAATCATGGAGAAAGATGTCGTCTTCCAAAGACAGCAGTCACTGAATCGGTCCGGGGACGGTTGATACAGTCCCCCATTAAGTGGAGCGAGCTCTCTCTGTTGGGCTGATGGCCCATATTCAGCCCATGTGGGCTTTATCAGCCCACAGCTCACACCCCCTCTTAACCTAACCCTAATTAAGATTAGGGGGGTGTGGTGGCTGCGTTTTAGAGGCAGATTAAAGCTATAAAAAGGCAGCAACGAGGCAGATTTTTGGAGCGACGAGATTCCAAAGAGAAGAAGGAGAACAAGGCAGAAGAGGAAGAGAAAGAAAGGGAAGAAGACAAGGACAACGCAGAGAGACTGTTCACAATCATCTAGCAGTATTCTCATCTCAGGTTAGATCAAATCTACAGTAGGCTCTTGCTGTGATTACTTGGGAGGTTTTAGATATTGTGGGCAGTAACGTGATCCTTGTATCCCAGTTATTCTCTTGTGGTTGTTGCTTGGGTTTTGGGCAAGAGATTGAGATTTGTAAATTCATTATTCTCATAGTGGATTATCTCTAGTTTGCCCCGTGGTTTTTACCCTTCACATTGAAGGGGTTTTCCACGTATATCTTGGTGTTCTGTTTGATTGTGTTTCCATTTTATTCCGCTGCGTATTTTGGTCTTCTAGTATTTGTTCCTATACAAAGGTTATTCCTGTTTATATCCCCATCAACTGGTATCAGAGCGGGGTTTTGGTGATTTAATTTTTGTATTTGAACATGGAGGCCAGTAATATTTCTCGCATGATTAGTTTGAATGGAAATAATTAGATGATATGGAAACCAAGAATGGAAGATCTCTTGTATTGCAAAGATTTGTATGGACCTTTGCAAGGGGATAGTGCAAAACCTACAACTATGATAGATGATGAGTGGAAGAGGTTAGATCGAAAAACAATTGGATTTATTAGACAGTGGCTTGATGATAGTGTATTTCACCATGTTTCTACTGAAATTTCTGCATATTCTCTTTGGAAAAAATTGGAAAGTCTCTATGAAAGAAAAACAGCTGGCAACAAAGCTTTTTTGATCAGAAAACTTGTGAACCTAAAATATAGAGAGGGTGCTTCTATTGCTGAGCATTTAAATGAAATGCAGAGTATTACTAACCAGTTATCCTCTATGAGAATGTCTCTTGATGATGAGTTGCAGGCATTGTTACTTCTCAGTTCATTACCAGAAAGTTGGGAGACACTGGTGGTTTCCCTTAGTAATTCTGCGCCAGATGGTATTGTCACTATGAGTCAAGTAACAAGCAGTTTGTTGAATGAGGAGTTGAGAAGAAAGAGTTCGGCAACATCTCAGAATGATTCATAAGCACTTATCTCAGAGAACAGAGGAAGGTCAAAGTCTAGAAGCAGTTCACGTATGGGTAGGAGCAAGTCAAGATCAAGAAAAGATATTGTTTGCTATAACTGTGGTGAGAAAGGACATTACAAGAACCAATGTAAGCAACATAAGAAGAACAAGAAAAAGGGAAAAGAAGTGGAGTCTACAGAGTCAAAGGATAATACTACAGCTACAGTGCAGGGTGGTGATTATTTGATTTTATCTCCTTCTGATGATATTTTTTCTTGTGTGTGTCAGGATCTTGAGTGGGTGATTGACACAGGTGCTTCTTATCATGCTACACCACGGAGGGAGTTTTTTGCTACATACAGGTCTGGAAACTTTGGTGTTGTCAAGATGGGCAACTATGGCACAGCAGACATCATTGGCATGGGTGATATCCATTTAAAGACCAACCTTGGCTGCAAGTTGGTACTTAAGGATGTGAGACATGTGGTTGACTTGAGGCTGAATTTAATTTCAGTTGGAAGACTAGATGATGAAGACTATGAAAGCATATTTCACAGAGGGCAATGGAAACTCAGTAAGGGTTCTCTTGTTATAGCTAATGGAAAGAAATGTCATACTTTGTACAGGTTGCAGGCTAAAGCTTATGGTGAGCAGTTAAATGCTACAGAGAAAGACTTCAGTATGGAGTTGTGGCATAGGCGATTGGGACACATGAGCGAGAAGGGGCTGCAAGCTCTTTCCAAGAGAGAGGTATTACCAGATCTCAGAGGTATACATCTGAACCCTTGTATTGATTGTTTGGCTGGTAAACAACATAGAGTTTCATTTGCTAGTGCTGCTTTGTCTAGAAAAATGCATGCCTTAGACCGTGTTTATACAGATGTATGTGGTCCTTTGAGGACAAAAACTCCTGGTGGATCTGTTGATGTTCTTGGTATAAGTGGTGCACTTTATTTTGTCACTTTTATAGATGATTTTTCCAGGAAAGTTTGGGCTTATGCTTTGAAGACCAAAGATCAGGTTATTAATGTCTTTAAAGAGTTTCATGCCAGGGTTGAAAGGGAGACAGAAAGGAAATTGAAATGCATAAGATCAGATAATGGTGGTGAGTATACAGGATTGTTTAATGACTATTGCAGGTCACATGGAATCCAACATGAGATGACAGTTCCTGGTACACCTCAGCATAATGCAATTGCAGAGAGGATGAACCGCACCATCATGGAAAAGATTAGATGTATGCTTTCACAGGCCAAGCTACCCAAAAGGTTTTGGGATGAGGCTTTGAGGACTGCAGTTGATGTGATCAACTTATCACCATATACAGCCCTAGATGGTGATGTTGCAGAGCATGTATGGTCAGGGAAAGATGTTTCCTACAGGCATTTGAAAGTGTTTGGTTGTCGTGCATTTGCACATGTTCCAGATAATGAGAGGTCCAAGCTGGATGGTAAGTCTAAAGAATGTATTTTTCTTGGTTACTCACATGATCAGTTTGGTTACAGGCTTTGGGATCCAGAAAAGCAGAAGGTGTTCAGGAGCAGAGATGTGATCTTCTTTGAGGATCAAACCTTTGAGGATTTGAAGAAGAAGGCACCAGCCAAGACTTCTGCAGAAGGATTAGCAGATTGTGACCCAGTTACTCCTCCAGTATATCAGGGTGATGGGGGAGATATGCAGGAAGATGGTGTAGAACCTGATATTGATCTACCTGTAGGACATGTTGAGCAAGAAGAAGTAGGAGAGCAAGTTCCCGCAGAACCTCAATTGAGAAGATCTTCTAGACAACGTCAACCTTCCAGAAGATACTCTACAGATGAGTATGTGATGCTTACTGATGCAGGTGAACCAGAGAGTTACCAGGAAGCAGTTGAGAGTGAGCAGAAAGAGAAGTGGTTAGTTGCTATGCAGGAAGAGATGGATGCTCTTCAGAAGAACCACACTTATGATTTGGTGCTGCTACCAAATGGAATGAAGGCCTTGAAGAACAAGTGGGTTTTTAGGTTGAAGACTCAAGAATATTGTTCTCAACCAAAGTACAAAGCTAGATTGGTTGTGAAAGGCTTTGGTCAAAAGAAAGGTATTGACTTTGAAGAGATATTTTCTCCTGTTGTTAAAATGTCTTCTATTCGTGTTGCTCTTGGTATTGCTGCTAGCCAGGACTTGGAGGTTGAGCAGTTAGATATGAAGACAGCTTTCCTTCATGGTGATTTGGAGGAGGAAATTTATATGGAGCAACCAGAAGGCTTCAAAGTCAAAGGTAAAGATAATTTTGTCTGCAAGTTGAAGAAGAGCTTGTATGGGCTAAAGCAAGCTCCAAGACAGTGGTACAGAAAGTTTGATTCATTTATGACAGAAAATGGATACAAAAGAACGGCTTCAGATCATTGTGTGTACATCAAATGGTTTGGTGAGGATTTTATTATTCTCTTACTTTATGTTGATGACATGCTTATTCTTCGGAAAGATATGTCTAAAATTGACAGGTTGAAGAAGGAAATGAGTGAGTCTTTTGCAATGAAGGACATGGGGCCAACAAAGCAAATACTAGGCATGCAGATTTCTCGTGACAGGAAAAACAAGAAGATTTGGTTGTCACAGGAGAAATACATCGAGAAGGTATTGGAAAGATTTAGTATGAGCAATGCTAAGCCAGTTGGTTCTCCTCTTGCAGGTCACTTCAAGTTGTGCTCAGAACAGAGTCCGTCAAGTGATGAGGAGAAGGAGAAAATGCAAAAGGTTCCTTATGCTTCAGCAGTTGGAAGTTTAATGTATGCAATGGTATGTACGAGGCCGGACATCGCATATGCAGTGGGTGTTACTAGCAGATTTCTTGCAAATCCAGGCAAAGAGCACTGGGCAGCAGTGAAGTGGATTTTTAGATATCTCAGAGGGAGCTCTAAGATTTGTTTAAGCTTTGGAGGTGGACCACCTGCGTTAACAGGTTACACAGATGCAGATATGGTAAGAGATATAGATACGAGGAAGTCTACTTCAGGTTATGTACTTACTTTTGCAGGGGGAGCTGTGTCATGGCAATCCAGGTTACAAAGGTGTATTGCTCTCTCCACCACAGAAGCAGAATATATTGCTGCTACAGAGGTATGCAAAGAAATGTTATGGATGAAAGAATTCTTACAAGAATTGGGGCTGAAACAGGAAAATTATGTGGTGCATTGTGACAGCCAGAGTGCCATCCATTTGTGTAAGAACCCAATGTTTCATTCCAAGTCAAAGCATATAGATGTCAGATACCACTGGATTCGAAATGTATTTGAAGAGAAGCAGTTGCAGCTTCAGAAAATTCATACAGATGACAACGGAGTAGACATGTTGACGAAGACCTTAACAAAAGAAAGACAGGAGATATGCCGACAGTTGGTCGGTATGGCTTCACATTGAGGAGTCATGGGACAGCCTCCCTTATGGGCTGAAGGGGGAGGTTGTTGGGCTGATGGCCCATATTCAGCCCATGTGGGCTTTATCAGCCCACAGCTCACACCCCCTCTTAACCTAACCCTAATTAAGATTAGGGGGTGTGGTGGCTGCGTTTTAGAGGCAGATTAAAGCTATAAAAAGGCAGCAACGAGGCAGATCTTTGGAGCGACGAGATTCCAAAGAGAAGAAGGAGAACAAGGCAGAAGAGGAAGAGAAAGAAAGGGAAGAAGACAAGGACAACGCAGAGAGACTGTTCACAATCATCTAGCAGTGTTCTCATCTCAGGTTAGATCAAATCTACAGTAGGCTCTTGCTGTGATTACTTGGGAGGTTTTAGATATTGTGGGCAGTAACGTGATCCTTGTATCCCAGTTATTCTCTTGTGGTTGTTGCTTGGGTTTTGGGCAAGAGATTGAGATTTATAAATTCATTATTCTCATAGTGGATTATCTCTAGTTTGCCCCGTGGTTTTTACCCTTCACATTGAAGGGGTTTTCCACGTATATCTTGATGTTCTGTTTGATTGTGTTTCTATTTTATTCCGCTGCGTATTTTGGTCTTCTAGTATTTGTTCCTATACAAAGGTTATTCCTGTTTATATCCCCATCACTCTCCACTCTCCTTTGGTTCTTCCACCACGCTGTCTCTTCTATAAAAACCCTGGCTAATCTTCTTCTTGTCATCGTCCACCGAGTGTGTTAGTTCTTGGTGTTCGTGCTGGTTGACTCCATGGATCGCTTCCGTTCTCTTCTTACATTGTTCTTAGTGAGTGGAGCGAGCTTTAGACGTCCTCTGTTCTCGATTTATTTTGCCTTATAAGTTTCTTTCTCTAGATCTTCTTCTGTGTTCTGTTCCGTTTCAGCTTGCTGTAGTCGGTCATGCAGCGTTGCCTCCTCGGCTGGTCGACTGGAACTCGGTCGTCCCCAACACTCCCATGCCGAGCGCCATCAGTGATCTTATAAACCCTGGTCTCTCTTTGTTTCTTCTCTGTTGTCGTTCCTCTCTCTTCTTGGATGCTAACAAGCAATGAAATGCTTGGTCTTATGTTTGCAGATGTCACTGATGAGCAGAAGTCAGGTACCAATGTGAGCGTCGGCATGGGAGGCGTGAACGTGAGCTCCAAGGGGGATAGTGGCGGCGCCACCGTCAAAGTCGGTGAGGGCGGCGTCCATGTGGGCACCTGGAAGCCCGGTGGCGGAACCACCTTTGATGTCGGGGAAGAAGGTGTGAACGTGAACACCAGCCACAAGGGGGGAGGGCGGCCCGTTGTTGTCAGGGTGCCTTTCAGCAGTGGCTTGTCCTTCTCATATGCTGCCGCCGAGAGACATATCCATGATGACCCCAGCGTCGCCCTCTTCTACCTGGAGAAGGGCTTTAAGTCTGGCTCCAAGTCGAGCGTACAATTCAAGAAGACCACCACCGGCGCAGCTTTTCATCCGCGAAAAGAAGCAGAGTCCATACCCTTCTCGTCGGCGAAGCTCCCGGAGATTCTTAACTACTACGGCGTCAATCCTGGTTCAGCAGAAGCACTGGTGATGGAGAAGACGGTTCAAGAGTGCGAGAACCTGGCAGCGAGGGGGGGAGGCGCAGTTCTGCGCCACCTCGCTCGAGTCCATGGTGGAGTTCAGCATGTCGAGCCTGGGGACACGCGACGTCACGGCGGTGTCGACCGCCGTCGGCAAGGCGGGCTCGACGCTGCGGCTGTACACGATCACGGAAGGAAGCCAAGGCCCGGCTACAGACCGGTGGCGTGCCACCAGGTAGCATACAAGTACGCGGTATTCTACTGCCACACGACGGCGACGAGCAAGGCGTACAGGGTGGGCCTAGTGGGGGCAGACAGCGCAGTTGGCGGAGGCTGTGGCGGTGTGCCACACCGACACCAAGGCGTGGAACCCCAACCACGTCGGCTTGAAGGTGCTCGAGGTGAAGCTCGGCTAGGTGCCGGTGTGCCACTTCCTGCCGGAGAACCACGTCGTGTGGAGCCGCAGCACTTGAAGTAGCTCATCCACACCCTGCTGTGTTCAATAATGGAGAAAATCATAGTCTCTATCTGTGTGTTTGAGAGAGAGAGAGAGAGAGAGAGAGGCAGCTATTTGCTTCTCGTGTTGCACACGTAAATGCATCTTCGTTATGTAACAACAACAATAATAATAGCAGCATTTGGAGCTCTACGTTTGTAGGAAAGATTACATATTTTGCTCTCTCAATACAATTGCAAGAGGTCAAGAAGGAAAGAAAGATATCTGATCTCCAAATGGATCTTTGATAGTAATAGCTAGTTGACATAAGGACAGCGAAAGCCATGGGTACCTTACTGTTACTACATGTGTAGTGTGGGACTTCTCGACCTTTCCATCTAAAGACGAGAAGTGGGCGGGGCACTTTTGATGGATAAACCTATGGATGGGATAAAGGCAGTATCACATCAAGGTGTGGAAGGACGAGAGGGAACGGCATGGACGGATGAATGAGTTGCAACTGGCCTTTTGCTTCTCCTACGTTCTTGTTATTTTGGATCAATGGTGACTCACGTTGGGAATTAGCCGAGCTTTCGTCCCTCTGTCAGAGATCACATCGACGACAGGGAGTGATGGGAACAGCAGCTTGTTGTGACATCCACGTTGAGACCTCCATGGCCGCCGTCTCACGCATGTATCCATCTCCATCTGCTGCGTAGGAAGAGCTACCAAACGGCGGCCGGAGAGAGAGAGAGAGAGATCAGTTCTGGCTTACTGTGAAAGCGAATAGGTGTATGTGGACCGGAAAAATACTGTGAGTGGATCAAAACAGTTGACCACGGATACAAGTAGATAAGCTTAGGAATAAGAAAAGAGGAAGGGATTGCGGATGGATTGGATTGTTCGTAAGATTTTTCTGAGGGTGATGTCAACTTGTCATTGTGAACGGATTCCACACACACACGTTAAGATTTTTGGCCTCTCTCTCTCTCTCTCTCTCCTTTGACTTGTGTTAGTAAAGTCAAGTTGGCAGAGCCCACAACCGGTGGTGGGCTTGGCATCACCGGATTCTGGAGATCCGTCGCCACTTCCCCCTATTCTTATCACCACCACGCGTCTGTGACCTCCACCACCACCAAATCTAGTATAAATTCCGCCAGATCTTGGCCTCTCTTTATATCCGAAACCCACATCACTCGGCAGCCAAGTCAACGCCGCCCGCCTCTCTCTCTCTCTCTCTCGCTCTCTCTCCTTCTTTTCCATGGGCGACGATAACTGGGATCTTTACGCGGTGGTGAGAGGATGCTCCGCCGGCACTGCGGTGGACGTGGACGATCCCTTGTTTTCTCCCTTTCCTCCTTCCCTGTTGCAGGAGAGGGACGTCGGCGGCGAGAAGGGGAGGGCTTTTGGCTTCCCCGAGCTCGTGGGGACGTCGAGTTATCCGTACGGACTCCACGAGCTCTGCAAGCCTTTCTATGCCATGGAACTCCATCAAGAACCGCCTCTGATTCCTGCAGTCGGTGATCCCCGGCAATCTCAGCGGCAGAGCAGGCAGCCCCAGCGTCCGGTCTCCCAAGCTCTCCGTTCTGCGAGAAGGTACATCCTCTGCTCTCCTTTTCTTGCCTCGTTCCTTCTGATTCGAACACTAGAGGAGAAGGATTGCTGATACGTGGAAACGTTGGACCTGCAGGAAGAATCAGCAGAAGAAGGTAGTATGCCAAGTGGCTGCTCATGGCGTCCGATCCGACCTGTGGGCGTGGCGGAAGTACAGGCAGAAACCCATCAAAGGCTCCCCTTATCCACGGTAAAGCTGCAAAGGCCGTTCTTTTCCTTCGATTTCTGCTTCCAGGTTGTGATCTTAGGATGACGGTGTTGACATTTTGAGCGGGAAGCAGTTCATATTACAGGTGCAGCACCTCCAAAGGCTGCCAAGCACGGAAGCAGGTGGAGCAGAGCAGAGCCGACCCGGGGATGCTGCTCATCACCTACACGGCGGAGCACAACCACCCCATGCCCACCATCCGAAACTCGCTCGCAGGGAGCACCCGACCGAAGCTCCCCCCGCCTACCTCCGCCGACGGCGATAACCGTGACCAGCTGCTGCCGCCGAGCCCACTGTCGTCTCCCCTCGCCGACTCCGTGGAGGACGAGCTTCTCCTTAGGCGGCCGCCAAGGCAAGGTGAGGAAGCCGAGGAAGAAGAGGAGGAGGATACTCTGTTCTTGGGCATGGATACGGTGGCCGTCAGCTCCGGATACTTAGGCGAGAAAAGCGGCTTCGAGGACCAGTTCTGGCGTTCGCCATGGCCGGCCAGCTTCAACGCAGCGGCGGCAGACATGGCGATCTAATGGTGGAACACCTATCACGAAATTTTGATTCTGCTCCGCTGTCTGTGTCTGTGTTTCGTCTTCCTCGTTTCTCATCTGACCGAGAGGACAAGCATACTTCTGCTGGCTCTGTAATCTCCGTTTCTTCTCACACCACTGCCCAAGTGAGATTTTTAGCTACAATGTTCAGGTCATTCAAACAAGCAACAAGAAAATGAGATAATGATCATAAACACAAGACAATATATTTACGTGTAAACTAAAAACAAGTATCATGAATAAGATCAAATAAATTCTTTCACTAACCACTAAAAACAGAGCCTCAAACGCCCACATCATTTTTCCAAGCCAACTAAATGTATAATGTGATTGTAGAAAGTTAGAGTAAAGTTGGGAAGAACTTGGTTTTGGCAGTCCTCTGTATCTCATCACAACACATTCAAAAGGGGGAGAATGGACTACAAGTAACTAGGAGAAATTGTTATGTAGATTGGGTTCATTAGAACTATCAAAGCTTAAAAATTTCCATTACTTTTTTGACATGGTAATTGACTACTACCTTATCAAAGCTAGGGTGAATCAAAAAACTCAATCAAACTGAGATTAAATCGATCTAATTCAGTTCATCAATAATTTAATTTTAAAACTATAAAATAGTTCTAATTCGTATGTACTTTTTTGACATGGAGTTTGTAATTTCAGTTCAATAATTTACCAAAGTAATTAGATTGAGATTTAATACTAAAGTTAATCATTATGATGCTGCTAAATTCTTTCTCTCTCATTCTGAATGAACAAAAGCAGATGAAGGGAGATTAAGAGAGGAAGTGAGGATTGATGGTCTGAAAGGACCCTTCATCGTCTTCTTGGAATACATTCACCGGCAGAAGCAGCTTCTTGGAATACATCATCGGCAACATTGTTTAGCAGATCATATCGAGTGTTTAACACGCATTTCGTGTTCTGATTGCGTCGTCGTGATGAAGGTGATAGCTTTAGGTGAACGACACGTAATCTATCTCATTCTGGCATCCTTCCGTCTCTGCTCTCTTCTTCCTTCGCCAGTTGGGTCACCAAGTTATTTGTCGCCCTAAACTAATCTCTCTCCATGCTTTATCGTGCATGCGTGGTCAAGGCTTCAAACTCAAGCCTGGACTACGTGACACTCATATCTATAGTTTACATGAGAACGACGAGGTATAGTGGCCGTGAAGCTCCGTCCATATTGGGAGCAGTAATGGCAGTTGAACTGACATGAGGTTAGGTGGGGTGTCGTTGGTTGTCCTTCGTTGGATCTTGCGTCCATAGATCTCATGTTTGTCCACTCCTATCTTGTGGTTGACACTTCCCAACCTCTTCCCAACTCCCCACGCTCTTCTTCTCTCCTATATATAATCCACCTGCGGCAATCCCTGCACCTTCGAAGTTTCTCCGATGGAATCCTCGGAAGGAGCAGCGCCACCCTACTCTCCTTTCTTCCCTCATCTCGCGCCTTCAAGCTGGTCTCAGTGCCAACAGCAAGACCAGTCTGCTTCGCTCCCTCATCCGTGGGTGATGTCAGGTATCGTCGACTGGAATCTGCCGCTTCTACCGAGCACGATGGGACTGCAGCAGCTGCTGCAGCCAGCGCCGGCGGCGAGCGAGGACAAGGAGAAGGGGAGGGGTGCCGCCGGGAGGAACAAGAAGGTCATCAGGCCGAGGTTTGCTTTCCAAACGAGGAGTCCCAACGACATCCTCGACGACGGCTATCGTTGGCGGAAGTACGGCCAGAAAGCGGTCAAGAACAGCGTCCATCCCAGGTGAGTTGATGTCTTCTATATCCTTGTTCTCGAAATGTAGAAAGAGAAGGAGAAGGAGCAAGACAACAAGAAAACACTTGAATTCTAATTATATCATAGAGTAATACCACAGCAAAACAAACCTAAAAGAAGGGAGAGGCAATCAAAGGAGAAGCAATACAAGTTCTAATTATCTTAGAACGAGTAAAGACAGTGAAACTAAGAGAACATAGAGAGTGAAACTATGGAAAAATAAGAATCAATAACAATGTAATTACCTCTCTACATCTATAGAGATGTAAAAGTAGGCCTAATACTAAGTATGATTGCAGAAGACTGACATGAGGAGACATGACAGCAATTTTCCAGCTTCAAGATGATCCATCATATTGGAATTATTAGCATAAAACTCAGAAACTTGGCCTCTGAGATCACTGCATGCATATCTTTGCATATTAACGAATGGCTTTACCTCATACCAATCAATTCTTTTGCTTATTACATGTATCGATATTTAGGTTTTTGCACTCTCATCTAACCCTTCTTCTCTCCTCATGAATCAATCATTGCATGGATTGGAAGAAGCTACTACCGGTGCACTCACCACACATGCAACGTGAAGAAGCAAGTCCAACGTCTGTCCAAGGATACGAGCATCGTTGTGACCACATACGAAGGGATCCACAACCATCCATGCGAGAAGCTAATGGAGGCTCTGAGCCCCCTCCTTAAGCAGATTCAGTTCCTCACTGGATTCTGAGGTTGCTTTAACTTTAATTAGCTGATGTAGGAAGACAAAAGAAAGGAAGGAAAGAAGGAAGAAGAAAAGCATCTGCTTTGTAATAATGCATACCTAATTACTCCCTTTATTATGTAAAAGAATATATCGTAAACATCCAACAATAGTGTACTACTGCAGTACGTGTAATGAACAAACATATTTACTGCAACATTTGATTCTTTTTTCTTAATTTTGTTATTGGCAACCTCTTAGTTCATATAACCCTTAAAAAACTAATAAAATATAATTTTACTAAATACGATCCCTCAATTATCAATCGTATCCTTATTTTCCGTAACCCCTCAATTACCTTTAATTCATATAACGATTTCATTTGTCGGTCAATTATCCTCTTATGGGTCGACGTCAAAATCGTAATTGTATCGCCTGGGAGAAGGCATTTAAAGAGAAGAAGAGGAAGGAAGAGGAAGGAAAAAATTGTATGAAAAGAGTTGGAAAAATGTTGAAATTAAATGGTAAGTTAGAGGTATTTATATCTAATTATAGTGGGGTATTTTAGAAATATTGAAGTTCTTAAAATATGATTATAAATAGTAAAAAAGGGTTGGAGGATTGAATAATTGTACACTTTTAGGGTTTAAAAATAAATAAATTTTATTTTTTTTAAATGATAAGAGTGAAATGATAACGATGTGTCGTACTTATACGAGTGACTTATGTAATTAAAAAAAATCATGCCACTTTGAAAATCCTATCATTTCTATTAATTTATTGGCATTCCCTATTAAAAGAATAAGGTGGAATTATGTATGGAATAATATAAAAAATAGTTAAGATAATCAACAATAAATAGAAATAAACAAATAATGTACATAAGATTTAAATGATTCGATATTTTTTGCTTACCATTTAAGGAAAGAAATCTAAACATTTCACTTTGTGAAAACATTATGTATCTTCCTAATTTTAATAATATGAATAATATATTATTTTCTACTTAGTCTCTTTATAAACAAAGTATATTTCTTCAACATCACGTCATATAGAAACATTGCGATATATAAAGTATTTATAGTTCAATCAAAATCTCCTTTACCTCTAAATAAAAATCTTTCCACTCTTAAATATAGTGATCTAGAAATACAACGTTATCGATCCAACCTATTGTCTGTGGTATGCACAGGAAAAATACACGATAATGGATTTGAATCGAACGTCAATTGATGAGATACTTCTGATAGAAAAATTCATACCCATTCATTCTTCTCGGTGTCTTGGCTTTGAGTTCACATATCACACACCACGAATCAAAGAACAGAATCACATACACACAGCATTGACCCATTTAATCCTGCAAACAACAAGCAAGAGGAAGAGGATGGAGGTAATACAAGATGGCGAAGTCACCAACGATAGAGACCTCCAGCCTCACCACCACCCTCCGGCCAGGGTGATGATGCTGTTCCTAACTCATTTCCATATCAGTACAAGATCTTAAGATCAAAATATAAGAGTATACAATGAAGAAAAGAATAAGAAAGGAAGGATCTAGCATTTGCCAGATATCTATATATAACATATGGCTCCGTTGGGAGATGCTAATATGTATCGCACAATGTCCAGTGGCTTACTGTACATGAGAGGAGGATTCTGATGGAATAAGCAACATATCATCCTGGCAATTACATCGATATTTACTCAGCAAACACCATGAAAATTATTTTCATAAATTTCTAATCCTCGCAATTTCATAAATTACTTGGAGCAAGTAATGGAAAGGTGGTGTTAGTTGGTACTAGAAAGCTTTGGGTACGCCCATAATCTGGGAAGATGCTGTGTGCTCGGCGAGGGTCCATCGGAGTCGCTGTCATCCGTATCGGAAGACATCACTGCTAACTCGATCTCACCCAGCAGGTACTCCACAACCTGACATAAAGAGGTCGAGCAGATTGAAGCTACACAATTGATCTGCAAGCAACTTTGCATTTACAAGATTATGATGCAAAAGTTCATACATGAAATCAAGACTTTAAAGTTTATATCCAGTTGGTTCCATGTGTATAGTGTTTGATTGGAGGGGGGGGGGGGGGGGAGGGGGGGGGGGGCGGGGGTGTGGGTGCACCATTGTATGCGTTGGTAGGTAGGTGACGGAGAAAAAGTATGCCATGAAATTGATACGATAACATACTATCTCGGAAAGACATTAATATTATCCTTCGTTTCCTACTACAGGGAAAAGCTAAACCTGATTAAGTTACTAAACCGAAACAGCTATCATTCTGTGTGGCAGCATACTCCGGTCCGAGTTTTGGCATCCAGCTAGTTAGGAGAACTAATGATGCTCCCACATATAAAGCTATGAGTCGTGTTTATCCTGAAATCTGTACTACACCTACAGAAACATCTGACATCATACAACCTTGACATAGTCAAACAGCCTAAAGAATGGTACTCAAAACAGATTTTTTTTATACTATGAAATTAAGGAACAATCAAGATGTGCTAAAAAAAGCATGACAGGAAGTTTCTTTTCCTTCACTAAGTACACTTATCAAACAAAATTAAGCTTTTTGAATGTATTTGGCTATATTATTACATTAGAAACATGACTGCCCAAAAGACAATGAAGTACATAAAATGAGAAAAAGAAGATACACTTCACCAAAACATTGCAAAGGACTTCAGAGTTGAGATGGTAAAAAGCAGACACTTACCTTACAAGGTGATATAGGCCTTATGTTTAGCTTCTGATTCCCTATCTTTGAACACTCATGCGAAGTACGACATGTGATCCCACTGGACCAAATTATTGATTGACAATGTCCACATACTACACGATTTGGTAAAAACTTCCAAGACGAGACACCTGTAGTAAGAGTTTAGTAAATATAAAGAAAGTATAAATAGTAATATTCAAACTGTATAGTGAAAATTTATTACATGTGATATGTCTAACTTTTCCAACAAAAATTTGATTACCAACATAACATAATATATTAGCATTCATGAGCACAGCTAGTCAATAACTCTGCCGCATTCTATTGTATTACAATCTATTTTATTGACAATCCACAATAACATAGAAGCTGAAAAAGAAAGCTCACATAGAAGTTAATGAAAAAAAAGGTATGGCCACAGCTATCATATTATACTGCTAAAAGCTTGTTCAGATAAATGTTTCAATAATCTGAGTCATAATACAAGAGAATCCACTGTACAGAATTTAACTTGGAGTAAATAACTAAAATTGGGAGCTGATATTTCTAAAAAGCACTTGATAAAATCAAAAGTGTGGATCTTATTGCAGGTTTCACATTCCTACATTAAAATCATACAGAGCAAAGTAAAGAAAGTTTAAGCAACTGTAAGATATATTAAGACGATAATATAAGACAAAACTATCAGGAGAATACCACGAGGGATGGCAAAAATGAACGAAAGCAAGGAACAACAAAAATCACAACCAAGTTTCGAATGTTTCTAGTGACGAAAAGCCTTGTATCAAGTCACATTGTAAGTTGCTGGTGACACTCATGAGCTGTGACTGCCAATAATGTAATAGCAAAAGTCAACGATTATAGTGGTGCTGCTGTTCTTCGATGGAGCCAGAAAGGTTGATCGATCATTACTTAAAATTCTTTTTCTCTGACAAGTTGTTAAGTATAACTTTTGTCTACTAGAATTTTGTTCATATGCATTGCGGCTACAACCATTAAATAAAAAGACATGAACAGTTACATGGATTTAATTGATCAACAACTAAAATCTTGAAAAAATATATTTTCTGTTTCAACTTTAAGTTTGAACAGAGGGCTAATATAGAAGTTAATGCCTTTGGTATCCCATCAGTTATAAGTGATCAAAGTAGAACCAGATTGTAAATGGAATCAGAATTAGTTTCTTTCATGCATTTGGCACATTATTCAAGCAACGGAATCAAAATCTAGAAGGGCAGTATTCCAATCATTTAGAAAACTTCTAGTCAATTGGATATGGTTTGATACATAGGGCTTAGGAAACCATGATCCTCCCATCACAGAAATGTGTCTCGCAAGGTTTCACCTTTTGGATTCAATTAGGAACAGTAACTGAGATCGGATTGCCCTTAACCAAGCATCAGACGTCAGTATACCGCCCAAAACTAAAAGCCACATGAAATAGAAGGAAAACCAATTTGCATGATTCATAGACATGAGAACAGAACCACCTGAGTACAAACAATGATAATTTACTTTAACATGAAGCACCACAAGACCCTGTGACTGATGCCTGCACAAGCTTAGAAATTCAGATCACATTTATATCATGATTCCCTCGAAACGTGTAAAAAGTGATTGTTCAAGTATTCAAGAATAAGCTAGCAATTAAGTCACATTATAAGAAAATTATAAATACGTGAGATCCATTACCTTCACATTTTCTTCTAACTGCCTCTTTCCAGTTAATATTGATTGTTGGATCCACTCCCATGCCTCCATGAAAAACCACATCTTTCCCATCAGGTACTAGTTTGCGGTCCTGCTCTTTACTTGTGCAGGTGCTATAATTACCAAATAGGTTGCTGTACAGCATCTGCCATAACCCGTTATCAATTGCAGCTGTGTTCCATGCCCTTCTAAGAGAAATAAAACCTAATATTAACTCTCTGATTATGGCAATTTGTTTGGGTAGATAAGTGGCAAGGAAAAAGAATACCAGCATACTAAACCAACAGATGCTAGAGACCGCAAATCCAGAAAACTGAAGATGTGAACAAGAAGATCATAAGGTAAGATGACAGAACCTGTTAAGAAGGAAAGTATAGTCCAAAAGGTCAGTTGATCACATGAAGCACACTAGTAAAATCCTTTCTTTTTCATTATGGGGGTTGGAAGGATAAAAGACCCAGCTTCCAAATGTATAAAAATAGTAAATAAGCGGAACATATTTTCAACATATGCCACCAAATTTTATATCCCACACAGGTTTACATAAGGAACTGCAGAATATGGGTCATTTCCCTGACCAAAGGCAAATTCCTCAAGTTTGAATAAAATGTCAAAGATGTTATTAATTGACAGTAAATGATCCAGTAGTAAAATAAGCAGCAGACAAGATGCATGAATACAAATGACATAAATCAAGCACATAGGTTAGGATCCCACTAAGAGAACATTATTATTGACAATAAGTAGTTCCAGAGAAGGTCTATCCATAGCTCCTCGTAGCTTACGCATCACCCAGTATTTTTAAAAGCGCTAGGTGCCAAAAGGCACCAAAGTCCCAAAACGCCCAAAGCATTAAGCATCCGCCTGAGCGAAGCGAAGCACTTTAGAATATTAAAATATAAAAAATATATTACAATTGATAAATATAATTACAAAATAAAATCTCATCCAATATTTCTTATGGAAGTTAATTTAAATCTATTATATATTAGAGGGACCTATTGCTGCAAGGTCAACTAATTTAAATTTTATCAAATTGGTATGTTGTTGGTTTTTTTTAACTAGTGAAGTTATAAAAATCATAATGTTAGATAGAATCAGCTTGCCCATCGGGGGCAAGTTTGCAGCTTCCTACAGACGGCATCGGTGGCGAAGGACGCCTAGGATGTGTCCGTCGATGATGGAGGAAGCTTCACACATGTCCCTCGGAGGCGAAGGGAGCTGCGTACGAAGGAAATGGCGGAGAAGAAAGCTTCGGACTGCAGTGGCAATGACAAAAGTTGCAGACGACGACGATGGGGGCGGAGGAAGCTTCGAACCTATCCATCATCGGTGGAGGGAGCTGCACACAAAAGCAGCTATAGTGGAGGGAGCTGCGCAACGGTGACGAAGGAAGCTTCAGACCTGTCCATCAACGATGGAGGGAGCTGTGAACGAAGGTAGCGATGGCGAACTAGAGGTGGGTCAGGCGACGACATAGGGTTTGTGGTTGGGGTTTAGTGATGGGTTTCGTTGGTTTGATTGAACGAAGTTACATGTTCAATCGAACTAGAGCTCACATTCATTCAGGCGCTCGCTGGAGGCACCCGACGCCTAGGCTCAAGCGAGCGCCCAGGTGACGCTTTAGTGAAGCGAGTCGCTCAGACATTGTGTGAGGCACTTAAGCCTCACCTCGCCTCGCCTGAGCGTCTATTAAAAAAACTGCCACCACCTTAGCTTAAATTTTCACAAGGAAAAAGAGAATTGCCACCTATCAGTTTCCTTCCTTAAAATATAATTAACAATTTATGGGCCCCATGCTGCATATGTGCTATTGATCTACTAGCACATATACTTTAGCACATGGTATGCATCAGGGCCACAGAATAGTTGACATGAATAAATGAGTGTAAATAATGCACATCCTAAGATATTTCCAGAAACAGTCTGATACAAACACAACAAGCATTTTAAAGTACCCATGACTGACATGAATAAATAGTTTTCAATAAGGCTAATAGTCAGTACTTTGTCATAACATTTGCAACTTTCCTTCAACAGCTAGAACAAAACCAGACACATTTGATTTCTCTTTCTTGGACTCAATACTGTGTCCTAATCACCCCAGTAATTCCTCAATAAACTAAATATAGGTATACTGGCACTAGACAAGACACATCCTTCAAAAATCACACTTCAATGCATCTTTACAAGTGAACATATATGTGTGTGTGTTAAGCTTAACCACACAAAATGATTTAGATTCTAAAATAAATGATATTAAACTGTTGACTTCGATTTTGAACCATCTACATGTAAGAAAGCTAATGCTCATGGACCAGACAGTTCTGACTTCCCATGTCCATTTGATCTTAATCCATAATGTGACAAAAGGGTACAACTAATAGCCTAGTACCAATAAGATGCTTCAAGATCAATCTCTCCACATTGCCAGAAGACCTAAAACTAACATACAGTGAAGATGATAAAAAAATTCATTAGATGCAAAGAAATCTAGATATGCCTAATTTAAACACATATTTTATCTAATCAGACAAGTACAAGACCAAACTAATTGCTAAACTTTGTTGTTCATAAATCTTGCAGTATCCAGTCTTAGGACTCGAATGCCAACAATTTAAGTAGGATGTCCAGAATGATTCTGCACTTCAATTCCAACGAACGATGCCAATTTCGTGACATCAAGAGCTCTTCCACAAAGCATGTCTAATAAGTTTCCTTAAACATGATAGTCAAATATTACCTATAGCAATGATAAAATGTAATTTGCAATATTTTAAAATTTTCACTACATTTCTCATGCAACATACAGATCAATGATCATATGTAAGTATTCTATACATGACAAGCTAAAAATAATTTAACCAATTGGCGTTCATGAAATTTTTAACCATCCATTAAGTCACTATTACCTCCATCATGGTGAGCTCTGGAGCGCCTTTTATGTGCAACAGCAGCATGCTTGAACTCTGAAACAGCTAGTGCCTTTTTTTGCTTGGGCAATGCAACTTCTGCTGCTTGGAGAAGAACGTTGGCTGAAGATAACCCATGCCCTGTTTGCACTCTGTTCAATTTGGCCAATCACACATAAATGTTCAAGTGCATAAATAAAATCACACAAAAATTTCTGAGCAAATATGATCTCTGCTAAGATATGGATGACATATAAAAAATAGCTTTGCAAATCTAGTTATCAAAAAACAAAAGTTTAGAACCATGAAATTATTATTTTCCTTCTGAGAAAAGACTTCTCCTTTTCTTTTGGGACAGCAATTTTTGTTAATTAGTACAGATGAAATACCTTTTTTGTTTCTTGAATGGACAAAACCTATAAGTGTTTACCAACAAAGCAAGATGAAAATGCTTAGACAAAGATGGATTAGAATGAACAGTATATACGATAATAGGGCCTCTGGAGCCATTATGTCACATGCTAGTCTCTTCATAAAATTAATACAAACATCAAAATGTTTAGCACAGGTTTTTTACCTAAACACCTTCTATAATTAAGTTCTTCAGACTGATAACAAACCAGTTGAAAGTTCCATATTTCCAGAACAACTGATTGTAGGAATAAAACTACTATGCATTTTTCCATGCCGACATAAACATGAAATATATAACTTTGCAGACTTTTCATCTTATAATCAAAATCATAAATCAAGTTTTATCATAATGCCCCTTAATAAAGCACCAAAACAGCCAAAATATCCTGAGATGAAGATGTCTTAAGGAGCAGTTCCCACAATGTCAATATCATAGAAATAATCTCTATAGAATAACATAGTAAATAAAGAAATTTTTTGAACTGAGTGGCCTATGTCTCTAAGGTATCACAGACACATATCAACTCTGTCCTATGACACTGACTGCAATATATAAGTTATTGGCTGTGGAATTGGTCTCATGGAATAAAAAGCAAATCCTTTGTGTTCCCAAATGATTTCTTTTAAGTTCAATTTGTTCAATGACATTAGCCAAGCATGTAAAGGTTGATTTTGGCCAAGAATAGCAAACTGGATGATATTCTAGATAACAATTTTTGGTTAGCAAGCATCTTTTCCACACCAACTCAATTCAGTATCTTTTTGAGAATCACTTAGGTGACTATGCCCTTTGTGAATCTCAATTCTCTTTGATCAATATCACTAAAACCTCCAGCTGAGAAGCCTCATAAAAGTCAACAAGCATAATCACTCATTGCTTATAATCTTCTCTATCACAATGGAAAATCAGCTATTAAAATTAATTTCAAATTTGAGCAACAGACTCACTTCTCTGATGAATATTCAAATTAAATAATGATCCATGTCCGTAATTCTAGATAAACTCCAGTTTTTTTTATCAAAAGAACTGCTTACTAAACAAGAATGTCTAAAATCATCAAATGGAGACATAAATTTTCGAGAAATTGTAATCATTCACAAACGTAAACATCTAATTGCTGAAGCTACATGCACAAAGAATAATCCAGAACCCTACAGATTTTTCCCGCACCCAATTTTGACTTGAAAATTAGCAACCAATTTCTTAACTATTCCATCTCTTAGTTTTACGGTCACCATCAATGGTAACTCTCCCAAAGCAAAAATTTTGTGTATCAATCTTGTCGAATACAATTTCTGTAATTACATCTACAAGTTACCAATAACCCACTCAAAATTAATGCTTCCTTTCCGAGGTTTCTCGAAAACCTAAAATGAACATCTTTGACGGCACATATTGAACTTTAAGATCAACGAATTTTGTACTGCATGCGCGAGACCTAGATCACAGATTCTCACTCGGGAAGGAGGCGGAAGGCGGAGAGGGTATCCTGGAAGACGACGGATTGGAGGTTCTTGGGGAGATCCGCGTAGGCGAGGCGCAGGATGAGGCCCAGCTCGTGGCACGCCGACGGGTAATCGTGGGCACGCGAGAGGGCCTCGGCCAGCCCTAATTTCTCGTATCGCTCTCTCACCGTTGCTCTCCCCATCCCTCCGTCCGTCCACCACCGACCGACTCGCCACCCGATTTCGAACGGGAAACAAAAGGCAACGAATCATAAAAAAGAATGGTGTGTTTTGTATACACCTAACCACAATTAGGTTCGAATCGAAACGGGGTCAAAATCGGACCCGAACTGTCCCGCACGGTTTACTACTTCCAAATCGAATTGAACCCGGTTCGATTCCGGTTCTTAGGTTTTTAGGTTTAGAAAATCAAAATCGATAATTTCTAGTTCCAAATTGAATAATCAGTTCCGTAATTTTAAATTTATTTTTATTAATAAAAAATAAATTTAAAATTTTTGTATTATAAATTTTTTAATTAAAATAATAATAATAAAAATATTGGGATGACGTTTGTCGATTTGGTTTCGGTTCCTAATTTTAAGGAATTAGAACTATCGATTTATTTAAACTCAGTTAAATGAAAATTATAAAATGTGACTCTTTTAAAAAAATAGTGCCTATTTACATTAATGCCCTCCAAATTATTTTTTTAGTTTTATATATTTATTGTTTAAAAAAAAATCCTTTTAAAATTTAATATACAAAGAATTATAATCCTAGAAGAGGACGAAGAAGAAGAAGAAGAAAAGAGTGTCAAGAAGAGGAAAAGAATGAGCATCACAAGGTCATATGAAATAATTAAAAGTAACATCATCATATGGTGTGAAAACAAATCATCGATATTTTTAACTAATAATAATTAAAAGAATAAAATAAAAAAGATCATATGAAATCCCTATGCATCGATATTTTTAAATAATAATAATAATTAAAAATAAATTAAAAAAATGACGGTTGGCATATCGTTTTATATCTAAAGCTATAAATACCAATCGATATGAACTAATTCAAACCGAATCGAATTTCATGGATCTATAGGCATATAGATCGTTTCAGGTTTTTCATTATCTACTACTCATAGTGGTTATCAATAATTAATTTAAGCTATTTCATATAAAAAAGATAATTTAAATGTTTGAACTATCCTTATTATTCATATCAATTATTATGTTTTTATTTTCTTTTGGGTTTCTCTTAGTCACACTTATCCTTTATAACACTCTAGCTTTTCTCTTTTCTTATTTCTAAGGATTGTAACAAATATTGGGAAAGAATCAAAGAGTTGGAGCTAAAAAAAGGACCATACAATAAGGAGACAACTAGAGCATTAAGAGTAGCCATCCAATTGCAATAAGGTACTAATGTGAATTGAAATCTTAATGCCATTATATCATAAATCAATTTTTAGATATTAAATGTTTTTTAGAAAGCATTCAGGGGTTTTTGTTTGGCATGGTATTGGAGCTTTTTTATTTTCCTATAATTGTAGGTGCTATTTTTTAAAAAATTCAGATTTGAAGGGATATTAATCTCAATCACTCATAATTTTAAAAGGTAATTTTGTATTATCTTTGTTCACTGTTGGATAAAACAGAAAAAAAAAAGAAAAACATGAAATGGGAAAAACAAATAATAATCCTGAGACTATGAAAAAAAATATGCCAACAAAAACCAAATAAATGCACAGAAATCAATTGGTTTTTAGTATATTTGTCGGTTTAGAAATACATGCATCAGAAAAGCATCTAGTGACATGAAACATAGGTAAGAAATAAGTCATTTTAAGTTTTGGATCCAAATCTCATCTTACTTGACCTAAGGACATGAAACTCACAGTGAGACCTGAAACCAAAGTCAAAACTCAAGGAACAGAGTGCTTTGTCCAAGTCAAAAACCACTACATAATGAGAGGAATAAGATTTAAAACATTTGTATCTAATGATCTCAAGATCTTCAGTTCTTGGTTCTTATGACATTGCAGAAACCAAAATGGCATTTCAATCCAAAGAATTTGAGGGTGATTTTAGACAAATATAATCTTACTCTCAAAGAACAAAAAACTGACTCAAACAGAGCCAAGTAAAAAATGAAGGAAAGAGATAAAAGAGCTTGAGTTGCAGTATAGAATTTAGATCTACAACACATCAGTATTAGATATACAGGACATCATTTTGTTTTCTGGTCATACAAAATGGAAGACATTGCCTCTGAAACCATCTTTCCTTATCATGACAGTAGTGGTTTAATTAACCCCAATGGAGGATAACTTCTATTTACGCTTGTGCATGGCCTCCGAGCTGTCATTTCTCATCATTGCAACGAACTCCTCATAATTGATTCTACCATCCTGAAACATTTATGCAAAGTGATTACATGGGTGTAGGGTGTCTGATACAAATGATTTTGCTGAAACCAAAATATTCATCATTAAACTATGCTTGACGTGTCTCCTTTTCTAAATATTTTTTCTCATTTTTCCATGACCAATCTCAGTATCTGGCCCTTCAGTCAACTATGTATAGGAGGCAATCAGCAAACAATTAAATTTGTTGTGGTCAGTGATAAATTGTAGCATGTGACTATGTATCTCACCTCACAAACTTTTGAAGAGTTCTACTCTTACCGCAACAGAGCATGTTACAGAATTAGAAGGTCGAAGCTCCAGCTACACATAAATTTTAAACTGCTTCCTTGTTTTTTTGGACATTGCATGATACTTAGCTCATACTACGCCACCAGTTCACAGATTGAAATTTATAACAGTAGAAATGCAAATTATGCACTATACAAGAAACCAAATTCACATTCTAAACTAGTATTTCCACAAAATTAAAATAAGAGATCGGTGATGAGATACCTGCTAATCCAATTTTGCATGTCAGAATATGTACTCTCCACATTTGTGGATGTTCCACAAATTATTTTTGGTCAAATGTATTAAGAAGCTAAGTTTTGGGTCCTAAAGCACCCTAAGTTGTTCCATGCAAGCACTATCCAACTAAATGCATCAGGGATTTGATCTGGCAGTATTTTTCAATTGTGACAACTGTTACTAGACCACAAAGAGATTGGGATAAGTGTCAAAATAGGATGTGTATTTTGTAAAATATGTTTTGTCAAAATCATTAGATTTTGATCCAAATAGTCAGAGATCTGACATGACAAGAAAAAGGTCCCTTTCTAATATTTATCACATAGTTTCGGTTATTTTGCTTTTAGATCTGTTTGGTCTACTTTTTTGTATTTTATTTGTTTATTACGTTATATATTTCCTAATATCTTGCAATATCTGGACTCTGCTGTTCAAGGAAATTAGAAACCCTCAGAAGTATGAATGTTTTTGGTCCTACTAGTCCTACTACAGGTTCTGAGTAGCTTAAGATATATGTTAGCAGAAATATTTTTTTCTTGTGGCTTCAAAGGTTACTTTAGAGTTTAGATTTACATGCATTTAGCTTTAGGGGCTCTATGAGATCACTTGTCATGAATCAATTAGTTTTAGGTGACAAGTACAGGAGTAGCCATTTGGCACATCTTCAGCAGCATCCGACTCTTCTTTGGTTGCAATCCTAATAAAAGCATCGATGGCACTGTGATTCTGGCAAGGTGGCATTTGGTTTAGGATCAAAATCACATACAAAGGAACTGACTAAAACCAAAAGTGGATTGACCCACTTTGCACTTTTGGTTTGTGAACCAAAAAAAAATATTTGAGCTGGTTGGAATGAGAAGTTTAATTGCAATATGGAAACTAGATTAGTATGTGTTTTCATCAATATAAGAAATTCAAATTAATTTTGTCTGATATTGGTACACAAAATATTTTTTCATCATTGAATCCATGTACTTTATATATCAAATCCCAAAGTGGGGAAGGTGGATTCCTGTAACTCTATTGTATATGCATATCCGATAACAA
The DNA here is from genome assembly GCF_036884655.1 of Musa acuminata AAA Group. Lineage (NCBI taxonomy): Eukaryota > Viridiplantae > Streptophyta > Magnoliopsida > Zingiberales > Musaceae > Musa > Musa acuminata. Next base: position 38,656,285 of record NC_088352.1, read on the forward strand.
TTTAAATTTAATAGTCATCTTACTATCTATGTTGAACCAACCAACATGTGAATATTTTGCCAAATTGCCCTCACAAAACGAGAGTTTTCCAATATTTCCTTGTGTATCCCACTTATAATTCATAATTTTGTATGTGCAATAGGTGAAACTAACAAATGAAGTGTAACAGGCTTCCAGTGTCTATCAAACATCAACAATCATAATTGTTCATTCTAGTCCCTGACGAATATATATGATCATGTCCTAAGATTCTAAATAGACACTACTTCCACTAGAAGTAAAGTACTTGTTTCCAGCCCGTAAGTATCAGCGCATTCCATTATCATAGCTCTCAACTAAAAGAACGATAATAACAAATCCTTGAAACAAACTGGACTACATCAAATGCATAAAGATACCCTATAACATGTCATATGTAAATTTGAACTTTACTAGTTTTTAATGAGAGCATAGAGACTTACATTATTGATATCAACTTCAGCAATTATCTCTTTGATTGTTTGTTGATCACCCATGTTGTATTTCGTGAGAGCTTGCTCCAATTCCTCAATTGTGATGTATCTAGATAAAGTTAAAAAATAGAAAATATTTAGCTATCAAGTTTATAGTTTTAGCAAAATGTGACTTTAAAACATGAAAACAAGAAGTTACCCGCTCTTGTCCTTATCAAAATACTCGAACGCCTTGAACAGGTGATCTTCTTTTTCCATTTTGTTCATATGCATAGTAGCTGTTATAAATTCCAGATAGTCAATGCTCCCATTTCCATCCACATCAGCCTGTTAAGCACATTGGTGGAAATTAATTACTGCAAGTAGAATAGGAGCAATATCCAGATTTCAGCATAGCTATACATTTCCTTGACATTGTCACTTTGTTTTCATTTTCATCAAATACAGCTCACACAAGTTAGATCCTTGTGAACCTTACCTTCTCAGCGGCAATGCCTCAGAGAATGACAAACTTTTCAGCAAAAGTGTTACTGTTTATATTTTTTTACATTTTCATATAGGTTCAATTTCATTTAAGACATGTCTAGGATGTGTAATTAGTATATTATAAATGATTAATATACTTAAACAAATATTTAGCTAAATCAATACTATATGCTATAGAAAATAAAGGTCTAAACCAAAACAAATATGATAGATTAGGAAATGAAATTTCAGTGGACGCTGGAAGGATTGACTTGCAGGTAACCAAGAAGATGTGGGTGATCAAAGGACATCACGACTCCTAGATAAAGGGATGATTGTCCCTTGACAGAGCCAATAGTGGAAAAAGGATGATGGGAGACAATTTGAGAAATAGCTGAAATGTATGTTCAGTTGGTCACATCCTTGGTGCAAAAACAAGTCTCTTAAACTTAAAGATACCTGAAGGTGAAAGCTGAAACTAATATTTATACATATATATTTGTCTACGGCACTTGATAGAACATAGACAATCCCTGTTGGAGATCGGTGTGTGGAATTCATTCCTTAAAGCTTAAAAACTCACAGCAAATGAAGGCAGGTAGTTGTCTCAGCAATATTGCACATACTTGAGACAGAGTACACAGTCATAGTAAATAAGCTTGAAACAAGAAATGTACGTTCGAGAATGAATGATGAAAGTAGGAAAACAAGGTAAGATTAAGTAGTACATTAAAGAAATTACAATTACTTTTTTAGTTATGATATAGCAATGAATAAGCAGTCAGGGCCCTTAAAGAAGTGAGGATGGACTTAAAATTAAGCAGAAAGATTTTTGTATTTATGTTGAACTGATTGAAGTAAGAGAGTTAGTGGGCATGATTTTTTTAATGCAGTGGACATTAGATCAAAATGATGAACGAAAAATAAAGGTTAGTGGATTAGAAAAAGAAAGAATTAGTGGATTAGCCTTCAACATTACTATGTGGGAGTTGATTCAGAAAACCATTAACTTTTTTATCTCTTTAAATGTGATAATAGCTCTTGTTTCCTTTAAAGAAAGAACTCCAAGTTTACAAGATTTATGGAATCCTATTTCTCAAAAATATGGTTACTTTCTAAGATTGCCCCCGCTATGACATGAGTAATTAAAACTCGAGATATAGAAACAATCAGTCTGTGTAATAATGAGGATGCATATTTTGATCCTAGAATCGCACATGGGAACCTCATGTGTGTAAACACCTTTTTTTGTTGGAAAATAATCAGTGCTATGGTTGACATATAATTCCATTCGGTCTACCAAGCTTCTTGTCACTCTACTAATTCACATAGCTTCCATTGAATGAACTAAGTTGTTTGAAATTTCTTGTTTATGTTTACAAACCATGCGTATCAGAATGAGTATTTAGGTCCGAGAAAGTATTTTGGAAAGCTGATGAAAGAAGAATGGCTAAAGGATGCTGAAAGATGAGGAAAAGAACCATACCGCCTCAATCAGCTGCTTAACTTCAGATTCAGAAATCTTGATACCCAGATTGCCCAATTTGGGAAGACCAGCCTTTAGTTCTTCAACAGTCAGTGTACCGCTATTATCAGTGTCCATTGATTTGAACATTTCTTTCAAGCCCATAATTTCTTCCTCTGACAAGCTTTCTGCTATCACCTGAACACAAAATGTATGAGGTAAAAATTTAGAATGGACACTGAACAGATGAAAGATGGGTAAATTGAATCAAATGAACTATGACTACCTTCAAGGCTACTTTTTTTAGCTTGTTCATGGCCCTAAACTGCTTCATTCTAGTCAAAACCGCAAGATCAAGTGGCTTATCAGGAGCCTCCCCATCTTCTCTTATCCATGGATGTTCTGCAGTAATGTCATTCATGGTCAAACTGAGAGGATTGATGTTATTCATGAGTGATCTAAAAGTTTTCCAGAATTGTATTTTTTGGAGCAGGAGAAGTGTTAAAATTGTTAAATTCTCGTAAGTAAGCAGTTGCAGAGCATCTCATGAAAGAGACATTTGGCATCAGAGAAATTCATGTAAATGCATGCAGAGAGCAGAACAGAATGGCACTGAAGCTTTTCAAGATCATCCGAAAAAATATTAATATGTACAATATAAGATAAGATTTGGATTCAGATAAGATTTTGTGCCTTGAATCTCATCACGTAAAACAGCTGAAATTTATAAATCTTACTGAGGATTTCAGCTGCCGTGAGTCGTTCTTTCGGATTGGTTCTTAGCATCTTCTTCACCAGATCTTTAGCACCAGATGATATAGTTGGCCAGGGATCAGCTGAGAAATCAATATGTCCATGTAATATGGCAGCAAAGATGCCCTCGTCGTTCTCTGGAGAGATGAAAGTAGCAACTTCAGCTGAATTCTCCATAATCTAGACAATGATTTTGAATTCAATTCAAGTTTGATAACTCCTCACCTGCCCAAAAAGGAGGAACACCAGCAAGAAGGATGTACACGATTACTCCAGCACTCCAAATGTCAGCCTCTGGCCCATAATTCCGTCGCAGCACTTCAGGAGCAATATAATATGCACTACCAAGAACATCCCTGAATACATCTCCTGCGGAGGCATTTCATTCTTTTGCTGTTAGCACATCTTAGAGAGAATGAATCAAATAGGATCTCCGAGTATCCCTTCCTCTTCATGCAACATCTAGTTGGAGATCTTATCATGTCTCAAATTGCTACAAACCTTCCCCAATGGCCATGGTGAACGCAGATTATATGGTCGGGGATACATCGTGTCATGTGGCTTTCTCCCTGACTCCACATTGTAATATTTGTGTCTATTGAGTTATATGGAAAAAAATGGCCTTTTTGTGGAACACTTCAAACCAAGAAGAACAAGAACAAATTTATACATAAGAAAATTACCAAGATCAAAATCAGATATTTTTGCTTCCATATAATATTTAATAGATGCAGTAATCATGTTTCTTATTTTGATGATGATTAATCCTATCAATAAAACAAGATCACTTCAGGAACATGAAGAGACTGAGGGCTTTTCTGTATTACCGTGCTTGAAGAAGGTGGAGAGGCCAAAATCGGTGGCTTTGAGCGGCGAATCCTCCCTCTTGTTCAAGAAGAGGAAGTTCTCGGGCTTGAGATCGCGATGCATCACCCCCATGGAGTGGCAGCAGTGGACAACGTTCACGATCTCCCGGCACAGGGCGGCGGCTGCCCGCTCGGAGTAGTGCCCCCGGGAGATGATGCGGTCGAAGAGCTCGCCGCCCTCGCACAGCTCCATCACCAGGTTCACCGACCGTCGGTCCTCGAACGCACCCCTGAGCTCGACGATGTTGCGGTGGCCGGTGAGGTGGTGCATGATCTGCACCTCGCGGCGGACGTCCTCGAGGTCGTCCCGGTTCGTCAGCTTGCGGGTGGCGATGGACTTGCAGGCGAGGACCTCACCGCTGGCCCTGTTCGTGATGAGGTGGGTGACGCCGAACTGGCCGCGGCCGAGCTCGCGACCGAAGGAGTACGTGGCGTGAACGTCCTCCATGGGGCGACGGAGGACCCGGCCGACGCCACCGCCGCCACCGCTGCTGCCTCCGCGGAAGTGCGAGCGGAACCGGTGCCTCCGCGAGCCGGCCTCCTGGCTGTCGTCGGCGTGGCCGCGGCGGGAGGTGTGGTTCCCCATTGCCTCGGTTCACTTTGGTTCGCTCTCTCTCTCTCTCTTTCGGTTTCTAATAACAGAGCGAAGTGGTCAACGAAGCCATCGCGAGAAAGCCGGACTTGACGACCGGTAATGGTCGTTCGGAGACGGCAACGCTGCCACGTTGATGGTTCAAGTTAGGCACATAACGGAGTATATATCATTCTTCGCTACAATGTTTGTAACTCTTTGTTACGTCATCAGTTGTTTATAACGGCTTCTCTCCTCTCTGCATATCGTTGACTCATTCTGTTCTTGCAGCGTTGCAACGTTTATAACAAATCAATCATCACTAACATAGCAACGCAATATACACAATATATATATATATATAAATAATATGTCACGGTGGAAGGATATGATTTGAGTTGTCGTCGCGACATGTGCGATGTTAATTGAGAATTTGACCAAAGTAGGTGAGAAGAAGAAAAGAAATGGTTTGACTACGTTCGATTGGATGTGAAGGTAGAAATAGTTGAGTTCGGATCGGTGAAGATGGGTGACTTCAAAACCCGAATCAGGTAGAAAGGCACTATCATAGTCGATAAAATCGAAATCTAGTGAAGGATTAAAGCAGATGTTGGAAGATAGGGGAAATAATTCCTCTGAATTTTTCTTGCAACCAAAAGCCTTAATACCAAGTGTCAAAGGAATGATAAATCTATTTAAAATTGAGTTTTAGGAACGTCGTATATGTTCGAAGAATATATGTGTTTAGGTGAGTCATAAAAATGTTGGCATAGATTTTTGAGAGATAAATAGAGGTAGAAAATATATTTTATAATAGTTTAGAAAGGAATATTTTTGTTTTAGGATAGGCATTGAGAGCCTTCCTTCCATCTAAGCTAATCGGCTTTGTTATACTGATCCTCCCTTTTCAATAGATGATAGGCACTTTTGACATTAAAAGAATTAAAACTAATAATCATCATAGAGAAATTGTATCAAATGAATTGAAAAATGAGTGAAAGTAATTTTGATATCAGTTTGAGTCTTGAAGGTATTTGTTAAAGCTAATCGGCTGGCCGCCGCTAGCAGTGCCCGTTGAGCGCCGGGCTTGCGGCCGAGGTGGCGCCGACCGTGCGACGGTACTCGACTGAGAGAGGAGGCGTGATGAAGGCGCAGAGCGAGGCGGTGTGCTTCTCCGTATCAAAGTACTGGTCCATGAGTTGCCGAGACCATATGATGGAGGAGGCAACTCAGAAGAAGAGCAGAGGAATTGGCTGTTCGCTTGTCTTTCTGGAGTCCAATCTCGTCCACCCCAGGAAACCCGAGCCACCATGGATGTCTCTGATGAAGAGAGGAGCAGCAATGGCGAAGGTAAGGCGCATGCGTCACAGGGACCGGCCTTTGATGTCTCTGACGAAGAGAGGAGCAGCAATGGCGAAGGGGAAGAGGGCGACGTATCTTGACGACCTCGTCTCTGATGAGTTTGGCGTTAGTAGTCCGGTTGGTTGATAAGATGTGCTCACAAACGTCTCTTTCCGTTACCCGTAGCCCCACAAGTAACTGATTCAGTGGGGCCACTATTATCTACCAATGGGAGAGGCTGTTTCTGTGTTTCTTTGCTCGGTCGAAACACACGGATCCAACGCTCTCTCAGCTTGCGGTGGGGAAGAAAGGAACACGTAAACCTTCGGTTTTAAATATTATTAAATTAAAATATTCATTTATATTATCACCGTGTCCAATTGGAAAGCAGGTAAGATTTTAGGTGGGGAAAACGGGTAGTAAGGTATTTTCGACAAGACGTCACGAGTGCCACGTTCGTGTCCACGTGACGCGAGCGTGAGTGCGGAGCTGGTGAGATGTCACATGGTCGACCGCTCCAACAGAAAGACACGTGTACGGCGGAGTTCAACGCAGGATCATACCCTGGCGCGCCAGCACCGACGGCCAACACAACTACCACCAGTACCTCCTTTCCTCTCCCTAATCATACCCCGAAAGAAACCCTCGTCTTGAACTAACCAATCAAGAAGCGCCGTTTCTGCGGGACCCACAGGACTAGATGAAAGTTCATGTCTACCTTGTCTGTTCCGATAGGGTGGACGAATACAGCGTATCTCATATAGCTCATACGGACACGTTTACGATGACGTGGACTCCTTCTCGTCCTCCCTCTCTCGCCCCCTCTTTCCACTTCCCTCGGCTGTGGGATGCGCTCATCCTCCTCATCGGTGGATTAACGAAGGAAGAACAGTAGTTGGCTTCCTCTTCGAGAGGACGGTCCTCCTCCTTTCAGTTCTGCCAGTCTCTCCAGTTCCCGTGGAGCCGTTCCATCTCTTTCTTGAGTAGACTCTTGGTTTTCCCAAGCCAAAAAGAGTCGCGTTTTACGCAATTAGTGGCTTTGCGGAGGATTTCGTTCGGAGATTGCAGGTATGTGATATCGTGGACCGATTCGGTGTGGTAATTCTGGGAATTCTTATACGATTTTATTTCATCCCGACATTAGTCCTCTGTTGTGGAAGGTTCACTTCTTGATTCTTTTTATTTTCGCTAGGGTTCGATGTTTTTTCTCTTCTCCTGGCATAAAAATTGAATCTTGGTCGCTTTTTCGCTTCACCTTGGACGGATTTGGATTTTCGTGTTTGATTTGAGATTTGTTGCAGCTACGGTTTGTTGTGTGGGTGTTCGTGTGCCTGAGAGGGAGATCAGGGATGTAAATTGAAGAAACCAGCAGATTAGATCTGAAGATGGGGTAAGCCAAGGGAAGACTGGTTTGATAGTAGGTGGATGAATGATCTGGCAAGAGGGGGAAAATGTGTTGAGGTTTAGCAAATCATGTGTCCCCTCTGGATATTTGTGTTTCTGCCGCTGCAATGGATCGGCTCCGAGTAGCGGGTGGCAGCAGGATGACACTTTCTCAATCGGATATCATACTTTCCTCTGACCTTTCAGGAAATTTGTTTGGGCATTGCAAACAATTGAAGTGCCTTCCAAGATTTGCACTCTAGAATCGTGCGGGCTGTTCACCAATCATTAAAATAAAAAAGAAAAAACTTCTTTTTCGGTTAATTTTTTGAAGCAACATCTCAGGCGGTGAACATAAACGTGGATCTGATTTTGATCTCACTTGTTCTCATTAATAGAATTGGATATAGAAAGTGCTTGAAACATATCCAGGTTTGTTTTTTCTTTGGCTGGTGATTGGTAAGGCCCTTTGTTACTTCTTCTACCAAGGGTTTTGTGTTATTAGTTTTTTGTCTTCTTTGGCAATAGAATACTGGCTGGTTTCTATAACCTGCAAAATGGCTTACCTGATTATCAAATTAATAGTTTTGAAAGAAAAAAAATTGACTTTTGAGATATAAGGGTCGTGATGGCCGTCAGTAATGCTGCAGTTTTATAGTTCATTGATGTCATTGTTGTTAAACTGCAGCGGGAACAGTTCCCTACTAACCAAGCTCCCCCCTTGTCTGGGTTGATGCAATAAGCTGTGAGAATAAATATGTTAAATGTGTATAAAGATGCACATCAATCTTTAGACGTTTCTAGGAACTACAACTTTGTACTGCATTTTATACACGTGGAGATACACAAGATAATAATTAAATTGCAAGTATGTTTTGTTTTATTAAATCATTAAAGTGCTTATTCATTGGACACATGGTAGTTTGGCTACTTTATATGTGACTGCGGTATCTTTGGCACATCACCATATATGTGCTATATGCTTGAAATCATAAAGCTTCAAATATAACCATGGTTAGATGCTATTATCATACTGTTGTGGGAGACCCCATGCCATCTGTTGGCTACAGGGCCATGTCAACAAAGGTGTGTTATCGGGAAAAAATAATAAAGAAAAAGAAAAGAAAGGAAGGTGTTGAATGGAGAAAGACTATATATCAAGAAACCAAAAAAAGGGGTTTGTCTATCGGCCTTAACCTGATGGAGCGGAATATATTTCTGTACAATACTACAATTCCATGCAAAAGCATAGTTTGGGTGTCCACGTGCATGTTTTTGATAAATTATTATTAGTTCATTTCATTGCCATTTCGGGTATATTGGGGCTTTTAAAGAGAGATTGCTGTGAAGTAGACATTTGTTTTGTTTGGTTTTCTGGCTTTTTCGTTTTTTTAGGCATCCATGTTTTTTGAGCTATCTCAATCATCTTCACCTTTTCACCTGGACTGTTTGCTAGAACACATAAATCTTGTATTGCTGTATAATTTCCCTTTTCCCAACATTCTTTAAATTTTCATTCTAGTGTTGTAATATCATCAATTTCAATTGATGGAGCTAACAAAAAGCTACTAAGATGCACTTGTTTAGTTTTTTGCTACTGCTAAAGGTCTGGTGTATTTGATGATCTTTCTTGGAAAATTTCTGTTGTTATTCATTTAAGTGAGTTCTAAGTGAGTTCTAAATGATTAATCATGTCTGTGTAAAGTCAACTATTATTTTAAGATGGGCACTCAGTGAAAACAGAATAATTGTTTTACAGGTACTTTGTTTCATCGAGCAAAGTCATCTGAAAAAATACTTCCTTGGCAAGTAACTGTTGAATATAATTTGTTCAGGTGCTGTAGAGAGTGATTAATGGGAAATAATGAAGCTACAACACCTTCAAAGTCTGAGAAACCGTATTCACCTGTCCAGGTGAGCCGACATTGTAAATCAACTTTGTATGACATCAATTTCTGTATACTGGATTGTATATCTTTAGTTGGTTGATTCACATACGCATCAATGTTACAGTTTTGATGTAGCTAATCTACTAATAACAATCAAATGTATGAGTGCCCATTTTGCATGTGTTATATCATGTCTTGTTTAGGTATCATCTTATTAAGCATTAATATCTTTGCTTTTGTTACCAGTTGTACTTCTTAGTCATTTTCGATCTTTACATTTCTCACTGCATCCATTCTTTCCAGTTGCAGGAGCAGCCTGCAGTTCATCCGTACCCTGACTGGGCAGCTATGCAGGTCGATCACTTCTAATTTTTATTTGTATGACTCTGGGCAGTGTATACAGCCAATATATGAAAAGCCCAACTCTTCCCTTTTCAGGCATATTATGGTCCTGGAGTGATGCCCCCTCCTTATTTTGGTACTTCTGTGGTGCCTGGTCATGCACCTCATCCATACATGTGGGCCCCTCAGGTACTTGAAATTCTGTTTTTGTTTATGGAAATCATTTGCTTGTTTGAATTTAATAGTTTTGTATGTGGAACATGTTGTTGCAGAAAGCTTCGAACATGGGATTTCATGTGGCTTTATAGTCTTAGAGTAGTCTTGTGACGGAACAAATAATATAATATAGTCAAAGACTGGGTAGTGTGTGGTTGATCAGTACATGTATAAAATACTGTAGGATGATGTAAACTGATGAGATAATCATTTTTTTGTTTTCTTTGTTCTTAAGGTGTCAACTAATGCTGCGGAAATAAAAACAGAAATCGATGCAGGTTTGATCTTGAGTTGGAACAAAGGGCGGCAATGGGCACAAGAAGAGGGAGTAGTCATCGCTCGTTAGCTTGAATATTTCATCAACAAGTATATAGGTCTCAGTAATTCAGACATCATTGGAAATTTTTTGTTGATTTCTCATGTTGTTCATTGGGTTTGGCATCTGAGTGCAAATGAAGCGATTTAAGGATCATAACTACAAATAATTGCCATTCAGTCCTACTTGTGAATTGCTTGCTCTGAAACAAGTATTCCAAAAAGTTTTGCGAGGTTTGCTGTGTTGTACACCGATGTTCCATACTTTAAGGTGCAACATGCCAAGCACTTCAGATTCTGATGCATACTTGTGGTCTAAAATTTATAATGTGAACATAGATAAATGAAAAATATATTCTACATCTGTGTACTTTTCATAATCTCAATTGTTGTTCTGTGAATCTAAAATTTGCTAATATTAAACATGTGCAGAATAAGAATCAGAAATGTATTGGAGTTTGTAATATAGAGTACAAATTTGCAAATATGTTGTAGGATACAATTATATTGTAACTTGATTGTTGGATTATGATAAATAATTGTTTTATTATCGAGTTTGTTCATTTATTCTACTTTTTCCTTTGGATTCAGCCCTTCATTCCTCATTTTGGGTCACCGTATGCCGGAATGTATCCACATGCAGTTTATCCTCACTCCTCTTTGCCTCCTGTAAGTTGATAGTGGTGCTGTATGTCTTATTTGTTTCCAATTTTGTCAGGTTATATTAAATTTAATGTGTTAATAAGGCAGATGATGGATAGTTCTCTTTTAGTTGATGATTGTTCTCGACTACGGATATTGTGTGCAGGGTACTCATGGACATTATCCAGGGCTTGCACCATCTTCTGCAGCAACCAAAGCAGTAGTGGTAAACACTGTTTGCTTGTATTTTTTTTGCTTCTCATGGTCACGCGAGAGCTCATGTGGTAGCTTAAATTCTTGGCCTGCTCTTCTGGATCAGCTTCTGTTCACACATTTAACACTGTTCTGCAGATGGCCACCCCTTTGAGCATAGAAATGCCTGACAAAGCATCAGGGAGCCGAGATAAGGGGGTGATGACTAAGCTTAAACGATTTGATGGGCTTACTGTATCAGTGGACAGTAGAAGTACAAACAATGCAGCAGGTGCTTATGGGAATGAGCTGTCACAAAGGTCTGTTTATAAATAATTGCAAATATTACACATGCCTTGTTAAATTCAGTCCAAGTCTCATTTCATTCAATAAATTTCTATTATTATATTTATTGTTACAAAGGTCTGTTTATATCTATTGTTATATGTACAGTGGGTATAATAGTGCAGCTGGCTCAAGTAATGGAAGCGATGGAAGTAATTCAGCAGGAGTAATGCCCTTGAATAATTTTTTCCCCTTTATTGTTGCTTTCAAAAGTAATTCTTCATCAATTTCTTTGGTTTACACCGAACCACTTTTAATTGGAATACCTGTCCTGCATTAGGGATCCAAGGATCAAAGAAAGCGCAGTTCTGAAGATATACAATCCTCAGGTATTGCTATACAAGTTTACCATATAGCATAATCTATCTCTAGAATAAAATTAAACAACTCCATCCAGTCTGCCTGAACCCATTTGATTTCCTATTCCTACAAATAATATTTCTTTGGATCATATTCAATAAATTTATGATTAATTGGTTAGAGTACCAAGTCTGTGAATTGTGGTTGGATTGTCAATGATCAGACAAATTGAAAACTTTGTAGTTCTTTTTCACTGTTAAGGCCTATTATATGATACAAATCACTATTCTTTATCGTGAAATCACATAGCAGACATTATGAAGTGGTCTTTGTGAATCTTTGCAGATGATAGAAAGGTCGAGTCAAATTCTGATCCTGCTCAGGGTGGGGAAAGAAGTTCATCCTCAAAATTGTCTTCAGGGGTTACTGTGGCACATGCAAAAATTGCAGGAAATCCAGTCATTAATGTACCTTCACCTTGTCAAGCACAGATGATGTCAGTGAAAACTATTGACACCCCTGGCCGCCCGCCAACAATTGCTTTAGTGCCTGGTTGTAATAGTGTGCCTTCTGAACTCTGGACTCAGGCATGTGAACTCTGAAGATGTTTTGTCTCCTATCTCCTGTCTTTTGCTTTTCATTGAAAAAGTTGCTAATAACCAGTTGCAGATACAAATTATTTAACCATGACAATTACTGATGCAAAGATATTGTTCTTCTTTTCTTGACTATTCTGTTTAACATCTGCTTTTATATCTTAGACCTATAATAGGCAGCCTCATTGACCATCTTTAAATATTTAAAGGTGACAGTTTCTTTAAATATTTAAATGTAAGGCTGTATACATTGACCCTCCCCATATCCCGCGTTGGCGGAAGCCTCGTGCACTGGGTATGTCCTTTTTACCTGTAACAGGCAGCAGTAGGTTTCTGTTTCTCGCATTTGTGATCCAAATTTGGCTGGCAGCCCATTGTCCCTTTCATATAGTAATGGTATAGATCATCACCGAAATAACCCCCTGCCTCAACCCCATAGCCGTGGTGATGTTTCCCAACTGATTGTCTCCACATTAAAGCTGACTTGGATGCCTTTGTGGTTGGTTTGTGGGTCTCTAAAAGTATAGTATCACCATATCATGGGTCTAGAATGTCATGGATATGATACCTTCTTTGACTTTACAAATATAAATTGCAGAGCATGTCACTTCTCCAAGTTAATATCATAGATTTATGAGCTGGATAAAGTATGCTTTGGGATGTAGCAGCATCTATTGTCAAACAATTCACTGCTATATGTCATTAGGTTGATGCCTTGCTTCTTTGAGTATCTGGCTGATTTTTCCTGATATATCTTCTTTCTTAACTAAATTTGATTTTCTTCAGGATGAGCGGTCACTGAAACGGGAGAGGAGGAAACAGTCCAACAGAGAATCTGCTAGAAGGTCAAGGTTGAGAAAACAGGTATTCTAGGATGGAATTTTTTACCCATATTTGATGTGTCTTGTCTTCTTATTTTTCTGTAATCTTCCTCTTTTGTCACTGAAATTTCAGTAATTTGCATTTCAGGCAGAAAATGAAGAACTTGCTAAAAAGGTTGAGGCTTTGAGTGCTGAGAACAGGACTCTCATATCTAAAATTAGTCAAGTAACTGAGAGCTCGGAGACACTGAGACTCGAGAATGCTGCTTTATTGGTACATCTATATTCAGCTAGTAGTTTATTCTATTGTTGCCAGGCTTTTATTGATGGATTGCAGACCTATATGATTGGTTCTGCCAGTAATCACTACAATGAAGATAATTGCACACTTAAAGCAGTAAAATGGTGCATAATGACTTGACCACTGTGCTTGAGGATATATGCAATGTGAAATTTAGAAATAATATAAACTATGGATATATCCTTCTGGAGTGAATCAACCAATTGGTTTTATGTATCTTTATGTACAGGAGAAACTGAATGCGCGATCGGTCCATGCAGAAGAATCATCTCCTGATAAAATGGAAACTGATAGTGCCCCATCTGTTGTCGTTGAGAATTTCTTGTCAATGATAGACAAACAAAGCTCGAGCAGTCTAAGTGAAAAGCAAGATGATGAGAAAAGTGACAAGTCCAATGGGCAACTTCGCCAGCTTATGGACACCAGTCCAAAAACAGATGCAGTGGCAGCAAGCTGATTATTATTCCATTAGTATGTAGTTTTGGCATATTTTTATTATTATCAGCCCAAAGCTACTGCTAACCTTACAAATTAATTGAATTAGGCAGCTTACGACTTGGGGGATGATGCCTGAGACCCACGAACTTTTGGGTGGCGATTCCTATGACCATCCTAATTTTGAATTTTTATTTCTTTCGACTAGTATGATCCATGTAATTATGCTGTTGGAAGCTTTTAGAATACTCAACTGCTAGTAATGAAGAAAACTGCTGTATATTTAAGGAAGAGTTTTAGTCTTATCACGAGCTTTATATTTTCTATTCTTTTTTACTTATTGTGACTTGTATGATCCATATCATTATGCTGTTAGAGGCTTTTACAAACCTCAACTGCTGATGGATGAAAAAACTGTTGTGTATTAAACAAATCTAGCTTTGTCATCAGCCTTCTATTCTTTTGCTGCATTACTATACCTGGAGACCTGACATCACTGTGGAAGCTTGTGGCCTAACTTCAGTATATTATTTTTTTTCCTTCTCTGGACATTGTCTTATGAGCAGTAAGTGACTGTGTGGCCTGTGATTGATTCTACTAGTATTTTCTGATAGTTGTACTACAAACAAAATGAAAGACCTGAGCTGCTTTCAAATGATACTTTTTGCCACAGTAGGCTTGGAAACAGACTTGGAATTGATTTGATATTTCCTTGCCCATGATGAGTTCATTGAATCTGAATATAAGCAATGGTTGGGCTGATCATGTACCTGACACTGTTGAAAAATCAACATCAATTTGCTCTTTTTATCTTAATGTTGCAAGTTGAAGTTTTCTGATGTCAGTTTTCCCCTGCTTTACTTCTTGCAGATACTTCTATCATGAATTTGAACAAACCTATTCATCATATATGATAAGATGAGTAGGGCAAGATTGGAGAGATGCCAGTTTTTATTACATAATTGATGCCTGAATCTCTGTCTAACTTAATCTATGACTAATCTTATTGTTCTTAGCTCCTTTGTTCTCTTTTGGTCCTGACTTCATTCACTGGAAACGAATGAAGAGTAGAACTAATCCACCTAAAAATCCGCTGAACAACAAAGTAACAAAAGGAAGTAAAATGGTGTCTGACCTGAGTTTGGTATCCAACTCTATGCATTGGAGCATATTTCTTCCTGTGTTAGCATATCAGAACAAATGCATCATAATCCTTTTTGAGTTCCAAGTCTCTCTCTTTTCTGAGGCAATGTTTCTATCATTCTATGGCCATATGCATGTAGGAAACACATCAAAAAGAGTACCAATAACAGTTCCCCCAGTAGAAGGCCAAAAAGAAACAGACAAGAAGGAGATATGGATATTGACTCTAAGAGGACAATCTTTGTGCACAAATCAAATGAATCAGCATATATATCTTCCACCTCTGAATCGTTTAAGAAGACTATATATATATATATATATATAGCATCTGCATTGGGTACACGATCAACCAAAAATATACAATCTCACGAAGAACATGAAAATTACTACAAGTCTATGAAAACTATAACACTCTGATCTTTTGTGTTACATGATTATACACTTACATAGACATCGATAACGTATGATGAATCATATATGTTAAAATAAATAAATAATTTACGATCGATAAAGAATCATCATTCGTCACATTAATAAATAAATTAGCTCTCTTTTTATGAACTACATAGGATTTAATTTTGGTTTAACGATTACACACACAAAGTTCATGGTTTTCTCCAGAAAGCAATGCGGCTGTAGATGGCTCTCAAACCCCTCTGGATGATCTTCTTAGCCTTCTTCTTCTTCTTCTTCTTCTTCTTCCTCCTCTCGTTGTTCTCTCTCCACGCCACCATCGTCATCCTCTTCCCCTGGAGTTCGGTCGGCAGAACCATGGTATGTCGATCGAGGACGTGGGAAAAGGAAGCCAACTCAAAGGAGTCGTACAGAGGGCTTCCACAATCCCATACACGCCCTTCTCCTCCTCCTCCTCCTACTTCCATCGCTGCCTGCACTCTCACCCTCTCCTCCATGGGATCAGAAGTGCGTCCAGTAAGGACTTGGTTGCGTGGAGCAACAGTTCTCGTAAAGAAGGCTCTTCGTTTGCGTGTCTCCACGCTGCCAGTGACCGACCACCCAACCTACCAACCATCTGTTGAGTGGATTGCAAGCTCGAAGGTAACCATGCAATGCTGCACGAATGAAGTCATGAAGCTGGTCATGGTGACGAGAGATCGATTGTGAGCGCTCGACGGCGTTGAGTCAACGTAAGACAAGTCAACTATCGAGTTAAGTTCCACACAAATTGAGGCGGGACTTAAGCCACGACGGTGGGTTCGACATTATTTTCTCCACACATCATGAACACGAATTCTACCACCCCACCGTGGCCGCGTGATAAGAGACGGAATATGCAAGCAGCTTTAGGGTTCCGTTCACTTAGCTTCACCCCCCAAGTGGAGGTGGTAGCGGATGCTGATTCGACGACGACGACGACATGTCGTAGTATCCATCAATTTCATTCTATTCGACTCCAAACTCCTTTGTATTCGATCAACTCGAATCGCTTCCATTGTCTTATTCGATAACTTTATATTATCCTAATTCAATTACATATATTCTTTTAATCATTGGAATATATATATATATATATATATATATATGTATAATTAAACATATTTAATCTTTATTCGTAGTTTTTATTTCTGTTATCAATATTAATTATCTTCCATCATCTTATCACAATATTCATAAGATTTTCAAACACATATTCATATCATTATTTTTGATGAATATAAATAATCCTTTTATCTTTTCAATCAAACACGTAGACCTATTTAAATATTCCTACCTCGACAGCATACAAATCTAACCATTGTCATTAGAACATTTGAATTGGGTTCTATTTGGATTCTTGTATACCACATGTCATGTCAAATCATATTCCTTTTATTCTAAAATCAACTCTAATAATTTGTGTATCATTGCATCAACACTGTCAGACAATTGATCCATACTTAAGTTGAAGTTAATAATAATATATGTATCTAAACTAGTTATTATAATTATTACTACGGAATACTTTAATTTCTTTAAGCTTAAATCACTGGTTCAAAATCTTGTAAGTCCAAAATAATGAAAGTTAAGATACGATCGATGTGACTCATTATTATTATTATTCTTATAAATTTCTGGTGACATAAGAATAATAAAAATAAAAGACTAGATTAGCATATTCTTTTCCTTGCCTTTATCAAAAGGTTATTCTGTTCTTGGCATCGGAATAAACAAGCCATCTCATGGATGCTTAGATCGACAACTAAGGCCATTGGTTGATAGGTAACACCATAAACAACTCTCCTTTCAAAGTGCTAAATAATCAAAATGATTATTTAAATCATGGACGTGACCATTAAGATTCCACATTGCAATTGCCACTAATGTCTAAAGAATGATAATGTCTAGATGTTGTTACACTTTACTTTCTTGATTGAGTGAGGCATTCGTTGAATGATTTGATTTGATTAAAGAAAACTAGGGAATGTCTCATGACTCAAATCAAATCATGCCTTTTGGCAAAAGGATAAGTAATTATTTTGATATGCCTCCCGAATCAAAATACATGATGAACTGAACAAAATCCAACTTAATTAAGTTATTAAGATATGTTTAAAATTGAACTACCTTATACTCGATCTCATTAATTATCATAATTAAAATTAATTATCGAAATTGACTAAGTTAATTTTAAAGTTGAACTAAATTAAACTTGGTTATACGACCAATTCAAAACGATCTAAATTTTGATAACTAATTATCTATAAAAATATTCAAAAGATGGAAAAAATGATACTAATCTACTTAAAATCATGTGAAAATTAGGGTTGATTTAATAGAAGCTGACAATATCTAATTCAAAAAATCCTTAATTAAAATGATTAATTATCATAAAATCTTGTAAAAATATAAATATTAATCACACCAAATGATTTAATAAAAATTTGAGTTGATTTAATAAAAATTAACTAAATCATATTTAAAAGTCAACTAAATTACACTCGATCACATATATATCTATATATATATATATATATATATATATATATATATATATATATATATATATATATATATATATATATTCAAAAACTTCTTAATTTCGATAATAAAAAAAATCACAAATCGTCTAATGGTTCCGTGAAAATTTGGGTAAAAATTGATTAGGTTTCATGGAACTTAGTCATCGTATCAATTCAAAAAGTCTTAAATTTAAATAATTAATAATTATATTTTTTTTAAAATAATATCAATATTCAAAACAAATAGTGGAGGCTAAAATATCTATACAGATTTTTAAGTCTTCTCAGTAAATCAATCTATTAAATGTGTTTGTCATGTTTTTAATTTATTTGTACAAGATGAACTTAGATTCAAAAAAATCTAAATTTTGATAGATAGTTAATTATTATAAAATCTTGAAAAGATCTAAAAAATAATACTAATCATCTTAGGATCATGTCCTGTTTGTTCTGTAAAAGTTTTGATTGGTTTAATAGAAGGTGACAAAGTTATGATCACAATACCTATTCAAAATATCTTTAATTTTAATAATTAATTATCATAAATCTTATAAAAATAAAAATAGTACTTAGCATGATTAGGTTTCATGGAACTTATATTATAATAAAAATTAACTAAATCATATTAAAAAGTTATTATTTTTAATAATTAATTATTATATTTTTAAAAAATATTATTATTATTATTAAGAATAAAAGTCGAAGATTTTTCGGGTTATTTAAAATATCTATAAAAATTTTAAGCTCAAGTTGCTATAAAAAGGCCACCGCAGAGAACAAATGGTGGTATCGAAGCCATGGAGAGAGGCAGCAGAGCTCCGCCTCACGTAGCCGTCATGCCCAGCCCCGGCATGGGCCACCTCATCCCCCTCTCGGAGCTCGCCAAGCTCTTTGTCCTCCGCCACGGCTTCACCGCCACCTTCATCGTCTTCTCCGACTTCTCCGACCACGCCCAGACCGCCTTCCTCGACTCCCTCCCTTCCGGCTTCTCTTACGTCGTCCTTCCCCCCCTCCCCCTCGACGACGTCCCCCCTGATGCCCATATCGAGACGCGCCTCAGCATCATGGTGGAGCGCTCCGTTCCCCACGTCCGCGACGTCCTCCGCTCCTTGCGGCGGACCACCCGCCTCGCCGCTTACGTCATCGACCTCTTCTGCGGCGAGACCCTCCCCGTGGCAAAGGAGCTCGGGGTGCCGCACTACCTTCTCTTCACCACCAGCTTCATGGTGCTGTCCCTCCTGCTGCACCTCCCTGCGCTGGACCAGGCCACGTCGTGCGAGTACAGGGACCTGCCGGAACCGGTGGTGCTCCCGGGCTGCGTCCCACTGCGAGGGGAGGACCTCCTGCACCCGATGCAGGACCGGACCGACGACGCCTACCGATGCGTGCTGAACATCGCCAGGCGTATCAGGGAAGTGGACGGCATCCTCGTGAACAGCTTCGTCGACTTGGAGCCGGCAGCGTACGCGGCCCTCAAGGAGGCGGAGCCAGAGGTGGGGCGGCCGAACGTCCACGCAATCGGGCCGGTGATACACCGCGGCAGCCACGGTGGCGCGAAGGGGAAGGAGTGCCTGCGGTGGCTGGACGAGCAGCCGCCGGGGTCGGTGCTGTTTGTCTCGTTCGGGAGCGGGGGGACCCTCTCGACGGAGCAGATACAGGAGCTGGCGTGGGGGCTGGAGGCGAGCGGGCGGCGGTTTCTCTGGGTGGTGCGGTGCCCCAGCGACCGGGTGGCTAGCGGGGCCTTCTTCCACCTGCAGGGGCCGGACGACCCGCTGCGCTACCTGCCGGAGGGTTTCCTGGGGCGGACGCGGGGGGCGGGGCTGGTGGTCCCGCTGTGGGTGCCCCAGGTGGAGGTGCTCGCCCACGCCGCAACCGGCGGCTTCCTCACCCACTGCGGCTGGAACTCGTTGCTGGAGAGCTTCGTCCACGGCGTGCCCATGATCGCGTGGCCGCTGTACGCGGAGCAGCGGACGAACGCCGTGATGATGGCGGACGGCCTGGGCGTGGCGCTGCGGCCCAAGACAGCAGCGGACGGCAGCGGGCCGGTGCGTAGGGAGGAGGTGGCGGAGGTGGCGAGGGAGCTGATGGAGGGGGAGGCGGGGAAGAAGGCGAGGGAGAAGGCGGGGGAGCTGAAGCAAGCGGCAGCGCAGGCGGTGGCAGGCAGAGACGGGTCTTCTTGCAAGGCGCTGGCGGAGGTGGTGCAGTATTGGAAGGACAACGCAGTGACGAGTGAGGTGTATACTGATGTTGGCGTCGATGTAGATGCTGTTGTACTATGTGATGATAAATAAGTCTGCATGCGTCAGCCGAGACTGTACTTTCCATGCGCGATGGTTGCATGCGATATGGTTGTTTATGTACAATAACGCAGTATTTGATCTGATTCGTTTTCTTTTGATGACGATTCGACTCATTTAAATTGAATTAGGATGCTTATCAATTGGATTTAGATGACTATTCGACTCATTTAAATTGAATTAGGATGCTTGTCAATTGGATTTAGGACGAGTTCGCAAACTCTCATAATCTCTTAATCCTGTTTGCATGAATACCAATACATGGGTACGTTTTATGTGATATTTAGAATATTTATTTTTTGATTTGATGGATGATCAATTAGAATTATAAAAGTCTTTTAGATATTAAGATTTATGATTAGTACTTACTAATCGACGTTTAATAGACAGGCGTTGATACATGAAAAATCAAAATATTTGGAGCAATATATATGGTTGATAGTATCAAATATGCTATTTCTAAAGGTTTAAAGGAAAAACCTTTAAATATTTAAAAAAAATTAAATCAAGTAGGCATATAAGTTGATTCAAAATTTATATTCTAATAACTTATTTTTTTAAATAAGATTTTTTTTATGATATAAAAAATAAATGACAAAGATAAGATTTGATATGAAGACTTTAGCGTAATATGTCAAAGTCTTCACCAGTTAATTTAGTTAGTGAATGAAAATCATGATAGAGATGAATATAAAATGATAATCTTGTAATCATATATATATATATATATATAATTGGAGTGCATGATTAAAAAAAATTCTATCTCAAATCTATATAAATATGAATTACTTCCATGAATGAAATCATTTTATTTCACAGTAAAATCTTCGTTATATCAAAGCTTCACAGTAAATTCTTGATTAAAAAAACTTATCCTTCCTTACTATGTAATAACAATAATCTCTCTCCACTGATATGTCACAATGACTATCATATTGGCAATATTCTACTAGTTCTCCTAGATGCATTCTGCTCGATAATTTTCTTAGTGATCTTCTCACATGCTAGACTACCAAAGATGAATACTAGTCACCGCTGCTAATCTCCTTGGTGTCTCTTCCTTTGTGCTACTTTGTACATACTTCCCCCCAGTCTACTACGTACTCCAACTATATGAGGAAGTCATCTTGATAGCACTTCACGATTGACACCCTGCTCCACACTATCGGTCAAGGAGTTGACAAATACAACTTCTTCTTTGGTGTTTGTGAAGTCCACTCATGCATACGTGACATGTATATTACAAAGTCAATTCTATCGAGATCCCATACTATATATGATTTTATTCTCTCAAATATAAATCTGAAATTGACACCATCTTTACTCGTTTTAGAAATGTGATTGAGAATTTCTTCAGGTTTACTATTAAAATAACTTATTATAATTGAGAATGTAAATATTAAACTCTAATAACTTATTTCTTATCATGTGGTATATAATATCTTAAGTCACTACTATAGACACTTCAACTAGTTAACACTATTGAATAAAAGTACCAATACATAATTGAAACTTCCTTTACTAAGCCTTTATATCACTAACCTTTTGGTCAACAACCTTTCGAACTGTTGTCTACTTCATTAATCGTATACTCACTCCTTACGTATAATATCAGTCGTTATTTTAAAAAATATTTTATAAAATCTTAAATCTTTAAAATTTTAAAATATTAAAATATTTAGTTGTTTATGTTATCTTTAGCTACACTCCTGTGTTTTAAAAACTTAACTCATTTTTTAATCCCAGTTAGCTTCGTCAACTTCAAATACAACACATCTTTATTCCTAGGACAACAAAAAGGATATACAATATATTTATTAGTCTATATGGATGATATTATTATCACAGAAAATAATTTTATAGAGATCAAATAATTCATTAAGGAATTGATACATCAATTCTCCATCAAAAATCTAGAAATCTTAAGATATTTTTTGAGAGTAAAAATAACATTTATATCTTTTGAACTTTTCCTTATCTCAAAAGAAGTACATTTGAGATCTATTATCAAACATAAATATATAAAATACTAAAAAAATTATTACCCTATCCTTTTTTATCGAGTCACTCAAAATATATAATAATAGCTCTACTATGAATTTCATACAATAATGATAAGTAGTTAGTTCCTGTTAGTATTTATCTCTTACATATTCATATATTTTATTTGTATTCAATAAATTATCATAATTTATGCATCGACCCTCAATTGTGTAATAGTCTGTACTAAAATGTATCATGCGATATCTTAAAGAGACTCAATCATAGATTTCATAAACACTCGTTACTTTACCTTCGTACTCTTGTTAATGTTGATTGGGCAAGTAATACTTATAATAGAAAATCTATATCAGCCTACATTATCTTTTTTTAAGCTAATTTGATCGGTTCCAAGAAATAGAATATAATAGTAAGATTCACCTTTAAAACTGAATATCGAGCTATCACCACTACTGTTATAGAACTTAATTTGGTCACCAATTTACTATATGAGCTTGATATCACCTTACAATCCACTCCTATAACATACTGTGATAATGTTTGTTTTATATCTATACTCTAAACCGATATCCTACTCTTGCATAAAACATATGTTCTCGACTTTCACTTTATTAAAAATTAAGTTATCAAGCATTAAGTGCATATTTCTTATGTCTATTTTTCTGACCAACTAGTTGATGCTCTTGCAAAGCCTCTCGTTTATAGGATTTTTCAATTACATCGATCCAAAATTTGTATCTTTATCATAAGCTTATCTTATAGAAGCATGGTAGAAGATTATAATAGAGACAAATATTGGATGATAATTTTGCATTCCTTAGATGCTCTAATCCTCAATTAATATGTGATTTGAGGATCAATCAAAATAATATATATGCATGATTAAGAAAAATTTCTCCCTCAAATATATATAAATATGCATTACCTTAATAAATGAAATCATCCCCTTTCATATTAAACTCTTTAGTTAGTACCTTTAGAAATAATTGATTCCTTCCATTAATCTAGAATCAAAATTTGACACCCTACTCTAAAAAATGATTCATCAGATCTCTTTAAAATACACCCTGATACAGTAAAAGGACCATTAGTTTCCAAAATTGGTACCAAATCAAGAGCATTCTCATCATCTATAGATAGGTCACTTTCCACCTGATTACCCTCAACCCAAACCTATTTCGATAAAAAAAAAATGATGAGAGCAAATCCTCCATACAACAAGGATATCGATTAGGAGAATAAACAACCATATAATGATTTTCCATTATTACACACTTCTTTGCTTAGCTCATCACCTTCTTCAATCGAAAACCTAAAGTGTCATAAACATATATCTTATTAACTTTTGATAGAGATCACTAATTCGAAGAACTAAATAACAATAGAAAAATGAGAAAATTAGTGAATAGTTTCAAGACGACGAGAGACATAGTAAAAAACATTATAAGATCTACATTGATATATGTTGGTCATATATTAAAAGATATTTAGTAACCCATAGATATCACACACTCCGATGTCCATTTCGTTAACAATAATAAGCCTAAACCCTTCTTAAGATATCTGATCAGCTTACACTTCCACACCTCAAAGTCATAAAAAAGATTCTTTATTTAAGAGAGGAACAATCCTCTTAGTTCTATACTTTTTCTCATGAACATCTCTATCTTTAGACAAAGTGATATAATCCCAACTACGTAGCTTATGATCATCATCTTCTTCTTAATGCAGTTAATGTAAAATAATAATTCTTGAAGATCAACATATATTCTTTAATTCATCTTTTGAAGGGCACATGTTCAAGAAGGTGATAATTTAAATTTTATATTATATATCATTGGTCTAATCTACTGGTCAACTTCCTTGAACCCAAACCATTAGTTAACATATTTAGACTAAAGTTAATAATAATATATTGATTAGATCCGTATAAATTAATTTTAATCTTATTTACTTTTGATATGAAATTAATTAGGGGTGTTACAGATAGTGTCTCCTATTCCACATTAATATAACCCATTTGCATTGTTTCATCCTAAATCTTTTACTACAATAAATTTCTTCATCTGATTAATGATAATTTAAGTTCTATATTATCTATGAGTTGTTGTTGGCCACATTATCTATATTGATGTTACGTGCATGGATAAGATCATACGACAAACTTAACACATTAAAATGTGGAGACAACAAGATCTCCAATCGCCACAAAGATTCCATTACTTCTATTTTAATTTTTGTGCATAGCTACATGATTATAGACTAATAAAAGGTAGATCAATCATTATCATCACACATTTTTTAATATCAGTATTTGATACTGATGGCCTCAATGATCCTTAAGTAAAAGTTAAAAAAAGCCAAGACATGAATTTGAATTATTGGACTCCCAAATTCTCAATTTATTATTTATTTATTTATTTATTTTGATCCAACATAGTAAGATGATCGAATCTATAATTCTATTATATATTATGTGTATTCTCGGAACGTTGATGAAGTTGGTCATAATTTTAAGATAATCTTCCTCTAAATCATCCACTTGTTTTGTAGTGTGGAAATGAGATAGTGTTTAAAGTCGATAGATCTTTAGCAAAGGAAACAATCATATAGATTATAGTTACTTTTAATAGCATTTCGATTTAATCTCATATTAGAAGTGAGAGATAAACTTAAGCATCATAGAACAATACATGAGAGATTCAAAAGGTTTTGATAGTTTGGAGAATTGAGTATATCTTCTCTTGCCTATGTTTTCATGCCAATACCCTTTGGAGGAAGATCAATCCCAATCTAATTCGATGGGATAATTAACTTATCATTTTGTTTAGTATAAACTACTAGTAATGCTTTGCTTTGACTAATACAAGATTTGAAGAGGAGTAATGATAAAAGAAATAACTATGAAGGATTAAAAACGAATAGCACTAATACCTATGATCTTAATTCTACTATTATAATTGAATGTGATGGGTATCGATGAAATTTCATGCATAGTTCGTATATATAAAAAAAAAAGGTAAGGAAAAGATGATATATGGCGGCTTTCTCGTAGCAAAAAGAAAAAGGATGGATAAATATTTGGATTTGATCGGACTAATATTTTGGTTAGGTGGCTTGTTATCATTTTAAAAGGACATTTTGAAAGGTTAGTTGAGGAGATCAACGTGTTAATAGAAACATGACAACGATAGCTCATAGATTGGCGGCCGATGAGATTATTATTAGGATGACAGTCAATTTTATCTCTCTTTTTTTTTTTTTTGCATATACTGTTAAGCTCGGCATGATATTTTATTTTTAGTCTCTAATAAAATAGTTTTAGGTATTTCTCAATCTTATTTTATATCTTTTAACCATAACATATATATATGTCTCGTAAATATATATATATATATATATATATATATATATATATATTCATATTATGTTATAGACAAAGGTTCGATTCATGATGATTAATTATTATAAAATCTTAAAAAATAATAATGCTAATCATATTAAGATCCATGTCCTATTGGTTCTGTGAAAGTTTCGATTGGTTTAATAGAAGCTGACAAAGTTACACTTGATCACAATACCTATTCAAAAAATCTTTAATTTTAATAATTAATTATCATGAATCCTGTAAAACTAAAAATAAAAACAAAACTAATTATGACCAAATAGTTTAATAAAAATTTGAGTTGATTTAGTGAAAATTTGACTAAATCGTATTCAAAAGCTAACTAAGTTACACCAAACATACTCAAAATCTTTTCTATTTTGATAATTAATTTAAAAATATTCAAAAAATTAAAAATCATCTAGTGATTCTGTTAAATTTTGGGTAAAAAATTGATTAGCATACGTTCGAAATTGAACTAAGTTTCCACTCGATCACACTATCAATTCAAAAAAAAATCTTAAGTTTTAATAATAATAATAATTATAATTATTATTATTATTATTATTCAAAACTAAGTCGAAGCTTTTCGGGGTAATTTAAAATATCTATAAAAATTTTAAGCTCAAGTTGCTATAAAAAAGCCACCGCAGAGAACAAATGGTCGCATCGAAGCCATGGAGAGAGGCAGCAGAGCTCCGCCTCACGTAGCCGTCATGCCCAGCCCCGGCATGGGCCACCTCATCCCCCTCTCGGAGCTCGCCAAGCTCCTTGTCCTCCGCCACGGCTTCACCGCCACCTTCATCGTCTTCTCCGACTTCTCCGACAACGCCCAGACCGCCTTCCTCGACTCCCTCCCTTCCGGCTTCTCTTACGTCGTCCTTCCCCCCCTCCCCCTCGACGACGTCCCCCCTGACGCCCATGTCGAGACGCGCCTCAGCATCATGGTGGAGCGCTCCGTTCCCCACGTCCGCGACGTCCTCCGATCCTTGCGGCGGACCACCCGCCTCGC
Source organism: Musa acuminata AAA Group (assembly GCF_036884655.1). Taxonomy (NCBI): domain Eukaryota; kingdom Viridiplantae; phylum Streptophyta; class Magnoliopsida; order Zingiberales; family Musaceae; genus Musa; species Musa acuminata. The sequence continues at coordinate 38,682,770 of NC_088352.1, forward strand.
CGCTTACGTCATCGACCTCTTCTGCGTCGAGACCCTCCCCGTGGCAAAGGAGCTCGGGGTGCCGCACTACCTTCTCTTCACCACCAGCTTCATGGTGCTGTCCCTCCTGCTGCACCTCCCTGCGCTGGACCAGGCCACGTCGTGCGAGTACAGGGACCTGCCGGAGCCGGTGGTGCTCCCGGGCTGCGTCCCTCTCCGAGGAGAGGACCTCGTGCACCCGATGCAGGACCGGACCGACGACGCCTACCGATGCATGCTGAACATCGCCAGGCGTATCAGGGAAGTGGACGGCATCCTCGTGAACAGCTTCGTCGACTTGGAGCCGGCAGCGTACGCGGCCCTCAAGGAGGCGGAGCCAGAGGTGGGGCGGCCGAAAGTCCACGCAATCGGGCCGGTGATACACCGCGGCAGCCACGGTGGCGCGAAGGGGAAGGAGTGCCTGCGGTGGCTGGACGAGCAGCCGCCGGGGTCGGTACTGTTTGTCTCCTTCGGGAGCAGGGGAACCCTCTCGACGGAGCAGATACAGGAGCTGGCGTGGGGGCTGGAGGCGAGCGGGCGGCAGTTTCTCTGGGTGGTGCGGTGCCCCAGCGACCGGGTGGCTAGCGGGGCCTTCTTCCACCTGCAGGGGCCGGACGACCCGCTGCGCTATCTGCCGGAGGGTTTCCTGGAGCGGACGCGGGGGGCGGGGCTATTGGTCCCGCTGTGGGCGCCGCAGGTGGAGGTGCTCGCCCACGCCGCAACCGGCGGCTTCCTCACCCACTGCGGCTGGAACTCGTTGCTGGAGAGCTTCGTCCACGGCGTGCCCATGATCGCGTGGCCGCTGTACGCGGAGCAGCGGACGAACGCCGTGATGATTGCGGACGGCCTGGGCGTGGCGCTGCGGCCCAAGACGGCAGCGGACGGCAGCGGGCTAGTGCGTAGGGAGGAGGTGGCGGAGGTGGCGAGGGAGCTGATGGAGAGGGAGGCGGGGAGAAAGGCGAGGGAGAAGGCGGGGGAGCTGAAGCAAGCGGCAGCGCAGGCGGTGGCAGGCAGAGACGGGTCTTCTTGCAAGGCGCTGGCGGAGGTGGCGCAGTATTGGAAGGACAACGCAGCCACGGGTGATGTGTAAGAGTGAAGTTGACGTTGATGTAGACGCTGTAGTTGGTCTGTGTTGAGACTGTGTTTATTATGCGCAAGTGCTGCGCGATGGATGCATGCGATATGGTTGTTTACGTACGACAACAACGCAGTATTTGATTTGATTAGTTTTTTGTTGATGACTATTCGACTCATTTAAATTGAATTAGGATGCTTATCAATTGGATTTAGGACGAGTTTAATAAAAGTCGAGAGTAAATGAGAGTAAATGAACTATTGGGTATTGTATTCTGATCAACACTAGTTTATATTTTGCTGATTGCGTAAAATGCTTAATCGATGTAATAAATTGACATAACAACTATATAGATGTTGAGTTGTTAGTAAGGTGATGCTCCGATATCGACGTATTATTATTATGCTTTTAACTTTTTTAGGAACTTTATTATTTTTTTTTTGTTCTTCATATTTTCCTTGCCTTCTCAAACAATGATAAAGAAAGAAAATGACAATAGATGAAGAAAAACATGCTCACTAAAATGCCATCGTTCCATCGCAAATGAGACTTGTGGTTGCCAACAGCTCGTCCTTCCTTTCATCTATCTTTCAACACCCCAATCTTGCCTTTTGCATGGAAAGCCTATGTTTTCATGCACTAAATGGCACAAGTAAAGCCTCCATGATCTAATTTGATGGGATAATTGACGGGTATAAACTACTAACTATAAGTACATAGCTTTTGACTAATGCAAAATTTGAAGAGGATTAATAATAATAATAAAATAATTATAAAGGATTAAAGATAAATAGCACTAATATCTATTATCTTAATTCTCAAATAATATTAAAGGTATGGATGAAATGCATAGTTCAAATCAAAAAATTAGGTAAAGAAAAGATGATATATGGCGGGCTTTCTCGTGGCAAAACGAAAAAGGTTGGATAAATATTTGGATTTGATCGGACTCATAGTTTGGTTAGGTGGCTTGTTATGATTTTAAAAGGGACATTTTGAGAGGTTGGTTGAAGAGATCAACGTCGTTAAGTTGAATTTAATCGTATTAATAGAAATATGAGATCGATAGCTCATAGATTGAGAGTAGATGACATTATTGAATGATAGACAATGTTCTCTCTCTTGCACATCTTGTTTAGCTAAGCATGATATTTTTAATTTTAGTCTTTAATAAAATATTATTTTGGTATTTCTCTATTCTTCTTGATTATTTTGCATCTTTTTACTCCTTACTATATGTTCATATTATGTTACATGCAAATTTGAATATAGTTCGATTGAAACTAAAAAATTTATTTTTGATTCATATTTTTTTTGAAACTAGAGTCTAAAAACTAGCGATTCTAGTGAATCTTATTTCGATTTGAATCGTCGATTCAATGATTCAAAAAAAATTCATATCAATCGATCATTGGACTCAAAGAACGATTTATGCCTAGCCCAATGATCAGGCAAATAACTAGTTTGCCCCTCCCAATAATCATATAAATGATTATATTAAGGGATTTTTTTTATTAATTTATAATTAAAAATATAAAAAAATTCAAAATTTTTTTTGCCCTTCTAACAATCACATAAGGATCTTTTGAAAGCATTTTAGGAAAAAAAATATTTAAAAATTAATAAATATCCCTCTCAAGCTTGAATAAATAATATATTTATTAAAAATTAATAAATATTTTTTAAAAAATTAAAAATTAATAAATATTTAAAATATATAAACCCCATATTCTTTCTCTATTAAGTACTCATTCAAGTTTGAATGCTCTTAAGCTCGCTCTCAAGCTCTCTCTTATACTCTTTTTACTATTTTCTTGATTCGGTGGCAAGTGAAAGCCACCACTTCACTACCAACAAGGAGCCTTTCAAAAATTTGATCATGGCAACTCAAAAAAGTACACTTGAAGAAGATTTGAAACCTCGATGGCTTCTACCATGTCATATGTAATTACAGTACCCAAGTTTTCAAGTTCAAAGAAGGAAGCTATGAAATATTTCGATAGCATATCGAGAAGAAATGTCTAATGCAAACCAGCATGAAGTCAAATATAATTTTTAGGTAACTTACTTCTCTTACTTTTTTTATTAAAGAAAATCATAAAGCATTTGCTAAATTAGTTATCATCGAATGTTTATCTCTTAGTTTGTTTATTATTATTATTTATTATTGTTAAGTCAAATTTATTTATTATTATCAAGGAGCTTTAAATACAATTAGTTTTTTGCACCATTATTCGAACTTTGCAAATTCTAAACTTAGGGTTGATCTCTTTAGGGGATCGACCTCCTTGGAACTCTATAGAGATTCTTCCCTCCAAGTTGCTGCTCAAATGCTGCAGAAAAGATTCATCTATTGCTTATGAAAAGAGGAGAAATACATGGCTATTTATAGGGCTTCTAAACCCTAACTCCTGATAGGACTCCTATTCAAGACTCCTACTTCTAATCAACTTCTACTAGGACTCATACTCAAGACTCATATTCCTTTACAACTCCTAATTCTTCTCTAAGAAACAACTTCCTAATCCTAGTCGGTCTCTTCACCTCCTTAATAGGGATCGACTTATGTAGGTTTTACATAAATGTCCCTGTCAATTAGGACTCTCCTAGCTAGAGTCATAACAACCACTCTTACTTACACTTGATATAATTTTTTAAAAAATAATTTATAAAAATACTTTTAATCTTTAAATGACCACATTTCTATTTTTTTTTATACTTGGAGTGATCACTAACAAATGCATTTCTATATGAGATTTAATTATCATTGGATAGGCAGTGAATGGACCATACAAAAACGTATTATTGATTTTAGAGTTTTAGATAAATGACATACAACCGATCATATTTGTAAAAAGATAAAAATAATTTTAAAATAATATTATTTAATTTTAAAAAAAAATTTATTGGTTTTGATAATGCATCGACAAATACCACTTCTATTCCAAAATTACAAACAGTTTGTTAACTTGCTTTTGGTGACATCTTTTTTTTTTTTTTTTTTTTGAATAAGACATGCTTGCCATGTTTTGGTTATGTCATTATACATTTAGACTTATTAAATTAAATTGGTTGTACATCATTTTTTAAATTTAAAATAAAATTCTTATTTTTATATTATATTTTTTTAAAAAAATATTAAAAATTATCAATTCAAAATGAAATCAGAATAGTTTGTTCTAGTTCCGATTCCAAAATCGACCCTTACTAATTTAGTTATGATTCTAGGTTCCGTCGAACTAGAACCCATAGTTTCGAAACCATGGTCAGGGCTAGTTATATGGTTCTCTCTTACCTTATCTATTATCCAAGCTACTTCTAATTTTTCATAAATATATTTACTTTTTTCTATCTTTATAAATTTATACATGTACCTCAATATGCTCATCTTAGTAATATGAATTTTATATATATAATTTTTTTAGTTATCCAACACCGGCATCAATAAGATAATAACGATCTTATAAAATTTCTTTTTTAATATAAAAAAACTCATTGGTAATAAAAAAAAATTTATTTTAACTATATAGTTTTTTACTCTATAAATAAAATTCATTTATCTTTCTATCTTACTGAATAATTGACCCAAAATATCTAAAACTTTTATTCAATAGAACTTATTATCTATCAAACTAAACCATATAATAAATAAAGTGTACTCCCAATATTACTAAAATCACATTTTACATATATATTCCAATTTAAAATATTTAGATGTCAATGTTTATCTTTATAACTGAAGTTTAGAATTAGTTTAATTTATATCTCATCTAAATGATAAGTTCATCCATCACCAATAAAGACTTGAAGGGGCACCTAACTTTGTTATCTCTTGTGCATTAATGAACTTGCCACAGTGGATTAGGTGACTATTAGTGCAATGAAATGTCCGCATCTTGTTACCTGTCCTGGTGGTCTCAGTTCACAGCATCTAACTCAATTCTGCTGTTATGTTCCCCATTTAATGGAAGCTCTGCAGTTAGATGTTTGCATCATGCTGTTTCAGAAGAATCTGATTTGCTCAAAAAATGTTTGCTTCTGATACGTATCTCTGTATTCATATACCGAAAGGAGAAGCTAATGAATCTGAATCGAGTGTCAACAACTTTACAAGAAAATGTTGATGTCAAGCTATAAAATTTGAGATAGAAATGGTCAATGATAGGTCCAATGTCAGCTTCAGGATACAGCAAGAAAGCACCAAAGGGATGTATAAAATATGACCAGGTTTTGTTTCAGACACACATCTCTCCACCATATGGAACAGCACCACAGAACAGCCTCTCTCTCTCTCTCTTCTGCTTCTTCTTCTTCTTCCTTGGCTGAAACCATGGAGAAGCGCCAGCTCAATCAGGAAAAAACTGAAGGTTTCATGTTGCTTCCTAGTCTGTCTCCAAACTTGTTCGATGGACCATTGATTTGTGCTGAGGAAGTCAGTAGCACTGAGAGGAAGCTCACTGACATGTCAGAGGAAGAAGTAGATCTCATTTACAGGATGCATAGGCTTGTTGGTGACAGGTAAAGATCCCAACTACAGTCTCTCTCATATATTTGTCAGCAACTATGAGCTGCATTAAGCATGCAGGCAAGACATGTTCAGATTCAACATCTTCTGATTCTTCTTCAAGCTCTGATAAATGAGACATGTCCTTCTGCAGATGGGAGCTGATAGCTGGTAGAATTCCCGGCCGCACTCCGGAGGAGATCAAACGGTTTTGGAAGGTGAAGAACGATCCATGTTTTGCTGAGAAGGGGCTGAAGAGAAAGAGAGCTGTACAAGGAACTGTTGCTCAAGTACAGAACCAGAAGTGATTACTGTGAGCTCCAAATTCAAATCATGACAAGAAAAAGCCAGCAAGATTTGAGGCAACGATGATTAATTAAAGACAGATCCTGCCATTTTGTTTCAAGTTCTGTCACACCAGTGAGGTTACTACTGCTGACAATGTGAAGAACTGAGAAGACTACAAGTAGAAGAACTTTAGAGATTCATCACAATTGTTGAAGATGCAATTATTGATAGCTTTCTTGATTCTGATAATGGGCATACAAAATGGTAGGTATTGACCGAAATCTTATAGTCTTCTAATGAAATCTGTGTTGAAATACAATACTCATCCGTTCTTCATCAATTTAAGGAGCTTTTTCATCCGAAAAATAAGCTCATTAAAAATGGATGCTTTCGATATAATGGTCATATGGATAATCAATAGTCTCTTTTACTCTGTAAATATAAGATAAAGATACAAAACTAAGTGATTCATACATTTCTTTAGTCGATAATATTAGTCCACATGAAGCTTAATCTCTTGATGTCTCTAATAAACCTCTGATTAACAAATCCATCCATTGTATTTCGACAGATTTATTATATCACAATAGAGTTAGTTAATTTCCAAGGCTATTATTTATTTATTGTTAATAGTATGATTTAATGATATTTATTCATCTTCAAAATAATATTTTTCTGGGCAAATAGGTTCATGAATAAACTTTTTTATCTAATTTTGGAGATATTCCAAGTTCCACAAATTAGCCATGTCAAAAGCATTTCAAGTTGAAATCTGATCTGTTACCAAGTCAGGGATAAATTAGCAAGATTTTATGACTGAAAATGATCAAGAAAGACAAAGAAAAACAGGTAGGTGGTTTGATCTTTGTGTGTCAAGTTTCATATAAAGATAAAAAAACCAAGAAATATAAGAGGATATAAGTAACACAAACATAACCTGAAATCTGATGCTCTTCCACTCAGGTCAGGGAAAACAGTAGAACATATGGTGGTGTGACACCAAATCAGAGCAGTTAATGACTGAGAAAGTAGAAAAAGGTAATGGTTTGATCTTTGAATGTGAAGTTTTTGTGCTGAAGGAAGAGAAGAAAAAACAACAGAGCTTAAGGTGGTGGTGGTGGTTAATGAAGTCCTGAGATGATGCAAAAAAATGTTTGAGAAAGTAGAAAAAGGTGATGGTTTGATCTTTGTGTGTGAAGATAAGAAGCTGAAGGAAGAGCAAAAAGCACAATAATCTAAGAGGGATAAGTAGCACAGCATGACCTGAAACTTGATGCTCAGTGTGGTGATTGATATATGATGGAGTAGAACAAGTGAAAGAGGTGGTGAGCTAACAAAGCATCACAACAGCAGAGTTTCTGACCATGAAATGACTGTAAAAGAAGGATTGAGCAAGTGAAAGGTGGTGGGTTGAATGGTTGATGTTAGTGTGTGAAGTCTTCATGCTAAATGAAGAAGAGCTAAAGACAGCATCCAAAGTGGTTCAAGGAACACATTTTGGCAGCATAAACATTTTGGTAGCTTTCATTCTCCTGTTGTGATGCTAATGAAGAACACACTGTTCTCCACATACCATTTGCAGCATAACAATGTTGGTAGCAGAGGAGCACAACTATCGCGATCGATTCATCAATAGTTTGATTTTAAAGGATATTAGTTTCGGAAATACTATTCTTTAATTCGATTAACCAATTCGAATCGAATCGAGCCAATTTTAATTTAAAAAATATTAATCTAATCAAATTTAGTCGTTAATCGATTCAAATTAATTAATGATGATTAAATTGATGTTGGCCAAAAAAAAAAAAAACCTTCAACTAACTGTTAGAGCTTAATATAAATTGAGCTCATTGCTAATTCGATCCAAATCTTTTATGATGATCTCATTAATTATTAAGTTATTGATAATAATAATAATAATAATAATAATAATTCTTTTACGTATTAATTAGTGAGCACTTCCCAAATTAATTCTGGATCGTAGGATGGCATCCGAGCCAGCGAACACACACCGTCCATTTCGAAAGCCGACGACGACGTTAACGATGACGTTTGCGACGCGCCCGCCTCGGCGTCCTTCACGGCCTTCGCAGCCGCCTTGGCTGACGTCGCCTTATCGCCGGCCGCCTTCGCCGATCGCTTCGCCGCCCGGCGCCGCCCGAGGCGCTGGCAGATGGCCTGGATTTTGGAGTCGACGGCGGACCGCAGTGACCTGAGCCGCTCGGGGCAGTCCCCGGCGTCCCGCAGGGCCGGGAAGTTGAGGCGCGCGTACTCGCCGCGGAGCTTGTACGCCGCCCGGTCGTACGCGTACGCCGCCGACTCCGGGGAGGCGTAGGTGCCGAGCCAGATCCGCATCCGGTTCTGGGGCAGCCGGATCTCCGCCACCCACTTACCCCACTGCCGCTGCCGCACCCCCCGGTAGAGCTTCTTCTTCCCGTTCTCCGCCGCGGCCGAGTTGTGGTACGGCGACGAGGCAGCCCTGCCGTAACGCCGGGTGCTGAGCCGCCGCAGCAGCTCCGTCTGGCGGAGGTAGACGGCGGAGCCAAGGGGCGCGGCGACCGGGTACCGGGCAGCAGGGAGCGGCGGCGGGAGGTGGGAGAAGATGGAGTCGAGCGCGTTCGTGCCAGAGAGGAGGATCTCCGATAAGGCGGCGCTGATCTCGTCGGGAAATGACGTCAGCTGTATGTTTTCCAGCGTTCCGTCCATGATTCCAGGGTTTCTTCGTCTCCCCAGTCTCCAAGTAAGTGGCTTTTCTTCTTCTTCTTCCAAGAATTGTGGGAAATTATATGAAATTAGACCTAAGAGAATGCAAGTGGAGTTGCAATACGGAAGAAACAGGGGAATTGGAGCACTGTGGACTTGTGGAGTTGGAATGGTGATGAAACAGGGGGATTAGACTACTGTTGGATTCTGTAGCAGATGAGGAAGAGAGAGAGAGGGAAAGAGAGGAGAAGGGAACAAAAGAAGAGAGGAGATTTATGTTGCTGTGGATGCTGGTGTGGGAAGAACAGGAGGTGGGTATTTATAGGCAGAGAGCTCTCAATTGTTGCTCCTAATTCTCTTCTGCTTCTGGGGAGATAATGGAGAAGAAGGTCTGCTTCCCTTTGGGAACAGAGGATGATTGGATTGGAGGCTCACCTGGGTCCCACAGTGGGACAATCTTATGTGAGAACAAGACCCACTCAAAGCTTTACCCTTTGTGTGCCACAGGAGGAGCACTGGAGGCCAAAAGCCAACTTTTGGCATTTATAAGCCCAGCTGTTCATGTTGCCATGCTTTAAATTGTGTAGCTTGGGCTTAGCTTAGGCTCCACTGGATGATCCCATTAGAATGAACTTTGATGGATGAGAGAAGGGCAGAAGCATCTCTGAAGCATTATTCTATCAAGATACCACTCTTGATTTCTCTAAATCATGAATCTAATATTAGATTTAGCTGGCTCTTAAGCTTGTAAATGTTACCCATATAGAGAAATACAGAGAGAAAGAGAGAGAAAGCATGTGTTTGAGAATGAAGAGAGCTGCATTATTGGGGTTTTGCAAAATATAAGGTGTGCAAAGACAAAGCTTTGGTTATATGCAGTGTTGGTCTACATTTGCTTGTGAGTCACTTTAAAGAAGCAACAGAAGTAGTGGTGGGATGGGAGATGTCATTGTGCTAGTTTTGCAAAGAGTCCAGGATCTGTGGACAAAGATGATTAGAGTACATCTTATTATCTCTACAGATAGAGAGGAGAGAGGTCAAGCCATTCCCACATCAAGTCAGTTCTTATAGTTATTGAAGTAGCAAACTAAATTACAAGTACATGACAGACACTTGGCACCTTTTGAAGGGTATTGAGTTGTGGGTCTTTGACAGGGACCTGGTTTGAGAGTCTGAAGCCATAAGTACTACTGAACAGAAAGATGACACATGTATGAGGGTGCCACCATAATTAGATAAGACCCCAATCTTATCTTCTCTGATATAGCATCTCCATATATAATATATATATTACTTTCCAAATAACACTTGCACTCCATATAATTCTCAATGATTTATTTCTCTTTGCTTGGCATCGAAGACCTGTTCTTAATCATTTACACAGCAAAATAATTTCTTGATGACTACAAGTTACATTGTTAGGAAATTATCAGTTACTGACTTTGTTAGGGTGTACATTCTATTGAACTTTGCTGCCTCTGCTTTGATACTCTCAACATAATTTACTCTGCTTTCTTTCTTTCTTCAAGAATAAGTGAGTACACCAAACTGTTTAAGCATTTCTTCCAGAAATAAGAATGTCAATGGTAGTCATGGGTATTAGGTTTCATCAAGAAAATATTATTGATAGAAGACTAGTCCTTGGCAGTACATTTGGTCATTTAATAGGTTTGGTCAAGAATATTGCCAACTGGCAACAAGTGTGTGGTAAGGTTTTCAAAGAAATGGTCAAGCATGGTATGGCTTTATGAACACGTTGCTACTTCTTGTGACTTTTGACTTGGTAGTCTGCTAACATCACAAACCAAAATCACTAAATAGGTTGTAGATTGTGCTGCATTTACAAGGAAAGAAACAACACATTTGTTTGGCTATATTGTTCCATAGAATATTTGCAGCATCCTTCTATTAACTCTCCATCTGCTACCCAACTCCTCATTTATCATCTTAGACTTCATGGTTCATCTGCTAAGCTGAGTAGAGTCTCTGTTCAACCAGTTATCATCCCTCATCTTCATGACAATGCTGTGATCTGTCTCGAGTCATTTCTTGTTGAGGAAATTGTAGGATTAAATGGTCGAATATAGGACCTCATGAATCACTGTTAAAGTGCTATGTATAAAGATTTGATCTTTATACATAGCACTCCATTAGAATACCACGAATGATTTGTCCAAAGGAAGCACTGCTCGAAAGAACATTCTCATCGAGTACTACCACACTCTAGGATGCTAAGATTGTTAACCTCAACAGGTGATGCCCATCTCCATTGTTATGAAAAGGAATGGGTCATCTGCAGCTCATCATTCTAGCAATGCTGAAACACATTCTTCTTCCATAGACCAACAAGCTTGCAAGATCAGTAGTTCATCAGTCAAAAGCATCAAAATTTGCAGCTTATGCCGTGTCCTTGATAAGCATCAGTGTGCCATTTCAGGTATGAAGTAAGAGAATTGATGGACACGAGGAAGATTCTTGGTGGCTTTTGCAGTGCAGAGACAAAAAGGTTGACAAGATGCAAGTGATATGAAGGAAGAACCACAGCCACGAGACTTCTCTGGCAATAAAAGCATGGATTTTCCTCTCTTCTTCCATCTCAATCTGAATGGAAAAAGGATCCACAGGTGCTTATCCTTTGCCTCTTGTGATTCTAATTAATTAAACTAGTCGTAGTCGAGTTGTTGTTCTATGACATAATAATGATATGTCAAGCATTTGAGAGTCCGAGACAAATTAACATGTTTTTCTGTCTTCGGTTTTATTCCTCGATCAAGTGTAGCTCTAAGAACTAATGTGAAGGAAGCCCGGCTTTGGGCTCGCTTCCGTTGACATTTTGAATGCAATTGGATGTTGACCGAGATTGACATTTGTTCATCTTCTCTTTCTTTTTCCTTCTTTTTTGCCTTGCTTTCAGACTCTGACTCGTTTCCTAAGGATGGTTTGGAGAAATAGGATGGCCGTCATGAAGCTTCTACTCCAAAGTCGTACATGGATCCGGTCGATGGGGCCCATCACCTTTGTGACTTCCCCTCCGTGTCCCGTGAGATGTGGGCGCCGACCTCTGACTTTTTCTTGTATCTGTAGGGTCCACAAATCATTTTGACTCTTTGACTCTGATGTCTCATGAGAAATCGAAGCCGATCGCTGACTTTTTTTAATCTGCGGGGTCCACAAAATAGCCATTTTGACTCTTTGACTATGATATGATGTCACATGAGAAATCGAAGCCGACCGCTGACTTTTTTTTTTTTTTTTTTTTTATCAGCGGGGGCTACAAAACAGCCATGACTCTTGAGTCTGACTTTGATTTCCCAGGGAGCCGATCGCTGACTTTTTCTTAAGTGTGGGGTCCACAAAATAGCCATTTTGACTCTGACCCTGTGTGTATCACCATCATCAAACTTAGTCTTAATAATAATAATAATAATAATAATAATAATAATAATAATAAGATTTGCATATGTAATTTATAAAAATAAAAAAAATATATATAACGTGAAGAAGATCATAAAACGAACGACAATAACAATAAACAATAGATAAAAATATTTATTTGCAAGTTAATCCATGTGTTAGCACATATAATTTACAAAAATATAAAAGGAAAATAAAGAGGACCGGAAAATTGTAGTAGTCAGTTGATATATGGTGGATGCGATGGGTGATCGATTATTAGCACATAAGTTGTAATCGATTGTTTTATTCCTTTGAAATAAGGATATAAAACGGGATGAATAGACAAAAAGAAAGAAAAAAAGGATAGAGAATAATAGTAATTTGAATACAATAACATTAATAGGGACATAGCATGAAATTGGGGTAGGGAACATTTCCCTATGAAGTAGCAAACTAATTTTGTTAGGCATGCGAATTAGTTTTTTGTTTGTGTATTTTACTTCGTTGAATTATGTTATATCTATTTACCAACCATGAGATAAATATGTCAATTCAGAAGTGACTCTTTAATTTCTTCGAATTTACTACTTGTGGATCATTTGTTCCATTTTTTTTGTTTTAAATCTTCTTTTTTTTTTTTCTTTTTCAAAATTTATGATGCATAAAATCTAAAATATTTGATGAAGGACGGTCGTGTACACAACTGAATCTCTTGTTTTTCAAGAGAAAATGTTATTGTTATTATGCATGAAGAAAACATCATGAATGAAAAATTAACACTTTATTATTATTATTATTATTTTCTATGGCCAAGTCGTGTGCTGTTGAAATCACATCAAGATGCTTGCATTCCAAGGACTTTAATGAGATGGAAAGGAAGGTTTCATCGAAACAAATGCAGTGTGTAATAATGTCAAAGCAATAATTGTGGTAATTACTGAGATGGCAATAGAAGATCATATTCCTGATTCAGTCTTTTCGATATATAATTTAGTAAGATCCAAAGTGAAGTAGTCCTAGAGAACAAGAGTTCTACATGTAGTCGTGACTTTCCAATAAAAAATGAGTCGTAAAATACTTAATTGTTAAGTCAAGAAAAGAGAAAATTCAAAACTAATCCATTTTATTAGAACCAAGTACTTAATTGTCAAACCCAGAATCGATTCTCTCGATTTTGTAATGCCAATAAATAGTTATCATGCATCGGCTCATATTTTTCTTCCTGTCCATGTCAAATTTAACGAGACGCTGTGTCTGTCGATATAACAAGAAACTATCACCGATGCCTTCCTCAGGTCGGTCGACGAGGATCACCAAAAATTTAGTTGGCACCGTGTCATTGTCGTGTCAGCACCATGTGACGTTGCTCTCTCGCATTCAAGCGATCTCCCCGGCGACAAGAAAAGTACAGCGCCCGTCCTTTCGCTTCCTGTCACAGAGGGAGTTGCCCTCAAAACCAAATGCCCAAAACGGAGTCGAATTGAGCGTATCATCCACACCGACCCGATCTTGCTGCCATCCCTTCTTCTCCTCCACTCATTCATCAGAGAGAGAGAGAGAGAGAGAGAGAGAGAGAGAGAGAGAGGATAAGAGCACCACAGAAAAAGGATGACTTTGGAAGCACCAGAAATAGTGCCACGCCAGGCTTGCCCACTCCTGTTCTGACGTGTGTAACTCGAGCCACCCATTGGTTCTGATGTTTGATTAGCTCTTACCGGCCTTCTATATATAATTTTTGAATATCAAATTTTGATGATAACATCAATTGATAAATTAATAATCTAATCTATATGTTGAGATAAATAATATATGACTAACTATGATCATGAAAAAGATAAAATGATAAAAGAAGAATCAAAGTTGGGCCGGTGTCAATGATCAGACATCGTGAGAAAGATAAAAAAAATATTAAAGTTGGGTCGGAGTCGATGATCAAGCATCGGGTTGAATGAATTGGGAGATACACCAAAGGATCAATCGATGCAGTAAAAGCTCGCCGGAGGTTCGTCAGGAGTTCGCTGAAAGCTCGTCGGAGTTCGTCGAAAGCTTGTTGGAGATTCACCGAGAGTTCGTCGAGAGATCGCCGAGAGATTACCGAAAGTTCACTGGGAGTTTGGTTAAACTATTGACGTATAAGACAACTTAGATTACAAGTAGAGTAATTGTTTTAGCCTTAACAAGGTTGAATTGGACCGATTGGATGGCCCATTCAACCACGTGGAGCCACGTTAGGCAATGGCACTATTAGGGCTGGCTGTGGCACCGCTTGAAGTTCAGCCTTCCAGGTGGTCTAGGCGATAGTACCGTCGATAGTTATTGTTGTCAAGCAATGATACCACCCTATCAGCAATGATACCACCCTATCAAGCAGTGGTACCGTTAGAGCCCGATCTCCAAGACTATGTCAGGTGATAGCATCACCCAAATTGAGTGATGGTACCGTCCAGTATTAATCTACAAGTGATGGTACCACCTAATAATGACAATGATACCGCCAATATCCAAAAAAAACCCGAGATGAAACATTTTTCACTCTATTTTTTAAACCATTGGAGCTTATAAATATCCCGCTCTTTCCAATATGAAAAAACACGAAAATGTAAACAAAAATCTTAAGAATTTGGATTATAAAATTGTTATTGTCCTCCTTCTCCCTTTCTAGTTTTGTAATAATTCAAAAAGAGATTCTCCCTTTCTAGTTTTGTAATAATTCGATGTGAAGCTTATAAAGTTATCTCCTGAACCCTTTTTAAAATCAAAACAAACTTTCGATATTAATTCCGATACGGGTTTCATCAAATCAAACTTTTTAAAATCATTGAAGTTTTCTAAATTGACAAAATAAGCTGATGACTTTAGTTAATGTAAACAATAAGAAAAAGGAATAAATAACTTCATTTGCAATTAGCTAATGCTAGCTATTCTTGACAACGACATTCATTAAGGCATTCAAGAGATTTATAAAAAGTCATCATCCATATTTGGAAAATAGAATTTTCAAATAGTAAATAATGTTCAAGTTCCCCGACAAGAAAGAACACATAAATAGAAAATAATCAAAACTTAAATAACTGCAACACCAACTTGGAATTCGCTTTTTCCTCCGGTCCCACTAAAAAATCCGAGCTACAGCTGCCAGAAAACATCTGCTCTATTGCACCAATTCACCTAATCAAGACAAAAGCAGGTGTCATCATTTTTAACAAAAGTTCAAAATGAGCATAAATGATAAAACTCTACAATGATACTTTCAACATTTCCATAACAGACATCTGTACATTCCTGAACCCATGTTACCTTGTGCATGAATAATAACTTTCAGCAAATCTTGTATCCTGAACTTAGGTTTTTCACAGGTATCTTTTATTTTGATATTTTTGTTTTATGCATGATTAGGAGCACACATGCATGACATGCAAAAGAAAGTTCCATTGAAAAAATATATATGATAGTTCATCAAGGAATAATATATGCTAGCTTTTGGTGAAAACTTCAGAACTTCACAAGAAAATCCACTGTAATAATTTTATTTTGTGGTAACTATCTACCTTCAGTTCAAGATTAATATTCGATAATTACAGAGCGATATTGTTGAGCACTTAATTTTAATGATTTTCTGACAAATTTGAAGAAATATATTCCTGATCAGCACCAATATTAACAACCATAATACTGAAACATGGAACATTCTAGGTCATCATAAGTTTGAACATGAGGTATGCCATATAGCCTGGTTACTGGCTCATAAGAGTAGTATTACTTTGTAAGTCATGGCTTGCATCTCGGGGAAAAAAAGGTCATGGCTTGCATCAAATTACTCACAGATAGGTTAGCTGGTCCATTTTTAAGTCATGCCATGACATACATTAAATCATCAAAATATACAATTAAATCATACAAGCTGGTCCTAATATGTCAAATAGATATGCATTTCACTAGACCAAATTCAATAGTAGAAGAAGACATGGAAGTGAAATCATGACACGACATCATCAATTTGCTTAATGCTCTTAGTACTTTGAGCTTTTTGGATGGATTCTTGAATGGACATTCAAAGTATCGATTTCAGTTAATTCATATAACTCTAGGTAACTGAGGAACATTTTTTAATCATAAATTATACTTGGAACATTCCAAGAGGGGAGTGATGTGGTAACTATGTTCATAGCCCATGTATCCTCCTCATGCGTGCAATATATGATGTAAGAAGCGGAATGAAGAAGAAATCATTGTCATTTTCCAACTTGAACCAAAAAAACCACCAGCTGAAGGTATGTGTCAACAACATTTAGGTACCAACACCGGCAGTTTGTCCAAATTTCAATCAATCACCAGTCTGGCCAACTTATCATCTTTCCACTTAAATAATACATGTCACATAAGGAAAGCAAACATGTTCTTTGGTTAACCTCCAATTATAAAACACATTTTGATTTTTGATTTCAGATAAAGCATTCAATCACATATAAAAGATTGTGGCAAACATGCTAGTGACAGAAAATCCACTAATCAGTTTATTATTTTAAACATTGCCAATAATTTTCATGTCAGATCTCATGAATATGGACCGCAAATGATTTCAGTATAAATCTAAGTCATCATCCAAAAGTGATGCAAAACACATTCATCACCTAGGTGTCCCAAATTGCAAACAATGGGCTAGGAGGTCGTCCATATGCAGCCCATCACATCAATGCCCGGATATGGTAACAAATAGGCAAGGGTTCTCTCATTATTTTGGACAAATGGAGGTAAGGATATTAGTCCAAAAACAAAGGGTTAGGTCAACAACTTGGAATATAGAAACACTTTCAGAGAAAGTACTAAAATTAGTAGATACTATGATCAGAAGAAAAATAAATATTATTTGCTTACAAGAGACTAAATGGATAAGGAAAAAATATAAAGAGAATGATAGACTGGATTTAAAACTTAGTATACTAGAAAAGTCAGATAAGATGATCAAACCAAAAGAGAATTTTGAAAAGCCTTAGATGATATCATTCAAGGAATGTCTATAATCGAAAAACTTATAATTAGAAGAGATTTGAATGGTCATGTAGGGAAAACATATTATGAATATAAAGGAGTGCATAAGAGCTTTGGTTATAGGGAGAAAAATGAAAATGATTGTATGATTTTGGATTTTGCAACTTCATATGATCTTATAATTATAAATATTCACTTTAAGAAGAGAGATAAAGATTTAATTACTTATAATCATAAAAATGACCGTAATCAAATAGATTTTTTTCTGACTAGAAAGATAGATAAAATAATTTGTAAGAATTGTAAAGTTATACCTAGCGAAAGTTTGACAAATCAACATAAGTTGATGGTGTTAGATATTTACTATAGAAATAAAAGAAGAAAAAAATAGTAAAAGAATTATTAAGACTAGACGGTGGAATATTAAAGATGATAATGTAAACACTTCTAAAAAATGGAAAGTGAGGCACCTTGGAACTTAAATGAGGATAATATTAATATTATTTAGACTACAATAGTTAATAAAATTAGGAACTTAACAAAGGAGATTCTCGATAAAACTAAAAGTAGAGGTGTAACCTCAAGAGAGAGTTGATGGTGGTGCAAGAAAGTTCAAAAAATAATTTTTACTAATAATCATGTTTTAAGAATAGGTAAAATTATAAAAATAAGAAAAAAAATTAAAATATATAATGAATCTAAAAAAGTGGCTAAAAAATCTATTAGTATGGCAAGATATAAAGCTTATGATAATTTTTATAATAAATTAGGAATTAAAGATTATGAAAAAATATATATCAAATTGTTAAAACTAGAAAAATAAAGAGTAATGATTTATATAATATTAGATGCATTAAAAACAAAGATCAACAAATACTTGTTAATGATAACAAGATTAAGAAAAAATAAAATATTATTTTTATAAATTATTTAATGAATATTCCACACAAAACTTAGATTTAATGATAAATAATTTGATAGATTTAATGATAAATAATATTCCACACAATTTAATTTATTAAGATAATTAATGAAAAAGTATAGGGAGAAAAAAATATTTCCATATAGTTTCTATTGACTTAGAGAAAGCCTATGATAGAATTCTTAGAAATTTATTATGATGGTTTAAAAAAAAAAATATCAATTAATTACATTGATATTATTAAATATATATATATAATAATGTAGCTACTAGTGTTAGAACCATAAGGTGTATGTCTAATGAGTTTCCTATTAGCATAAGATTAGGACAATGATCCACATTAAGTCCTTACCTTTTCACATTGATAATGAATGAACTTACTAGCCACTTACATGATAGGCCTCCTTGATATATGTAATTTGTTGATGATTTTGTCTTAGTTAATGAGATACTAAGTAGGCCTAAAATTGAATTTGTAAAATATAATTTTAATGTATATAAAAATAAACAAAAGAATATAATTAAATTGGATGAACAAGAAGTCTATTTGAATAAAAGTTTTAGGTATTTTGGATCAATTATTTAAAAAGATGGAAAGATCGACGAAGACATTATTCATAGAGTAAAACTAGGATGGCTAAAATAACGAAGAGCGCCAAGAACCTTGTGTGTTCATCGAATACCTTTGAAATTAAAAGAAAAATTTTATATTACAGTTGTAAGACCAACAATGCTTTATAGATCTGAGTATCGAACTAGTTAAGAAATAATATACATAAAAAATTTGTATTGTCGAGATGAGAATGTTAAGATGAATATATAGAGTTACTAGGAAAGATATGAAAAGAAATACTTTTATTCATAAATAACTAAATATCACTTCGATAAAAGATAAAATTAAAAAAATTATTTAAGATGGTATGGACATGTGCTGAGGAGATCTCCGAATGCGATAACCGAAAGAGATGAAACAATTAATTATTAGCGGTACAAGAAGATATAAAAAAAATAAAAATATTTTTTAAAAAACTATAAATAAATATTAAAGTACTATGAACTTTAACTGAACATATAACTTTATATAGATCTCAATGACAACAAAAAATCCATATAGCCGACTCCAAATAATTGGGACTTACAGCTTTATTATTATTGTTGTTGTATGCTAGTAGTATAAACATTTTTAAGAATGTATAACTCATTCTAATCATGAAGAAACCAACAGTAAAAGATACTACGTCAACAAACAAATATCTCTAAACCACTACGGGAGTTGCTGCAGTATAACATGAGGACTTGTTTAAAACACTAAGCTGTTTCTAATGTTTTGTGCTCATAAGTAAAAAAGATGACTTCCAGAGATAGTTGCAGATGAAAAGATGCTCAACAAAAACAAGTACAATTTACATTTTCGAATACAAATGGCAATAGAAGCTCACCTCATATGTTGCTGGGGTACATGAAAACCCTGACCTTTCCACCCTACAAATATAAAAGCAATGCAAACGGTAAGCAAAATTCGGACCATTAAAGCTACAATCGATACGAGAAGTCAGCCTGACCATGGATTTAGGCGGGAGGTTGGACTTGAACTTGGCGCGAATCACTCCACTGTTCCCGTGGGGGCGGCAGACCTTGCCCCATATGCACCGGTACCGCGTCCCCTTGGTCTTCGTCTTCGCCTTGTATATGTACGCCATCCTCTTGCCGCAGTACCAGGCGACCTCTTCCTTCGTGTTCACACCCTCGATCTGAACCAACGAGGTGTTCTCGTACTGGTTCGACTTCGACCTGATGCATCCACCCCTCGTCAAAAAATACAAGAGCCTACAGAAATCGAAAAATTAAACAAAATCCTAAGACGCTCTTAACCTACCTCTTGTATCCGAGGATTGTCCCACGAACGTACAACCTAAAATAGAAATCAAACGAACAAATACATTGTAATGATGATAAGAAGTTGAGGAAAGATAGAGAGAACAGGATGGTCATGAATTGAGGGCAAGGGTATGGGATAGGGGTTCAAATAGGACCTGACGCGCTCGCCCTGTCGCCCCTTCACCATTTCCGCCGACGAGAGTGGTTCGACAAGAGACGGTGCGAGAGAGAGACAGCGGCCCAACGAAACAGCGAGAAACCCTAGTCGTTCCACAGGGAGGGGAGTGATTTAAATAGACGAGCTACGGAAGTAGGATCAGTTAATGGGACGGTCACGATCGCATCTCTGAGCGATGCGGGATTCCCTGATGGACCTGTGCTTCTCCCTCTTTGACGGCCTCCTTATGGCCCATTTGGGTAAGCAGTACATTTCCCATTTTGTATATATATATATATATATATATATATATATGTCATTGTAGTTAGTCTCCACTAGTGGATGATTGAAACAACATCATAACAGCCTTAAAAAAATATTGCATAACTATCTCTCTTATATTGTTAATTTTTATATTTGTGTTTTTATTAATTTTAAACCTAAATTTAAAAATAAAAATCAAATAATTGATAAATGTTATAAACTTGTCGGTGGGCGTAATTAAAAATGATATATATATATAATTTATTGCATGGATTATAATGGGACTGATACATTAAAAAAATTAAATATTTAATTCTAATATATGTAGCTATTGTATAAAAATTTGGAGAGGCAATTATTGTTTTCAGAGTTTATTATTTAGAGTCACTTTTTGTTATTAACAATCTTCTTATTTTTATGATTTAAAAATAATAAAATAATATTTTATTACTTACAACCCTACTAATTTTGATTTTATACCTTCTTTTTTTTTTTTGCTTACATACCCTACCATCGTTGACACTCAGCTTGTGCTCCATATCATTGATTATCGTCCCTCGGTTTATATTATGATATCATTTGATGTCTTTTTATCTGTTTATTGTGAAAAATAGGAGGTGAAGAATAAAAAAAAAAGATAAAGTAGAGGAAGAAAAGGAGGATGAGGAAAATAAATAATATATTTATGTATATTTTATAAAAAAATTAAAAAAGGGTTTGTAATTAATAAAGAGTGTATAATAGATTGAAATTTACAAATTTACGACCCTTTTTGTTATTTACAATCTCATGTCAATAACTTTGAATATCCATTTGTGAACAAACATATATGTCCTGGATTCATAATTTAATTTTAATAATTTGTTTTCACTTCTCAACTGCAAACCCTTTTTTTATTTTTCTTCTTCTTCTCCATATATTAATAGTTGGAAACGACGTAAAATAATAAAAAAATGATAAAATGAGATGAACCGAATATCTTAAAGAAAAAAAAGGAGGTGAGAAATAGTTTTTAATATTTGTTGTGATGATTTAACATTTTTAGAGTTATGTATATTCCATAGTAGCCCAAGAGATATTATCTTTATTAAAATTATATTAACTCAAAAGAATTACATTTTAAATATTTGTAAATTGTCCACAGGTGAAGGGTGCACAGAAAAGATTGAGGGGAAAGAAAAAAAAAAAATGATAAAAATAGAATTAAAGGGGTTGTGAATAAAAAAAATATTATTTTTATTATTTTTTAAGAGATTATGAATAGTATAAAGGGGCTTTAAATAATAAGCTCTAATTACAAATACTAATCTCCATTTCATATTACATTATTTAAAAAACCTTTTATTTTTTTAGATATTTTTTTATATTTTTTATTTGATTCCCTTTAACCTTATATATATATATATGTATATATTTATACATATATATGTATATATATATATGTATATATATATATGTATACATATATATGTATACATACATATATATATATAAATATATATATGTATACATATATATATGTATATATACATACATATATATAATATATGTATATATATATATATATTTGTATACATGTATATTTATACACACACACATATATATATATATATACATATATATAACATATATATATATATATATATATTGATATATTAAACTAAGATTATGATTAAAAAGATCCAAATAAAGATAAAACATTACTATTATAATATTTGGAAACACACTTGTAATGTTTTGTTTTGTTGAGGTGATAAAAATAGTACAAAACTATTCAAAAATATTACAATAAATCGCCCACACCAATAAATGGAGAATTAAATAAAAATTATAGATAAGATATTTAATGGGGCATCCAATTAAATATATGAAAATTGCTTCTTCAGAAAAATAAAAATAAAAAAGCTTTTTTTAAATCGTCCTTTCATATTTCCAGAGGTTATATATAATAATATTTATATTTTTTTTTCTTTTTGTGGTGACTGCTTATTTGGCTTCTAAAATGATTGACAGAGACAGTTGCATATCCAAACTCAAGCATTTTATTGGGTTACGCCATCGATGATGTGATCCGCGAAACCTATCCAAAAAGGATGTGTTAGTGGGAAACGTCTCCGAGGAAAGTTTGCTTTACTCACTTCCTCGCATTTCATTGGTGATTGCGACTCGAAGGAGTAGAAGTAGGGAAGCCAAATGCTGCATTGAACCGGCGGTGGTGACGGCGGTGATCTGCGGGCAATCAAGTCAAGATGGGTGGCGGTCAACGAAGGATCATGTGATCTTACTAAAATACACACCTTCGCGTTTGTCTTCTGCGGCAGCCGGTGGTGGTGGTCATGGAGTTGGCAGCGTTAGGTGAGGAAGCTGTTCTTCCAATCGGTGAAGGTCTCTGTCGCAGTTCACAGTGAGAAAAATCTTGCTTGGATAAATATATATATATAAGAAAAATCAATATTATTAATAATGATCGAATATATTCATGTCTTAATGTCCCCTCTTACATAAAAGAGAAAATTTTGATTGGATAATCAGAAACCTCAAAGACTTAATTTTAGTCTATTTTATTTCTTCAAAATTTGAGTTTGAATAAACATCATTTGATTTAACGTCATTGTTTCTTTACACCATACTAAATTATGGCTTCCTTGCATGCATGATTTCTAATTATATCTCAGTGACTTAATTATTCGAATCATAAATCCATTTATATACACTCCCAAGCTTGTTATACTAAATCTCAGCCGTTTGATATGCTTTGGGATTGACGACTCGGACCATGATCAGCTTGATTCGTGTCTAATTTCCAATTGGACCATGAGAATTCAACAAAATCACAGTATTGTCCTATTCGAAAAGATTGGCGAAAACTACTTCGCTTCTTGCGCTTACTTGATCTACTCTTCCTACCCACTCTAACTTCACCCGATCCGCTTCCTTCCTTGCAACTGGGTAGTTATTGGGTTATTCTGTGGTCCCAACGTGGGTAGGCGTCGAATGGGTATGATAAGCGATTCCCTTCTGTTTCTTCGTCTTTATAAGGGCACCTTCCCCGGTCTTCTTCCTTCTCCTGTGTGATCCTCTTCACAGCCTTCTCTAGTCGCTTATCTTATTGGTCGAACGTCGCCTACCCATCCACGAAATGGCGTTCGAGAAGATCAAGGTCGCGAACCCCGTCGTCGAGATGGACGGTGAGGCCCTCCTTTTGTTCCTCCTCGTATCTGATCCATTCCACCTCCCTCGATCGACTTCCTTCTCCCATGTTTGTTGGTTTCCGCATCCCTAGATCCGGCCCATTCCGGACTTATCGATGCTTCTCTGTAGAGTTGTTTCCATCGTCGTGCCTCGATCCGCGACTTCGTGGCGCGATCGCGATGGTTGTTCTCACCTACCGCGATTTTTTCCCTAGTAGTCGTGGATTCGCTTGCGCATCATGCGATGATCGATCCCACTTGAACGTTTGATCTTGTAGATCGTTCAGTTGTTCACTTGGGGTGTCTGTTGCCTCTCACGATCCGTGAGATTTTTGGTGATTCGATGTTGCTCGTGGATTAGCCTTAACTAAAAGTCTGGAATTCGTCTTTTTCGAGACTCAGAGTTTGTTGTCGTCTTGCTTTGCGTCAAGGAAAAGCGATTAGCACTTGTGTATTGATTAGTGGCTTTTGAACTGTTGTGATGATACTCGTACTATTTTACAGCACCGTTTTCAATTGTTCATTATTTGCTTGGGAATTCAGGATAAGGACAACAAATCTAGTGATAAAGGTTTACTAGAACCATCCAGTAAATTGGATCATCCAAGAAACAGAAGGGAGATAAAAAGGTAATGCCCGACTAAATAAAGTGAAGAAGTGTGCCCTTCCGATGGACAGTCTATGTTGAGACGTTATGGTTGTTAGCGCAGTGTTCGGCAGTTAATAGGTCTCAGGTTAGAGTCCGTACGAGAGTGTCTTTTTACACATTTTATTGTAATGGAACAAATTCAGTAAAAAAGCATTACAAATTGATAAAATCAAGTACAAACCATCTAGAGCAATAGTTTGGTGAAAGATGGGTGCTGCATAGGTTGAAAATTCATGGTATCCTTTCTGGACCATATCATTTTCTGTGAAATGTAATTCCCAGGAACCATTGGAATTCAATGCTTCCGGTACCATGACGGTAACAGATAGGAGATCAATTGTAAAAGCAAGGGTTTTGCTTGGAAATGTCTGCTTCTTTAGATAAAGTTCAATAGTGTTGGTGTGACTTCTATAGATGATGTAACTTAGTATGGATAATGATCCCCTATCGGAGTCAAATCAAATTAAAATAGGAATAAGATTGTATTTCTCTCACCTGGAACAAGCAAATACAAGTCAACCACAGTTTTGTTGCTTAAATCTTCCTAGCTTTTGTTCATCAAGGAAAGGCTGGTATATGAAACTTGGACCATGAGCTTAGCTGTTAGCGACAGATGTGCTTAACTATGAATAAATGTGCTGAAGTACAGACCCACACCATTTTATGGTTTATACTGTAAAATCTGCTTGTACATTTATCACAACAAAATTATGTCTCTTTGGCATCTCTGGCTGGTTTATCATTTTAATTATATGTTCTTCCATGAATGTTAATTATGCCATAGGGTAGCAGTCTTATATTAGATATTGTTAATTAATTTATTTGCAATATTTTTAGACTATATCATTTGGCAACTTTTTGTCACATGGATATTGTACCCCATAAGATAGCATCAATGTAGTTGATTTTAGATTTTTTTTTTATATGCATGCTTGTATCTCACTCCCAGATGATATGGATGAACATCCATTATGCAATAAAAGCAGTCTTTTCCAAATAGATTAGTACTCAATATTCTTAGACTATCCTTTGGCAACTCTGTCACAAGGATCTTATGCCTGTCTAAGATGGCAACACTGCAGTTGATTGAGATATTTTTATATAACTCTAGATCACTTATTTGTCTATATGTTCCATTCCTTTCTGTCAGGGGATGAGATGACTCGAGTCTTTTGGAAATCAATTAAAGAAAAGGTGCTGATTGTTTTCTTGCCTATTTTGCTTGCTGTATCTTTTCTCTATCAATATCCTTTTAAGTTGCACCATTAAAGAGTTCTTGTGATGATTTTATGCAGTACTAATGATTTGATCAATAATGCAGCTCATTTTTCCATTTGTGGACCTGGATATCAAATACTTTGACTTGGGCCTACCTAATCGTGATGCTACAGATGATAAAGTCACAATAGAAAGTGCAGAAGCTACCCTTAAGTAGGCATCCCCTTCTCTATTATATCCTGTTATACTTCTAATGATTTTCTACTGATGTCTGTACATAAATGACTGAAAAATGATGTGAATTTGATATATTTGTACTTTGGCTTTTCTACGGAGCTTGAACCCTTATTATTCCGCTGACATCATAGGCTGAACTCTCATTTAATGTATATGCATCTGTCAGGGCTGTGTTTACCTTGGATCAACTTTGATTCATCACTTTTCAGATTTTTGGGTAGCTGAATTATCCCACCCAAAAGCATAAAGAAACTGTATTCAATGTGCCTCTATCAGTGACTTCTTTCA
Source organism: Musa acuminata AAA Group (assembly GCF_036884655.1). NCBI lineage: Eukaryota > Viridiplantae > Streptophyta > Magnoliopsida > Zingiberales > Musaceae > Musa > Musa acuminata. The sequence continues at coordinate 38,708,547 of NC_088352.1, forward strand.
GTCAACTCAAATTTAACAAACTGTTCCATTTTATAATTATTAAGTTGAAAGCTGATCTGATATTTGAGGAATAAATGATTGAAGCAAACTAAAACCACACCTTTTTATTTCTAAAGTTCAGTTGGGTGTATGCTTGGCCTGTAGATATTGGCTGGTTTCTTGATTGCTGATTGATGTCTTCAATAATCAATACTCTTCTGATTTGTTTTATGTTTGCAGATATAATGTGGCAATCAAATGTGCAACAATCACTCCAGGTAAAGAAGCACTAGGAATCCTACACATCAAACTATTGAACAATAAATTTACATATCGTGTTCATATGTTAATATATGTGAATGATGGCAGATGAAGCTCGGGTTAAGGAATTCAACTTGAAATCCATGTGGAAGAGTCCTAATGGAACAATCAGGAATATCGTGAATGGTTAGCTCACATGTCCGTCAGAGTCATTTATCAAAGCCTTGATGATTACCGATGAGATTATGCTTTTGTCTTTGCAGGCACAGTATTTAGGGAGCCAATTATTTGTAAAAACGTCCCAAGGCTTGTTCCAGGTGCATAAAAATATCAACATATTTTAGATTTGTGCTAGTAACATAATTTTCCTACCAGTCTGATAAGTTACTTTCTCAGGATGGACAAAACCAATATGCATTGGAAGGCACGCTTTTGGTGATCAGTACCGTGCAACTGATACAGTTATCAAAGGGCCTGGAAAGCTCAAATTAGTGTTTGGTAAGAGAGATGGTACTTCATGCATGGTCAAATATACAACTTTCTTCCACGAATCCACGTACTTCAGTCCTCATTTATCAATTGTTTACTAAGATTTCTTACTTATTTATCACTTTCAGAAGGAAAAGATGAGGAGGTTGCACTAGAGGTGTTCAACTTCACTGGTGCAGGCGGAGTTGCCTTATCAATGTACAACACCGATGAGGTTTAGAACTTCCACTCAATTCTTTCATCCATGGAGTATTCTCACTTGTACCTGTGATAGTTATGCCTTTTTTATTTTGTGATTGTGTACAGTCAATTCGTCCCTTTGCGGATGCTTCTATGGCTACTGCTTACCAAAAAAAATGGCCCCTTTATCTGAGCACCAAGAATACCATTTTGAAGAAATATGACGGAAGGTATAAATAATATGTTACATGCTTCACGTCATTTTAGCAATATAATTGAATGTAACAGTACCCCGATGTGTTCAGAGTATTTACCAACTTGTCAAAAACTTCTTGCATATCACTCATCCCACAGGTTCAAGGATATTTTCCAAGAGGTTTATGAAGCTGAATGGAAATCCAAGTTTGAGGCTGCAGGAATCTGGTTAGCTTTTTTTTAACTACTTAGTATTGTTTGCCTATTCTGAACTTTTGTGTGTATCTCATGGCGTTTTCATTTGACAGGTATGAACATCGTCTCATTGACGATATGGTTGCATATGCACTAAAGAGTGAAGGTGGTTATGTATGGGCTTGCAAAAACTATGATGGAGATGTGCAGAGTGACTTCTTAGCTCAAGGTGTAAACTCTGTTTTACTAATTTTATTTGTGATGGAACTTTTTCTCAGTCCATTTATAAGGGAAGTAGTTTAAGCTTTTTTGTCCAGTTGTTGCTGATGCTTGCAGAATGCTAAGTTAGGGCAAACTTCTCCCATTAAATAAACTTTTATGTATTCTGCAGGTTTTGGATCCCTTGGTTTGATGACATCAGTGCTGGTATGTATAGTTGTACAAAATAGTGTACTTCAGATTGGAAAATGAATTCATTTATATCTTTCATCTCAGATTAACATAACTTATGAATATCATAGTTCCATCTAGTAAAACCCCATTGTTTTAACTTGTGAACTGGAGATTGAGCCCCCTTGCTTACGAATGGTTGAGTCAATAGTTATCGAGAATTCACCTTAAGAATATTTTGGTAATTGGAATAGTCTACTTATCTGGTGGAACATGTTTATTCTTTTATGTCTATGGTTGTATGTCATAATGTTGAGAGGACAAGAAATCACCAGCCATTTTTGTCATACAGCGACTTGTTTCTTTTGTTAATGATAGCTTGTTTTGTTAAGAGAAAGGCCATGCTTCATCATAAACTATCTTGATCAGCTACTACAAAGTGATGCACATTTCCTCGAACAAATGCTATATTAGAATGTGCTTTTGCAGTGTACCAGTAAAAGAATAGTGTTGCAAGTACTATTTTATTTCCTATTGTGTTAATTCCATATAGTGATGCTAACTTGCTTGTGAAAAAATGGCATGTGTTTTAGGTGTGCCCTGATGGGAAAACCATTGAAGCAGAAGCTGCACATGGAACGGTAACTCGTCATTATCGTGTTCACCAAAAGGGTGGTGAAACTAGTACAAACAGTATAGCCTCTATTTTTGCCTGGTCCAGAGGGCTTGCTCACAGGTATGGGACTTCCTGCCATCTTTCCAATTGGCAGCTATGGTCGGAAATTTCAGCTTTGACATAAAACTTCTGTAGTTCTAAAGCATGATTATGACTTCTGATGCTTATAAATGTATTCTGCATACTGAAATGGATTACTGAGAACGAAGCTCTTTTAGTTGGTATCTTAAACGTTCATGCTGAAGCCTTGAATACCCTTGGTGATTTGATAGGGGAAAGCTTGATGACAACACTAGGTTGGTTGATTTCACCCAGAAATTGGAAGAGGCTTGCGTTGGAACTGTGGAATCTGGCAAAATGACCAAAGATCTGGCCCTTCTCATCCATGGATCCAGGTATTGTCAGACCCTCTCGGTGCCTTTCAATTCCACCTTGTAAACTCAAGAAGAACCCTCGTTAATGACTTCAAAACATTTGCAGTGTTACCCGAGCTCAGTATCTGAACACTGAAGAGTTCATTGACGCTGTGGCATCTGAGTTGAGAGCCAGGCTGTCTGCCTAAACTACCAGTAAGCAGGCTCCTTTGAGGATCTTAATAGAGTTTTTCAGTTCCCATTATGTCATCGTCTGGTAATATGCCACTGCTGATGTCAGTTTCTTTGTGCTTTGGTTCCGATTGTAGGTTGCTGTAACTTGGACTCGGAGAAGGCAGGATATTGGGATTCTAGTGTTTCCGAAATAAAGGAGAAGCTTTATTTTTTTTCTCTTCGTAGCATTTTGCAGTGGTCACATGGAACGAGTGTTAATTAATAACTCGATACATTTGGGGATGGTTTTATGATTTGAATTCGGTGATTAATTTAGCGTGTCATCGTTGTTTAGCGGTTGTAACTGAGCGTATTATATCGTATCGTAACCTCCAGGTGGCCGAACGCGTTGCCTCGTGAAACGTCGCCGCGTTGCTCTTTCGCGTTAGCTGCTGCAGGACCAAACTCCGTTGCGCGAAGAGTAGAGAGTAGAGTGGTACATGCAGGCAACGGCTCGCTTTATTGACGCCCGAGAGAAACAAGAGATGGAACTCATCCTGCGGTCTAGAAGCGCAGCTGAGACTTGCTTGCCAATACCTTGCTTGTGAAGAGTTCAGCTTTGTTCTGCGGCGGTTCAAGGTGGCTAACGATGGGCTGTCATTAACAAAGTCAAGGGCTGAGAAGTCATCAATCACCATTCTAATGCTTACGCTCCTGTGAAGGATCCACCTTGATGCTGTCTCCGATCTCAAATAAGATCGGAGTGAGGCCCACCAGAGAAGGGAGAGGAGGCTTACCGAAGCGGGACTGGTCCGTGAACGCAGACATTTTTAACGCATAGTTACAATTTTAGCGTTCTGTTAAGTATCTGTGACCTACCCCATGTGCTACCGTTACGGGCCATTTATGTCATTCCGCTTGGTGATCGCGGCTGACATCTAGAAAACGTTCTACTAGGGTTTCCGAACAAGGGCGGCGATCGAGGCGAATAGCAACGACCGAGCGGAACTCCTTTCGCCGCCACCGAATCCAGTCTGGTTCGTACGATTCCGATTCCGATTCGAACCCTCGATCTTCTTTTGCCCCTATAACCGCTGTTCTAATTCTCGCATCTGAAACTCTCTTTACTTAGCTATTTTTGTGTGTATTTTTTAGCGGTTTGAACTTGCATTTGTTCTCGAGCGATTGTTTCTATCATTTTGCTCATTTCCACTGAAAGATTCTCTTTATATCTTCATTTATTTGGTGTATCTGGTGATCCTTTTAGGTGATTTTTAGGTATATATTAGGATATCTGATCTTCATTTGTTATCTACGTTTTGGTATTCGTTTCCTTTTGATCGGTTGATGGTACAAGTTAACATCTTTAGTCGTTTTCCCCGCACTTTATCCGTTGACAATGGCATGAGATAAACTATGCTTTCTTAGTATATGTGATTTGCTGGTCTGTGATGTTATTTCTTTCTTTCTTAAGAACTTCTATCTAATTGTTATTGGTTTCTGACATCATTGTTTGTTTGATTAAAGGCTTTGTTCTACTTGAGTGGATTGGCCTCTTAGTTTCGATTGTTGATGTCATAGTTCCTTTTATTTCCTTTAATTTTTTTGACTTTTTATGCCTTGCAGCTCTGATGGCCACCGTCCCTGGCCCACTCATTTGGGAGATTGTGAAGAAGAACAATGCGTTCCTTGTGAAGCAATTCGGTAACGATACTGCCATGGTGCAATTTAGCAAGGAGCCAAACAATCTCTATAATGTCAATTCCTACAAGCACTCCGGTGGGAAATTAGTCCTTGGTTTTATTTTTGTTCCATTCTTTTTAAGTATCTGAGCTGCATTTACATTTTGATGTGTTCATATGCCTAATGAAAAATCACAGGGTTGGCAAACAAGAAGACAGTGACCATTCAGGCTGGAGGGAAGGACCTGTCTGTAGCAATTGCGACAACTAAGACAAAGAAGCAGAACAAGCCTGGTAGCTTATATCACAGATCAGTCATGAAGAAGGAGTTCCGTAAGTTGGCAAAAGTTGTTATGAACCAGGTATCAGCTCCCTCTGTTTCTTAAGATCTGAATGTGTTATTAGATTGCTAGTATTATGGCACATCCTGTCTGCCGGTTCTTAGTATGGTATTCCTTTGTCTGTCTTACCAATAAGACAGTGACTTATATTGACAAATTTCAATTGTAGCTGGTAGTGTAAATTGTACTTTATGATACATGCATATTTTGGTTTCTGACTTAAATATGTATTGATAGTTCTATAGGACTAAGCATGTCTAATAAGCTTACTGAGGTAGGACAATTTAGATCAAATTAATGCAAATGTCTAGTTTTAAATTGTAGTTCTATTTCCTGAAGACCTACCATGTTTCTGTTGTATTCTTACAGTTGTTTAATGCCTGTCTCTTCTGTCTTTACTACTCGGTAACTAGATGATGGTTCTTTTTTTTTAGCTCAACTTTATATCCAAATTCCTCAGCTAAATGTTTATTTGTATTTTATTCATCTGTTCCCAATCTACTGATCATAGACTGTGAAGATTGAGCAATCATGCTCTCTTTGAACCTTGGACTGCCATATAGGCCATTCAGTTTAGTGTATCAATACATGAATGACACTAATTGAGTTTCTTTTTATTGCATGATCTGTGCATATTGACCATGTTTTTGGTTACTTTAAGTCACCTTATATGGCTATTCATATTATTTGGGGCTTGTTTGTGGTGACATATGATTGCTTTTCTTATCCATTTCAAATTTTGTTTGTATTCCTATGTTTTCATATATTGAATATTCTGAGTTATACTAGTCATATCAAGACCCATAAATTAGATATATTAGATTGATGAAATCAGGTCCTTTCTGAAAATAATTTAAAAATAAATGATGGAAAATCAGGAAAATTAGAAAGAGAAAAAGGAAGATATGAAGTAAATTGGCAAAATGAAACCACTAAAGATCACAGTAAGGTCAATAAATTTTGGAAACCCTGCGTAACATTAAAGACAAACCATAATACTTGCTCGATGACCTACTCCTAGCTAAATAAGAAAAGCTATCCCCCATTCTACACATATATAATCCATGATAACTAAAGATGATGGTATAGCTTGTCAATTAGCTTGTAGGATGGAAGAGTACTTAATTTTGTGTTCCTGTTATAATGCAAACGAAGCTGCATTTTTCTTGTAAGTTGTGGAACTTAAATTTCCTAGTAAATGAAGGGTGCATTAATCCTTATGGCCACTATGCTAAATTGGTTAAATTGTTCTCATGAAGAAGTTTCTTTTGGTCATATTTGATGATTTTTAAAAGAGTTTTTTTATTTCTAACTATTTTAATCTTAAGCATTTATAAAAATATGTTATATAGATAGACTCTGTAGTTGTTGTTGTGATTATATGAGATTAGTTGATTAGAATTAGTGGGATGAGGAGAGGTAGAGCGAGAAGTAAGGATTTTTGTAGGAATGTACAAAGAGATTTGGGTGTTCTTAATTTAACAAGATGGAATAGATGCACATACTTGACCTAAATAGTTGGGATATTACGGTTTGTTATTGATCCTAGATGGACAGTTATCTTCCACTTCTACGTTTGATTGATTCAATCTGACATTTTCAGTTTGTAGGTCAAGCCAATAGTAGATTGTGGCGTCGGGTGCTCTTTGTCCTTTATGTAACTTGTTTTTTTATATTATTCTGTAAGTTCCTTTGTTCTACATGCACAACCGTTCTATTATCTCATTTTGAGTATAGAATATTTCCTATGCTTTCCCTTTTCTGTTTTATTTTTTATTTTTGGCACTCTACACCCTACACTCTACACTCCACGAAAGTGCTGCAATGGTGATCAGTAACATGTAAGAAGAGCCTCTCACGGGATTGGTTGTTCAATGAAATATTCTAGTTACGCTTGGCTTCTGAGCTATGTTCCATTTTTTTTTTCTAAATTCTCCTTTAGAAAAAGTCATTCTCTGTTTTGCTATGAATAATATTCTTTAATTTCCTCTGTTTCGGCAGTTATAATTTTTTCCTAATATTTCATTTCGAGTGCAGAACGCTTCCTACACTTCTTTTTTCCTTTTTTCTTTTTGCTTTTTTGGCGCTCTACACTCTGTACACAACAGAAGTACTGCTATGATGATCTGTAACATATAAGAAGCCTCTCTGTTCCTTTTTCCCCCTAAATTCTCCTTTAGAAAACAATTTTCCTTTATGTGACTTTTTTTTATTTTCATTAATTTCTTCTGTTTGTAGATAGATCAATTGTTCAAATATCTCATTTTGAGTATATAATGTTTCCCATACTTTTCTTTCTGTTTTCTTTTTTATTTTGGCACTCTACATTACACTCACACTGTACAAAAGAGTTGCTATGATGAGCTGTGACAAGTAAGAAGAGCATCTCACTCGATTGGTTCTTCAATGAGATATGCTAGTTATGCTTGGCTTCTGAGGTCAGTTCCTTGTTTACCCCCCACATTCTTTGTTTATAACTTAAATCAAAACTTTTCACTGATGGCGAATATTAATCATTGGGGAGTTGGGGATCAATGTTTAAAGCATGAGTTGATTTTTGTCTTGTGGCATCAAAACATTATCGCCCTATACTAATCTGTTATCTTGATTGCATTTTATTTATTTTTCTTTGAACCATTCCGAGATCCTGTGACTAGTTTTGTATTTATGTTATATGAACTATTCCACCTCTCTTCTGCTATACTCCCACTGCTGATTTTGCATCTTAATGAATATAATTACTCAACCCAACAAACTTATGTAATATGAAATGTTCCATCTCCTGTTGCAGGTCACTGACAACCACTACAGGCCAGATCTGACCAACTCAGCTCTAGCGCGGCTGAGTGCGGTACATCGAAGCCTTAAGGTTGCCAAGTCTGGCGCAAAGAAGAGGAACAGGCAGGCTCTTAAAGTGAGAAACTAAATCAATGCTTGTGTCCATGGACGGTCTTATTTAGTTGTCCTTTATTTGGTTTTTGGTTCACTAAGTTTTAGTGGAAGAATTGCTGTCACCCGGAATTTTGATGACTGGTTTTCTATTGTTGATTTCATTGCAAGAGTTTTCATAATCTATTTTTATTTGAGATGACCTTTAATATTTGGCACATGATCTTGATACAAACAATATTTGGATAGTAAGTCTTGGCACATTATGATCTTTGTTCTTAAGAGCAAAGAATTGTTTTTGCTTCTTAAGCCATGATGAAGAGCCGTGTGTTTATGGAAACCTTGGACAATACCAAACCTTGAATATATCCTTCCCTTTCCTTTTCCTGCCTTCATCTTGTTAATGTTGTTATCGCTCGCTTCCTTCATCATTCTTTTATTTCGTAGGATGAAAGCAACTACCTCACTGAGTAAAAGAAGGACGGAGGAAATAGGCATGATCAACAAGGAAGAGTGACGACGGAGGAAATAAGCATGATCAACAAGGAAGAGTAGGGCCTCAGAATGATAGACATGGGGTAGAAGTGACAAATGTGATGGGAGGCTTCGTAGTTGTGGAATCGTCATTGCTCCACGGAGTTGAGAAAGAGTGAAGGCGACGGGTAGGGAAAGGACAGAGATGATAAATAGGTAAGTGTAGTGATGCCAACGGGGTGAAGATGATGATAAGAGACGCATATTTTTATCATTATAAAAACATAATTATTTAGGAAAAATGAAAACATGAGATAGCGGACACTATCTAAGTATAAAAAAAAGAAACTTTTTTAGAAAATCACACAACATAATTACAATGTCACTATTATTTTTATCTCTATAAGGACATAGATTAAATCTAAATATAGAGGGGCATATGCTAAAATAATTAATTTCCGAGGTTATATATATATATATATATATATATATATATATATACATATATCAAATAGGGCTAAATAATTTCTGTCTTTACGCCTTATTGAAACGATTTATTTATATGATTGAGTTAGACAATTGTCATTTCGACCCTAAACTCTTATGTGCTCTTCTTGCTACCTTGGAGACTGCCACGATCGATCGATTAATCAATCGATGAAGCCTGCCACGAAATGGGCTGAATCAACATTGATAATGATGATGATGGTGGTAATGCTGATGAGAAGGAGGAGGCGATGTTGGAGTTGTCGATGACTCCCAGCCCGTAGCAGATCTCTTGTTCTCGTTGTTCCAATTTGTGCAAATTTCTCTCTTCATTCATTAAGATCTTTATTCTTTTATTACTGTTTTTCTATATCGTCTCGTTTCCTGTTCTTTTTCAGGTTGATCATTTGTATGTTCGATGGGTGAGTGTTGTCGCTAGATTTCTCTACTCTCTATCTTTCAGCAAGCTTGTTGTCCATGGGATCTGGTAATTGCCAATTCAATTCTATTCGGTCTTTGAGTTCCTCTCTTAATTGACATAATTTTTTTAGTATTTTTCTATCACTTTGTTTGTATAAGGTGTCATTTGGATTTTTTACGATATATAATCCAATATATTGGCTTTTAAATACATGAAACTTGAGTTTAAGAGGATTTTTTGAATTATTTTTCATGTTCTATGTGATAGAACATCACGATAGAAACACACATTGAATAATATCCTCATTTCTTCATATTCTTAATCGATCTATGATTTAAGGATCAATCACATATTTAAATAACTGATCTGATTGCGTGATTTGAGTGATTAATGGAAAAAAATCTCACATATAAAACCTATATAAATACACATCACCTCAATAAATAAAACTTCTTTTTCACAACATCTCAATTTTTTATGGTATCATAGCTCCTTATACTTTGAACAAAACTTCTCTTTTCTCGACGATAACAATCTCTCTTCTCCTCTTATCATTGTGTCCTGATTTTGCTTGACGACAACGATCCCTCTTTGACAACATCTCAATTCTTCACATTATTATTTGAATTCCTTTCATTATAAGCCTATGAGTTGCTATGTTAATGAATTTGAACCATTAATCCAAACAGCTTAAGTTCAAATTCATGATAATATCTCATCAAATTCCTTTAAGTCAGTCCAATTTTTTTTTCATGGAACTAAACTTAGGGCGCTACAGTTATAATTATCATATGCAGGAAGGGCTACAATATCATAATATGACTTCCAAAACTGAAGATTGATTGCATAAGTTGAGGCTATTTGTCAACCATGTTCATGCTAATATAATGTTAGTGAGATATGAATTTAGAGAAAGAAGAACAAAATAAGGATATGAATGCACTCGTATGTAAATTCATATGTAGTTCTCTCTGGTTTTAAGTCAGATACAGATATGGATTCAGACATGCATTATCTTACAACTAGCAGTACTGAATTAGGAAACCTCATCAGAAGAGAAGAAAAGAAAAGAAACTTCATGCATACGTCTTCGAGGATTTGGCAGTGGCATGTTTCCCATGTTTATTGCCCAAAGTTTTGGATGCCATAGTCCCTATCTTCTGGAGTTTCTGATGCACCGTGTTGCAGAGCTTCACACTACGGATCGGTGAGAGGCACCAGCCGATTGCATCGAGGTACCACCCACATCCTCCGGTGAAACCCACTACCATTCCTCCATCCATGGGCACTGTGAACTGGGTTCCTTCCTCCACACCAAAAGGCCCAAAAGTCCTCTTGTTGCTCTTGAATGCAAGCGACCTGATGACAGGAGAACCACCATACACTACAGGGCAGTAGTGCCCACTTACGGTCATCAGGTATTCTTCTGGATACTCCAATTTAATCTGCATGAGTTGAGCACTCGCAAGCTTAATGGTATATTACAGCTATAATAAATGCTGTTGGATCTGATTTAGTACTGGATATGGTTAGATTTTTGTGTTAAGGACATGTAATCCATGAGATATTTTAACTAAGATAAGAAGCCGATCAGGATGGATCACGACACTAATTATAAGTTATCTTATAGCTATTGTTCTAATAAGGATCAGATTCTAGAAAAGAAGATGCATACTTTTGCTGTCATGCTGCCACCATTTCCTCCATGCTTTTCTGCCAGAAAAGGCTTCCCATTCTTGTCATACTCGATCCGAATCGAGTCGATGCATCGATCGTATACGAGAGTTATCTCTCTGATGCCGGTGTAGATTCCGTCATCCCAGCCGCTTCCACCATGGCCTCCCCAGGGGCCGACCTTCACAGTCTTGCTTGATCCAAACACCTTCTGCGTTTGCCACATCAAAGACAATTCAGCATTCACGCTGAAAAATTAGCTACTGCTTGAGGAGATTTGTGACAGTGATCGGTGACCAATATGCAAATGCCAATGTTTGATCAAAATTCATAAACTTTACTACAAAAGCAGCAAGTGAGCCTTCCCTTACCATGATGACTCCCAAGGATATCAAGCAGCAAGTGATCCACTTCCTCTATGAGAAGTAAAATGGAGAGGATGATATCTGTCTATCTATATATAGAATGTGATGAAGGTGGAATTGGAATCCAGCACATCTATCCTTCCATCAGGATTCAAAAGCATAAGTGGGTATAATTAAACATAAAGTTCCAAACTTTTAAATCTACAGTTCTATGCCTAAAAGCTGAGCTATGTCTTTCACTGGATAGTTTACACTTTTTGAGTTGAATGAGCTGAATACAACCTGAGTTTATGTGCATAAATTTAAGTTTTTTTTAGCAAGTTGGCACATGTCACAGAACAAATCTTAACCAAGATCTCTGAAAAGATTCCATCCCTGTGCTTTATTCCTTTTTCAGATTTGACTCAGTTTAGATTATATTGTAATCAACATATAGTCTTCCTTCTTCCAGCTGATCCAATGGACATATTTCAGAATATTTTCTGAATGATGACAAACTTCATATCTTTTGAGTCGAGACTTGCCACAAAAATGGTTGCTGACATTTGGAGAACTGAAATTATAAAGTTGCATTTATATAGAAGCTTAAACAGGACAAGTCTCCACTTCATAGTAGATAATAGCACTAAGCATCTTCTTTTTGATTAAGATACATCAGGTTTTAACCTAAACAACTCTCTGGGAGTAGCATCTTCCTCGATTAATTTAAGAAGGCCAATTTGTAGAAGAAACAGCTCTCTGGTCTTGGTTAATTCCATTCTCTGGAAGTGAACAGGTGTCGACACCTCTCTCTTCTGGAGAACCATAGAGTTATGCAGAGTCAGAATGCTTTCTTGGTTGGCAGCAATGGCTTAGCGAGGCTGGCAGATCTCAACTGCCGATGATAGGATGAGGTTGAGTTAAAAGGCACCTGATGCCGATGCATAGTCCATTAGGAATTCGAGTTCTACTGTAAACTCATGCAGCTTGAAGGTTGCCTCTTGAATCAGTGCTTTCAGCTGACTACTGACTAGTAAGTATTCCTGATAGCACAAGGCAGCATCAAATGGTAAATTCCGTACTCCTCGACTTGTGGAGTGTAACAGAGATTTATATGAAACCTGAATAAAAATGGATATTTGAAACCCTGAGGAATTGAATTTGTCAACTCAAAGCAACTAAATCCAAAAGGAACATACCTTCAACTTAACCATGGATCTGAAGCACAAGAAATTCTCATTACAGTGTCCTGCACACACTGGACATTGTTCTAGAATGATTTTTGACCAAACATTAGCTGAAAAACTGTGGCTCATTTGCACACTCCAACAAAATCTTATATCCATCCAAATGTAGTTCTGAGACATTTACAGTAACTACTGCTAAAGCTGATATTTATACCAAAAGAGCCATAAAAGATTTCTTTCATATTATCATATCCATATATAAGACCAGACAATTGTGTATTGTATCACCAAATAAAAGAATAGCCTAGTGTATGACGCTTTCGAGAATATGGAATTTAGTGAGAATCGGCTAAGATGCTGTTTCCATGGCTTGAACTATAGTCGTTGAAAGTAATCTTACCTTGGCACCAAAGTTCACTCTCTATCATTGAGTAAAAGATCCAAAGTGAGTTCACAGCCCCATCAGTGAATAAGTTGAAACTCACTTTTGAAAGGACACAAGTCATGAGTCATGTTGTTGCCTCCCTTCTTGTATTGACTGGAAAATCCTTGCAGCTGACTCCGTAGCAGACCTAGAATTATGAGGCACAACCTTAATCACACGAGTCTGGCTATCTGTACCATTGGATTGTAATGGGCAATTAAGACTGCTCGCTCCAGGAGCTGTAGGAAATAGAAGAAATTGATCTCTTTCTTCTAGTTGTGCCTTCTCAGAGGGGATGTTCACTGTGCTTCCTTGAAACTCACTCTTCTTTGACACCTGAAACTTCCCAGCATGGCCAGGAAATGCTTCCTTCCTAGGAATGGGGGACATGTTACATGAGCGCCTGGAATGCTGACCGGTTTGTCCACTGGGCTGTGAACCAGCTAAATTGCTGACCTGTTTGACTGCAGAGGTAGATATGATTGGGTTCCAAGCTTGAAGGCCATAAGGTGTGGGATAATACAGGGGTGCAATTGCCGAAGGACCTGGTAAAATACCCACGTTTGGTGGCCGATGAGACGCCGAAAAACCAAATGCGGAGTTGATGAAGTCTCCTGCCACTTGAGATGCACCAAGAGGTGTGCCTCTTCCATAAAGAGGAGCCATGAAGCCACCAGTTGGTGGGCAAGGTCCCGTATAGGGTTTGTAAACAAGACCTTCCGAAGGCGACATTACAGGAACTAACCATTGGTTTCCCAGGGGAGGAAAACACAACGGTCTTGACTTGTCATCTGGAGCCATTGGCACCGGTGATGGAATACCAGAGTTGGACCCTGCTTTTGGAACTTGACCATGTGGACCTCCTTTAGACCCATCCTCACATGCGGGGAGAGCTGAAACTCCAGCAATGTTATCAGCTGGCTGCTCCTTGTTCTGTTTTGGGTTCTGAAGACCATCTTTTGGTCTAAATTCCTCAGGCTGAGGATTTGTATTACATTGAGGCAGGGTCTTATTGGGTGGTTTTACTGAACATTTGCTTAAATAAGGATTGCCTTCAAGAAGCACATGTGGTGATGCAGATATCAACTTCTGAACCTGTTTCATTTAGAATATTTACTTCAGAATCTATGTAATTCTAGCTAATCTGACGATCTATGAATATTGTAACTGTCCAAAACTAACCTTTATTACCCTATGAAGCTCAAATACTTGTATTGCAAAATCCCTTTGCTGACTGTACAAAAATTAAGAACATGCATCATCACAGAGAAGCACACAAAATCATGAAAAAATTACAAAATTTGATCTAACAAATTAAAAATAGTTCTAGAATTGCTGAATAAAAGAAAAGTTTATTCATATATTTCTGTGCAATATCCAATCTAATATTTATAGATGGAGTACATATGACAGTTACGGTATGTAAGACTAAGGCACGCATACTTTGACATTCTTATATACCACAGGAGTTCCTTTATTGGGAAGAGGGTAAATCTTAGAATCACCGTAAAGCCACTGCTTTGCAACCTTGCTGATCAGGTTCAAGTTGCAAAAATGATCTCTCGTTGGTAGAAGCTTAGTGCACTGGGAGCCCTCCCTTTTCTTTTTGCTACTATCAGGTGATTTAAGTCAAAGAGTCATTTACGCAGCTCAAATGGAAATCTTAGTTTTTTTACATGTAAGAATTAATTGTATTAAGAAGCCTAGAAAATGATATCCGTTTCACCTCGACAACAAAATTTCACATAGGTTCTATTCAACATTGGGAAAACTATGTTTGGTTTATGATGTACCACTAATATATAATATGGGACTTCTAGGGTCCAATTTAGATGAGTTTAAAACTGATCAGTTGAAATTCACCAGGCCCAAGTGTGCTCATGAGACAAACTTGCAGAAATATCAATCCAATTCTGATAAGCAGGAGGGAACTAATCAGGCTGTTCTGGTTTGGCAAAAAGTTGCATTACTGCCATTACTACAGACAACAAGAAACAAGCCAGTAGAAAATTTATTCTCTCTAAAAAAGAAAAGAATAAATGATAAATTTACTTTAGTGCATTTTTCTTATTTTTATTCTTTTCTCATTTTTGTATATCCCTAGTTTTCTTGTACTTTGAGAGATTTTAAAATGGGGAAGGGGGTAGTAATTGAGAAATCAATTAATCAATGAACCTATGAATGAACAAAATTATTTGTTACACATTATGTCAGAGACTGATGACAGGCCACAGTTTTTTTCTTCCGATGGTATAATTTCATTGTCCAAGTGTAAAGGTGTGATGAGAGGCCAGTCATTATTTATTTTCTATTATCTTTTAGAATTATTATTTTCTCAAGCTCTCTCTTTCCCTTCCTTTATTCTCGAATAAAATAAAATACTTTCTGTGCTTGTCATAAGCTTGTTCTACTTTAAATTGTCAACATGATATCAATCGAGCCATGATTGTAGCCACAACCTGGGCCACTTGGTAGTTAAAAGAAGACAACAATCATAGGGAAGATAAGGGACAATTTTTTAGGATTTTCAAACAAAAAAAGTCTGCCAAATAACAAACATATTTTTTAGATTTCACTAAAAAAAGGGCATTAGCCAAGTTCCCGCCAATGCGGGGTTTGGAGAGGTTTAATGTATGCAGCCTTGCCTTTAAATATTTAAAGAGACTATTTTTATGACTCAAACTCTGGTCTCCCTAGTCGCCAAGGAGCAACCTTACCGTTGTACCCAGACTCACCCTTATTTATTAGTGAAATCTAGAAAGATTTCAGTAATAGTTTGAAATGAATAATAAACTCCATGCTCAAGCAAATTACAATCAAGAATGCATGCATGCAAAATATGGATGATCACATTTCATGTGCATTAAAAGAATATACATTTTAAAGAATACGCATACATTGATAGTAAAATACTACGTACTTGATAATAGCTCTTCGGGCTTTCCAAAAATGCTTTGAACCAATCACTCCAACAATATCATCTGGGGATATCACCAAACCGGACACTGTGTCCACCATTAAGGGCTCAGATGCATCATCTTTTCTTTCTAAATCTCTAAATTCCAATAACCCATTTTTCTTTGCACTGTCCTCTTTGTGGCAATTCCCAGAAATATCTGTAGCTCTATGACCTTTTCCGGGTAAAGCTTTAGAGCATAATTGACTTCTGGTCTTCATAGCCTCACCATCATTAATAACAGCAATATCATTCAAGCGTTGAGTTCCACTCTGATCACCTTTTCCATGACACAATACTGTATCGCCATTCATTGATTTCTCAGTTAAATGCAAACCGATTGTATCATCTCTAGCTAAAGAATCTTTCAAACTGTTTGATCTCTCACCAGTTGTATGGGATGAAAACTTTTCTTTGGCTTCTTTGGGTTCTCCGATTGTTGAAGTTTCTTTGGGTTCTTCAATTGTTGAAGTTTCTTTAGGAAATTTTCCACTATGAATTCTATTAGAATTTTTTGATTTAATGCAAGCAATAACGGTTTGTTGTGAGGGCGTCTTGTTTGACTTTGGGAACTGAACCGAAGAATTGATCCTAGCAGAAGGAATCTTCTGTAGTTGCTGGGAATTTAAGGTAGTTGACTTACCTGGATCAGTCATGTGTGTATCTCTTTTCGAGGATGCAAGAATTCCCGAATGATCTATATTATCATCCATGTCATCCACATCAACCATTATCTTCCCACCAGAAATGTTCACACTAGGGCTGTGTGGTCTCAGTGGGCTACATTCAGCAACTGATCTTGTACCGAACAAATTTCCAGAACTTACTCGCTTCATAAATTTTCTCTTGAATTCCATCCTCGTTGCAATATCATTTGTTTCGTCAGGTGTACGAGATTTAACTATCTCTGCTGAATGAAAAGACACTTGAGGAGAAATGTACAATGGAGAAAGCATAATCCTTTGATGGTCACATCCCTAAAACAGAACAACAAAAGCTTGTTAGCAGTGATTAACTTGACAGAGAAATAACAAATGTAATGACCGTCACAATATAACCATGGTTAAAAAAATCAAATGTTGATGTTTAAGGTTCTTAGAGAGATATACTCAGAAGTTGAGATGATCATTTTCCTTTTGGTCAAAATATCTCCCACAATATGAAGACAATTCTAGACATAAATTTAATTTCTTTCGACACCAAGTGAGGGTTGGCCTTAGTACAAGAGCAATGTTGGCCTCGGTGACCAAGGTTCAGATCAGGGAAACAACTTCTCTGCATGCGAAGGTAACCCTTTACAGACTCATACTGGAGGGAGATCAGTGCATTGGGTTGCTCCCCAATACCCTTCTTGCCACTAACGACAGCCGATACCCATACCCATAGCAACCATGCAATAATACCTCTGACATGTTAAAGGTTCAAAGCAGGAAGACACAATGGTCGATTGGAGCCAGTTCGTGAGGTCAAGCATATATGCTATTGAAGCAAGCCAGGATTCAATGTGAAAATTCATCGACACTTTTAAACATGAAATGTAGCAGTAAATGGGATATTCTGTGGCTTCAGTATCATCCAAATTATCTCAAAATTGATTGTTGGTCATTATCTCATATGATAGAGCATCGTTTCTATGTAAAATGCCAAAAACAAAGGTGAAGAAGCAGAGGAAAACAACTACAAGAGAACAAAACAGTAGCAATAGAGGAAAATGATTGACATGAGTAATGAAGTCCGTTCAAGCAAAGTCAATTGTCCAGCCCTGTTAACTTCTCAAAGAAGAAGAAGTAATAATCAGATGCAATATAGCAGCAACATAAGCAGCAGTTCCATATGCTAGAAGTTGGCGGTAAGGGAAAGCTATGTGACAACCGCACTGACCTTGCTTGGCGAAAAGGAAGGGGATAAGTCGCTGGAGCTGTGAGGAGGCAGTGATAGGGTGGAGGATGCCAAGTTGAGCCTCTGAGACGGGATACTAAGCTGCTCATACAACGACATCTTGTTTCTCGGCGGCGCCCTCGGCCCCCCTTTCTCTGCATCATTCACATGGAGCCTCGGAAACAGAGGCCCCATGACCTCCTCCTCCTCTGCCCCTTTCATGTCTCTCAACTCCGCAATCTCATCAAGACACGCAGCTCGAACAGTCACATCCCTAACCCACCAGCTGCGAAACCGTATCGACCATCCAATCCTAGCTCAAGATTAAATCTTCCCGCCGACAACAAGCTGCAAGTCTCTGCGAAGAAAACCCCACCGAACCCAGCGGCAAAAGTCCGATTTTTCTCCCGGAAAAGGCCAAGAAAGCTAATGCAGCACGCAGCAGTCTCGAACCGGATTCCCCTGACGACACAGATTCTTCTGTGTGATCCAATACGAGGACGAGAATTCACCAATCGAGAGGCGACGAAGGGGAACGGGACGCGGACCGAAGGAAGAGGCCGTAGGGTTGGGAAGATAAAGATTCGGGAAAGGGCAATCGTGGCTCACTTTGGGATCCTCAAGCCCACGCTGATGCCAACAAGGAATCGTGGTGTCATTTAGCATGGCCGGCAAACCGTGCTACTTAACACGGGATCAATAATTTGATTGATTGATTCTTTTAGGCATGCATTGATTAAGGCGAAGGAGGAGATATTTGACATGATATATCGATTTTTTGGGGTCAATTAGTATTAATTAGATTTCGTCATATTATATGTATAACGTATTCTACGATATAATATCCGAAAACCGTTATAATCTTTGATATATCACTCGATCCGATCTCGATTATAACAAGAGTACGCCGCTGCCGACTGTTGCAGGCGACAAGGCAGCTCTCCTGGCTTTCCTCGCCTCTTCTCTCTCTCTCTGTCTCTCTCGAAACTGTAATTTGTCGATAAAGCTTCGATTCACTTATATTTGTCGATGAGCTTTGATTCACTTAGATCTGTTGATCGACAAAGGTATTCGATCCCTTCTCTTTGAGTCCCCGTTTTGGTTCCTTCGCGATCGATTCCTGCTTCTATTTCTTTTGATTGGGTTCGTCTCAAGTTTCCGCCATGGTGGACGGTGACAACGGCTCCTCCTCTCCGGGGGGGGAGCAAATTCCATGCCCAGATCCGCAGCATGGAATCGATACGGCGGCGGCGCCGGTCGCGGCCGCGGAGGGCGACAGGGAGGTTGAGTCTCTTGCTCACAGGATCCAGGAGGCTGTCGCCGTCGGTATGCGGCACCGGTTCTGGGAGACCCAGCCGGTGGGGCAATTCAAGGACGCCGGCGACACAAGCCTCTCCGAGGGCCCCATTGAGCCGCCGGCGCCCCTTTCCGCCGTCAAGTCTGAGCCCTACAATCTCCCCGCCCTCTACGAGTGGACCACCTGCGACATGGACGACGAGCAGACCTGCGCTGAGGTGTACAACTTACTCACCAACAACTACGTCGAGGACGACGAGAACATGTTCCGGTTTAACTACTCCAAGGAGTTCCTTCAGTGGGCACTCCGCCCACCAGGCTACTTCAAAGCCTGGCATATCGGCGTCCGGGTGAAGGCCACTAAGAAGCTCGTCGCCTTCATCACCGGCGTGCCGGCCCGGATCCGGGTCCGGGACGAGGTCGTCCGGATGGCGGAAGTCAACTTTCTGTGCGTCCACAAGAGGCTGCGGTCGAAGCGGCTCGCGCCCGTGATGATCAAGGAGGTCACGAGGCGGGTCCATTTGGAGAATATCTGGCAGGCGGCCTACACCGCTGGGGTCGTCCTGCCGACCCCCTTCACGACCTGCCGGTACTGGCACCGTTCTCTGAACCCGAAGAAGCTGATTGATGTGGGATTCTCCCGGCTCGGAGCTCGGATGACGATGAGCCGAACGATCAGGCTGTACAAGCTTCCGGGATCAACTGCGACTCTCGGGTTAAGGAAGATGGAGCTTCGTGATGTTCCAGCAGTCACCCGGCTGCTGAGGGAGTACTTGAGCCAGTATGTTGTTGCGCCCGACCTCGATGAGAATGATGTGGAACATTGGCTTCTCCCTTTGGAGAATGTGGTTGAGAGTTTCGTGGTTGAGAGCCCTGAGACTCATGAAGTCACGGACTTCTTCAGTTTCTACTCTCTTCCTTCTTCGATTCTTAACAACCAGAACTACTCGGTGTTGAAGGCTGCATACTCTTATTACAATGTGGCTAAGAAAACTCCTTTGCTCCAGCTGATGAATGATGCACTTATTGTGGCAAAGCAAAAGGACTATGATGTCTTCAATGCACTTGATGCCATGCACAATGAGACCTTCCTGAAGGAGCTGAAGTTTGGGCCTGGCGATGGACAACTCCATTACTATCTATACAACTACCGAGTTAGGAATGCTTTAAGACCATCAGAGCTAGGGCTTGTTCTTCTATAGTCTGGTAATAATGATCTTGGATTTCTGGTGGGTAATTGCTCTTTCAACTCAGCACATGCTTGCTTATTTGTGATTTGCTGCATCATCTATTTATTGTGCTACTTGTGATAGATTTTAATTGTGGTATCTTGCATGAAGACTTGACTTTTAATTCCGATTAATGTTGGGTATGCAATTGAAATATCAGTTTCTTTTTTTTTCTTGCTTCTGTTTGCCTACAATCAGTTGTCATGGTTGCGGGTTCTAATTTCCCTAGGCAATTCTGAAATTTGTAGCTGGGAACTCGGATGACCTTGATTGGATGTAATTTAAGCTGGAAAGCTTAAGATCTTGTGAGTGATACCGAATTAAGACTAATGTATAAGAGCAGCAGTCTGTGACTTCTATTGAATTTCCCATTGTTTTGGGAATTGCAACTTCTTTTTGCTTTCTGATCAAAATGCTTTAAGTTGTCGGTCTAGAAGTTTTTTTCTCTTGTGGGGAATTCCTGCTCTGATTAACTCAAGTTTCTAGTATGTGAAGCATCCGGACTGCTGCCATTGTTTGAATTGATAATGCAGTGGTAATCATGCTTTATGCATGTAAATATTTTCCGAGAAAACTGTAGACCAAGAAACTTTATTCACAGGTGGTGTCTTTGTCATTTGATTGACATCCTAGATTCATCTTCTATGAACATATTTGTGAATATGAAGAAGGCACAAAGCTGTCACGATTCTCATGAGCATGTCCCTCCGAAGGATATTGCGAAAGTGATGAATAAAATAAGTTCAACGGGACATCATTGTAGTTAAAATATAGAAAATGTTAAGTGGTAAATATTGACTAGAAAAATTTATAAAAAAAGGTTTGGAAAAGCATGCAAATAAAAGAAAAGGCAGATGAAAATTCATCTAGCCAATGAAAGTATAGAGATGTGTTTTTTTCCCATATTTCTCTGAATTAGTAGGTAAATGTAATTCTCTTTGTAGATGTACAATTTGTGTATATAGGATGTCATTCTTTGATAGGAAAATGATCATCCACTTGAAATCTCTCTCTTTTAGCTTTGATTTCTTTTATTGGATATGTTTTCTTTATATGCAACAATTGCCAAAGATGATATTATTTGCTGTGCTGGACAAGTGTAAATATGGCATTACGGTATAGCTATGACATTTGGTTTGTTTTGAGACTTTGTATGTGATAAAATACCATATCGTGAGATCGAGTTCTAAATAAGATGTAAAATATTTTGTGTGGAATAGATAGATTCTGTGACATGAAATACACCAGTGATATTGGAGGTTCCTTCTCCATATCCACAACACCATAGTCTAAAATAAGATGGTAGCCTTCATGTACATGTAAATCTAGCATACGGGGCAAAAAAATATATGAAACTTTGCTTCTATCTGTGCATTCTGTGATTGTGATTTCATTAAAAATTACAAACCTTTTGAACTCAGACTATTTTCTGAATAGTGGATTCATAATCTTTATCAGTTTCTCTTAAACATTGTCCCCTATTTTAAAACACCAATTTTTGCTTACTGCCTTTTGGGTTTTACATTGCACATTTGCAGTTTTAGATTTGTGGTTGAGGCATGCTATATGCTGTTCTTCAGCTTTCTACTAATCATCGAGATCTGGCATGCGATGCTCTACTCTGCAAATATATATATGTATATATATATACATATATATATATATTGTTGCTCTGTTATTTTTTTGTTGTTGAATTGGTGAGCATGTGAATTTTCTCTACTCATTTCATTCTTGCTTCTGAAACTTTTATATGATGCCTGTACCTTACACATTTGTTTCAGTTATGGTTAATTGGTGATTTCTGGTTCCTTTGTTCTCAATTTTCCATGTTAAGAACTCGAGCTTGGACATTGTTTAGTTGCCAATTCAGTGGTATAGTTCGATGAACTGTTGTAATTAGCTTCGTTAATTACTCTTCTGGAAACAAATTTATGTTGAAGGAGCAACCTCGATCACTGTTTACTTCCAAGGGTGATCTGCTCTCTGCAACTTGAGATGTAGTTGAACCTCTGCTAATTGGCATATGATAACACTGGTGGGTGGGTCATCAAGAACAACAATTGGAACTTTGGTTCAAACTGAAAAATCACAGATCAAACCACAGGCAGGAGAAAGAATATATACATTATCATCAACCGCACAAGAAGTTATAATGCATTTGCAGATCGAATATCCAGATCCAGGAACAGATGCAGAGAAGTTTTAGTGTCATCACCAATTTCGCAGCATTGGAAATAGATTGGCAACTCAGTTAAATGGTATATATGTCTAACGATCCCGTAGACAAGATCATAATCCTGTTTTAATATCTGCTTTGTCTTAATCTTGTTTGACTCTCTTCTTCTTGATGCAGGTGCATGAGGGACTGATGTGCCTGCAAACAACCATACCAAACAATATCAAATATTTCCTGGCCAATCACCTATACTAAAATTAACAGTGAATAGGAGAAGGAAAAAGACAGGTTAGTGTAACCAATAAACCTGATAGCATTATTCTAGTGCCTAGTTGTATGCTGTGAAAAGAACTTCTAAACTTCAAAATCATTGCTTAGTCCATTTCAAGAGCAAGAATATCCAAGCCAGGTTTCAAAAGTGTGAATCTTAGGTCAATTTCATAAACCATGTTAACTAATGTAAACAGTAAAATATTATTCCTCAACAGGTTTCAATGGTAGTAGTTAAGACCCTAGAGCAGGTGACCTGGTCTTCTTACATGATAAAAATGTATATATGAGTCTGCTTGGAACAGATGCTAACATTATGAAAACCATGTTGTCCCAGGGGTTTTAATTGATTCCCCCAGTCATCAGCTTGACCATATGATAGATACTTAGACATGTTTATGCTCCTTACCTGCAATCAGTTAACGCAGATAGTAGCTATCTGTCAAAATTGTCAGAAGAATGGTAAAGATTAGGATAAAGGCCATCAATTGAGTTTGTATGAGAGTTTTGTGTAGACAACACTAATTCTCCATATTGACAGGAACAAGTTGGAAATTATTTTGCATATTTGCACCTATCTACTGTTAAATGGTATAAGCATTACAATCTTACAATGATGCATATGACACATGATAATAACAAGAAACCGATATGAATGATCAATTGGATGCATTCTTATACCAGGGTTAATTATAAATTATTCTCTGAAATTAGTTATTTTTAACATCTCGATCTTTATACTTTAAAAAAATTATATTACGATCCTTATATTTATAAAAATAAAATATTTATTTTTTTTCTTCTGTTATCGATTTTGTTAATGAAAATATCGTAGAATTTATTACTGAACTACTTCTTTACTTTATTTTGGTTTACCAAGTATTTTCCTCGCTAGAGTAAACAATGTGAAGAGAAACAAAATTAAATGAGTAAGATTCAAGCTAATATATAATTAGTCCCATGTACTATCATTAGAGAAACAGCATACACCTACCCATACCATCGAAAACTCGAAGTCAATATGAAGCGTCAATGAGTTGTGTAATTGTACCAAAATCTTGTACCCAATATTTTGAGTAACATACCACAGTTGACATCTGTGATCAAATGAAGAATATAATGAACATAATTGACGGCATAGAGACCCTATACATTGGAACAATGAAAGCTAAATTGTGACCATGAAAAGGGGATATATTCTATGCAATTCATGTTTAGACCAACCAAATGTACTATTTGACCACCTTCCCAAACAGCATAATAAATCATGATTACTTATAGAATCCAATGCAAGCAGCAGATTCTAAAATTGGGGCAAAGCTAAGAAATTTGAAGATAATACTTAGTAGAAGCGTTGAACAGCCCATAGGAAGAAGTCAAAATAATAGATCAGACCAGCCAACAACATCAATCTTTTCGCATGCGACGATCTGCAAACCTAACGAGAAGAGAACTGAGAGGAATCAATCATACCTGAAATCGAAGCGGTCTAATTACCAGCCGTAGACCACCCGGGCGTACTTGTCCTTGAGCCACCGGAAGCCCCTCCGGAAAGAACCCTTCACCTTGCCCTCGACGGCGTAGGCCTTGTAGCCGGCGACCCGCCGCTTCCGCTGGAACTCGGGGTCGCTGAAGACCCAACCCCCCTTGTTGGAAGAAGAGGAGCCGTAGTCAGTCTTCGCCTTGAAGCCATCAGGGCCGTGGCTGCCGCCGTTGTACATGTAGGCGTAGGAGGCGCTGTAGCTCCTAAAGTCGTGCAGGCCTGGAGGGGGCGCCGCCGCCGCCGAGGACCGGGCGCCGTACACCTCCAGCTGCATCATCCCGTCGTTGAAGGACCTCGATCTGAAGTCGTCCATGGTGTGCGCCTCTCCCTGCTCTTCGCCCCTCTCTCTCCCTCTTTCTCGCACCGCAAGGCGCAAAGGGCACACCGACCGAGAACGAGACACGTGTCTGATTCGTTCCCTCTTCTACTTGTGGCGGCTTGTAACTCGCAAGGAAAGGGTCCCACCACGTCGGATACCGCCACCGTTGTAATGGACATTGTGACGTCCGTGTGAGCGTTATAATTGACTACCGATGTCGGAAGCAGACGTGAAATGTTATAGATATCCGTTATAATGTTATGTGATGGCACGATTCTCGAAGTGTGATCCAAGGTGTTTTGGATAGATATAAATATACATTGTGATCTTCCTTTAAAAATTAATTATTTATGTACGTATACATTACTACATAAATACTCTCTAGATCAATCTATTGGAGTGTTGAAAACGATTGGACTAAGTTTGAAATCAGACTAGTAGAAGTAGATTAATCCGACCTAATATCACTAGTTTAATTAGAATTACCTAAGTCACAAGATACACTTACGATCCATAAAAATTAGTCTAATTATAATTTAGCTCTAAGTCCCGAAGGACTTATAAAAAATTAAATTGATTAGTTTAAAATTGAGTGACGAATAAGTCCTGACGTCTCGTGAATATGATAACTTCACAAGTAATTCAGCAAATACTTAGTGTGTAATAAAGAAAATAGAGAAAAGAAAAAATAAAAACTTTAAAAGGTAAACGAATAGTCGTAAGTTCATAAACGACTGCTCATTAAATATTGAACTCATTGGCAAGTTTTCATAAGCTTAACGTATGAAGTTGTGAATCTAATTAACACTCAATAATAACTCAAACTGCCATCCAACTAGGTGCTACTTGAAGGATTCTAGGGTGTTAAGATGGTTGATTTTTTTTTTACACCATAGCTTACAGAAAATAAGATATGACACATGAAAATTAAGTCATTTTGAGATAGTTTTGTTTAATCTGGTCAGTGATCCTTCTGTAACATTATAAATTATTCCTACTTATAGTTTTTAAGTAAATCATATAAAAATAAGATAAAATACTCCACCCATACATACACATACGTACAAGTAAACAAAAATGATAAATATTTTGTTAACGAAGGTATTGTGGGTGTGCGACATTAAGATTTTAGGAAGTCTAATTAGAATTGAAACCCTGGAATTCTTATAGAAAAAGATTGATATCAAGTATTCTTAGCTTGATCCCTTCATATGCTTAACTTTGTAGGTGGACATACTCCAAATGCTTAGTTGATGATTCAAAGAATTTTTTATAAATATAATTTTCTTATTTTAACCAAAATATAGGGCAAAGATGATTTTCTCTTTATAAAAAATTAAGGATATATATATCTTAATTGACGTTGAAGTACACATCAATATCCCCTTAAAATGATTATTGTCATGAAAATAATAAAATTCCTTTTGTTATTTAAAATTTCTAATATTATGTAAGTTAAACTAGTTATTGGTAACAAATATATATTTGATGTATAAACATATATGTTGTGCATCTTAATATTTATAGGGACATGCATTGGAACTCATAGGGGCAGACACATTACTTGCCATTTGCAAACATAATTATGTAAAAGAACAATATCTGTACATACAGTATCCTAAATCGATACTCCAACATTGTACAGCCTAAATTTCCATCGTAGCAATAATCGTAGTTATCTTTACTCTATATGCGTCAAATATATCTATTTTTTGAATCAAAAGAAAAGGCATTAGTGCCAAATAGTACATGCGAATTAAAAAAATTTATTTTCAGAAATTATAGTAAAACATCTTAAATTTAAAAAAATTCTCATAATTTTTTCCCCTAAATAATCATTTTACCTCTACTCCCTGTTATTGTCTTGCACCGCCTTTCCCTTCCTTCGCTTCGTCAGACCTATCGCGAAAGGGATTATCGTCGTTGCAATATTTGTGTTCATTTTTTCTCGTTGAGGGTGAGGTCTCTATTTTTGTCGGATCCTATTGGATCTAGCGATGCTGAGGACGATGACCCTTCGTCCTTCCTCACTTGTGCGCATCGATTGTCATGACTGTCGTACCCTCTTCTTCATTGTATAAGGTTGAGGTGAGAAAAAAAAAAAAAGGGATAAAATGACTTTTTCACTTGAAAAAAAAGGTGTTCTACTTAAAATTTTCGAAATTAATGTTTTTTAGAATTCGGTCAAATCTTAATAAAAGCTTAAAAAAATAGAAATTTAAAGCTTTAAATGGCAGACACGTAAATAAAGGAAAAACCACAAACTCTGGTCGAGACCTCGTGTACTTGATTTGGGGCTGACCCGCGTCGTCGCTGCTTCCTCCTCCTCCTCCACCGCCGGCGGCCCGGCACGTCTTTCCGACCCGCGTCCCGGTTTCTCGGCTGACTCCATCTCGCCCTAATCGGACATGGCTTGGAGGCGCGTCCTCACGAGGGTACGATCTGTTCCATTTCGGTTGCCCAGATTCGTTTTGTTTGTTTTCCCGATTCTTAGGCTTCAATTCGTTGGTTCTTGGAACGATCCTGGTTGGTTTGGTTATTTCGTTGGGCTTTCCCCCTTCCCTGGTACCGTGGATGTTAAAGAGCTTCTGCAATTCATCATCCCTTTGAATTCAGTGCCCTAGGTTCCAGACCTTGGGTAGAGATTAGGGTTTTTGACGTACTAGATCAGCCTGTGCTTTCTTGGGGATTTTGCGCTTGAAAAGGTTTAGATCTTCTCGGAGGACTATCTTGTATCGTTTCCCCCCTCTTTTTTGGGTTCTTCATCATTGTTTTAACATGCTGGTTATTATGCTTGCTTTGATTCCTCTCTCGAATGAGTGTTATATATATGCGTATGCTCTTTGTTGCTTTTTCTCGCTAAACTTAGTTTGTTTTGATTGCAACAGTTAGGGAAACAATCGTTGTTGGGGCATCCACATTTTGGTAGTGGTCAATCTCATCATGCTTTACGCAAGGTCGAAATCCATGTTGGTATGTGGATCTTGTATCCATCTTTAGGTTTAGGGCTATTTGGTCTCTTGCCTGGAGAAAACTTATGCTCTTCTTACTGGTTCATGCAGTTTGGTGGCAACTTTTTTTCTATTTGTTCAGTGTAATGTGATGGTATTGCATTTTGATTTCTTTATATGTTGACTTGTTAATGTGTTATCTGGAAACCAGGAAGAACATCTAAACATGCCTTGAATTATGCTTGTCTCCTCACGGTGTGTTCTTGGATCACATCTTTGGAATGTTTTCTTTTGTTTAAGCTAGTTGAGGGAAGACTTCATCAGCTCCCTAAATTTATTGATGAATCCTGCAAACTCTGTTACTGTCCAGTCAGCAAGTTTGGCCCTTGAGGATGAGTGAGGATTTTGTAATCCCCTATTACAAGAAATCTTCATGTTTGGCTGGCATAGTTGTTCCAAATACAGATGGACCATGATTGAAATTTTTTGAAATAATAGTTAGCCCAATGAAAACATTTTATATTTACAGTCCAATGCTGTCCCTGTCAACTTTTTTTTTCCTCCAATGAAAAAGATGCCACTTTTTTGCCTTTTCCCTATAAATTGCCCTTCCATGAGAGGCAACCCTCTTCAACACCTTCCCTTAGATCACCAGACCCTTCTACATGGAGTTGATCTAGGTCAAGGCTTAATCATGATCTGGATAACTGGAAACCGTAGATTTGTCACCTCTAGGTTTGACACTAGTATCCAATTTTCTACTTTGTGATGTTTCTCCCTCTTTCCATGTGTACCCCTCATTTACATCTTTGACGCCACCATCTTTGGCCTTCCATGGCAAGTGCACAGTGTTTTTTCTTATTTTATATTTTCCTGTAAATGTTGAAAGTATCAGACTTACACATTAGCAAGCACTTCTGAGGAGGCTTGCCAGTTTATGCCTCCAAATCCTTGTTGTAAATTGATTGAAAAAAGTGAGAAAAACGAATGATAATCTATTCAGTTTTAGAAATTTTTTATTGGTATTATCTGCATTGGTTAAGTTGGATCATGGGTTTGTTCTTCTGATGACCAGAAGATTTAAATGGGATTAGTTGGAAACTGCTGAATATTGATTGGATTTGGTTTCACCAGTCAGGAAATGGTCAGACTGGTGAGACTTGGCTAAAATTGATTTGACATTTCGGATTAGTTTGGTTGGAACTAAGGATTGTCGTTTTGGGTACCGGACCCATATCGGCGATCTGATAAGTATTGGTATACTGACACATAGTACACCAGTATGTACCGGTGTTTCACAGAGGAAGAAAAAGAGGGAGAAGAGAAAAGAGTGGTGGAGGAACAGAGAAATGAGGAATGAAGAAAGAAGAAGATTAAGCGATGGAGGAGGAAGAAGGAAGAAGAAGAAGCAGTAGAGGAGGAGAAGAAAGAAGGAAGAAGAGGAAGGGAAGAGGTGGGAGTGGCGGCAACAGCGTGACCAAGGATTTGCAAAGCAGCGGCGGTGGCACAAAGCAACAATAAGGCCAGTGGTAGCGGCGATGGCAGCAGCATCATACACAAGAAGAGGGCTCAAGTTCGCGAGCCCTAATTTGTTTTTTTCCTTTTCTAATGCCAAGTTGGATGGGCCCCACCATTTTTTATTTTAAATTATTTTAACCGAGCCATCGGAAACGGGGGTGGTCTGCGTACCAGCCCACACCCGGACAGGTATGTACTGCCCATTGTGTACCATTTTGGGCGGTACAGTAGTTTTTAGTTGGAACATTTCGTTGTTTATGGCATCAATCCTGAAAAAAAGGTACCTTCAGTATTTGATTCAACTATTTCTGATCTAGATGGGTTGATCCCATGAAACTTGAATAAGAATGTGCGTACATTAGTGCTGCAGCTCAGCGGATTGGGTCATGTTGATGGTCAACATTAACCAAATCAAGCACTAAAGTTCCTGGATCATAATCCAATCTTAAAAGCACAAGCAATCCATCCCAAATGATCAGGTTTTCAGAATATATTTTTCTCATAAAATTGCATGATAGGATATATGCATCTTTGGTTGATCCCACTGTTCTATTTTAACTAAATTGACTGAATTTATTTAACTGGATCAATTCCAAGTGGAACAACAATGACTTGGAGCGAGCTTTTGCAGCTGATAAGGGCCTGTTTTGGTTACCGCGCAGGGATGAGTTATAACCACCTAGTTAAGTAATCATGAACTGGAAAGAAAGATTATAACCTCGAAAATAAATGAATTAGTATGGAGAGATTATGGAATATAGAGTGTTCATTCTAATGAATATATTATTGCCTTTAGTAAGTAATAAAATGAGAATGCTATTCCCTGTGGTGGGATGATGTGTGTTTCTTTTTGGTAATTCTCGGAAAGAAAGCATATCATTAGTTGATCACAAAGTTCTAAAAGTCTTAAAACCATGAAATGGTAGCAGGAATTTAATTGATAGTTGGTATCCTCACAGTTATTGGAAAGCCAACTATTTTTTGAAGATTCTCAGTGAATATTAGATCAGTGTTCTTTTGTATAGTTCCAAAAATTTTGGGGACATTCTCATTTATGATTCAGGTCTTGGAAAGAGGAAGGATTTATATCTGGTCAGAGAGCCCCGCCTGATTTGAGCAGTAATGTAGACAATAAGTCACATTATAACTTATTTTTACAATTTCATATGCATATTCTGGAACGATTTAGTCACTTTGACCCATACTTTGACAACTCATATGTTTTGTCCAGGCCAACTAGAAGCACTAAAGACTACTGAATGATGATGTATCATAAATCTATAATTAGTTCATGTGGTGCTCATTTCATTTTTAGGATTATTTATTTAGAGTTTAATTCATCTTTATGCTAAACAATTAGGTAGAAATATTCAATTTTATTGCTTGTACAGCTTTAGTTCCACTATGTTTTATAATTAAGGAAATCTTGAAAGAAGTTATCTACTTGCTTACTGAGCCTTTTTTGTTTTAATGTACTGGATGACTAGTTGTCTTTTCTTTTTTTGTAACTTTTTGCATGTTCTCACTTCTTGCAGGTAACAGACTTGGAAACTTCCACGAAAGATTTCAGTCAAGCTATGTTGGTAGTTTTGCTCGCAGAGCACGGGATACAGATGGGCCAAATGATGTTATGCTTCTTAAAGAGCTCTACAGAAGTGATCCAGAAAGAGTTATTAGACTCTTTGAAAGTCAGCCTTCACTGCACTCAAACCCTTCAGCACTTGCTGAGTATGTCAAAGCTTTAGTGAAAGTTGATAGACTGGACCAAAGTACATTGTTTAAAACTTTACAAAGAGGTAAGGACACTGATGCCTAGATAATGACATATGACATTTGTACTTGCAAGATTTGTGATACAACGAGAAATGCATGGAATATAAGTTCTTCTTATTCTTCCATTTTATTGTTCTAAATATATGTTGAAATTGTCAAATCTTAATCCAAAATTACCAAGGTGTTCTCTTTTGGTTACTGATGAAACTTAAACTGCAACTGAAACTTCAGGCTATCATCTTTGTTGTCATCTTTAGCATAGAAGAAAAAAAAAACATAATGGAAGATTATATCTTTTTTATTTGCATTTTGTATCTTATATCTTCACTTTCTATTGAGGGACTTGGATTTTATGTGTTAATGTTACACATAGGTGTTTCTAACTCGGCAATGGAGGAGAGCATTAACAGCATTAGCAGTGTTCCAGCATTAAAGAATGTTGGCCAATCAACAAAAGATGGGATTCTTGGGACTGCAAGTGCTCCCATCCACATGGTGACAGCAGAGACCAGTAATTTTAAAGAGCAATTATGGCGTACATTTCGTACTATTGCAGTTTCGTTTCTTGTAATATCTGGTGTTGGTGCACTTATTGAGGATAGGGGACTTAGTAAAGGTTTGGCTACTTCTAAGATAAAATTGAACTATTTATATTCTGAAAACTGTTATTTTTCAGTTAAGTGGATAAAGCTTTTTTTTTGTCATAAATCTCAGCAGGCCTTGGTCTACATGAGGAGGTGCAGCCAAGCATGGATTCTAGTACAAAATTTAGTGATGTAAAAGGCGTTGATGAGGCCAAAGCTGAGTTAGAGGAAATTGTCCATTACCTTCGTGATCCCAAGGTATACTATAGTAATTTTATCTAAGGGAATGAGTTTGAGTTTAATATTTATAATTCTTAGAAAATTATTCATTTCCTTTTCTGTAGTTATTGGGTATTCTCAGTGTACATGATGTGGATTTGAAGATGTCTGATTAGCCCAAGTGGTTTTATTGCTAAAATTATGAAAGAATCTTATAAAAAACGAAATTCACTTAAAATGTAATAATAATTTATGGATAGGTAGCTCATACAACAGTAAATTATGGAACAAAAAATAAGACAAGCAGCACCTGTTGGGTGACCACAATGTTGCAACAAAAGTACCGAAAACAGTTGGGCTAGAGATGATAATAGTAGGTAAAAGAAAAGAGGAAAATTAAAAGAAGGGAAAAAGAAGAAAAGGCCAAAGAAGAAAGAGACAAAGGAAAAGGGCCATTAATTTGAGATACAATATGGAACCCCTACCTAATATGCCTCTTCTTGACTGGATTAAATAGTTGTTTTTGAAGTGCAACTTGGAAAGATAAAGTTTCGGTGTCATGAATTTATTAGGAAACATCATGAATAATGATAGGCCCCAAAATGCATCCTTCATCCTTGACTTTTAAAGTAGTAGGAGTTTCCTTCGAACGCTTTAGCTACATCATGTGTAACAGTGCTGGCAATTTTCTTTTCTCAAGAATTACAGATCTAATCTTTTACCTAGTTCACTGCTTTGCTGTGAGCATTGTGCTCTTGCTAGCAATGAAGAATATTGTTGAATTTTTCTACAACTGACTTTTTATGTGCTTCAATTTTTTTTTATAAGGCATGAAAAATAAGTTCTCTTTGTTCTCATAAAGAAATTTAAACTCACTTTAAGTCATGTCCTTTGTCTCATGTTTGGTGCTCATTTTAGCGTTTCACCCGCCTTGGTGGGAAGCTTCCAAAAGGTGTGTTGCTTGTTGGTCCCCCTGGCACAGGGAAGACAATGTTAGCAAGGGCTATTGCAGGAGAAGCTAGTGTCCCCTTCTTCTCATGCAGTGGCAGTGAGTTTGAAGAGATGTTTGTTGGTGTCGGAGCTAGGAGGGTCAGGGACCTTTTTACTGCAGCAAAGAAAAGGTCCCCTTGTATTATATTCATTGATGAGATTGATGCAATAGGTGGGAGCCGTAATCCAAAGGATCAACAGTACATGAAAATGACATTGAATCAGTTGCTTGTTGAACTGGATGGTTTTAAGCAGAATGAGGGGATTATTGTCATTGCAGCAACCAACTTTCCGGAATCATTGGACAAAGCACTTGTGAGGCCTGGACGTTTTGATCGTCATATTGTTGTTCCTAATCCAGATGTTGAGGGTCGAAGGCAGATTTTGGAATCCCACATGTCAAAGGTATTTACATAGCTCTCTATAGTTAACTTCTTGTTAATACTGCAAATTAGCATTCTTGTTCATGGTAAGATTTGCTTATCTTAACCAGGCGAACCCATGGTTCAGTTGGTTATGATAGTTAGGTTTTTTGAATACATATCAAAATGGCAACAAGAAAGGATTGAAGAGTATATTTTAGAGGCAAAAGGGCAATATTGTCTGATTCTTCAGTTTCATTCTGGTACAGGTCTTGAAGGCGGATGATGTGGATTTAATGATCATTGCCCGGGGCACGCCAGGGTTCTCAGGTGCAGACCTTGCAAATTTGGTTAATGTTGCTGCCCTCAAGGCTGCCATGGATGGGGCAAAAGCTGTGACAATGGCTGATCTGGAGTATGCAAAGGACAAGATCATGATGGGCAGTGAGCGGAAATCGGCGGTGATTTCTGATGAATCCAGGAGGTTGACAGCTTACCACGAAGGTGGCCATGCTCTTGTTGCCATCCACACTGATGGTGCCCTTCCAGTCCACAAGGCGACTATTGTGCCGCGGGGGATGTCCCTCGGCATGGTTGCACAGTTGCCTGATAAGGATGAGACAAGCATCTCTAAGAAGCAAATGCTAGCAAGGCTTGATGTCTGCATGGGTGGCCGGGTAGCTGAAGAGCTAATATTTGGGGAGAGCGAAGTGACTTCTGGTGCTTCATCCGACCTGCAGCAGGCAACTTCCGTTGCAAGAGCAATGGTCACAAAGTATGGTATGAGCAAACAGGTTGGTCTTGTTTCACACAACTACGATGATAATGGTAAGAGCATGAGCACCGAAACAAGGCTACTTATAGAGAAGGAGATGAAGGATTTTCTGGAAAGGGCTTACAACAATGCAAAAACTATTTTGACAACTCACAATAAAGAGCTACACGCCCTTGCCAATGCGCTTCTTGAGCATGAAACCCTATCTGGTGCGCAGATCAAGAACTTGCTTGCTCAGGTGAACAGTCAGCAGCAGCAACCTCAAGTGGTGGTAGCTCCACAGGTGAATACCCCAGCAGTGCCACCGACGCCTCCCTCAGCAGCTGCAACCGCTGCTGCTGCTGCAGCAGCCGCTGCAGCCCAGGCAGCAGCTAAGGCCAAGGGAGTTGCTCAGCCTGCAGTCGGAACTTAAGATGGCGAAAAGCTGCTTTTAGATTCGGTGATGTATAGCATAAGCTGCAGCTTCTGGCATCTAAAATCACAAATGCTGGTTGCAGGAAAAGACAAAAAGTTCAAAATCAACTTCCATTGTGACACAGCAATATGTATGTGAGCATCTATTTAATTTTCCATGAATTGCAAAGGAAGACAATGTTGGAAATTTTGTTGAACTAATGTGGGTTTTTAGCAGGATGAATTGGGGTTTTGAATTGACATCAATCACTATAGTGCTAATAATGATGCCTGTACTTTTCAGAACCTGAGTTTTGGCGGTTCAACAAAGATGAACGTCCAGATCTGTGATTTCAGCCTTCTGGCCAACATTCTATTCAGTATTGTGGTGAATAATCTATACGTGAGATAAAAGTTCAGCTTTTCTAATTGTGCTGCATGGACTTCTTTAATTCTGACCGAGATTTGTGGAAGGAACAACTTTGTCCCGCTGTATCTCGAATCACCAGCCATAAATAAAAGGTTGGATTAGGTGTCGAAACTTTTTAAGATTTGAGCAAGATGAGTTACCGAGATAACATTTGTAGCTACTTTTACGATCAAATAAATGATAATGTTATGGTTACGATCAAATAAATGATAATGTTATAGTTACTTTTACCACCAAAGTAACTATAAGAGTGTATGTATTGAGATCCTCGATCCTATGTTGATATGGAAGCTTTGTTGGAACCTGTGTTTTGTTGACACATCAACTTGGAAACAATCATTGCCTCAATGATAGTAACAATCGTTGCCTCATCATCATTAACAACATGTGTTCAGGTTCAAGGAGCCTCTTTGGATAAGTATGACCATAAGGCTGTAGGCTGTAGGCTGTAGGCTGTAGGCTGCAGAGGTTGGAATGCATCGTAATTTTGGATATCATCATTGATTTGTTGCTATGTAATGTGAGAACGATCAAACTTGGAATAAAAGACCGACTATCACCGTGCATGGTTTGATCATAAGATCCTTTGTAACATGAAGAATATAAATACAATGAGCTTTTATCAATATTAACATCGTGGCTCATTTTTCTATTTTCTTTGAATCATAAAAATATGAATAGATCTTAAAATTGAATCTTGGGTGGTGTCTCGTCAATCCTTTCCAATGAATCAGTTGATCATATCGCCTTTCCCCTCACTTTCACCATGCTGGATGAACATCTATGCTTGTGAATTGCCACTAGCATTACTCTATTGAATCCCCTATATACAATCACCACATCTTAACATATAGTGCTTAGTGCTTCTCTTATCATCGATATTGTTTATCTTCTTCTATAACTCCAAATATGACCTTCCTTGATTTAAAAGTCACGTGTCGTGTTATCAAAGGACAGTATGGCTCCAAATAACCATTAAAAATATTACTTCACCAGGTTGTGTGTCAGGTCTAAGTATTTATTCTCACTGTTGAACCCTATAGATAACAATATCCATAAGTACTTTTAAGGGAATTAGTTATGTGAAAATTGATAATAAAAATTTCAAGATGTTGTATTTGATTGAATTGTTATGCAAAAGGGTAAATGATGTAAATAAGATTCGGATCTTGCAATAAACTATCCAAATCTTTACTAACTAAACCAATACCTTCTTGACTTTGATTCCTTCTTTCTTGCTTGTTCTTCAACAAAACCATTTCACCGGAAAGAAAGTAGACCTGTTCAGAGTCGAACAGCTTGAGCTTCAAAGACATTGCAAACAAAATTTCAACTGATGCTTACAAGATTAACATATATGGAGTCATAAAATCAATTAGAGAAAATGACTTATTAGCATTCACCACATTTAAATCCAAAATGTTTAGGTGGCTACAAAGGCAACATTTTCCTGTTGCAGAAAAGAAGATGGAACGTATTCATGATTACACCTGATCATTTATCTGATGAACTATATAAACAAGTCAAGAACAAGATATAAAAAGTTCAAAAGTATTAATGTCGAACACAGCACATTTGAGATGTCATCTTTAGATTAATCAACACTTACTGCATAGCATTCTTTTCTCAAGAAGAAGAGTAAAAAAAGGAATAGAACTTTTAAGGTTTAGGAAGAAATCAGCTACTTAACGTGACTTGGAGAATAAATAAATTCTCTCTTTCTTTTTGTCCCCCGAAGAAGCCAGATAACGCCTAAAAATAACTATTGGCAGTAAATGTCACTTCACATGTCAAGTGATCCTACAAAATTAGGTCTTACAGAAGAAAAGAGTTTCTTGCAACCTATTACCATACCATAACCTTGAATCTGCAGTTTTTATAATAAAAAGAGCTGAAATAGATTAAAAACAACCTATTTATTTAAACTAAAGTGTGCACATACATGGACTCCCTTTGCAATGTGAGAATGGCAAACACACATTTAAACAGAAGATCACGATTATACCTGTATTGGATTAAAGAACAAAGCATTGATACCTTCTCGCAAGCTTGGATATCAGTCTCAAAGAAATACTGTCAAAGTGACAAATAATAGGAGATGTGACCAAAATATCACACTCGCATTCCATTGATCTACAAGCACACAAAATGTTCTATTTTTCATCTGAGTGAAATCTCATGGTTGGCAAAGACTAGATATTTATGGTGGCTTCCCAAAGTCGAAGAAGTCCATTGCGCCCACCACTGCATAACCTTTTCCTGTCAAGGTCAGAAGATACACACCGTACCTGACATCGAACAAACACAGGAAATATGAAACCCCAATGGAATATTACAAACTGAATATGCTTCATAGCTAACTAAACACACTGATATCATTGCAAGATGATGAAAGAGAAAATATGCTTCTGCAGTGCCAATGCATCACAAAGTCCATGGTTTGCTTATGGTGCCAAGTTGTTATAACAGAATAGTTTGTGTCAGCATATGCTTCACAGTTACTTTAACAGTTCATAAGCACATCTTTGAGGTTAAATATACTTTTTCTCACTGTATTCTGTCATGATAGTTGCATGATGCCTAAGCATATCCATCAGGTTCGGAGAACGTGTTCATGCCATGGGCATGGGTCATGAGTAAGATCATAACAAATTCATGTCTAGGGAAAATCTAATCCAAAGGAAGCAATCAGCTCCTAACGAGGTTTAGATAATCGGATGCATCAGTTAATACATGCCAGGATACTGGTCCGACCATGGATTGATATGCGGACCATCAGTTTTCGTCTGACAGTTCATAGCGAGCTTTCCACCCGGTTTTGGTGCCTTACTAGGCATACCATTGAAGCAGGTACGGTTACCCTATCAATAACACTGTCTAGCTTTAACTGTTGCAGCTGGATGTATTGGGTGATAAGCCAAACATTCGACATCAGTATAAATTTCACTTTTTTTTTACAATTATGACTATTATTTTAAATCTCGATGCCATGGACCGACACGGATCGGGTACACACTAGCATACCATACCAATACATAGTACGCTGGCATATTGATTGGCACCGAATAGGGTGAGGTGGAATTAAAGGAAAAAAAAGAGAGGCAAAGGATAAGAGGAGAGTAGGATAAGGAAGAAGAATCATAGGAGGAGAGGAGGATAAGTATCATGCAGATGAACGAATGATGGTGGCGGCAAGCAGCGGGAGGTGCAAACAACAGTTGACACGAGAAAAAATAAAAGAGAGAGAGAGAAGTCTTAGCACCGGATCAAGGTTTTTAAACCTTGGCTCCTATGTCCTTTGGAATATGAAGTCTTAAGTAGCTTCGTATCGGTCTTAATCATGGTCCTTATGGTACGTGTTATATCTGATATACATGTCAGATATACCATGTATTCTCTAAATAGCTAGATGAACCCAATGGACATGCTTGTGTATACCTTACTTTGTAATTACACTCGTTTTATTAATTGGTTGTCTAGTTATCTGTTCTATGGCATGGCTCCTATCTTTTACACTATGAATATACTTTTATGTACATTCACAATAATTTAGATTTCATAATTTATAGTAATCATCAAAGAAACAATGTAAGTGTGATTTAACATTTCAAGGCCGTCTTCAAATGAACCAAGAATTTTCAAGGTCAACAAAAATGATTGGTTCTCCTATAAACAATCGGGCAAAGCTTATTTGCAAAATTCTGTGAGTTGTGCATTCTTTGATCTTTATCTGAAGAAGAATCATAGTTGCATATTAAATTTCTAGTCAAATAAACTCATACTATGATAAACTAAACAAGTAATTAACATAATGGCATCAACACGCTTCATTAACAACATCTAAAAATCATGATGGGACTGGGACATACCATAGCAACGGTTTTTTGAGGAGTTCTGTATAGTTGCCAGCCAGCCGATTTCGCTCCTGTGCTGGCAAAACCACCCAGTCTTTCCTGAGGCCGATGGAAAAGTGACATGGAATTATCAGCTGCACCAATCCCCAGCCAATGTTCTCCAGCATTGATGGATAAAACAGAAGCAGAATGTATTGTCAAATTCTTAACACATTTCATCCCCCCTGCAGGTAGAGATGAAAACAGCATATCAGGTGTATACCTTGATCAAATGTCATTTTTATTCTGAAGTGCTACACCAAATTACTGCAGTTCAGGACTGCATAAATCTGTATTTATATTTTCAAACTATTTTGTGGAGGATAAAATTAATAGCTGTAATTTGACACCGACGTTTATTATTATTATTATTATTATTATTATTATTATTATTATTATTATTATTATTGTCATTATCATTTGCTAACAAGGAACTCTTCACTTGATCAGTTAATCATTACAGTGAACATAAAAGTATTCTGAATATCTGGTGCCAAATTTTGTCAAAACATTTTTAATCGACAACCGTTGTTGCAATCAGCATGCCAATTCCAGTATTTACTTAGTATTGTGCCTGTTCATCCAAGAAGATCAACATGTTTAGGAAACTCAGGTATATCTTACTCAGTGGTGTAAATCAATTATCTTCACAACTGATCCCCATAGATAAACCACAATAAAAATATGACATGTTTGCATGGTCAGAAATATTTTCTGCAGGATCTCAAGTTCGCATCATAATGAAAAGCATTGGCTGATAATCATAAACATGTGTTAGTTAGCTATTTAAGCAGTTTGAGTGATTAAGCCACTAAGTTCTGAGTTTGAAGAATTCTGTATGTCCATTTTGTCCGGCAAATTTTAGACTAGCAATTCTCTACCAGAAAAAGGAAATCTTGCGTCCTAGATATAGCATGATGTTGAAATCATCTTAGTTATCTATGCATATTATGTATACAATTGAAAAAGTTGATCGTCTTCAATCGAACCAACATGAATACCACTGAAACCCTATTTCACTCATGTTTCTCAATAGCACATCCAATACTTGCTTTTCTAACAGTAACAGTGGTACTCTTGTTCATTTAGGTTCAATTAGATATACATCTTATCATAAATGAATCTTGAAAAATGACTTGAACAATAAACTTCTCAATTATCCTAACAAAAGAATGCATATATACGTAGAACATATATCAGATAATTAATTTATTGAAAGATTCCCAATCAGGAATTCTTTTCCAATAAGAGAAACCATAAGTCATCTCAGAATATCTAGACCAAGTCAGATCACAGTGATAATATACATCAAGTATGTAAAGGTCTAAAGTGGACTTTTGAGCAATTTAACATGTTTTATATATCATAACATTAACACTTTATAGGTTCATTATCCTCATTGGTTTGCTATTTAAGATATTGAACACGACTTCGATATTGATAGGGAGAAACATACTAATAAGCATCAACCTAGCATGTCAGGCATGTCTTAGATCATTGTTTGAAATGGGTAGAGAGAATAGGTAATGTACAGCTGATAGTATTCTGATTGACAAATCGAAATACAAAATTACAATAGCAGCCTAACCAAACAAAACAGCCTATCATGCCTTCAGGGTTCTTAAAAGATCATATAGGGTCATGCATAAACTACAGTTCATCATGCGATGTTACAGGTTATGAGTAGTTGCAGATCTAAGTTATGGCGGATACTTATTCCATCTCAATACCTCATGACAGAGGGTCATTTGGTATAGTTCTAGAACTTTGTTTGTGATGGATACACTATGTTGACGTTACATATGATTCTGAACAGGTAATTAACTTTATAAGAGAAATTCACATGCATTAATCAAATAGTGATAGAAGGGCAGAAGTGAATAAAGAATTGGATAAGAAGATGATAAGAAGTGAATCACTGTCCTTACCTTCTTCATTTTCCCAAAATTTTATAAGCCCATCACTTGAACCTGAAATGATTGCACAACCACTATTTATCATAGTATTTACAAGGACATAGTGTTCTGCAAATGGCAGAAACGTTGACACAACATGACTGCTTATACAACACAATGAACCAACTAATTTAACATGAACAACAACAATGACTTACCAGTGATAACCCCTTTATCAGATGGTGAGTATTCCACACACAGTATTGGACCAGCATGACATGGTAAAACTGCTTCACATGTTCCTCGAGAAACAGACCACATTCTAGCTGTCCAATCATCACTTCCAGTAAGTATGGTGTCACTGACCATCCTAAGTGACCTGATAGAAAATAGTGCCTCAACAAGTGACAACTGAAAAAAGAAAAAAAATAAATAAATAGTTCACTTGATCCAAGCTTACCGAATCCATTTTGTGTGTCCGAGAAGCTTTTGCATTTGCCTACCAGAACGAATATCCCAAATATTTGCTACCCTGACAAAGTAATAGATTGTGATTAGAACTTAGAAGTTCCTTACACTACTTATGTTCATAAAATCATTATGATATTTAGTGCATCACATACACATCTCTTCCCGCTGCTGCCAAGATTCCAGTTGAATCATCATATTCCATGCAAAGAACAGCATTTGAACAGCGACCAACAGTTGCAACACAAGTGTCAGTTCTGACATCCCACATCTTCACAGTACCATCATGAGCAGCAGTAAGAACACGTTCTCCTGAAAGCATCCGGACACAGCTGACCTACGAAAGTAATATAATTTCAAAGATTAGTTCAAAATTAAAATATCAAACTGTTAAACAAAATATGTTATTGCTAAACAGATTTACCAACCAAGAGTAGTTGAAATGCGTACATTTTCCTTAAAAGGTTTGAAATTTGTTACAGGATTGAAGGCTTCAAGGATCAGCATTGAATCAATGTAGTCAATTTAACTGTACTGGAAAAATTACATATAGTGGTTGCATTATGCACCAAAATATTTGGTATTGGTAAAGTTATTGGATCATTCTCCTGATTTTCCTTGTGTATGAAAAGAGATGAACAGGAAGCACATGCGTAAAGTAGTTTGAGCAAAAGTCATAGGTACGGCGAAGTGCAAGACCAAGTTCCACGTTTATTCCATATCGCATAGTTTCTCATGCTGGTACCTCAGCATAAAAGCTACGTGCATAAAGATTTCAAAAATGTGTGGCATTCTACTCTGCACTGCACTAGTGATTTAGGCTAAACTGATGAATGTAGTCCCGTATTTTAAAAATAGGTGGAACATTGGCCTTTTTGTCTGCAGAATTAGATTTTATTCTAGTAACATGTGCATATAAACAATGTATATGTACATGCTTGTATCTGTAAGAAGTGCAATTACAAATAGCAAATTTACATTTATAGGTAAAATATTTTTCTAAGATACAACATTGAATTAATCGCTGCTTGTACAATGGCTCTGCCACTGCTGCATGGCATATGAGATTGACTAATATAATGTTATAGAAACCAAAAGAACAGGCCAATATGGTGTTCTTTTGGGTAATCACAACTTGATAACCTTTACATAGTTGATTGATGTGGCTTATCATATAATTTATTGTGATTCCATTTTTCCCTTAAAGCACAACATAGTCCACCGAATGATAGTGAACATCAGGATTTTGATTTCCACTAGTACTAGGGTTATGAATAGAATGGAGTTCCATCCAGATTATTCTAATTCAGTCCACTATCCATATCCAATGCACATAGAAATTAGATCTCCAATACGGAATTCTAATCTGGCATTAAGCAAAAGGTGATGGTCTAGTACACAAGGTTCTATAAATATGATGTATAGGTGGGGTCAATGTGCATTTTCTTACTCCTACAAGCACAATGGCTATTTCTATGACTCAAAATCTAGTCATCCATATTAGGATCACATTACTGTAGCACCAAGGCTCATTCTCTTGGTTAGGTAGTGCCATGGTTCATCTTACCAGTCCTTACCAGTGTACCGATCAGCTGTCGGTATAGTACGTACCAAGCATATCAACACATGGTACATAGGAGCGTACCGATGTACCACCCATACGTGGTACGACAAACCTTGGGTAGACTGTATCCAACAGCCATTAGGTCAATCATAAATCTTTGCAAATTGTGCTATATGGAAAAAGTAAAAAACATGTGTATTAGTACTTGTATAGGACCACAATCTAATTAAACTGAGATCAACCGCATTAGTTCTTTCTTGTTTTCCTGTGCACCATGAACCAAGGCATCTGATATTATTTTGTTGTCGAACATGTGAAGTCCAAACCAAATTAAAAGACATGTTATATTCTAAACCTAAGGTGTTTTCTTGACATGTATCTCTGCATTTATTTAATATCATTTATGGATCTATCTGCTACTCCGCTTCCAAACTAGAATGTGAAGAAATGGAATATCATTGTAGTGAATCACAATCTACTTAAATGCTTGAGGCAGAGAAATGTGGTATAAGATGATATGTTAATACACAATTAATTCATTGTGTACAGTGAATACATAATCAACAGTGAGATACAATCTAAAGATGAAATGTTAACACATCACATGTATCTTAACATTTTAACTTATTTTTTCTTTTTAATTATATGACCATATATTTTTTGCTAAAATACCAAAATAGTGAGCTCTCAGATCTGCAAAATTCATGATAATATTAGGCCTTATAACCCTAAAAAAACATAAGGGAAAGATTAAGAAGAGTTGATGTGTAATTTTCTAAAGAATTTCTATGCCCAAAGTCCTTGTACTTGCAGGAGGTATCATGGGCAAGAACATTAACATACCGGTGCCTCATGGCCCTTCAATTCTTCTAGAAGTTGAGATGTTTGCTTATCCCAAACTATGATAGAATGATCATCAGAGCCTGATACCACTTTACTTCGATCAGAGTTAATTGCACGAATAGGCCTGCAAGAAATGAAAAAGTTGGAAGAGATTTAGTTTAATGAGCCAATTAAACTATCTACAGCAGTAAACAAAAACA
The DNA here is from genome assembly GCF_036884655.1 of Musa acuminata AAA Group. NCBI lineage: Eukaryota > Viridiplantae > Streptophyta > Magnoliopsida > Zingiberales > Musaceae > Musa > Musa acuminata. Next base: position 38,751,886 of record NC_088352.1, read on the forward strand.
AGCAAGGGCAATAAAAAGTGATTCAATAATAGGAGGCGAAGCCCCCTGCATGGAGTGACCTTCTCTTTGGCTTGCTCGTCTTGAAGAGCGGAAAATAAACTAGTCTTGTCTCTTTTCATAATACCGGCCCTAGTCTTAAACAAATCAATTGTCTCTTCAGACCATGCATAATTTCTCATCATGCAACATAAAGTTCATGTTGCTCATGTATCAGACACACAAAACTATGTAACAAGTTAAGATGCAACATTTTGGTGTTACGTATCTGCTAGCACAAGAAATTTATGTAGAGGGCTCTTAAACTGAGTAAATGTAGTTGAATACCTAGTATGCCCTTTGAGTGTTGCTCGAAGTTCTGAACCACGCAAACTAGGATCCCAAATTTTAACCTGCAAGAATTGGAAAGGCATTTTTCAGATTCATTACATGATGATATCTTGCAACACAACTAGACAAAAAATTAAAGGAACAAATTTAAGAACATGGATAACATGTATTTTCTGGAAATAAAATGCAAGGAAACCCTAAAATTTTGCAAAGACAAAATAGCACAAAAAGAATTAACAGTGAGGGAGGTTGGAGAAAACATGTTTCCATAGATCCAATAAGGAGTCTTGCACTGGTTGAAATCTGACCAGTACTTACCAGTCCAACCTCAATCAGGCAAACAAAATACCCCCTGGTAACCAAAGCAGTAAGTCTATCATATCAGGCAAGAATCATATCATCCATTACCCACATCACACTATTTTCATCCAAACCAGCCCCATTCTATCATTATTCTTCATTTAAACTCCTCACATGCTCTCTCAAACATCTCTTATTCTCCTTGGAAAGCTTTCTTTTCCTTGGTAATTTCATCCATATCAAGCATGGAAATCAAGAAATCAACGTAAACCTGAAGTTGTTTCTCTAGTTCTTGTGATTATTTTGCTTTCGACTGCAGGTGAGTGTTTTTTATCCTCAGTTTCCATGCATCCATACGTTTGGATGAAAGTTTGCATTTCGTGTTCAATTGAGACCAGATCTACATGCTTCTAGCATAGATTTATTGGAATTTAGGCTGTATAAAAGCTAATTTAGCCTAGATCTACATGGATTTCATCAAATCTAAGCCTGAAACTTGTAAATTTAGCCTTGATTGACGTAGAACTAGGCTAAATTCACACAAATCAAACCTAGATCAAACAGCTCCAATCTAGATTTGCATCATGTGATTCCCAACTTATCTTGGTTAGATCCTTGTGGATCCAACCTATATTCATACAACTCTGAGCTAGATTTACACAAATTGGACCTAAATCCACATAGATCTAGACTGGCTCCTTGCTACTATGGCTGCATAATTGAGGACAAAGAAAGGGAGGAGGTTGAGGAAGATCCATTTGACTCCTAATCTTGTCCAAGATGATTAAGATCCTATGATAGTTTATGCAGCTCCAAAAATCAAAATGGTCAATTGCTCAATGAGGCAGGACATGCATAGTGTCCATTGAAGATCACTTATGAACAAATGGAGGACAAATAGGATGAAGTAGCCCGATATGAGGAAGAGGATGAAGCTACATTCTAACCTCATATATTAAGACGTGGTCAGCACAGAAAGTCAGTCCTCGCTCCTACAAGAAATCAGTCTCACAGATCCATAGGTTGCAGCCAGACCAAAGGTCATTCATCGCAGCTGGCTGACATTAGATGACATTGATGATCAATAATCAGAAGATAAGAATATTGCTCCACTCTGCTATCGCTCTGTTGTTTATTTATAGTTTGTGTTTTTTAAGTCTTTTTATGTTTTCCGGTCTACCATTGATAATGACATAAAAACTATAAAAGACACAGTCAAAGCAAAAATGCAGTAAAAGAAGTGATCGGACTGATCCAGTACTGATACCACCTGGTCCAATGGGTATTGACCCATACCATATGCTGGTAAGGACAGGTGTCATACCAGCAACCCATTTTGTATGCAGAATAATATGCCATGAGGACTTCCTTGGTCAAAAGAAACCATTCAGCAAATTACCTTTGATGCCAAAACTGACCTGGGCTGCATGATTAAGCATACTGTCACCCTAGTAAACTAAGCCATGATCCACGTGTCTCAGCATCTGAATCTCACTAAACGGATCTGGTGGAAATATGAAAAGACCAGAGCAGCCCTATGATCCACTCTTTCTAACGAGGGAAATTAGACCAAGGTAATCAGTGCTCTATTCATTTACATTGTGACTCTTTACATAAAATTAGTCCATCACCAATTTGAGGATTTACTATGTGCCTTAAAGCATGTAACAAATGTCTTAAAAAACAAAAAGAAAAATCATCAATTTATAAGCAAATTTTGATGAATTTGATACTTCGTTACTCTATACAAACATAGATTAATGTCTAAAAAACAAAACGAAAAACCGTCAATACTTCATTAATCTATGTGAAGATAGCAATAGGTCAATCAAAGTGACTAAGGAAAGTCATAACCTTTTGAGATTATGGACAAATATGATATCATCTAAAACTAAATGGCACTCCTTTTCACATAACACTTGTAGTCAGATATACCTTAGTTTTCATACTAGAAAAAGCACTTTTCTAAGCACCTAAAATCAGACATATGATCACCAGTTTATCATGAAGTAATATCATGGATAAAAAAACAGAAAAATATAAAATATGTGTAGAAAATAAATGCAAGTTAGTTTCAAAACCAACCAAGCAATCTGTGCTTCCACTGATGAAAAAACCAGCATCTTCACGGTCACCAACAAGATCCCAGACCTCTCTTCTTGTTACACAGTGAAGAGCAGTTATAGCACCTGAATGACCCTTAAGTATGCGCATGCTGGAGTGGAGTTTCTTCTGCCCAGAAGGCAGAAGATCTGCCTTGCCAGAAGTAGCACCAGTTTTTGTACTGTCACTTGAAACTGAAAATATCCAGTAGAAAGAAATTGTGAAATCCATTATACTAGTTGAAAGTGTTATATAAGATAACTCGGCATGACCAATGGGTGTGCATCTTATACAGAAGATCAAGTACAACTCTGAAACATAATAACTTGGAAATACAACATTTTATATAAGGTGTGCATCTGATGAAAACGTTATGGAGAATCCTTATTGGTAGTCTACTTACGAACTCGGCTAAAAGAATTAGCTCTTATGCTTCTGTCTCTACTAAACATGCTGTGCACCCAACTCCGGCCAACAACGGAGGCTTCAGTAGGTTCATGGCTTCCATCTGAGCCATCTTGTAAATGAGGAGAGGGCAAACCATATGGTGATGCAGATTGCACTTTCCCAGATGGGAGTCCCCAGTAACCTATCCGGAGTTGTTGGATATGTGACAATAGTGCCCTCAGCTTTATCTGAAACAGTTCAAGTAAAAAATTAGTTCCTACAATTAAGATAATATGATTTTGGTAAATAAACTCAAAAGATAATGAAAAATTAAGATTACTCACAAGTTGCTTGTAACCTAGATTGTTTTTCTCCGCAATTTTCTCAATCATGTTCCAAGCATCAGTGTCAGGGAGTCCTAGTCCATCCTCCATGATGGAGTAAAATGAACAGTTAAAACAGTAAAGTTCTAAGCATGAAAGCCTGACAATAGTTGGGAATGATAGATACCATATGGGTTGCAATTACAATGAGCTGTGCAGTCACTAGAGTTACATAGTTGGCTGACCTGATTTAATGTCAACAAATGTTAAAAATAACAAAGTTAAGACAAACCATATACCATAAGCAACAAAAGACAAACAATATTCTGCTGTATCTAAAAGAATAAAACAACAGATTATGATTGGCATTAAAAAAAAACCATGGTTAAATCAGATTAGTATCAGTAATTTTTTGTTTGCATTCAGTCACTTGATATGAAATTCATACATGCTAATGCATTTCCTAAAGAAAGATACAACTTATATGCTGATGCATTAATCCCCACATACTGAAGGCTTATACATATGCGACGATGTATTAATTCCTGATGTAGAAGTACCTAAGCCATATTTCAAGGTTCAACACTTCAGAGCAAATGCAAAAACTAGGTATCTGAAGCAGAAGAAAGTTTCACTAGATGGTAAAGAAGAGTAGCTAGAACCTACTTATTTGCAGACTGCTCCATTAGATATTCAAAATAGGCATCCCAGAAACTGCAAAGAAAGCAAATCCAAAAGTAAGAATTTCTATAAGAAATTCTGTTTCCAAAACAAAACTATGATGCAATCTGTCATAGCAAAATCAATTTAGATACACCTAAAGAAGGATCTATCTCATAAAAGGCTATTACTTGGCATGACCAATGTGTAGATATCCAGACCTGAAAACAGATTGTGTATGTACATACATAGATAGATACATGTATGCATGGTTTTAAATTTCACCGACAGGAATGCACTGCATGGCATCTAACGGTCTGGCAATTTCACATGGTCCAGTTTGATTTTTGTTTCCTTTGAGTTTGGCAAGCGACAACTATATATTTAACATCCCCCTTCTCGATCCCGATTTTCTCTACCTCACAACACATGCTACTTGCATAACTCCTTGCTCATGTCATCCACTGCTTGCGCCGCCCGCTGCTGGCTGCCATCCACCATTGTCTCATGCCACCTGCTGCTCACACTATCCACCTCTGATACTTCTCCTCTTCCTCCTCTCCTCTTTCATTCCTTTCCTCCTCTTCCTCCTCCTAGGTGCCGATGTCAGCATACCATGTGTTGGTATGCCGATGTATGGGACCCATACTGATCCCTGGCAGTATCGAGAGTTAAATTTAAAGCATAACAGTATTTACAATTTCAGACCCCATGTGAAAAACTTAACATCTTGAGGAAATGAACAAACATCACCAATAAGGACCATCAATGCTTCCTTTTCTTTCTTTGAGAACTATAAAATGACTGAAGATCTACTTGCTAATGGAACACAAGTCATCTCCCATCCTATGAGACCACAAATCGTCACGTACACGACATGACAAACTTCTAGTAGCCGAAGTTGCAGTCCTTAGTTGTTGCTATATTGGACCATATTATCAACGACTCTCACTGATGCAAAACCAAATCTGCACAAATTTAAGAAAGCAACAACAAAAATAACAAGGCGTAATGTCCCATCTATTTAAGGTCAGCTACATAAATCTTTTGCTGCCATTGAGCCTTGTGAAAAGTAATATTATCAGTTAAATAAGAGCACTTAGATTTTTATTTATAGTTTTCATTTTCTAGTAAAGTTGTTAGGACTCTAACTTGGAGAGTCCTAATTGAGAGGGACATTCATGTAAAAATGTTAGGACTCTAGCTAGGAGAGTCCTAATTGAGAGGGACATTCTGTTAGGACTCTAGCTAGGAGAGTCCTAATTGTGAGGGGCATTCATGTAGGAGGTTTTTTCTTAGAGAAGAATTAGGAGTTGTAAGGGAATAGGAGTCTTGAGTAGGAGTCCTATTAGGAGTTGGTTAGAAGTAAGAGTCTTAAGTAGGAGTCCTATTAGGAGTTAGGGTTTAGAAGCCCTATAAATAGCCATGTATTCTTTCTCTTTTTTTAAGCAATAGATGAATCTTTTCTGTAGCCTTTGAGCAGCAACTTGGAGGGAGGAACCCCTATAGAGTTCCAAGGAGGCCGATCCCCTAAAGAGATCAACCCCAAGTTTAGAATCTGCAAGGGTTCTAACACCTGGTATCAGAGCAGCGTTCTTGGCGTCTCGCTGCCCTTCCACAGCCATCCATCAACCCTCCACAACCATCCAAAGCAATTCTCACAATTGCTTAAAAGATCGTCACCGAATTCCGCCATCATCTCCACCACCGCGGATCATCCTTTGATCTCCCCGTGAATTGCAACAGGTTCTGGTTTCCTACCTTACTGCTGCTGCAATTTAGTTATCTTTATTTGAAAAGAAAAAAAAAAAATCGTTCTTATATTGCTGCATAAACTTTTCGTCACAAAGTTTTCATCTCTACGACGAATGATACATTGCAGAATTCCAGCCGTATAGCACCATCTGTTTGATCTTGCTACTGTGCTTTTTCTATCCAAATTTCTACGAAATTTTTATGACATCTTTGACACTTCCTAACAGTGGATTTCCCTTTGGTTTCATCAAAAAATTCTCAGTATAAACTACTGATCTTTTATGTCCAATCTGCTGCACTTGAATTGCAGAATTCAAGCCGCATAGCACCATCTGTTTGATCTTGCTACTGTGCTTTTTCTATCTAAATTTCTACGAAATTTTTATGACATCTTTGACACTTCCTAACAGTAGATTTTCCTTTGGTTTCATCGAAAAATTCTCAATATAAACTACTGATCTTTTATGTCCAATCTGCTGCACTTGAAAATCTATGCTGCAGAAAATTTCAGCTGCATATCGTTGCCTTAACCCATCTATTTGCAATCTTTTTTGAATGAAATTTCTTATAGACTTCATATATCATCTTGGCTTCCATCTAAGATTGATCTATTAAGAAATTCATCTCTAAAAACGATTTTATGTTGCTGCAAATTTTCATCGTAACCCGCTGAAATTTTTCGACGATAATTCTGCAATTGCAACTTGCACCAATTTCTTTGCTGTTATACTGCCAAAATTTTCTTGATTAAATTAGATATCCTTGCTGTCATATAAACTGTGATTTTGCTATCAATTCCCTCCTCAATTCTCTCAAGTTTTTGGTGGAAATAACGTCGAGAAACCGTTGTTTCTTCGACGACAATTCTACTCTTACAAGACAGCACATACTTGCTGCAACTTCCACGGATTTCTGTCAAACCTTTGCTACCATCTACCACAGATCCAAAACTTTCATCCATAGCCCTAAAACTCTACCAAACCACACCCTCAAACTGCACCCAAAACAGCCACAAAACAAGCCTAAACCGCAGCCTACGTCCACCAATCCACCAACACTTTCGACCATCACTTCTCTCAACCTATACATGCCTTTAACCCAACAGCAAAAGAGAGATCTTAACATCATTGATTTGGGGCCATATACTATGGCATCTAAGGAGGCAATAAATGCTAAATTCGAAGCCTTGGAGGCGCGAATGGAGGATAAGATTCGGGCGCTCTTTACCGAACTCAGATTGGGCCGACCACTAAGCCCGAAGAAATCATATCAAGGAGAGAGCTTTGCCCAATCACACCAAGCCCGAAGAGATGACTTCCAAGGGAGGGTAGGCTCTATGACCAACCCCAACTATCCATGCATGAGAGTGGACTTCCCTAGATGGGAAGAAGGAGACCCGATTGGTTGGATCTCGCGCGCGGAGCGATATTTTCGGTACCACAAAACCGCGGATGTATCTATGGTGAAAATTGCAGCTATACATCTTGAAGGGGATGCTATACAGTGGTTTGACTGGTTTGAACATACTTATGGAGTCCTTTCATGGCGTCAATTCAAAGAAGGACTGCTGATTCGCTTCAGACCAAACGATTACGAGAATATTAACGAACAACTAGCAAAGATCCAACAAACCTCCACCATTCAGGAGTACCAAACCAGGTTTGAAAGGTTATCTAATCAAACTCATGATTGGTCTCAAAAACAGCTATTGAGGACCTTCATTGAGGGCTTGAAGCCGGAGATCCGAGGAGAAGTTAAAACGCGACAACCGTATACGCTTATGGCAGCCATCTCTTTCGCACGACATCAAGAGGAGCAATTGAACCATGAAGCTCGGAGGACTAGGGTCGCTCCTCAACTAGTAATATTGAAGCCCTCAGCCCCCCCTATTGTCGACCAAGTCCCTGCACCAAAGAGGTTAACAAGAGAAGAGCTTCAGGAGCGATATGCGAAGGGGTTATGTTGGCATTGTGACGAGCCGTGGAGCCGTGAGCATCGCTGTAGTAAAGGAGGACTTCTTATGATTGAATCGATAGAAGAAGAGGTCATTGAACATCCAAAAGAGAGCCTTGAACATGAAGAAGAAGATGCGGAAGAAGAGCCACAACCGACTGACGTTATAGTACACGCACTAGCCAGCTACTCAAACCCGCAAACGATGAAAGTTGGAGGCCTTCTCAAACAACAACCGATCACTGTTCTCATCGACACGGGCAGTACTACTAACTTCCTATATAGTAAGCTTGTTGTTCGGATAGCATTACCTATCGAGAATCGCTGCAGGTTTGATGTTAAGCTCATCAACGGATGGATTTTGAATTGTGATCGTAGGCGCCCGCAGAAGAAACTATTGCTGAAGGACCAAGAGATAATTGCAGATTTCTTCCTTCTCCCTCTTAACAATCATGAGGCCATGCTCAGAATTAAATGGTTGACGACATTAGGTGATATTTTCTGGAATTTTATGAAACTAATTATGAAATTTTACAGTAAGGAGAAACAGGTGACATTGCACGGGAAACGTGGGGGCGATATAACAACGATTTGTACACAACAAATGGAGAATGTTTTGCATAAAGCATGCAGTGGCTTTTTGGTACAACTTGAGCAGCAAACTAAGGGAGAGCCAATAGAATTTGAAGATCCAAATCTACTTCCTTTGCTTGCTGAATTTTCAAATATATTTGATGAACCGTGCAACCTACCTCTTACCCGTCGGCATGATCATTGTATAACGATTCTTCCAGGCAAATCTTCAGTAAATACGTGGCCATATCAGTATCTACATCTCCAGAAGGATGAAATAGAAAGGATTATAAAAGAGATGCTCGAAACAGGAGTTATTCGGCCGAGTTGCAACCTCAACTCTTCACCGGTGCTACTTGTACACAAGAAGGACGGAACATGGCGAATATGCGTTGATTACCGAGCTCTCAATGGCATAACCATCAAGGATAAATACCCTATTCTAGTACTAGATGAATTGCTATATGAAAGGGAGCACAAATCTTCACAAAGATGGACCTTTGATCCGGGTATTATCAAATACGAGTGTACGAAGAAGTCATACCGAAAACCGCCTTTCGAACACACAATGGCCACTAGAAATTTTTACTTTCTTCAACAAAAGTTGGGATATCTTGGGCATATCATATCAGAGGAAGGTGTGATGGTGGACCCCTTCAAAATTGGAGCAATGCAAAACTGGCTGACCCCGAGAAAAATAAAATTGCTATATGGCTTTCTGGGTTTAACAGGCTACTACCGCAAGTTCGTGAAAAACTATGGAAAGATCAGTGCACAGCTTACTTCCTTACTGAAAAAAGATGTCTTCCAATGGTTGGACAGAGCCTCCGCTGCCTTCGACAAACTTAAGGTAGCCATGACGACGACGCCGGTGCTAACACTACCAGATTTCAACCGACCCTTCATTATCGAGGCCGACACATCTGGAGTCAGAATTGGAGTCATTCTCATGCAAGATGGTCGACCACTCACATACACTAGCAAGGCATTATCTCCCTCCGATCAAAATATGTCAACATATGATAAGGAGATGCTCGCCATTGTGCGCGCAGCAACGAGGTGGAGATTGTACTTGATCAAGCGATACTTTCAAATCAAGACCGACCATAAAAGCCTAAAATATCTCTTGGAGCAGAAGATATCTTCCCCCGAGCAGCAAAAATGTGTAACAAAACTTCTTGGATTTGATTTTGAAATAACTTACAAAAAGGGGAAAGAGAATGTTCTTGCAGATGCGCTTTCGCAGCTACCCGAGCAAGTTGAAGTTTCGACCGTTTCACTTCCGACCAGCGACTTCCTTGAGGATATTAAGATAGAATGGCAGGAAGATTCAGATACTAGTAAGATTATAAAAAAATTGGAGGAAGCACTAAGCCCCATGGCACATTACAATTGGGACTCAAAAGAATTACACTATAAGGGATGCATTGTGCTTGTGACAAATTCTACTTGCATCTTCAATAGCAGATTTTGGACAAAGTTATTCTATATGCAGGGTACTAAATTGAAAAGGAGTACGACATATCACCCACAAACCAACAGCCAACCGGAAGTTTTAAACAGGTGCTTGGAGACAGCCCAAAGCCACCCACCAAATATGACTACCCAAAGAGAACTCCAGACCCAGCCAAGTGCCATTATTGATCAACGGATCGTGACTCGACGACGACGACCCACTAATGAAGTGCTAATACAGTGGGCGAACCTACCAAAAGAAGATGCCACTTGGGAGAACTATGACGACTTGAAGATCAAATTCCCAGAATTCATGAATCATCAGCCTCGAGGACAAGGCTGATTTGAAGAGGACGGGTCTGTTAGGACTCTAGCTTGGAGAGTCCTAATTGAGAGGGACATTCATGTAAAAATGTTAGGACTCTAGCTAGGAAAGTCCTAATTGAGAGGGACATTCTGTTAGGACTCTAGCTAGGAGAGTCCTAATTGTGAGGGGCATTCATGTAGGAGGTTTTTTCTTAGAGAAGAATTAGGAGTTGTAAGGGAATAGGAGTCTTGAGTAGGAGTCCTATTAGGAGTTAGGGTTTAGAAGCCCTATAAATAGCCATGTATTCTTTCTCTTTTCTTAAGCAATAGATGAATCTTTTCTGTAGCCTTTGAGCAGCAACTTGGAGGAAGGAACCCCTATAGAGTTCCAAGGAGGCCGATCCCCTAAAGAGATCAACCCCAAGTTTAGAATCTGCAAGGATTCTAACAAAAGTCCTCTTAACCTTTAAGTCTCCCTCTACCTCTCCTCGTACCACTAATACTAATTATCTCACATCTCCTAAGTACTACGTCTATAAACTTTCTTAGCACATATTGTATCATCTTAAATGATTCTCCCTCAATAATTTAGTGATTGTTGTAATCACATGATATTGGTTTTAACTTTTAACAATAATATAACTCTTAAAAGAAGATGACTAATAAACATTCATTACAAGCAGACTACAACAACATTACGAGAAAGCTAATAATACAATTTATAGAAGGCAATAGTTAATTTTGTCATGCAGATAGCAAAAATTTTATGAGCAAGCTATCCAAAACTGAAACTATAACGCTGAGGGAAAGGGAACAGTAGCATCAAAACATGACAAAAAGGAAAATGTTTGAGATTTCTTAAGTGGAAAAACCAAATTATAAATGGACAGAGTTTGATTCGTTTATACACACACACACACACCATGAGGCTACATTCCAAACCTCGAAGATTTACCAAATACAGGACAATCCTTCAAGTATTATGACTGTGCTAAATTGCAAATATCTATTTTTACCTTTTCTTCCATTTTCAGGTCTTTGATAGATCTTGCACAGTACTCTTCATGAATCAGTGGCACTTCAGCACTTTTGGAACAATAGAACTAGAAAATACCCATGGGCTCTTGGCCTTAATTCTGTTTTGGGTGTAACTAATTAACCAAGAATATTCTTTTATGTATTAAGAAAATATTTGTGATGATCACAATTTAAACTGAAGATTGGAAGACTCCATAGGAGAAAGGAAGATGAGGAGTCAGGTGTACCATCCAACAATTATAAAATAACAATTATTGGATAATCATAGGGTAAAAATGACCAGAAAGTTATTTTAACTTTGGCCAAAATCTGAGAAGAGTCCACCTAACAATGAGGTGCTAACAGATACACAGTTTAGAAAGGCTCCACTGGCTGCAGCTCTACTCCTACATGGAGGAGTGAAGCATTATTATCCAAAGGGGAGCAGAAGTATGATTCTAAAAATCTGCAGTGTTTACAAACTTTTCAAGCTTATTTACAAATAAATCCTTAATCCTCCATATTCATATTTTATGCCCTTGCCAAAATAGTACCATCAAAGATCAAGCATTAACTCTTGACATCAAAAATTGTCAATCAACTGAATGATTAATTAAGAAAATACAACTACTATAACACATTAACACCACGATGGAATCCTGATTGTGTTTCTTTTATACCCATTAATCTTAGAATCATCATCCCAATGGCACCAATATGTTGAGAATGAAATGCTCAGTGGTACAAGCAAATAACACATAGCAGAAACCTATAGTGTTAGAATTTTTCATAAAAGGTATCTCCATGGTTGTAAAACACAATTTGCACCTCTACTTGAACTATCAGATTCTTATTCTTTTTTTTTTCATCACTTAGAACTATTTCATCACTTTCACAATGATCAGGCCAAGGAAATGTAAGTTTACTTTTTAAAATTTATTGCTATTAAAGTTCATCTCCAATAAAATAACATAAAATTCTCCCTTTTTTTGTTTACATTGCATTGTGGTGACAATGTGCTTAAAAAATAACATGCATGATGAAATTTCATTCTCCATGTCTTTCAGAGTAATCCATGGTGCAACCTCATCATGATAAGAATTTGCCCAACTAATAGATGATCTATCAAAGGTTCACAATTTCATGTAATAGTAGTGTACCGGTGAGTGCTCGGACTGGTACCACACCGGTCTGTACTGATGTACTGAGTCCCAGTCTGGCAGTACATGCCAAGTCTTGATAAGCTGATACATATCGAGTTTCAAAAGAACCTAAGAAAACTGAAAAAAAAAAAAAAAAAAAGAAACTGCCGGACGTATACTGTCGTGCCCTGTACCTGGTGGTTCTGAGCAGTATATGTCCTGCACTGGGTGCACTACCCCGTCACCTTAGTCTGTGTACCGATAGATTGTTGGACCAATATATACCGTCACTATCTACCGAACCATACCATAATGGGTGGTATTGCAAACCTTGGCCCTATCATATATATTACTAATTACCTTAAAGTACCTAATCAAAAAATTTTATTTTTAAATCACTGACCAAATAAGGTTTCATTTGCCCTAGCACATCCTCTCTATCTACCAATAAGAATTGTTCGTTAACAAATCTTCATCCAAGTATCTCAAGCAATGCTTCATAAAACACATACCGTAGCTCATCCCAAATGGACAGAGATAGAAGATGGCGTTGAACATAATCTGGAACATTGTTGGAGTCCTTTCTGTACATTTCAGCAGATACTTCAAGAGCATCTCTGATGGTAGCAATGTCATTGCGAGAGGAAGCACGGTTTATTGCTGTTTTGAGCTGCACAATTATTTCAACAAAAGCATTTTTCATGTAAAAAAATTCTTCAAATGACCATGAAATAGATGTGAAGCAATTGAAATCTAACAAGCATATAATGAAGCTCAATCTAAACTAACCTCCTCATAAATTATCAACTCTTAAATTGCCTGACTTGGCATAAAAGAATGATCACTTTAACAGAACCAAATATCAAAAGGTTCTGATGACCTAGCAGACACATACACACACACAACCACACACTAGTCTGTTATGAGTTTTTTACTTTTAGAGTTGCTTATAGCCTTATATATTAGATTGCATCAAACCACACAAAAGGCAAAGCACCAAGACATATTTTGACATGTTGATTTGGAGAAACATTATAGCTCAAGCTTATGAATACTATTCAAACCTGTAATCATTAAACAGAAGTGACTGGACATAAAAGAATGATCACTTTAACAGAACTAAATATTGAAGGTTCTGATAATCTAGCATAACATACGCACACGCACACACACACGACACACACTAGTCTATTATGAAATTTTTACTTTTAAAGTTTCTTATGTATTAGATTGCATCAGGCCACACTAATGTTTGGCTTAAAGAAAATAAAGGCAACGTACCAAGATGTATTTCGACACATTAATTTGAAGAACCATTATAGTTCAAACTTTGCAACAATAACACAAACCTGTTTCCATTAAGTAGTTTACCACAAAGTATATTTGTGTAGATTTTAATACATGAACAATCATCTTCATCAGAAAGGTTGTTTGACTGCTAAATCCCCTAATCTATGAAGTAACTTTCGAAACAAAACTGCTAAATTATTAGGTTAAGAACCATCAGCTGAGTTGCCTATAACACCATGACATCCAAGTACCCAACATTCTTCTGCCCTGCCCTTATCCAAGAAACAAATAATCCTTTGACTTTAGAGCAATAAAAGATGCATTGAGACTGAAGCAGACAACCAGAATAGGATCAAGCAGCAGAATACTAGATCCAGTGACAAATGAAGCTTCCTGCCATTCTTTCGTGACCAAGGACACCTCCTCCTTGAAAAAGAAGGCAAACAAGCAGTAGTAATTGCAGTCAAAAAATATGATCAACTCACCAGTTCCTTCACCGCAATAAACTGTTCATCAGTTAAACGGCATTGCCAACCCTAAGAAAGAGAACTGATTTAGTAGACAATGCAAAAATGAAAGATTACTGTAGTAAAGCAGGTCAATGTTTGTGGTCTCATGCAAAATTTACCAAAATAATATGTTCCCTTATGCATTCAACAAACCCACTGCCTCCAATCCCCTCAGCATCAGACTCAATTAGAGCTGTAGAGTCAAAAACAAGTTTGAAACATGATGAGGAGACTAGATAACTACACCTCTTTATCAGAATAAAAATATCATCTAGAGCAGCATTTTAATACCAAGAATGGTGCCGTATTCAAATGATGAAAGAGGATCCTCAGTTGCCCCAAGCGTTAGAAGACGCGACCATAATCTCTGATCAAGAAAGTATTATAGCTAGAGTATATCATGTGAATTCAAATTAGAGGAAACTACTCAAAAGTGCAATAAGAGTAGCCCAAAGACAGCATGCTTGATCAGTAAATTAATATAGATTGTAGAATGTACACAACAATCCTAAAATAAAAGAACAACAAATGTTATCATCAATAATGCAATTGATGTATGTTAAAGTATGTTATTGGTTGTTCTTTGATTCTTTCCTTAATTACGAAGTACACACATTTAGTACATGGGTTAAGCATATAATAAATACATGACAGTGTTTGAAGGGGGGAAAGAAATTTTGTGACAGAATGAGAGAAAGGAACACAAAATAGAAGAAGAATTACAGCATGTGATAATAGAGAAATAGACAAGGTGATTATATAAGTACAGCTTAAAGAATTAGGATAAGTTGCCTGGATCAGAAAATGAAGATTCTGAACCTCGTTTTTTTAACCCAAAATTCAGATGTCCAAGGCGAATTTAAGACTGAACTGTTCTAGCTGTGCAAGTTGCAATATAGATTATAAATTGAGCACTAAAACACACAAAGTCATAGACAGGACTATATTAAATTAAAATGACAAAAAAATTTCTACAAGAACCAGATGGAAACAAGAGAAAGAAGAAAGGTTAAGAAGCGAGATAGTAAACAAATGGAACAAGAAAAGATATTGAGGAAAAGATTCTGGGATTCAAACTCCAAAGTATATCAATGACTGACATATCATAAGAACCCAGTCGAGTAGTCCAACACCTTAAACCCAGATACTTTTCTTTTTAATCCCAAGCTTGGTCCAACCCAACGTAAATCCTATCCAAGCCACCCTATACTTTCTTGTTTAACCCCAAGCTTGCTCCAATCCCACATGAATCCTATGAAATCCACCATACCTATTAAGCTCAGATTAAGCTGTGTCCTTGCTAAAATAAACTTTAGTTGGACATACATATAATTTTGATTAATGAATATCTCAAATAAATCTAGAAAAGCAGATGGAGTATATGTGATATGACCAAGAAGTCACCTGGAACAAGAAAAGATATTGAGGAAAAGATTCTGGGATTCAAACTCCAAAGTATATCAGTGACTGACATATCATAAGAAACCAGTCAGGTAGTCCAACACCTTAAACCCAGATACTTTTCTTTTTAATCCCAAGCTTGGTCCAACCCAACATAAATCCTATCCAAGCCACCCTATAATTTCTTGTTTAACCCCAAGCTTGCTCCAATCCCACATGAATCCTATCAAATCCACCATACCTATTGAGCTCAGATTAAGCTATGCCCTTGCTAAAATAAACTTTAGTTGGACATACATATAATTTTGATTAATGAATAATTGAATATCTCAAATAAATCTAGAAAAGCAGATGGAGTATATGTGATATGACCAAGAAGTCACCTGCAACTTCACTTTGATATCCAAAACCATCCGCTCCCTCTCAGCCTACATGTAACAACCAAAATCAAATATGCCAAATCTCCATATACTCCCTGACAAATGACGGTTCCAAAGAACTTACCGCTCTCTCCATCGAACTTAGGCTTTCTGCTTTCGAATCACCATTGGCTAACATAGGAGAACTGGCAACACAAAATGAGAAAGTTGAGTGCCAAAAGAAGATAGTGTCACTTTCCAACAAGAGCTTTTTACAACATCTCTTCCTAAATTCTGGATGGTAACTGGGAGAACATTATTTTGTAAAATTAATTTTTATATATACACAAAATATTAGAATTACTTTATACCTAGGATTTTGCCTTCCAGAATGGGCACCACTTGCTAGTGCCAGAATTGACCGACGCTTTTCTTCCTGCTCTTCTGTTCTAACCGTTGAAGGAAACTGCTTATAACAGTGCCTAGATCCTGGTTCTGAGTGACAGACATATAAGTGACTGAATTTCATGGTGAATAGGTATAAAGTTGAATTTTCACCACCCTAGCAGGAGTTTCTAAAACAATTAGACATTAACAAAGAGCTAATATGAAATTAACCTGTCTTCAAACAACAAAATGATGTACCCAATATTGTTAAAAGTTTTCACAAGAAACAAAAATAATACCTGCATCTCCAACATCAGGTTCTGCTACAGTAATGATCTCAGGCTCTACCGATTGTGATGGAAAAATGGTTGTCGGATTTTGACCCCTTCCAGTTGCATCTTGTAATTTGTCAAGTAGATTATTGCTGCTTTCTTCTGACATGATACATCTTTCCAAATAGTCCATGAAACCTTGAGATTCTAAAAATTGAGTTATCTGATAAGGAACAAAAAAGTTAAAATGAACATCAGACAGATATGATAGTCATTCAGAAATGAATAGAATCAAACAACAATAATTAATTAGGGAATTTTAAAATTACTTAAAAGAAGAATTCATAATGAAATATGTCACAACTTAGTCATGCGCACAATGTGTAAAAGAAGAGTATGTAACACCATGCATAATATTCTCCTCTGAAAAGAAATGGTACTTATTGATTATCCAAAAAAGCAATACAATTCATCTGAACAAAATTTGTAATGTTCAGTTACCAGCATGTTGCTGGCAGGCAAAGAAAGTTTCTTTAACATAATACAAAGGGGAAGCATAAAGCAGATGTTGATCCTAGTCTCCAGACTCTTCCACATAAGATGGATCCCTTGAAAATGGCATGGACCCATCATTCAAAGTGGTCTAGAGAATATAATGAAATTCTAATGTGGGATTGAAACTTAATGATCACAAAGAAATTTTAATTCAGGATTGAAACATAATGACCTATCTTACGGTGGTCCAAAAATAGCGGAACAAGAAACATCGATAAACAAACTACAAGACTTACTACCTCCAGGATATTACTAAGCTCTCAAACATATAGTTAATAAATGGCATGCAGGTTATCAAAGTCGAATGCTGTGAGAGTAATACTAGTCATGGGTTCTTCAAATTATAATATTGAGCTTCAAGACTTTAAACATGTGATATTGCATATCTAGACTTGCTTCCCCAGGCAATACAATTCGTTTTGGAGGTACTATCTGCCCCATTAATGAAGGTATGGCTTGTATATTGATTCATTCCGTGCATTTACGAGTTTCTAGCATATACAACTCGACGTAAGAGTATGCATGCATCATATATCATGTGTTACTTTCATGCATCTTTAGAAGACCATATGCATGTGTTTCTTATGGTTCATGATAGGTCTTCGAAATATATATTAAATCATTGATAAGGCAAAATAAAAAATAAAAAAATAAGGGTTTTAAGGATAAAAACTAGTCTGATTAAAAATCACTCTGTAGCAGACTGTACCAAAACATGGTATGATACTAATACCACAACAATCCAGCCAAGTTGCCAACAATCAGTATTAATTCCAAACTGAGATAGCTTGGTCGTTAAATTTATTGGCTTGATAGCATATCTCTATCTAAAACCCATTGATAAGCACTTTCTTATTTTGATCCTCTTGACTTCTTCAACGTTTCAACTGGATAACCAAATATGTCATCCTCACCAAATTACACACTACACTCCAAGCAAAGGCAAACGATTACATTAGCCTTCCGCCAAGTACCTAATGGCTTCAGCATCACTTCTCAACATCAAAGAAGAGATCAAAGGTGGAAGATTACATGAACGGGGTGATATGTTAACTAAAGTGTATATATAAGCTTTCTCACTCAAAATTTTTTAATCATTTGCAGTTAGGCCATTTCCCACACAAAAGAAGATACTTCAGACTTTCAGTTACCTGAATATCCATGAGTAATGCATGCGACAAGTGAAGCAAATGCATCAAATTTAACAAAACTTCAGTATCCAAAGGTAATGTCACTAGATTATTTTAAGAGAAAATTGAAGTGTGTTCATTTTCATACATAAATAGTCATTTACTCATACACATCACAGAATAGTATGGTTGCAAACATAGCAGAAAGAATAACACTATAGCAGGACAGAGAATCTCGATGAAGGTGCCATGATACATGTTTGCCCAGTGAGGAGTAAGACTCGTGACTCTATGACAATGTCGCATCCCATAGTAGTCAGCTTCGGAAACTGAAACTCATTTTTCGCATTAGCTGAACACACAATATTCAATGATCAGAAAAGCAAAGCCTCTACAATAAAATATCATTATCCAGTAATAACATGAAGGGTACTTCTTGATTACCGCATCACCAAATTTCACATAAAACTGGTCTCAAAACAATATGCTGGCAATAAAGGCAAAAAAAATGCAACATTTGTTTAAACTAGAAACTAACTGATAATAATGAAGTGTTACTACAGTCTTCTACTACAAAAACCATAATGGTACAAAATGACTAGAATAATACCATCAACATAGACTCGGTAGGTTCACCAGTTGCACGTGAACGTTTCTTCAGAAATGCTTGAGAATTGAAGACATTTGTCGTTGGTTCCTTAGAGAGAAAGAAGACACCAGGGTCTGAGAATATCCGTAAAGATGCACCCACAAAAAAATATACAGAGGAACTTACAATAAAGTTACGGTAACCACTCAGGAGCAATGCCAAAAACCTTAAAAATATCAATCTGCAAAATTATTATTAGAGAGAATCATTAACCAGCCAAACAGAGAGTTTAACATCAGTAAAGGAAATATGTCCTCTAAAAACTAGAAAAAAGTTTCTTATTCTAGACACAAGAAAAAGAGCCAAAAACACAGAGTTATAGAACTTTATAATTGACATGCAGTTGGGCACATGCCTTAGTCAATTTTACACTTGATACAGCTTTTTATTATTTTATTAAAACAATGACACTCCTAATTTATGTTCATTATTAAATTTTTGATAATTTCTTGTTTCTAATATTTCTCTCATATGACATATCATCTCAAATGTTTTACATCAGAGCACGTGCAAATCTACATTATGAACACCTGAAAGCAATAACCTGGTCCTTCTGTTATACTCAAAAATGCTTCAATCATATCCATAGGCATCATGCATCTCTCAGTGACCATTAGATATTTCTTAAATATGCCTTAGATATCTGATTAAAATCTAACCGTTATAACATGCCACTATGTTATGGATGAATCCCACATACCTATATCAAAAGGATTCTTCTCTATGTGAAAGTTGACCTTCTAATGATATATATGATGAACCATTAGCACTGATATCATTTTTGTGAATCATTAAAAGATTGTAAACATAAATAAAGTCATATTTTTTCCGTTCAGCTTAAGTTGTAATTTCTGTTATGCATTTTAGAACGTATATTCCTTGAATACCAGTTGTCACTAAGCAAACCACAAGTTCATTTTTCCTATAAAGCAGTAAAAGAACCATATATATGATCCCACAATTTATCACATATAAACTTATGTGATATGTCCAATCAATTCTCAGATCCCATATATCAGAGCAATTAATGGAGGTAGATACTTCAACCTGAAAGCTAAAATTATCTGGAAACTACGAAATCAGACAAGTGATAGATAGCTAAATATGCAAAACAATTTCCCTTGCCTCTAAATAAATTGCATCAATCATTTTCAACAACTGATCTTCTTCCTTTAGCTATAAAGCTACTCCAAGTTATTTTATGCAAATGACTAAAAGCAAATAAGCATATTGTTCTTATCAGGGTACATGGCAAGAAGTAAACTGACTAATGTAATTGGCAAAAGGCAGACATGTCAGACTTACAAATTTAAGATGGCAACATTTTGAGAATTATAGAATTAAATGGTGCTAACATGTGTGTCCAGAAAATGCATTATTATAAGCAATATGCAATCACCTAAGTTGGAAATCATGCTCATCCCCCCAGGGTTTGTTGCCACATCTAACGTATTGCTCAGACATGCTGCCAAAATTGATCTTCAGGTGATCTATCCATATAACATTTGGGTGAAGCAGCTTTAATATCTCACCACGTAAGAAATTTAGCTCAGGCTCTGGTATGGAAGGTATTTCTTCTGATGTGGTAATGCGATTGTACTCAAGATCCACAACTACTACCTGAAGGTGAAAAACATAGAAAGAGTAAGATAGGCATGAACTCCTAGGGAGGAAAGGCATAGTGGCTATGAATCACAGAAAATGCTAGAGTAAGAAAGACTATATAGAAATGCAATTGTTTATCCTTATTAAAGCATGAAAGAAATAAGGACATTTAAGTGAATGTGATGAATAAACTTATAGATAAAATATAAATGTCAATTTCAGAAAAATAGACAGTAGTTATTAGTTAAGACTCAAATGAGATTGCAGATTTCTTACTACTATAAAAAGATTAGGACTCTGGCCTACCCAACTAGTTAAATGATAACAAATTGCTGGTAATGGAGTCATTAAACATCAATACCAAATAAAACAAACAGTTCTTTCCCCAATTACTCATCAGTTAATTTTATTGTTGATACTCCACGAACTCTGAAATTATACAGTTAGCTTCAACAAAATAGATTGGTATGATGCAGTTATAACTCAACGCTCAGAAGAGCAATCTGCCATGAATCTAGATGACCACCTATTGGCCAAGGAAATAAACCATGAATCTCAACAATTTGGGATTGGCCATATTGATTCTTTCCCATCAATGAGGTCAATTAACAGCAATATCTTTTGTCAATTTAACACCCATCAAAGTCAACTTTTGGGTATTTCTAATGAAGATTTTTTAGGTCATCCTTGACCTCACCATGCACCATCAATCCAAATTGTCTTCAACCAACCCATGCATTTCTAAATCTCCTTTGAATATGTCCAGACCAAGATTTAGGATCCGTTACTGGTCCCTTCTCACAATGATGCAGTTCTCATACATACTGGTGTACCAACACATAGCACACCAAAACTGTCAACACAGGTTCGGACAGCCCAGGTTTAGGATTTCTTTTTCAATAAATTTTACCCATTTAAGTTACTATTCAGTAAATATAGATACATTTTGACTAGAAATCAATGAATAATGATCAAAACATGTTTTAGATCTGGATTACAAATTGTATTTAGAGAAAACATGTCTTCAAGAATCCTAAACATTATATATTGAATCTAAAATTCAATTAACCTACAACCACCAAAATGATCGCTTTGAGTACACTGGAGGTGGGCCGTGATCCTCAATGTGATCAATTATAGATCAAGATTGTAATTGTGAAGAATTATATGTGCAACTGTTCCCAAGTACCTAATATTAGAACAGGATCGGTGATGCAACAACACAATAGCAGTTGTGGCCTCATCATCATTCTTTTGGTAGGAGGCACCTGAGGCAAGAATCACTGCGATGAGAATGGCTCAGCAGGATGTTGTTCAGTGGAGCTATGATTATAGTCAATAATATATACTCATGTTGCAAACTGTACCATGCATTTGACTCTAAAAAAATAACCATCACCATGAAATTGTTGGCCATGAGATCCATGCTGGTAGGAAGGCTATGGATATGATGAACATCTATCAGATTCGAGGTATCATCAACTGCATCCCTTTGGCCTTTATCATTACAGCCATAAACAAACCACGTGAATCCATTTGTGCCGTTATGTTCATCTTAGGTGATATAAATAAAATATTATTTCTCAATTCATGCTCCTTGGCTTTGACCATCTTTGGTAAATGCATTGTCCACATTACTATCATCTCCACAGACCTCACAAAGTGTAAATTCTAAAGGAGGAGACATCTTGTCACCCAACTGTCATTGTTGCTCATGGATTGCTTCCAAAGGACCAACTAACGCTGATGAACAACCTTTTGCCTTATCACGATAGCCAAATGACTAACTCTGATATGCTGTGCCACAAATCATGAAGGACTGACTACCTGAAACCTGACCACATCCTGATATTGGGCCTACACTTCCTCACATAGATCAAAAACTGCAACCCCTATCATTCCTCTTTTTTTACTTCATTGGAAATGAAACGCAGTACATATGAAGATCTCCTACCCCATCCAAAAGTTGATCATCCAGGTTCTTTGTTGCATGTACTCATGTGAATTTAGATTCCATAGTATATCCTTGCCTATCTAGGTTAAATCCACGAGTACGAGGCCTAAATCCACATGGATATCTAGGTTGGATTTATGACGTCTAGCCTTCATCTGCAAGATCCAGCCTAGATTTGCGAGGATGAAGGATGGATCCTTGTGGATCTAGCCCCAAACCTGTTATAGGACAAGAAATTACAAATCTACATGGATTTGGCTGAAAAAACTATCTCATAGCCCCAAACCTGTGCAAATCTAGGTCAAATCTACATGGATATGGCTGAGATAGGTTCATTTCATTAAAGGCCAAGGGTGAGGTCATGGTCAGCTCGTTGCAACCAAATGACCTACTAGCAATCATTGATGAGCAAGAGTTCAGGGACAACAAGAATTCTTCTACCTTTGATCCTGAACAAGGTCTGGAATGATGATAGTGATGCATATAGTGGCAACAATGATGGTCAAGATCAGCTCGTTGCAACCAAATGACCTACCAGCAATCATTGATGAGCAAGAGTTCAGGGACAACAAGAATTCTTCTACCTTTGATCCTGAACAAGGTCTGGAATGATGATAGTGATGCGTATAGTGGCAACAATGATGGACAGGGATCATAGATTTCTGCGACACTGAGAGGTGGATACTGGATAGTTGCCATGATGGTTGATTTTCAAATAAAAATGTCAATTACAAGAACAATTGAAGAAAGAAACAAAAATTAAATATCTCCCCACATTATACTAATGTTTGTCCCAAGTGGTTTTGATCTGCTATAGTATATTATATAGAGAATCAGATACAGAATCAAGACATTCATATATTGTTTTGCAACCATGAATTCTTTCCTTTCAGAAAAACTGATATACCAATTATTGTCCAAGATCCTAGGATTATGCATATTCTTGAGTTGTTGCATTAAAATCTCCAGATTGCAAAAAATAAATTATTAAGTCCTACTAATTCCTATATTATTGATTTTGGACTACCAACAGTGAACTCATATACACAATTATCTAATAAGTTCTACTTGGACTTCACAATGTTGCATAAGATGCTTTCATTAGCTTGCTTAGAAAACTTTGATTGACAAATTCTTCAAATTTCACAAATCTTCTCTAGATGTTGACCAAATTATAAGACCCAACATTATCCAGTACTGAAAACCTAAAGTGTGAGGATTAGGCGCACAGAAGTCTCATGAATTCTCAAATAGAATATGCTATAATGATGAGCATTTACATAGAGAATCGAAGTAATACAAAGAATACAAGTTTACAAAACCACAAGTTTCTGACTGAAAGGAAAATATTGGACTATATCAAACTTACACCATCCATTGACAGAAGAGACGTGTCAACACCTGAATGAAGTCCCATCATATATGGTGTAGGGGCATCAATGTAATCTACCCCACTAAAGAAAAGTAATGGAATGTAGACATGCTACATAAGAAAAAAAAACATGAGAAAAGTTAGAAGTGAAGAACTTGTCAAAAAAGAACAGTCAGATTATTAGAAGAAAAATATACGTGACATTGTTCTATGCTTAATTGGAAAAAGGATATTCCACTTAACTTTTGTCACAAACAAGCAAAATGTTTTGTTCTTAAAAATAGACAAATTCGAGAAGATCATGTGATGTCTCACCTGCCATCTGAAAGGATATATTAAATGACATATTGCCTCTGACACTAGAGTTAACAGTGAATACCTGCAAAACAGAACGGGGATACGCTTTCAGCACACTTTCATACCAATGATGACTATGTACTAAAGGCAACTGGTAAATGTATGACATCAGGGTTTTTAAGAATCTACTAGCTTGATATAATCCTTTAACAACCAAGAACTAACATATCAAGATCAGCAACATTGTGCTCCCTTGATGGCTTTTATTTCAATTTGGTTGTACCAAAAATGGTTGAAAGAACATGAAGGAAAAGAAGAGATCAGACTGCATATTGATCATGCTAATGATGAATATTATGAAAAAACCATTTGCAAGGATAATGTAGACGTCACCATTGTTGCAATGGTAAGAGGTTGGTTATGTTAGTATCTTGGAGATATGGGGATAATTGTAAATATATTGGAAAATCAAATTTGATTGATCTGTTTCCAAATTTCAAGTCCTCAATATTACAGATGCACAATCCAATCCTTAACAAAAGAGGGCTACATAATAAGAAAGGCAGGTCATAGGGAATACATAATAATGAAAAGACTTCCTTGAGTGGTTGATTGCATCAATTTTCATCTCTCGTATTTGCCTATATTTTTCCCCATTGCCTTCTAACTCTCAACTTTCTCTCTTAATCCAGATATATCTTTGCTTTATTTATCACATTATGTTCAAGCTGAACATACTTATGAAAAATTAGGTAACTCTTCTGTGCTAAGATACTCATGTCTACATAGAGAGAATGAAAGACTATTCATATTAGTTTTGTTTCTTCAAAGTTCACAAAACTGGTCAAAAAGACAGTTGACCACATAAAATCACATAAAAAATGAGTCAAGACCTGTGACACAGACCATCTTGTGACTGTGTTCTAGGCTCCATTGAGCCAGTCAGTGGGGCCACTATATCCCCATAGGGTCATGCCAATAATTCAGGCACCCAACCAAAGGCAATCGAGCCTCATGCACAAGGTCACCAGGCTACCAGAAGCATCAGATCATCCAAACTCATAAGAGATGCACAGTCAAAGTAGAAGCATATCATTTGTTGACCAAATAAGTTGCACAGTATCACAAACAAATCTCATATGCTAGAGTTCCTAGTCCGGTAATGAAATCTATCTTAGGTATTACTGAGAATGTTTGAAAAGAATTTACAGATTCAGGTTTATTGTTGCACTATCTGAAAACTAAAGCCTCAATTTTTGAAACAATGTATAATCCACTTAAAACTAGAAATGTACAATTGAAATAATATAAGGACACACAAGTCAGATTATGACTTATTTGCTCGGAGTAAAATTCTTCTTTCAAGCAACACTGCAGTAAAGAACCGAATCAAGTTATCAACATCAAGGCACTGCACCAGGGGTTGAAACGAAATCTGCACACCGTTAAACAGGTAAAGTCAACATTTACTCCAAACCAGATGTTGAACAATATCCACACATAATAAATTCAGAGAACAACCAAAAAGAAAAATTTTAAATTATAGAGAGCAAAATGAACTCATACATCTGCATGAGGTAGTCCTTCCTTTGGTGGAGCCTCTACAGAAAGAAGGCAATTTTCAATAGCAAATAGTACTCGATCTTTTCCAGGTGTAGGTAAAGGAACATTTGACACCATATAGGCTATTACATCCCATAATGGCTTACTGAAATTGTAAAACATTCAAGTTAGAACACGAAAAGGCTTTATTTATCAATCATAGACACTTCAAATTGTTATGTAGAACTTGAAAGTATCCACAATTATTTCTATTAGAAGCAAAAACCATATACACGGCACAGTTACTTACTAAGGCTCCAAAACATGTGAAAATCAAATAATGAAAATTAGGATTGTCATGCCCATTGGCATGTGTATGCATATGTTGAACTATAAAATACCAAAAACTTGCTGGCACATGCTATGTCAACCCATTATGGGATACCAATTCAAATACTGAATATCAAGAATTATCATGCCGATGAACATGTGTGGGCATAAGTTGAAGCATATCATGCCCAAAAAGATATTGGCAAAAGCAATGTTGACCCATTTTGGATACCAACATATGACTAAAGCTATTATTTATCTTATGCCGGATAGCACAAAGGCATGTCAACTAGCACAGATGGATGTCAAGACATGGCATAGAATCATGATGTGCCAAAAAAAAATCAGAATTTCCCTATACCATGGCAATCCATGCTAGAAATATACACATGTTTGTAAATGTAAAAACACAACATCATAACCTCAGCATTTTGTATGTGTGCTTTATCTTTGCAAGTGTTATTTTACTCTTTAAGTTACTTATATTATGATCATAACTGGTTCACTCCATGTTGTATAGATTTCAGT
This sequence comes from Musa acuminata AAA Group, assembly GCF_036884655.1. NCBI lineage: Eukaryota > Viridiplantae > Streptophyta > Magnoliopsida > Zingiberales > Musaceae > Musa > Musa acuminata. Next base: position 38,778,367 of record NC_088352.1, read on the forward strand.
TTCGGAAACAATGGTAAATTCGCTTGAAACAACTTGTTCCAACAAGAGAATGAGATGTGGAAGGGCTTTATCAGATTAGGTCAAAACTATTTTGCAGGGTTTTTCAGATCAAACATAGGGATGGAGAGCCATAGTCTTTACTTTAAAAATATATTATTAGTTTGATTCAAGGAACTCAATTTTGGGTACCAGACCCATACTTGTCCATGGCCAGACTGGTCTGGGTCCAGTCCTTGCCAGTGTACCAATACACATTATGCTAGCAGTGTACCATGATACCAGTTTGCTGCAAGAGGAAGGAGGAGGAGAAGAAGAAGAAGAAGAAGAAAAGGAAGAAGAAGAAAGGAGGAGGAGGAGGCTAGGAGGGGAGGTGGAGGTGAAGGTGGAGATAGAGGAGGGGGAGAGGAAGTGCTGGTTTGGTGGTGGATGGCAAGCAACAGCGTGCAGGCAGTGGGCGCACAACATTTGATCAACAGCAACATGAAGGTGACTCGCGAAGTTCTCGAATGACCACTTCGTGAGATAACCTAGAGTTTTCTAAAAATATGATAAACCAAACTGGACTGCCCAAAAATTAATTGCATTCTGGTTTATGCCCAAACCGGTAAATACCAAACAGTAAGGACCGGTCTGGGCGAAATCATATTTCTTGGTTTAATTCTTGGCCCTAAAAGTGTCATCTAGCTGCATCAATAATCTATTTGTGTATAGAGGCAACAATTACCACTCCAGGACTTAAGATCTAGCCAAAAATCCATGAGGACAATATGGTATGTCAAACAAAGGTTCTTGAAGAAGGAGATATGAAGCCAAAGGTTTTGCTTGTCTTTTATCATTTGAATTACTAATTATATCACATTAAATCTAGATTTTGAGTCAAAACAAAATTTTCTATTTCTACAATTTTTGAAGTGATTGTCAGTTCAACTTTTGGTAGGAGTCCAGATACATTTAATCTAGAGTCTAGATTCTAGACTTGTTTAGTTGATCTGAGTCCTAGTGAAATGAGTTATACTTAAGTTCATCAGTCCTGCTAAAGTCAAAGTTTAGGTTCTGATTAAATCAACTTTAAGTAAAATTTGAGTATATCTAGAGTTGCTATGCACATAATGATTGTCAGCTAATAATTCCTATGTATTGAAGGGCTGAGGAACAAGATAGCTGCCACAAACTACTGGAGTCCTGAGGACCCAAACTTTTATCGTGTTATGGCTGCAACAGACAAGATAAATGGCGACTACAAGAGTTACTGTTTGGTCAAGGCTATATGATCATGCAACAATATCAGGAATCAAACCTCATCAGATTGAAGCAGCATACAAGAGATGATACTTGGTATTTAAAGATGTTGCATTCACTGGTTTTCCGGAATCTGGGGTAACCTGTCACATCAGCTAGGTACCAATTTTAAACAGAACGATCTAAAAAATACCAGCTTTTCCATATTTGTGATAAGATATAACGAGACAAGGAAAAGTGCAAGTGATAGGATAAACTGTGAAGACAAGTCTCTTTCATCTTGATATAGAGTCCAGCTATTTAATTTCTTAAGCTATTTACCTACTATGGAGATTAAGTTTAGTCTTTTTGATGCTGTATTAGGATTACTTGATCAATGAAATTAACCATTGGCCAATTAGATCTAAAGGCATGTGGCCGTGGTTATCCAGGTTCTTTATTTTGAGTTTGTTTCACACAGTTTCTTGCCATGGTGTTCCCTTTCTACATCTCTCATCTTCCACTGCCTTCAATATATCTACCTTTATTATAACTACCTTACCGGATTTGGGACTTCCATATAGAATTGAAAGACTTACAGATAACCATAAGATTGTGACAGACTATTTAACACTATGACTGCACAAGCTATCAGTAGTCCCAAATATGACATCAAAGACAAACTTCCGAAAAGATTTGGTAGAAATATGAAATCCCAACAACATTTAAAATATTAAATCATCAGCCACTATGCAACCCTATGAGGTCAAATACGGCTGTTTATACCACCATATAGATATTCACATACTGCTATTGTTATCAAACACTGTATGTGATATGGTCCAAAGATCAAATGTATATTTGACCACAAAAAAATTTTCAGAACCTTGGTTAAGTGACTATTAAGCTAACTAATAAGAAAATGAACAATTATTTATTCTTTCCTATCTTACTAATACTCTTTCGTAGACTTAAAAAGGCCTCAAACTTATTGATTCTGAATTATTCTGAAACTAACTAAAATTAACTCAAAAATGAAAAACTATGATAGGGAACAAATCTGAACCCGAGATTTGTCAACCAGGCCTCAACTAAGATCTAATCTAACCTTAATGACCCAAAAAAACCTAGATCCAAACAAGAGGGTGTGCCAGGACTTGGTAAAAAGATGGACAAGGATGAAAAAATTAAGGATGTTTGTAATAAAAATACTTGCCCCTCATAATAAAGGGAGGACCGCAAATTGGAACTTGACAATAAGTGAATGAGAAAAGAGAGTTTATTTTTGTGCTGCAAGTTCAGTCTCATAAGCTTTATAATGAAGAGTCACAAGAGTAAAAGTGTAAAATCATGATTTAAAATAACGCTCCAACTGATAAGTATCAGTCAATCAAACACCAGTAATGGAATCATAAGTTCAGTGCCATTTGGTGTACGATCTTTTACTGTTCTTTCCTCAGCAATATTGGATGGTACACGTTGATATACTGGCATATGCAAAATCATGTTCACCACATGATAAAAAGTAATGTAACATAGGCACAATTTAAGCACAATGCTGATTGATCAATAGTAACTCCAAGAAGAAGACAGACGATTTACATAAAATGTATTACCTGCTGCCAGCAGGAGAAAAGCAGAGAATGAACAACTCTTCCAGTGCATCCTTGAGAACTTGAAAACTGGGTGAACGAGATACAACACAAATGCATTTATCAGCAAAGGAATTTGCCGGTATCTGATATGCTTCAATAATATCTTCACAAACTGGGTCACGAAATGCAATGCACGCTACATAAATTTTTGACCCATCTCCCTCTGCAGATAAAATTTTATATCAACACATACCAAAAGAATAATAAAAATGTCCTCATACAATTTTAGAAAAAAAAACACCAGGCAGATGGAGGAAAACTGCAATAGCAAGAATCACATAATAAACGATCCTAAGCAATGCGTCTAACAAGTTCAAACAACTTGTACACCTTGTACAAACAATTCTGAGGATACAAGTCAAATTCCAAATAGTGACATTATTTGCTAAAGATGGCCTTTCTGATGAATGATTGCTAAATTTACCACAAATTTTATGGACTTCAAATAATGTCATAATAGCAACTATTAGTTACTATATAGAGGATATCAAAGAAAATAAAAATTTATCTGGTTCATTAGGATTTGAAAAGTATTCAACTACATAGAGCAATTCTCCTCCTTTTGGGCTTGGGACCGAAGATAAATAAGGTTTAACAAGAAGAAAGCAAACAATTTCTTCTTTTGTCTCCCAATTTTCTTTTCAAATATTGCTTTGACCTACAGGATATATGCACTTGATCATGAAGTATTACCAACCTAACATATAAACTCAGATTTCGGCAACATCATCAATGATTTTGCCTAGAGTCTCGTGGGATTGGAAGTTCAACCCCAGCCAAAAAATCCTACAGGCTATTAGTTAATAAACATGTTATACAACCACAATTATGTCATTTTTTATCATTGAGCAACTGATTCAGAATACTCGATGAAACTAGCAGATCACATAGCTACCAAGATCATTTGCAACTGAGAAACTGACAACTGTTTCATAAGTTGCCGCATAATTTGAGGTAGTTTGGCAACATCTAGTACAATCTTATATTAGTTTCCAAGAGTGCTGAAGAAAATTAAAAAAGAAAGTTGAACGAAAGGAAAGGGACAATCATAGCTTCAATGAAAATTCTAAATAAATTGGAAGGAGATGAGCCTTGAATATAATTGAAAATTTCATTAACATAAGATTGATCTTGATTTAATACCACAAAAAGATGAAAATCTATCAATCAGACACATCATCGAAAAGAATATTGTTCCCAGAATCAAATATGAAATTTATCTTCTTCAGAGAAAGAAAGAAATAGATGATAAATACTTTGATGTGATGTAATCTTTCCTCAGTTCTCAATTTTCCTTTTTTTTTTATTGTACTTGGAGCCTACAAAAAGAGGGGAAAGATTGTAATTGATATATGGAATAAATCAATGAATGAAGAATGAGTTATTTTCCCACATCATATGTAAGTGGTGTAAAGCCACATTTCTAATACCCAACGGTGAGAATCTTATCCATCCATGTGTGGGACGTGCAGAGATGTGAAACAATTATCCACAGGAGTTTCCTCTTGAGATAGACTGAGTTTGATAGTTATCATCTTTTTTATTATTTTTTCCTATCATTATATTTTTCTTCCTCTCTCGTTCCTTTCTTCTTTTCTTACAAATAAATAAATATTTTCTTTGTTTGCCACAAATCTGTCGTATATGAGATTTGACATCAGAGCTATTTAACCTACATCAGCGTGATACCCTAGCCTAAAAGACCACTTTCTCTTGTTAGTTTCATTGAAATAATTCCATATTTGAAATAGTCCGATTGAAAATTCTAAAATTACATATATTTTAAAAGGTACTAATGCTTATTTCTAGGTACATAAATAGTGGAGATCAAAAAAATATTGTTCTTAAGGCTGTCAAATTAATTCATGTTCATGAATAATTGAAACCCAAGCTCTTGACTCGAGCTTGCCTCTTCTTCACAATCACATTGATCCAAACTCAAAAAAAATTGTTTTTTGTTCCCATAACAAGTTTAACCCATGGGTCTTGGTTCAATCGTATTCCCCTCAATAAAGGCTTGAATTTAAAAAATATAATGTGATAATTATATTTGTTTACCACAAATTGTAAATGCAGATCTAATAGACATATAATTTTCTCCTACTAGCTATCAGACTTTGATATAAAGGTCAAGATTTCATCATAGCTTCTATAATTAATTCAAGTTAAAATATACAAAAAAATATTTGTAACGTTATATATTTTGTCACTTCAATCAAATTTGTGAATATAATAAATATATAATTTTCTACTACAAGCTTATAGATTATGATGTAAACGTTGAATATTCATCATAGCTTATGTAAGAAACTCTTATTCTCATTTGCATTGTTATACTCTTCCATTATTCTCTAAGATCCCATTATAAACCCCCGTCGTTTGCCAGTATTCATCGTCATTGTTTTCTCAAACGACCTTCCTTTAGGTCCTCTTCCAGCCAACTCTAGATAGGGGTATAAAAATAGCTAGGTGTACATGAATAACGCAAACTAGACTATCAAGCTCAAGACGACCACAAATAGCTCCAGGTTCATTTTGCCAAACACAAACAAGGATCATTGCACTCATTGTGATTTCTCTACTCCCTTAATTGCCCATACATAATGGCTAAAAAAGCCATATAATACCTTGAGTTCATGTGTTATAAGGTCAACAACAAATTAAATGATAAATCTACATATATGATATAACAATGCCTATCAGAAAGTAAGAATAAGATAGATGAGAATGACAAAATGGATGGATGTGTTTCTGATGTAACATTAAATGAAACCGTGAGAAATTATCAAATGCTTAAAAAAGTTAAAGATAACACCATCTTAGAACAAAATAGGGCAAAATTGTCTAAGAAAATTTTGACATGTCCAAATGAACATATAAGTGCACTTAAGACAGGTGACTATTTAGATTAGAGGTACCAAACTAGAAAAAGACACCCAGAGAAAACTTGGCTAGAAATAATAAGAACAATGAATATGTGACCTAAATGGCAAGAAATGAACCAAGTAGCCAACCACAAATATTCCAGACAAAATCTTATTGTTGCTTCTGAGTTGCTCAATGTCAGGACAACTCAGAAGAGCAGCATCAATGTTGAATGACACTAATTTTCAAGTAATGCAGTTAGATCAAGTTTTCACAAGAACAGGGTTGTAGCTTCTGAGTTGCTCAACATCTATGGTTTTTTATGTTACGGACAACAAAATAAAAGCTGAAAAAATAATCCTGGTAAACCATTTGAAATTAAGCAGAAGATCATCAATACCTGTTAGAACAATCGGATAACTACGAGGGTATGTTGTTACATCATCCGAGTTAAACCCCGAAGAATAGAATTCCACCCCTGCAGGTAGAACGCACTGCAATAGTAGCATTCACCATCAGAATAAAGGAAATAATTGTCTTCTAGTAAGTCTTTATCTAGTATACCTTGTTCAGAGTTCAGAAAATGTTGATGTGCTTTCTCAATTATCAAGAAATGTGTCGAACACAAGTATATTCCAACTAAGCATCCGAAAACAACCAACCAAGTGAATAACTCGAATTAAGCAGAAAGGTTGTGTTCGGTAAGATTGACATTTACGGATCTAGGCCTTGTTTGAACTTACATATGTTCCTTTCCCATTTTAGATGAGGACAACAAAATAGGCCCACTTACAACTCAAATTGGGTAGGTTTAAAAGATTAAAAGAAGAGAACCTGAATCAAAAGAAAATGACTAGCAGAGAGATGGGGAAAGAGAGAAGGAGATGAAACATACGGTGGGGAGCTGCGGGGGCGGGGGAGGGTAGAGGGAATGGTTGGAAGGAGGGTACTGGTCAAGGAGGGAGGGCATGTACATGACCTCCATCCCCTGGAACCCCTTGTTCCCCTCCAGGGTCCGGATCTCCGGCCCGATCCCGCACACCACGAAGTACTCGAAGATCCTCGACGACGCCGAAGCCATCGGATCCAACCGCAAAGGAGAGAGGAGGGGCAAGAAGAAGAATCGATCCCTGATCTCTCCAACCTCTCACCCTCCCGGACCCGCCGTCCTCGATCCACGACCGGATCTCAACGCCGAGCGTTTCCTGATCGCTTGATCCACCGGCTCCTCCTCGTTCGCCTCGATTCTCCGATGGATCTCGATGTGGAGCAGTTCTTCGTCGCGACTTCTAGGGGAGGACGGAACGAGGGCGACGGATTCGTCTCCCGAGCGGGATTTTTGTTGCCGCGTTCAACGGCTCGCTCGAAGTGGCGGAGAGAAGGTGGGCAGGTCGGTTGTCGGAGTATTATTAGCGGGGATGATAATGGATCGGATTTTCTTATCTATCCTAATCCATTAATCCGACAAAGTGAATATATATATATATATATATATATATAATAATAGATTGGATTTTCTTGTTCGAGGGTGTCGAATCCTATAAAATTATTAGGAGCATTTTTAAGAAATGTATATACCTATACTAGTTGGGGATCATAGGATTTAGATGATATTTAAGTGCATGATTCAATGTACTTAACAAAGTCTTTTGTTTAATGGATATTCTGAATCATTAATTTTCAAAAGCCCTTCTGTAATAGATTTTCTGATTTATTATTCATTTGATCAACATTAATTATGAAGGAATTATATATTTATCTCAAACCCAATCATATTCGTAGTGCGTTAGATCGAAGTTATGAGAACACTTATTTGTTCGATCTTATCATTGTAGTCTAGCTGATAATTTTATGTTAATAATATAATATCAAAACATCGACGTATATAACATTAAGATGTCGATCATACGATGTTGAAGTATTGATCATAACTCCACTAACATATCATATTACATGAGTATATTCCAGTTTTTCATTATACATAGTTATCATTTATATTATATAAAAAGAATGATGGATGAGCACTTGTATACATACACTTAGGTTGCCAAGTATTTTGTATGATATTTTAGCCAACCATATTTTTTATACTAACCCTCATCTCGATACATACCATGTATGACAAAAAAATATAAATATGTTATTCATTTGTCTTTCTTCACTAATAAGCCAATTATTTTTCCCTTCCTATTGTAATCAAATTTTCAATTTAGTCATAGTATTTTTTTGCTAATGAAATATAAGAAATAACTATACAATATTCCAAGTAGGATGATATCATTTTTATTAGTAAATTAAATAAAAATAAATTATTATTATATATATATATATATGGCTCACTTGGGGATTCCTCTTTTTCATTCCTCACCAAGTTAAGCGAGAGAAATAAAAAGTTGTATCATACTAAGAAGAGGTATGCACTCATCTTTCTTGAAAATAAAAAATTTTCTTTTATTCCTTTCCTTTAAATGATTGAAAATTTATTTTTGGATTAAAATATGTTAAAATTATTGATACCATATGGATTTTTCAAAATTTTATCTTGAACACATGATATGTGATTTTTATTAGATTTATATAATACTTAATCAAGAATATTATTTTCTCTTTATTTAGTTTATTTTTTTTATATATTACTATTTATTATATTTTAATGATTTATTACTAATAAATATATGCTTGATTATAATTTTATAATATCGTGAATCGAAATTGAGGGAATTGATTAGGATTTAGGTTGAAATCAGTAGACCGTAACCCATAAGCTAGGCCCAACCATAAGTCAAGCTACAACCCATGGCCTAGGCTCAACCAGCAGGTCAAGCTTTAACCCGTAGATTAGCTCAACCCAGCTCAACATGGGCAATCATGTGTAGTGCACATGACCAATCCACGGGTTATAGGCTAACCCGTGTGGTGCATGTACAATCATGTGTGATACATGACTTAGCTTAGTGTTATGTAGTCTAGTCCATTGCTCTTATTTTATTTGATTTAGACTTAAATATTGATTCAACCATACTAGATTTGATTAATCGATTCAGGGTGATTCCGAATTCGTTTAACTTATTCAAGTTTGTTTAATCTAAATTAAAGATCAAAATTATACTAGTATATGGTGATTTCAAACTAGTTAAATAAGGATTAGAAATCGATTCAGTTAGGTTTTGGTTAAATTAAGTTTAATTAGATTGGTTAAATTATGGTTTAAGTCAATTAAGGACTAATTAATATCATATGACAATAATGATGTTTGAAATAAATTTTTTAATATACTATTTCATCCTGATATATCATGACTAGTATGAGATGATATTGTTTTCCTACCAAAAGTATCAATGACAAATCTCTTCTAGAATTAACAGTCCATTACACGTGATAGTTAGATGATTCTTTTATCCGTTGTTGAGAGGAATATGTTCACACTTTAGCAGGTGAGGGGAATTATTTCATCCATTGAGAGTGCGATATAAGTTTATCTCTATTTATTATTGAAAGAACACAAACTCATCCCATATGATAAAGCATTTTCATTATTAAGAGAATACTCTTTTGAATATTTAATATATGTTAGTAAGATGATTGATTTTTAGTCATGTATTCATTTTATAATTGACTTATAGGGGTTTATACTTAATGTTGCTGAAATTTTTTTGTTTTTGATTTTCAAAGTAGCCTCCAATAGTACTATACTATATTCCGAAGAGCAAATATTCCTTTATCGCTAAACAGAATCAATTAAATTTATTTTTGAATTAACATCACTATATAATAAATATTTATAAGTTATGTAAGAAAATGATGTTTATTTATTTGGCTTTGGATGTATTTGTGGAAAGATTATTATGATCCTATAAAAAAAATCATGATACTATATTTTTTTATAGTATCAGATTTGACATAGTATTTGGGCATAATAAGGAGACTGAGTACAAAAAGATTACTTGTCGATGGAGTCAGAGGACTCGTCATGATTTTGAATAACCATTGGGTTATGTCTCACATGCACTATACTAACATTTGATTTGAACTATACTAAGCCTTTGACAAAGACATCATACTTATGACTGACCAAATTATAATATTCTAATTAATCCTATATCGAAAGTGAATAAGATTAAGATTAACTTATAAATATTTGATAAATATCTTACTATCAATTTTATTTTATCTATTTTCATCAGCGATCTAGTTTAAATGAACTTGATAAAGTCATGAGGCCCGAGTTGTAACATGTACGCTCCTCTTTCATCGATTCCTGGCATCACATATCATTATCTCTCCTATACGACCTTCATTTTTTTAAACAAATCCCCTGAATTTATACATGTGCTAAAAAAAAACATAAAAGATCGCCTTTATTCACAATTATAATCAAATTTCATCTTCATCCCTTATCATTTGTAAAAAAGAAAAAAAAACATCATTATCAGGTGATGACCAAAAATGTCATCGGGTCCACCATAATCTTGATTAGAAACATGCAGGAAATAAATGTCTGATAAGATACATCACAATATTGTTTCACAATTTTTCCTTCCCGAAGAGTGAAGGACCTAAATGACAAGTTATTGTACGCTTTACTAGTTAAGAGTGAACAGTTATTAAGTCCCTTTAATCCAGATGACAATAATAATTGTGTATAAGATTATGTTTAACAAGATAATAGATCAATTATTTCATTAGATTATATTATGATAAATGATATTAGAATCGAATTAGCATGATTATGAGTTATGAGATGAGTTTTGAGTCTCGATGAGCACATTGAACCTTAACCTGGAATGATTTAACTACCCCTACACATGGAAGGATAACCATGGTTTATATGTTGCCTTGTAATTCCATGGGTTTGCACTATGGATATAATACTTTTATATGATATGATCATTCACTTTTTCAATGGCATGCACATGTTTTTTTGTTCTAAGCAACATCTATAATTTTTTTTTGTTGTAGATAGGGTTTTAGTTGACTCTAAGTTCGCGTAGACTCTTATATATATATATATATATATATATATATATGAAAAATATTATTAACATTCTGATCAACATAATGTGGCCCTATTCTATATGAATGAGATTGTCCAAAGTAGAAAGCATCTTCTCTCGATATATCACTCGTGCAAAGATTGAAATTGAGAGAGGCTTTTTGAGCCTATCTCTCCGATACTCAAATTAGTTTCGAGATGTACTTCTCATTCTTTTTTTTTTCCTAATTTAGATCTAAGAGTGTGTTTTTATGCTGACCTCGAGGAGAAGGAATATCCCATAAAGGTTCTATAGGGGAAACAATTCGTAACCAACTTAAGCTATCTCTTTGGTTTCCAAAAAATATTTCTACGAATATTTCACAAGGGAGACAATTCGTAACTGACCCGAGTTGCCTCTTGGACTCCTACGAATATTTCGTAGGGGAGGTAACACGATAATTGACCCAAGCTATGTTTTGAATGTCTATCAACGACATGTGGGCATCGAGTTGTTTGGGCATTTTTTTTCCCAGAGGTCTTATGTGTTTCATATCAGTATCTTATGCATGTAAGAAACCTTGGTTTAGGAGAAGTGCTTTGATGGAGATCCCTCGGCGAGGAGAGGAGCATGCTCATGTTGTTCTTGCCTCTTTATCTTTCGAGTGATGAGTCATTATTTTCATTTCCTATAATTCTGTAAACTTACCGGTAACTATCAACGTGCATCATTATTCTTATATATCGCAGAAGGAGAAGCAAAAGAAGAACGATCTCACTGTAACCATGCACGAGACAAAGCAACTCAGAACGCCAAAACAATGCCTTGCATGAATTATTCGGCAGTCAGATCACACATGCAGAGAAAGTTGCAATCAGCGATATCAGGTCGAGAAAAGACACTACGAAGCAGCGGCGGCGGAATTGAGATTGGAGTAATACTTTTAAAAGAAGAAAGACCAATTGTATTTTTCAGTAATAAGTTAAGTGAAGCACACCAAAAGTGGTCTACTTATGAACAAGAGTTGTAAGATGTGATACAAGTTTTACGGAATTAAAAATGTTACTTGATTACGTGTGAGTTTGTAATATATTTAGACCATGAAGCCTTCCATTTCAAGAACCATAATAAGATGCATGTAAGATGGGCTTCCTACATAAAGCAATTTATCTAAGTAATCAAACACAAGTTTAGTACTTCCAATCGTGTTGCTGATGCTTTGAGTAGAATAACAACTTTACTAGTTTATCCAAGTAATAAAGTTATAAGGTTTGAATGCTCGAAGGATTTGTATGCTGAAAATAAGAACTTCGTTTGAGAGAAGAATTTGATAAGATAACTTATAGATGATTTTCATATCCATGATGGTTACTTATTCAACGATAATAAGTTATGTATTCCGATGATGTCATTACGAGAAAAGATTATTCGAGATTTACATAGAGAATGATTCAACAAACATTTCGAGTGCAAAAAAATAATAACAAGTGTTGAGGAGAGATACTTTTGGCCATGATTAAAAAAGGATGTAGGTAATTTTGTAAGAAAATATTTGACTTCTCAAACTGCAAAAGGCTAATAGCAAAACACTAGTTTATATATGCCATTACTAATTTCAGAAGGCATTTAGGAGAATTTATCAATGGATTTTATATTGGAATTACTAAGAACTTAGAAAGGAATTAATTTTATGTTTGTGATGTGGATCAATTATCCAAGATGGCTAATTTCATATCATGTTGTAAGCTATTCTTACAAGAATTTGTGCACCTATATGAGATACCAAAATCAATCATTTCTGATAGAGATTCTAAATTCCTATCTCATTTTTTGTTGCCATTATGGAAAATATTTAACACAAGTTTGGAGTTTAGCAGCATAGCTCATGTACAAATTGATGATTAGATGGAGGTAACTAATATAACTTTGGGAAACTCGATTCGTTACATTTGTGGTGATAAACCAAGATAATGAGATTTCATACTCACAAAAGCTGAATTTGCCTATAACAACACAATTCGTAATTTTATCGAAGTGTCACCATTTTTTATTATTTATACAAAAGTGTCAAAGTATACTCTAGATTTAGTTTGCCTACCAAAAATTTCTGGAATGAGTGTAGCATGCTAACAATATAACTAAACAAAAACAATCAATCTAAACTAAAGTGAAGAAGAAGTTTGAAGCTATTAATACAAGTACAAGGAAGCAATTGATAAGCACCGGAGAAATATGATCCCTATAATGTCTTAAAGAAAATAGAGATTTTCTATAGTCACAACAAATTCAAGCTGAAGAAATATGATCCCTATAATATTTTAAAGAAAATCAATAACAATGCTTATACGATTGATTTATTAGATCACTAGGAAATCTCAAAGATCTTTATTGTTGTATAATTGTATTATTACTTTTCAAATGAGAATTTATTATATCAGACATCAACTCGAGAACGAGTTTTTCTCAAATAGGGTGGATTAATATAGAACAAGAAAAATAAGACTTTTAAAAAATTGATAAAGTTAATTTTAAGAAAAACACTAAATAAATTTGTAAAATTACCTACTTATTACTTTTATTTTTATTTTTAAATTATCTTATATAGTTAGTTAATTAATTTCAAAAAAAAAAAAATTTAATATAAATAAAAATTCTCTAAAAGCTTATGAGATCATTAAAAAAAAGTATTGTAAAAAAATTCTCTAATATAAAAAGTTAATTTCCTCTTTACATTTTATAAGATTATTTTGCTAAAATATTTTTTAATAATAATTTTTTTAATTTTGTCCTGAGCCCATGTTCTCTCTAACGAATGTGTCGTGAGGGAGCAATCCCGTATCTAACCTACGATAAGAGATAAATATTTTCCCATTAAATAAAATTTAATATAGATGAGATGAACATGTCCTCTCCGTCTCTTACGTTTCTGACCTACGACAAGAGATAAAATATTTCCCTGTCAAATCAAATTTAATGTAGACGAGACGAGCCACGTTCTCCCTATCTTGTATGTTATTTTCCTTTCTTATAATTGTGTAAGCTTATCTGTCTGTATGTTTGATCAAAATGAAAAGGTGACGCATTCGTTAGGTCTCGGTAATCTTCTTCATACACATCGGTGTTGGAGAAACAAAGCACCAATGAACACCAAACCGCTGCCTTGCATGAATTATTTAGCAGCCGGATAACACTCACTCGGAAGGTTATACCAGCGACATCAGGTGCAGAGAAGATACTACGAACAATCTCCTCTGTTATTCCAGCAAATCCATGCATCACGCATGCAGCGGCGGCACGAAAGCTGCGGGGAGCGGCCGTCGGGGGCGCTACTGCTCCGGGTTGCATCGCTCACCGCAGTAGTCGTTGATGATGTCGTAGCAGCGGCATTTGGGCGGGTACGACTTTGTGCAGATGCAGGTCTTGCAGTTGGGGTCGCAACCTCCGATCAACTGGTCGGTGCACCGGCACTGCGGCGGGATCGACTTCGTGCACAAGCAACTGTCGCAGCACGCCCATGGCTTCTCTCCCCCTACTTCCTCTCCGATTCCTGCACACACACACACACACACACACACACGCGCGTACATATAGAGATATAGATCAGCCGGTACACCACAAGAAACATTGAGAGATCTGCTTCAAGTACCTTGGCTTGGCAGGAAGATATCAGGGTCCTCTCGGGCAGCAGAGAGGCTGACAAGAAACACCAAGGCCAGGAAGGCCACAACAAGGCCAGCGCTCCTCATCTTCCACACCAAGAACTTGGTGGCTAGTAATGGAGGATTAGAGATGAAGCCTGGGATGAGTGATTTGCTCAGCCATCAAGCCTCTTTATGGAGAAGAACCTGCCACAGCTTTCGGGAGAAGGGCATGAACGTGTTAAACGTGGTGACAGTGACGCGGGTGGGTGATCTCTTTCTGGCATCTAAATATCTATTTATCCTCCTTCTCTTCGTCGGAGGAACTCTTTAATATCCCACCCGGACCTCCTCTCGGGACAAGTTTCTTCTTACTTTATCGGGCGGTCTAATACAAAAAGTCAGCTTTTGTGGCTGTAGATATCAGTGCACAAGATTATCTCTTCTTAACTGTCAGCCTCACAAGTCTTGTCGGCGTCGTGACTCGTGAGATCTTTTTGCTCATAGACTTGTCACGAGCACCAACATGTCCGCGTCTTGAAGATGTAGTCAAAGGTGCCTGCTGTGCCCATTCTCTTTGAGTCACAGAGGAGGTTAGATCGTCTCGATCGATTGGATTTTAACGTGTTACATGCGGCTCTTGTTCCTTCACAGCAGATACTCAAAATACCACATCGCTGAGAGGGAATGTAGTGTGTCCTTGGCACCAGGGAGGCTATCAGTAACCATTGAACATCAAGACGGCCACAACAGGACGAGTCGAGTCCCTCCTGCTAGACTTTAAAAACTCTACTGTCACTGTGGATTTGAAAGTCGATGAGGATGAGGATGAGGATGAGGATGAGTGTCCTGCAAACTTGGGGTGCGAGCAGGAGGAGACATGGAAGGAGGGGTGGATGCGTGGAGCCTTCACAACATCACATGGAGGTGTCGGATGGATCATGAATGCGCGGTGCTGAGCTCGATGGCGGCGGCGTTCTTCGTTTGGGGAGAGAGAACAATCAATGCCACTTCGGCTATATATATTTTACCATTCCATCTATACTATAAAATATTTATTTAATTAATTTATTATAAAAGAAACCACTTATGATAGAGATCCATTACTATTTATTAAAATTATTTTTTTATTTTTATCACTAATTTGAGTGTTAAAAAAATCATATTGAAAAATCTGTTTGATTTTAATTTTTATATAAGTGGGGCTTAAAATAAGCATTTGAGTCTCTCTCGACCTTCCAAACGAGTATTGGAGTTTTTTTTTATGATCACATAAGATATTTTATGTATTCGAATTGAATTGGACTAATCCAGATATTATCATATAATACTAGAAATATGTCTAATATAAGAAATTATAGTGTCGAAGACTCCCTAGAATTCTAGTATTTTTATTCAATCCATCCATAACATATCTGATATGACATAATTTGATAGCATACTCTTTGGCAATAGTCCATAGCCACGACAACACCGACGTGGAGCTTTAAAGCTGATGTAACGAACCACGTCAGCATGATGCCTTGAACTCAAATGACCATCCTCTCACGTTATACAAAGTCGTACAAGATGCACCGCACGATACAGAGTTGCTCCTGAAAAGTTTGGGACGATACCGTTGGGTACGAAGCTACCTCGAAAAGCTTATGACAACGTCACAAAGTGTTGATCCGTGCAAGCCAACCGATATTCGCACGGAAGATATGGGCTGATTGCTTAAGGGGTCGGCGGTCATTAACAAACTAGGTATGACCAATCTCCGGGTGTAGGTATAAAAATCTATGACTTGGCTAGTATCGAGAAGGACTTTTCAGACATTCAACTCACTCTCATTTCACTCGAAGCTAACTTAAGCTTCAGAGGGTTGAGGTAGGAAATATTCCTCCCAATTTTGATTTGTATACAGGGGTTAACGATAAAGAAGCATGGTACAAGACTCATAGCACAATCCAACGCGATGCATATTTTTACTATCCAAGTTTTCACGTGGGCAACCTTACATAATAGGGATCGGATTGAATCGTGCTGACTCTCCAATCATGACGTAAAGATTGACTAACAATAACCATACGCTTTATATTTTATCTTTGAATTGCTGGTTCTAAACGAGCACCTCCGGTCCACCATGATCGTTCCTTGTCCGTCATTAAGATCATATCCTCCAACCTGCAAAACCAGAAAAAGATGCTTTTATCCGACATTTGTTCACGCTGCTCCGCCATGATCGCGTGGAGCTTCCTTGGATTTAATGGTCTCAGGTCGAAGACGACAAGAGTTTGTCGAGAGTGTTCCATCTGAGAACGTGACTTACTTCGTCGGAGTTGGCATTTGGATAAGGACGACGCTGCAGACTCGAGAGTTTGAACATAAGAAAATAGTTCTCGGGAATACCGCATGACTTTGGAAACGGCAACACTGATCTGAATCCTTTTTATGCAGTACTTCTTGATGTCTGAATTGATTGAACAATGCAGAGGTTAAACAATTTTGTAAATATATTTTTTTAATATAATGCAAGAGGATAAACCAAACACACGGAAATATTAAGAGAGAAGAGAGAGAAATATAGTTAGGGTTTGTTCTTTCATTCTGACACTACAACAAGAAGGCTTACTGTCAAATAATTTCTCTTCACATATTTTTGATCCCCCACAACTTTAGACTGTTAAATATTTTATCTTTATAATTGATTACATGAATATTTATAATATTTATATTAATTTAATTTAAAATTTAATATGATTAAAAAAATTTAAATATTTACTCGTGATCGACTGATATAAAGACTAAGGTTAGATGAGGTTCTCGACGTGATTCACTTGTCTCTTAAATTAATAGTTAATAAAAATAAAATAATTTTAATAAATAATTATTAATCTTAATTATTTTTTTTATAATAGATTAATTTTAAAATATTTTATAAAATATGTTTTTTATCATTATCATTTGTACTTTACGATAAATTAAATTATTAAAATCTTTCTCAACTAAAATTATCATTATGATAAACAAGTAAATGATACTTCAATGAGACTAACAATCTTCAGATGTCTTAAATAGTGCACGACACACATATTTCATCTTTGAATTTGAGTTAGACAGAAGCTAATCAGCTGATCGAAATAACCTAAATTAACTTATTTAGATTCTTGTTTTCTCATAGCAAAGAGAATTGGGGGAGAATATTTTCCCGGACAAGCATGAATATTGTAAGTCTGTCACACTAAAAATCAAAGTAGAAGCTTTCTTGTCTTTAGGACTCCCAAGTGCACTGTATATTTTGTCTAGTGGCGGCCAGCCGATGGCGTCCTTCTCCACCACGTTTGACGCATGCATGCCCTTTTCTCCAAATGCTGTGAGAGGTTCTCTATAAAATGGCCTGATGCCTGGCCAAATCCCTCATCTCCGATCCTCCATTACTAGCTTACAGCTGAGTGCGAAGTGGTCGGTGTAGAAGATGAGGAGCGGCGGCCTTGTGGTGACCTTCCTGGCCTTGGTGTTTCTTGTCAGCCTCTCCACTGCCCGTGTAGACCCTCACCTCCTCCTCCTCCTCCCCAGCCAAGGTACGTACTTGGAGCCGATCTCTCAGTGTACTGGTTGATCTACGTCTCTATATATATGTGTGCAGGAAACGGAGAGGGATTAGCGGGAGAGAAGCCATGGGCGTGCTGCGACATGTGCCTCTGTACGAGGTCGTTCCCGCCGCAGTGCCGGTGCACCGACGAGTTGATCGGAGGCTGCCACCCCAACTGCAAGAACTGCCACTGCACCAGGTCGTTCCCGCCCAAATGCTACTGCCGCGACATCATCTACGAGGACTGCGGCGACCGCTGCCACCCGTAGCAGTATATGGCTCTTGCGCCGCCCTCGCCGCCGCTGCTTGCCGATGCATGGATTTGCTGGAATAAGAGCGGAAACTGTTTGTAGTATCTTCTCTCAGCCTGATATCGCTGGTCATGACCATCGCTGTAAGCGATAATCTGGCTGCTCAATCATCCTCGCAAGCCAGTGGTTTGGTGTTCTTAATTGCTTTGGCTTGTGATTGGTTGCAGCAGATTCGTTTCTCTCTCCTTCGACGATACGTGAAGATAACCAAATAAGCTTGCAAAATCATATGAAAGGAAAATATAATATCAGAAAATATTTATATTTTAGAGCAATAAGAGCTCTATAAGAGCACTATTTCTCACTTTCAATATATACACACACACACACACACACGATTTTTTTAGAAAATATTTATATTTTAGATATTTTTAAAAGATACCCTTCTTTTATGTTTTTTAAATAATATATTTAATTTTAAAATATCCAAAATATTCATTAAAAGTTTTTTCATCAAATTTTTTCGTTAGTTTTTTTTATCATTTTTCAAATGGTATAATATTTGTTTTCATTTGACTTGTTTATAAATTTTTTAATAACATTTATAATATTTTATTAATATATTAAATATTATTGAAAATATTATAAATAATATCTTATCGTGCATATGTCATTACTCATATATTATTATAATATTATATATTTTTAGCGTTTTTTAGTCCATTCAGATTATTTTTTAGTGTTTTTAAATAAATTTTGCAATATTTTTATTATGATGACTAAAGCACTGTAACAGATCAAAAGCATTATAACATATTAAAACATTATAATGAGCAAAAAAAATTTGAGGGACGGTTTGAATTTTTTAATTAGAAATATTATTAAAAATGATAGATATGAAATACATAAAATATATATTTTTTTTTAAAGTCACTATATATATATATAAATACTTATGATAGAATTCCTCAATATAATTTTGATCGGATCAAACTTAAATTTTGGATCTATACCCGACCCGATAACGTGTGATTCGACAAGCTCATCGAATTAGGATCGCAGCCACAAGGCCGACCAAAATAAAATCAAAATTTACCCGAACCATACCTGATTCGACACGATGATGGGCCCATGGAGAACCACAAGACACGAGGCAGGTAGCTGGAAAGGTCGAAATGTGGGTACGCGAATTAATTATCGTTTTTTCGTGGCTCCTCTCTGCAAAACCCTAAGCCCCTTTTTCGTTCCGCCCAAAGGATCCTCTCGATTGAAAGGTCTACTACGCTTCTCTGAAGCCCGAATCGATCTCTCTTCCTTGCCGCCGTCTACTCCTCGACGAATGCATCCCTAATTAGCGCTTGGTTTTGCGTCTTTCCGCTCTTTGGTGAGTCTTCGGTCGGTTCCAAACACTAAAAATGTCGCCCTTTTCTTCAGCTATTCATCTCCAATGAAAAATTCCTCTGGGTTTTGCTGTCATATTGCTTAAATTTCGTCCGTGTTAATGAAAATTAATCATCTTTGTTTTTATTTTTGCTATCTTTTCTGCTTTTGAGGTATTGCTGTCCTAATTCAGTTCAGACACGAAAAATGTCGCCTTTTCTTTAGCTCTTCGGCTCGCGGCAAAAAATTTCTATTGTACTTATTTTTGAGTGTTTATCCCCATTGTTTGCAGAAATATTGTTTAGAAACCCATTCAGCTGATGAAAGAAACCATCTCCTGTACCTGTTTTCTGTCCGTCAATCCGATTTTTTCTTGGTCATTCTGTTCTTGAATGGTAGAGGGAGGCGAATGGAGATAAAGTACTCGATTGATGACCTCCCGGTTCAGGATCCTCCAACAGAGGAGTTCACCGCTTCGGACCTCACGTGGACTAAGTACGGAAGCTCTGAGCACCACGTCGATGATGTAGCTCTTGTTCCTTATGACCGGGTTGATGCCTTTATCGGTGGTGAATGCTCGAACCCAGAGCATCCCACTCGATTCCACATCGAGAGGGGAAGGAAGAGAGAGAGGGGTAGCCTGAAGGAATGTAAAAGTGATGAATACCTCCTATATAGGCTGTGAGTTCTCAAATTTTCTTTTCTTTGTTACCCTGCTTCGTTTAAGTTCTGTTCTTTCTTGCTTCATTTTTTGTTTGCTAATTCTTTATTTTTTTTCTGCTACCTATTTGTCTGAAGATATTGGTGTTCATTTGGTCCGGAGAATTATGGAGAGGGGGGAAGCATATTACCTAGCCGAAGATATAGGCTCAACACAAGAAATCGTGCTGCTCGGCCGCAATCCATGCGTGGCTGCACGTGCCATTTTGCCATCAAGCGCTTATATGCACGACCGTCGATTGCTCTTATCATATATCACGAAAGGCGCCATGTCAACAAGTCGGGTTTTATATGCCATGGTCCGCTTGATCGTGATGCTATCGGCCCAGGTGCCAAGAAAGTCCCATACATTTGCAGTGAAATCCAGCAACAGACCATGTCCCTGATTTATCTTGGCATTCCCGAAGAAAATGTTTTGCAAACACATATTGAAGGTGTTCAACGATATTGTGATCCAAACACGAGCGTGAATAGCCTTGCTTCTCAGTACGTCCAGAAGCTTGGGATGATTATTAAAAGGTCCACACATGAGCTGGATCTGGATGACCAAGCCAGCATTCGCATGTGGGTTGAGAAAAATAAGAAATCCGTGTTCTTCTACCAGGATTCTTCAGAGACTGATCCTTTTATTTTAGGGATCCAAACAGAGTGGCAGTTGCAGCAGATGATCCGGTTCTGTCATCAAAGCATTCTAGCATGTGACTCATCTTTCGGCATAAGCAAGCTGAAGGTATTTAAATGATAATTCTTGGTTGAATATTTGTGCGATGATGCATACATTTGCTTGAATTGCCAATCAACTCAATGCATTTGTTGATATTTTGGCAGCTCATGTCAATTTATTCCAGATTGATTGGATTAGTTCAACTGCATTAAGATTTGGACATCACTTATACATGGTGTATATAATCACATTTGTATTTTTTTTTTTTGGCTGGCTAAGCATGTTACTTATGCTGTGAAACTCTTTTTCCTTGCAGTATCCACTGTACACGCTCCTTGCTTTTGACTCTAGGCATCATGCTTTGCCTGTTGCTTGGGTTATAACCCGAACCATCACTAAGCAGGATGTTTCTAAATGGATGAAAGCTCTTGTAGATAGGATTCGTGCTGTTGACTCGGTTTGGAATATCTATGGGTTCATTATCGATGATCCAGCGCTAGAAATTGACCCTATCAGGCAAGTTGGTGGTTATTTATTATTTCTTAATTTCAGCTTTACTTCAATAGAGTGTTCTCACTAGAACAGTCAGTTTTCTACAGGGAGATATTTTGCTGTCCTATCCTCTTCTCACTCTGGCGTATTCGTAGATCATGGCTTAAAAATGTGATCAAGAAGTGTGGTCACATTGAAGTTCAGCGAGAAATATACAAACGATTGGGCAAGATAATGTACAGTATATGGACTAAAGAAGATCCTATGGATGCTATGGAAGAATTATTTCAGGATTTTATTGACCAGACTGCCTTCATTCAGTATTTCAAGGCATTTTGGGTTCCAAAAATTGGTAAGGGGATATCTATGCCATCAACTTTTCGTGTCTTTTTGTGTATGTGTTCATATACATGTCTTCTTTTAGGCTTATATTATGTCTACATAACTTATTGTGCTCATGTTAGAGATGTGGCTTGGAACCATCAAGAGTCTTCCACTTGCAAGCCAGGAGTCATGTGGTGCTATCGAAGGATACCATGTGAAGCTCAAGCTCAAAGTTTATGACGACTCCCATCTTGGTGCACTCCAACGAGTGGATTGGTTGGTTCATAAGCTGACAACCGAACTTCATTCCGGTTACTGGCTTGATCTATATGCAGATGAAAGCGGGTCTTTCCCATCAGTAAAAGAGGAATACATTTTATCCACTTCATGGCACAGGGCTTTGCAGATTCCAGACGATGCTGTTACTTTCGACGATAAAGAGCATCTCTTTGCTAAGGTTCTAAGCCAGAAGGATGGTGGCCAAGAACGGATGGTGTGGAACCCAGGGTCAGAGTTTGCTCTCTGTGATTGTTCATGGTCAATGCAGGGGAACCTTTGCAAACATATTATAAAGGTTAATCTTCTCTGCCAACATAAAAAGGAGTTTCTGCCTTCCTTGTCGTACTTATCATTTCAAGAGGTCCTGCTCGATCTTTGGAGAAAACCAATGGACGACTCTCTATCGCTTGATCTGTCCATGGCATGGGTTGCACAAATGCAGGACAATATTCAAAGACTAGTGGAACTCATTACTTCTGGTGATATCGCCAAAGTGACCAACAAATTGCCATTGAAATGGATTGGTAGAAGAGAGAGGACATCAGTTGGTAAACCCACTGGTGGTAGTACTCTTTCTCTTCGTCGCACTAACAAAGGAGGTGTCCAAAAAAAAGCTGCCGCTAGGAGGAAGAGCCGAAAGCGTAAGAGACTCTCCAGAATCAAAAGTTACTCATAAATTCTATGTTTCACGATGAGGATTGTTGATAAATTAGCAACCCATGTAGAAAGTTCTCCATGATCTTTTGGGTAAAATTTAGATGCTTCATCGCCGACGATTGTGCTTAAGAGCACATGTTCTTCTTGTTTCAACACAAGATCTTTTGATTCATGGGTATATCTACGATAAAATTTCTCAAGATCTTCTCGGTTGAAGTTTTCATTTTTGCCTGCATCATGCAATTAACAGATTGTGATGTTTCTTTCATCCAGTATTCAGATGTTCTGCTATTCAGGTTTGTCATGATCATCCGAAAATATATTTGTTTCTGATTGCTTCTCAATTATTGCTTGGCGGGCTTTCCGGTGACGGGCTTGGACTCGGGCATTGATCATATCTAGTTGGAGGAGCTAAGATAGGTAAGAAATGAGAAGCTACTTCAATTCCAGTGGGAGCCTAAATTTGCTGGGCCAATTCGAAGAACATATCCACAAATATGATGAACTGGTTAGAGGAGTTCAGTGATAGAAGATGGACTGAGCTCGCCAGAGAGAAGCAGTACTAAAGTGGAGGTGAGATTGCTACCAAAGGCAAATATGTTACAAAGGTGAAGACTTTTATGGATTCAGCCCGGAGAGCGGATCAGAGTTCGCTCCAGATTACGTGAGGTGCTCGTTTCGTTTTGGGTCCTCCTACATAGATGGATGATTGGAGTTGATTTGATTCAATTTATCGATCTGAAACATGTTGGGAGTTCTTCAAGATAGAATATGCCGAATGAATGAATAATGTTGTCCGAAAGAGAAGAATCATTCATGTTATCTTGTATCCCTTGTGCCGCTTCAATTTGAAAGTAAGAGATACTTGTGTCTCATATATCACGTCTAATAAAATTTTTTGTTCGATTAACTTTATTCTTTAATGCGGGGGATGAGCATTTTTGTCTTTAAAATGAAATGGTCAAAGGATATGGGATATATATATATATCCCAAGTCAAAAGCTACTAGATGAGCTTTACCTATACATGGTAGTGATAGAGTAGCTAGCTTGGTGTTAATTCAAGACAAAGGTTCAATGATCAATATATTATAATAGTCTCAATGCTACCCATAAATAGAAAAGTTGGTTTTATACCCTTGTTGCAAAGAAGTAATGATCCTCCTCCTAAGCTCACACCATCATGGTCATGACAAATTAGCCACCTTGCTAAGTACTTTCGAAGCGTAATGTGGTAGAAAACTTCTCAAATAATTCGTTTGAGATATTGCATAAGGATACTAATTATATTGGTAGACTTTGACTTAGAGTTCACACATTCTATTCAAGTATTATGGATTTTACATATTGATGGGTCAACTACTTATCCTATAAGCTTTGATGAATGAACCTTTGAATATGCTCTTCAAGTTTGAATTTAAAATCACACGAAGTTGAATATGAAGCTCTTCTCATGAGTTTTCACCTCTCCTGTTATTTGGTAATAAATTAAGTTAATAGAAAATGATAAAAAGAAGTTGACATTGACAAATACAAATGTGGTTGATAGGTCAATCATCTTGATGACCTATCAGTCATGTCTTGTCAGCAAGTGAAAGTCGGATCTAAGGATATGCAAACTCAACTAGTCACACATGATTGAACATTTAACCATTCAACCCTATCGAAGGTCTAATTGGATGACGTGAGTCATAAGAGTGGTGAACATTATGCTATGCCCTCATTTAACATATCACATCTTCTCTTAATGTTTAATGATCTCGGATGTAATAGTTCCTGGATTACCTATAAAAAAAGATCCTAAGGTATCCATATGAGAGATTCATTTTCTTAATCTCACTGATTAGTTTGAGTAATTCGACTAGTCTTGTAATGTTAACTTTAGGAATTGACTTAATCGATGGAGGGAACATTGTCGAGAATGCCTTCGATTTAGTCTTATAAGATCGACATATCAGGAAATCTCAAATGAAACCTCAGATAGTCTTAAAACAAGTCATGGTTGGATCTGACTCACCTCCCCAACTTGGATAATCAAAATATAATTTAATAAATAATAAATTAAGTTAATAAAAAATATAAGGCTCAAGATAGTTCCAATACAAAAGAATAATTAAACATCTTCCAAGATTAAATATATTCAAAGTACCTCAAGATAAAAACGTCAAGGTATGTGCATTCTCCAAATTGCCATTGGGGTCATACCCAACTTGACTTTTATTATAATAATTAGTCTTAGATAAGTAATATCTTTCCCTCCATACGAGCATCTAAATCAATCTTGGATTCACACTAGTAATAATGGTCCTAAGCGATCACAAATATGCTTTTTGAATAAAAAATTTAACTCAAGTTATTGTTTCTTCTTAGGTCTTCTTTAAAATCACCTAATAAGTCAAAAGCTAATTATGAAGAGACAAAATAAGGAAGGCCAATCTATTATAATAGCGATGTTGAATAATTATTCTCAG
Organism: Musa acuminata AAA Group; assembly: GCF_036884655.1. Taxonomy (NCBI): domain Eukaryota; kingdom Viridiplantae; phylum Streptophyta; class Magnoliopsida; order Zingiberales; family Musaceae; genus Musa; species Musa acuminata. The sequence goes on from NC_088352.1 coordinate 38,803,527, forward strand.
AAATAGAAAAGTTGATTTATGCCCTTATAATTGTTACAAGGAAGCTAGGATCCTCCTCCTAAGCTCACACCATCATGATCATGACAAACTAGCCACTTTGCTAAATACTTTCAAAGCTCGGAATTGTATTTTGAACCTTCTTTGTGGACCATACTAGAAAAGAAATAAGCTAAGTCTTTGAGACTTATCATAAAGTAAACCAACAATAAGGAACAACGAGGAGGAGAAATTGAGCCTTCGACATTCCTCGATAAAGGTAGCCAAGTAGTGTTAGGAATTTGATGCCATATAGGTACGATAGATTTTTCGAACATTCAAGATAACACCAAAACAAGGGATAAGAGGGAGGGTTTGAGCCCTGCTTCCCATGCATCAAAGGAGGTACATAAAAAATAATGTGACTCATAGGGTCGAGTGTCAGCTCAAACTCAGAATGGATATTGAATGCTTCCCTGATATGCACCATGTCAACATTGGAGATCGAAGAGTCCAACTCATATGACCTTATCATATCCTATGAGACCCCACTGCCCAAGGGACTTATCTCCGAAGAAGTAACCTATTTTGCTACGATGACTTTGACCCCTTCATTGGAGGGGGAGGTAATGAAAATTGATGCTAATGGTGGTCATGGGATCGAAGAACCATCCGACCACGACCGAACATTGGGGATAAGCTATACGAAGAAGACATTTGACAATTGATTTTCAAAAGGGTGGGTTGTCCAAAGGTTTGAAGGCTTTGAGGGTTTGTAAGTTTAGGAAAAAGCTTGAAGGTATGAAAGAAGCCAAGGCTAGGGGGGCTATTTATAGTGCTCCAGCGACCCTTCGTCTAACTATCCAACTAGCCAACATTTTAGCTATAAGGACATAGCACTATGCCATTGGCTAGGTGCGATCAAAATTATCATAATCTTTCAAATCTCTGACAGTGCACGTAACCCTTATGTGGACTCTCCTATAAGCACCACGTATATGATGTAATAATTAAAACAATGACTCTATTTAGATTTGTCAAGTAGCCTAAACGATGTGCCCATCAGAAATCAAGGCATAATTAGTGCACATGGGCATACATTTCGTAATCCCGTGAGGAGAGAGATAACATGCTCACCAATGTTTCATACACCCACTTTAAATCTTAAGCCAACTAGCCAAATGACTGAGGGAGGGGCCACCCAACCCGATGGTCAACTGTTTGAGCACCATTGCTCAACACAATTAGCTGACCGCTTGACCATGTGTCCTATGCACAACTTGTTGATCGTTCGACTATGCATCGCACACTCGACTGACTAATTACTCAACTATGCATCCCATGATTTATTAGTCGATTGACCATTGGATGATGCATAGCCAACGGGCCAAGCTTGTGTTTTGATAATGCATAACCTATGGTTAAGTGTGTATTTTGACAACACAAGTACTATAGTCCAAGTGTGAATTTTGATCATGCATGACTTATGGGCCAAGTGTGCATTTCGACGACACGCTACCTATGGGCCAAATGTATATTTCAATGATACACAACTTATAAGTCAAGTGTGCATTTCGATGACTCATGACATATGAGCCAAATATGTATTTTGAGTATGCACCATCCCCGGTGGCCATATGCTACCGTGACATCCGACTCAAACATGCTTCTCCCATAATCTACTATGCACCATTATCCAACTAAATATCTCCAAAACCAATAGCCCAACATTCAAGTAAAGAACCAAGATCGATGCGCTCTAAAGATTGACAACTCTATGACCTAACAACTCCAGAGTAAGGGGCTAGTGATAAGAAAAAGTTGACATGACAAACATGTAAGCCTGAACATGGTTGATAGGTTGGTCATCCTAGCGATCTGTTAGCCACATATTGTTGATAAGTGATAACCTGATTCGAAGACATGTAGACTCAACCGATAGCACGTGATCGAATGCCCGACCATCTGACCCCACAAAAGGTATGATTTGATGATATGGGTTATAAAAGTGATGAATGTTATGCCATGCCCTCAGCTAAAACATCGTATGTCTCCTTTTAATACTTGACGATTTTAGATGTAATGATTCTTAAATTACTTATAAAAAAGATCCCAATCTACATATTTTTTGAGATTCACGTGTTGGATCTCATTGACTAGTCGGATTGGTTCGACTAGTCTTTGAATGTTAACTTAAGGAATTGATTTGATCCTTGGAGGCATCATTGTCGAGAATACCCACGACTTAATCTCATAGGATCGACACATCGATAAATCGCATGTGTCGATCCTATAATCTTTGAAACTAATTTTGATTGGATCCAACTCACCTTCCTAATTCAAACAATCAAAATCTTATTTAATAAATATAAAATTAAATTAAATTAATAAAAAAAATATAAGACTCGAGATGTGTGAATAATTAAACATATTTCAGAATTTAAGATATTCTAAGCACAACCAAATGCATTCTCCAAATTGGCATTTGGGGTCATTCCCATCTCCAAGTGTAAATACCTCAGAAACTCTAAATCTACCATTTGACTCCATGGCCAAAAGTTTCCTCAGTTTTTAGCAAAAATTCTCGAGAAGTCGATTAAATTGAATTCAGACGGATCCTCTGACCATGATTTTACACACACAGAGAGAGAGAGAGAGAGAGAGAGAGAGAGAGAGAGAGAGAGAGAGAGAGAGAGAGATGGTTTATTTTTTCTTCCTAACAATGATTATTATTCCTACTTAGGAGCTGTTGTTTGATGATATTGTCATCACACAGGTATTTTTGGGATGAGAATGGTTATGAATCGGCTAACGAATGATACCATATTTGACGGGATTGACTGCTTTCGGTATGAGAATTTTCCTGGCAATCTTAATTTGTTTTGTTGTTTTCCGAAGGGAGGATTGTGTACATTACCCCCAAAAAGTAATATCTACTTTTCTTGGAAGGAAGGTTCGTGCATCCTGCCTGTCATGGAAATCTCACCGTCCATCATTCATCCTAGCACGCATCTTAAGACATCAATCAGGCACGTACACGACTGTCGATGCTCAATTAACGAAGATCCAAGTCCAGAGCGGGTTCCTCATTTTGTCTTATATATATATGTGTAAATAATACCCGCCCCCTCCACCCCCCCCTCAGCCCACCAATATAACGATTTCTCTGCTTTATAGGGTTTCCGATTCCACGCTGTCGATCTCCTCCTGCCTTCGATCGTCGCCGCTGTTGTATGATTCACGAGGGTTGGAACCGATCCCTGCTTCTGCCTCTTCTCTAGAATTGTTTGGGTCGATCGGGGAGCGATGGGTCGGAAGAAGACGGTCGCCATCGACGACGACGAGTACTCCTTCCCGGAGGACCTGCAGCAGCAGGAGCAGCAGCCGCTTCCGACGCAGGACACCGGGACTGAGATCCGCACTGCTGCCAACTCCAGAAAGGGCAAGAAGGGCGGTAAGAACCAGCGCGACGTAGCCGCCGATGATCAGCCGGCGGAGGATTGGGAGAAGTCATCGTCTGCTGGCGCCGCGGAACCCTCGAGGGAGGATGACGACGATGCCGTTACCCTCGTCTTCTCTGGTAAGAAGAAATCCTCTAAATCTAAGAAGAGTAGCGCCGTTACGAGTGGGTTCGCTTCTCTGAATGCCTTTGGGGAGGACGCGGATGACGAGGAGCCCGATTCAAAATCGAGATCGAAGGTGAAATCTGAAGTTGACGATCGTGTGGACGATGAGATGGACGAAAGCAGGGGTCTCGATGTGGAATTGGGCCGTCAGGGCAGCTTGGAGGACACGGATTCAAAGAAGCAACAGAAAAAGAAGAAGAAGAAGGGCGGGCGAATCGCTCAGCAGGAAGACTTCGATCAGCTCCTGGCCGAGCTTGGGGAAGCCCCGGCGACGGCCCAAACCCTGACTCCGTCTGCTGTGTTGGATGAGATGGATGGAAATGGGGATCTTGATGTGGAATTAAGCCACCAGGGAAGCTTAGCGGATCCTGATTTGAAGAAGCAAAATAAAAAGAAGAAGAAAAAGAGCGGGCGGACTGCCCAGGAGGAGGACGACTTGGATAAACTCCTCGCTGAGCTGGGGGAAGCCCCCCCACTGGCTTCAGCTTCCACTTCATCTCCTCCTACATTGGCGGAAGAAGAAGTCGAGGGAGATGAGGTCAAAGATGCCGACTTGGAATCAAACAGGCAAGTAAATGGCGCTGAGGAAGCAGTCTCAAAGAAACAGCAGAAGAAAAAGAAGAAGAAAAGTGGAAGAACTGCACAGGAGGAGGAAGCTTTGGATAAGATTCTTGCTGAGCTTGGGGAGGGCCAGCTGCCTCCTCCGCCAAGTGCTGCACCTCCACATCAGTCTGCCCTGGTTGTGCAGGAATCAGCTTCAGCCCCGGTAGAACAGCCAGAGGCAGAGGATAGAGATGGAGAGGCAGAGGGTGAGTCAGCAGCAGCCAAGAAGAAAAAAAAGAAGAAGGAAAAGGAGAAAGAGAAGAAGGCTGCAGCTGCTGCAGCAGCAGCTGTTGTTGAGGTTAAGGAAGAAAAAGTGGAAGTGAAGGGGAAGGTTCCTGACAAGAAGTTGCCCAAGCATGTTAGGGAGATGCAGGAGGCACTGGCAAGAAGGAAGGAGGCTGAAGAGAGAAAGAAAAGGGAAGAGGAGGAGAGGCTAAGGAAGGAAGAGGAAGAGAGGAAGCGGTTGGAGGAACTGGAGAGGCTTGCGGAAGAGGCAAAGAGGAGAAAGAAGGAAAAAGAAAAGGAGAAGCTGCTTAAGAAGAAACAGGAGGGCAAACTTCTGACGGCTAAACAAAAGGATGAACAGAGGAGGTTGGAAGCAATGAGGAAACAGTTCCTTGCTCAGAGTGAGGTTCCAATAGGTGATTCTGGTGTGGTGATAAAGAAGAGGCCCAAATATGAGACAAAGAAGTCTAAACTGACTCAATCTAAGGTTGTGGAAACAGAGAAGGTCATGGAGAATGAGCAAGTGGTTGATGAACCTCATACAGAGCAAGCTATGCAAGATGTTATGGTTGAAGAGGAATCTCTATCTCAAGTTGGAGATTCTGATGACAAAACTGAAGCAGATCAGGAACCAGAAGAGGTCAAAGCTGTGGATGAGGATGAAGATGATGAAGAATGGGATGCTAAGAGCTGGGATGATCTTGATGTGACATTGCCCGCGACAAATCCATTTGCTGAGGAGGATCAGGACATCATGACAAAACCTAAAGGAACTATTGAACATGTAGTATCTTTTCCTGTTGAGTCTCAAGCAAATTCAACAGCACCTGCAAAGCCTGCTGTCAAAAAGGTGGCGGATCCTCGTACATCTTCGAAGAAGAATGATGCAAATAACAAAGAGGATGAACATGAAAGTGAATGTACCACAAATGTTAAGAGGGGGAAAGAAGCTATTATTAAGCAAGAGTCAACTGCTGTGGAGGATAAATCAAAAAAGAGTGGTCCTGATCTCCGCTCACCCATTTGTTGCATTCTTGGTCATGTAGATACTGGAAAGACCAAGTTGCTAGATTGTATTAGACGCACTAATGTACAGGAAGGTGAAGCTGGTGGTATCACTCAGCAGATTGGGGCTACCTATTTTCCAACTGAAAACATAAGGGAGAGGACAAGAGAGCTAAAAGCTGATGCAACACTGAAGGTTCCAGGTTTACTTGTCATTGACACCCCTGGGCACGAGTCTTTTACTAATCTACGGTCTAGAGGTTCAAGCCTTTGTGATATTGCTATACTAGTTGTGGACATCATGCATGGACTTGAGCCACAAACTATTGAATCTATCAACCTGTTAAAAAGTCGGAATGCAGAGTTCATTGTTGCTTTAAATAAGGTAATAATTACTTTTCAATTTAGAATTTCTTTTTCTGTACTACTATATATATTTTTGTGATTGATTAATTATATGATATTAAATTTTTTTAAGGTGGATAGACTCTATGGTTGGAAATCTTGTCCGAATGCACCAATAGTGAAGGCACTCAGACAACAATCTAATGATGTGAAGAATGAATTTAATATGAGGCTTACTCAGGTCAATACATTTGGAATTTTGATAAGCTCTTTTGCTTTGTATCTTTGTTTTAAAATCTAATTGGGAATCAATCTCTCTCTGCTTCCCTTCAACAGATCATAACACAGTTTAAAGAGCAGGGCTTGAACACAGCTCTGTACTACAAAAACAAAGAAATGGGAGAAACATTTAATATTGTTCCCACAAGTGCTATCAGGTAATATCTACATAGCACGAAGAAAGGTTTTTTATGCATCTTTGGTGGACTATTAAAAGCAAAATTTTATGATACTTAAAATTTGCCTAATGTTTGTGTATATCATATTAGTGGCGAAGGAATAGCAGATCTTCTCTTATTGTTGGTGCAATGGGCACAGAAAACTATGGAAGAAAAGCTTACCTATGTCGATGAAGTCCAGGTTTGTTTCCAAGTGCTTATTCTCCACTATCTCAAAGTTGATCAGACTTAGGATATCCTTGTTAGTGGTTCACTTCACTGTAAACCAATACTATATTCTGGTAAAATGTAATGAATATGATAATTTTTAGCTGTATAAATATATGATGTGCATTTCATTTATCTTAATATGCGAGTCATTTGCCTTTATTTTCTAGAAAAACAAGTCTTTACTGGTGGATAGTTTTAGTACCTCTCTACGTAAGATAAGTAAAAGTTTAATTAACTTATTCTTGTATTCAATATGTATTTCAGTGTACTGTGTTGGAAGTTAAAGTAATTGAAGGCTTAGGAACAACCATTGATGTTGTACTGGTCAATGGTGCTCTTCATGAGGGTGACCAAATAGTTGTTTGCGGCATGCAGGTATAGATGTTGAGTCTTCACTTTGGCCGCTTTTTTTATATATTTATTTCTTATCTAAGTTTCTATTGCAGGGGCCCATCATGACCAATATCAGAGCTTTACTGACTCCCCACCCAATGAAGGAGCTCCGTGTAAAGGTGAGTACATCACTTGGTTTTGGTATATCTCTGTGTATTTGATGACAGGAGTTCAACAAAATTCAATTTCTTTGGACTTATTATTTACTTTTTCTGGGGTAATGTTAGCATGCCATCTCTGGTTTTGCAATTTGCAAGGAAAATATGCCATTATATATAACACCTTTCTGTTAAACTCTTGATGAATGTTAAAAAAAAAAATACAAACAGGATCTTAAATTTGGGCCTTTTTTTTTTTCGTTGTATGACTGTAGGATTCTGGGCGATTGACCAAAATATGCTTTATAAACATGTTAAAGTAGCTAAAAGGTCTAGCTTAGAGTCACTCTATGTTCTATAACTAGGTTAGGGAAATCAAGGTTCACGATGACCAAACTATATTGTCAGTGTCTCAAATCCTATGTTTCTAGGCACCCACTAGGGTTCTCTTATTTACAGGGTAGTTACTTGTTGATGCATAGTAATTATCACCAAATTTAGTAAGTTGTTGTAGGTAACAGTTTAGTTCAATTTTTTGGGACTAGTTTCCTGGCGCTATCTATTATTCTTAAATGGTTATTGACCATTAGTTAGGTTGGAAACTTGGAATAGCATTATTCTCTGAGCAAGTTTCTCTATTGTGGGTGTCTTGCATCCTTTTTCCTTGGTTAAATTTCATCTAATCTTGGAAGATGTCAAGATTATACGAACAATGGATTTTATGTGAAAGTATGAGAGATATCCCATTATCATTTTGTAAAATTGTAGGTTATAAGTCTTGTTGAGGTTCTATAAATAACATCAATAATTTCAAGATACTTTCAAAGGCTAGGTGTAATCTCTCTCTCTCTCTCTCTCTCCTGTCTTTGTAGGTTCTCTCCTTTCTTTTTCAGTCTCCATATATGATAGGACAATCTTTCCTTTATATCCTCAGTTTCGTATATTTCCTCGGTACTTGTGTCCTTGTGTAAATGTTTCCATGTTTTTTGCAACTTGTGATATTCTTAGCAGGATTTTGTCTTTTTCAGTAAACTTTACACAACAACGTTAGCGATTGACATATGATGATGCCTCCATCTTACGGCAGATAGTTCAACTAATAGTTATAGTAATCTACTATCTCGTACAAGTAAGGGAAATGTCTGAAATCCTTTTTTATTGAATTCCTAGAAGCTAGTTTAAACTTTAAACTATCTTTGTCATCAACAAATTTGATATGGTACACCTAGGATCTTAAACCTTTTGTGAGGTACTGAGTTCCTTCAAGCAAAACTTCTTCTGAACAATTTGTTTTGCTTAAAGAAGATACTTGCACTTAAACCTAAAGCAAAGTTCAAAATGCAAAACTTTAAATTATTTTCTGAGCTTGTTTTGCTTGAAGAAGATACTTGCATTTAAACCTAAAGACTGTTGGGCTGTTGAAAGGTAATATATACAAAAACATTTGTGTCGCTTAGATGATAATTTTAGGTGCTTGTGCGGAGGTACTAGGAAATTTCATTTGTCAACAATTAGTTGTAGCTCCGAGTCTCCAATAGAATGAGGAGAGAAACATTCGAGATGGTATGTGTATGTGCGAATGAGACATCCAAATGTACAAATGTTAAGAGTTAGAAGAGGTAAAATAAGTAGTGCTAAGAGAGACATAAGAAGATTCCACTAGAAATTATAAATAAAGTTCTAAATACTTTTTCTTAATTAAGGATTTTTATATTCACTCGACTCCAAATAGTTAGGTGATTATGGCTTGTAATTATGATTACATATAACGTAATGCCCTAAAAATGCAAGGTACATTCAAAACCAGACAAGAAATCACACTGAATTAATGTTGGTTTGGTCTGGTTTATACTTTATATTCCTCAAAACTGAACATATTCAGTTTGATTTGAAATTTTCTTCAAAACCAATATTGAATTGGATCATGTGCAACCCCAGGAGAAACAACATAGATACTATGATGTCAAGAATGATTAGGCAAAAAATAGAGAAATCACTAAAGTAATGCTGCATCTGATGTCACTTCTTATCTTGTCCATGGTAAGTGGAATGAAATGAAATTTTTTAGAATACATGAAGTCACCAAAATTTAGCTAGTAATCTAGTCAAGGATTGAAAAGGGAAGTGTTTTTTTTTGTAAAGGCAAGAAGAGAGTGTTTTTATACAGCTTGGTAAAAGATTGCAAGGTAGCAAGGGAGATGGACTAATATCTCCTTGACTGGTGCATCTTGTTTTCTGTCATATGGCCGATGTACTTGAATGTCATGATGGAGTACGACTGCCATGGATTATTGAAGATATGCAAATTAAAATATTTGTGTTCCTTCATTACTGTTAACTAGTTTAATGTGTTTGAATTCATCATCAAGTAAGACAGACATGGTGTGTTGCAGATGAGGAAATCAATTTAAGAGGCCTCTTTTGTTTATAGAATCAAATAAATGAATCAATAACAATTCAATCATTTTCATGATAAAGGTTCTTGGTCATTAACCTTGATTTTTATGTCTTTTTTCATTGTTGGTCTGTTGGATGCTTTGTTATTCATGCTAGATCGATGATCACCGGGTCTATTTTGCTCTAGTATTCATATGGTCCAAACTCTGATCAAATACCAAGCATCCCTAGTTTATGTAGGGATGAAAATTGGGTGACCATCCTTCACGGAAAAGAAACTCAACATTTAAATAAACCTGGGTGTTTTTACCAATAATTATGAGGTTATGTTTTGAATGATGTTTTTGCCATTCATGCCCTTTCAGCTCCTTCAAGCAAAACTTTGTTGACTAGTCTTTAGGTTGCAAGGATCTTCTTCTGCCTTGCCTTGGACAGGTTTTGCACACCAAATTTATAGGGTTGCTAGGTTTATTAACTGTTTGTGGAGTTCTGTCAAATCTTTGAGTGGTTTTCTTGCTTTTTATCCTAATAGAAGCTATATTGTTGGAAACAAGATTTGCAGGATCTGGATCATAATTTTCGTCTGACTCAAGGATCTGGAGTCAGTATTGGTGGGCTGTGTTGCATCTGTTCAGCAGGATTTAGATTGGTCAAACAAGTAATTCTGAGAAAAACCATAGAGAATGAGTGTATCACAAGATTTTTATGCCTTGGAGTCATGGTAGTGACGTGAGATATCATTTCATGTTGGTCAGAATTAGCATATTTGAATCAATTTCTAGCGATTTTTGTTCTATTTTCATTTGGTTCTGTCCACTTCCAGCCATGATTAGGGCTTGGGTTAGGAACTAGCTGATCCTGTTCCAGACCACTCAGATTGGATAAAAATCCACAACAGGATCAGCTGATCCAGGGAATCTTGGTTGGAAAGGCTAGGATGATGATATTTGTTAATATGACTAAATGACTGTAGTTCTTATGCTTTTGTTTGACTAATTTGGTAAAAAGGTCTTGGAAGATTGTAGTTACGGATTCTGGATCTCACAAGTGCTTGTTCAATCTCCTTAGACAACTTTTGAGCATCCTGATGACATTTTGTTTTACTATTTTAATGGTTAAACAATGTGTTTAAAAAGTGTTGATAAGCAGGTTTTACTTGCTAAATTGATGTTATCTTTCTTTGCTTTATACTGCTTTATTGTTAACTGTGACATGTTAACCGATAATGTATTTGTTTGGAAATTTTACTTTTGCATATCAAACCAAATACAGTCATTAAAAGTTAATACCAGAGTGTAGTTTTCATATCTAAACTTTCAGATACAACATATCCTTTAAATTTTTTATCTCATGGAATTCTCTGAAGTAAAAATTATCTATAGAGTTCAAATTACCTTTTTGATCTTGAGATGCTACTTCCAGTCTATTCTCCACTAGGAAATATAAAGTATTATTTGCTTGTCAACTGGAACATGAAAATCTATGGTGATTACTGATGTTATCAAATTATTCCATATGTACGAGAATTTGAAGTAAGCATGAGCTGTTTTTACCCTAGGATTGAGATAGTTTTATTCGTTAGTCATGATTTTATGTATCTGATGATGGTCAATCTTGTGGATTGTGTTACTCTGTTTTGTATGTATTATGTATTAGCTTAATGACTAGTCAAGCAAAGATTGCAACCAATGAAATTCACATAGGATTCATAATTAATATAATACAAGGTAATATAAAGGGCCTTTTCTGTATAAAAATGAATTAGACTTAGGGTTTTAAGTTGGTAAAAGTTTTCAATTGGTACTTGTGATTCTGATTTGTAGTATTAATCTGTTCACTGTTAATATAATCAATATCCTGGATGTAATATTTCTTTCAGTACCCTCTTCTAAGATAGAACATGAAACAGAAGCAGAAGTTGGTCTAAGATTTCAATTGGTGCCCGTGATCCCAGTTTAGATCATGCTTTTGTCGTCTGATAAACAAAATTAATATGCAGGATTGTCGATCCTTTCTTATGTAATTTCTTCCAAGATAGAAGAACATGAAACAGAAGCAATGGAATGAGATAATGAAATGTGCATAAGTTCTTCATTTGTAACTTCACCATCCATTTCCATACCCATACATATCAATGGAATTCTTGTTACAATTGATGAGTTATTCCTAATTATTAAGTGTTATTGTTATTGTCAATATGTCGTGCATTTGTTATATGACTTACAAGTTATATAGAGCAATAGTTTGTTATATCTTTATATGATTTACGTTACATTACATTGACCCCAAAACTAGCTGCTCTCTGATGATTCATGTTTCTATTGATTGGCATGTCACTCGTGTCTTTCTCAGGGTTCATACTTGCATCATAAAGAGCTTAAAGCCGCCCAAGGTGTAAAAATTTCTGCACAGGTACATTTGGATTATAACACAGATCTGCACTTTTTATTTCAGCAACTTCATCTGAGTACATCCTTTCTGTAACAGGGCCTTGAGCATGCGATTGCTGGCACTTCCCTATATGTGGCAAAACCTGAGGATGATTTGGAAGATTTGAAGAAAACTGTAATGCAGGACGTGGAAAAGGTTATGAGTCGGATTGACAAGAGTGGGGAAGGTGTATATGTCCAGGCTTCAACCCTTGGGTCATTGGAAGCACTTACAGAGTTCTTGAGGAGCCCAGCTGTGAGCATTCCGTTTTGTGATTTCAGTATAGGTCCAGTACACAAGAAGGATGTCATGAAGGCTAGTGTCATGCTTGAGAGGAAAAAAGAGTTTGCAACCATCTTAGCATTTGATGTCAAAGTGATGCCTGATGCCAGAGAGCTTGCAGATGAAACTGGTGTTAGAATCTTCGTTGCAGACATTATATATCATCTTTTTGATCAATTCAAAGCTTACATTGACAATCTAAGGGAGGAGAAGAAGAAGGAAAGTGCTGAAGAGGCAGTTTTCCCCTGCGTTCTAAAGATTATGCCAAACTGCATATTCAACAAGAAGGACCCAATTGTATTGGGTGTGGATGTTCTTGAAGGCATTCTTAAGGTAATTTCATATGCAATCATTTTCTTCATCCATTGAAAGTTCATGTTTGTGGATCTCCCCATTAAGACTGTTACCTTTCTACAAAGGGCAGCATCCTTGACCCAAATCTAAGCAATTAGTTGCTGAAAGTGAAATAAATCTTTCCTAAATAGCATTTAGTTTTGGTGTTCTCATATAGCAAGTTGAACTGTTTGGGAGCATTTTTTTTGTTTTCCAAAGCTAGTGCTTGGATCTTAGTTCTGAAGGGTCCTTATCTGAGCAATTGAGTGCTGTGTGTGAAATAATCTTGCATCTTAGTCTTTGACTGGCCTCAGAAACCGAGGCCTCTGTTTGAAATATATTTGCTTTTGGTTGTTCCTAAACAGTAATAGAACTGTTATTTTCAATTTGTTATTTATTGACAAAAACATGTTTTCTTTTCATAACTTTGCATATAGGATGCTAGGAAGCAGTTTGTCGTGGAACTTGCAGGGACCAGTGGCTGGTCACACAGTTAAAGCAAACGATCTCTCTTTAAAATGTTGCAAGTGTTTGTGCTTCCAAAATTTAAGGATAGCTTAATTAGTATTGCTTTTGGAGAGGTAAAAAAATAAAGTTAAGAAATATATTTTGCTTTTGGGGAGGTAAAAAAGTTTAATAAACATGTGTTTATCATTGATATTTTGAGTTTTATCTTCATGAACAACCAATAAGAAATAGAGCTTATTCCAAATGGGCACTTAGTAAATTTGACCTTTGCCCTTATAATTTGCAAGTGCTTTTCTACAAGAGTATCATATCCTGTTTGCTTATAGCTTTACCCTAATTTTCAGATTGGTACCCCTATTTGCATTCCTTCAAGAGAGTTCATAGATATAGGGAAGATTGCATCGATCGAGATCAATCATAAGCAGGTTGATGTTGCCACTAAGGGGCAAAAGGTGGCTATAAAGGTATCAATGATATTTCATATTTTGAATTTTCTTTTGCCTACTTTCTTCGAAAAGATCTTCTGAGCCTCATCGACCATCTCCCGTTTATACAGATAGTTGCCTCCAGTCCTGAAGAACAACAGAAGATGTACGGTAGGCATTTCGATATTGATGATGAGCTTGTCAGTCATATCTCAAGGAGGTCAATCGACATATTGAAAACAAACTATAGGGTAAGAATGAAATTATTCATTTAGTTCATGACCCTGTTTCATCCTTTAGATTGGAAGGGTGTTGTGCCATTTGTTCTTGTAGTGGCCATTTGGTGCACAAGAGTTTATTGTGTTCCTACAACTCTGATTGCATTGTTTCGTGCTTGGGTTCATGAATACCTGCTTCCATGCCAAAAATGGGGTGGCTTTTTTTTCCATATAAAATTACTAATTTACTTCAATTTATGCTGTAGGATGATCTGTCAATGGAAGAGTGGCGCCTCGTCGTGAGGCTGAAGTCTATTTTCAAGATACCTTGATTTGTGAAGAGCTGCAGTGTTTTCTGAGTGCCAGATATAATGTATTTGCGGCTCCATCGACCGGCATAGCTTGTGATGATCCTATCACGAAGAAAGAGAAAAAGAAGGAATTATGGCGGCAAGGGCAGGATATGGTCAATCAGCTTTGGTTTGATTTAAAGTGCTTTGAGATACCCATCGTATATGTTTTGTCGAAGGTTTTGAATTATGACAGAGGGTAGGGCTTTTGGTTTTGCTTTACTGCCCCTAAAATTTCTTTCTCAGTGATCTGATGATGCAAAGACTTGCAGTTTTGCCTTTATAATCGAGAGTTTTTGCATAGGTCAAAACATTTTGGTTTCCCCCACTGTATTTAATACTACTATTGTAATAGAGAGGTTACAAGAAAATTTTGTTTTCCGGAGGGTATTATTTTCGATGGATGATTTTATTAGAAATTATAAATAAAAAATAAATAAATACTCTTATGAGTATCGATTTGAATGCAAATCGATGCTAAGATATTATGACTTATTATTGGCTATTGTTGTTGGTATCAATTCCAAGTTGTATGTGTATCAACGCATATCTTCGGATATTATTGATGAAAAAAACGCATAGTTTCTGATATCATTGATACCAATAACCAATGGATTGGCTGAGGCCTCTTTGAGCATTAGCAAACTATACATTTTTTTATATGATATGGTATTTGATCAGGTTGATAAATACCATTTGGTGCTTATAATTCCCGATCAATAAGATATTTAAGTACTTTGACTGATACTAAACTCAAAACAGTGCCATCAGTAGGTTATTTTTCTTCTGTTTTCTGTGTTCTGATGGTGGCCAGCATATGCTGATGTATTCTTAATGTTCAAATCACCACACAACGGGGGATTTAGATTCATTCTCGAGCACTGCTGGGAGTAGTGTGAGTTTAAATGTCAACGATTCTAATTCGAAATGGCAGTCCATTCGATATCAGAAATAATAATTTAGGTATATATATATATATATATATATAGTCTTCGTACCTTAGTCAATTGACACGTAGGATATTAAGGTATGATGTGAATAATAAGTGCTTTTGCTAAGTATGAAATCCTGTGTGACACAAATATGATGACTTCTCAAAAGTTATAATAATAACCTGATTCTTGAAAATAAAAGAAATATAGTTGAAAATAACCTTAAAAGGTGTGCAAATTTCTGCACTAACCTGAAGCAACTTTCACTGCCTGCAATCAGAAAGAAACAGCACAACTTTCACCCATCAGGCTTCAGGTTCTTCTTTTACCTGCTATCAATTCTTTCCAAGTCAAGCAATTAACTAATTATTGGTTTGATCTCTAACAACTCAGCAGCTTTCACAAATTTACAAACCTTTCATGACATTTAAATAGATATTAGAAATCACAAGCAATTCATGGCTCAGTTACAACAACAAGCCATTGTGACAACACTGTCCTTATTGATCACACTAAATTTACTCAGCAGTGCAACAAAAGATGGCCATGATTTAGGCACCAACAAAAGCAAACTTGAAATGGCACCAATCCTTTAACATATAAACTAGGATTTTACATATCTGCAAAGTTTATGGATTTGGAAAAGATAGCTAACTCTAGCATTACTTTGGTGAAAGTACCATCCAGATATCTTACCATCCTTCCAGGGAAGAAGGTTTAAACAATTTGAATAAGCTAATAAAGATGCAAAGTAGTTTCATTATTCTATTTCGACAAATAAAAATGATTCACACCTTGAATGAGAAATTCACAAGGAGCAAAAGAAATCCATGGTGGAAACACAATCATGTGCTGAAGGACCTCATCCCTAGTGCTATGCTGATGTATAGAGTATAGACACAAACAATGCAGATCTATTTATAGAAAGATGCTTAGTTACATAAATTGCCTGCATGGCTATTAAGATTTGTTTTCGAAAGTATGTGCAACAAGAAACTCAACGATGAATTGCAACCATATTTAGTCCTTACAATATGGAATCCAGGCATGACAGGTGCCCGTAATATTAAGCTGCAGAAACCAAACGATGAACGACAATGCACCCCATGCAACCCATCTGCCCTCTGTACAAAAGGCTCATGTGATAGTGTTTTACCATGTGCTTACTGTACTCAACGCAGCTTAATAGTTTCATTCGGGAAGATGATATTAGGGTTCCTTATGTGAGGGTTCAGAGCCGCTAGCTCTTTCCATTTGGCCCCACTGCCATGAACACGTGAAGAAATGCTCCAAAGAGTATCTCCTGGCTGCACTTTGGCCGTCATGTCTTGAGAAGGTTTTGCAACTGTCTTCGACTTCATAAACGGATGCTTATTACTCTTGCCCATTCCAGTAGCAAGCAACCACCTAGAACCAGACTGTTGTTGCTTGGGATTACCCCAAAGACTTCTCTTGTTAGGTTCTGTTTTTAGACCCACAACATGTACCTCAGTGATTTTGTACTGAGGAATGACCTCTTCCTCATGTTTCTCCTCCTTGGTCAATGGTTTGCTTTCAGTCTCAACCTCATCTTCTTGTTCACTGTTTCCCTTTTCTGAAACAGTGCTGTATATTTTAGGTTTCGGGGGAACAAAAACTCGCTCAACTTGAATTAAAGCAAGCATTGGCGTGCCCACTGGCTCATAGTTCCTTAAGGGATTCCGGAGCTGTACCATCAGAGCAACAGTGAAGTTATTCCCCAACAATCCCCACTTTCTACCAGATTTTTTCCTACCTCTCTTGTCTTCCTTCCACTCACCACAAATCAAGTCCATTGAATTAGCATGATGGGCTGCCAGAATCTTCGATGTTCGATCACTGTCCTGATCTTCCTCATCAATTATGCCTGAATCAAGCTTCATCCACTCATCTAGTGTTATAGACAAACCCATTAAGCCATCTACATCGTGCCCGCTGTCTTTAATGTCCAAAAGCTGTAATCCAGCTGTGCCTTCCAGACCTAGAGACCAGCTATTGTCGGCTCCTTTTCCTTCCAATGCTGAAATTTCTCCGATAGACTGGGGGCTAACATTTGAAGGTGCTTCTTCATCAGACATGCCTGTCTGTATTCTCAACCCCTCAATTGAAAGGGCTTCAATCTTATCCATTGCCATTGGAGCTAGATCCTCCAGTGAAACATATTCAGATATCATTTCCCCAGTGCTGGAGGAAGCTAGAGACATGCCATTACCTTTCTTCCTCCTCCCAGAGACATTATGAGAAGCAGCCAACCCTGTTTCTGGATAATGATTTTCTAATAAGTCATTCCTGTACAAACCATAGGAGAAAATTTTAATACAGGCATCAGAAGATTCTAAAACAAGGGGGGGTTACAAAAGAAATTAAACTGAAGAGAAACAGATGATAAAACTCTCAGACCTTTCACAAGAATCCAGAGCAGTTGCAGAATCCCAGGCTATCTGTTGCATTGTCTTACCAGTGATATCTTCTAGCGGCATCAGCTTGCTTGCTTGCCTTGATAGTTTTTCAATGCCCACTGAAGCTAATCGCTGCAATATCTCCATGATCCCAGAACCCATTTCTGCAGGAACCACAATGGGGCTGGACACCTGCATGATCAAGTTCTCTTTGTTCTTTGCGTTCCTAAACATCAAAGGGTTCATGGACCGCAAAAAACCTCCATCTTTTGTTTGAACAATAGGACCCAAGCCCTCACCAAGCAGTGGCAACTCAAGTGGCTCTTCCGGAGGGAGGTCGATGGGACTACCAAATCCACCGCCGCTCCCAGGCGGAGAGCAATGAAAGGCCTCTTCGTTCAAGCCCCATGCATGCATCAAAGCTTCTGTTTCTGCATCTTCCAGCATTTTAGCCCTGGATTTCATGTTGTTCATTGCCAGTTCCGCGTTCTGAAGCTCTGTCTCAGCTTCTTGAATAATTACTGAGAGATCAAGACCATCTGAAAGTTCATCCCAATAGGGCTGCTTCTCCATTCCAGCATCAAGACCAAAGATATTTTCACCTGAAGCTAGTGATTCCTTCTCAAATTGCTTCCACAACCGCTCCCTTGGTGAATCTGGATCACTGTCCGAACTCAATCCGAAAGGACTATGCTCTATACCTAGCATGCTTAAGAATTCACTGGCAACAGACTCCGTGACAGCATCTAAGCTACGGGACCTGCTCAGCAAATTTGCCATCTTGTAGTTAGACTTAATGTCCCCATGACTCAGTTGCTTGGTTGGTTTGCCTTGGATATCTGGAGACTCAAATTCCCCTAATTCAAGAACCGAGAGCTCACCAAAGATAGAATCTAGGTCTTGCACCGGTGGATCCACAGCCAACAATGTGCCCTCTTGTGGACTATAGATGTCATGCTCAGCTTCTTCCGCATCGGGTTCATGTATCTTCATATCTGACCCTTCTTCCATTTTGGCCTCACCAGTCAACAATGAAGCATCATGCAGATTATGGCTTTCCTGCTGAGCCATTTCCGCAACTGGTTCTTCTGGTTTCGCATCCAGTCCTTCCTTTCTGGCCTCACCCACTTCGTCATCACCAGCAGACTCGTCAATCTCAATGTCACCACTGGTTTTGCAAGTCCGGTCTTTTGATACAATCTCTACCCCGTGTTCGATCACCATGAATTTGGGCTCATCGCACTCCCGTTCATCACTTCCTTTGACAGCCTCCGGCAATATACATGGCTTCGGCAGATGCGACTCCACCTCAATTCCGTCCAAGAGCTGAGGCTCTTCCTCAGTTCCTTCCAAGAGCTCTGATACTAAGCAAGTCCTCAACTCTGTAGATTGAATCTGTTCCACAATGATCTGAAGCTCTCGCTTTGCATCAGCATCCAAAGTTGGAAGTTCCTTAGAGTCATTGGACTTCTCTGGCTTCGCTTGCCTCTCAAAATTAGCCAAGGCCAAGGCATCTGACTTGGAGCTCGGTAAGACCTCATGAAGTACCTTAACATCCTTCACTGACTGGCACCGGCCATGATGTTGAAGCCGGCTTCCCGCAGGAGCCATCGGGCCCTGCCAATTGACCTTATCGAGCCCTCCTTCCTCCAAATTCAACATTCTGGACCCCTCCCTCTCTCGTGCATCCACAGAATTATTTCCCACCAGTGAGAACCCAAAGCTGACATTGAGGGATGCTCCCCTTGCCTTACCCGAAAGCCGGTAGCTCGTGCTCCACTTGCCGAACGCCTTCTCCGCATCCTCGAGCTCCTCGAGTGTGGCTGGCAGCACGCGGGTGAGGTCCACCAGGTGGCGCCCGAGGTCCAGCCCAGGGGCGCCGACCGTGAGAGCGGGGTAGATCAGGAAGTGCCGCGCCTCATACTTGGCCGTGCCGCCCGGCCCGCTGCGGGCGCCGTGCACGGAGCAGCGGTAGGTGAGGCTTTCCCCAAACAGAGCAGCGCCATGGAGGACGCGGGCCGGGCGAGTGGCGGCGGCGGAGGAGACGGGGTCGGTGGTGCGGCGCCAGTACACAGCGAGCGAGGCACCAGCGAGGGCCGCCGGGAGGCCCTCGATAGAATGGACATGGAGGGAAAAGCAGCAGTCGAAGCGGCGGTGGCCGCCGATGTGGGAGAGGGCCTTCTTGATAGGGTTCCAGCCCCAAAGGGACGAAGACCCGGGCTTCTTCTTATCCTTCTGCTTGTCGGAGGAGGAGGGCTTGGGATTGGAGGGGGCCTTGAGGTGAGATCGGCCGGCGGAGATGGACCGGCGGTCGTCGGAGGAAGACCGTGGGTGTCGGGGCTGCTTGGGGTCGACGGATAGGGCTTTGCTGAGGGCTTCGATCTCGTGAAGGAAGCGAGCGTTGCCCTGTTGGTCGCTCCCGCCGCTGCTGCCGGGTTTGCCCTTGCCGAAGGTGGGCTTCCCAATCATCGCCCCCCTTTCTTCTACGCCGCAACTGGAGCTACAAGAGGAGGGCAGGCGATGGAAGATTGCTTACAGATCTCTGTCTTCTTCCATCTCCTTGCCACGACCTTTAGGGCGACGCAGATGGGTTTCCTTCTTCCTTTGCCTTCCTCTTCTTCGTCGTTTGATGGTTGGGAGATGGGGTTGGGTTGTAAGTTAAGGTAACGTGGACCAGCGTTAATCGGACCATATTAAGGCGGAGGCGTATATGCTTTACTGTACTTTCCGTAAGTCGGTTTGCTTCCAATTTTGAACCAGCATCTCAACATGGGACACGACGTCCCACATAAGAACCAATCACAAGACAGGTGAATCACGAGTACGTAATCAATGAGTGGAAAAGCAATGCCATGGGTGCCATCATGAGGCGATCGGGTCTCTTCAGCCGCTGGATACGGATCTCTTCCGCTGCAAGATTCGTGCGTCTCCGATGAGACGGGGTGGGTGGGTGAAGTTGATGAGGGATTAACCCACATTAATTCGTCCTCTTGTCCGAACTCGGGTAATGTTGATGATGATGAGAGTTGTTATCGCAATTAACAGTAACAATAATAACGCTAAGTTGGGGGGTGAAGGGAGCAGACATTTGGGGGAAGGTAGGAGGGAAACGCTCTGGGAATCGAATTACGGAATCGAAGAGTTTGAATTCGAATGCGCAGTTGGGTGGCAGCGCAACGTGTCGCCGGCCGTTTGTCATCTTGTGGGCGCGCCGCCCCTGTGCACTGGACCATGTCACGTGTTCCTCGCGAGAAATAATAATTCCAGATGGAACAGCAGCAGCCGTGTTTATTATTATTATTATTATTATTATTATTATTATTATTATTATTATTATTTGCTACTACTAATAAGTTCAATTAATTCAATTGAACTTATTATTATTTTGTATCAATTAATTCAATAATTGTAAGAGTCCGATTACTTATAAAACATGTATCTAATACGGTACATGTTACGAATCGATTTATAATTTAAAATATTACAAATAAATTAATTAATCAAAATTAGATTTGGAACTCCATTTCATCCTTTCATATATGAATTATACTAATATGTATAACCATCATCTTCTTTCTGACCTATTTCATAATATCAACTAATTAAGTCTTCATCATTTATCTTATAGTTGCTGGTGTCAACTAAGTCTCTCTTCTATCTTAGTTTCAATTGCAAGCATCAACTATAATATAAATTAAGCTGGCATGCAATTGCTATTTGTGGCATTTACATCTTTGTAATAACTACATGTAAGTAGTACTTTTAGTTACAGGTTAAATTACATATTCTAATAACCAAAAGTTTGTAGCAAGAAGTGTTATCAAGCAAACATCACACACTCTTTTAAGTTTCCTAGCACTTGAAGAAAGGAATAGATGAAAGGAGGAAAAGACAATAGATGATAGCAACTCCTAGATTGTTCTGGTAATCAAAACTACTTATAGTACAGTAACATGACTGAACAAAGTACAAACTGTGGAAACCACTTTTTGCCTGTAAAACTTAATACGATGATATTGACCCTCCCCAGATTCAAGTGAGCCTCATGCAATGGACCTTCCCCTTTTTACTAGATCCACCACTTGATCTAGTTCTTGGTTGATGTGTTCATCTCAAATTTCTTCTTCTTGGTTGATGTGTTCATCCCCTTTTTACTATAGTTATGTAAAATCCACCTGGTAGACTGGCAATGCATGACAACAGAATGAAGCTCGCATCGTTCCATGTGGTCATGGATACTTGGAAGATTCGGAGGATAGCATGTATCTGATAGGACATGAAGGAACCGCAAGGGCCATGGTTGCCACCGCGAACACAGCTTGGATCAAAATATAAGTGATGGATCGGTTCTGATCACCTAGTGTATTTGCCTCTTGAGCCTTCTTTGAGAGTTCCCTGCATCATCCACATAAGAACTCTTCAATAAGACTAAAAGTATGATCCTCCGGAGTTACGAAAACAAATGCACTGACACTGCACATGGAAGATAGTTATGCTCTACGTTCTACAAGCGACTCGCTACATTTAAATCCATCAGATACTTCTTGAGCAATAGATGTCGACCACATTACCCATCCATAAAAGTTAAATACTTTTTTTTACTATGGGGGTTCTTTGTTTCAGCATTGCATAGTGTAATGTGCGATTGAGCAAGCTGAAGTATCAAACATCAAGGAGCCTGTGATCTCCCTCAAGTTGAAAAAGCAATTGGTTATTCGAAGGTAAGATAATTCTCAAGGGCTATTAAGGTATGCAAGGAACCCAGATCACCAATTGAAGTTCTACTGGTTTGAGCCAAATAAAATCTGCTGAAGTTAAATAAAAGTGTAACCCATTACTATTATTTGACCATAAAAGCGTTATGAACAGTAGGTAAACTATCCATCTATCCATAATACTAAGTCGTAAAAGTAGGTAAACTATGCCTCCAGCTTCAGCTTTCAACATTTCATACTATATATCAGATATCTTGTCAGATATCATGAAATTTTACAGCTTCAAATAAAGATCATGGTTTTTGTTATTCATTTTTGTTAATGTTAACAAGCAATAAAAGAAACAGCTATATGCCATCAAGTAGATAGCTGACTCACAGGGTAATAGATGTACAAGTAACACTAAAGTTGAAATAAACACCAGGCTATTCTGCCAAACAATCAATGCCAAGCAGGTGGCCCCTGGAGGAAGTTGGATATAAGCTACTTATGTTTTCCAACATGTTCCAAGGAAATGAGGGGAATGGAGACACAATTATCCTTTAGCAAAAGAAAAGCAAACCAATAAAAGGTTTCAATCTTTTGAAAGCAGAGTAGGATTGCTAGGAAGAATGTAATTGGCATGGTAGCAGATATCAATAGAAGATGGAATCGGTTATGTGCTATCTTTTTCTTGTTTCAATAACTATAGCCTCTGAAATGGACAGACGCCCACAGACTCTAGTAAAAAAGAGCACAACCGAAGCAAGCAGAAACATTTGTGTTACTTTGATCCTTTGACTAATGAATTTGACTGGGATAAGTATATCTTAATAACAAACACAAAATTCTCATGACACAGTGAACAAGAACAATAAACTTTGAACAGAACTAATAAAGATACACATACAGGGTATATGGACAGAACACAAAACCAAGCAATAGAAGATGGAATCGGTTGTGTGTTATCTTTTTCTTGTTTCAATAACTATAGCCTCTGAAATGGACATTCACATAAAGGTCTCATAATTTCTACTGATTTTGTTGTCACTTTGGTGTGAAGTCTCCTCCTAGGGTTCACTTCTGATGCAAAGCAACATAAGGAGTCACAGCCAGGGCTTTGTCATGCTACAGCTTGAAGCAAGCTCACACCAATCCTCGGTTTCTTAAGGCTTCGAGAATAACTCGTTAACACTAAAATAAATCAAAATGCACCAAATCTAAAGAATTCCGAACAAATGTTACCTGAAAACATCCAAGTGTATCCTTAATCTTCACTGATTTCTTCGACAACATCTCCTTCGTCTGAACCGGCTGCTACGATGGCATGGAATCTCCGACCCATGAGCCACTCTCAGATCGACAAGAATATATATAGAGGAAACGCACATGCCTCGGATTGATCCGCGACTCGATGCCTCGCGCCACCGATTCCCACCTCGCCTTCCGCCGTCCCGTGTAATACGATTGATCCCTCTCTTTCTCCGTTCTTTTGGAGAGTGAGAGAGAGAGAGAGAGGGAGAGGAGGGCTAAAATTACTGGGCGCCAAAGAGAAAGCAATAAAATGATCGCAACCGTCAATCTTAACACAAGTGTGAGATTGACGGTTGACATCATTCTCGTCAGGCCTCTTGATAACGAGGACCGCAAATAGTGAAGAAGAGCATCACTTCTCCACTCATCCGCGGTTACCCTATTTCTTACCTGCATCATCTAATTGTGGGCCCTATGGAAAATATTCTTTGGTCAAATTTTCACCATCATTTAATTATTTTAGTGGGTCAGTGGTCTCCATATCTAAGATATTTCTCATCAAGAACTTTATATAATTAAGCGGACTAGTTCATCAGTTTTACCTAATAGAAAATCCATTTAGTTCTAATTTAGGAGAGTCTCACCCGTTTTATAGAAGAATTAAATCTTAATTCTTAATTTTTTTCTTAAAATATTATTAATAATAATGATTATCGTAATTCAAGAAATCTTAAAATACTTATCAATCCCACTTACTAAGAGTTCCTTTAAACATAGCTGCCAAACTGATTATGTACATGAATTATCAGCTCAAAACTTCACCTAAGCTGAGTCTCATTGTCGCTGCTGGTCTGGATTCGAGGAGTTTGACATGATCGAGGCAGCTGTGGCGGCTAATTTTTCTTGTGGTTGGAGATCGTGGATTGAGCCTTCCCTGTCGCCACCAGTTCCACCTAGGTATGATGCAATTGCAGCTGCTACTGCAGACTGGAAGCTCGGGTGGGTTGTAATCGCCCCGGCAATCATTTGTGTCAGTGAATGATGTTGTTGGTTTGGGAGGGGTGGAGCTGCGTTAGTCGTCGTCTTCGGCTGAGTTCCATGGCTTGTGCATCCACTGCTCCATGGTGAGTAGCTTGAGTTCAAGGAACAGCTCGGAGAGAGCTCGACTTGGGGTGCAGTCGCGGGTGCAGTGAGATCCAAAGTGATCGTAGGACGGGAAGTCGAGGAATAGAACGGCAGATTCGGAGAGCAAAACTGCGACATGCTAATGGTGGGAGAGGATGAGAAGGATGAACCAGAGATGAGCATGCTTGCAGCTGCCGACGTCGTCGAAGCCATGGCGGTGGCGGAGGCCGGAAGTGGGTGGTTGTGGGTTCCTTCGTAGGTGGTGATCAGTATGGCCATATCGTCAGCGCATCTTTGCACCTGACAAAGAAGAAGAAGAAGAAACACTATCAACAATCCAAATGTATATGGATCCATGGACAGATCTTTGAAGAGATTAAAGGGTGAGAGAGGACCTGCTTCCTCACCGGGCACCCTGGTGAAACAGTGCAACGATAGTATGCACGAGGACATGGATTTCCTTTGGCTATCTTCTGCCCATACTTCCTCCATTGGCATCCATCAATCATCTGGAGATGAAGGCTAAGTCTTGCACTGAACCCCATATATATATATATATATATATATATATATATATATATATAGAGAGAGAGAGAGAGAGAGAGAGAGAGAGAGAGAGAGAGAGAGAGAGATTTTAGGAGTTTGATTGCTTACTGTTGGGCCATCACATCTTGCTCTCACTGAAACCCTAGCTCTCTTGGCGGTGGGTAGGGGTGACACTTCTTCGAAGCTGTTGTATGGATCTACAGCTGGTGGAGGTTTGGCTTGCCAGCCATTGACTCCTTCCAAGTTGCAGTCCAATCCAAGAGAGAGACCTTCTTCAAGTTCACCATAGAACTTGTAGCAGTGGCTGTGTAAATCTTTTGCCTTCTCTTCTTCTCTGAGCCTACAGCTTACACTTGTTCCAAGGCTGAGAGAAACAAGATCAGAATCCTCAGCATCAGGATGAGAAGAAAGCTCAAATGTCTCCTTCACTTGTTCTTGCTTTGCTACTCCAAAGAAATGTATTTGGTTGCTGCGATTGCAGTTTGTCGAACTTGGTTCCAGAAATATTTTCTCTTTGGTACTGAATTCAGTATAATCCTCCTGTAATCACAACAATCAATGGAATTTGTATGAAAGTTATAGATAATTATTGGCAGACAATATTGTTGAATTAATTTGGAATCAATTTAATTAGATAGGTGAACACTAAATCGGCTCTTATGCAGTGATTCTGACAATATCATTAGTATGGAAATGATCTTAGTTCATTGAACTATGGATAATACAAATTCCAGATTGCTAATAACTTTGTCTTGTACATGTTCAATAGAAAAAGCACAACTGTAACATCCTGTTGGTCATATGAGACTTGTAGAACATTTGAAGAGAGAGAGAGAGACAAAAGCTCACTTGGATTGTGATTGTATCATTTTAAATGCAGATCTAAAGTTCACCAACCTCATTCATTTCATACAACTGTTCATCAAAGGGCATATGTAGTTGTGAGGTAAACCCATGCTATTATTTGTTTGTAGCAATGCTAGTTTGAGCAGATGTATCTAAATTCTTCTTGCTTTCACACAGAGAAGAAGTCCACAAAATCTTTGTTTTTGTTGAGTTCATACAAAATAGAAAGATATTATGACATGATAAATCTAATTTTTTGGTAGCTGATTGATTACCTGACTGCTGCAGGGAGAGGTTGGCTTTGATGGATTGCTGTTCCAGATTTCTGCTTCGACATCAAACTGCAAGAACATAAGATCTTTAAGCTCTATGTTTTCCTGTTTTTTCTTTTCACTTGAAACAATCAATCTGTAAGTTCTGCAATTGAGAACTCAGTCTCGAAACAAAGAACCCTAATTTACACGTAGTGCAAGAAAATAACAGAGAAAGAAGAGGCTGTACATCTCTTCTGTCACCAGCACCTTCGACCTTCGCCTTCTCCATTGCCACACCCCTATTGATCGTTGTTACTCCTCTCGGAACAGGCAAAGACTCCATCTCCTTCCTCCTCTTTCACAGCAGCTCTCCTTGCTGCCGGATATCCTCGCCAATTCCTCCTCATATAAAGGCAAATAATAGCCTACTGTTTTGGACTTGGAAATCTACCCCCTGGTCCTTATCTCTTCAAGCTTCAGAAACGTCAACAGCCCGAAGTGCACTGCAAGAAGGAAAAGAAGAATGGATTTCAACGTCATGCTGAGTGCTCACAGCCGCAGTAGCCTTCGTCTCCTTTGGACTTTCTGCACGACTCTGATTACTAATTGATATGTAGAGTTTAAAGCGATACTTTGACTTTAAGCCACTTCGATTAATGTGGTAAAGAAAATTACTACTACTACTAGTACTTTCTAGATAGGTGTTTTGCACCTAATGTTGTCATGAACATACCTCCTACTCTTTGTTGGTTCTTGTGTTTGTGATGATTGAACCCTAACCACACTTCTCTCGGAAGGGAAAAGATTGCCCTAACGTGAATGGAAGGAATAATTGTGGTCAAAAGAGAAGGAAGACATCACACACTAATTAGCTGTGGTTGGCCAATTTGCTGGGAGACTGCATATTGTACAGTCAGGTTGAATTGTTGAAGGTTGACAATGGTGCATTCTGTGACAACAACAGGAGACAGATTCTAAGTGATTTCAACGTTGACTAAGTTGAGCCTCTTTTTCTGAATTCCTGCGTTTGAACGTGGATCATCTCAGCTCTTCACTACTTCTTTTCTCACTTGCTTTGTTCTTCTTGCAACTCTTTGGTTCAAAAGTCAACGCAGAGTTCTCTGCATGGTTTCTTCTCAACATTAGTCACTGATTGGATTGGATTGTAAGCGATAGAATACTCTTTTTTTTTGTGATTTTTTTGAAGAAAAAAAAAAATATTTTTTTGGGAAAGTGCTCATATTTTTAGAATTCTCTAATAATGTCTTTTTGTTCTAATATTTAAAATATCCTCACCTATTTGCTCCTTTTCTTCCTCTTTTCCTATAGACGAAATCACTCGAAATATTCCCACTTACTTGCTCCTTTTCTTCCCCTTTTCGTAGATTTGAATCGGTCCAATTATAATGTTTTTACACCATGTCACAATGTTTCTAAGAATATAAAAAAAAAATCGTAACACGGTATGAAAATATTAAATAATGTTTTCGTATGTTATTGAAAACATTATACATAGTATAAAAATATTATAATAAAAAAAAGTAGGTAATCAATTGTAAAATCAAAGATATTCCAAATATTAGATAAAAATAGGAGAATTGATCCCTTTTTTGTTGCTACAGTGTATGAATCCACCAAGAAAATAACTATGTCATACACTTCTCATGCCATTGCTAAACCAAACTCTTTGATATTTTTCTGACCTTAAGATAAAAATTATTGCTAGTGATACGTATAAACTATTGTCACATTGTAGTTTAGACAAAACTTATACATATCAGCGGAGACAAAGACGATAAAACTCAACTGGAATACCACCAAAAATAGACGGTCAACTTCTTGCCACCAATTAAATATAAAAGAAATATGATGAAAATTTCAGTGGAGATTCTTATGTTGGTGCTATGCTTGTCTTTTATGCAATTATATTCGATATCCACAATTAAACTTGGCCTCTATTAAAGTATTCCATCTGACATTGCAATTGTTTTAAGGGGTCTTAGAGTTTATGCTTGATGCTTGGCAATGGTTATCCTTATCTTTCCCTACATCCATAGAATTAATCTTGGTCTTTATAGAGTTGTCTTGGTCTTTATATCTTATCTTCAATAATTTCATGTATGGTGTGTGGCAAAAAGGCTAATAATTATGGCTAAACTGTCAAAAAGGGAGTTAATTTGTGAGCCTTAGATTCTCTCTTTCTTTTATGTGTGTGTGTGTGTGTGTGTGAGAGAGAGAGAGAGAGAGAGAGAGAGAGAGAGATATGATGACTAAATGAAAGTTAAGAGTTCAGTTCATGAGAAGAAAATTAAAAGGGTAGCTTAGTGCATGAGACTATATGCTGAGATGATGACTTCCCTAGTAAGTATTTTCATAGACCTTGTTTTCCACAATCAATGATTATATTTTGACAACATGTGATAGTGAAGGTCCATAAATGTGTCTGCTGGTCCCAACTAACCATACAGTCAAAGTCAAAAGTCAAATAGTAATAAGTTGACTATGATAAATTTGCCATATATATATATATATATATATATATATATATATATATATATATATATATATATATATATATATATATATATATATATATATATATATAGGGCTATTGGGCAAGCGTAAAAATTTAAATATGAGATTATCTTTAAAGGTTTAACTGGAAAATTTGCTCACTATAGTAAACCCTTTTAGGAAAAATTAAATTATTAAAATCGATTGAAGTCTAAGGTTGAGATAAGAAAAAGAAAGGATTTTCACGTTGACGAAGGAGTAATTAAATTTTGAGGTAGATTATATATACCAAAATAATTTGATATAAAGTAAGAAATTTTAACAGAGATACACTCATTTTTATACTTAATGCATCCTAGAATAACCAAGATATACAGGGATTTGAAAAAGCGCTACTAGTAACTAGGAATGAAGAGAGATATCATCTAATTTATTTAAAGGTGTCTCACATGTTAACAAATCAAAATAAAAACATCAGAGACTAGCAAATACCTTAAATCGATTGTGAATACTCCAATGAAAATGGGAAGAGGTCAATATGAATTTTCTCCTGTGTCGTCGGTCTAAAACCAGTAAAAAACATGATAAAATTTGGATCATCGTGGATAGTTTAACCAAAACAGCCCACTTTCTATCTATTTGGATCATTGTGGAAAGTAGGAAAAAAAAAAGTTTAACTTCTTATTTGCAAATCTAAGATGAGATACTTCAACATCCTAACTATGACATCCAAGATATCATCTATCCTTTAAAGTTTTCAATATTCGTATTAAAAATTTTTCTGCATTATAATTTATTTTAACAAAAACCCCCCTCACTAAAACAAGATTTGAGAGACCTAATTGAGTTATTTAAGACTAGATGGTGATTCCATAGGCTTGAAATGAGAAATTAAAAGCAAATATCTACTATTTGTTTTGATTTCTTTAGTTATTGTGAAGAATACAGGAGATGGGAACAGTGTGGTAGTGTTTATATAGAACATGAGAAACCAATAACTGGAAGTTAAAGTGGAGTACGTGAGACTGCGCATGGCTTCTGCATGCTTGCTGGCCTCATCTGCTGCTTGACCTCAGCTTTAAGGACACGTAGAACCCAATGGAGAAGCCTACAGCTGCAGCAGCAATGACGTTCCTGTTCTTGTTGAAGCTCTCCACCAGCTTATCCACCACTTGAGAGTCGACCCACTCCTCCATCCCCTTCATCCTCTTCATCCAACTCACACCTTCCTTTCTGCCATCTTTGTTAGTGCAGCAACTCTTGGGCTTCTCTCCACTCTCCGTTCTACTCTTTGCCTTCTCTTCTTCCTGTTTCCTGTCACCACCTGCTGGTATTCCCATGGGGAAATGTCTTTCCTTGATCCCAACACCGTCTATTGGCTTCTCGACGGCCTTGTGCTGACCACTCTCTGGCTTCTCTTGCAGGATGGGCTCTTCCTCTTTCTTCTTCTTATCTTCTTCCTGTGAGATACCCACCTGAGTTGATTCTGTTTCTTGTGTCTTCTTCTTTGGCATGATGACGGAAAGCCAGCCATCTTGGAACCTCCCACCGACCCTTTCGAGGTCGGCATCTTGAGGAACGTCGAAATCACGCTCAAAACGCTCCACCGTAGCCTGACCCACACGCCTCCTGCCCTTCACCTTCAGCTTCCTGGAGTCGTCGTCAACACGGATCTTGATGTCTTCCGCCTTAAAACCTATGTTTTCATGCACGAAAGATGTATGAGATAATGCATGAATAATTTTTTTGATGGCTAAAACCCATATGAATCTCTTCTCGTCATTGCCATTCTACCTGGAAGAAGGATACGGAGGATATGATTATGAGCGGTCTCATTCCACTCGGTGGGTGGCTGCAGATCCTGGTAAACCAGCTGCTTGGGCTGTCCTCTCGAGCCATCCATGGAAATTGATAGAGAGAAGATGAACTGCTGGTGTCGTGTGCAGCATGCTTGGAGGCCGGCTGCTCTATTTATAGTACACCTCTTCTTTCTCGGTTCGTTGCGGTGGCTTTGCATGGCGTCGCGGTCATTCCAAACCTTTCCTTGGGATGCCTTATCTTCCCTTACATGAAAGGAAACGTAAAGAATCCTTCGCTCTTCCTTGGCTAAATGGATGCCCTTTTTTTGTGCTTTCCTACGTTCTTGTGCGGCTCGGCTTGCAGACATGTCCGGTCTTCTATTTGCTTGCCCAACAATGCATTGTTTCCCATGTGTATGTATATGCATATCTGAGAAGCTGTAGACATCACTGTTTGATGTCAAATGCCCTGCAAGTATAAAGCTGAGACTGCTCTATTTCTGAATCCTTCGAGTCGAAGCAAGTCTTCTGTTGCACTCTACCTCAAAGAACTGGATCACTCACCACAACATGGAACAGTTATAGTATCTCAACAATCCATTCCTCTCTCTCTCTCTCTCTCTCTCTCTTAGTGAGTCAAGAAGCTTTCTTGATTTCTTGCCATTTTTCTGTTTCTGCTAGTGATGGTTGCAAGTCTTGGGAAGCTCTTGGTATTGTCAGGCTGCCATCTGCTGCACAACTGGTGGATCCACTGGGTGGCTCCTTTTCACCACAATTTTATATCAATTCTTCTGTACACCATATGATAGTATCTCTCTACCCTGACCCACTTGTCTTTGGCATATGACTCTGTGGTTCCAGTGATCAGTTGCCAGACACTGAAATCATCCAATTATAATGCAACTCAAATTCCAGATGTAACTGCAGCATAATCTTAATGTTGATTGACTTCATCATTAAAACATTGAATAGATTATAGCATATAAGAAGCAGCACTGAAGACTAGTACCTGGCGATGGTTACCTACTATTGAGAAGAGAGGTACAAAAGAAACCTTCCACTAACCAGCTCAGGTGGAGGCCATTGGGCACTGCTTTGTCCACAGGTTGGTGTGCCTTGTCCCTTTCTTGGTGATGGACAGGATTGAGAGTATCTTCTTTTGTGGAGGAGCAAGTGGCATTGGAGATGTGGTGAGCTTTTCTACTTGGTTGGCACATCACATGATATGCTTCATTGGAATCTTGGACTGTCACTATCAGTAAGAATGAGCTATTTAATTGACCAAAATGATGAGCATTGGGTAAAGAGATTTTACACACACACAAGTATATATATATATATATATATATATATATATATATATATATATATATATATATATATATATATATTCTCCTGTTAACATCCATCCAAAAATCCTTATATTAATCAATACTAGTCACAGATAAAATAGCTAATCTGAGATAAGAAAAGAATATAAAACATCTAAAATGCTTATTCTTGATGGATTTTAAAAAGACATTAATGCCAACACTCAACTGACAAAGGTTAATTAGAAAAACATAAGTATGCACCGTTTTTTAAGGAAAATATATGCAAGTTTTTTGTCCCAAGAATAAAATGGGAATTAGCTCCGGCCATCTTCTGCAAATAAATCAAGGCTCTTTGATGAGTTTTTTTTTCTTCTGTTTCATGCCTTGGGTTTTTCTTTTTATTTTTATGGGCAAAACTAGGAAAGAAACAATTGACCAGCCCGGTTGGTATCCACCTTCCGACCAAATAATTCGGTCGTCACGGTGAACCATTCTCCGGTCTCCATCATTGGGTCCATCACCATGACGGTGCCTGTCATAGAGGTCCCATCTTATCTGTCAACGTACAATTCCAACTCTGACCGTAGACCAGCTGGTCTGGCTCGGGTCATTTCTGATTTGAATCGATGTACTTACCGTTCAAACTTCGATATGAGTACGAGGAATCTGATTCATTAGTAGTAACACGAAGATTTAGCTCATCAAAACAATGGTTAATATACACAGAAATATGCATAGAAAAATTGTGGTGTTACAAAGCTGGACCTGTTGCAATGTTCAGCAACCCAAGATCTTCCACAGCTCGAACCTGTTCCTCGCGCCTGAGGAAGACACGTAAATAAGCAATAAGAGATCGATAAGAGAGAGGACAGATTCGATGGCACAACCCATGAGACAAGACTTGATTCTTTTAGAGCTATCCAACAGGTTGTCCGATATCACATCATCACCAACATATGCAGGTCTTAGTGTGCACACATAGAAGTACTAAACTCCAATGACGGAGAGAAACTAAAAAAAATCCTCAGCCATGCATTTGGAAGAGATAATATTACCTTGGGATGATACGTGTTCAAATGTTCTGTAATAGGATCTAATATCTAGTCGACATCAACTTTGACAAACACCAGGGAACATAAATGGAAAGAGATGCATACCCACTCGGCGAGAAGGCCAGAGATTTGTGTGGTACCTGACACAATCTACTCCTTGAAAGCATGATTCATACTTGGGCGTGGCTTTGATGCTTTCTCCCATTGGTCCTTGTGCCTTCCTGCTCCTCCATGTCCTCCATGCAAGTGTGCAGAGCAAGCAGCCACCAGCGACCCGCCGCCCCGCTTTTCTCTCTGTAAAAGCCAAGATGATAACATTAAGATGCCATTCCAGTAACAATAATACATGCCAATGCACAATGTTGTATACAGAGGAATAAAGCAGTTGATAATTGAGTTCATAATTGTTTATGTTGCTGCTGTTTGCAAATCCTTGCTCTTTAGTATGCATTTATGGGGAGTCGATTATATCAAACCTCAATCTATGGCAACTAGTTAACAGCTTAGAGAACTGGTTGTCTGCTGCCTATAATCTATGTCTAATGCTAAGTGGAAGATTAGCAGGACTCAAATAATTCAGTGTTCTGGCCAGATCAGTGCACATGACTAGAAGAGATAAACTCATACCCCTTGTTCTGATGCATTAGATCTGAATCTATACCGTGCAGAATCTTAATCAGTGACTGTATAATAAAAAAAACATGCCAAAGAAAATAAGGGAACATACACTTTTCCATGTAAACCCATTTTTTATAAATATTATAGAACATACCCTTGTCCAGATGCCTTCTAACCCGATATATGAAAGGATGCATGAATGCAGCATAGAGTTAGAAGCAGGCAACAAAGTTTATCAAATCTTTACATGTGAAGATACATGAAATTATTCCTCTCTGAACTTGTGAAAGTATATCCGAGTAACAAAGAAAACATTCTAGAGCAAATATTATAAAGAAAAAACTACTAATATTTTCGGATCAGCCAAACATACGCAACTGATTATTGGGAGACACTTAGGTAATTGATGGCACCCATGAGAAGGATTGAAGACACAAGTTGCCTCCAATGACGAAGAGGTGTATAGCTCAAAGGAAAGAAACTACATGGAGGAGATCCAGCAAGGTTGCCCAGGGTCAAATTGCTTCCATCAAGATGCACATGTGTAACTTTCTTCTGCTTGACTAAAATCTCCCGATTCTTTTTTCACTCTTTTGAATAATGTTTTCGTTACCTTTTCTTTTATTGCTTCACATCAGCTTATTTTATGGGTTTTGGTCTGTTGTAGATCAATATCCATTTGCAGTATTGGGTGAGACACAAGCAGTTTTAAATAGCATAATATTTAACAAACAGGCGTGTGTTATTTATAACTCAGTGTAGCTTGTAATGGTTTAATATCCATAAGATATTTGGACAATGGCAAAATCTTTCAACAAGCTTTGACGACATAAAGGTTGGATAAGAAATGGCTAAAGTTACAAAACTTCTACATGGCCGTTTTGATTAGTGAGGACTTAAGTTTCTAGGGTTAAATAACACTTTTGAATAGAATCATTCTATAAGTTCCAAAGCATAACATAAATTAAGGTCTGCAGATTATTTTTTTCAATCCTAACATAGTAGTTATCTCAGTATCTCTTTTGAGAAACAGCCAATGAGAATGGGAAGGCGTAAACAGATATAGATAAAAATACTCACTACACTGTCATACTTTGAAGCATCTAAAGCAAACAAGACAATTTAGTAATTAGGTGAAAGACAAAAGCATTTCTAAAGTGGAACAGGAACTGAAGAAATTTGCTTTGTATGTACAGAATTGTGACAAGATGAGACCATCATGTATGAAAACATTTAATGTAAGAAAACAAGAAACAACAATGTTTTATATACGTACAATGTACTCTAGACTGAAGCTAAAGGGAAAGTTTTTCTCATACCACTGCTACAGACCATATTTGTCCGGGGAGCCTTTGTGAAGGCAATCAGCTCCTTCCTGCAGAAAGATTCTGTCCTCTTGAATTTGTCCCCTTCTCTACTCTTTTGCTTCTCTCCCGTCCGTCAGGGTCATATCCCCCTCACAGCAGCCCCCATTCGAGGCTGCAGGGGCTGAATACATGGTGTTCACAGTTGAACCTGCCTGTATACTCTTCAAAATTGTCATCACCTCTAGCATTGTGGGTCGCCTCAGCGGCCTATCATCGAGGCAGGCACAAGCAATCTTAAGGTGCTCTAATAACTCCAGCTCCAGGTGCGGGTCCTCCTGCAGTAGCTCTGGGTCAAATACATCACTTATTCTGAGCTTTGAGTGCTGCTTCACCCACCCCACCAAATTGTTGTCTCCAAAGTCTGTGGAGCCTGTCGACCGTCTTCCAGTGAGCAGCTCGAGCAAGACAACACCATAGCTGTAAACATCGCCATTGGTGGTGCATCGAAAGCTCTGATAGTATTCGGGTGGGACATAGCCAGGTGTACCTGCTAGTGCAGACACACTCAAGTGTGTGTCCACTGCACTCATCTGTCTCGCCATGCCAAAATCTGAGACCCGGGCTTCCAAGCTGTCATCAAGAAGAACATTGCTGGACTTCATATCTCTGTGAATTATGTGAGGAATGCAGTCATGGTGTAAGAATGCTAAACCTCTGGCTGCCCCCAGAGCAATTATCCTCCTCGCTGCCCAATTCAGCTTGATTTTTACCTTATTGCATTCATGCAACACATCTTCTAGGCTCCCATATTTCATGTACTCATAGACCAAAAGCCGCTCTTCTGCAACTTTGCAGTAGCCCAGAAGGGAAACCAGGTTGCAGTGCTTGATCTTCCCAATGGTCTCCATCTCAGCTGTGAACTCTCGATCACCTTGCCCACTCACATGTTTCAATTTCTTGATGGCAACAACAGTACCATCCTTCAGCTGGGCTCTGTAAACATCACCAAATCCACCAGAACCTATCAGGAAGTCATTGTGGAAGCCATTGGTTGCCTCAACCAGATCCACAAAAGAGAGATTCTTGAGAGGCATCTCAAATGTGGAAAGGTTGATAGCCAATGCATCCTTGGTGGCAGTCAGCTTCCAGTTCAAACTGGTGGTGTTTGAGGGAGATCGGCTATCAAAATAAATGTCCCTTGAGCAGTTACTGTTGTCTTTCTCCTTTCGCCTCTTCTTTGTCTCAATTATGATTATGGCTAGACCAAAAATGCAGAACAGGGAGAAAAGCAATCCCATTGCAATGCTCCCGGCAAGAGAGGCTTGACCATGGTGAGACCTCCCGTGTTGAGTGCTTGATTTAGGCCCAGCAAGGTCCTTGCAAGACGGGAGAGGAAACCCACAGAGGCCTGAATTGTTCTCGTAGCGGTACCGGGGGAAGGTCGCCAGCTGACCTAGTTCAGGAATAGACCCATTGAGCTTATTGTTTGAGAGATCAATCTCGGACAACATTGCAAGGCCGGAGAACGACGGTGGAATCGGCCCCTCAAGAGCATTATGAGAGAGATCCAACCCTGCAGCATACCGCAAGCTCCCCAATTCTGGTGGTATCGGACCAGAGAGCATATTGTGGCCCAAGTTCAAGATCAGAAGGTGGTACATGCTGCCGAACTTTTTGGGGATCTCTCCACTGAGCTGATTGTAAGAGAGATCGAGAAAGAGCATCGAGCCATTATTATTGAAGGTATACTGGGTAATCCCCTTGTAGACCCTCGTGAAGTTACAAAACTGTCGGCTGGGCAATCGATCGAGGTCCTCTGGTCGGATCCCGCCAAACTCGAGTAGATTGCCTGTTCCACGGCATCCACTGGTGCCATCGTTCTTCAGATACACATAAGGCTCACCAGTGACTAAGCCCACCGCAATCTTGCCAGACTGGTCGGCCAGGGCTGGGGGAATCGATCCATTGAGCTGGTTGTTGCTGAGGTCCAGCCATATCAAGCTCCTGCAATCCCCGAGGTCAGGAGGGATCGAACCGGAGAAGGAGTTGTTGCCGAGCTTGAGAATGGCCAAATTGCGAAGCTGGCCAATCCATGAGGGGATCGATCCGCTCAGGCGGTTGCTCGACAGAGAGAGCCAATTCAAGCTAGTGCAATTGACAAGGTTGGCAGGGATCGACCCAGTGAGGTCATTGTTGTCAAGGATGAGGTTCTTGAGGGTTCGGATATTGGAAAGTTCCGGTGGGATCTCACCCTCCAGCAAATTCTGCCACATGATGAGATCACAAAGCGAAGGGAGCAAGCCGAGCGTGGAAGGAATGGCTCCGCCAATGTAATTGAGGCTGACATCCAGGGAGACGAGCTTGGTGCAATTGCTCAGCGACTCTGGGATGCGGCCAGTGAGCTGGTTGTTCTGTAAGTAGAGCGTCTCCAAGCCGAAGATTGGGCTCGGGCACAACTCCGAGGGGATCGATCCCGTCAAGGAGTTGGAGCTGAGGTCGAGCACTTCGAGCATCGGCATCTTGGTGATCAAGTCGCCGAGGCTGCCGGTGAGATTGTTGAAGGCGAGCTCAAGGGTCTTGAGATGCGGCATCGAGATGAGGGTTTCAAGGGGTAACTCGCCGGAGAAGTTGTTGTTGGAAAGACTGAGAGAGACCAAGGAAGTGCAGGAGGAGAGGTCGGAGGGGAGGGTACCGGTGAAGTGGTTGGAGGAGAGATTCAAGTAGGTCAAGCTCCGACAGCCACTGAAGACCCCGACGCTGATCTCGCCGGAGAGGCCGCTCATCGAAAGGTCCAGGTGCTGAAGGTAGGAGCAGTTGGGAATGGCCGGAATCCCGTCGGAAAAGCGGTTCCCGGCCAGGTCGAGGCGGCGGACAGAGCCCAGGTTGGAGAGGAGCCACCGGAGTTCGTCCTCTCTGGAGACCTTGTTGAAGGAGAGGTCGAGCGTCTCGATCTCGAACCCGACGACGGCATGACCATCTTTCACTGCAGCAGTCGGCAGAACCCCGACGGAGTTGCCAGAGAGATTGAGCGATCTCAGCCCGGGGCAAGCCGCGGCGAGAGAGGAGATCTCGGCGAGGGAACCCCAGAGGCCGTTGCCGGAGAGATCGATGTCGGAGAGCCTGCCGCCGCACCGGCCACCGTCAAGGGCCCCAGTGAGGTTCACAGCACGTAGGGAGAGGCTTTCGAGGCCACCGAGGGCGAGGATCGAGGACGACACAGCGCGGAAGTCGGCGCCGAGTGAGACGCCCTGCAGCACGACACCTGAGACGCGGCCGCCGGGACTACAGATGACGCCGGAAAAGGAGCAGGGGCCACCGCCGAGGTGGTCCCAGCTGGGGAGCAGCTGAGGGTTGGCGACCGCGGCCTTGAATGACATCAGGAGCTCCAAATCGCCAGCGTCGCCCGACCCGAAGGCGATGCCTAGGAAGCAGAGAAGGCACGCGAGGCAGAAAAAGAAGGCGGAGGAGGAGGAGCGTCGGCGTTCTCGACCCGCCATGGTGCCGGATAGGGTCTCGCTAGGGTTTGGTTTCCGCCATCGGTCACGCTATCCGCACTCGCGCAGGTGCTCAGAGACCAGCAGTCAAACACAGTCGAGAGGAA
The DNA here is from genome assembly GCF_036884655.1 of Musa acuminata AAA Group. Taxonomy (NCBI): domain Eukaryota; kingdom Viridiplantae; phylum Streptophyta; class Magnoliopsida; order Zingiberales; family Musaceae; genus Musa; species Musa acuminata. The sequence goes on from NC_088352.1 coordinate 38,841,641, forward strand.
GTGGACGTGGTATTCTTTCTATATAAAAAAAGAAGAACAACGCTTGGCCACTTTTCTGCGGGCCACCCGTGTGACATACCTGCTTTTTCGGTGGAGGTTGTGTTATGCCTACGCAGTGGGTCCCGCATCGTGATTAGACGGACCGTAAAGGCACCTGTGCGGGACCACGACCGGGGGACTTACACGGCCCGATCCGAAGTCACGTGCGCTCCGAGGAGCCCAGCCCATGTTCGCATGCGCCGATCATGGCCGTTCAAACCGACTCGATCGAGGATTATACGGTGATTCGGAGTTCTGATGAAATTACCCTTAATATTATGGGCCATTATATGATATGTGTTAAGTCCGTGAGGGACGTTTTGGTCATATAAAATAAGGTGGCCAACCATCACCGCGATCTCGACCGTCGGTCTTGGCGGGGAATTGGCGAACCAACGGTGATGAGAAGACTTTAACGGCTAGGGAAAGAATTTAAATATGTCTAATAATTGTTTTTAATTTAAACTAGTGAATAAACGTTTATGAATATATATTTTTTAGAGAAATTTAAGGAATATATATTCATATGCAATAATCTTAATATTTTCATGAATATTTATGTCATCCAAACTTTTCAAAGGTAATTACTTCATATTCAAATTTAACATATCAAATCAAGAAGGATGGGTTGGGATGTCTTACGATCATCTAACTACGATGATAGTAAACAATTAATACTTTTGACTATATATATATATAATCTTAGTAAAAATTATAAAATAATTTAAAATATCTATATAAAGACTTAAAATATGTCAAGAATATTTAATTATCTTATTGAAGATATCAATTAAAAGCTTTATGTCAATCTAATTTTAGATGTTGTTTGTTGAAAAAAAATCTTCAATCTAATTTATAATTATATTTATCTCTCGATAAAACAAGGGATGACGGTATACATGAGAGGGTGTCACGATCAGGCCTGATGGGCTAACTGGCCTATCAACTTCATTTGGTCTAAATCACTAACCAAAATATTTAAACTGAAATTGATAGTAATACACTCATCGTATCCTTATAAATCAATTTTAATTTTATCCCCTCTCGACGTAGAATTAATCAGGAGTTACAACCCCTCCGCACAAGTCCAGACAAGTATTCTTTGACTTGCAGCCTGTTCTGCTGGAATCCAAGAGTACTATATCTGCCAGAAAATTGAGCACAAGGAACCCCACTTTTCAATGCAACAGTTGATGTTTTGTCCAAGAGCAATTCATGAGTCTTGGAAGTTTGTGGAGCTTTCTCCCTCTCCAAAGAGCTCATGGATGAGCATGGAAGCTTCCTTGTTGTAAAAGATCAGTGAAACACTAACATGTCATCTGTAATCTCTGCATAAGATCACAGCATTATGCATTGCTTAGTAACAACACTAATTACTGAAAGGTAACATAATGTAATGGCTTCTTTGGATAGGAACAAGCAATAGGAGTATGCCTTAAATCATAGTCCATTTAAAGCCTTTACAGTCAAATTCTCATAGCAACATATAGGAAATGTTTACCTCTATCAAGACATCAATTCAATATAAAATATTATTTTTTATTCATATCCTAAAATAGTTTTTTCAACTGGATCAATTATAAAAGGTTTATCATATTACAATAATTGATGTCACATTGATTATTCATAATTTTTATTTTATTCTATTATTAACTTAAGCATCAGAGATATCACATCAAGAATCATATTTGACCTTAGTCTTCAACATCGGGTTGAATATTTAAGATTCTCTTAATCGTTTCTAAAGACTTCTTGTCTATGCGAGTTTAAATCAAATCAAGTTAATCAAACTATCATCAATATCACTCATATTTTTTTAATCAAACATTAATATTTAAACATGTGACATGAATGATTTATTAGGCAGCATTGTTACATAAAACCAGAACAAGATATTAACTATCAACTGGTCCACAAAAGAAAAAAAAGAATAAGAGAACCATCAAAATTATACTACACAACATAAAGAATTTTATCTTATTGTGATCCTCAAGCAACATATTTAAGAGTAGGCTGTGCTGAATCTAATCCTGCAAAATTCATTAAAGAATAAGTAAACTGTTGCAAGATCCAATTAGTGTTTGGCATCTCTCCAAGCTACATTGGTAGACTGGAGACCTCTTAGGCCTTGGTGGACTATACAACTATGAGCTGAGGAGTAGCAGTTGACTTTTCCTGCAATGATTCACCATAAACAAATAACTTACTCATGTAGCAATCTTTATCATTATCAGACTTCTAAAGAAGCATGATCAGGTCATTCTTATAGATAGTATCTTGCGTGTTGCAGATGGAAATCAGAAACACTTCATGTTTCCAACCTTCTTCAAGTAGCAGTAAGAATCTCTCTCTCTCTCTCTCTCTCTCTCTCTCTCTCTCTCTCTCTCTCTCTCTCTCTCTCTCTGTCTCTCTGGTAGGGCTACTGCACCAGAAGATGAGCAACAGAGAGGAAGCCATGGTGGATGACGAGAGGAGGAAGCAGAAGCCAGGGTTGATAAGACGAGGGTGGTCGAGTGGCCAGATTAAGAGCTTCGCTGCGCTCTCCAGTAGCCTCCTTCCGGCCTTCGGAGCTGGCGTTGATGGAAACTACCCTGACATCAAGAAATATATCATTGCACCGTATGATCCCCGTTACAGGTCAAGAAGACCACTCTCTCTCTCTCTCTCTCTCTCTCTCATTTCGCTTCCTCCCTTGTTCGTCATCGAGTGTGAAACAAGTTCTTGATTCCTTGGGACAGATGGTGGCAGATGTTTCTGATCGTGCTGGTGTTCTACTCAGCATGGGCGTCGCCGTTGGAGCTGGCGTTTCCACAGGTGAGCTCGGGCTCGCTCCTCGTCGTCGACCTCGTCGTCGACGTGTTCTTCGGCGTCGACATCGTCGTCTCCTTCTCCGTCGCCTACTTCAACAGCTCCACGTACCTCCTCGTAGACGACCGGAGAAAGATAGCAAAGAGGTGCACTTGCGTGCACATAGAATCTGAATCTCCTCATCTTCAAGCTCAACAAGACAGCCATGTCCACCTCTCTCTCTTTCTCTCTCTAATCAAACTGATCATCTCATCTTCTTGTGTGCTACAGATACTTGACACGGCCATGGTTTGTGATGGACGTGGCATCTACCATCCCCTTCCATATCATATACCGAATCATCACCGGTAGAGGGAACGGTGGGTCGGTCTTTGGAGTCGTGAATCTGCTCCGGCTGTGGCGGCTCCGGCGGGCAAGCAAGCTGTTCGCAAGGTAAGCTCTCAATCGTCACTTCCTCTACGTAATATTCTAATCTCCGGTAGGCCATAAACATGAAACTAGGGAATCTTCAGATACAAAGAACAAGTCCTTAGATTTCTCTTGGCAAAATGAAAATCTAACATGATAATACACAAAATCCATTGTGATCTCCTCTGTGGCCTCCATTCATTGATTTGCTTATGATCTCCTGCTGTTCCCTGACAAAACAATGATGGGTAAGTGTTGTGCAAATGATGGACGGCAGAGCTCGTCCAAAAGGAACCTAATTATCTCATAAACTAAACCAAATTCCTTGTCCCATCCATTGTGAACTTGGATTAAAGCATGTCATATGAAGATCACATTATGCAGCAAATCCAATATTTTAGTTCACAATCTACTAATGGCACCAACTGCTGACAGACCTTCATATTCAATGACCAAATGGCCATAAGGTGATGTTTTCATCTCTTTTTTGTTTGACACATGAATATTTCTATCGACGAACAAATATGTTGTATTTTCTTTGATGTTAGAATTACTATTGTCGTTTGAAATAGATTGTTAATTCTCATTCATCTTTCTCGTACCAAATGATGTATTGCAGGCTGGAGAAGGACATTCGATTCAGCTACTTCTGGACAAGATACGTGAAGCTCATCTGCGTAAGCTCATCTGCATGCCACGCATGGAATCCGCATGAGTTGGGGTCTTTTGGGCCACGTTGTCTTCTTCTTCTTCTTCCTGGCGCAGGTGACACTGTTCGCGGTGCACTCATCGGCTTGCGTGTATTACTGGATGGCCATCCACTACCGGGTGAAGGAGAAGACGTGGATCGGCAGCCTGATTCCGGATTTCCAAGAGCGAAGCATATGGCTGGGCTACACCTACGCCGTTTACTGGTCCATCACCACCCTCACAACTGTCGGCTACGGCGACTTGCACGCCTGGAACACCGGCGAGAAGGTGTTCACCATCTTCCTCATGCTCTTCAACATCGGCCTCACCGCCTACCTCATCGGCAACATGACCAACCTCATCGTCCACGCCGCCACCCGCACCTTCCTCATGGTACCCGCCGGTCCTGCTTCCTCTTCATCCTCCCCTGCTGCTCCGTGTCGATCTTTTGATGCTGGCATGCACGCAGAGGGACACCATTCATCGAGTTTCGCGGTTCGCGAGCAAGCACCGGCTGCCGGACGGCCTGCGGGAGCAGACGATGGCACACCTACAGCTCCGGTTCAAGACGATGGAGTTGCAGCAGGAAGAGGTGATCGCGGACCTGCCCAAGGCGATCAGATCCACCATCGCCCAGCACCTCTTCCGGCGCACCGTGGAAGCCACGTACCTCTTCAAAGGAGTCTCACCGGAGTTCATAGTGCAGCTGGTAACCATCGTAATCTATCTGATACCACACATAATCAACACAAGCGAAGCTGATATGCTGTGACAGGTTTCAGAGATGAAAGCAGAGTACTTCCCTCCCAAAGTGGACATCATCATAGAGAACGAGATCCCCACGGACCTGTACATCATCGTCTCTGGCGCGGTGGTATGGCCAGAACACACACACTGCATCTGACATCTTGACCACTCCCTTCTTCTAATCTTGCAATCATGCAGGATGTCTTGACATCTAAGAATGGAGCAGAAAAGGTACGAGAGTTGCTGTCGGAGAATGAAGAACACACTTCTCTGATTCTTACATAGTGCAACTGATACAAGGTGAAACTTTTAGTTTCTGTCAACATTAGGTCCTGCAGATCTGGTAGGAGAAATTGGGGTAATCTTCAACATCCCACAGCCCTTTACGGTGCGAAGCAAGAGGCTTTCGCAGGTCGTTCGAATCAGTCATCGACATTTTATGCAGATTGTGCAGCCATATAACGCAGATGGGAAGAGAGTCTTATCCAACTTCATGCAGGTTTGGAGCTGGATATAGTGTATCGAAGAACATGTTGATTGAGTATTACTAGTTCTTGGTATTCTGTCATATTGATGAGCGTTTCAGACAGAGGAGGAACACCATCTTTTCTGACTTTTGAGGCTTTGATCATTTGCAGTTCCTCAAGGAGCTCAGCACAGACTTGATTGAAGAGGTAGCCTTTGTGCCAGAGTTGCTGAAGCAAATGAATGAGGTACATCACTCTATCAAACAGTAAGAAACATCAAACATAAGCATTTTATATGAAGACTATAAAATAGGATCATGAATTTTCGGCAACAGGAAGGAATCTCAGAGGAACTACAGAATCTTGAAGCATCAATGTCAAATGACCAGGAAACTGCTGCACAAGGTAGAAATCATGAAACACTATCCTCTGGAATTAGCAGAAAATTAGATTCCAAGAGGAGGAAATCTTATGTATCATATAACCATTTCATCATTGCTTGGTGTGCATTTGTATCAAGAACAGCAAAACAAGTATCCAAATTGGATATGGAAGTAAAGCATTTCATGCTTGTATGTTGTTGCAGAGCCACTAACAGCAGCTTATAGCTCATCTTCATGTGATTTAGACAAGAGAGTGACAATTCATGGACATCATCCTGATGAAACTAGCAAAATAGGAAGGCATGCTGCAGGAAAACTCATTTTTCTACCTGATTCAATGGAAGAACTACTGAAATTGGCAGGTATGAAGATCTAATTGTGCTAAAATTCAAGTTTCACAAAATTATCTCTGGTTTTTTGCATTAAGCTTAAAGCAAACCTATAACAATCAGAACTTACTATATTTCTTACACATCATGGAAGAAGTATGAGAGGTGAGAAGTAAAAGAATCAAAAGTGCTTGGTCTCAGCTGGTGGATCCATTCCAGGTTCATGACAAGGGAAGGTTACTGAGTTCTCAACTAATTAAAGCTATCAGAAGTGATACTTGCCGAAAAGTTTGAGTCTATTTCAATCATTAAAGTTACCATTTTGTTGTTATTGTTATTGTTGAATCATAAATGTTAGTATCACAAAGAACATTCTATCAGTCTGTAAAATATATGTATTTCAATTTTTTTCTCTTCATATACTCCCTAACAACAGACAATGATCGCAACCATCCAACAAAAGTTGAACTCAGCAATGGCTCTTACATTGTTTGTGTGCAGAGAAGACATTTGGGATGGAAGCAAGGAGGGTTCTCGCACCTGATGGTGCAGAAATCGAAGAGATTTGCACCATTAGAGACAATGACCACTTGTTCATATGTTGAAGAGGAAAGAAAGAGGAGGATATATATATATATATATATATATTTATGCAGAATCTGCTCAAATAATATCAATGTTAATATGGGTTTCCAGTTAAATGTAATTAGTATATATATATATATATATATATATATATATATATATATATACTAATTACATTTGTAATCATTCTCAATTTGAATTTAGCATATCCCTATAGTTAACTTTTTTTAATTAAGATAAATATATATTGAGTATATTATATTACATAAATTGATACTAATCATGATCAGAAGAAATTAATCATGATTTTCTGGGAATATATATATATATATATATATATATATATATATATATATATATATATATATATATATATATATATACACACACACACTTAATATTTGAAGGGATATGTGTGCTATGTTATAATTCGTAATATCAAATATTATATATATATATATTAAATATGCGTAAAAGTGATATTTTGAATAAAATTAAAAATTAATATCAGGATCGTCCATCTCATAGAGATTCATTTACGCTGGTCGTGCTAAACCCACGTTCTTGCCAGTCGTCTAGACGTACCCCGCGGGCCCCGCTTTCTTTCTTGAATCAACAGGGAAGTCGGTGGCCGCGTAAAGGAATCGCGTCCTCTCTCTCTCCGTCATTTCGCAGGTCTCCTCGCGATTCGAGACCCCGATCCTCTCTTGCTTGGCCGAAGCATCGTCGACGAGATCGCTGGAGGTTGTCTTGGTTGGTTGCCCTTCTGGATCTCTTTCTCATCAATGCATGGTGGATTGTGCGGTTGAGGTTCGAAGTCACGATCTTGGTAGTGTTCCTCCACATTTGTTTCATTTGGATTTTTCTCTGGTACCCAAGTTTGGGAGTTGATTTGGGGGAATAGCGAAGCGAAATTTTCGGCTGTTCTTGATTCGGTTCTGCAAGAGAAGTGGAAGTTCCCGGCGGATCTGGTTCCGCCTGCTTCGAATCAGGGAGTTGTGAGAAGGAAGGCGATAGGGTTTTGATTCGAGCGGAGACGGAGTCGTCATGTTCTATGGGGCGGTCGTGTGGGATCCGTGGCTTATCGTGTCGCAGATCGTCTGCCTCCTGTGTCTCTACTATCTGACCCTCGGATTGTTCATGGCCGTTCTCGTTAGCGCTCGAGTGCCCCGAATGAGCCTCGTGTACTTGTTCGATTTCTCGACGCTTGTGACTTCCACGGTCACCGGATGGTGCGCCATCGCCTCGTTCCTTCTCAGCTCCCTCGCCGGGTAAAAAATCTCGACTTTCTTAGTAGTGGTCACTAATTTGCTCATCTTTTTTATTGGGTTGCCTCTAGGGTGGCTACAAATCTCAGCTTTCTTGTTTGTGCTCCCTAATTTGCTCTGCTTTTGTTTTCAATTGCCTCCAGGGAGTTACTTCCTAATCTCCTTTCCCCCTTGCTGTTGTTTGCTTTGAGTTCTTCGTACCACTTTTGCATCTTTGGGATATGAAACTTCTCCTTTTTTATTGATAATCTTCTCCTAATCTTTGCATCAGTTATATATTTGAAATTTAGGCACATCGCATTCATTAGTTTGATGAATTTTCATGTGCTGCTTGATGTATAGAAATTCCACTACTTGCAGTGCTCTGCTCTTGAGCTCTTCAGGTTTTTGACTATGGAAATTAACTCAATATTACGGCCATTTAATAATGCTAAAAGGAACAATGTTTATTCCTATGAATTACTTCAACAGAATGTTATCTTAGTGAGCTTCCGTTTTTGCTTGAGCAGGGCAGGTTATTTGTTTCACTTGATAGAAAGAGCTAAAAAGTGCTTAGATTTTTCAGCTACTCTCTACATCATCCATCTCTTTATATGCATCATATATGGGGGTTGGCCATCTTCCATTACCTGGTGGGTTGTTAACATCACTGGTTTGGCATTGATGTCATTCCTCGGCAGACGGTTGTGCATCAAGCGTGAGTTGCAAGAAATTCCTATTGCAAGACTTCGTTCAGGTAAGCGATCTTTTGCTTGTTACTATTTGTCATCTATATCCTTATTCTTATGTGATGCATGCACACCTATGATAATATTCTAGTAACACCATAGTTGGTTTCATGCTACAAATATGCATTCTTCTTGCATCAGATACCTTTTCTTCTAAATTCATTAACTACAGTGTTGATGGATATACAAGGATGGATTCCACAAATGAGGGTCTAGAGGGGTCGGCGTTTGTAGCTTGAGGAGCAACATGACCATTTGTTTTTCTGTATGTTGAGAATTAAGGAAAGATATAGCATCATATAATTTTCAGAAAAAAATAATATGGTGCCTAGATGCCTCTAATGCCTCAACCACTCTCTGGAAGGCAGAGTTTAATCTGCAAATTTGAGCCTCACTAATTATCACCTGATTCAGATCAGGCAGTCACTTATTAAAATTTTAATGTAGTTTTTTTTTTTTCAGACCATGCGGACCATCATCACAATGGAAGCATATGATAGTTTGAGAGGATCCCACTCTTAATTTATACCTAGAGTGAAGGATACCAATAAAAGTTAGTGGTACGAAACAACAAAACCAGGTCAGCAGCCAATTCAGTCCATGAAGACCACACAAGAGCAGCATGTAATTATGACCAAAAACAATTATCAGACATGGTACTCAAGATCATGAATTTTCATCTTCTGCCGTATTCTGTCATAATCTTGTTGTTTTTCTAATTCAAGAACAACCTATAATATGTCCAATGAGTAAGCTTACTTTAAGAATTCCTTTGGTTGTTCTATTGCATCTGATTTAGCTGCTCCCTTGTTTTGTTTCTATGACCATCCAGCTTAGTTTAGGGAACTTTCTGCAATTATACTTTTCTTCATCCATGGGTATTTTGCCAGTCACTAGTGGGCGCTACATCCACCATCGATGTTGTTCTTTTAAGAATTACCACTTGATAGTTTTGTCTTTACAAATGATTGACCTAATTTACCATCAAAATATAAAAGCCATGGGATCTCATTGCAACTCAGGATGTATGTCTAGGCCTTCAACACAAACTGATGCTAAACTAAGCTCTGCCTTTTAGGGAGATTTTTATATTTACCCTTGTGAATTGTATGTTATTGTAGGATATCAAGAATCAAAAACTTTAAATGACTTGTATGCTCTGATTTCTTTCTTCTTATTTTTTGTACTATTTATTATTTAACTTTTGTGAAGTTTATTCTCCACAGATGTTTGAGAAGTTAAACATAATATCGCGTTCTCCTCCATGTCCTTAGGAAATTTGAGGAATTCTCAAGTTGATGAAAAGTAGATCACGTGAATGGATGCTGATGACTGCAGCAATGAGTCTTTTGTTGTAGATCCTTGGTGTCAATCTGTGGAGGAGCAGAGACATGATACTGGCAACTACAAAATTCTTGCTTTTGTTCATGGTTTTACATGTTCGGTTTCTAGGTTTAAAATTTCATTTCTTGTCATGTACAAACGTCTAACAAGAATTATGGCTCTACAGGTTAAAAATTTACTCAGACAATTATGATTAAACTGTGATTTGTATTGTCTTCATGTTGATCAGTTTCATGGCTTTATGTTCTCTGGCTTTATCTGTCGATGATTATATAATGGGTTGAGAAAGAAATGACCACTAAATTGCAGCTCGTTTGACCTCATTTTGTTACACTAACGGAATAAGTTCATGCGAGTAATCAAACAAGCTTTATTGACTCCTTGATGTCATTTTCATGCATACTGATGATTTAAGGAGGAAGCTCCTTGATTCTAAGGACGACGAGCTGCGGACCAACACACCATTCCCATCCCCAGCACGTAGCGATCATGCTTCCGCCGCCTCCGCTGCGGCCGCCCGACCGCAATAAGCACTCAGCTTGCACTCGGCCTTCATGCCCTCCTCTGTAGCGCAGAACCGCAAGAACTCGCCGAAGGCGAAAGGACGGAAAAGGGTGGGGCGGCGTTCGTCCACCAGCTCCGCCGGGGCTTGGATCACCGCCTCGTCCTTGGGAACTGAGAAAAGTATGACAGAGTATCTCGTGTCCTCGCCACCCACGTTGACGCGATGCAGAGGGGCGGTCACCCTGCCATTGCTCCATGCCTGCTTGGAAGAGCAGGAGAGACTAAGTTTACCGATATGAGTGGGCTTCGTCAGCAGGCGAACGTGTCTTGCATTTAGTCTACTGATGGGGACAAGGATGACGTAGTTGAATACGACAACAATAGATCCAGATTTTTTTTGCAGTACCCGAAAGGTATCGCCGGCGATGACGAAGTAGGAGGTGGGGGAGCTGGGCTTGGCGGGGATCCACTGCCCGTCTCCGCTGTCCACCTCCAGCCCATCCACCCCGTTCAGCTGGCACACGATCCCCAGCGTGTTGACGTCCCGGTGCGCCATATATCCCGCCTTCTTCCTCTCTCCCTCCTCCTCCTGTTCGCCGTCACCGACCGCACCGTACTTGGAGAAACGAAGCAGGTACCAGATGGACGCCGACTGCTCCTCGTGGTACTCGGTCACCCCCAGGCTCTCCAACACCATCCTCCTCACCATCTCCTCCAGTTCTCCCAGTTTCTTGGAGAACGTATACGCCTTCTCGCTACAAGCAGATCATATGCGTGCCCATCAATTTCTCAGTTCGCACTGCGCGACGGATCGGAGAAATAGGAAGACGGTGATTACCAGAAATCGGGGTTCCCGTCGGGCCACAGGAGGCCGCAGAACCTTGGGGCGCCGTGAGGAAGGGGCGCGTCCGTGATGGCGAGGCTCTCATAGTCGAAGCCCGAGATCTGGCCGAGGTAACCGCCGAAGGGCTTGTCGGACGTGTTCTTGATCTTGGCCTCGAGAGGCAGCGGGAACAGTTCCTCGGCGGCCATCTCCAAGATCGAGCCACGGAGCTGGGGAGTAACCCGGTCGTACACCGCCTCAAAGCAGCCGTAGGACCCAAGCGCTTGCATCACCTGCTCCCGCACAGCCTCCCAGCTAGGCGATCCGGTGTCGGCCTGGCCGACGCCGGTGAAGTCGATCTTCGGGAGACCTCGTTCTTTAGCTGCTGCTGCTGCTACCGCCGCCGCCATCCGTCTCTCTCTCTTCTCTGCCCAACCCACCCGAAAGCACAGACACCGTTCTCGGTCAAAATCGATGGCCGGAGTCACGAGACCCAGCAACGATTTCAAAGCCTGTTGCATCAACAGTGCAAAGGACAAGGAGAACCCACGTGGAACCGCTCCCGACGCAGCACGAGATACAAAGCACAATACAACCAACGTTATCATCTTCGTCGCGTGTCAACCTCAGTGAATATTGTGTGGCACCTAATTTATATGATCGTGATCATATATTAGTTTAATGAGCATATAGATTAATTTTCTATATAATGAGTTGCTTTCAGTCTGCTGCAAGTCCTCAGGATCGTACGACATTAGCATCAGCGGTGACGTTGCTTGCTCTCTTGTGCAGGGTAAGCGTGCATGAAACGGAGCCTGGCACTGACGAAAGAACGACCCCCTGGTGAAAGTGATGCTCTCCAACTCGAGTGGGCTTCTTCTTCATGCATGACTTCTCTTAGAGGGAATGCTCCTCTTGTCCTACGGATGCTGAAGCCATGCAGACGTAGCCACCCATCATTGTCTCGTTCATACGCTCAGATAGAGTATATTGATGCAACTGAGTATAAAGCAGCAGCTTCGTGGCAGCACACAAAGCGTGAGAGGTTTCGCAGGCGACGACGACTCATGCAACAGAGAGCATCATAAGATTTCCATGGAGCCAGCCATTTATTCCCTCTGACGCAGTCTGCCTTCTTCTCCGGCATGCGGTGATGAATAGCGCATGCATGGCACAGCAGATGCCCAAGCGTCAGAGGTCTTACATCCCTTCACTGCAAGCTGTTCTAAGTAAAAGGTTTGACCACCAGAACATATACCTCGTTTGGAGATCTCCTAATGATTTCATGCTACGGAAAGGAAACACTAAAGGTTCTCGTTCTCCATTTCTGTATCCAAAATATACATGTTCTCCAGTTCTGCACCGCACTGCACGATGGGGTGAAAAGAAGTACACAAGAAGAAGGATGGGAGGAGGTCTTCTCTTCTTGTTTCCTTCACCGCATGGCCATATGACGGGGTTCCTTCCACCGGAGAAGGACGTCGCGGGCGATGTTGAGAGCGTCATGGGAGGCCCCGAGGAGGCCTCGCCGGGTGAAGCCCACGCAGTAGAGCCCCTTCTCCCCTTTCCATCCGCCGGGGAATGGGTCTTTGGCCATGCCCTCCTTCGTGAACAGGCCACAATCACCCTGCCATTGTTGGGACAACGAAAATATCAGTGTTACGTACGTGCATGATGGTGCAGAGTAGACCTGCCCCGGTTTTGGCCCACCTCTGCACCTCTGGCACAACAAAGTGATGCCTCCAGTCGCTTGACCCACTCAGGAGGCCTCACCTCGTGAGCAGGAAGACCAACCAAACACGTTGTGATACCTTGAGCCACGAAGGTACGTTGCTCTTGTAACCCGTCGCCATAATGATCGAGTCGAACTGCATCTCTGTCCCGTCCACGAACTTGGCTCCTCCCGTTGTCATCTCCTTCAGCCCCTGCATTACCTTCGTCCCCGCGAAAGAAAGGGGAGGCACAAGTTTTAGCAACGATGGAGGAGGAGTTCGATCCTACGCTTGCTTGGTGAGAAATCTAATGGAGGCATGCACACGAGTTGTTCGACGGAGAAGCCATGCACCTTAATGTTGCCTGATTTGATTTGGGCGAGGGCGCCCACGTCGAGGACCGGGGTCTTGCCCGTGAGGTTCTTGAGCTCGATGGGGCCCGTCTTGGGCCTTCGGAGGCCGAGCCTGTCAGTGTCGCCGAGCAGGAGATGGGCCATGGCGCACAGGAACTGGTCCACCAGCCTCAGCGGCAGCCATCTCAGGAGCGCCATGGACACTCCAAACGTCGACAGCCCCAGCATCTCACGCGGCAACACACGCACCTAAACACCAGCAGGATCAGAGCCATGCAAATAGTGGAAGCTAATGAAGTGGGGAAGAGAGCAGAGAGAAAGCTCACGGTGTTCCTGACCACCATGTAAGGCCTTGCGCCATGGCGGCAGAGGTCCAAACTGACCTCCATGCCGGAATTCCCGCACCCTACCACCAACACCTTCTCCCCCTTGAAGTCCGCCCCGCACTTGTAGGCGCACGTATGGACAACGCGCCCGCCGAACCGCTCCATCCCCGGGAACTCCGGGATCACCGGCTCTGCGTTCTCTCCCGTCGCCACCACCAGCCAACGGCTCACAAGCTCGCCCCCATCGCGAGTCCGGACTCTCCAAGCCCCGATCGCCCCGTCGAACTCCGCAGCCAGGACCTCGGTCCGGAACCGCGGCCGGACGCCGAATGCGGCGGCGTAGGACTCCATGTAGGATACGAACTGCTGCTTCGACGGGTACTTGGGGAATCCCTTAGGGAAGCCCATCAGCGGGAGCTCGCAGAACTGCTTGGGGAGGTGGAGGCGCAAGCGGTCATAGGTGCGGTGCTGCCAGAGCGAGGCGACGCAGCTCGACTTCTCGAGGACGGTAGAGGGGATGCCGACGTCGGCGAGGCAAGCCGCGGCGGCAAGGCCCGAGGGGCCAGCGCCCACAATGATGGGGCCCGGCGTCCAGGTAGCAGGGCTTATCTCGCCTTCAGCTTCCCTTGCGGAACCCATGTGTGCTCGCTCTCTGCTCTGCCCTGCCCTGCCCTGCTCTGTTCTCTCCCTTCCTTGCTGTGCGATGGCTGTCAAAAGCCGCCTTGTTGTTATGCGACTGTGGAAAGGGACCTCTTCTCCCGGGTAGATATCATTACCTCTTTTTTACCGGAGGAGAAGGTAAGGGGCCTTTATAGGGTTTCGGAAGGGACGAAAGGGGCGAGTGATGTTTCGGAACTTGGACTGTTTTAGGTGGGGTTTAATGGAGGGTTTTGCTTGCAGGGCAGAGAAAGGAACTGCGAGCGTGAAATGTAGAAGCGTGAGGACCGAGGCAAACGATACAGCGGATGTCAAAGAAGGCAGAGATATGGAAAGAAGAACAGAGACTCTTCTTCCCAGCAACATTTAAGTGCTGGCTCAGCAAATCTCCCACACTGATATATATCCCTCGTTGTCGTATCAGAAACTTGGATTACTACTACTGCTCCTGTCTCTCTCTTTGCATCACATACATGCATAAAAACAGGACACTGAATGATTCATTTATGGAGAAGAAGATTGTTTCTGATGACAGCAAACCACCACTGCGTTCTCGCACTTGGAAAGCGAACGTAGCTTTGAGCAAGATTTGACCTGGAATTTCTTGTCACCTACACAGTCGAATAGAATCCCACGCCAAACTCTTCTGCAGACGGCATGTCCTATCATTGGTTTCCTCCTTTTTCCTCTCTTACTCTTGTCAGGATTCTTCACGTCGTCAAGCAAATGTTCGATGATCGACTTCACAGCTTCATCGTTGCTCATGGCGACATGGTTTCAGTGCCAACTCTTGCAGGGAGCGAAGATGAGCTTTTTGTACTCGCCTAACTCGACGCGCGTGCTACTTCAGAGACGCACTGTAGCTCACCCGTGTGTCATGGGTGAGTGACCGAGCACAGAGTGAGGACTTGCAGTGGTCGGCAGCCATGGCCTCGAGAAGTTCCTGTGGTCGGTTTGCATTTGTGGCTGACGAGGCAATGCGTGCAAGGCCCGAGGCCCAAATGCTCACCAATCGGTAGCGCACACCGTCTCATTCCGTAGTCCCGTCGTCCTCGCCATACCAGTGCTAAGTTGAAGCTGAAGGCCATGCAACTAACAGTTCATCTCGAACACCCACGCATCCGGAACACCTTCACACCACGCAAGGGGACTGGTGATGCATGATGACGACGACGGTCTTGTCTCCTCTCTCTCCCTCTCTCCCCCATGGGATTTCCCTAAATGGACACGTCTCTCTTCTCTCTCTCTCTCTCTCTCTCTCTAACGCCCTTAAGTCCACCCCTACACATGGGTGCACGGAGGACTCGCCTGCGTCCCTGTAGCCCTATGAGCCGAGATGATGATGTGATGATCACTGCCTTGACCAGCCCGGAAGATACGAGAGAGAGAGAGAGAGAGAGAGAGAGATCTGGTGGATTGCTTTCAAGAAAGATTTGGAGACGAGGATAGGGGCCGGGATAGCTTCCAGAAATGGCAAAGAAAACATGAAACGCCGATGGTGGACGAACGGAGGGGACGAGACGTCGCCACCCGGGACAGCGGTGGTGACGCCCGGGATGACTTGCTGTGACGTGATCCGGTGTATTGTACTGTGTACTGTATATCAATGTATCAATCAATCGATCTGATGGTCGAATTGAGGCGTGAGGATACGACGTGCATGCACGTCATGGTGATGACGGGATGGGATATCGCACGTAGCGTGTGGTTTTCGCTCTTATCTGTCGTCTTTAATATGAGTGAGAGAGAGAGAGAGAGAGAGAGAAAGAGGGGTTGATGTGATGCAGGCTGTGCAATTTGTTGACATGGCAGACAAGAAAAGCCTGTAAAATTGTGGATTGAAGTGGGCCGGCCCAATTTGGTCGGTCCATGTTGGTCCGGCCTCAGTTTAGTAGAACCGGTGGCTTGGGTTGGATATTGTAAGTTAGGAGCGTTCATGATCAAAGGATCCAACGGCTGAGAATGTCGCGTTCAAACGAAGCGGAGGGGGGAAGAGAGGCAAAAAGGGAAACTTCCAGCTTAGGGTTTGCCGTGCTGATGAAATATATACTACCGCGCCCTCTTGCGCTGTTCCTCATTTCGATCGGGCTTCCCTTCGGTCCCTCTTCGCGAGCGATCTCATGGTAGGGCTTACGGTTGATCCCGCTTTGTTCTCCTTCTTCCTCCGGAGCTCTGTTGCTTATCTGGGGTTTTTGATTTCTGGTTCTGCAGGCGTTGCCGAATCAGCAGACCGTCGATTACCCTAGCTTTAAGCTGGTTCTTGTAGGTGATGGAGGGACCGGTGAGATCTCTTCCTATTTGTCTTCTTCGTTTGTCTGTCGATCTTTAATCCTTTGATTCTTTTGTTCATCTTCGGATGTTGTTGTTGTCGCTTTGGTCAGTGTTTTTCTGCGGCATATATGTCGGAACATTTGTATTGGCCTTGATTTGGTTTTTCTGTTTGCTTGAATTACCACATGAAATTCCAAACAAATCAAGTTTCTTTATTATGTTTGATATCGGTTCCAAAAATCTTGCCTTTAGCCCTCTGAACCTCTTGTTTCAGTCTACTGTTACATAATACTTGGTAGTGCTTTTGTTTCCTGTGTCACTGGAATTGTGTGATGTTTCCTTTTCCGCCACTATCAATAATAGATATGGATCGAACGCCAAATTGATTGCTTGATATGTAATGACACTAAAAAGGCTTTTTTATCGTTTATAGTCTTCGCTTCTTTAGTAACTGATGAATTTTTTTGTAGTCGCCTTCAAAAAGTTTTTTTTTTCTTGTTCAGAAGGAAAATGAATTATTTGATGCATTCTTTATGATGTAATCATCTGCTTCCCGTATGCTATGGTTCAGGGAAAACCACATTTGTGAAGAGGCATCTTACTGGTGAATTTGAGAAGAAGTATGAGCGTAAGTGTTACAACAGTTTCTGGGCAGATTTTTTTTTTTTGGTCGAGTATTTATATACAGTATCTTGCATTCTTATTTTCAGCTACAATTGGCGTTGAGGTCCATCCGTTGGATTTCTTCACAAACTGTGGGAAGATCAGATTTTATTGCTGGGATACAGCTGGCCAAGAGAAGTTTGGCGGTCTTAGGGATGGATACTAGTAAGTCTTAATTGACTGAATTCTCTTAGCATAGATATAATGAGTTTATTTTAATACCATATATGCAATTCAGGTTTGTTGACTGACCAAAAGTTGTTTGATTAGAAGCTTAATTTCTTACATGTAATTATGCCAATTATGTGATGCATATTCAGGGATGGCAGTGGGTCAGGGTTTTGAGGTACACAATACGCTTAAATTGGGTTAGGTTACTCCTTATTGGATTTGGGATAGATTTGAGTAGAAAAATGGGTGTGACTGAAAGATGGGTTTGAGATGAGTACAAAATTTAATAATCAACTTCCTGTAACCCAAGCTTAATCTGGGACTTTTCCAGTTTCGACCTCAACCATACAGCTATACCAACAATACAGAGATTGGTTTTGAAATCGGCTCAACTCACTGTAACTGAATGAAAGAGGGAGCACCAATATGATGCCATCTGAGATGGCAGAAATAATTCACTAATGCAAAACTTTGAAGTTAAAGTTAAAAGGTACCAAGAATTGGATAAGGCAATCAAGAACCATTTGGCATATAAGTACACTGCTACTCTGCATCTAGGTCGATAAAGAAAGCTAAAGGAATAAGAGTAGCATCTTTGCAATGACAGAAGGCTTATTAAATTATGCAATTTTTAAATGCTACCTTTGGTAATCAAATGGTCATATGAAATCGATTACTTTAATTTTGTAGGGGCTATTTATTCTGTTACTAAAAAAAATAGTACATTCATAAATTTGTCCAATTGAAATAGACCTTTCTTTTTTTGCATGCCTGAATTTTTTGAGTGTAAACGGAAATAAATCAAATGTTTAAATTTGTTGGATTATGTAAATTCGATATCCTTGTTTTTAATTATTCCTTTAGCTTTCTGTGGTGCCGGAGGTACACAATTTTTCTTGTCTTTGGTTGTCTGTGATGTGATGTGATGGGTAACATTGATGACTTATTGCTGTAAATGTTTGTGTCAAGATATGTTTTGTTTTTAACTTGATTCTTCCTGACTCGTATACACAGCATCCATGGTCAATGTGCCATTATCATGTTCGATGTCACTGCCAGGTTAACGTACAAAAATGTTCCAACATGGCACCGAGATCTCTGCAGGTGGTTTGACTAGATGCTTGGAACTGAATGTGCAAAAGTTGTCCTCATATTTCTAATTGTCTAATTATCATATTTGTTCTGAAACCAGGGTGTGTGAGAGCATTCCTATTGTCCTCTGTGGTAACAAGGTCGATGTGAAGAACAGGCAGGTCAAAGCAAAGCAAGTTACATTCCACAGGAAGAAGAACCTTCAATACTATGAGATTTCTGCGAAGAGCAATTATAACTTTGAGAAGCCCTTCCTTTATCTTGCTAGAAAACTCGCAGGGTAATGAGAAATGAGTGTTATTTTGTTGTAAGCTGCATTATGTGTATGTGATGACCTTAATGCCATTTTTGTTGGTAGGGACCCGAATCTTCACTTTGTTGAATCACCTGCTCTTGCGCCTCCAGAAGTCCAGATTGATCTGGCTGCGCAGCAACAGTAAGTGCAGCTTAACTTTCTGTTCAATAGTTTGAAATTCAGTTCCCTCCCCATGGTTTCCAATGCTCTTTGGTCAGAATTTGCGACATCAAAAGCACCTTCTTGACAACAATACGATGAATACCTGTTGTACCTTTCTTTTCTAATTATCAGTCTTAGTAGTGTATATATATCTCATGACTCATTTCCAGTTTCGGTAATTGTTCTTCATATCATCGTATCATGCATGCTAAGAAGCTTTATGTGGTTTTCAGTCTGTTGTATTCTGATTTTGATAACGGTCGATCATGTGTATCTACAATTTTCAGGCATGAAGCTGAGCTGGCTGCGGCTGCTGCCCAACCCCTTCCTGATGACGATGATGATGTGTTTGATTAGAGTTTCTTGGTTCATGTCTATATGCAGTAAGGTCTCAGTCTGTGTAGTTCATCTCGCGAGGCCCCGTCTTGGAACTATTTTAGTTTTTTCACCAGCCATGGAGTTGAACTTTCCACGTTTACCGTTTGAAAAGTCATGAAGACTAGTTTGATTAATTGATTCAAGACTCTTTCCTTTCATGTGTGATCAAAAGAAGTTATTTAATCATGTTCCGATTCTAATTCTTCGTTTATTTCTCTGTCAAGAAGAAACGTTGACACACAGTGTTCGGTGTGGTTGCTCTTTGAATCAAACTATAAAATGCTGTGCCGTCAGGTTCGAGCTCCTCTCAGTGCCATGGTTGCAAATTGCAATATTAATTTGAGTTGAATTATTCTCATCTTAGTTCTTACCATAGCCTCCTTTCATGGAGGTGTGAAGAGTAAAGATGTGGCCTTAAATCTTTTTGTTTTTGTTTTTGCTAGTAAGTATTGAATTTATGATTCTAACTCTTCCACTAACCCTTTCTCCTCTGATGATTTAAAAGAATTATGCTAGTAGAAACATTTCTAAGGAACTTGTTTTTGATCTTTTGGAGAATGATGCGATCAACCCTATCATACATCAGAGTCAAGTCAAGGGAGGTGTTGCATCAAAAGGAGGAGACCAAGAATGAAGTAGCACCATCAAGAGCAGAGGTGGAATGCTCGGTGAGCATTGAATGTTTCCAAGTTAGTTTCAAGATAATAAATTTCAAGTTTAATTCTATTAAATTTAAGGAAACTGATTCATATCTTGATATAATTATAAAAATTTAAAATTATCAAAATATAATGCATTTAATATGTATTATAATTTGTATCTAAAATCTGTAAAAGGGTGAGAAAGAGGAAGAACAGATTCCTGAGTGAGTTTGACTTATACGTAAACTTTTCCTCGAATATTGTTTTTAGAAGTGGATTTCTCGACCACTTTGATTTCTTGTTCGTTTGTGATGGATTTGCCTAGCTTTCTGTTCTAGACGGTTCCAATTTCGATTTTAAATTAAAATCTTTTTTTTTTATAAAAAAAATAATTTAATTTTTTTAAATATTAATGTTTAAATTTTAATTTTAAATTTTCATCAAAGCTTATATATACAGTTCTTTATACCTAATGACATAAATTAAGTAATCCCTTACCCCCCCCCCCCCCAATGGCCGTCAAATGTTCTGATTATTCCTCCCGTCAGTAGATCAAATAATTTTTTTTTTTTATATCTTGTACTCAACTTTTAGTTCAATCATCAATGCACACCTTCAACTCAACTTTAGTTGAATCATCAATACATACATACTTGGCTCTCAATTAATTCAGGTGTCATACTGATTTCATAGTTTCTAAATTTTATTTTAGATTAGTTAATAAGATTGACAATGTTATTAAATGACACACATCCACCATCAAACAAATGAAAAATCTCAAACTGGTTGATGATGATGTATCTGCTTCTTTACAGAAACTGGTTGTGTAATCACATGATTTCAAATGCCTTAATTCACATTCTACTACGCTTAAGCAGCTGGTCTCAGATCCTGGAAACAATTCCTCTGCCAAATGTAAGTGGAAACACGTTCTCCTTAATTAGTATCTTTTATCTCTTATTTCCTAATATGTCCTATGGAAAGCAGAGTTGATCATAACTTGTTTATTAATCATTTGGCTGTTGGATAGGTATCCATTTGTGCTATTGCAGGTCAAGTGGATATTATTGGTGGATTTCCCTGCACTGCATGTAACCAACCATCTGTCTTAGTCATAAAGAACATACAGATAATATAACATGGATTCTCTCTCTCTCTCTCTCTCTCTCTCTCTCTCTCTCTCTCTCTCTCTCTCTCTCTCTCCACATCTTGGCTGAAACCTTGTGTATCTATATCCTTGTCCATATTGTTTCTCATAGGGTTTGATGTTGGAGACCTTTCAGATGATGGTCCTGTGTTGTTGATGGAACGGATGCTTTCAGCAGCACACACTGCAAATCTTTTGTCAGCTGAGCCAGCTGATGGTATCTTGTTGTTGTTGTATGGGTCATATACTAGTATTGATTTCCAGTACTAGTTTCTCTTTTCATTCAACTTTGAGAGCTTTAAACACCAAAAAACCTTTAACTCTATTGCCAATGAGAATTTAAACACACACATATTTGTGAACAGATAGTAAACTCATATGATAGAATGCTGGACATGATGCTTAATCTTTGTTTGGTTACTTCGATTGTCACTCAAAAACTTGGCATTGGTGGGTTCAGTATGGGTGCTGCAACTGCATTGTACCCTGCCACTTGCTTCACACATGGAAAATACGAAAATGGCAGTCTATAGACTCTATACCTTATAAACTTCAGTGCAGTTATTGGCCTCAGTGGCTGGCTTCCATGCTCAAGGTCTGTTCTATCTTAAAATCATCTCATCTGTCCAATGTTTGATCGATGAAAATATCACATCTATCGAATTCTCGGTATGTGAATAAAAAATGCAAGAAAATATGCATGTTCCACTCACCCAGGAGCTTGAACAAAGGTGGAAAGCTCACATGATGCTGCAAGGTGAGCTGCCTCCTTGCCACTTCCATTGTGTCATGGAAGAGGTACCTTCTCTGTCACAGAAGAACATGATTAGATACCTTCGATATGCAGTTATCTTGCAATAAATGTGGAGAAGAATTGATAAGCCAAAAGATGTGAATGTTACTGTTTGATTCGTTTTGCCATACCAACAGGAGCTCAGAATCCTGATTTGGATGCACACAATTTACCATGAGTTTGTTTCAGGTGATGGAGTGGTTCCGTATAAACACGGGAAAATTCTGGAGAGGTTCTAAGAGTGTTTGGGTTCAGAAATCTCACGTTCAAGACCTTTTACAATGGGTATGTCTCTGATGCTGCTGTCGTTGTTCCATCGATCTCATATTTCTGACTTCTGAAAACTAGATTCCTGAAAAGAAAAGAAGAATAATAGATTTCTTCAATTTTCCTGCCTTACACAACGAAGCAACTGGAATTTTTCAGACTCGAACACTGCACAATACCAGAAGAAATGGATACTGTCTGCAAGTGGCTCACAGCATGGCTGCAGCTTGATGGGTCTCGCAGAAAGTATATCCAATTAGTGCATTAAATATGTAGAATTTGTATGTATACAAATGTATTCGGGAGTATGTCATTCTGATACTATTGCTTGAGTGGTCTAACAGCTTGATAGATATGCTGCATCTGTTGTTGCTGTGAGTGAATAGTTTTGTTACTTCTGTAGTTGGGAGAGGATAGGATTTCATTAGTATCAACATCTGTATAATAAAGTTCCATGAGGGTATGTTTCTCCTACACTGTCTTCCCAGTTCTTGTCCATAAATCCAGCCAGAATTCATTTGCTCTTCACTATGGTTTTCATATACTTGCATTCCATGGTCATAGACAAAAGTTACAACATTATAATGCAAAACTGGATTAGGCACTAGAGCATCCAGGATATTTTTTCCTTGGAAAATTTCTCGTAAAAAGGAATGTTCAGGATGATGAGAATGGAACAACACACAACATGAATTAACCAAGGATAGTAAATAAGCAATCATATAATTGGCAAATATTTGAAGTTATAGTCCACAGCTAGAAATTAAAGAATATAAGTTCAGAAGGTGCCTGAATTAGTTGCCAGCTCCATGACCATGTTGCTGCTTCTGCCATGATTAACAGCCATGCTTGTCATCTGCACATGAAGCACAGACAAGTTCTTGCAGTAACAGAAAGAAAAGCCAGGATTTATGGCAAAAAAATTGTCAGATTTTGATCCTGAAGCACCAGAATTCATCCAAATTTCCTCATGACCAATCTCTTTTACTTCTTTACTTTAATACTTGAGTCCGGATCAGGCAGGAAATCATCATTATTTGGCTCAGCACTTCCAGAACAACGGATTATATGAACAACTTTACAATATCTGTGAATGTTGCTTGCTGCGGTAAAAGCAGCAGTGATTAACCATGAGCTGTGCGCATGCAGCAGCCAGTTCAGAGATTCAAAGGCTACACAAAGAATTAACATCACAATGCATCACAATCATCTATCATCTTGATCATAGTCCAATGACAAGTGCACAGAAACTAGCTGCGCTTCAAACGTGAAAAGGAAAACCAGAATCAAGATACACCATCATCATCCAACATCCGGAACTGCCGTCACTGCCTTTCTTGGTTCTGTTGAGAAGCTGCATCTGTCTCATCAGATCCACCATCGCCAATAGCTCCATTGCCATGGCTCGTTCTCCCAACAGATGTTGAATTGCTTAAGGTCTCTCCCCATAGTATCACTCTGCTTCCCCTTTGACCCCTTGATGAATCCTGCAGAGAGGTTCTTGGTCTAGAAGACTGTGGCAGAGATGAACGACCAGTATCGCTACCTCCAGCTTGACGCACATGCACTACCAAAAGCATAGTGACCGAGGGAAATATGAAGACGCTGCCATTAGCCTCTTCATCATCCTCATTAATGTAGAACCCATCTTCCTCTCTGGTAACTGATGAACGAAACATGCTGAGCAGGTCTCCAAGGTCCCGCTGTCGCTCCATCCTTCTCCAGTCTTGCTGTCGATCAGGATCTGCCTCTGATGGCCGCACAGATGGATGCTCTTTCCTTGCATGCTTCCTTAGCTCACCATAAACACCACTAAATGCACATGACTCCATAGAGCAGCTACGAGTCTTAGCATTCATATATTTGCGAGCTGGCTCTATGACTGTCCAACTAGTGACTAGCCCTCGACAAAGAGGGCATGAAAGCTTAGCTGGCTGTTGTGCATCACCATTATCCTGGAGTGACTTAGATCCAGAGAAGGCCTTGCGGTACTGATCCAGACAATTAGAGTGACGATAGCTAGTGTCACACATGAACGGACGGCAACCATTGTCATGTGAGGAGCATAGAAGGAGAACAGCATTGTGGGGGTGCTCCATGCACACAGGGCAACGAACCTCCTCCCATTCTTTAATGTCCTTGGCCGACTCCACAGAATCAGTTTGGATACGTGAGGAAGAAGTAGATGGAAAAGGTGATGCACGGGATCGCCGTTCAAATGACAGAGATCGTGACCTCCTTTCCTTGGGCATTTTAACTGGTAGGATAGAGCAGAACCACCAAAATCTTCCTGCTTTGTATGATGAGGACTGAAGTTCCAAAACAATTCACGGCACTGTAACTAAACAAGGGTGCAAAAGATTGAGATCAGTGAACAAATGAGATAAACTTCCAGCTCAAACTTCTATAAAAAAAATCATTTGCATCTGATCATCTTTTGCCGGTGCAGAGAGCTCTAATGGGTAAAAAAAGAGATACAAGGAAATACATCCACACGACGAGACCACAAAGATCCAGAAAGTGGTGTCTAAATGCTACTTGTGGAAGATAAATAGCACAATTCTAGATTCGGACGCTAAAATTTCAGTCCGAAATAAGAACAACGAAGCACCCGCAAGAACATGCAAAAGAACCGTAGTGCAACAGGACCCTTTCATCAATTAGCCAGGATGCCAATCCGGCTGCATCACAAGACCTACAAGTCGGTGCTACTCATGACTATGCTTACCCGCGATCCCCCAACACAATGCGAGCAACTGCAAGATGTGTCCGATCGGTCCATCTGCAAGTACATGATCAACATCTTGGATACAGGCAATACACATCCATATCCTGGACGGTTCATTACGGCTTCTTGCACGCAGGAAAAGAAAAAGGAAGGAAAGTGTTCTCCAAACGAAGGCGGACGCCACATAATTGGGTAGGTGGTCAAAACCAGCAAGTCTCCACGAAGCTACCCGATTCCACAAAAGGGATCGCAAGAACAAGAAGGCAAAAGACAACTCACTCACTCATCGGGCGGCCACTACCCATCGTCATCCACATCAAGAAACCAAGCACTCCGAGATTTCGAGCTAACCTCGACAGAGGCTGCTGCGGCCGCTGGTGCTTCTTCCATTCCAAAGGATGAAACAACATCAAAAGAAGCAGAAGACGATCGCTTTCCAAGAAAAGAAGAGGCGTAGAAAGGGGGTTATTGCGGCAGATCAGAAGACAGAGAGATCGGAAGTGATTTCTTGATAGAGGGCTTTTACCGGCCGAGGGCAGAGAGGAAGATGCGAACTGCGGACTGCGCCAATGCATCATCCGACTGAAGTATATGTAATTGGAATGCGAGGCTTCTCTTCTTGGATTTGGCTTTGGCGGAGACGGCTTGAAAGAGCGAGAGAGAAAAAGGAACCCTAAATTCCCGTAGAGAGACGGCAAAAGAATTGTGCGTATATATATGTGCACGTCGCGAACCTAACATCTGCTTCAAAGTCCAACATTACCCACTCGCCTACCCGCCTCGTGATGCGGTTGCAGTCGGGCTGAGTCACATGGGGCCCGCAGATGGATCCAATAGCAAAGCAGATAGGCCGTTGCATCTTCTCCCCAAGGGATTTCAAGTTCAAATTTCAAAACGGCGAGCAGAGGGGTCGCGTGACGCGTACATTTTCTTAGTTAATATTATTTTATTTGGAGGGGAATCCGAGAAATCCAATTTATTGCACAAAATGAAGATGGTATTGAGATCAAATAATTATATATTTATTAACATCGATAAATAAAAACATGACATTGGGATGGGATGTCAACTATTCTTTCCCTATATTAGTATGTCTTATGGGTGCGTTTGAGCCCAATACATATTTCAGGTGTGAATTGATGTTTAATATTTTTTTAAATTATATTTGACTTGAATGCTACATTAAAAATGTGGATAGGATAAGCATTTCGATAATTATAAGATATTAATATGATTTTTTGAATTCTAAAAGTATCCTATGGTTTTATATAAAAATATAAGATTACTAAAATAATTTAATGAGAAATCAATATTATTAACATTTTCTATAAGATAAAAAATTTATTTATTTAATTTAAAAATTATTTTTTATGTTTATTTATATAATTATTTTTTATTTATAATATATTTTTGATGAGATTACATGCATTTATTTATTAATTTAAATTATGTATATATTATTTGAATAAATATTAAAAATATTAGAAGGATAAAATTATAATAAAATATTTAATGAATTTTCAAATATAATTTTACTTACGTCAATACATATTTTTCATCTATTGTTTTCAAAAATTCAAAGCATTCTACTTGCCGAAATAGTCCTCTTTCTCCGACTAGATATTAAAAATACAAATATGTTTCCAAACTTAACCTATATCTCCGTGATAAACATAAAGCACAAAATTTGCATTCAATTTAAGATGTCAAAATATACCGAAAGTGGCTTATTTCCACTCTTTTTATATGCATTATTTAATAAAAAAAGTATAAAAGTCATGGGATCCATAAATAAGAATTTCATGGAGACCAGAATGTACTTCAATCTTCATATTTACCCAAAATTACGCTACAGTTTTTCCTGAAATCAGATCACCATTTATTCTAACTTTCATGCACATTCCACCATATCATCCTAAGCATATATGCATGCAATTCTCAGCTTATTATAAGAATAATAAAACAGAGATGATTTAAGTATTGCAATCACATAGTTCCAATATGATGAATTTAACACTTGCTCTTTTTGAAATATACCTGAATGCATTATCACCCTGGCAAAAGGCAACAAGAAAAGATACACTGGAAAATTATTTGTTCCTACTCTCTCACTACTACTAAGAAATGAGGACATGAGAATTTCTGAATAAAGGTTGCTTAAACTAAGTTAATTCAAATGTACAACAAGAGCTGAAGAAAAAAATTAGACGACAACTACCAAAACTACTAGGCCTACCTCTGGAAGTTCACAGGTTCATTGATCACAACTTGACCAAAAATAAGTCAAAGAAACCAAATGTGGCAACAAAGATGGGAGAATTCCTGTTAAGTGGCACTGAGGAAGAATCTGAAATTTGAGTTCCAAACAACAGCAGACACCAGAGTTTCCTGCCAATTGAAGACTGTCAGCAGATTGTGATTTTAGATAATTTTGTTGCAAAATAATAGGGAAAAGAAGAGGACAAATCCATACTTAATTATGTAAAAAAAGGGAAAATGTAACAATGAAGGCATCAAGATGCACACAGGAACTAGTAAAGCTGATCATGCTGATAAAAAAGGAATACCTTAAAAGAATCTTCAAGGGCAACGCACTTTCGTCTTGGAGATCTCTTTTACAGTGAGTGACAAGATACAGTTTCCAGATATGACTAACATCAAGCGCTACGTTTGCAGAGTCCAGAAGATCTGCTTGGTCTCAAGAAACATGATATTTTGACATCAAAAATTTGGACTAGCGAACACTTAAAGGTGGGCAACCCATAGCCAAAGGCAAACCCAAGTTTTCGACTGTCCTGAATGTCCTTGGGACCATCTTGTCAACGTAAAGTGTGCCATCTAAGTGATCGCACTCATGTTGTAATATGCGAGCCTGCCAGCCAATAGCATCTATCTTGATAGGATGCCCATTGCGATCCAGACCTGTGACTTCAACCTCGAGGTAGCGCTCAACCACCGCTCTGAATCCATCGACACTGGAAGAAGAGGGAAAGCAAGATAGTCCGATCCATAAAATAAAGCAGTTTATGGAAAGTGATAAAAAAGAGAAGTATGAAATTGTTGAACTCAAGCATCCAATTCTCCAGCGTATACAATCAAAAAGATAAGAAGCACCTCAAGAAACTAATATATGGCTAAATGTAGATTCCACATTAAAAAACAAGAAGAAAACAAAGTTACATATTAGTTAGCTGCAGAGCATGTTAATCATAGGACACGAAAAAGTCAAATGGTATACAAAAAGAAAAAAAAAAAGTTATTGATCAACTAGTTGTCAGAGATCCACCATTGGTAATAAGAACTTACAACATATATATATATATATATATATATATATATATATATATATAATATACATACACATACACATACACATACATATATACATACACATATACATACACACACACATTATATATATCTATATATATATATATATATATATATATATAACACTAGTTAACAAGGAAGAGATAAATGCAAAAGTAACATATTAAATTTCAAAACGAGTATAAAATGATGTGCTGAGGATCAGAAGGCCTTCTGTGCATTAAAAGATAAAACACAACCAAAACAACGCTTTGATCTGTGTCGAGAGGAACTCTAAACAACTGAATCAGTAACTAAAATGCTAAATAATTTACCTCAAGCATCCTTCAAAAAAGAAGGCAGTTTTGTTGCTCTTCTTCTTAAGCTTTGGGTTCACAATAACCTGAATAATGAGAACTGATGAATGACAGGTCCATGAATGAAATCATAGGAACCAAGAATGAAT
This sequence comes from Musa acuminata AAA Group, assembly GCF_036884655.1. Classification (NCBI taxonomy): domain Eukaryota; kingdom Viridiplantae; phylum Streptophyta; class Magnoliopsida; order Zingiberales; family Musaceae; genus Musa; species Musa acuminata. The sequence goes on from NC_088352.1 coordinate 38,870,195, forward strand.
ATATACCCAACAATTTGAGTTACCAGAAGATCAAAAGGACGGCGGTCTTGGGCTTCAATTTCATTCTTAGGAGCATAACTAATGTACTCTTTTGTATCCTCCAGAACAATAATCTGGCAATTAAAATGGGTGCATCAGTTCATAATGCCAACACCTAATAGTTGTAGCAGGGCAATACATGGTCAGAATTTCTTCCCACCCTAACATCTACATAATGATGAATAAGGAATGACAAGACAACTCACTGACACATTATCATGTTAAACAAAAAAACTTATTGGCAATCAACATCTTCTGTTTTATCTTGAAAGAATGAACCAGCACATTCATCAAGTTCTTGGACATGCATTATTGCATGTGATCCTAGATGATGTTGGAGTATCCTACTAATTCAGGCAATTTAAACATCATGAAGCATTTATCAACTAGAATAACTTTTCAGGCTAGGCATGCAAAAAGAACAACTATGAACTACCACGGTTCTGAGAAACAGGTTTTGGAACTTGGCATCTAGCTTCATTCCAGAGCCACATCTCATTGAAGTGTGTGTAACCTCAAGAATTCAGGAAAATGACAAGTCAATTCATACTAATAGACGGTCCAGGTAGCAAATCCTGAAGTTTTCATTTCTCTAAAAGCTCATGGCAGAGGCACGGGCAGACAAGTTATTCTAGCCGGATTCCAATTTTAGTTCTGAGAAAATGCAATAAGAAAAAGATAATAGAGAAGACACTGCTGACAGATAATGCTAAATCATGTCTATTTTCTTCAGATAGGGCCGTTATTTACTTCGATTCACAGAGCATAGAGTTGCTGCCACTTCTTGATGACACCCCATTCACCGAGGCTTGAAGCTACTTATCCAACTCCAGAAGGTATTAAAGAACACAACAGGATGAAATGCCAAGAATTATCTACTCTAGTCCCCACAGGCTCACATTGGCTAAGATAGCAGAAGAAAGAGCATGAAAAGAGGGTGTGTGTAAGGAATAAAGGTGCGACCTTCAAGGGGACACCGATCTGAGGAGCAGCGAGGCCAACGCCAGGAGCCTTTCTCATGGTGGAGACCATGTCATCTATGATATTCTGGATCTTCTCCGACCCAATCTCCCGGGGCGGCACCTCATCGGCGGGTTCATGGAGGACGGGGTCACCGGCCTTCACGATCTCCGGCAGAGCGGTGCCCTTGCTCTTCTTCGCTCCGAAGCCCGAGAACCAACCGCCGGTGGACACCCTCGTCAATGTGCGCTTCTGGAGGCCCAAGAGAGGGGATCGCCGGCTCCGCCTCGGATGGTAGGGCGTGGGAGTGGACGAGAAGCGGAGCGAGTTCGGGAGCAAGCAGAGGGCTCCGGTGGCGTTGGAGGGAAAGGGAAGGGAGGGGAGGAGGTTGGACAAGCGGTGGACGGTAACCGTTGTCGTCATCGTCAACACCGTCGTCGCCTTCATCCGGAGGAGGATGATGCGGTGCGTAACGAGTGGGGGTGTCCATCGCACTCATCTTCCACCCTGCATCACGTGCATATCTCATGATGGTTTGATTATTGATGGGCCCGATATGGGCTTGGACGGAAAAAGCCTCATTTTACTCTATTAGAGTGCAAAATAGGCGGGACGTGTACTCTGTACTAATTATAGATAAATCTTAATTGCTTAACATTTTAATTTTATATATTTTTAAAATTATATTAAAATTTTTATATTTATAAAAATAAAATATTTAATCTTATTTCTTCTCATGCCGTCAACTCTACCAACAAATATTATCATAGAGTTTATTACTAAACATATGCTGACTTTATCTTACTTCGATTTATTATGATATTTTCATCAAACAAAATAAGAAGAAACGAGATTAAAAATTTTATTTTCATAAGTATAACGATCTCGATATAATTTTTAAAAATATAAAGATATAAGGATAACTAATTAAAAAAATAATTTCATAAGTTTGGGGGTGATAGCCACAGTCGAGTGCTCAGCCATGGAACTTCGCATTCTGAAAGCAGTCTTGAGCGTAGGGGTTGAGATAAACCTAAATCTGTCGTGTTCATTGTTTGATCAATGGATCCCGCAGGTGAACTGCCATCATACCTCCATGGTTGATCGATGAATACCGTGGGTGAACTGCCATCATACCTCCATGGAAGCACAAACTTAATCGACAAAATCTGGAACAAAGAATTCGAAGTCAGTGTTTGATATAAAATCTTGAACAGTAGTTGGACAAAATGGAAAGAGTTTGATAGGAAAAATAGTTTTTTGCAAGATTGATGAACAGTTGGATACAAGAAGCTCATTGTTATGATGAGCCGAAGTCATTCTCAGACAATACCAATTGCATGGGCTCAAATGCCAAATATTAGCATCAGCTACCAGACTTGAATAAAAGATTTACTCGAATGAGGAAAGACTGTTTTTAACAGATACAAGTCATGTGGTGTAAAATTTCCTTCACATCATGTTCGTGCTATTTATGAAAAAATACAAACAACTGAGAATTTCATATATCAAACATGACCAACATAACTAGAAATCCCACTGGAACAAAATGGCCAATCAGCCACATTTTGAAGATCGTATATAACCCTGAACTACTCTTACAGCAAGTTGTATTGGGCTTCTGCAGTCAAAAGATCCCGCAATAAATCCAAAAGATCCCCTTAAATCTGTTTATGATGCCAGGAATGAGGTAATTGGGCAGAAGCTCTGGTCTGTTTCTTATTCTGCGGCTGTGCTTGGCAAATTGTTTCTATTAAATTGGTCCCTCGTTATGCTGTGAATCTGAATGCAATTGTTGGACTGGTCGGATAAGGTTGTGTCGTCACAATATGAAGTCATGACTACTCTGGACATTGACCATTGTGAAATGCTTGCTAGCAACAAAACTTGGCAGCATCTACAAACCATTGCTAATGCCATCAGTCAAAGCTTGGTGTTGCATCCATGCAAAGGTGCACTAATCTTCTCTGGTACTCGCCATAGAATTCACTAACTGCTTTAAGGTCCTCATCCTCCAAGTTCCTGCTAGGCAATCGAAAACTTCGGTTTCCATCCACAGATGCAAATGCTTCAACTGAAGTTTGGGATTCTGATGAAATTTGTGTGTATATCTCATGGCAGGCAAGCATGAACATTGCAGCTGTGTCCGGCTGCCGTGCATTGCGTAGTGCAGTTAAAGCCTCTGCTAGGGCTCCAGCAGCAACATACAAGATCAGGGCTCTGTTAAGATTTTATCACAAAAACTTGTAAGCCCCAACATAAAAAATGGATGATCTAACCGTATGCTTAATGCATCTATGACGTTAAATTACCTCCAAATGTTATGTTCACTACGAAGAACATAATCAGCCCATCTCTGCAACACTCTGTAATAAAACAGTAATGCGTTCAGTATAAACACTGTAGGTACCTCCAATCACATCAAAAAAAATCTCTGCAAGCACAATACACTATATTTTGAACTTTCATTTCAAATTCATATAGATCATTAATTCTGCTGTAACTATAACACAACAGTCAATGGCTGCAGAAATTTTATAGTTAATTACTTTAGTCACCATGTTTTTTTCTTTTTCCATTTTTAGCCACCATGTTCATGAGCAATATTTATGTGGTAGATTTTACTCCAAAAGAATATTAGAATTCTATGCACCTTGAATAGTCAGCTCCACGTAAATGAGTTGCTGCTAAAGTTGCAGCATCTGTCCAACATCCAGCATCTTGTAGCTGTAGCATTTGTAAACAGCATTAGACCAAAGGATATATAGCATTCATTGCACCGGTGCTAGTAGCCATTAACTGACACATAACCAACTATGTATTGACCGTGCAGGCGATGTATGTCCTCAGCACTTGCACTAGTTATGGACAAGGATACAGAATGTGGTAAACCAATGTTATGTGCCTGCAATTTATCAACATGTATATACCACTAGGTAATGTTATGGTTGCTTAATGCAGTTTCGAAAAAAAGAATGGCAAATTTCATTTACCTTTCACTATGGAACTTGTAAATTGTAATTAATGAATGTCTTCCTCAAACCACATCATATTGCAATTTATGATGTCTTTAACTGCTAGGTTAGCTTACAGAAGCATTGCAAATATATATTTGCAATTGGTGATATCAGTATATTTCTTGTAGGGTGGTAATAACATGCCATGGATAAAGTTAAAACCAACATATGTTTACAAACTTGCTGATGGGTTTTCATTTAAAGCCTCTAGCTTTTCACCAAGTAGGTGCAGTAATAATTGCCTTGCTGCATGTACTGCAGCAATGCATGTGTTGCAGCATAGTGCATGGTATATTACCTGCATTAGACCAATAGTCAAGTGTGACATGTCCACAACTACATGTGAGCCTTGAGAGTTTCAAGCATTAGGCTTGTATGGATATTGTAGGGCACCATTCACTTTGCTGGAACACAACTAAGCATTACTAGCTAATATCAGTATATCAGTATGACCGTTATCCTAAATATACAGTTGTAGAATGCTAATGTAGCACAACAAGAATCATCAAAAGTTACCAACATATTTAAATTTGAATTATGAGCAAATAATTTCAACAAATCTTTAACTAGTTCAAGAAATATATATTCGTCCTAGAGTTAGACATGTCATAGCAGTTAAGGAGATTGTGCAGACCAGCCAGACCTCATAGGAAGTTGGTTAGTTGGTTACATGTAGTTGGTTACAAGTTGGTCACAACAACCTGGCACAGGGGTTGCAATGGCTAAATGCAAGTTGGTTACAAGATAGCACTTGTCCGAAAAAATGGAAGGTTAAGAACCAGTAAAACATTGTAATTACAACAGGTTTTGTTTTTAACATGGAAATAAATCCTTAAGATAAGAGAGTAAAATATCTAAAAGTTATGAATTGGATCGTTAATCTCTATGCTAAACAGCTGCAAGCCTCCGTTATCTTTTGAACATTCCACATGGTCTCATAATGAGAGTACATTAGATAAACCCTCAATAAATCTAAACTTGTAAATGAAAAAATGCCTACCCTGCCATTGTTGGCAGGCGTTCTAAAAACTAAACACTGAATAAAAATGATTACACAACCATAGCATGCAAGTATAGATAAGTTAAATCATTCAATTACTCAGGATCTTCAGAACTAAATTATGAAACTTTATATCAATCTCAATCACAGAACCTTCTCTGGTGATTGTTCTGTATTCATGCATCTACATTCAAACGTAATCCAGTTCTTTTCGTAAATAAAACAGCATGAAGTCTAATGCAGCATACACAAGTCTATCACCACCTTAGCAATCTAGTTTGGCTAAACCATCTTTATCTGGGTTGATTCTTAAATAGACACAATGCCTTTATTAGTATTTTAATATAACGTAAACAAGCATCAGAAATTTTCAGAAGTTAATAAGATTTTAACTTCCAGTCAGACTGGTGTATACCGTCCAATATTCAGTGGTCTGACCAAGTAGCAGTATCAGAACATTTAACTCATCATTTTTAATTATTTAATTTAATGATACTGGGTGGTGTAGATTGGTATACTGTCTGGTATATTGGTACCGTACCAGTCTGATAGGTTACAAAAATCAATATTGGAGAGGAATACAGAAGACCAAAACTTTCACAGAATAAGTAGCCCTCGGCAGCATATTGAAAGAGAAAAAGAAAAATCAACAGTATTTAGTCAGATCCTAGGAGAACAAACCTGAGAACATGATTCTTGATATCTCCCAACTGCACAGAGAAGATGAGTCCCTGACAGTGATTTATCTGTCCTTACCATATTGGCTGCAACAACCTAGACATGACAGGACAAAAAAGTGAATTGTTACATCAGGACAAAAAAAAACTACTGTACTTAGAGGAGCAAAAATTCTTTTCACAAATTTTGATAAAATTGCCACCAACCAAATACGATGAAATTTCGTTAGCTTAATCTAGTTACTGAACAAATAGTTGGGATTTGCAACAAAAGATCCATGTAGCCGACCCCAAATACTTGGGACTTACAGTTTTATTGTTGTTGTTGTTGTTATTGTTGTTGTAATGTAGTTACTGACCAAAACAGCTAACAAGAAAAATGGTTGTTCACCTTCACAGCAAGCTCATGCAAAGACCTTGATACAGCAGATGACAATGCCACAGCTCGTAAGGCATTTGGATAAAACTGAGATCCCTCTGGTGGTGTTGAGAGTAGCAAAGACACAGCTGCTTCCAAGTTTCCAACAGAGATAAGTCTGGAAGTAACAATGTAACATCAATAAGCGCAGAAGCTAGAAGTTAAGCCATAACAATTGTTCTTTATATTATTTAGGAATAAATCAAGATGAGTATGTTTATAAGTTTGTAACTTTATCATTCCCTGTTTATAGTTGAGTCAATTCAAATTTTTTACAGAATACATTTTATTAAACTTCCAAAACTATGAAAGAGTTCTCCAATCCAATTCTTTGATACAAGTGGAAGCTCTAATACAACTGATGATAACATTATAGTCCTAAAATTTTCTCAATGCTCAACTGAACAAAATTAAATATGAGAGAAAATGATTATAGAGTATGATAGATCCTAAGGAGGAAAATAACAAAAATTGGTTACTAGTTTGGAAATGTTTGTTGATTGATTAAGAACACGATGTGTTTGAACCACTCGTACATTTAGGGTGGTCATGCAAAGGGAGATCCAGACAACATAGAAGCATTGGTAACAGCAAATGGTGATCGATGACCATACAGAGTGTCAACAATTCAATTTGACAAACTTTTTCCCCCTTTTTTGTTGTTGCATGCATCAGACTTGCAAAATAGACCAATCATTATTGTGTATCCAAATGGCTGATCCAGAGTTCTTTGTGTTCCCACTATGTTGAAATAAAGTACATCCAATCACTGTAAACAGAAGACAACCCAATTTCCAACAGTTCCAGTGCTAAGACAGCAAATTGATTGTAGTGGATCAAATTCTCCAGCAATATCAATGGATAGAATCGAAGACGATGAAAGTAGTGGTGGAAGCAGCAGAAAAGAAGGGGAAAGAAAAGAAATAGAAAGGACAAGGAAAGAAAAGGAAATTTCAAGAGGTATGGATCTTGCCTGAGGCTAGACAGGAAGCCTAGAGTGATTCAAAGTAGAGATTGAATATCCTATTTATAGGTTTGAATTAGTCTCTTTTTAAATAAATGAACTTGTCTCATAAACCAATAAAATTTTGATTAGTAACAAAAATCCATGTTCAGCAAGCCCAAGTGTCTCCCTTTAAGTTATGGATTATCTCCTTTTTCCATAGAATAATAGGTGTAGCCACATAAATGATCCTTATTTGGGTAGTCCAAAAGTGAAACCAGCAGAATTCAGATTGAGCCTCTAATACTCAACTAGTATCTATTTGAGCCCAAATAAATCAACTTAAAGGCTGCAACTAAACTTAAGGACCACATTAACTCTGAGTAAGACAATTTGTTTATGCTTCAACGGCTGGAACAGAAAATACAACTTTTGGAAGGCACCAATTCATGCAAGCATATGGAGCTAACTTATTAGTTTGCTGGTGTTGGTTACATGCATCATCGAGCAATAGTTTTATTTCATAGATAAAAACTGTTAAATCCAAATTTTATATAACCATCAAATGAATTTCGAAAAAGAACAATTTGGAAGTGTTAACACCATCAAGTACACTGAACTGCTCTCTGGCTCTTCTGCTGTGTCAAACAAATGAATCTTCTTTTACCATTCAGATCTAAATAATGCCACATTCTTCGATACATGGAAAGGAAAAAAGATGAAAGAACCCATTTTCTCTATCTTAATTGCCTACCCATTTTAAATTTTCTATCAGTTTCGGGTATGTATGGATATCGAAAAAAATGCTTATGCATCACTAAATCTGAAAAATTAATTAAAGTATGTACCAAAGCTAAACTATAGCTTTTAAGTAAAACAAAGTTCATCTTTTAACCTGCAAAAAAGTGACATGTATTCCATGTGATACCTTTACTACAATATTGTGCAACTTTCTCTAATCCATAATTAAAATGATATACAACATCCAGAAAGCCAATTACAATAATAATTACTAAATTATCAAGTCATCTAGAGAGCATTTCTATATGCAACATGCTACATAGCCATAAATATGAGAGATTATTAAGCTACTCACTCGTGAACGCGTTTTTGAATTGCTTCTTCTCCATCTAGTTTTGCATGCCAAGATATTCGCTCGTTCGCATTTCCCCACAAATCCTCTTGCTTAAAGGCCATCATGTTTAGCTGCCCATATTTCTGCAGACGCACATATATGGCAGAGGATTGAGAACTAATTTATGTAGTTTTTTGCTCTTTTAAAGGCTTCAATTAGCATGTGGACCATGTGCATAACTAGTCTCAGCATAGTCATAGAATCAAATAAAAAATTTTAAAAAAATCTCAAGCAACAAGACTGAAAAGATACGATCCCAAATAAAAAGCAACAAAGATAAGTGTTACCACTGCTTCCGATGTCACCATGCCTGCAGACTTTTCACGTGATGCTATCCTGTTTAGAAGAGCACTTTCAGACTCAGAAATTGAAGGCTGAGGGACCCCCTGCTGTGATTTGTTTGCAGATCTTTCCAACATATGACAAAGAGCGTGTGGCAGCTGGAGCCAGAACATGGCTTCTGAAACTTCACCAAAGATTGCAGCAGCAAAAGCAAACCTTACTGCAGAACCTTTACTGGCTAAAGATGCATATAATCTAACCCTTTCATCATCAAGAATGCAACCTTCTCAAAAAGGAACAGCATCAAAGAAGACAGTTAATCCAGGGCCCACATAAAACTGTACAAATTTATCAATAACAATTGATAGCATACCCTCTTTCCGATATGGCTCTAAAACCTTAAGAAGTAACTCAGGTACCACAGTATCACCAACAGAAGGAAGCACTGATTCAATCATAAAGCTTCGGAGGTCTCTAGGAGATGCTGTGTCAGTTTCAGGAATATGAAAAGGTAGAATATCTGTGGTTGCACTGTTCAAATTGAACCAAGAAGGTTTTACACCCAACTGCAAGATCGTGCGCAGTGCCTGCAATATGTAATATAACATGTAAGCTGTAGTTATCTTGGCACCATGACCAATTAATTCAAATACAAGGCAGACTGATACTGAAACATCTTAATACCAATTCACTGATGCTGGCATAATACCAATTCACTGGTGCTGGCATACATTAGGCGGATCATGTGTCCTTTGTTTCAAGTCTCGGATGACTTTTAGCTGCTAAAGTTTCTAGTGAACTAACCTATTCTACAGGATTACCATGGTAGAATGCTTCTTCCAGACAAGTGATGAAGTACTAGAATAATTATCGCAAAGTAATATGCTCCTTACCAATGCATGTGCTGTTGGAAAAAGAATAGGTAAGCACAAAGGTATTGGTCGAAATCTCTCTTTTAAAACTCTTGACTTTGTGCCTGAACTGCTCTTTGCATTGTGACTGTATACAAGAACAAAAAGGTTATTCAATGTTTAATCGTTCCAAAAAAGGAGAAGATAAAGCAACCAGCAAATACAACAATCATATCTGTTCTAAAAAGTTCATCGAAATCATAATCTTGAAAAGAAGAACAAAATCACAAACAATGATCTGCTTGCAAGTGAAGTTTCAGTTGAGGCGCCACCATTACATAACGAACCATTAATCCTCTTTAGGTAAATAAAGCAGCTTGATTTCATTTGAAAGCACTATTACAAGGAAACACAATCTCATACAAAGTACAATCAAATTCTGAAAAAACAGTCCGAACAGAACTGAAACAGCCAATGTTCAGCTTTGTTGCCCTTTGCAGATGGCATGCTTAGCGCTTAGAGTACCAGCACAACGCATGGATATGTAGCGTTACATTGTCTGTATATAATTAGTGAATGTGTGTAACCAGTGATGAACATGGCATGACAAGGAGCACATACTACATACACACCATGCTTGCCGAGTTACTAGAATAAACTGACAAGTAAGCCCATTAAACAAATAACGAGTCATAACATTAGCTTTCTAATGTCCATGAGTCACAGCAGTGTTTTATCCTTGACCTCAAAGATCCTGACCTCGCTCTTTTCAGGATACAGTGCTGACAACTCAATATGAATCATGGAGAAAAAAGCTAAGATAGATACTATCTGGCACATAATTTTCATATGGAGAACTCTCAACTCTTAAAGAATTCCTCTAGATCACAATTTCCAAGATACAGAAAGGAATCCTATACCAAAAAGGTTTTCTGAGTCATAGTTGCAAAAGCTCAGTCAGAGGACCATTTGCTTTTGGCTAGAATCTTAGTGTACAAACTACTTTTCAAAAACCTTTCTCCTATTCTCGATTTTTGCTAACACAAATACCAGTCTCTAATTACAGAACTGTTGAACATTTTCCTTACTGTGGAAGGACAGATAATGAATGTAGTGCAGTAGGGAAATGTCCTACTCCCAAAAACTCCATCCAATTATGTGCCATCCGAGGGTTTTGAGGGTGCTGTGATGGCCGATATTTCACTTCCCAGGCTGCTGCCTCTCATCTTAAACTAGACAAGTAAGTATATAACTAATATAATATTTATGAATTGCTTCTGCCATATCACCCTTCTTAATATAAACTATAAAGCCCTCTACTTTTAATAGTAAAGATAGTATATCTGGAAATTAGAACAAAATGGAACTCTAAAAGTAGCTTCCTTCAGCAATTTCTTGAATAAGTGCACATTTTCCCTTTATGAAAGCTCGCCAGAATTATGCCTACCAGTATAATTTTCAAGTAGATAGTCATTAATTATCCATGAAAAAGCCACACTAACATCTCTAACACCCATCACAATCTAAAATGGTATTGCAGTTGCAATCCTTTTTTCATATGTGCCTGTTGGCCATAGGATCTTTGACAACAATAGCTTCCCCGTAATGTAGGATCTTTTTCTTCTCCTTTGAAGAAAAATAAGATAGTAAATATTAATTTGATCATTTGAAATAATAACTGCACCATGCTTCAAGGTGTAAGGAACTAGAATATTTATTACTTAGTTGCTATTAATAATTTACAGATTGAACACTTTGTATTGCTTCATATGATTTTAACAATTGTCTACTTTGGTTTGCCTTCACATATGTTAACATATCGCATTGTGCATACTTGAATTAGGGTAGCAAAGTCAACATGAATCAACTCTCGATGTATCTCCTAGTAAAAAAAAAAACTCTAGATGTATCTCCACATTATGTGTTGATAGAGTGAACTTGGGAAGGTCATTCTTGAACATGATATTGCATTGACAATATCATTAAATATAATGATTTAAATGATTGGAGTAAATATGGATGCACGCTCGAATTCTGTACCTAGCTAGTTACCATTGTTCCCTATTCTAGGCCATGTTTTCTTTCCTTTCCAACTCTATGGTTTCTAGAAGTTCAATATTTGTACCCAGATAGCATTGTCCCATATTTTAAACCAAGGATTGAAATTTCGTACCGTACCGGAGTTTCGAGCTTTGCTCGGTACGGTGTACCAAGCGGTACACCTAATTTAGGCATAAAATCCTCCGAAAATACCTGAAAAATAGAAAGAAAAAAAAGTTAGGAAAGGGTTTTTATATGAATTTAGGCGTAAATTCATGTAATTAGTAATTACATGAATCATATTTGTCTAAGGCGGCTCCTAAGGCATGTATTGGTGAATGTCAAAGCCTCTACTTTCGCTACTGATATGCTACTCCGTATCATACTGTTGCTCGGAGAAGTATGACCAACTATCACTGTACTACTATTGGCCGTATGATTTCCCATAATACGACGGCTGTTAATACGATAAGTTTCGTTCCGTATCTACATCATGTAAGCTCTGTCATATCTGCTCAAATTCATCCATTATCTTCCCTTTCCCCTTCCGCGCATAAACTTGACCAATAACTTGTCGAGTTCCATGATCTAAATCTTGGGTGGCATGTGTAAAATATTGCTCATGATTAAAAAGTTCTTCCTCTTAATCCTCTCAAATTAGCCTCGATTCAATTCACAAATCGTTGTTTTGTAAAGTTTAGGAGAGTGCAAATGTGAGAAAAAATGAGTTTGAGATAGTTTAAGAGAGTGTGAGAGTGAAATGAAGTGAAATAGGAGGGAGGATGGCTTTAAAAACCCATGAAAAAGGGTTGGAACATTGTTACGGGTTGATAATAATCGATTTTGACCATTACTGATCAGTACAAGGTGGTAACAGTCGAAATTTCGATCGTTACCATCCGATATAGCCCCGTATCGTCCGATACGAGGCGATATCCAATGTTCTGCATGGTAGCGGGCAGTCCGCGTACCAATCTGCTGGCGGACCAGTATGTACCGCCCATACCGGGCGGTATTATTCAAAATTAGAAATGTAGCTTTAAAGTTAAGGTTCGCCGTACCGTACCGTACCGGCGTTTTGACCCGGGCTCGGTACCGGTACGGTACGGTATACCGCTCGGTACACCCAGGTGTACCGAGCGGTACACTCAGGGGCACTGTAGCACTGCTACAGTGCTCGGTACGGGCGGACCGGTACAGGGCGGTCCGCGTACCGCTAGCCTGTCGGACCGGTACGTACCGCCCATACCGGGCGGTACAGTGCAGTACGGCAAACCTTGCTTTAAACCATGTAAATTTCCCTCAACTCTTAATCCATTCTATTCATCAAGGAAACCATTGGTGCTTATCTAAACTCAAGCAGATAGATAGACGTACCACTCCACTGACTTCTAAGTTTCATTGTGAGGCATCTGTTGCTCAAACTTTCATTTATCAAGCAATATAAATAAATGGAAATTTAGATGTTATCAACTGATTGTTAGTATGCTTAGCATTTTGGTTGAAACCTCTTGTTTTAGAGTTAAAACACATAATAATGATAGAGTTGCATAGATCTTGCATTAAGAATAATAACAACACTTTTTACTCCTAAGATAATTGTCTAATTTATCATCTGTCACTGCTTTTCAAAACCTTACAACTGAATTTGAAGCCTACCTTATGAGGGTAATCTGTACTGTAAATTGAACTTACATCTTAACATAGTTATGCCCATTTGAATGATATTGCACAACAATCAGATCTGCATCTGCACTTACCCAGTCTATCTATCAAGCTGTGTGATGATTGATTAACATATCTATATAAGCCTACAAGTAGCATTCATCAACCAGAAGTCTTAAGCATCAGGTTCACAAGTATAAATCTCCACAGAACATAGTTTGAGACAAATGGAAATGAAACATTCGTGAACAAGTACCAACACTATGATGCAATGTGAACTTTCACAGGCTAAATGCAAAAAGTAAAAGAATATAATTGAAACGTCAGGCAAGAACCTACATATTAACCTCAATAAGCCGAAGGCTACTGTCAGCTCCAGCTATGCATAAAACTAGTGGTTCATTTCTTTCTGATCGCATCGTCAGCCAGTCAAGCTCCAAAACAAGAGTTCCAGGAGACTGGGGTTGTAAAAGGGCATTGGCCAATGGATCTGATGAATCCTGTCAATTGAAAATTTTGAATTTATCAACAAATTATGCATTGAAACAGTTCAATAAGAATTTTGCATTTTCTCAATAATAAAGCACGGACATCTAAAGTTATTAAGTTTGGAAGGACAATAGAAGCATCAATGAGGATGATACTAATTTTGCAGATCTACAGACTTTGTGCTCCTTCAGCACTATACTATCTATCTTCTTGAGATGAATATTTATCCGTACAGTAAAACCTATAAATTTTCTCCTCCATGATGCTCTTTTGATGTCTAAGACTGTAAAGAAACTAGAAAAGGTGCCATTTCATATGAACTTGAATAGCAGCCAAAATAGTTTTTTTTCCTGTCAGAGACTAAGAATTACTGGGTTTTACAAGTCCTTTATGCCTATATTTAGCTTGAATAGGAATTTGGACTTAGCTTCAGAGATTAATGTAAAGTTAATAGCATGAATGCATGTGATCTCCTGAATCATGTTTGTGTTCCATACCAATGTCTAAATTCTTGGATAGACTGATGGTCAACATTGGAATATAATATTAATAGCATGTAGGTGCACGATCTCCTGAATCACATTGGAATATAATATTAATACCAATGTCCAAAATCTTGGATGAGAATGATGATCTGCATTGCAGATTCAAGGATCCATAGCATTTTAGTTTAACAAATACTTTACAATCCAAATCTTCTTTTCTTCCCCTCTCTTTTTTACCCTTTAGGATGCAATGCAACCCTGGAATAATTAGGAACATGAACTTTTAGAAGATTGGAGCAAATCCCATGGATTTTTTATCCTAAGTTTTTAAGGCCTATTCAAAGATAAATTCTTTCTACATTTCTAATTGATTTTTATTTCTCTATAGTGAAAAGTATTAGAGTCTGTGTAAATGTTATTGCAAGTAATTCCATGTGTCTGTCAATAACTAATTTGAACAATCCTAATACTTCAGTTAACTAATATTTAGCTATTATATTGATTGTTCCTGTCCTTATAGCATATTTTCTTCACTGTTTGGAACACAATCTTGCCACTCTAATTACAGCTTCACATAGAAGATTAGGGCATAGCTACAATCAATTTATCAAAATCACACATGGCAAGAAGAATTCATATCAGCAAGTCATCAATTAAGAAGATAGGAAACCATATCTAGCATAGAAAAAGCTGGAGGAAAACACATTCAAGATAGAAATGTGTCAGCAGCATAGCTCGGAATCAGAGCAATGGTCCACTTTTTATGCTTCTCAGGATGCACTATAATTGTTTTATTTCCAAAAATACTTTATGTTTTCTGAAAAATAAAATTGAACATAAGCTACGGAATTGCATTGCTTCATAAATCAGTGTGAAATTGAGGGTCATTCATAAAGCTAACAAGTAAAATAGATAAATTTAAGGATTCACTTTCATACTCACAAGATCAAAGATTGAGAATGTGTTATCATAAAAGAGTACAGCAATACGCCCTCTGCTGTTGTCACCAGGAACAACAGGTGAGAATTTTATCCTCCTTATTCCTTCCCTATGGGTGTTAAATGAAGAAGAAAGACCTGTAGTCACATCCCACCAGCGTATGTTGCCTAATCGATCCCCCATAACCTGGAGGCAATCAAAGAAGTCAAGGCTGTGCTGCACAAGAGTTGCACCCGAAAAAGAAGCAGACAAGCAAATCTGGCAAAGAAAATTGAGGTTACTTAAACACAGCTATATACCACATGGGGGAGACGATATGCCATAGCAGTGATTAAACCATCTGATGAAGCAAATGAGGTTGATGGCCACTTTGGTCTGAAAAAACAATTAGATTATCATCATTTATGCAACTGGAAGGCAATTAATTTCATAATAGAACAACAAGAAACCAAACTTGAGGCCATGGCACAGAGAATCCCTGCTCCCTCGGTGCTACAACTAATGTTGAGTGGTAATGTGACATTTGAGCATAAACTTTCATATCTAATACAATCCACACAAGGAATTTCCTAAATTTACAACTAATTAGTTTCACAGAAAGCCAAGTTTTTGTTTGTGTACTCTGTACATCCGTTAAACTTTTAGCTTATAGTCATTTATACATACAGTAAGTTTGTTAAAAGAAATGCTGTTAAAATATCCAGTAGCTAGTAAAAAAATACATACTTTAGTTTCAATGACTAAAGATTTCAGGACATAATATCCTTCCAGTGTGATGACTATCTAGAGCATCTACTGTAAAAATCAAGGATTGACACAACTGTCAGGTGACACCAAGGAGAATGCAGGAAAAGCTAAATTTTTATTAGTAAATGAGGTGAAATCAACTTCTAGCATAAAAGATTTGAGCTAAAGTCATAGAAGTGCCACATAACACCATGGAAGTGCCACAGAACATATATTCATGATATAGTCAATAACTACTTTTAACATCATGGAAGTGCCACATAACACCACAATTCAACAAAGTCACACCTAAAATCTCTTATTCTTCGTCCATGAACTTCAAATACACCAAGGGCACCGTTGACTAAAGCAAATGCAAAACTCTCAGATATGTCATCCGCAGGAGTCTCAGAGCTTGTTGTCTCTACAAAACAAGGTTACCTTCAGCTCTGTAAATTCAGTATTAAAGCAGAAGTGTAATAAATGATTCATGTAAAAAAATTGAGAAGAGAAGAATATTATCTTAAAACACATCCCCTTACTAGCATCTGTAGACAATGCATTTGTGCTTGCATTTGCATTAGATGTCAGTTCTTTTGATGCTGATATTTCCTTAGAAGATCCATTCTGAATAGGGCGGGGTGCACTTGGAAGTGTCCATTCCAATACAGTAAAGGGAAGAGCTAATGATCTAAGCTACATGATCAGAAAAAGTAGTTCCAATATAAGAACAGCACGAGAAGCTTCTAGTGCACAACAAAGCCAAGGCCTAACAGCAACAAGATAATGATGATAAAAATATATGGTTCTCATGCAACTTAACCAGTAACATTTTCAACAAATGATCAAGACATGTTAAGCTGTTAGCATCAGTGCAAGATAAGGAATTAAAACAAGTAATGTGAAAGGTTGAAACACTAACTTCACCTTAGATTTGCTTAAACAGAATACAAGTTTTCATTTCTTTGTCACAAAATGTCCCCATATTTTGTCTCATATAACTCACAGCAATTTGTTCATCCTCTTGGATCTCAAATGGCACTCATACTAAGGTACGCATCACACAATTTCTAAGATCCATCTGAACAGCAATTATTTCAAGTTGCCAGGTTCCTAATGAGTAAGAATTTCTATTTTTCAGCAAGACAAATATGAAAATCAGCATTAAATGTCTCTAATTTTTAATCAAAAGGAAAAAGTATGGATGGAAATATCAGCGGTGGAAAGGTAGTCAACATTTAAAACCAACATATATATTTGTGCATTTCACTGTAGCTAAAGAGTTACTCATCCTCAAATTGCTATAATATTTGCATATAAACAATAAATCCACTTCTTCCTTTATCATAGCACAAAGTATAGAAGACTGATCACCATAATGGGATTCTTTGTCATAGCCCACACTTCGACAGGAGCATCCCGAAACAAAATGAGAAGATACCTGCAAAAGGATATGCTCAGAAAAGTTAATGTCATTTTCAAAAAAACAAATATAGATACAACAATGCACTAAAGAGAAAAGGACAAGAACTATTTATATACTCTATAATCAAAGGAATACAAACTGTGGACTGGCACCTGTCCCAGCTGACACAGGCATTGTGCTAAGCTAGCACTATAGTAGCATGTTTCTGTATTTGTAGTGTTGATGAATGGAATAGGGATTATACCAGCCAGAATGGACCATGTGCCAGCTCTGCAGTGTGCTAGCACATACTGTGATGATATTTGGCACCACACCAACTGGTATAGGACAACATGCTTGGCATGTGCAATCCTCGATCCCAGCAGATATAATAGATCATGTGCACATGACTGTATGTTCATCTCAAAAAAGTATGCTGCAAATAAGATTCCTCATAGCTAATTGTGTTCCTTGTGATTACACAATGACTATAGAAACAGGACAACCACAGAAAAGAGAGCATTGTGCTTAGAGATCAATAAGGTTAAAAATTAAACAATTACTCTTTTACAAATATAAATTGCCCAGTTCTGCCAATGTAACAGTTCACTGATAACTGTTGCATGTATTGTTATATCTGCTAAATTGCCACATTCCCCCAAATACATCCATCATCTATTAGTTCCAAGAAATTATTAATTAGCAACAAAAATTGTGATAAAACAGGTGGATATAAAAATATATTAGAATTCCAAACAGATATTTGCTCCACTCATGGCTATAAATCACCCTAATAAATGGTGCCTAACAAAGTAGATACGGTAAATAGCAGATAACAAGATCTCATCAGTTTTTCCAATTTGTCCCAACGAAATGTTGATTGGTATCCAACTACCAGCTAGTACGACAAAAACCAAAGCCCAATTTTACAACTTAGTCGGATGAGAGGAGAAACTAGCTTCACAGATTATCAGTGAGACCCCAGAAAAAGGTAGGATCAGTTCCTTAAGGATAAAACAAGGGATAAAAGATCTAAGGTGGTTTGTATAAAACAAAAGAAGACTAGAAAATGCACCATCAAAATAACGTTAATTAGATAAAGTGTTTAAATACATATAGAAAAATATGACAAAAGGCTAGTATGGAAACAATGAAAAAAGCCATGATGTATCAGATCAGATTGCTAACAAGAACCTGATGGCATAAAGGTAACTGACCCAAGTAATTGGGACTAACAGCTTGTTGTTGAAAACAAAATCAATGACATACAATGAATAAAAACTTGATGAACTCAAAATAATAAAGATATGCTATTTCAATAAAATGAGTTGCCCTTGTTGCCCATTCTGATAACACATTATGAAAAATTAGATAGATATGAAAGGAATGAATAAAGATCTATAAGTACCCAAAGTAGACATGAAAAGAAAACCTACGCTAAGGCCCAACCTTCCAGATGAAGAAGCCCTTAAAGCTCTTATGGGGGCTCGCTCTGGCTTCTGTAGGAGCCGAAATGGTCGATTTAGTCCACTTCTAAGGCAAGTGACAACAAGTCTATTGGTATAGCCTCCTCCCTTCTCATTTACCTAAACTCAATAAGCATCAAGACATCATATATAATGACAAAAAATATAGGATCCGCAACAACCATTGAATAACTACTACAAATACACAATTATATTCTACAAGTTTCTACTAAAACTAAAACTTCAAATGTCATGTTGTTAGTTTTGAAACTAGTGAAGTTCAAAGTTTGAAACTTCAGTAGCAAGGACCTAGAAGTAATTACCAAAAGGACCTAGCAATTCAGAAACCAGGACTAAAGAAAGACGCCTAAACAACTACATAAGACCAAGATAAATTAAAATTTTCATTTTGGTATATTTAAATAATTGTGATTTGTGGGAAAGTATAGCCCACCAGTCTCAGATACATGAAAGCAAAGGTCACAAACTTCGGCTCTCATAGTTTGGCATGTAAGAACATAGAGACTGAAGTCAAAGACAAAATAAAAAAGAAATATTTGTTTATTTCAAATTACCACTTCTCACAAGTCATCATGTCATTCCACATTCATCATCAGGCGAAAAAAATGAGTCATCAAAAGTTGACTTAGACCCTCTCAGACAAAGGTGCAATTCAGTAAATGAGCTAATTTTCAGCACTTGACATGCACACTCCTTCCAAGAAGCTAAAATGAATTGGCCCTTCTCCAACTGAACTCTAATCTCAGAATACTGAGATGAATTACTGATATACTACTGATTAGAAAAAAAGGTGCAAGACAACATAAACAATTTTATTACTTGGCAAGAGATTACATGATCAAAATTTGGAGAAGATTTTTAAATTCATACTTCTTATATGAAATGCCATATTATGATGTCACCAGCAATTTTCTTACAATGATTCTAGCTGGTCCCTCTTTATTAGACAGTAAATTTACTTGACAAATATTTCCATAACATTTTCATATGAAATTCATAACTGCTGATGTTAAGAATAAACATGTTAAAATTTGCATCAAAGGTGCCGATATTGTGTATAAGTTTATCTAATATTGCAACTGCAGACAATATACTCATTAAAGAACATAGAAACTTGAAAAATATAATTCCTCAGATGTTACAAGTAAAAGATGTCACTTCTTGGATTAATAAGCACACAGCTAATATCACGCTGTAGTATGCCATGAAAGTACAGAGGACACTAGAAAAATATTGATGATAAGCACTCGTATTATGCCAGTCGGAAAATTGTTGAAAATAAAAAGGCATCTTTATGCTGCATAGTCATATATACCTGGCCATATGAGAATGAAACAAGCCTAGAATTTCCAAGCCACCTTAGTCCCCTGATAGCATTACTGTGGACAGAAAAGCTTACTGTAACTGCACTGGCAGAAACATCTACGACATCAATAGTCCCACTTTGTGTTCCCAAAGCAATAAGTGGAACTGCTGGTGCAGGATTGTTGCCCCCACCTTCAGATGTGCAAATTTCAATTTAATCATGTTATAGAAAACTTTGACACACCTATGCTAGCAAGTAAAAAAGAAATGGGAAACCAGGAATTACGAGCTAAAGTCGCAGTTAAAGATGGAGATGGTACAGCTAAAGTGGTCAGCGTTGATGAAAGAAGATGGAGCTGGCCCATCAAACTGATCTGCAGAAAAGAAGACAAATCAAATACTTCAGAACTGTAAGAAGAAAGAATGACATGAATAAAGATGCAGTATTGAGTGAGACCTAATGATGCATTTCTGATAAGTGCTCTAGAAAATATTAATAAATAATGCTTATCTGGTGAACTTGTAATACTGACTTATCTGTATGTCAATCTACTCCACATAATCTGTAACTGCGAGTTTCATACAGTTCAAAATCTTAAATAAATCAATGATGCAGCCATATTAGCACACATAATAGTAGGATCCCTAACAGAATCAACTCAAAAAGATAGCTAACAAAAACAAGGCATTAAATTTCAACAATCCCGGATGATACAAACTGGTACTTACTGATCTAGCCAAGCATCAGTATCAAACCATATGGCTCGATACCAGTTTACTACCATTCATTTTTTTATTATTCTATTCAATGACACAGGTGGTACAAATTAGTATACCACCCAGTATCAAGGAAGGCAATTTCACCCAGAATGATTCATTCCAGTTCATTTCAGCGGGTCAGATTTGGTTTATAATTCTTTTTTAAATGCTTGTGCTTACGGTTTGCACGTGTCTACGACTGGTCCAGTATACCAATACCATACTAGTCCAGTAGGTTATTGAAACCATTGCTGGATCAAAATTTAAATTCCTGAACCAAAAAATGACAAGATGCCTTCATAACTGGTTATAGATGCATGCATTCAGTACCTGTAGCATAACACATTGATACATGTTTATTGAAGTATTTTCACACTCAGAAAGATGCAATTGTTGGCACTCATCCAGGTAGTTAGCATATGTTTTATTATAATCTTTGTTGATGTGTGCATGGGCAACTCTTTCTATGTTAATCTTTCTTTTTCTCCTTTAAAGAAAATCTAAACAGGTTGCCTACCAACTGTGTTTCGTTAAGCAAAGGAAAAAAAGAGGCATCCTGAGGAAAGCACAAAATGAATAGGAACTAAAAGCTAACTAGTGATAAATTGTTTTTAACAAACACAAAAAAACAAAAGGAATGGAGTAAGTGATAGACAAACAAAACATTTATTTTCAACAGAAACACTAAAAGGGCATTTGATGGCTCTTAGTTTGACTAGAGACATCACTGAGCTTAAAGGTGGAAAAGGATCCTTGTAACCGAACAAATAATTCCAACCAACAGCTTGTTTTCTTGTTTCTTTTTGCATGCTTTGAAATATAATAAACATTTTGGAATATTGTTGGTGGTTTATAAAATCATAAACAATGGTTTACCATGGCATAAAATAATACAAAAGACAACTCAGTAGACAGTAAAAGTAGACATCTCATCATACTATTAAGACCTTGCTGGTGCTATACTTATTCCAGAGTACAAACAGATACATGAGCAGGAAATTTTCACATGCCATAATGTTATCTTAGGAACTTAATGGTGCAAGTAGCAAAACTTCGAACAGGCTAGAAGAAAGAAGGAAATTGTTCAGAACAGAAAAAATTCAAGTATCTTCACCAACCAACCTTCATGGGTAATTCTGGTTCCATGAATCTTGGCTTTGTAGATGGAGGACAGCTCCCATTAACAGGCGCTGGTTCTTTAACTGCATCAGGTACACCTTCATAAAAACATTTTTCAGTTGATCTATTTATTGTCTCGGCCGCAAGTTCTCCACCAAGTTTAGCAGTTTACATGATAAATATAGCTTTCTGAGAATTCCTTACCTTTATCAGAAGTGACAAGCCAGTTCCAGATTTTCCCATCATCAGAAATAGAGACTAAACATGTCTTCAAAGGAATATCCATCTCTTTATTTGAACTTTTAGGTGGGACACATTCTTCAGAAAGTAAAGCTTGTGTATATGATGATGGATCAGTACAGAACAGGCCAATATTTTGTACTGATGATTCTGATTGGCAAGAATTAACAGCAAGAACAGCTGGAGTTGGAATGACAGTGCCAATTGAGGGCATTAGCTCTTCCACTCCACAGAGCACATGCACTTGTTCTCCCCTGCACTCATAAGCTAATAAGAATATTCATAATTTGGAACAAACTTGAGCTTGATAAACAAGTTAAGCTTCATAAACAGTAAAAATAAAGTTATAAATGTAATATCATATTCAACCTTCCGATAAACTATGAATATCCATAACCAACAAGCTGAGAAGTAGCTAGATGATTCTTAGTCATGACTATAATTTGTTGTTACCAGGGGTTTCATAAGAACGCCTGCATCTCTACGATACAAACCAAAAAGTTTACTATAACTTTCCAGCTTCAAATCTTGAAAGACTTTCCTTTAAAGATATCAAAGACAGCTACCGGATTAAATGTGTACTTATCTAACTTTAAGGAGATTGGTGTGTTCAAGTATTGGTCCATGTGGCAAAGCATGGACAAACACAAATTGTTTTACTAACAAACCTGTAGATGAAGCAGTTGTTGAAATCTAAAATTAGAACAAGTTTGAAAGGCTCAGGCAGCTGTTTTTGAGGAATAGAGCCATAGCAGATGGGTTTGGTCAAGTTTTTCGCTTAAGATAACCCTGAGAATCAACTGATTCCCCTTTGGTTTCCTTCTTTTTGTTGTTTTCGTGGCGTTGACACCTACCATTCTAGCAATTGGCCAGCACAGATTGTGTCACTGAGATTGGAAATCCTTGCAGAAGACAATAGGTAGCTGTTATTTGTGTGTGCAATTTGCTAGTAAACTGGCCTGACAGGAAATAATCCCTGCCTTAAGTTTGCCTATATAGCTTAGTCATTCGCCAGCATGGATTGCATCACAAAGATCAAAATCCTTAAAGAAGACAATATATAGCTGATATTTATGTGTTCAATTTGCGCTTAGTAAACCAGTCTGACAGGAAATAATCCCTGCCATAAGTTTGCCTGTATAGCTTAGTCATTGATCACAATATTCCCTGGATCAGGATTGCATCATAAATTGCAAACAGCCTTAAGATGGTTCAGATAATAAATGAAACATGGACATTTAAGGCATTTTGCTTTTTAAACAAACATTTAAAATTATAAAGACAATAGCTATTAACTAGTTGAAAGCCAGGTGAATGGAGAATAAGAAAGAATGGTCTCTAACAAACATAGTAAAAAAATCAATTCCATTGTTAAGGAATTAACTTATGTTTACCTCCCATAAGTCCACTCTAACATGTTCAAAAAATATTTTTTATATGTTATATAAATTTGTCAAGATAATATCCTTCATCACCAAAAATTTTAGAAAACATTCTCAAATTTAATTAATAATAACATTGGCTTCAAAACTTGAGATATTGATTTACAATATTAACTAAAATAAATAGCATAATCAGATTTTTATTATGTTATAGGCTTATTATCACAACACATTATAAAAAATAATAGCTTCAAAACCATAAAATTTTAAATTTGTCAGTTTCTGGAATGAGCTAAGATAATCAACTTCTGCTAAGACCTAAGACTTGTTATCACAAATAGCACATTCTAAAACATAGAAAATAATTTTACAAGTCATAATAATAATTGATTAAGATAAAATCACAACAATCTAGTTGGACATCATCACTTAAGGTACTGTTTAGTGTACAACACAAGCCTAATTTTCATGATTTTTTCTTCCATAATTCGCTCTATGTTACAGTGATGATTTTCTTCTAGCGACTGGGGGATAAAATATTATCACAAAACAACTAGATAATTGGCCATGCTTTTTCCTTAGATACTTGACCATGCTATGGATGGGTAGTTGTACAATTACAGAATAAATATTGTTAATTTTGTAAGTAATATATTCAGTATAAATAAATTTATTGTAATCATGGCCATCTTAAAGTCCACATTAATCTACTTGCTCCTTCCAATACAATTCCTTCCATTTAATGCCTTTTTCCTATACAGTTCGTTGCATTACAATACAAGTATTAACAGTCATATTTACTTAATGTGTGCAACTAGTTTAGGACACATTTACTTATGATTATCATGAAACGCACATTAATTACTACTCCTAATGCAATCACCCCATTAAATGTTATTTTTTAACCTTGCAATTCACTCCACTTCATGCTAATGCAAAAGATTTAATTATAATTATCTACATTTAAGAACTAAGGCTTATGGCACATGCCTATGCTTTTAACTCCACTTTTACTATATAAATATTTAACTATGCATCTAATTGGATTAACAACAATTATAGTGGAAGAGGTGAAAGGTATGAAATTTATTTTTTCCTTTTTGTTTAGTGCTCTGTTGTTGTGAAGTTTTCAACTCCAACTGGTTTTGTATCGATAGAATGGAATAATATTAGTAAGATCGGATTCCCAATTTTTGCATGTTCAATGGCATACAATAGAAATTCATGATGCAAAAGTTATCTTGAATTGGGATAAGGAAACTGGATCAAGGTCCAAGGACATAGAGGGATTCCAATTTTTATGAACTCTGTTGAGGAGGCTCGCCCACAAGTAACATCTTCAAGTGTTCTTACACTCAAGTTCCACATCATACAACAAATCCTTCCATTGTATATATGCATCTATCGCAGCCAAGACTCTTGATAGGAAAAGCGTACAATATAAACTTGTATGTTAGACCAAAAGGATTGTAAATATGCCAAGTGCATTAGCATTTCTGTTTCCCTTTTCTCATTCCTCGTCCCTTTTATTTTCAGGAGAATTAGTATATCAAAGTGCCAAAGCAGCAAATAACTCAAGTTACTACCTCATGACTCAAACTAAAAGTTAGTTGACTACAAGATGATTAATTCAATCATATCTAAATGATATATATAACTGAAGTATAAAGCACAAGAAGGGAAGTTAAGCATAAGGAATAGCAATCTGAAAATAGCTTAAGTTACTACCAATAACTTAGTCAACCATATATGACCTAGATACAGCAGAAGTGCAAAAGTGAAAAATTAAAGCAGAAAAATTGAAATTAAGCAATAGCTATAGTGAGCTAAAAGGATGCCAAATTATCTTGAAATTTAGTTCGGCATCCGATAAGCACCAACTACAACTTTTACAGTTGGAGACATCAATATTGAAGCAGACGTACTTGGGTTTCACATCGTGGTCTTTGTGCCAAAACCTAGAGCTTCCATATGTTCATCTAGAATAACATTTCTATCCCTCGCAAGAACAAATGTGCCGAAACACTTCCAGAAATGCATTCCAGAAACAAAGATCGTGTACTCCTTATATTGTGAAAACTATCATAAAGACCTTTTGTTCTTAACGTGGTCAACCTAAACACCAAAAGTAAAAATACCTGACATCATGATTATCAAGATCCCTAAACAATTTGCATTTGATAAAAACATTACTTGTCGACCCTCATCTACTAAAAATGCATGCCAATTTTTTTTATTCTTTCCTTTGTTTTCTCAAGTAGCATTTATTTGTACCATATCACAACATTGACCAAGTTTCAAGGGGTTTTCTAGAAGTAATTTCTAAGCTAAGCACTCCATTTGCAGGTGATGATATTTCATATTGCAATCAATTGCTACTTGCAGAAATAAAAGGAAACATGAGGAAGATCGAGAAGTGTGATGAGGAAAAGAAAGATTAGGGAACTCACTCTTTCCGCTTCCAGATGCTGAGTTTTCCATCGAGATGAACGCAGTAGAGTAGATCGAGCTCAGGATCTGGCATTAAGTTCATAAACTTGCTGCATCCGCGCGGCAGTGGACTGGAAGAAAGCGTCGTTCCATAGTGAAGGTCGAAAACAATGAGCTCCTTGGGAAAGGTTATCAGGAGGATGTGCCTCCATATGGGTGAAAAGCACAGCCTCGCAAAGAAAAGAGGAAAAAGAGCAAGAGCCGGTGGCGATGAGGACGCGGAGCCAGACGAGGATTCCTTCTCGAGCTTCTGAAGATCGAAGGATGAATCAGTCATTCCGGCAATCCGGAGCTCCTGCAGAGAGACGTCGCCACCGTCCCCGCCACCGAGAGCGATGGCCGAGAGAAGGAAGCCCCGGAGGCTGAGGGTGCAGAAGTGCCTGGAGTCGAAAGGATCGCGGCGAATGCAGGAGAGATACTCCGGCGAGGCGTCGTACTTCCAGAGGCAGCGTCCGGAGGCAGCGTCCCAGAGGGCGAGGAGAGAGGGACCGTGGATCACGGCCAGGAGCCAGGAGTCGGACCGGATCCAGCACAGATCCTGGATCCCGAGTCGGGTGGAGGTGGCAGAGGAGGAGGCAGCGTCGAGGTCGAGCCAGAGGATGATCTGGCGGGAGCGGAGGTCCCAGATGGCGATGCGACCCTGGCGGTCCCCAACCGCGAGGCGGAGGTGGGAGGTGGAGGGGTCGTCGTAGGAGGAGAGGTCGCGGAGAAGGGGCTGCGGCGTCCAGCGGACGGCGGTGACAAAGGGGGCTAGGGAAGCGTGGGCAGAGGCGGCGGCAGAGGGTGGCATAGGCAGGACGCAGACGAGCTGCATGGATCGGGGATCAGCTACGACGACGCAGCTGCCGGCGCCGTAGGCGAGGAGACCGGAAGGGCTGCAGTCGGCGGACCCGCCGTTACTGCGGCTGGGCGGCCCTGGCAGCAAGCAATCCCAGGCGTCTTGGGATCGCGCCGCCGCCGCCGACGGCGACCAGGACGCCATCTTCATCTATCTCCCCCGAATCTCTCCGCCCCTCTTCTTCTTCCTTCTCCCTTCGTCTTCTTCTTCTTCTTTTTTTCAGGTTTGAAGACGAAACAGATCGTGGTAAACGAGTCTCTTCGACTTGTAATTAAACGCCACACAACGGCACGCGAACAAGCACGACCGGTTTGTACTATAGATCAGTTTTAGTTGAGATTATATCGGATCGGGTTTCATATCTGTTTAAATCGGATTCGGATGAAAAAGAAAAATCCGCATATTTGAAACGATATGGATTAAAGGTATATATTTATTTTAAAATATATATTATTAAATTACTTAAAATTATAAATCAATTAGAAATAGTTCGATTAGGTAGATTCGAATTGCAATTCGGTTCGGTTCAAATCGTTGAGCTCCGTTCCGATCCAATAGAGAACATTTGGGGAAATTAAGCTGCTCACATTTGTGATTTGTGGATCGATTAGGTAGATTCGAATTGCAATTCGGTTCGGTTCAAATCGTTGAGCTCCGTTCCGATCCAATAGAGAACATTCTAATCGATCCACGAATCACAAATGTGAGCAGCTTAATTTCCCCAAATTGCCCGAAATCATGGTGGTTGCATTGAGATTAAGCGCGAGTAAGGAAACATCATCTTGTCACTAAGAAAACCATACATAGCTCCACAACACAGATTTTATGGAATGGCACCAAGTTGGGGTTCGGTGGATCTGCCTCTTCCCTTCATCACATGTCTTCTCAGTCCAGGAACATGGACATCGGAGATGTAGTGTTCCCAATCAATGCTTCCAACATCAAACCCAAAGCTCCTCCTCTCCTCCTCGGACATCTCCACCATCAGCTCTTGAGTGTTCTTGTTGTCGAACCTGACATGTTTGCAATAAAACGAGCTCTGCATCAGTTGCACACATGCTGCGTACTCTAACGACAGCGTCTCTCACCTTCCGCCGTAGAACGTGTATGGCTCATATATTTTGGCTAAGTGCTTGGCTTGTTCGACTGATCTCAAGCAAAAACTCTTCAGACTCCGAGAGATCTTCTCGTTCGAGATGGCAGCCGCGAGTCGTTCGTTCCTCCGAACAGCGTCGGTAGAAACGTAGGCGGAGAACTCGTTCGCGTCGTCGAAGAATTTGATTGGTGAAACCGCGATCGGTCTCCCCTTGGCATCGATGCAAGGAAAGGCTGAGAAGTGCTGAAAGATGAGCTTAGCCAGGTCTTGGATCACCAGTGGGTTCACCACAGATGAAGTGATCTGGTAAATATGCATTCCAGGGTTGGATGTCGACCCATGTTTCGCCATTGCTGCCACCATTGCGCTCACCACCATGTCCGCCGGTACCTGAGCGAAGACAGTTTGCATGAGCGTAGTGTAAGGAGAAATGTAAGTGAGATGTCACTCACAACATCGAGAACTGCATTTGGATCAGCGAGAAAGCCAGTGAGCTGTCCTTTGCCATACTGTAGAACTACTGGATCCATCATTCTGCAGGGTAGAACAAGTGAATCTGTCATGGCAAATGGAACACCACAAAGAGAAGGAAGATGGAGTCACCTGCTTCCTTCCATCCACCCAGGGAAAGGTTCCGAGTAAGTGCTCTCGATAATGCTGGGCCTGATGGTGACGACCGGTATGTCTCCTCGCATGCAGTTGATCGCCATCTCCCCCATGGCCTTCGTGAACACATAGCTATCTTGCCATCCATGGATCTTTGCCCTGAAGAGTGAGGAGGATCGATGTAACAGTTCAAGTGAACACAAAAGCTTGAAGAGGAAAAAAATTGCAGCTTGTGGTACCTTTCTAGTCCCAAGTCTTTCATCTTCTGAACTAGGGGAGCATCCCAAGAAGTCTTTGCCCAAGAAAAAGCTAACCTGATCTCAGATTCGATATCCAAAATGGGTGTAGCTTTTGCTGAAAATTCTGGAGATGTCTCCCTCTTTATGGTGTCCCCCATGCCAAATGGCTTCTCGAGTATCCTACCTTGTCTTTGCCCATTCACGTATGCTGTATAATAATCATAATAAAAGTGCCAATGTATCTGAAAGATAACAAAGAAGAACAAAGTGAGGAAGGAAAAAAGAGACAGCTTCCATGTTTGTACCTGTTGATACATGTAAAAAGAGCTTGAGCTTCTCGCACCTCCTCGCAAAGCTCATGAGCCTGAATGGCCCTATGGTGTTTGTGTCCAGGGCAACGTCGTACCTACAGACATCGCCACCGCCGTCATTTCGGTGCCGAACACGCTTAGATTCATGAGAAGAGAAGAAACATGCCGAACCTCTCATCGAAAGCAGTGTTGGCTGCTGAATTTATGATGACATCAACTTCTTTCGAGATCTCATCAGCTAACTCTGGTTCGATTCCTACGTTGGCTTCCCTGATGTTGCCTATCACCGGAACAAGTTTGCTTGACATGAACTCACGGTAGTCCTTTCCGTGGATCTCTCGCAGGCATCTGAAGAGTTCTGTGTTTATTATCTGAGGTCCGATGAGCATCGGGTGAGAATGTTGCCAGTTTAGGTGGAGGAATCATGAAAGTTCATGCAAAGAAATAGAAACCGAAGAGATCCTACTTCAAACTCCAGTCGTTTGACGGCCGCTTCCTTGTCGTCTGCCTTGATAAGGACATAGATCTTTCCCACGTCCGGTGCGATCCTCAAGATCTTCTCGACAAGAACTGGAGACAACGTCATCATCATCGATCAGTATATGGATCAGGAGTCAACCGGATGCATGATGAAGAAACTATCACCTTTAGCGAGGAAACCAGTTGCACCAGTCACCAGCAACTGCTTCCCCTCGAGGAATCCGGCGATCCCAATCCCTCGGGTGGAATCCACTTTGGTGCCGTTTGTCTCCTTGTACGGCACGAAACTCATCATTCCGTTCGACGCAAAAATGGTATCGTCTTCTGCCAACATCGGCATCGGTAACCTTTCAGCTACCAGTTCGGTGCAGCTCCTTGAACTCTTGACACTGTCATTGCTGGCGCAGCAGATGACTCTGATGCCTCTCCTCCTCGAAGGCAGCAAAGAAGGGTTCCTGTTCTTTTGGCGATGCCGATCACCAGTGAACAAGGCGACGGCAGATGAGCTTAAGCATGAAGAAGCTCCCATGATTGCGGAGAAGAAAGGTGCGCAAAGAGGGAATGTAGTTGAGTGATCTTTAGCTGACTGCTTTCTAGAAATTGAGGAATGGTTTGATGTTTGGAAGAAGAGAACAGTTGGAGAGTAGTTGCAGAGAGGGAAACAAGTTTGGTACATTGTTGGGTTATAATATGGTATATATAAATGCCACTCCTTCATGCAATCTAAGTTCGAGGCTAAAATAGGAAGTCATCCTTCTTGAGCTTGTAGCAGTTCAGAAGATATAAAATCTATAAGATGTTTAGGTAAGAGAGAGATAAATAGAAAGAGAAGATGCTACCCAAGACATGCAAAGATGATGCAACTTGGAACAAGCGAGGCTTTTGTTACTGATGTGATTACATATAGTTCCTCAAGTATTACAGGGCAAAATGGAAAGAGATGGTTCCCACTTTCTATCTACTTCATATAATTACAACATCTTCTAATAAATGCGAGTGTATAGTCACTTGCAACACAAGAGAGAGAGAGAGAGAGAGATGAGATTGACATGACAAGACAGAACACATGCAAAAGGAAGAAAAAACATTGATGAAATAGTGGAAGTTGTAATAGCTACAGTATGAGGTTAATGCAAGGTGTTCAAACTAAGCACAACCATTAAACTTAGGGTCCTTTTGTCACCTACTTATAGCATTAATCATGTCCAAGACCACATAAATGCAGCATTGATGGAGAGAGAGAGAGAGAGTCTGAAAATTGCAATGGCATGCATAATACAATCATTGCCAGGGGATAGAGAGTGGCTTGACGGTGCTGCGCTGTCTGTAGTTGTGCAGAAACTGTCCGTTGTAATAAATGCAATTAGTGCGTCTGAATCAGTCCTTTGAAATAAATGCAATTAGTGCGTCTGAATCAGTCCTTTGAAATAAATGCAATTAGTGCTGAAATTGTTAGTACGAAGCAAAACCCGTTCATCTTACGATCCAACTGCATTAACCTACAACTACTTACCTTCTCAATTGTATCTCAAAATATATTTAATAATTGACTAAGTAAAAAATACAAGAGTAGTAGTAAGAAAGCAATATAATTAAATGTTGCATAAGAAAACTGAAACAAGTTTTTTATATTGTTCCGATCGATTTGATCTATCGTTTCTCTTTTCTCGTAGTCATCGATTATTACTATATCGATCTTATTTTAAATTAATAAAAATTAATAACCGTTACGTTTTCATAAATTTCTATCGATAACTTTAAGTTCAAAGCACTATTATCTCGACAAAGAATAATCTTATGGTATCATAGAGAACTTCTAACAAAATGGATTTCACACTTCAATTGAAAAATATTTTAAAGTTGTGTCTAAACTCACAAATCTTGTTAGATATTTATATAGATATCAAAGACTCAAAATATGAAGTAATTTAAGCAAAAGCACACGAAGGTAGGGATATTGATAGTATTTATCATTGTTTCAGATAATTTCTTCCGCGTTAACATAAGGAGACACTTGTTATTTATATTATGAGAGTTAAATATGGTTTTGAACCGGGTGATCTAACATGATCATAGTTATTCATACTACTATATCATAGCTATATTTATATGAATGATAATATTTACACTAAAATATCTTATGCATATATGACATTAGTTATATATAATTTTATTATGAAAATATATTTAATATATCTTACTTTGAAAAGTATTATTAACAAGTCGTGATTTTGAAATGCATGTAAAGTAAAGAAAGTATTATATATATATATATATATATATATATATATATATATATATATATATATAATTTTATGATGCTAAGTTTTGACTAATATATGAGTCATAGTGTCATAGTGTTTACTAAGCCGTGGTTTGCTTATATGATTATTTCTTAACTTTTAGTATTACATAATAGAAGCACGATGAATTGATTATCGATTAAATTATATAATTATTCTATTGAGATTATTTATATATATGTTATTTGAATTAAAAAAATGTTATAATTTTTTAAAAAAATATTAAATATATTGAATGCAGAGATTTGATTATGAATTGAGTAGTGTTATTAATATCCTATGGGTTGATTGATTACAAATTGTTATATCGTGGGAGTTATTTGCTCAGGATTTGATCTTGCATTCTTATAAGAAAACATCATATAATCCTCAACTTTTCACTAGATCGGAGGTGTTACAATATTAAAAGAAAATAATTTGTATGTATAAATGTGTCCAGGAAAATCTATATGCACATCTTGTATACTTGTGATGTATATACACTCTGAGTTCAGTTTAGCCATCTGAAAAACTAGGTTTACATCTTGTATACCTGTGGTGTTCAAATACAAGCCATGTAGTTAATCTAACTCAACCTGATTTGCCCAAGTTTATTACTGAGTTCAGGTGTACAAGGCTATGATATGGCAACAATGAAGATGATCGATAATGGGTTCGAAGAGAAAGCACAGAAACTAAAGACATTAGCAGAAAAAGGTCACAAGCAATCACATGCTCTTACATTTTATATTTGTAAGCAAATGTCTTCATTTGTTGTGGAAATTGAATCGAGCTTCCAAAAACTTTTGCTGCTAGCAACATTTGCATGAGCAAGAGTACAACATTTAGTGATGCACAAGGAACAGTTGAATGCTTGTTTGAAGATATGTGAAATCTACCACATGGATGATTCAAGCAACATTATGTTCTTTAGATGCCAGGGGAATTCTTCTTAATTCCTTAAGCTGGCATGCTATTTCCTGAACCAGCAGAACTCCATCATTTCCATAGTTCAATGCATTCATAGTGTGCCCAATGAACTCTCTATCTGCATCCAGTTCCACCACTCTTTTGATCAACTTTGCAACTTCATCTTGTACAGAGTTCATGTCTCTGCAAGCATCAGAAGTATTATGTTGGTCAGCTGAGAATTGATTGTCCATGGTGGTAGTCGCTTCGACATTGGAGTGTGTTCTAGATGGAGACGAGCCATTCTCAGGTAAAACCTCAACTCCATTGTGGCTATTTTCTAGATTCACATCAACTATGGTATCATCTGCTCTAACTTTATCAGTAGGTAACATAGAAGAAAACTTGTTCTGTAACCTTCTCAAGCATGCTAAAATATGAACCTTCTCCTCTTCGAAACCCAACTCCAGAGCTTTCGCTCCATGGCCATCACCTTCCTGGGGAATCATGTCGATCTTCTCGGACATACTGCGGTATAGTGATCTCGTACGGCGACGGGTGCTTGCAGGACTAAGAAGCTCTCTTGACTCCATGAAACGAGGGGTGGTGGCAGGACTGAGCTCTGTTGACTCTAAATCACCTACTGACACCGTTCTCTTCTCTTCCGGTTCTGCTCCTCTGTGCCGCCTTCTGTATCTCTCGAACTCCGTTTCCAAGTCCAGCAATTCCTTATCTCGCTCGTTGATCACGTCATTGAGTTTGTGAATCGCTTCTTGGTCGTACTCAGCTTGCTCTTCCATCATGCGCAAGTACTGAAACGCCTCCATCTGCATCGCTGCCTTCTCCTCCTGCAGCCTGTTGATCATGGCCATCGCTTCGTTTGCTGCGATCGTCGAAGCGCTTCTCTCTTCCTCCAGTTCTTTGTACAGAGCACTCATGCATTTCCTGTCCAGCTCTATCTGCCGCTTCAGCCGATCCACCGACGTCTCTCCTTCGATGTCGCTCACAACAATGCTTGCATCAAAGGTCTCCAAGCTCGAATTGGTTCGCTCCACGGACAGTCTCTTGGCTATGTTCTGCAGCCCGATTGAGCTTGAAGCATCTGATGACTTGAGGTCTTCCGCTCTGGGACTAGCAATTATGTCACTCCATGGCAAATCAAACGCTCGCGACAGCCGCAGTTTCAGGTCTTCTTGCCCTCGTGACGATTCCTTGCCTGCAATTATCTCAGAGAACTTGGGAGATAGCATGATTCCCTTGTTATTTATTGCGTGCTTGAAGCTATCGGTGTGATCAAGGACGCTGCGTGTAACTGCAATGGAGTCGTTCATGATTTGGCTGGTGAGACTGTTCGTGGAAGACACCTTTCGAACTCCTGGATATGTTGCTGCTGGAGCACAAATGACACAAGGCGGTAAATTCTTTGATCTGTGAACAGTCATGGTTATCATCGAGACGACGAGAGCTTACATGGTCGGTCTGTGACTTCTCGAGGAGCTTGTTCGGGTGTGCTTTCAGATAAATCGACGAGGCCGGCCTCCACAACGTGGCAGCGACTGAGATCATCCAACCCATGCCCGATTGCAACTGTGGACTTCAAGAATGGTTTGTCACACGAATCACCTTCATCGGACCTTCTGTCGGGATCTAAAATGGGATGCGGAGATGCAACAGGGTTGGGATGGATCAGCTTCTCCGGAACAGTGTCCTCCAAGACGATCGTTGCCGTGCCTTGTGGTAGTCTGCGTCGCATCACGCGTCCCTCCTTGATGTCCTTCGTTACATGGCCATCGTCACCGTCGTCGTCGTCATCATCAGACACTGGCATTTCTGACTCGGAATCGGAGGTAATCACTAGCCCATTGTAGCCAACTCTTCTCTTTCTCAACTGCGCTCGACGATTTGGAACGCCAGCTTCGAGCTTCTTCTTCTTCTTCTTCTTCGCTTGCAGCAGCCTATGAAGATTAAAGGAGTCGGAGCAACATGAACACAGTCCTGTGCCTGAAGAAGCTGGTTCGAGATCCTCGTTCGGCAAAGCCACATTATCCGGATCCTCTCCATTCCTCCCCAGCATCCTGCATGCCTCGGAATTGGCCTTCTTAGTTGCGACGGACGACAGGAGGCAGGCCTTGCACATGTCCCGGAAATCAGCAAGCTTTCCGTGGCCATGGCAGTAGACCAGCGAGGATATCTCCACCTTGTGCGCATGGCAGAATAAGTTCCTATAGAAACCTCGTCTCTCGCTCCCGAGAATGTGATCCAGTCTCGAGCATAACAGGCATGGGGTTGGCAAGTTGCAGAGTCGGGCGAATCTGGTAGCAACGTACGCCAACACCGCGTTTATCAGCAAGAAGATGATCAGGTACCACTCGCAGACGGCGGCCGACAACACGGAGAAGAACTGGCAAGATTTCGCCTGCGCTTTAACGTTGCCCCCAGCCGCCATGGCCAACCAGGTGCAGAAAAGTCAAGGGTTCAGCTGAGGACCCGAGAACGCAGGATTTGTCCTTCGACACAGCAAATCAAGCGTTTGAGGATCAAAAGCTCCAACAAACAGGAAGAAACATGTTAGAAAGCCACTTACAGATAGGCGTCATGATCACAAACGATGAAATGTTCATGTCGAGCTCCAACTGCTACGACGGAAGGCGACAGCAGGACGAGGAGGAGGAAAGATAGGAGGGAGAACAGCCTTCCTTGACGCAAGACCGTTTGCTCCGTCTCCCGGTGAGTCCGTCGCCTCTTCGCGTCTCCTTCTCTCATCTCCTTTTGAAACATTTCCTCGTTGCCTAATAATGGATGGTGGAGGAGTAGCCATGCACGCAGGTAATGGAGCCACACCTGGAGCTGGAATCCGGTCTCCCCGCTCCCTCTTGCCCTAAAAATGGCCAAGATGAGCCAAAGTTTTAGGTCTGACGTCCGAAGGAGCCCTGCATGAAAGGGAAGAAGTGATTCACGTTGACATCATATCATTGTTGGTGTTAGAATCTTCACTACACAACTATACTATTCTCGCACGAATCATAAAGCGCATTTGATGGCCTTCCTTTGGTTGGACCCACACAAACTTAGGTCAGGCTGCAAAATTTTTTTTAATTGCATAGACACCCTTGTAAGGACTGCTTGATAAAATGTAAGATTTCGAGGGAGTTGTTTGAAAACATCCTCTTCTCGTAATTAGTTATCCCTATGTCTAATGATCGCTCTTTTTCCCTCGCTTCACCCCTTTTTCGCGGTCGATCGCAGCTCGGCGGCTTCGCCCGATGGCTCTCAAAACCCTAAACTTCCCAATCCATTGGAGGTCAAAACCATCACTCCCCAACGCCGACCGACCGATCCTCCGTATCCCGCCGAGGAGATCGGCCCGCCCGGCGTC
The DNA here is from genome assembly GCF_036884655.1 of Musa acuminata AAA Group. Taxonomy (NCBI): domain Eukaryota; kingdom Viridiplantae; phylum Streptophyta; class Magnoliopsida; order Zingiberales; family Musaceae; genus Musa; species Musa acuminata. The sequence continues at coordinate 38,906,185 of NC_088352.1, forward strand.
GCCTGTTGTCGCCGCCGCCGCCAACTGGAATAATGGTTTTAGGGGCATTGGTGACGGTGGCGCGGCGTCGGCCGAGAAGGGTGTGCAGAAAAATGTTGACCTCGTGACCCTGGGGAATCTGTGCGTCGACATCGTTCTTGGCGTCCCGAGCTTGCCTCCTGCCTCGAAGGAGGATAGGCGGGCTTACATGGAGCGGCTGGCGGCTTCTCGTCCTCATAAGGTTGGTAAGAATCGAGATTTTCTTTTGCTACCCTTCCTTTTGGTCCTTGTTTCCTTTCAATTTGTCCCGCTTCAAGCGTAATCTTATCTTGGATATAGATTTTGGCTCAGAGAAAGGATAAGGTGGTGAAGTTAGACATGCAAACCTTTGATCAATCTAAAGATATAGAATTGGTGGTACTATCGCCCACTAGATCAAGTTAGACAGGTTGTGTCCAGATTTGTCTTATTGAACTTTTGATGTTTCATATTTGCAACATCTTAGCTATATTACTAAAAGGTTGTTCCATGATTTCCATAGTGTTTGACAGTAGAACATAGTGTGATGATATAGCATCAGCCTCCGATGTCTAACTTTTTGGAGGGTGGGAAAAAAGGGAAATTTTTTTTTTTGGAGGGTGATCTATTTCTTGAAGTTGATGACATTCTGTAAGAAAGAGTAGAAACTTAAATTGATATATGGAAGATGGTGGTATGCATTCTTCTATTCATGCAGATATGATGTGAAGGGATACAAGTGGCTAGGTTGTGTTCCAATTCTGTGCTTTCATTCGTCATCACAATTGAGTTTCTTATTAAAGTAGGTCAAAAAAATATTTATTTCTAGGGATACCATGCTATTCTAGAAGTATGCAGTTTTGGAGTCTGATATCCTCTATCAATTAATGATACCAAATAATTCCACATCTCATTACATCAGCCAAAATTCCTTGTTTTAAATTGGCTGAGGATCTATTTGGTTCACTAGAAGTGGAAAATGCTAGTTTACATTTTTCAGAAGTTGTCTTCAAGATGTTAATAGCAATGTCTTTGTGTTGTTTAGTAACAGTTGTGTTGCTTTCTGTTTTCATTGTTAGCTTATGACTGAAGTATTTCACTGGAGAAAACTTGTATGCCTTAATCTGAAAGCTTTTGCTTGCCCAGTGAAATAGAATACTCCTAGCTTCTTGCATGATTTAGAATATATTTTCATGAATATAGCTTTGATGAATAGCAAAATCTTCAGAAATGGTCAGCTTCTAACTTACTTTGCAATTCCATCTTTTTGGTCTTCATATCTGGCTGTGATAGTTAAACATGCGGTGAATTATTTTATCACTTTTCTTGTCTAGAACTTTTGGGAAGCTGGTGGCAACTGCAACTTGGCCATAGCTGCAGCAAGGCTAGGATTGTTGTGCTTCACCATTGGTCATGTTGGTGATGAGATCTATGGGAACTTTCTTCTTGATGTGCTTCATGATGAGAATATTAGTTTTGTAGGAATGAGTGAAAATGTTGATAGCACTGCCAATATTGCAGCCTATGAAACCCTTCTATGCTGGGTTTTGGTTGATCCATTTCAAAAGCATGGGTTTTGCAGGTATAATTTGCACCTTGCTGATATTTCCTTGTTGGTTCTTTGTTGACCATGAAATTGCTGCTCTTATATATTAAAATTGTTAACACAAATGGTTTATCAAAAAATTTTAGTATTGATGCCACTGTAATGCATGGATGTACTTCTTGTTTACATATTTCTTTCGATTCCAGTCATGCTGATTTCAGTGAGGAGCCTGCATTTAGTTGGATGACTAAGCTGACAGAAGAGGTTAAGATGGCTATTCAACAAGCTAAGATATTATTCTGCAATGGTTATGCATTTGATGAACTTTTACCTGATTTAATCGTCTCTGCACTTGATTATGCTATTGGTGCTGGAACAACTGTATTTTTTGATCCTGGTCCACGTGGTAGAACTCTTGCACATGGAACCCCTGACGAGCAAAAGGCACTTGAACTGTTTCTGAAGCAAAGTGATGTTCTTCTTTTAACTTCTGATGAGGTGCATATGCAACATTGTTTTATTACTATTTGGTATCTTCCATATTTATGAACTTCCATTTCTTCGAACTTCTGTAGAAATTTCACAAACAATAAATAGCTGCATGTGTCATTTCCTATATTGCCATGACTACTTTTCTCTTTATTTCATTTAGGTAGGATTCTATTGACATTTGTTAAAACTAAACGATAGCAGTGATTTAAATAGGTGCTTGGGTGCTCGTCTAGGTGCTCGAGTGAGGCGAGGCAAGGCTCGAGTGCCTCATGGGTGGACTAGGCGACACACTTCAATAAGGTGCCGCCTGGGCGCTTGCCTGAATCCAGGCGCTGGGCACCTCGGGCGAGTGCTCGGTTCAAATGAAGCAATCGAATCAGACTTTTAAGTCTGGTTCGGTTCAACAGTGGTTAGTTGGTTCGATTGAACTAACTAACCAGTTTCTTACCCGCAAATGTCACCCTCGCACGACCCCGAGCCATCAACCCTAGTGCTGCTTCTGCCTCCGCCGTCAACACTTTCTGCTTCTGCCTCCGCTGTAAACGCAGCGGAATGATACTTCCTCTAGCATCGACGAACGAGTTCGACGGCCTAGCCTTCATCCGTAGCTTCCTTCCGTCGTTGCTTCTTCGGTGTGCAGTTCCTTCCACAGTCAAGGGAGAGGACCATAGCTTTTTTCGCCATTGACGGACACCTATGAAACTTCCTTCGCCCATGAAGTCGCCATTTGTAGCTTTTGTCGTCGTTGTTGCAGTTGCCGTTGCCGTTGTCAGTAGTTTTCGTCGTTGTCGCTGTTCGCAGCTTTTGCCGCTATCGTTGTTGTCATTCGCAGCTTCCTCCGTTGCCGCGACTGTCATTCGTAGCTTCCTCCGCCACTGCTGTTGCTGTCCGCAGCTTCCTCCGTCACCGCTGCCTTTTCCTTCCCCACTTTCCACTATCGGTGACACTTTTCTCCCCCTCTTCTATTGTTAATAGTTCTTTTCTCCCCCTTTAACTAATGTTAACAATAAATAATATACTATTAATAGTAGATTGTTATCTACTATAAAAAGCAAATATATCTCTTTGCTCTTAACAGTAAAATAAGCTTGCAATGGGATATGTTAAGATGATACTTTAGATCTTTTTAATTGAATATCATATTTTTATTTATATAATCATATTATCAATTATATTATATATTTTTTATATTTTAATATTTTAGAACGTCTCATTTTGCTCGGGCCAGCCCCTAGCACCTCAGGTATTTTGGGGCCTTAATGCTTGTTGGCGTATAGCGTTTTTTAAATCACGGAATGATAGATTTTAGTTATAAATGCAGCTGGTTATGATATTGGACCATCAACTTCATAGTTAGTTAGTACACAAGTTTAGACAGCAAAAGGAGCATCCAATTGGCAATGAAGCAAATGTCCAATGAGGTTTGAAGTGGTGATATTTATCTTTTATTGGACCATAGGTATTTTATATTTCTGGTCAAAGTTTCATTGTTGACGTATACAAAGATTCAGAAGTAGATTTCTTTATAAAACTATCAAATTTGGTAAAAGCTAAACAAGAAAGTAGGAAAATTCAAAAGCTACTGTCATTTAAGATTCATTCAACTTATATAAATTCATGATTTTTTTTTTACAAAGGGTAAGTGACAAAGGCAGGATTTGAGCTCAGGATCTTACGATAAATTGTCAAGGTTTTTACCAGCTAAGCTAGAAGGTCTTTATCATCTAAGCTAGTTGACACCGTCCATGATTAAAAATTTTGATTCAATGTCAATAGTGGGTTGATCAGTAGACTGTTATGGGTTGACATTATCAACACTGGTACAGGTTGGTACTGCCTGTACCAAGAGGATCGGGTATAGAAGAGAGCAGGAGGAGGAAGGAGAAAGAGGACTGGAAGAGGAGTAAAAGGCGAAGGAGGATGAGGAGGCAGAGGCAACCCTTACAAGGAGGAACTGGCTGTAGCAATGTAACAGGACAGTGATAGCGAGGTGGCATGGAGGAGGAAGAGATGAGGGAGAGAAGAGAGATAAGTGAAAGAGCGAAAGAAAGGAAGAGAAAGAGGAGCATGGAAGGATAGAAAGAAAAGATAGCCATCAGAAACCATAAAAGAAAAGAAATGATAAGCCTAATTTTCAATGGTACTGGCGGAAGTGCTCCGTCTGTGTGTTGGAACCTAGTTGGACTGGTAAATTTCACTGGGTTGAACTGGTCCAACTGGGTTTTTTGATCCTTGCATTTTCTTTTCCAATCTAGTATCTGATTGCTGCCTGCTTCTATATTTTTATTTAGCTGAAATGAGAACAATGGACCCAAAATTTTCTCACTTGAAAATAATATATTAATCTGGGGTGTGTGATGAGATTGTGCTTTTCTTTATGCTACTTCATTTATCATTTTGACCTTTTTTCAGTAATGTTGGCGAACACCATTATTATTTTTGTATCTTTTTATTGCAACTTAATATAAGACATTCAATTGTAACAATCGAAGTAGAATTGCAGGTAAGGTCTAGGGAATTGAAGTTGGTGATTCTTGGAGCAAGATACCATGTGGTTTAGAAAAAAAAGATACTATGTGGTTTGGTTGAAAAGCCTAGTAGGATTGGCAGACGTTTTACTTCACAAACCAAAAAGCAGAATGCCATAGCCAATACAAATTATAGCTGTAGAAAGGACAGAAGAACAAGGCTTACATGAGAGATTATGTGATTATGGAAAATAGTGCTCTTGCAAGAATAAACCTAGCTAGAATATGATCTGTATCAACTAGTTTAACAGTGCTGAAGTGAGGAGATCTTACTGTGTGCAGAAATGATAACTATTGTTGGGCTTGGACCTCAATTTTGTTTATAGATAATTCCCTACCATAACTATTGGGAAAGAAGAGCAAGAAAAAAAATCAAGGAGAATTGTAAGTTATATATTGAAAAGACTAAAGAGGATGACGAGATAGCAGTAATGGACTGCCAAATGGAAGTAACTAGAAGTCCATCCAAAGTTTCACAAATATGAAAGTTCTAATCTTTTGACAATCTCTCCATTTGAAAAACCAACAACCCTGTTTTCGGTAAATTAGAAATTTCTTTTCCTTTATTAAGGCAAACTGCAATCATATTTTGTTATTTCTTTCAACAAATGTTCTTGCAGTCCTTTGTGTCTTTCGTGAGGACTATCATCTATTGAACAGGATAAAGACTCTATCTAGCCACTTTTTCTCTGCCTCTAGATTGGCAGTAAGTGTGTACTTAGCTACAATTAAAAAATTTAGGAAAAAAGTATACAGTAAACTATTACATTTTTTTCCTGACTTGGAGTAAAACCATTGGTTCCATAAAATCAGCTCCATCGCATGTATCTTGTTCTCAATATTTTTAGAATGTTATGCAAGAGGAATGTCAGCTATTGGTTCTGAAAAATTTTGTGATGTATGGCAATGATAATTTCAACATTTGGATCCTTCTATTAGAAGTTTTCCTTGACCAATAGTCATGTTAATTTTGGTCCTAAGACGTGAAATTGTAGCCATATTATGTAAAGCATCAATGAGAAAATTAATGAACATATGCACAGGCCTGTTTTTTTTTATGAGTCTTCACAGAGTGATTCTTGGCCTCAACCTCAGTTTGATCTTGCTTGATGTTTTCTTTGTTTTCTTATATTGTTAGGATTTGTTCTAGTTTTTATTGACTTTGTGTTGTATGTGTTCAAATGATACTTAAACTTTAATCTTTATTCATTAGCATGAACTCATAATAAATTTTTGACATAGTGAAATATTTTATTTAGGCTCTTGCTGAATTGATCTGGTTGTTCATTGATATCTTTTGTGGACTGTTGATGTGTAAAATTCCTTTCTATTTGTTGAAGTCACTTCTAGTGTTGTTATTGCTACATCAGATCATTCTGACACCAGCTTTCATTCCATCGAGGATGTTGTTCATGTTCTATTAGTTTCTCAGTCAGGTTGATACCACTTAGGGGTCCCCGGATTCTGCTTAGGTGCACCTTTTGTCTTTTGACACAGGTGCCCAGAGATCATGTTAATTTGAATGGGATTTGAACAGAGTTGAACTATGACTCTAAAGAAAGGAAAGGGAAAAAAAGCATTAAGACAACAGGATGTTGAGGCTTGCTGGACTAAGAAACTATTGTAATTTAATTAAAAATTTCACATGCAAAACAATTGTTTCTTTTACCTGAGTCCCTTTGTGTATATTAAGAGCAGCTACAACAATAACAAGCTGTAAATTAGCCCAGAAATATTAAGGGCAGCTAATCTATAATATTGATAAAATTAGTCCTGATTTGGGGAAATAACTGCTGCATATTTGCTTCAATTTTTTCACTATTTGCTTCAATTTTTTGGATAAGTTTGGGTCCTCCAATGCTCAATTTTTAAGAACATAGGGCTATCAGAGAGATATAAGAATTAAACTTTATCTGGCCACTTTTATTCTCTTTTTAAACTCCTAAATCCATGTAGATTCTTTTTTCTAATCAGCCACTTCTCTTCTTCCTTTAGATTCCTGAATAAGGTTTTAAATTTTGGTACATCACTGGTTTCAGTAATACACCAGACTGGTATGGTACCAGTGGCCTGGGTGGCATACTAACCCATAGTTCTTGGTACCAATTGAAAAAAAAAAAAAAATACCAATCAGTACCTGACATTATGTTCCGATATCTGTCCTTTGTCAGATTTTTTATATGCTTCATACTGATAGGTATCTGAAAACAAGTCCCAGATCAATTTGAATTCTTTTGGTCTTTCTATTAGATTTAGTGTGAGCATTGTATTGAGTTTAGAAAAATAAATGAAATATGTACTTTCAAGTTTCATCACATTCCTACCTAAACTAAAGCAGAGTGATCCCATATCTAACCTTTGTTTGCATAAGAATGGTTTTGAATGGCATAATTTGAATATAATTTGAAGGTCTTACATGACAAAAGAAGTTACAGGAAAATGCTAATGTTACATGGATACCATGTATAATTGGAAGGTACAAGTATCAACTGCCTCTTATGTCTTGTCATCTGTGATCATTCTTAGTCACATCAAGATTAGTTAGAAGTTAGAAAGTATTTGGGTTGCCAAGACAGCTGGACTCACTTTGGAGCTTCGAACATGCCTAGTGGGCCTAGAGGGTGAACGCCCTTTTTGTTGTGAAGTACTGTAACATCAAGTGAGGAGTATCAGGATCATATGAACACCAAGCTAAATCAATCTGCTAGAAAAATGTTGTGTTGGTCTTTAAGAACAAGGCACAAGCAGCTATCAAGTGTTATTTAGAGGAAGAAACTAGGAATGTGGATGATAATCATATAAACAAAATAGAAACTAGTTAAATATTTATATATAATTGCTAACCATAGAGTTCACTTTCGAGCTCTATGCCTTAAAGGTTCGATAAAAAACATATTTTTTTATAGAGGAAAATAACATTATCTAAAAAATAATTACCAGAATGTTGACCTTACAACTTAAAGGATTAGTTGGTTGCCACATTGTTGTTGAGGCCTCACTATGAGGTGATGCCAGGATTTTGATTTCCATCTTTCTGGTAGGTACACTGCACAATCGGTCGTATTGAATTGGTAGTGTTGGGAACAGTTATTGGTGCATTGAGTCTCTTTTGCCCTACTGTGGACCATACTGTCTGGTAGCTTGATGGGGAAATAATAGTTTATGTCTTTATGGTGCAAATTTTCATCTTGTTTCTTTCAAAGTTTGTTGGTTAATTATTCACTGAACCAGTTCAAAACTTCTTTAGCATTTTCCACAGAATGTCCTTCTCTCTGTTCCTCTGATCTCTCTCTCTCTCTCTCACATACACACACACAGTGTGTTACACTCAATATGTTATTTTGAATGCTCTGTTTTTCATTTCTTTACTGAAATATGATGCTTATAAACCATCTTGCTCATTATGTACCAGGCTGAGTCATTAACAGGGATCAAAAACCCTATTCAAGCAGGAGAGGCATTGATCAGAAGAGGGGAACGAACAAAATGGGTCATTATAAAAATGGGTTCTAAGGGATCCATTCTGATCAACAGGTCCACTGTATCATGTGCACCCGCGTTTAAGGTATAATTTGCTTCCTTCTCTATACTATATGTCTATTTAGACCAATTAAGAAAGTTGGGTTCAAAAATACTGTGTTGTTTGCTTCATTGTACAAAATATCTTTTACTGCTTGTTTAAGACTTGGAATTTACTGCTACCAGATGCTTTGATTTGATCCTGTATTCTCAACAGGTAAATGTTGTTGATTCAGTGGGCTGTGGAGATAGCTTCACTGCTGCCATAGCTTTCGGCTTTCTTCATGGCATGCCTACGATCAATACATTAGCACTTGCAAACGCTGTAGGTGCTGCAACTGCAACTGGCTGTGGTGCTGGTCGAAATGTTGCTCGATTGTGTAAAGTTTTAGAACTTCTAAAGCAATCGAATCTCAATGAGGATGACAAATTTTGGAGCAAACTAATTGAAGGGAACAGTTTGACTAGCGAAGTTTTGCTTCTCTCCAAAGTTACTATAAATGGATGCAATGACCGTCTTGTTCGCATACCCATTTCCAATGTTGTATTTGAACTTCTACCGAAATTTGACACAGCATGCGAAAGCAGCGTGACACAGTCTTGACTACAAATTTTGAGCAGTTAAGTCTGTGTAGTGAAGTTGTTGATAATATTTTTACTAATACGTTGATTTGACTAAAATTTATGCCCTGATGTCTAAGAGGGCCTATGAGAGTCTGTTAATCCGGCTCTCCTCAGAAAACAAATACCTTTTGTCAATGATTTCAATTACCCCCTGTAAGAATTTTAGTTGCCACTCATGAATAAGCAACAGTCAGCACTGCAGTTAATGTGGTTTCAGGTCTGATTGTTGGACAAGCAAACTACCCTTATGAATTTTCCTTTCTCCTTGTCTGAATTCCAAGTACATCATAGCGTAGAAATTTGAAGTGGAATTTTGGGCATGGGAACTATGGGTCTGGTACTATGACATATCAACTTTGGCCTTTTCTCACCACTTGCACACAATATATCTCTATGAAAAAGTCTTTGATAGTTTGATGCTCAACCTTCATGTTCATTATCGTACTTGAACAGCATTTACTGTAAGACAAAGGTCTTGTGGCAGACAGCCACATCTTTCTTAGAAGTTCTCATTGAGAAATTTCTTCGACGAAAAGTACTACATCTCATGCATTTTCTGAGTGCTATCATCGTGTTAGCCATGTTTCTTTTCTCAGACATTTACTAATCTATTTCTTGGTCAATCATAAACCACTGATGGACAGATGATTAACCAGTGTTGGAAATAACCAGCAAGTCCTGTGACCACGCAGCAATCCAAGTTTCAACATAAGAGTGCAAGATTGCAGAAGCCAGTGCAAGTTCAAGGCAGGTCTTTTACTACCTCATCCTTACTTCATGTTGTATCCTTTGTGGCAAGTTCCATGTAAGCCATGATGTGTGACACCTTGTTCTCTACACAATGTCCAACGGAGAAATATTGAGCCCCTCATCGCCAAGTGCCCACTAATCGTCGATGGTCCCTTAAGTGTGCAGTTGATACAGTGTTTAGCTTCCCGCATGACACAGGTGACCACCACCGGGGTGGAGTATGACTCATCCACCTCCGAAGCCATCAGCAATTTCTGTGTCCACATGGAAGAACTGAACTATGAGATATTTTGATCATAATTCGAGCATAAACAATTCATGTCTTGGATCAACATCTGTAAGACAAGAATATATACGCAACTGTTCTTATTTCTCTTTCCATTTTTATTCTTGCAGGGTGATGCTTCCAACCGCTTTTCGTGAAAGATTGATGGAAAGTTGGCCTAAATCCAACGGTCGATGCTACAAACCCTCTCTGCATCGCCTCTTGAGCAGCTCGCATGATGATGATACGGTGGATTCCATGTCCCTGCACGTCCTCTTCGCATTCCGCCTAACGACGCCACTCACATCAGCAATGTTCACGCCGAAGAGCCTCACCACCTCAACGGCCGGTCGCGTCTTCCGGCCGATGAAGAGCTGCCTCTCTGGGCCAGTCGACCGATGGAAGGTGACCACGTCGCCGGCTCTGAGCCCCTCCTCCTTGACGAACCGTCTCCAGCCCTTGGTTAGCACGTAGCTCTGGCTGCTGTTCCAGTAGGAGTAGCGGAACCGCCACACCTTCCCGCAGGCGTCCTCGAAGTTCAGCAGCACCGCCTTGCAGGCCGCAGCGCCGGTCTGCGGCAGCGGGAAGTGCTTCTCCGCGTGCTGCTTCGGTATCACCAGCCTGTTCAGCTTGCCGACGTCGCTAGGAGTCACGGCCTTGTCGAAGAGGTGCTCCCTGTGCGGCCCGCCAAACCACCCCATGCTCCCTCCACGGGAAGGGTAAGTCCTCCTCCCTTCGGCGCCGGAGGATTGTCTGCTTTGCCGCATCTCGTCGTGGTAGGTGTGCTTACGGAGCATGTCCACGATCTCGGCCTTCGAACGTGAAACCAGGAAAGAGAGCTCCGCCGCGTCGACGTCGTCGGTCTCGACGAGCGGCTTGAAGTTGGTGACAGCGTCGCGCCCTCGGAACCGCTGCGCGGCCACGTCGTAGGCCCGCGCGGCCTCATCTTCCTCGTTGAAAGTTCCCAACCAGACCCGTTGGTGCTTGTCGTAGATCTGCGCCCCCCACCGCCCGTTGGGCTGCGGAACCACGCCTTTGTACCTCGACGAAGGCAGCTTCCGCGACTCGGCACCGACCTCCGGATCGAGGACGACGCTTGCGCCGCTACCAAGTCTTTGCAAGCCCTCAGTAGCTGGCAGCGGCGGTGGCCGCGGCGGAGACGAGCGCCTCTCGACCTCGCTCGACTCATCCTCTACGCTGCTAGTCTCCATAAGTATGAAGCGATTGGGAAGGAAGATACAGAGAGAGGTGCTAAAGGCACACACTAGATTTGTGCTGGCGTTGTTATATAGCAAACGGAGTGCCTGTCGCTCCATTATTAGCTATCTAACATATGTAAGATGGATCTCATGGCAAGGGTGTTGGTGTGGGTCAACACTAAAGGTGATGGTGGGAAGAAGATTCATGGTGAGTGCTTCTTTGGGTGTTCCTATGCAAATGAGTGTATGGTGGTGCAAGTTGTACGGGGTGGGACATGAGAGCAGGGCAAGTGGATGTGGGAAGATGACTGCCTCTAAGTGCATCCCCCCTGAGCTTTGCTACCTGCTGCTGTTAGCTGAACATGGTCTGGCCATCTCTGATGCTCATGTTTGCACCAAAAGAGTATGGAACAAGACACTCAAGGGGAAGGGGCTTACCCACCTGAGCATGAACCAGAATCCAAGCAAGAGAGAGAGAGAGAGAGAGAGAGAGAGAGAGAGAGAGAGAGAGAGAGAGAGAGGTTAGAGATGGAACCAGTAATTATTTTCATAGATTTGCATCACAGAAGAAAGCCTGAATTAATTGAATGCTTGATGGAGTTTGATCATGTCTTGGTTTTCAAAGTGCTTGTCTTAATAGAATTAGACAGTTTAACTAAGACAATGATGTTGAACTAATGGTGCAACAACTGCTAATTTCCAGCAGTCTTCCTTTGAGATATTTTCATTCTTCTTTTGTTTCGCTAAGAAAATTCGATAAATATAGTCTCCTCTTTGACATATATATGTATATATATATATACATGTAAATATATATGTATGTATATATATATATATATATATATATATATATGTATATATATGTATATATATATATATGTATATGTATATGTATATATATATGTATATGTATATGTATATATATATATATATGTATATATATATATATATATATATATATATATATATATATATGTATATGTATATGTATATATATATATGCTATTCATGTAAATTCAATCAAAATGTATTCCTTTTCATAAGCAATTGCTTGTCAATATGATATGCCTAATATTTTTCATGTAATTAAGATTTGGCACATGATAACTAACCTGTAGAACACTACAAAATGAGCCAGTAAAGTTCACTATGTCACCATAAATCATAATAAAAAAATATTCTTTGGATTAATTCAGTTAGAAATTTTGGCTTATAAATATTGGTTTCTCCAATTATGACTTAAGTTTTCACCTTTTTTTTTTCTTTCTTTCTTTTGATACTTTAGCTCGGGCTATTTTAACCCCTCGATCTACATGATTTTTAGGTTAATGTCATCTCTTCGGCTTTTTATCTCTAAGTCTAACTTTCCAGCATAATCGATTTTGGGAAATAAACAAGATCAAGTAACCTCATTGATATCGGGGTGAAGTGATGATCAATTATAATACTAATGAAATATATTTATTGAAGAGAGATATTCACTTTTGACTGTAATGACAAGCTATTGTAATTGTGCATATGTTCATCATCCAAATGCAGTCAAAGTGGAAGGTGAAGGCTGCTAACAGTCCATAGTAGCTGTGGCTGCAAAAGATAATAAATGTTATTGATGTTTTGTGGCCCTCATCACCCATGGAAGCTAGTAAAAAGCACTGCTAGGAACAATAATCTCAGCTATCTACCTCAATATGACTGTGGGGGTCTAATGAATGGGTTGTGGTATGTTTTTGCACTTGTTTAGTAATGTATACATGTGATTAAGATCACATGAGAATTAAAAGGGAATCCCTCTACCTTTATTTTGTTTGATGTCATACTTGTTTGTGGAGTATGTATGTATATCATGTCATCTTGGCTGTCCTTATGCACATAGTTCAACATATTTAAGTATATCGTGTCATCTTCGGCTTAGGTGTGATCAAACAAACTCATATATATGTATATATACTTTATGTTTACTTTAATGACATGTATCTCGGCAACCTGGTTTGCCTTATCTCATTATTATGCTGAAAAGTTCATTAGCATCCCATGTGTTTCATATCTCAATAGTAAATAGGAGATCATGTTGGAGTTTAAGGAGATTCATGTGGTCAAGTCAGTAAATCCTTTATAGTTTTATCTAATTGATGTAATTGAATTTTGATGATAGTTATTGATGAAATCCAACCTACTGGTCGCATGAATAAGATTGAAAGATACATATCATAAGTTTTACATTTCGATTCTGACATTAAAATTTTTCATATCAAAAAATACAATTAGCCTATCTTTATCGAAAGCGACTATAGTAATACTGTTGTGACATGTTTGATTATAGTAATACCATTGTGACATGTTTGCTCGTGACGATTGACATCGACTGGATACTGAAGGTTGTGATTCCCAACGACTATGCGATAGATAAGAATAATCATGATCGATAAGTGACGTTTAATAGGCGACACATGATTGCGGAGGTATTTCATACGTAAGGAACCCGTGCGTGGTGAAACCAATTGCAAGTGAGCATGATGGCACGACGCGACAGAGCAATCGATAAGGTCGCCGATCAGTTGTGTAAGAACAATCACCGCTTGGCGCAATGGCCATAGGCGACGGATAACCTCGCATAATGGCGGCCACATGCCTTGAGCACTAGTTGAAAGAGAAAATAAATAAGATTTTATTTATTAAAATTATAGTTTTACACTTATAAATATTTTAATTTTAGTTTATGTCTTTTTGATAGTCCTACCCTTTATAAACTATATATTTTCATTATATATCGCAAGAAAAATTATAGTTTTGTCTTTAGAAATTAAATTTTTTTTACTTGTGTCCTTAATTATAAAATTAACTAATTTAATTATTTTAATCAAATATTTTGATTATATTTGATCATAACTATATTTTGACTACTTGACTATATTTAGATTTAATCAATTAAATTTTGATCAAATTCAAGAAAAGTTAAAATTTAATAATTTTTTACTTTGATCAGTTTTAATTTTGGGCGAACTTAATTGAATTGATGTTTAGTCGAATTTCAAGCCTCCCAAGTTAAATAGGACTAACTAGCCTAATTTAGGATTCTATATAGAATTAAAAAATATATAAATTATGATTTTCTTTTATAATTTTCTCATATGACATATTGATAAAATTTTGGATGTGATAATTAAATTTTAATTATTATTCTAAGATATTTATTTAGTTATTTATATGCATATATTTAAAATTATAAAATAATATTTATTTTTCATATAAAGATATGATTTATATTTTATAATGATTATAATTATCATATGAGTTTTTTATGATTAATATTTAATAATTACTATGATTATTATTATTTTATTATTATTAAACTATTTAGATATAAATTAGATTAAAGGATATTTTTTGAATATTATTTATAACTTATATCTTTAAGTTTTATCGGTTGGTAGTTACCAAAGTGACCTATGATGATAGGCTTATTGGTATAAATTATAATAAATTTCTTATAATTTTATATTTTATATTATTGTATTGATCTTGTAGTCATCAAATTGGCATAGACTAATAATTTATAAAATTATATTAAAAATTAGTCTTAAATAATATTAAGAAAATAATATTTACAATAACACATATAATTAGGAGATTGGTTAATCCTAGAGGAGAATATATTTCGAATAATTATGTGATGATGTAGAACAATATTGTTTTAGATATTCTTGTAATTTAGGGTTGTACACCCAAAGATAATAACACTATTTAATAATGATGATATATCTATATTTAACACAAAGGTAAAATATTGATGATATTAATAGTTCATTATATTTTGAAAACTTAAAGTATTAATGTTGTTTCTTTTTATTTATTTTTACAATAGTACTTCTTTTTATACACTTGCTCCTGGTATCCTAGTACTCTTTGGTTCAAATTATTCAAAATAATTAGAGGATATGTAATTCATCAAGGGTGTATTAGATTTTGACATAGCATTACTTATTGGAAGTCCCATTGACTTGATTGATGAAAGTGCCGTGGAACAAATTAATGAAATGAATACTTGAGAAAGATCTAATAAATCGAGTTTAATGTTTAAAAAATTAACAATTGTAAATAATATAAATATTTTATTATCGTCTACAACTAGCATATAAGAATATTTAAGGGCTATAGAAGATAAATTTAAATCTGTTAATAAATCTTTAATTGATATATTAATAAAAGAATTGACTACGGCTAAGTATGATGATACTCAAGGGATTCAAGATCACAATGTCAATATGACTGATAAAGTTATAAAATTTAAAGCATTAAGCATAAATATGAATGAGTCTTCCTCTATAATTTATCATATTTAAGATTCACTATAATACAAATAAGAATAAATATGATTTGAATGAGCTAATTAATATATATATTCAAGAAGAATTATGATTAAGGCAAGAAATATCTCATAATATTTTGACTACTATTCAGGGAGATGATAATAAAAAAAATATTGAAACTTATCTAACAAACAAATTTACCAAGTTTAAAAATACTAATGAAAAGAAAGCCTTCGTAGTAAGTCTTTTTTTTTTTTTTTGACAAAAAAGGACATTTGAAAAAGGATTACAAAAATAATAACAATGGGGCAATATTGATATTTGTTTACTATAATTAATCAAGATATTTTTAATCAAGAATTTTAAGATGATTGACATAAATGAGGTAACATATATTATTGATATTGAAATATTCAAATATAGATATGAAGAAATATTAGGATTATCTAAAAAATATATATTGATAGAGTTTTGGAGAGATTTAGTATATAGTTTTATTCAGTTAATAATATACCTATTGTTATGATCTTAATGATACTAAAAGGGGGTGAATTAGTGTAATAGTATTTTTAATCGACTTTAAAACTCAAATCGATAAATCAACACGTTTCAAAAACTCAATTGATAAAGTTAAAGTTACAAGTAAAGAAAATAAAACTAAGTCAAAAGTAAAGGGATACTTAGATTCCTCTTCCCTCGAGGCTATTAGTTTTCGCTATCAATATTCTTTTCAATAAATGAAAATCAGTTACCATCGTTATTATTTTCTCTTTTTTCAGGCTAAGGAGATAACCTTTACTTTATATTTATATATGAGATCTCTCATTTTCTGTAACTTATAATTATAACCAAACTTAAGAGGAGGAGACTTAAATTATACTCAAAACGAGAGTTTATAATATTTTACTAGTTCAAGAACCGATACCTCATTAACCTGAGTGAGATACTTATAAGCCTAAAAGGCTTTAAGAATAGAACTAAAAATTTAAATCCTCAAAATTTTAGAGTATGGAAAGTACTACTATCATAGGTGGTACCACTGTCGGAAAGATTGATAAAGCACAAACATCAACTTAAATTACGATGGTAGTTTGAGCCTGATGGTACTATCGCTTAGACTTAGCTTAGGCCATTGGTTTGACCCTCTAACAAGCCTAATTTAGTTTGACTTTTAAGCCCGATGACTTTGTTGATAATAACATTTTATTTCAACCTAATATCAACTTAAATTGACTCAAAATAATTTTGATTAAGACCTCGACGAATCAACAATACATCCGACATATTTACGAAGTTTTCAACATATTATATGCTTTTGTGACTTGTTGTTCAATATTTTGATACTTCATCGAAAACTCTAAATATAGTCTTTTCCATCGGTACATTACCTATTTCATCGTTATGTTAACTTTTTCACAATATCTAATCTTTTAACACAAAATCCTCACATAATTGTTCTTTTGCTCTTCACACACTAATCTGTCATTTATTATAGATGTGAGAGATAATTTCTGACCGCATGCATAATTTTCTGCAAATATCTCTCTTGTCAAAGTAACCACATTTACACCTCATTTAATTAAATCATAATTAATATCCAAGTGACTTCATAATTACCTACATTGCTTAAATACTAATAAAAATAATAAACTAAATTTGTTTTCCCAGCATTATGGACAGTAATATTCTGAAGTAGTTGTTCAGATATACCAAATTCTTGATCCATCTACATGCCCTAATTGTTTGCTGTCATGCAAGAGAGAAAGTTTACAGAAGGGAGGAAGTCGCTTCCCTTTTGGACCACTCGGAGAAGAAACCAAAGCAAAAGCTAATTAAGAAAGCAAAACAAATGTACATGTAGGATGAAGATGATGAATGAGAGAGGCTATTCATGAGGAACAGTGAGTACTGTTGACAATGGCTGCTCACATAGGTTGCTTGCTGATCTCCACTGGCATTGTTTGTGGTCCTTGAAAGAGCACAAGCATCAGACTGTGGTGCTGCTTGGGGTGTACAATACACTCACTCTGGCTGAGAATATACTTCGGACTCATCATCTTCCTTCTTGTCCTTTTGCCCTTCTTATCATCACCTTCTTCTTCTTCTTCTTCCCCCTCTTATTTTTGGGAAGAAGTAGAGCACAAGACTCTTTTCGGATAAGATCATCCTCGGCAGATCGCTCAGAAACACCAAACCAAGAACTAAAGAATAACACAGCCACTAGCAAACCCTCAATGGGAACACTAAGCGGTATAGAATAGCATCGACGGCCGCCGGATCTTTTTGAACAAACGTGGAATATTGAGTTGGGTTATCTTTGAATGTGGAATGGCATTCAAATCTTTTTTTCTTTTCTTTTTTTTGCCAAATGATGATTTGATACAAATAATACTCGTCGGCCTATCGAGACTTGACAAGTGGAGGTTGACTTAAAGAAAATATAAAAATATATCGATTAGATTTGTCACATCGGGATGAATCAAGACACAAATTATAATTTGAGAATCGCAAGCTGTAAATAAGAAACCTATCGACAATGACATATATTCTTTTCTTATCTTTACGTTTCACTTCGATTAACTTGAGTGTCGAAAAGATCACGCTAAGAATGAATATATCGATGATGATAGATGAAATATGAAAGTACGTTTTGACTATGAAGGATTCCAATGCTAGTTGTCTATTGGACGGTTCTTATTATGCATCAAGAATTAGAATGAGAACTAGATCGAAATGTCACTGTAATTCAGATTGACGATCGGCACCAACCAAATATTTTTGACCTGTCGTAGGTCGATTTCATAAAATCTCGTTGGAGACAGAACTATGCTTACCATTAGCAAAAGAATTCTACACATTTATAAGACAGGAAGACTGATGCTTGTATCAGAGGCAGGCAGTTTGGAGTATGTTTGTTTTTGGTTTATTAGAGGGTACAAGGAGGAGGTTGAAGTCATTGTCAAGTGATGAAGGCTAAAAGCTGTTGACAGATTAATAGTGTTGCAACACTGCCTTCAAGACCACAACACCACCACAGTTTTTGCCTGTACTGACCGAATGGTCCTCCTCCATGCCCGGGCCTTTTAGCTTAAGCTAATTTAAGGTGTGCAGGAACGCCTCTCCCACTCCCATCACAGGACCACAGTGCCAAAACCTGAAACCAGGTTGTTCTCACGATCCCAGCCTTTCAAGATCTCTGAGCAACTTTGTTCCAGCATACATATATACATACATGCATATATGCAGATATACCAAGTTCCAACTGGGTATATTTTGTTTCCCTCTGTACATCATATCACAAGTTTCTCCAAATGACAACTACAATGCAAGTCTTCTTCATTTAAAATGTGGCAATATAAAAACAGCGACAACTCAGGTTTCCATTTCTCAGATAGTTTTGATTCTTTCTTGTGCATGAGCCCACCACACTTAAAATAAAAAAAAAAGAGTAACACAAAATAAGAAAAATTAAGAAGATAAGCTTCTTGTGGAAATCAATGGGTGTGGTGCACAAATTAAAAAAACTAAAGATATACATAAAACTTGATGTTGAACCAACCCACATCAACTTTGTCATCGAAATGGAACTCAGCTTACGAGTTGAACAAATTACGTTATCCTCAGATATGCTTCCAATGCAGCAATTGTTAGCCACCACAGTCAATGGTTGACCTAATGAATTCCTTTATTTCATTCACAACTTAGGTGGTGAGAAACATTGACACGCGGTTCACAGGTTAAACATTCAATTTAGATGCTTCTTAAACCAGACACCAATGTTAAGAAAGCTTTCAAAATCAGATTGAGGCCTGCAATCGATATATACATTGCATTAGGGCGGATAAAGGCTAAATTAAATCAGTTAAGTAGACGAGTGACTCGCATACCTATCAATGCCATGGACATCCTCAGGAAATACCAACACTTTGACATCAACTCCTTTCTCTCTCAGAGCCCGTGCATACTGAAAATTTAGTAATTCAGCACACAAAAAGAAAGACCGGAACCGTAACATTATTAGAAGCTAACAACAACGATGACATTGGAAGACCTCTTCGAATTGTACTTGAGACTCAAAATGTCTCATAATGATGTAAGTTACTCATATCTCAACAGGCCAGAGGCCCAGAGCTATAGGAGTTCAAAACTTTAATCAAAGTAATATCATAGGAGTTCAATTTTTTTATTAAATATATCATGGTATCAACTTACAAAATCAATTACTTGGGGTCATCAAGAAAGAAATTGTGTTGCTCGTTTTCAGAAAGTCAGACAAATATAGTGCATCATTTGCACAAGGAAAATTCCTGTTCAATATGATTTTTGGAAACTCAAAACACCCAAAATGACTTGTAAGCAAGGTTTAAAATTTAGACACCATACCAATGCGCAGACACATTGGTGTACCAGTTGATATGGACCAAATGGAAACAGCTAGAGAAGATGGGAGGAGGAAATGTTTGTAAACCAAAAAATTTTAAAAAATGTAAGCATTTCAATCATACTATATAACTTACAATGACAAACTTATAGCATACCTGTAGACCATTTGACATAGGAACTCGAAGATCTTGTGCTCCCAAAAGGAAAAGAATAGGCACTTTGACCTAAAATTGCAAGAAAGATAAATAAAGACAACTTAATCCATGCAAGTCTGTGCCAGGCACCAACACTACTCTTCAGCATTCATGCCAAGATGAGGTGTAGCAAACACTAACGTGCATGATAAACGTTAAATAGGCAACATGATTAAAAACATTTGTTTGTTTGGCATCTATAGATAGCAAGTACCAAAACCCATTAAGCCTAATAACCTCAATTAGAGGTCAACTTTGTGAACTATGCTCAAATCCATAATAGCACCAGGAACATGTTGGATGTGTATCATTTAACTGCCAATAACTCCATCGCCTACTTTATGTGCATATAATAAGCATAACTCACAAAAAATTGCAACCGGATGAAAGATTAAGAAATTTGTAGCAGGCCAAATGACCAATTCCACATACCTTCAGAATATGTGATATAGGAGATTTCCTGTAAAAGAGACTAAGCTGTTCAGCTGAAGGAGCTTCCGAGAAGAAAATCTTCCCTTCCTTCCCACAAGCCTCTGTGTAGCACCAATCAGGGATATCGGTGGTACCAACCATTAGTGACAAGTTACATACAGGATTGCGAGCAGCTGCCACAACAAATCTATCTGGAGCCTGCAGCAAATACAAACTGAAGTCAATACCCTTTTATACAATCAATTATTAAACTGGCTTAATCTTTGTCTTGTTGGGGCAAACTGTTTTATATTTTTTTAAAAATAATAATATTATCCATTTTACAACCTAGAATGTTAGATATTTTTAGACAACTAAAGAAAAAAACAGGCATACACACATGAAAACAGGACAAGTAATTGTAGTTGTAGAGAGAACATAAGCCTTTCTTCACCAACAGGCTACTTGAACATAATGCTTGATGGAGAAAAGAGACTGGCATCAAGTACAGATATGACAAGTGCCACTTTCTTCTCAGTAGGATTCCTAAAAACATCAGCACCACAGACATTTTATGTTGTCCAATAAAGTAAAAGTACAAGCCATTGTCTGGAAGTAAAAGTTTTTATGCAGTATTTGTACTGAATGCAAGTTAGAAGATTAATAATTAAAATATAATACGTACTGAAATTTCAACAATCTATCATTCAGGCTGTTAAGCATGAAAGTTGACTTGGAATTTAAATTGCTTCTTGAAATCTTGTATAGTATTAGTGTCGTCACAATCTAAATATTGAAGGACCACTTGATATTTAACTTGGTGTTTCTAAACTTGTTCAGCATCAAAGATCCATTTACAAGGCCAATTTCTTTTATCCAAAAGAAACAGATTGCATCTTTCTTTTTAAACTTAAAGTGTGATGAACCATTCTTTTTACTTATCTTTCAGTGTTGATGAATTGTTCTCACTGTTTGGTTAATACAACAAGCAGTGGCTACTAAATATATTCTATCAACCTAGACACCAAAGGCCTACTGGTACTATAAGGACAACCCGATAGATGAGGTTACAAGTTACAACAACAGGTCTGCGGAAGGCAGATGAACACAATGTTGTTCCAGATAAGGAAAGACAATCTATTGATGGAAAAAGTTCTCCAAATTCATGATGCCATATTTAAGAAAAAGCAATACAGATTATCACATCACACAATCTTGTATACCTC
Organism: Musa acuminata AAA Group; assembly: GCF_036884655.1. Classification (NCBI taxonomy): domain Eukaryota; kingdom Viridiplantae; phylum Streptophyta; class Magnoliopsida; order Zingiberales; family Musaceae; genus Musa; species Musa acuminata. The sequence continues at coordinate 38,927,626 of NC_088352.1, forward strand.
CATCCATCAATAGTTCAGACTAGTAATAGCTTTGGACATCACACATCATATGTCAGTAGGGTATCAACTGTCAGGGCTCAGAAGGCCTTACAAGACAACATATTGATAATGCACATTGTACCATCATGATTTTCTTCATTTGGTTTATCTAAAGAGCAAATTAAATAAATTGTATGGCTTTAATAATTCATATGCACTATAATACCAACAATAACAATAAGATGAGTTTAAGAACCTCAAATCATCTGATATCTAACCTGGCCCACTAAATGAGTTGTTAAGAAGCCTCCATGTGAGCCTCCAAGAACAGCTACTTTAGATGCACTTGCAAGTCCCTCATCAATGACATAGTCTAAAGCTGCAAGTACATCTCCTACATCCTGCCACCAACAGAAAACTATAATCATGCCAGAAACTGTTAAAAATTCATTATTGCCACTGGATATAGGATATCCTCATAAACAGTTTCAAAAGCATGGACAACCAACAAAGCAAGTACCTGGCAGCCAATTCTTCCTGGAAGAGATTGCAATGCTTCTTCCCCAAATCCCAGTGAACCCCTATGAAAAATTTGTGCCAATAAAGTCATCAGAAATCCTAAACTATAACAGCCAAGACCTGACATAACAAGGAAAAGTATGGTATAGAAACTCTAAAAGAATAAAAAAGAAATATTCCTTGGAAAAAGAAAGTAAGACAGAATTTGTCTACTCCATATTACTATTGCTTTTGTATACATGTGTGGCAATGAGAAACAGAAAATTAATCATCTTCAAGCCCAAGTTGGTTTAGTTAAAGGATTCTTAAAAACTTTTATATAAACCATGTTACAGGCTAAAGAATTACTGCACGGTTCCATCTCTTCATGACAAAAATTTCAGGGTAAATCTGAATAATACTTGAGGCAAGTTTGGTTGCAAAATATTGCATGTCTTCATTTAAGAACAACAGACATTATACTCTCCTCTTCCCTTATCATCAAGAACTATGAAAATGTAAATTGTATATATTTTGGCAGAAAACTAAAGAAGACAACATTAATTAGGCAAATCATATTAAATGACTTCTGTATCAAATCCCTTATTTCAAGGAACTCTAGAAAGCCATGATTAACCCATTAGGAAAGAGAATCAGTTTAATGTTGCTTTAGAGTGATACAAAAACTTTCGGATAAAAGTCAAATGAATGTGACCACAAGAAAGAACCTTATTTAATTTTGTTCAAAGATTTCCTATGATGGTGCAGCCACATCTTGATATTGAGAACAGATATCAGTAGACTTAGAAGCCTATATATGTGTTGTTGCTAACAGAAACAAAAAAAGTCTTTAGGGACTATATCAAGAGGGGACTGATAAAGCAAGAGAAAAAGATGATCAGAAAATGAAAACAATTAGTTAGTTTTCTTTCATGTGTCCTGAATGTAATTTCTTCTATACTAATTAGGAGCCATGAGATAGCTATAGAAGTAGAACCAAGGAAAGTGAATCATAATTCAACTCATGTTAATGAAGAAATTTGATTCTGTTCAGGTCTCTTCATACAAAATAATATATAACAGATGTATACACTTCAGTGAGACTACAAGTCTGAAAATGAAACCTAAAATATTATGAAATCAGCAATTAGAGCCACTTTATCAGAACAGATCCACTTCAACTAAACACCTAGTTCAGTGCCTAGAAAAAGAATTGACATAGAAAGAGAAAAAAAATTAAAAATAGAGGAGAGAAAGGAGCAAAAGAAGAAAAGATGATTATGTAACCACAGGCATCTACTATAACTATTATACAACAAGCAAATGAAAAGAAAGAAAAGTTGAGAAGGGAGTGACAAAGAGAAAAGGACAGTAAGAATAATAAAAGATGGAGAGGAAGAATAAGCCTGCAGGCCTACTTTCTGACCAACCTCTGGGAATCAAAGCCCAAATGCAATTTACTATTTATGTTGCAATTATAAATATAAGTAGGTACTGACTAAATGCTATTTATTTAATGTAGAACATTTGGATGAATTTAGAAAGAAATTAAGGCAGCACCATTGTCTCCTAACAACAAATGATTGCAAACCAGTTCAGAACCTCAACCATTCCCATAGAGGCTCAATATATTGTAGGTAAAAGAAATGCATTAAAAATTACAGGCTGTTGAATTCTTAGGAAGAAACCAGTGAAAAGAAAAAAAAAAGGTTGGGTACTTGTCTCCTCATTCAGATCAAAAAAAGAAAACGATCATGCCACCAGTCCAAATGTATAACCTAATCCTCCAAAAAATGTAATAATACTCACCTGTAGTTCACCAGAAGCAAGTTGTAGCCTAATGTAGAAAGAAATGCCAATGACTTTGAATAGCTCGTCAATGAAACTGAATGTGGACCACCATGGAGAATGAGAACCAATGGTGTACATACACCATCTACTTTACTCTTTTTACATGTTTCCTCAGAAGTAGAATTTGAATGCTGTATAAAGATAGCCTCGAATGGCTTATGGGCACCTGCATATAGGCAGTAAAACACTGTTCTAGGTGGTCTATTTATTGAACTATTAAAACATACATATTTAATGAAAAAGGTCATCTCCAACATTGATAGCACAAAGGCTAAACTATTTCTTAAAAACCAATTCTAATACAGTTTACACTTTGCATAACCAGATCTAGCATAAACAACAATATGTAATGTCCCAACTAATTAGAAACAGCCAGACTAATATTTTTCCTCCATGCTGAGGGCAACATCACAAGTATATTTCATCTAGACAAACTAAATGAAAATTGTATTTCCAAGAAATGAACTATTATGTGACTGGCTCAAAACCAAAAGGAGAAAATTAAGTTTAATATCTCTCAACAAAACCCAAAAACAAAAGAGAAAAATTTCTCATTGCATACAAGAATTTTCATGTGATCCTTACCCCTTATCTTGAATAAAGAATGAAGATTCATTTGTAACTTCTACAGCTAAGTTTTATGACTCTTCTCCCATGTAAATATTTTCTAGCAATGTTGGAGATAAAAGGGAATATTGAATTTAATGATAAAAAAAATGAACATTCCTAAGAGAATATGATTATCAACCCCTAAATGGTGATTGGAAAATTACTTTTGGTACACTGCATTTACAACCACAAAAGCAAAATTAGAATGATTGACTTTAGGCCTTATTAGTGTAATGCATCATCGGAGTGCAAAATTATAGAGGCAAATAGGCACACGTTCCTATACTTTTATCAAAACATATGTAAAGAAGCAACAAGAGCAGTCTTTCATTAGCAATATCAAACATAGGAACACTTGAAATAAAGGATGAATCAGTAACATGATCATAAGAATTAACATGGTTGGATTACAGGAAATAATTGGGTAGAAGAAAAACCAGTAGAAATTAAAAGCTATAAGTTTGATATACAAAAAAATTAAAATAGGAGGTGAGCTACTGTAAAACTGAATTATTTTTAACCCAGTGACAGAGTTCAAAAAATCTATAATAGAAATAGCAATAAAGTTATTAATACTTATCAGCAGTTTCTCAAAGAATCTCATACAACCATGTTAGTGGAAAACTGGAAAGATGTGCAATGATTTTTTCAAAAATTGTACAAAGAAAAATGCATGAAATTGCAGGGACTACCCTTCTGGTAGGTGGAACCGATAAATATACAAAACTATCAAACTTTATTGTAGTATGCGTAACTGTCAGTAATTGCAATGCTTGGGATTTGATTTCTATCCTTATTATCATTCTGTTTGTAGTCACTATAGAGATAGAGAAGTTCATGAGATTTAAAAGCTGAAATTGGGGAAAAAAGGTCCCTTGTGTTAAAACAAACATGGACCTACTGTTCCAAAAAAGAAGAGAAAAATTCACTCTCTAGCTTTTCACACAAATGTATGTCATGCCCACATACTAGAATATTTGGAGTTAAAATATACAAAAATTAATAGAGATTTTTCTAAAACTAGCATTTAGCCTGAAAGGAGAATGAGCAATATGACAAAATTAGGACATGAGATAAACATATTGAGATGAACAGTTTATATAAAGCGATGGAACACATAATTGTACTGGAAAAATACCGAAGGCTTGAAAATTTGTGGTGTCTTATAATGAAAGCGATGGAACAATTCGAAGAGCACCATTGACCCAAAAAAATAAAAAATCTCAAAAAGCTAGCAAAGATTTAGAAACTATTATGATCAGGGTATAAGACTTTACAAGAAAAATGTTGCAAAAAAAAAGATATTAAACAAGCCATCCCAAAGACCAATCTGGTGCTTTTTTGACAAAAAAAATAAACAATAAAATAACATATAAGATATTTTATCAAAAAATTCAGATTGAAGAAAATCTAAACAAGTGATTTATTAACTTCAAAGTTAGAAGGACAATAAAATAGAATTGCTAGACAAAAAGAATGTGCTCACACCATTGAAAGGGAAAAATATCTAGCAAATATTGAAAACCCCATCTGAAGGAACAAGGACTAATTCGAGAAATATATGAGCTAAAAACAACAATTAGCATTCATGCTAATTTTTCACATTAGGTCATGAGTGCAACTTTACAAATGATCAAAAGATAAATAATAATTAAATAGTTATTGGTCTCTGATCATAATAGTACTGCAAATTTGAACTTAGTAAGTTGCAGAGAATCTTTCATACATTAATGCAGACCCAAGATTTCATAGTGTTGAGTGCTGACAATCAGTTCGGCATAGGAACCTCATACCAAGGTTCTCAATTTCAGTCCGTACCAGTGTACCAAGCCTTGCTCGGTACGGTACATACTGAGACATACCAATGGTACGTCGGGACGTACCGACGAGATACCCAAAAAGAGTTGAAAAACCTCCAAAAATACATGGAGGTAACAGTCCTAAAATACTAAGGTGTACTGATCGGTAGACCTTGGTAACGATCGAAATCCAGGGTGTACCGACCAATACACCTTGGTAAAGGTCGAAATCTAGGGCATACCAACCGGTACGCCTCGGTAACAATCAGATTTCGACCATTACCGCTCGGTACAGATCTCTTATCGTTCGATACGAGGTCAAAACACTGGTACCGCCTGGTAGAGGGTGGTCTGCATACTGGTATCCTCTTGGACCAGTACGTACCACCTGTACCGGGCGGTATACATCGAAATTGAGAATCCTACCTCATACCAGGGTCTGCCGTACCGAACCGTACCGCCCGGTATACCGTACCGTACCGGTGCCGAGCCCAGGTCGAAATACCGGTATGGTACGGTATTGCGAACCTTGCCTCATACATCAATGCAACTGAATATTTCATAGTGCTGACAGATAGACAAGCTGCTGATCTTTTCAAGCCTTAGCTGGCCCAAAAAGTCTTTATAGATGCCAATTTCCCTTTTAGTTAAACTGTTAGACCGGTTCAATCAATTAAAGCGGTATGACACAAAAAACAAAGCAAAACTTTTAACTGCATCCACATTTCCACCCATGTACTAAGAGGCACCACCAGTGGTATATACCAGTTGGTACACTTGATTTACCATCAAGCAACATCAATGCAAGAAATGATGCAGAGCTTAAATCCAGCTAATCATATATTAGGGAGGTGTAAAGTTATAGAAAAATGATAAATATAAGGTAGTGCTATATTACCTTTAGGAAGTTCTTCAGAAAGATCACTAACTGGAATCTTCAATAAACTAAATTTATGAAATGATAGCAAAGATCTCACCTGTGGAACAAGAGAGACAGAATCTTCATTACATTCGATGAGAATAATCTGACGCCACAAAAGTGAAAATGTACTAAATATACAGAGAACCTTATCAGAATATTTTAAAGTTGGGCTAGAAACATCTAACCAATTCCATGTAATTAACTGGTCCACTTGCTGAGTATGATATCCGTATTTGATTTGTGGAGGGTCAACAGGACTGCTGCACACTTGGTAATAGCAACAAAAATTATACATGTAAATTGATATTGAGTTTACCATCTTTTCAATTCATAAAACCCAAATGACTTTACCAGCAAGAATATCATCTCCGTCCAGCGCAAGAACATCCCATGAATAATTTGATTCATTAGGACTGATACGAGAAACTTTGCAGCTGTAGAACATATATATTCTTTAGCAGTACATACAGGATCAGTACAGCATTAACTTGTGGTACACACATGGAATACAAAGTACCTGCAAATATTTACTGAAAGTATTACTTGGGTGCTGCACCACACGGAAGAAACAATCATTGTACATCCATCAGAAAGCCATGGATTAGATAGGATATTTGACTGATAAAGCCCAGGGAAACAACCATCCTCAGGGCACATGACAACAGGGACCTGAAAAACATGATGATTTGTAAATATTTGAATCAAGAATTGCATCACACTACTGACATAAGCAAGAAAACAAATAAGCTAAATCTTATATAATTGGACGTAGGTGCAAGCAGTGAATTCTCCTGTTAATAGAAGTGAATTAGGTGTAATTGCCCATCACAATATCCTTTCAGACCCTATGAAGTGTTTATCATAAAAGTTATCATTTTCTTAATTAGACAAACCAGAAATTTTGGTTTTCCCTTACCAGACAAGCAAATATGGTTTCTAGTTCATGCAAAGGGAAAAGTCGCATTTATTGTTAGATATAGCTAATATATTTAAAAGACCAAGTTGAAGAAGAGAACATTTTTAAGACAATATAAAGTCTTTAAGCTAGCATCTTTGCCAATTTACCTCTAAACTTAATTAAACATATGATTTTTTACAGATCCCAATGGCAGCAAAAGATCCATGTAGCCAAGGTTCTAAATTTCGAATGATACCGCCCGTACCGGGCGGAACGCTTGATATAGCCTCGTATTAGACAATACAGGGTTGTATCGGGCGGTATTAGCTTGGCTGCAGCGAGGGAAGAAGAAGTATAGAGGGAGAAAGAAGAAGAAAGAGAGAGCGTTCGAAGAAGAGGGAGAATCGGGAGAACATCGACATGTCCCGATCCGATGCCGCCCTCCCTCGACGATCTCGATCCAAGAGTTAACGACCAGGCGACGGCTAGAGCAATGGAAGAGGTGGTCCCCTTCGTCGCCTCGTCTGCGATTCAGCGGCTTCTTCTTCACCGCGTTCTTCGCCGAAGGTCGGAGACGTCTACGGCCTTTGACGTCTTCACCGCCTTCTTCGTCGAACGCCGTAGATGAGGAGATGAAGGAGTTCGTGTTCTTCTCCTTGTTTAAGGTGACGAGGAGAAGAGGAGGAGGTGATGTCGCCGAGGCAGCATACGCCTCCTTTTTATATTTTTATATTATTTTTTAATATTTTTATATAAAAATATATTTTTATATTTTTATAAATATAAAAATATTGAATGATATTTTTACGGGCGGTATGGTATGGTATGAGAGTATCGAGCGGTATGCCAAGGTATACCGAACGGTACATCTAAATAAATATATATAATATATATATAAAAACTCCATACACCGATACGGTACGAAATTTCAATCCTTGCATATGGCCGAACCCAAATAATTAGGACTTAACGGCTTTGTTGTTGTTATTGTACCTTTACCAATTTACACTATCACCTATTAAGTTTTCTAAAGTTTATACAAAATCCCATCCAAAATGCATATTTTAATTTCACTAGTTAGTGGGTTATGGTACATGGATTTTTTTAATAATTTTTTAATCAACAATTTCAAACTTGGAGAAAGACAGAGTAATATTTAAGTAATATTAGATGCATAGTGAATGAACATCAAAAGATGCTTATTGACAATATAGATTAAGGAAAGATGAACAAATAAACTTTATATATTATTTAATGAATATTTTATAAATAACTATAAGTGATAAGTCTAAGGATTATGTACTTTTCGCAAGTAAATTCATGTGGTAAAGGAAGTTGTTAAGAGAATAAGAATATGGATAACCATGTTATTTGATAATCCATGTTCATGAATTCTAGCACAATTTTAAAATCATTATTGGTGTCCTAACATGATCCTCCCAATTCTTTTATTTGGGCTTGAGACTGGCATTATGAGGTGTTTGTGCAGCCAAGATGATATGTGGATATGTAAAGTTACTAAAAAATATAAGAAAAGGAATATTTTCATTCATGAATAATTAAGGATAGCTCTAATAGATGATAAAATGTGAAAAAATCATCTAACATGGTATGAAAATGTTTTAAGTAAACTTATAGATGTTGTCGTTAGACAAGGTGAAACAATTAGAATTAGTTGTGAAGGAAATCAATTGGTGATCTAAGAAGGCTTTGCCAGAAACAATTGAACAAGATATGAAAATGTTTGATTCAACTAAAGAAATTCTCTTATATAGAGCTCAATAATAAAAAAATCATATATCAGACCCTAATAATTAGGAAATTATGCTTGTTATTGTTTGTGTGAAAATTGATAATATCTATAGTCAGGTTTAGAAGAGTTAAAAAAATAGGACTTAATAAGTTTATTCAACAAAAAATTGAAAAAGCATATGATGAATAGAGAAGCCATTGGTATTGATATATAAGAATAAGGAAAATTTTAGAATCAATCCAATCACTCAATAATCAACTTAATGAGTGATGCTACAAAACTTTAAGAAATGGCAATCAAAATAGTCAGATACAAAACAAAAATTTTTGAGAAATAGTTTGATTTTCTACTCAAAAGATCAGTCATAATAGACACTTATTCATTGAGACAATTAACAAAAAATATAGATAAAAGAAAAAAGATGCATGTGATTTTCATTGACTAAAAACAAAAAACTCCTCAAGACTTAAAAGATGTATCTGGAAAAGAGAAGTATCCAATAATTATATTGTGACTATTGTTGTAATAAAATGCATGTATGATAGAGTAATCACTAACATATGACTTTAGCTTAGGTACTTTAGATCTAATACTTGCAACATGTACAGACTATATTGTTTGCTTTTTACAAGTGACCTTATATGGTGACCAAGATATGATTTAGGTTCTAACATGCACATTTTTATTAGTAAGACGAAATATTCCTAGTCAAAACATCAAAACAAAAACATACCACATGAACAATATTAACAGATTGATCCAGCTTTCTGTCAGCAGACCATTCAATTCTATGAAGTGATTCTGTTGCAGCATGAGCTCCACTTTCAACAGCACTCTTTGCAGAGAGGAAAACCAGATACTTTCCATCTGGACTGCATTAGAGATTTCACAGTTCAATGAAGCACTAAATCAGCTTATGAAAGTTCATATTGGATACAAAAGTAATAATTACGTGAAGAATCTAAACCAATGTACCACAGAGGAGTAACTTATGATGCAATCCAAATGATGGAACAAAATGGTATTGATAAAAAATATGAGCTATACATACTGAACATGTGATACATAATTTAGTGTCATCCATGTGGGTCCCTGTTAATTGTTCTTGTCTTGGCACAGTGCACCAACCCCCCTCTCAGTTATCGAGTTAGCACAAGTCTGATCCTCTCTTTTTTTTCTTCCTTTTGTTTTTGACCATTCATGACTCCTGAGTGCTTACCATGGTTAAGCATTGTCATACCATGGCAGGATGACATTTTAAATTTTAATAACTCTCTGGTGCAGCATAACTCCATGTTATGTTCATCAGCATGCCTTTGTGTTGGCGATGTAGGCCAAATTTTAACCTAACTATATATTGGCATTTTTTAAAATTTTTTGCCCTCAACATGTGTCAATTGGTATGGCAGTCCTTAATCATAGTCATATCCAAAATTTTAAAATTCTGATTGTACTGATTGATATAGCTTGGGTAGTCATCTGTCCGATAGCTGACTGGTAAACTCAATTCTGTTTTTTGTTATTTAAAACTGATAGGCTTCCTCATATGTATCGATGCTTGGTCGGCCACCCTCCCCCTCATCCACCACTGCCCGCAGGCTTCCAGCTCACCTTGCATGACTCTACTTCCTCTTTCTCGGTCTCGCAGAAACCTCCAGTTCCATTAAGTCAGGATCCTCTCCTGCATCACTCTCCTACTTTTGTTGGCCTCTTCCGCCATGACTTCCTCATCCTTGCCAGTGTTCATGGCTCCTTCCACTCTGTCATCCTCGTCCTCAAGCACCACCTCACATGCTGCCCATGATCCACTGTTATGATGTGCAACACCTTGTACCCCACTTCTGCACTATGCACCATGTAGAGAGGAGTTGCCCAAGCTCATAGTGGTCAACACTCCCCTCCGGCCTCCCACTCTAGTTATGGTGGTCCGGCTGGTACCAACTGGTACCGACCATACTGACACTCACAGTACTAGTACTTAACAGTTGAGATTCCAACTGGTATTGGTACCAAACCGAGATTTTAATCCTTGGTTATATCAATATTCTTATTTCCAAAAGAATAAGATTAAACCAAGAATACCATTGAACATGGTATGCAGTACAGAATGGTACCACTCGGTACTGCTACAGTACTACAGTATTACACTGTAGCAGTGCTACAGTACTCGATACGCCCTGGTGTACCGCTCGGTATATCGGTACCGTACCGTACCGAGCCAACCTCAAAACACCGGTACGATATGGTATTGCATATTTTGCCATTGAATCTTTATGATCCTTTCTTGTAAAAGAGACTTCTCCTCGATCTCCTACAATTGGAATCTACTCAAATCTTAACTTTTCTACAAACAATTTAATAATATACACTCTAATCGACAAAACATACAATGGGAAATGACTAACAAGAACCAGGATTGTGCAATATAATATGGAAGAGCAAAAATATAGCTGCTAAAATTTTTACATTAATGAGCATTGAGTGATATAATTCCCATTTAACAAAATCGCTTGAGGTGACAGTAAAAGTTTAGGATCCTATCAGATCCAGGAACAAAGAAGTCCAAGCAGAAGACTGAAAAGTTCGAGAGACATAGGAAACAAAAGACAGAACCCAGATGTTCAACTTGATGTTTCTTTGTGTAGGATCGGAATTTGCAAAATTGGCAGCAGTCAAGGAAACAATAACAGGTGCACTCTGAATAAATGCAAAGAGCTCAAGAAACTTTTGCTCAAGGCAAAGAAGAGCATGAGAAACTTGCGGTAGACAAATGTCCAATTAATGGTGATCTATGGAGAAGAACTTACGGATTTGGGATAGCCCTATACTTCTATTTTAAAAGAGCATGGTCAGTTAAGGAAGTAGACCAAAAAATCATGACAAACTACTTGTTAGGATTGTTAGGATATTCAAAGTAAATCAAACACCAAAACAGAACTTTGTGCTACAAGCTTCAGTAACCAATGTAGAGAACATGCTGGATATATTCAATTTTATGTTTCTTCTTTCTTTCCCTTTCTTTTAAGTGCATCCATTATGCCTAATATTTTATGAAGTAAAAGCTTCTTAATTCAACTGCCTTCAAAAGCAACCTGCCACTTGACACCCAATTTTGCCTCATGATCATCAAGGGTCCTTGAAATCGTTCAATGTTGGATCTCCCAATAAGTTACAAGTTCTAGCAACAAACAAGTTTCTAGAAAAAGAACACTAAAAACTAAATGAATGCTTTCGTTATTTATAAAAATTTAAAACAGAAATTATGCCCAGCAGAACCTACAACAATCACAACACCAGTTACTTGCATGCCCTTTCTGTTCTTTTACAGAAAGAAAAACATGATTCCAAAGACCAAATAAATCAAGGGAAGCAAAATATATTACCTGAACCGAGGAAAGAATCCACTACTAAAGCCATGAGTCAAATTGACTGCAGTTGCATGGTCATCCATTTCGCCCCTGATGAATGAAGGTTAGGCACCATAAGCTATTACAACTAAAACAGCAAGTATAAACTAAAAGAGAACATCAACTTCTACCGATCTAAGAAAAGGATTATTTGGTTGGAATAGAACTGCAAACTCACTCATGTGACACTTTATTAGTACTTGGCTGGCGAAATGGATCCACAATTGCATACAATGCGCATGGCCTATTGTAACAATATTTAATACCAAGCTTTCTGGGAGAATTCTGCAGACCATTTTCTGCTGACCACCCAACAAATACCAACAATGAATCACTCCCCTTAGAAGGTGGGGCCCAAACAACTTGCCCCACACTTAAGGAGCAAGGAATGCCCTTGACAGCTCGCACTTCTCCGCTGTACCATATGAAAAACGAGATTGTTAGTTTGCAGCTATATCCTTTCCTACACAATTAAATTCAGGATCTCAGACCTATTAATGCTGACAACAAAAAGTGAAGGCTTCCTTTTCTTAGAATACGTTTCACCCCAGTCTTCTTCCCAGTCTCCTTGTCCTTTCCAGCTATTACAATCTTTCTCAGCCGAACCTTCTTTCTTGAAGCCTAAATAATCAAAGACAGGTTTTGCTCGAGGGGGTTCTTCAGCGACATATGCAATCATTGACTCGTCATGGTTCCATGAAATTCCCTCAAACCTACATAAGAACCAATATAAAATAGAGCATATATCTACATATATAAGATAAAGTGCATATAATTTTATCACATCGATCAGACAGACAGAGTATCAAATATATGGTAGCCAGAAAACTATTCTCCCTTACCATCCATCGGTATATATTGATCCATGCACCGACTGGGGAATGTGAATTTCCTTCTCCAACATCGCCGACCCCCAAATTTCGAGCACCGTAGGCGAATCGTTCTCCTTATTACGAACCACGAGAAGCCTAGAACCCGACGGTGATGGAACCACCGTGGCCGCGCCGCTCATCTCGACTGGAAAGGTAGGCCACTGGAAATCGACAGAATCTTTGCTAGCCTTCGAGATACGAGAAGACAATGTCATCGTCCTCTTCTTGTTGGCCAGAAGATCTGCTTGCCTGACCAAAAACATGGCCCACGAGGTGTTTGCTGCGCTTACAAAGGGAAAGACGAAAAGGGACAAACATCAAGAACCCGCCAGTGCCACCACCGAATGCATCACAACGAAAAGAAAGGTCCGATCGAACCAGTGTCGGACTTGAAGATCCAAGCCTTGTCGATGATGGGGAGGTTGACGAATTCTTGGAGCAATTTGGACTGCGAGGCGTATTCTTCCGCGGTCGTGGGGTCGATTCCGTTCGGCGGCATTTCTTTGGCGGAGACGGAATCCGGCGCTTGCATGGCCGAAGACGCAGACGAGTTCCGCCTGACCAAGAAAGAGGGACAACAAAAACCAAATCAGCGAATACCGATAACAAGAAAAGAAACAAATAGTAGGATTCGAAGATCGGAGTAGCCGATCTAAGAGAGAGAGAGAGAGAGAGAGAGAGAGAACCTGGTGGTGGAGAAAGAGAAGGGTTTTGGAGCGGCCGACGACGAGAAAGAGGCGGAGCCAAGGAGGAGGCAGCGATGGAGGAGGGGAGAGGAAATGAGATTAGCAGCGGCAGTGTGGATGCTGGCCATGTCGAGAAGTTGACTGGTTTTGATTCGTGCACCGATGATTGCAAGGAATCATCAGCCTGAGGAAATCTGCGTAACAGTTCTTGTCCGTACTCAAACAAGGTTCAAATTTCTCGTGCCATTAAACACCGCCGCGTTAACACCATCGCGGGCCCCATCTGGTTGTGAGGGGGCAGGATTTCCATTCCCTGGTCTGATACGTGGCATGGTGACCGGCGTGGGATCGAACAGGGAACCCGAACCCCATCATCAATCAAGTGGGCGTTCGTGGATCTCAAAGCGAGATGGACGCAGATTAGCTCACCCTCCGCGCTCAACTCCATCATCACCCCTCGTCTCTGTTTGCATTCACAGATCGCTGCAAGAACAGGATGTCGTATCGAGTGACGAACAAACAGCGACCTTCTGTGATTCGGTTCCATTGTTCCACATGCATCGTTGCTTTTTCCTATCCATCCTTGGTTCGCAAGAACACCGTAAAGAGCCTCTGTTTCATGGCATGTTTTGGATGCCACACCACTCTTAGGTGGCTTCAGAACGCATGAAACAGCGGTCAATCCTTTCATACCCACTGGCAGCAAGTAATCTTATCTTGCCATGACAAATCACCAGCTCTTGATAGCTCAAGAATCTTTCCTACTTCAAGAGATGAGGTTATGACTTGGTTCGGAGAAACATGAGCATCACTGAGTTTTCAATCAGTCTCCCATGGTCTCAGTTTGTCTACTGGTAGAGTAGCTATGGTTCTTGAATGCCATCAAGGCCTCGGATTTAAAGAACTATGAATCCATGTGGATCCTAATTCTTCAGGATTTACAGTCCTCTACTGTAGAACAGTGCTTCCAATGTTTCAGCATTCAATCACCAGAGTAGAAAAACGAGTAGCAGTATATCATGACATGATGTCAAATATGATGTATCAGAGTGCAGACCAGACATAAGTGGGAAAAAGAAGAAGAAGAATAAATTTTACACAGCAATGTACAGCAGATAAGAACTCAGTTTGTGAAGAGGAGATGATATACTGGAAATCAATGCCTCCAACCGGCTTCCATTGAGTCCATAATTGCGCTTGTGTCTCTCATGTGGATTCCATTCTGACCCTCAGATGCAACATAAACAGTGTCAATCACCGATGGCCTTGACTGAAGAGAATTCGTAGTCGACTGCAGCTGAACCTCGTTTCTAGTATCAGCCATCGTGTGCAAGGATGCATGGGGCAACCAACCTGGAAGAACCACAACGGTGAGACTTGATAAGAATTCAGTGACAGAAATTATATGGCACAAGAATCTTGAGAGAATGTCTTATTTCACATACTGTTGATCAACATATATTGCTTTCCCTGTGAAAAGATGCAAAATTTTGATTTCAATATATATTTTCTTGATAACAGGGACGTAACATTCATGCCAATTGGTAACAACATAGATAAATAATAGTTGGTGAACAATTTGTGATAGTTGTACTGCCTCCATGAAGTGAGCCACGTAGAAGCCCATTTTTTTCGGCTGGAAAATAACACTAACAGGCATGTAAATGCTCGTTCTATATATAACTGATCCTTATTAGCATGGCAAGGTTGAGATATTAGAGGAGCCACTAATAACTTTTACATTTGTGGTATTTGCCTGTTGTCGCCGAGCTAATTTGGCACATTTTAGTTTGCTTTGAATGCTAAAACCTCTTTTCTCGGTTCTCTTTTTTATAAGACCTAGAAATTTAATCGGTTTAACAAAAGAAATATATGCTTAACAAAATATGTACAGATAAACGACTGGATGAGATGAGAAATACATTCTGTTCTACATGAAAAAATGCACAAACAATGCTTCCCACGAGAAACCAAACACAGAAAAGAGAAGATAAGTACCAGAGACATACACCTCAATAAATAGGGAAGGGTGCATACCGTCTAGATGATAAGGGGGTGGAAAGAATTGCAGATAACAAAATGAACTGACTACCAATCCTGCAGATATCAAAAAATAGGTTGCAAGGAAACACAATTACTCAGTAATATTGAGACAGATTAAGCTTGAAAACTTGATTTGATTCTGCACAAACCTAGAAATCCTCCTGCAAAGACATCTTGCCAATGGTGCCAGTAATCGTCGACGCGAGAAATTGCCACAAGGGATGCACAAAGTAGAGGAAGAAATACAATGCATAGCTTTGCGACATGGCCCCTACGATCAAAAGCCTGGATTTTCCCTGCTAGATACCATGCTAAGAAACCTAGACCCGCAAAAGACCCTGCAAATGGATGATAAAAATCTTCAGTCCCAATTATCCCTGTAGTATAATTACAAAAGTCATTTAGAGAATGGCACTTAGATTAATGTCCATCAATCTGATGTATAAGGAAGTCCAGGTCCTAATTAGAGTAAGTCATGATGAAAAAGCTTGCTAAGAACCCAAGCAAGATCAAACAGGGGAAGAGTCTCTGGAATTCATGCCACAACACCAAACATTCTCCAAGCTAATGATATAACCACTATGATAATTACGCATGAATCAGAACCACAATATCACCAAAAAGCAAAAAAAGAATGAAAAATGTGTGCAATGAGTAGATGATTAACATCATGACATGATTGTGGTTATTCTTGTAACATAAATCTTAGCTGTTGGAAGCCTGAAGTGCTACAAATGTCCAACATTTGAATTCCAGCAATCCAAAAATTGTTGTCCAATCGTAGGCACCAAAACTCACATAAATTTGCTTATTTCAAGTTAACAGAAGAAATTATACAGCAAGATTCCATTCAAAGACATTTGAACTGAGAAAAAATTAACAAAGTTTATCAGCAAACTATGGCAGCTGGTTTCACAGAACAAAACTATGCTGTTGAGTAAAAAGCATGTCTTTGTAACATGGTATAGCTTGGTTTTGCCCCTGAACTAATGATAAATAATTTCTTCATTAGAACACCAGATTTGATAAGGGCAAGAACCAATTTGTCTGATCCATCGAAAACCTAACCTAGCTAAATTTTTCTATAAGCAACACTTAATATCGTTAGTGCGAAACAAAGCAACAACAAATGCAGGGAACCATGAGGCATTCAACTCTTTTCACTAATATAAAATGGATTTTACGCAAGGCTGCTCCATCCACCAGGTAAAGGAATGCCCTAACTTACCTTCATACATGAATCTCGTGTGCTGGTAAATTGTCATTGGTTGACTATTCAGACACAGTTGTAGGACTAGTCTAGAAAATCAAATGTGGTTAGCACATAACCATGACGCTTTAAGAGGAACACAAAATATCAGTAGCTAAAAGACATAATAGAGAGATGGTTAACCATTTAAAACATGATTTTGAGCTAAGTAACCCTTTAAAAGATATACATTAAAGTAGGATAGTGGTTTAGTGTAATAAAATTGGATGCTCTCCCATAATAGAAACTGGATAAGATCTGAATATAAAATTATCAATACACAAGTAAACTAGGTTATTAGTTTGATGCATACACGACGAATGTCCACTTGGAAAACTCTTGTGCCCTTCTTTGATTATGCCCTTTTCCCCATGGCATATAACTTCTGTCGTCACATTGTTGTAGATCTGCAATTTAAGAGTATGAACAAAGATTTCTTTAACACAAAAGCTATATGAAATAATATATAAGAAGAGAATTTTAAAATATGGTAAAGGGAAATAGTGTAATATAATAAGTTTAGGACACACATCATTTCCATCAGGAAAACAGCGCCAGAAGAAATCTGGCCTTGGTCGGCCAACAGCATCCTTTATTGCATCAGTTATGACTCCAGTTATAAGCACCGAAAAAAGCAAGCCTGCTTACACATGTATTGATCAATTGCAAAATCACAGAGAAGCAAAGGAAACTGACAAGTACTACAGCAGAAGAGGAAAAGAAATGTACCTAGTATGGCATTATGCAAATCATACACATTCCTCCTTTTGAAGTATATGCCAATAATAATCGCAAAAGGTAACAGAATGGCGATTAACTGCCACGAAGATGTTGTTATTGTTCCACAATGCTCCAATGCAATATTAAATATCAAGCAATACTCACTATCACTTAAGAGAAGAAGAATGTACCGGAACAGCCCAAAATGGCACTGTGTTGCTTTTCAATGGATACCTCAGATCTGTCATCATGTCTTTTCCCACAAACCGATGATAAGGTTCTATAAGATTTAAGCATCCATCTATTATAGCGAGGAGTATGAGTATAATCCAGTCATGCATATGAAATCTTGCAACTTTGGTTCCATGGGATCGCAATGTGTGAACTCCTAACTGGATATCTGGCATTTTTGCCTGATGGAAGATAAATGATGAATCAATATACAGGTATAATGTGGTAGATGCCTGAATTCATGCAATTTGTTTGACGTGCTACATGACGAGCTTTTGCAATCTGTTCTCAGACATATTTCAACAAGATCAGCAATTGCAAGTAAAAAAAGAATAATATAAAAACAATTGCAATTAGAGGTATAAAGATATGATGATAAAATGGTTAAAACAAGTCACAATAATTCACCCATGACAATGGTTTTCTTCTATGGAGTATCAGGAACTGAAAATTTTATGATTTCTCGCTGCAATCAGAAATATAGGAATGTTTCTCCCATTGGAAAACAGTGTTTGTGAAGGGAGCAGCAATGCAAATGTCCATTCCCATGAACAGAAAAGGGGATCTAAAGATCTAGTTCTGAAGTCCTTATGCTATCACCCACAGTCCCACACCATTCTTGGATACTAGAGATCAATTTTATGGAGATTGAATCACTTAAATTATTTTTCAAGAAGATAGATGCAGCTAACATGAGGTCAAACTAGACTCATATTTCAACTAGAGTGACAAATGGACATCCTCAAATACCTATCTGCTATATGACTGGCTCTAGTGGTATCTTTTTAAGTTTTAACCATCTAGAACTGAATCCCTTTCCTCTGCATGCAATTCTAAGAAGACTAGGCTGTTGTATGGGAGCTATCTTATGCCATGACTAAAACTCAAAAATTACAAAGTCATGATGTCCTCAAGGTATATGAAACTGATTTTTGAGTTGATTTGAGAATTGTAGCTGTTTAAGTATATTTTTAGTATTCTGTTGGCCTGGTTTAGGTGCTACCACGTGCGACCCAGATGGCTGATTACTAGGCTAATATCGAGAAGTGAGTCGCTCAATTTTCAGGTTGAGGGACGACTAGCCATATTTGGTCGTCTGCATGCCTTTTTCCACTTGGAGAGCCATGAAGTTCCGGTTCCCAGTTGTGAAAAGAAATGGATCAGTAAACCTCTGAGTAATCATCCTAGAAGTACACAGAACAAATCAATATATGTGTCTTTAACATCCTATCTTGCAATCTCTTTCGTACTACGGCTGAAAAGGATTTCTTTCAGTTGTAAACAATGGGATTGGCATGCATTTTCTCTAAAGCCTCTTAACTAACAAAATGTTTAGTTGCAGGAAAACTATGTATCCAAGTTTGCTTGGCTAACAAAGATATTATATCTTAAAAGAACAAAATTTCTCAGACCTTAATAAATAGTATATGTTCGTATGACTTTGTAAGTGTGGTAAGGAAAAAGTCTCGTATCAAATAGATCTAAAGAAGTTGACAGACAATTCTTCAGGATTTGTATGTGTGTGGGTGGGTGAGAGAGAGATAGGGGGAGAGAGTACAAGCGACTTTTAACATGGATTCAAAACAACAGGTGTATTTTTCTTGTATTATGACAAATTATATAATGAAGAATCTAATTATCCCTCTGAAACTGTAAGCAAAGGATATCGAGCCAAACAAAGCTTATGTGCACTATTTCTAAGCTTGTCCACTGCAAAGTACAGCATTCTAAGATACTAAGATCTGGCAATCTGACAAAAAACTAGAGTCATCCCCTCTTTCATGATAGAGACCATGACCACCAACCTCAAATGAGTATGACATGAATCCTGGGCCTGTAGTTTGCACAAAAAGCATAATTGTTCTTTGCAGAACTACCAGATAAAAACTGAGGAACAACAAAGAAATCAGAAGATATGACAGCAAATGAAAACCAAAAATTCCAACATCCAAACTCCGAATTCAATAGATACCGAGAAAGCAAATTCATAAAATCCTACCACAGAACAAAAGAATCTGTTGAAACCCACAGGGAATCCAAGAAACAGCTACGGCAATAAGAAAAGCAAGTCCGTCAACCTCTCACCGATCTCTTGCCGAAATACAAAGTATGTGTCCAGCCGTCACCTCCTCCTCCTCCTCCTCTGCAAGGAACTCTACAACAGGTAATGGAGCAACAGAAGGTGGGTTGGGTCAGCGGAAGACATAAACTACTCCTGAGACTACGCAAGCCGCAAAGAAGGAAATCAAATCTATTTGGGTCTGTTGTACGTATATATAAAGACATAAACGTTGTGATGGATTTGGTCGCAATAAGCTGTGAGATTTTCTTTCTTATTTGGTTATTAAGGTGGGAGCGGTGGAGGTCAGATCACGGGGAGGTGAGGCGATCCTGGGTCAACGCGCGAGGATTAAACTACAGTGATGGAGGGAGAACGATGTCGTCACCGCAGAGCGGGCATGTGAACCGGCGTGCGAATCCAGGCAAGCGCGAGCAGTTCCGACACGCGTCCATCGGAGCGCTTGTTCTGTGGGACCCATGGATCAGGTCAACGGGATGACCAGCCAAGGTCGGGTCGGGTCTTCTTTTGGGGATGGGAATTTGGAACGCCTCCTTTTCACTATTATTCGCATAATAAGCCAACTATGGCTCATCCAACCTTCTTCTTGTTTTCATATTGGAATGAGAAGTTTGACTTTTCAGAGTCCAGATGAATCAGTCTTATTTGATCTGCTGTCACAACCAAATCTTGCTCAAAGTGTTGTTGACCGTCGTAGTTGCTGAAGTAGTCAACGAGCTCACGTCCTGCGGCCTCTTCCATCCCTGAGAAACCGTACCAGATTGGGCATCACCTTCGTCCTCTTCTTGATCACAATCAACGGGGAACGAACCTGTCGAGGAGCCCCCGGCGATGATGGAATCCGTCTTATCTTGATGCTTCTTGACCTTGGCAATACGGCTTTCCTTGGTTTCTCTTCCGAAAGCTGTTCATCTTCTTTCTCGATCTGTTTCATCAGTCGGTTTAGATCCTCTTCTAAGGATCTCCTGGCAAACACCGACCGTTGCGTCTCGTGAAGTTCCCGCACTTCCACCGCTTTGAGCTCCCGCAACTCCTTCTCGATGAGCTCCGCCTTCACCCGCGCGTTCCTCTCTCTGTCCGTCAACGCTTCCATCCATGCCTGAGCCGCTGCCACCTTCTTACTCGAGACCACTTGGGCTGCTGCTGCGTTGCTCACCAGGTAGTCGTGCTCGGTCTCGGAGATGGGTATGCTGGCGCTGCATTGAGTTAAGGAAGCTCTAACCCTCGTGGTGGTTTGCTTGGTGACACTCTTCAGCTTCTCGAACGCCGTCGCTTCTGATGCTTTAGCCGCGCGTAGCTCCTGCACCACCGCCTGCAGTTTCTCCTCCGCTGAGCTGATCTCCGAGTCGGTGTTGGCGATTTGGCTTCGGACACCGATAGCCTCTTGGCCAATCAGTTGTGTCTCCTTCTGTGCTGCTTCTGTCTCCGCTTGGAGTTGGTTCAGTGTGGTGGAGAGTTTGGAAGCCATGGTTGTAGCCCTCTCCTCAGCCGCTGTCGTGGCTTCCAACTTAGTCTTGGCTTTCAGAAGGTTGGAGTCGAGCCGAAGAACACTGGATTCTGCTTTCTTCTCTAGTTTCTCCAGCTGACGAGTCTCTTGGGCAATCCGATCCAACTCCTTTCTGATGAGATCCATCGAGTTCATGAACTTAAACCCCTCTTCCTTGACCAAATCCAATTCTTCTTTTGCTGCCAAAAGTTCGGCTTTGGCAGCATCCAAGGAGGAACTGCGCCATGAACGTTCTTGTTCTTCCTTCTTCTTCTTCTTCTTATTCTTGTCCTTCGCTCGAACCGACTCCAGTTCTGCCTGCAACAGGCTGATGGATGATTGGGTGATGTTAAGCTTCATCTGGAGTTCCTCATGGTGGATGGTTTCTTGGTTAAGATCGTCGAATGTCTTCCTGGCAGCGTCGACTCTGTTGGAGAACTCTGCGGCCTCGGCGACTCTTCGAGCTTCTATTTCTCGGTGCTCCCTTTCGGCCTCGATCCGAGCAAGCTCGACCAACGCATGCTCTTCGTCTGATTCGTCTATCTGCTTTCTGAGCTCCTCCACCGAGTGAAGAACGCACACGGCTCGCAGAGCCGAGGCTGTAGCTTCCTTCTCGGCATCGGCCTTTGCCTCCGATGCGGAGGCGACGTCAAGCTTCAGCCGGCTGAGTTCAAGCTTCACCTTTTCTAGTTCCTGTACCATCGACTCATGATCCTTTGCTTGCTTCATGGATTGACGCTCTAATTTGTTAGCCATTGGTTTGGCATTTGAACACATGAAAGAAAGAAATCAAGAGAGGAAATCGTATGAGTCTCTCTGTGATGTGCTTGGAAAGGATGAGCAGCGAGGAATGCTTTGTGGGGGGATAAAAGCATTTGGCTACGAGAAATACGAAGGTTTTGGTTGGTGGAGGATACCCGGGAAGGATATCTGCTTGCTTGCTTGCTGAGGAGGAGGACCATTGCCACACGATTGATCGTAATATGCTTCCAAGACCGACTCGGTGACAATGACCTTCTTGGGTGGTTTCTTGGAGACGCTGGACACCCATCATATCGCCGCGTAGTGTCACAAAAATTCTAAACATGTATCGGAAGAATACTATATTATTTGTGCGGTTGCTGCTCGACATGTTGCTCTCAACGACACCAACAAAAATAAGGGTGAATTCTTCAATAAAAAATCTCAAAATTTTACTTTTCCCTCATGAAGCGCTTTTTAATTTTTTTTCATAATGCATCCCTTATTTTTTTTACAAAATAAAATTACTCCTAGCTTTTACCGTCATGACCACCTTCGCCCCGCTCGTCACCACCTAATTATAGATGTCACAAATGATAACCTACCATCGAGGATAAGAGGGTGAGATTATAGATGTCACAAATGATGATTGCGAGGAGACAAGAGTCATGTCTCGTCTTCTCTCACACTGCCAACAATCATCATCACAATGGCGGAACTAAACCCCTATGCGAAGAGGCCTTGCAATCATAGTAGGACGAAGACACCGAACAATAAAGAGAGTCACGACAAGACAACAATGGCCATAACACTACGAGGACAATGGCTAACAAGATAAAGATTAAAGATAATATCATCTTTTATAAAATAAAAAACACAACAAGAATACAACAAAAAAAGAACTCTCAAAAGAAAAAAAAAAAAAAAAAAAAACTTAGAACTTTTTAAGAAAATTATCCAAAAAATAAATATATCTTTGAGAGACAACCAAGAATGCTAAAGGCCATAGTTTGTGTTAAAAATGATGATTGCCCGTGTTACAGCATGATCAACCCAACACCATAATAATCCTAACGAACATATTTTATAACTAATGTACAGAATTTAACATTATAGATAGATCATGGAACAGACTTTCCACCAAATTATGTAGGATTGTGTCAATACGGATGATGTCGTTTGCTTCGGGCTTTGTGTGACCTCATGACAAGGGAATTTGAAATCCATGATCGTTTTGCCTCCAATGATTCATCAGATAACCAACAACATAGGCGGCCATCTTCGCCTCCGGTCCAGCCAAAGATGCCCTTTTTTGCAATTGTGCAATGAGTGTTTGAAGCAGGCAAGACACTTCTCACAACCCCTGCATGGCCACCTTCGAGAATAGCTTCAGCGAAATCGATGGTTCCTGCATGATCAGGGCTAATTGGGAAGTAGCCGAGCGTGCCAGACGCCGTGCCACCAATCACCCATAGTCGGTCATCAATATCAGAGTAATGGCAATCAACAAAGTAATCGATCTGCAAAAGAAAAAAAAATGTACATGACACAAATAGAAATTCATAGTAGTACGCAGATGAACAATTAAAGTCGGACTTCTAAAGATCATACTAGGTAAAGATAGATTACTTTGTCAATGAGCAATTTACCTTTAAAAAAAGTAATCAAACTTATTCTTTTCCCAAAATAAAAATTTTATCAAATCTTATTTACTATAGATTACAAGAAATTAGTACAAGCATATAAACCTACATGATCCAAATTCCATTTCTCCGAAGCCAATGACCGAGCATCTTCAAAATTTACTTCTCTTCTTGTGTCTTTCAAATCCCAGATGCTGCAAAGCATCCAACAGAACAATACATTCTTTCAGATACCATAATAAGCAATATATCATATTACAGTAAGACCAAAGAAGCAAGACTCAGGTCGAGTGAAAAAAAGGGCTGCAGTGATATTTAAAGTATCACTGCAGCCCTTTTTTAGCATCAATTCTATGCATTTTTGCATCAATACAGTGTCACTGAAAACATATAGACATATATACAGTGAAGGTACATTGTGTAATCATGTGATATTTAGCTATAATCAGTGATTTAAAAAGCGCTAGGCGCCAAGATCCCAAAACACCCAAGGCACTCTAAAATATTAAAATATAAAAAATTATATAATATAATAAAAATATAATTATTTAAATAAAAATATAATATTTAAGAATATACTGTTAACAGTATATTACATATTGTTAACAGTAATTAGAGGGGAGAAAAAATGTTAACAGTAATAGAGGATTAGTTTAAGATTGTTGCGGTAACGTTGCGAACGACAACAATGGTAGCGACGAAAGCTGTGAATGGCAGCAGCAGTAGTGACGGAAGCTGCAGACAGCAGTAGTGACAGCGGCAAAAGCTGCGGGCAGTGGCAGCGGCAACGGCGGAAGCTGTGAACAGTAGCAGCGGTAGCAGCAGAAGCTCCAGAGGGCGTCCGTCAGTGACGAAGGAACCTACGGTCCACTCCCTCAATAGTGGAAGAAACTGCACAAGGAGCAACAATGGAAGGAAGCTAGGGGAGCCGTCGGACTCGTTCGTCGGCGATAGATGAAGGCTCGGTCCGCCGCATCTGTGGCGGAGGGAGCGGCAGAAAGCGTTGACAACGGAGGCAGAAGTAACGCTAGGGTTCCTTAGGGTCACATGGGCGTGAAGGGTGGCTTTTGAGATAAGAAACTATGTTATTTAACCGAACCAAATTTAAAAGTCTGGTTCGGTTTGATTAATTGAACCGTGTGCTTGACCGTGACAAAGCGCCCGACGCCTGGTCTTGGGCGAGCGCCTAGGTGGCATCTCTTTGAAGCGTGTCACCTGGCCCTTCAACAAGACGCTCGGGCCTCGCCTCACCTTGCTCGAGTGTACCTAGGCAAGCACCTTTTTAAATCACTGGCTACAACTACTAGAATAAGGGCAATTGACTTATTAGAATGTAAACCAAAGTTCCCAAACAGATACATAGAGTGCTACTTTTTGAGTGACACCTACCAAGGTCAAACAGCCTGTGTGAATGCTTGAGCATTCCAAAATAGTTATACAATAGGGAACAAAAAAAACCATCCAACAAAAAAGACAAACAAGATGACACCACAAATAGATAGGAAATAGTAAATCATAGTTCTATCAGGTGAAGCAGACATCGATTTTCAGGAATAGAAAAATAGTTCCAAAAGTATATGAAGCCCAGATTTGGCAGCATAAGAATAAAAAACTGACAAACTCAAAGCTGACTCTATCAAACAATGAGAAAGAAACTTCGTATATCAATTCTGTAACTTTAAGAAATGAATAAAATCATCAAAGAATGCAATTATTGGTGACCTATGAAGAATGGACAGACATGATACTGTATGAATATACCAATAATTAAAATTTTAAAGTAAGACAATATGGTTGGTACATGACGATTAATAGATTAATGTAAATTTTATATACCACTATCATCTATATACAAAGAGATATTTTGTGCAATTTATACAATTTATGATCATCATATATGCAACTTATGAGAAGCATGACAACCGTTCACACAATTAGAGAGATTATTCACATTGCTAGTGAGTCAAAAATCCAAGGCTACACACATTTTAGTTGTAGCTAGTATTTAATGTCCAATGGCCTTGAAAGAGTATGTGCACTACAATGAATATCGCATATCAAAATAGACTAGTATAGATGAGAAGAATGTTTTGGATTACCTAGCATGTTCTAACATGGAGATTGCAAGCTTTGTGATTCTGCTTCATAGTTAATAACAAATATACAGCAACAGATATATTACCTCAACGTCTCAATATGTGTCAAACACCAAAACTTTTGATTCATCCTTCCAAAGAAACCTATTTTTGCAATAGAAGTTTCCACGTTCATCACCTGAAACAGCAGTAAAAATCTAGGACTAAGTATCTCCCATGCTTTAACTGCAAAGCATTTGTCTGCAGTTGTGTCAAACTACCTTACCATAATTAATATTTATAGAATACTTGTTGTGTGGTTATTAGTATTAGAAAAAGGAGTATATATTCAAGAAGGAAAACATATACAATATATATAAAAAGTTGTATATTAGTATGTTGTCCAATAATGCTTTATGGATATGAGTGTTGGACAGTGAACAAAAAATATATACAAAAAGTTTATGTTGCCAAGATAAGAATATTGAGATGGATGTGTGGAGTTATTAAGGAAAGACAAGAAAAAAAAATATTTTTATTCGTGAACAACTAGGTATTGTTTCGATAGAAAATAAAATGAGTGAAAATCGTTTAAGATGGTATGAGCATATACTAAGGAGACCTCTCGATACGATAGTTAGAAGAGGTGAAATAATAAATATTAGTGACACAAAGAGAGGCAAAGGAAGACCTAAAAAGAATTTAATAGAAACTATATACACAAATTTAAGTACTATAAACTTAACTAAACATATGACGTTTCACATATCTCAATGGCGACAAAAGACCAATATACCTAACCTCAAATAGTTGAGATTATGGTTTTATTATTATTGTTGTTGTATAATCAAGCAAGAAAACAATGTATATCAATAGCTGAATCAAGATCCAATATAGAACAAAAAAGAAGTATTATTTCACTATAAATGAACCAAATGAACCAACCAAGGAAAGGTATTAAGGTTCCAAACTAAACACCAATGACAATTGTCTTAAAATGTCATTATTTAACAAGTATGCAATAAAAAAAAATTTGTAAACAAAGAAGTTACTCTTATAACTTTCACATATCCTTGACATATTTAGCAACCCACAAGTTATTGAAGCCAAACTATACTAAAAATCCACAAGGGCTACATTACAAATACCTCGATAATGAGAAGAGAAATCACTAAATCAAAAGCATTGGACCTTCCATTGATGGAAAGAAAGGTAGCAAAACAAATGCATCACATCCTCCGGTAACTTCTCCAAATGAGACGAGTTATTTCATCAGGATTCATCTTCTCCTAATAAAGAAATATTTTCTTTGCAAGTGCCCCTGTGGAACTCAGTAAGTTGCAGTTCATTTTACCTGGACCTAAAGATGAGAACTCCATTTTCTCCAGAGACTAGCAAATTTAACATCTTCCCAGTTTACCTAGTATCCATTCCATATTTATCTCCTTTAAGAATTTCACTTGTCAGGTTAACATAAACATCTAAAGGAAGCCACCTATAAGATGCTATCAACACTAATTGAAGGGTATTAATAAACTGTCCATCATGAACTTTAAGGACTGTAGTACCCTCTGATTTGAGAGCTCATAGTAAATAAAGTAGTCAAAGATCCATTTATGCATTTATTATTATGAAGAGAGCTAGAAACAACAAAAACACATATTGTGATGATATGAACCAAGAAAACCAAAATGACTTCACCAGTTGTACATAGAAAATTGCTAGTATTGAAATGTAAAAGAAAATGAAGATATAATAAATGGGAAAAGGAACAAGAACCACTAAAACTTGTTTTTGTAGCCTAAGCTTTCAATAAAAAAACAATTGCAAATTTTTAGGAAAAATGTCTATCAATTAACTTCCAAGTCATTTTGTAGGAACAATGAATGCTACTATTGTATTAGCTAATACTAATCACACTTATCCATTAAAACAACCCCATTTCACCTCCACACCTAAAAAAATTAAAAAGAATGCATAATTAAAGAAGAACTAGAAGGCAAACAGTTAGCACACCTCATTATAGATAAGGTTAGTAAGTGCTTATACTGCTAGAATTTGAATATACAGCAATGTTAGCAGTCACCTTCTTATATCTTTGCAATACAGGTCCAAGTATGACCCACAAATTCAGCTACCTCCAGTCCATGAAACTAAGTGAATACTACTTATGAATTGAACAGGAGAAAAAGAAAAGTGGAAACATGGACAGTTAACATTGAAAAAAACAAAAGTTTTCTAACGATCAATATTAGCAAAGCCCTTAAGTCTCTCGAGAACAAGAATCTCATAACGGTGTTGGCAAAAAAAAATTTCCACAGAGTATAGAGATTGAACCATCACTGGTTGCATCAGGTGGTTCATGGTTATCCATTCAGTCTAAGATCGCATTACAGGTAAAAATCAAGTGAAGCTTCCATTCAAAATCACTTATTTGGAGAATTCAAATACTTATTGTAAATCAAAAAGGAAAAAAAAATCTTTAATACTGTACAACATAAAGGTCTGGCACATAGTAATGCATTTGTAAATTTATATGGACAATTGACTTTTTTGCATCTATAGGTAATGCTGAACTGACACCACAACTTACAGATTCCAAATGATCATCATCATCAATATGTCCACTGGTGTCGAAGAGACACAACAAACCATCAACTGAAGCGGAAATGAGCTTGTTTTGTTGATTCGGAACAAATCGTACCTAAATTCACAAAAAAAAAGAGTGAATTAGGACACCAAATTGAATTATGAACTCTGTTGGAGAAAGCAAGAGAAAGAATATCAAAGAGTGCACACCCAATAAGCATGAAGAAGTGGCCACTCTGCCAGCGTGACTAATCATAACCAAGCAAGGTGCACAATACTTGTTGGTGTTCCAGTCTTAACAAACCAGTGGTAGTATGCATAGCCATGGGCTGATGCAAGACTCTGCTGATCAAGTGCTTAAGCACATGGTCAGAATGGTACAACAAGCTACTGCTACTAAACAACATCAAAATCATGGTTCTATAACATACTAAATCATAGTAAGGAAGTCCAAGATAAGTTGTTCAATATTTGCATATGAGGCAAAGATAGGCATCAGCATTCATCAAGATAATAATTTGTTCAAAATAATATATCTTATAAAAGCTAAAAAAAGGTTGTGCTGGTAGAAAAAGATATCTTGAGCCTCTCTGCAGTCAGGTGCACCAAAACATAAATTTAACTCAAGTGAGAAGTTGAAAAAATAGAGCTATTACTTAATTTACGGGATTGTAACAGGAAGTGTTTTATGGTTTGTTGTACTCCATATTGAAAATGGTAATTATTCCAAATTTCTCATTTTAGTGTCAAATGAAAAGTAACATTCTCGGAGTTTTACAGGATTGTGACATGATGTGCTTTACGGTTTGTTGTGCTCCATATTGAAAAATGCCAATTATTCCAAATTTCTCATTTTAATGTCATATGAAAAAGAAACATTCTTGGAGTTATCTTTAACTTTGATTCCTGTCCTTGCCATTTCAACCACTCCTAATGGACTAAATCTTGATGCATCCTGAAAGATACACCACATCAATTTCAACAAGTGATTTATGTTTCATCTGGCATGGGATCACTCTGACTGATACCTGCTGTCAGAGTGGTATGACATGGTAGCATACCAACAACAAGGCAGTTTCCAATTTATGAAGAAGAAGCCAATATGTATACACATATATATAACCTCATTCATCACTGCCAAGCCCTCCTCCAGATAGCTGTTGAATGAAATCTGACTAACCTAGTGGAAGGTTTCTCTTCCAAGGCAATGTTACATCTAAAGAAAAAAGGCTCAAGTGAACAGTATGTCATGTTATAAGTGAACTAAACAGAGCGGTCAGTATCTAATTGTTCACTGGACCTGCTAGTGAAACTGCCAACTTATACATTGCACCTAAGACCTACCAAATAGACTTTTAATGGCCAAAATGTGAAGTATGCTTCGTTAAGAAATGAGATGACACAGCTGACCCTGTCAGACAAGGAATTTTAATGGGTTAAGCTTTTGTTGAGGACCACGAAGCCACACATATTGTAAGTATGCACAAAGCTGCCGATGCTTAGCCCAAATAAAGCATAGGCACCAACAAGGTAACTCAAGATTACCTAAACCTAAGAAATGATAAGTTAAAACAAGAATACCTTTAACATTTCAACTTCAAAAATGTTCTTGCATTTTTTTATAATTGAACATGCTACCAAGATATGAACAAATTTTCGAACATTACAACTGCCAATTCATTCTCTTTTATTCAATAAAGATATGAAAGCATACTTGTGTCACATCTTCCATATGGGATTCCTCCAAGCAAGCAACCTGCTTTCCATTTCTCCAATCCCAAAAGTATATCTGTAAGGAAAAAAAAGGAAAGAAGTTACAAGTTTGAAAAAACCATCTAACAAACCATTGATAGCAAAATCAGATAGATTAAAGTGATAAAACTAGAAAAAGAATTATTCAGTTTTATTAATCAATTACACCAAGAGCATGAATTCTGTACAACAGAAACCAATTACAATAAATATCATCGCTGAAGCTTCTCTCCACTGCTTCATCTAATTAATTTTTATGCCATTGTTGATGGGAATGTTAACCGATGTAGGCCATTTCTTATATCAACACATTAACAGTTCAAAAACAGATGCCAGTATGCATGAAACAATGAGACAACAGAGACTTTAATTAACAAATAATCAGTTGGATCCAAACTTCTTCCACATTTTAGCAAGTTAGATCTATAACTCAACTTGTTTTGGACACATTTGCAGAATAGTAGTATGCCAACTATGATTTTCTAGTGGTGAGTCAATTTTTTTAATGAACATTTAGTATAAATATGATGACATCAGCCATGACTGACAACAATCTGTCAAATTTTATTTTGTAATTATGCTTGATAGTTCTAGCTCGAAACTTACCACATTGAAGTTACTTCTTGTCGCTAGTGTATCTCCATGGGCATGGGAAAACCAGAAAGACGGACATCATATGGCACGTGACTTAAAATTATACATAGCCAATCATACAAGTGTATCATAGAACTACATATAATAACTTGGCTCATATTAGATGTAAATTTTGCATATAACAAACATCTCAACTAAGAGCATACGCTGAAAATTAGTACCTGAGCATTGCATCCACCAACAAGTAGGTTACCACTTGATCCACCATAGCAAAAGCTATATATTTCTTGAGAGGAATTAGCTCTTAACAGAGAAACCTAGGTCACAAGTACCCAATTAAAGAAACAGACAATCTAAAAGAAACAGAGAAACATATTATCTAAATTTGGTTGTAGTGTCATTCAAGATACACTGACAACTCAATCAGAAAATTCTGAAATGTAACGAATTTAGTATGTACTGTTGGAATTTTTAAATAGAAAAACAAATGTGCACAAAGATACAAGCATGGTGTGATAACAGAAACATTCGTGAGGAAATGATGGCCAAAGTGGACAATCATAGAAATTACCTATAGACAAGTCCATTATCAGTTGATTTCATGATCTTTGTACAAAGTAATTTGGGTAGTAATAGTTTAAGACATGAAAAGCAAAATATATACTTGTTAATTAATAGAGAAAAGACTTTTAGAAAGTTACACTTGCCATATTGTGATATAAACAAATATCAATGTGGTATAATGTTGACCAACATAGAGAATGTTTGCAACTATATACGAAATAGATTCTAATTTTAAGAGAGTTGAAGCAATCATACCTGATTGAATGTCCTGATATCCCATGTTCTAATAGTGCCATCAGATGAACAAGAACAAATTGCCTGTGGTGACAATGGTTCTGGAAAAGAAATTTCATGGATTGTACCACTGTGGCCTCTACACTCACCAAAATACTGTCCAGTTATTGGAGAGTAAAGTTTGATTGTATTTGTAGACAAGGACACAGCCAAATTTGAGATCTCCTGGCTTGCATTTGTCACAAACAAATTCAAAGAAGAAAAAATATAAGCAAAAATAGCCATTGGAGAAACACAAGATGAATGTCAACCAACCCTACAAAACCCAATTTCCAAGCGAGAATTTGCAAAACGATACATGTTAAAAGATATCATTAATTCTGGTTCGCCAATAAACAATGCAGAGTACACAAATTTTATTTAACAATTCATAGATGTAATCCAACACAGAGGTAGCAACGGTCTTGCAACAGAGCAACAGTAAACAAACTCTCTAGTTCTTACAAGTCATTAAATAAAGTAATAAATCCATATATACTTACATATGTATATATGTGTCTATGGAGTGAAACAGCAGAATCTGTGTCATATGTCCATATATACATCGGTAAATTTGGTACACTCAAATTGCGTAAAGGTGGAACAAGAATATATCAATTTTGGAGAAAGCAAATCGTTCCTAGCATCTTCCATTGCTTCCATCTTTACCTAAACTACCGAATTCTGGATTGTAATGGACTTCTGGTCGGTCTACCACGTACAAGAAAACAAAAGGTTGCAAATTCTTTTAGGCAATCATGTGGATTTCTTCCTTTTCATAGATTCAACCTAAGGCAACATAACCCGATACACTGGCTCAATTTGCGCCTGCAAATTGCGTCCCAAATCCTAACCAAGAGGGACCGCCCCACGACCGCATACCAGAGAGAAACATAACGATAATTTGTCCTCCGAACACAAAAAGAAAAAAGAAACGAAAATAATTCAATATCGACACGCCATGCGAGAGGAGGGCCGACCAACAAAACCCTGGGCGAGAGAAACGATCGAGAACGGCAAGATACGAAGAAGGAGGGTGCGGGTGGTACTTGGCAGCGATCTGGAAGACGTAGTCGTCGCCGAAGTTGGTCTGGATAGAGTTCTTGAGAGCGAGACGCTTCGAGGAGGGCGATGGAGCAGCGGCCTCCGCCTCATCTTCCATCGCTGCATCAGCCTCCATCGCTGCTCGGCCACTTGCTAGCTGCAGGCGTCGCCTTCCGTAGGGTTTGCTCAATGTCTTCCGCCTCAAAGCGGGCGCGGCCGACTCTTCTTGCGGGCCCGCCTATATATATATATATATATATATATATATATATATATATATATATATATATATATATATATATGTGTGTGTACGGAATAAATTGATGCATCCTATTAGCTTAATTCATTTTTTTTAAAATAAATATATGTATATAGGAGGAATTTAATTTATCCTATCAGCTTGATTTATTTTTAAAAATTATGAAATTATGATCGTGCATACATATAAAATATTGAATTCTTCAGGGATGTATAAATTATATTTTCTTATATGGGTGACAAATATTTAGATTAGAAATTTGAATTTTGCTAATCATGAATTTAATTTACGTATCAAATTTGTTGAGTACTTGGACTTAATGTTAAATCCATTAATCATGATGAATTTAATTTCGTGGTCAGGTAATTTGTTTTAACTCATATTTTTTTAAATGGTTAATGCCTGGATGTTGAATTTTGAGTGGTAGACTTAAAACTTACAAAGTTTAATTGCGATGGATCACACCAGAACCTATTTTGCTTTCAACAAGCCATGATGGTGAACATGCAGATTGTTTTTGGATGCTGATAATTAAATTGAAAGATGGAAAGAAAACTGATGTGTTTTCTTCTGCAAAAGACTAAAAATTAAATTACTTTAAGAATCTCTCACAAAATATGAACAGTATATACAGATCCATACATCCCCTAAAAATTAAATTACTTTATGAATCTCTCACAAATATAAACAGTATATACAGATCCATACATCCCCTAAAAATTAAATTACTTTATGAATCTCTCACAAATATAAACAGTATATACAGATCCACTAGGAGATTGATATCATACAGAACTGATAATTAATCAATATCTCGGACCAATAAAATGAATTATGCTTAAGAGCATAAATTATGGGGAGTAGTCTTTACCTCCTGAGATACTGAAGACTTTCGAAGTCCTAACAAAATTAAAATAGTTCTATTATCCTCACTGTATACATGAGAAAATTTATAACCAGTATTCTGAAGAAGTTTTCTCCTCCTTATTTATAATATGAACTGGCAACTTGATGCATTACTGACTAGATTACAGCCACCTAATTGTTACTTGTGTCAATGCCAGGTTTTGCAGATGGAGGCATCAAATTCAGCTTTCTGGTGGATGCCACTTGGCATCACATGGATGATACATCATGCAAAATAATTGTGTATACATAGCATTACTACTTATAATGTTTGAACAACAAACTGAAATTGCTCCTACAGTCTCCTCCTTTCCTGTACATGGCTAGTAAACTACCACACACCTCACAGAACCTAGCAGCCTCCTTCATAAACTGTGTAGGTAAGTTTCTTGTGCTATTGTTTCCCTAACAAGCAGATAAGGACTATTTACATGAGGCTTTTCCTTGTAAAGCAATATACATCTCATAAACCAAACAAGCTTTCACCAAACCGTCACTTTGGCATCAGACCTCAGAAACAGTAGGGGAGTCTGGGGAAGGTAGGGCTTGCCACAACCAAGAGACTGAGGGAGCACAGGTTCAGTCATCTTCGACCTTGTAAGACTCCACCGTGATCTCAGATAGCCATAACCCCGGGAAGAGAGACTATGCAAAGCATGCAAACAAAAACCCAATCATCTATTAGTAAACAAAGTCGAGGCAATTTGTTCTCTTATGTTCATTCATATAGATCTTGTTTCGTTCATCAAAATATATCTATTCTAATTTATACAGGATACAGATGCATCCCATTTAGCATCCCATTTTTTTAATAGGATCAGTTAATTCGTATCAAAAGTTGGTTTACTGATTACTTTTAAACTCTGTAAATACCCTGACATCGCTAATGTCTTCTATGCTGCATATACCAAAATTCCAATAGAAAGACAACATGTTATTATCCAACATCGAGATAAAAACATATTATTATCAAATTCCTGATATTAAAAAAATCAAGATCCTAGAAAATGATGCCGACTCTCTCTCTCTCTCTCTATATATATATATATATATATATATATATATATATATATATATATCAACATATTTTCCTTTTTGACCCTATATGGACTTCCTAATCTTTTAGTATGTCTGAGATGTCTACTAAAATGTATTCCCTAAACACTGTACTGACTTCTTAATCTTTTCTTTTCCTGTGTTCAAGTTTGAGTTGGGGTGGGGAGAAAAGCCATGAGGTCTTGTACCTAAAGAAACAGTTCTTTTAGCCTTTGAATGCTGTGACATATACAAATGGAGCCCATCTAATGATTCTTGATGGAGCAAATCAAAAGATTATTCAACTCTAACTTCTCAAAGCAAATAACAACATTAGTATTAGTGTTTTTTATTTGACAACTGAACATAGAGTCTTTTAATGTTTTAATTTTATCTTGACAAAAGTTATCTGCTGTAAGAAAAAAATAGTCAAACTTCAGCATCAAGAGCATTCTTTGAGGAGATTAATGAAATATGAAACTGTGGACATATTCAATCATGAAATATATGGAACTGTAAGAATGCATGAACTATATGAGCTTTGACCCACATACCAGTAGAAACCTATATGCATGAATACTCTGTTAGGGTATTATAAAATATTTTTTGGGTTAATATTTTGTATATTTGAACTCAGCTTCTTCCATTGATTTATAACTTCCATTATTATAGCACACACCGGAAGTTTTTCATTATTTTTCTTCTGCAACTGAAAAAATTAGTTTGTTAATCAATAGTTGTGCTTCTTTCTGTTTTTATTGGCCATTCAATTGTCAATATGCTTCATGATTACCACTGGTGGATCTGTATAGATTAGTATGCACGATATATCTATATTTTAATTGGTTACATTACCATATATCTCTTATATGGAGGTAGCAATTTGTTTCATTATTTTAGCTAAGGATTTATCTCGACTTTTATACTAAAAATTTGTTGCTTCATATGAAAAAATGTGCCTTCCCATAGTGATTTAGATCAGCATGGATTTATTTACCTTCAAAACTTCACAGTCTGATGATTTTGAATGGACAAATTGATTCATTTATGGAATCCACTGGAAACAATATTCTCTTCATTACTCTTTCACATCTCTCCTTTAATTCTTTCAGAAATTACTTTCTTCACTCGAGCAAAGATGGGAAAATACAAAATGACTCGCCCTATCAATTTGATAATATAGTTGGTGCATCCTTTAAGATCCTTTTGATGCTCTACCACAACTTTGCAACTACCTTCTGCATTTCCATGGACATCTGCTACGCACTCCTATCATATCCCCCATGCTCCTACTATGAAGCTTGATTGCAACTCTGTTGATGCATCTTTCTACGTGGCCAACTATTAATCAATTTATAAAAAATCCTTCCGTTGCATTACCTCCGTGCCATTATCAACCTTAGTACAAGTATGAGAAGGCTCCTTAACAATGATTTTCGACCAAAGTACCTATCTGAAGTGGCCTATCAATAACGCGGTGCAAGCGAATGCCAACACTCCAAAAATTAAGTATGTTGAAGCGAGCATAGGTGATTCATACACCATCAGGAGATTATAATTCTGGACCCACAAGCATTCTCATCGTACTCTGAGGTCCCCAACAGTTCTGATCAGGAAGATCCTGAGAGACCAACCAAAGTTTTGAAACTAAGGAAGCCTATTCATATGGGCAAATTACAGATTAATAGGGATCGCAATACTTCTTGAAAACCAATGGATCCTATTACTAACTTGGTCCAAAAATTGATCCAAGCCTCAAACCTGACCTTTTTATGTAGTTTCAACTATCCATAAATCCAAACTCTCTAATCTCTCTCCAAACCCCGAATTTTATATTATCTCCATACATTACCACTTCTCCCACTATTTTTATGGTCCCTCCTCTCTTCCCTCACTATTCTCCCTCCTGTCCTTTCAAATATATATATGAAGAGGTTGTGGGTAGATTAGAAATGACTGATTTGGTGATGTATGTTCAGCATACTTTCTCATGCTCAACCATTTAGCATCCTTAGATTCTTCCTATTAAGTCAAAATAACATTGGCAATAACAACTTTTATTATATAGTATTTTATAGTCATAAGAATATAATATGTTATGCATATTGGATTGCTCATCCCCCCTCAAAGAACCAAATCTAATAGAATGTCCAAAAGACTTTGACATAAAGTCCATTAGAAAAGACTTAAAATGGGATTCTATGCGAGACGCACATCCTCCAGCTCGACCCATTGAGTTGTATTGATTTAAGACATGCAGGATTGATGCCAAGATACAAAAGAAAAGACTAATTTGAAGGTGGCAAAATGGTAGCTATACAAACGCTACCGGAGTTGTAGTGGAAATGCAGTTCCCAGATACCATTGAACAGCAAGATAATATAATTTAGGGTGATTAGAAAACAAAGGATGCTTACGTCGAGCAGGCGCTGTACGACCTTAGGCCGCTTCTTTGGCCGCCGGCGAGGCCGCGATCCCGTCACCGCGTAGATGTCCTCCTCGATCTCCTCCGCCGTCAGCGACACCGTCAACCCGATGTTCCTCTTCTTCTCCTGCTCGTCCGCAGCCGCCGCTTCCGCCACGGTAGGAGCCCCCGCTCTCGCGCATCCCCCGTGGCCGTTCCCATTCGGCGTCCGCCTCGCCCTTAGGTTCCACGGCCTTGCGACCTCCTGAGCGGCCCCCATCACAGAATCCGGCGCCGCAGTGTTCATCCGGTCGACCGCCTCCCGGAGGTGGCCCATAAGCTTCGCCCTCAACTCCTCCAAACCCCCGTCCTCGCCGCCGCCCTCAGCCGGAGGGGCCTCCCGGCAACCGAGATGCCCCGCGGCGGTGGTCCGGTCGCCACCGTTTCGGTCGACGGCAGCGCGGCGGGTCGCCTTCCGATCTCCCCATCTCGGGAGGGGGAGACGGTGGCGAAGGCTCGGCTCGAGATCGCCGTGCGGTGGGTCCTCCGCAGCCGCCATGGAGCGGGACGCCCAACGGTCGCCCGGAAGGTGACGGAAACTGATCTTTCTACCAGCGAAAGAAGGCGAGAAGGGCGGTGGTGGAAAGGCGGTGACAGTTACAGCCGCCGCCGAGGGAACAAACACACAGAAAAATAAGCCAGGGGGAGGCGGAGAGGGGTTAATCTCAACGGCGTAAAGATGGGCATATTGGGAAATTAAAACGCCGCTTGATTGCTCTCTCAAAGCGACACACCCACGGTATACCTGAGCTAGAAAGCTGGTTATGTCGGTGTATCTCGGTGGGTCATCTACCGGGTGAATGAACGGGTTTATTATGGGAATATTAACGAAACTCTTTGGGCAGTGACTCGTTAGTTGACACGTAGGCTGTCCGGAAGTACTTACTGCCCTCTCGAGCACGTGAGATTCACGTGGGACGTCTCCTCTCTCTGTCATGACAAGTTGATGGTAGGTGACATGGTTGACTCTTCCCAATTCCAAGCATACAACTATGTACTAAAACGTAATTACATAAAATTAGAAAATAAATATTTATTAAGAATTAAGAAATGTAAATTACATGAACTTTCTGCAAATATATATGTTTTTATTTAATATATTTATTATCTCTTTTGATGAGACGAAAAGACTTTTAAGGCCCGAAGACATCATTATAATTTCGGAAACGCCCCTGGCCCTGTCTTCGATGACAATGTTAGCGAGGGTATGATGACAGCATTCATCAGGGCACGTCTCCTGTGTCATCGGGTTGGTGGAAGCCGGGAATCTCGCCCTCTCCCCCATCTTCCCCTTCGCCCCAGGAGGTGCATCTTTCTCCGATCCACTATTTTCCTTCTCTTAATGGTTTAGAGATCTTGCTGCTATGTTCTGTAGTCTTTTTCTTCTTCCTCACTGTTTTCTGCAAGGAATTGCGGCCGTGATGGATCTGCGATTTGAGCCGCAGTGTTTTTGTTACTTGAGGCTCACTTAATTCAGTCTAGGGCTTTACTCTGTTCTTGTTATTGGATCTGTCATGGAACTCATTTGGTTGGGGGATTGTTGTGGCTTTTGGTGCCTGGTGGAATGGGTTAACCATCTGTTAGAAATCTTACAATGATGAGTGAGTTAAACTGGTCAGAATTAACATATATTGAGTCAGACACTAATTCAATCCAAAAGCTTAAGCTTATAGATTGCGGGTTAGACTCGGATATATATCATATCCCCATGTTCATGTTGAGCTTAATTGTGTCCCCCTAAATCTTAATCGTAAGGATCTTAATCTTAACTGTAAGGGTAGGTGGTGTGACCAACTTTGCTTGCACCGCAAGCTTAACTTTAGTTACCAAGCTCATGCTGATTGGTCAGGATTAACATATATTCAGTCGGACACCAATTAATCCAGAAGCTTAAGCTTATAGATTGTGGGCTAAGCTCAGATATATATCATCCGACTCTCTCGATATTTACCAATGTGAAACTATTCTCTTGTTCCTCTTCAATCTTTCCTCACACATGAATATTTTCTAACACCGTCTTTGTCTTGGGACTCGATCTCTGTTATGCTTCTACTTTGAGAAACCGAATGTGCTTGTCAAATTTGTTCTCATGCATCCTCAGATGGCACAGTGTTCTTGCAAAAGGGTTCTGATTGTTTTTGTCTGGGATGACATCTCCTCACACGAGTTTGTGCTCTTTCCACGTTTTTCTCCTCCGCCTGAGTTACATTTATTGCATGAGTCCTCGAGCAAGTGATGTGTGATCATCTAAGAAGCGGGGATTCTGTCGCACTGCCTTCTTTTGCATTCTCGAATGGTGTATTAACCATGCATGGTCGTCCACTTGGATGTATGGTTGGGATGCGATCGCTCCCTACACGATTAAGGTCTTGAGTATTGATCAGTATGAGTGTTCCATGGTTCTTACATCGAATATGAAAAGAAGATATGGATTTCATAGTACTTGATGATGCATTTTCTTCAATCTTCTGTTATATTTTGGTAATTGCAAAGTGAAATCAGGCAATCAATTTGCAAGGCTTGAATGGCAAATTTTCAATTTTTGTACTCTTTGGGGTTGTACTGTTACATGGTGAGATGACATTTATGATGATTACCTTAGATATGTTAGTTTATATCACCCGTGTTCATAAGAATCTGCACTTTAACCTTGCGACCTCTTTATCCTAGTTCTTTATTTTGCCTCTCATCTCAACTTTATGGTGTATGTGGGAGCACAACCTCATGCTGATACCTGCATCTCATACTTCAGCTTTGATTTGTGATTTACTTGCAATGTAAATCTTTGAATCAGAATAATTGAGTCCAATCCAGCTTTAATTATAGTTTTTTTTTTAAAATATTTTTTCTGCATGATTGTGGTACTTTGCTTAGGATGTTTCTTGAGTTACTCATCGTGCATTTTGAATCCTGGAAACCATCTTTTGCCTTTGATTCTTCCTAGAGTAAAGTAACTTTGTAAAACACAGACTGAAAGCTTTCATTGTGACCCCACTCTGCAGAATTGTCAAACATATATTGAAATATTAGTTTCTTAATTTATTATTGACTTTCAGATGTTTAAATATTTTTTGGCAGAATTTCATCTATCTGGCTTTATCTTAATCAACCTTGTACTATTTTCCCTTAATCTGCTCGTTGTCATAATAATTTTTGTGAAATATTTAACAAGTTGGTCCTCGATCTATTCTTTTGATAGGTAC
This sequence comes from Musa acuminata AAA Group, assembly GCF_036884655.1. Classification (NCBI taxonomy): domain Eukaryota; kingdom Viridiplantae; phylum Streptophyta; class Magnoliopsida; order Zingiberales; family Musaceae; genus Musa; species Musa acuminata. Next base: position 38,967,851 of record NC_088352.1, read on the forward strand.
TAGAAGATGGATTCCAGCAGGCGTCAGAGTGGAATCCAACAATTGTTGGCTGCAGAGCAGGAAGCACAGCGAATTGTCAATGAGGCTAGGAATGGTTGGTTCCTTCATTTTTTAATATCTTTTTCCTGCATGTAATGAAGAAAACAAAAACAGATCTTAATTAGTAATATATAGCTTTTTCAAATGTGATCTTCACATAATATACCTATGTATTAGCTGTTGGTTTTAGTATTCCTTGAATTTGGAATGTTGTGTAGCAGCTAAAAATTTAAATATTCAACCAAGAAAAGAAGTTTATGTTGATAGCCTTGAAGTAAGTTTATGAGGGGATACAATGTATATTCAATGAATTTGTATGTTTTAATTTATCTATCTTTATGTCTAGCAGTCATGGGGTTGCTATATAAGGAACTTACTGTTGCATGATTTTAATTAGTTGCTATTAGTGTGTCATAGGAAAAGCAAATGTTTCTAGAACTACCTTTGACCAAGGTTTGAAATTTCAAACTGGTACCAATAATGATTCTTGGGTAGACCGGTATACTGCTGGTGTGGTTGTGCATGCATGTGTCGTTACTTCCCCATGCCAACTAGTATGAATTCAACCAGAGAACAGGGGAGGTTGGTGGGGAGGCGCAGGAGGAGGAAAAGGAGACACTGATAGAGGAAGAGGAGGCGACCATGTTGGAGGATGAGGCCGAGGAGAAGGTAAATGATGATGCAGCAGGCTGAGGAGAAGGTGGCGAGGCAGCGGTTGTATAGGACCACATGCAAAGGCCGGCATAGAAGCAAAGAAGGTTGCTGTAGCTGAGGTGAAGGAGATGGAGTGGAGGAGAAGATATGAGAGAGAGAGAGCTGAGAAGCCACCAGGGACAGAGGACAGCTTGTCAAACTAAGTGTCAAGCGCTAGGTTTTCCTCCAAAGATTCAATGTATTTGTCAGACTGTCTAACACAGTAAGTGTTTCAGCCAATAAACACTATTTTTAGTTAGACCAAGCAAAATGGTACTTTCATGTACTAGCCATGGCTTAGATTTGTAAAAACTAGCACGTACCAGCCGTGCTGTCACGGACAAACTTCTAAACAAGGTGTTTGATGTAATGCTTATATCTGTCCGTGTCTGTTGGCATGTTCATGCCTTGTATAGCATGTAAAGGGGCGGCCGAAGGCTTAATAGTCCCATTTTAGTTGGGTTAGTGGCCTCTTTAGGCTTGTAAATAAAGGTTGTGTCATGTGGACACGTGCGAGAGCTTTTCGGTCTGTAATGGACCATTTTACCCTTTGTTGTGCCACTGTTCAGAGCTTGTAAAGTCTGTTTGTAATTTGCTTTGTCTATGAAGTGTTTTTCGGAGATGTTTGCTTGTGGATCCCGATTGAGGCGTTCTCTCTAGCCCGTTCTCTCTTTTGGTGGTCCTAAGGGACGATGGGAGGCTTCGGGGAGGCTGACCTTTGCGGACGGACACGCAAGGGTGCCGCACGACTTAGGCAAAACCAGCTAAGTCCGTGTCATATGGTATCAGAGCGGGACAAGCACTCATAGAAACACTTGGCATGCAAACGTGGGGGACCTAGCGGGACTGCGTTGAGGGCAGTCAGCACACGCGCGACCGTTTGAGGGAAAACGGGCATGGAGATGTAGGGAAAAGAGTCGCTCAGAGAAGCGGGCATCTGAGATTGGCATTCAGAGGAATGGCCAACCCTTCGCGCAAGAGGCACCACGAGAACAGGCAAGCTTGGAAGAATTTGGAGCGCACAAAGGTTGGGATGGCTGAGTTTGAGCTACGGCTCAACGTTGACAACTATACTTAATGGTGCTCTAGGCAAGCGAGGCGCTTGGCAAGAATGAGACCATGCAAGGTAGAATGAGTTGCTCAACGACCAAAAGAGTTATGCAAAGCTCATAGAGGTGAGGGGAATTGCTAACTCGAAGAATTTGGTACTCATGCATGGGCTTGTATGCGGACGACGGAATGTTCGTGGCCATCCCAAGGCGGTCGAGACTCGGCGCCATGGAGCATTGAAACTTTCTCTTCGGCATGCGAAGGATACGTCCGGAGGAGGCTGAAGTGTGCAACGAGTTCAGCATGTTGCTAGGCCTTGAGGGGTGCAGCGGTGGCTGTATTGACGTGGAGGCGCAATCTAGCAAGTGCGTTTGCAAGAGGCAGAACAATGCACAGTTTGTTCAGCAGATCGGAGTAGTCCAAGGGGATGGTGATCTTCGAAACGAAGAGAGATGTTTCTCCAACGGGACAGTTATCCAAGAGGGATAAGTCTTGGCTCTCCAGAGGGAGAATCATGTGAGACGGACTTCACATGTTGAGGAGGAGTACCTCACAAACAACAACCCCACGAAGCTCAATGGACCGAGCAAGCGGCGAGGAGTTGTCGCATGATCTCGCTCGAGAGAATGCATTGGTGGATGCATTGCGAGATCAAGTGGGGGAGCGACCTAAAGCAACTTAAATGAAGGCACACTTGGAGTCGATGTGGAGATCGGACTCAAGGGAGGGCTGACCTGTGGAATGGTGGGCACGAGGGCCACCATCGACTCAATGCAAAAACGAGGAGCGGAGCAACGTGGGCGCAACTTGGCGAAGTACCCAAGCCGCATGAAGGGAGCCAGCATAGAAGTTGGAACATGGAGCAGAGGCACAGTGCTTCCCTAGACAGAGGTCAAGGACATGAACTCTTGCAGAGGCAGGAGTAGGATCATGTTGTTCCATGGGTCCTTCATTCTGACGGAGCGGACTCATCTTGCATGGTGCCAAAGACGAAGGGAGCTTCGGGGCACATGCACCTTATCTCGGAGAAGCATTTGATGGAGGAACTAAGGCGACTCAATTTACGGAGGCGAAGTTGGGTTCAGAAGGCCTTAGCACGGGGCAAGAGGACGCAGAGGCGGGTACTCTTGAAGAATATGCCACAGTGTTGCCATTCAAAGTTGCCATAAAGGAAGCGGTGCGCAGCGTAGATTGTGCTGGTAGGGGCAGAGGCCCAGGATCCAGGCAATGGTGCACAAATTACAGCGAAGTCGGTGGACTTCGGGAGCTACTAGGCGACGGACTGTCCTAGAGCAGTGCTTCATCTAGGTGTGACCCAAGAGTGGGTGGATGAAGGTCGATTGCCAAAGGAGCGAACAAAATCGAAGGTGGAGGTGACCCTGCGATGTATTGGCAGAGGCCACACATGGAGGGTTCACAATTCGAGTTTATTCCACAAGGATCAGAATGCAATGGAGATGTCACCAGGAGGCGACATGGTGCAGCGGATCGTGGTGGAACAGTTCGTGGCAATGCGATACACACGACACCGTCCCGTGAGAGATGAGATCATATGGAGGTATGATCGGGAGCTACTGGGAGCTCCACTTCGGTGAACAACACGACAGCAAGAAGGGCTATGGATTCAAGGAGTGAAGGCCATGGTACCGCAGAGGCGGGTCTTCCGTGCGTGCATCGAATTTTGCATCGGATGAAAACCTTGGCCATCAGCATATGGGGGCTGTGTTCCACCAAGGGAAGAGTTCGAATGCAAGTACCAGTGAGTCCCATGGGAGGGACTTGATCATGCAGAGGTATGATCGAAGCAGCTGGAGAGTGGGACTGCTCCAGAGCCCATATTCGCTTAAGGGAGCCCGACAAGTCAGAGGACAAGGTCGAGTAAGCGAACGTTGCTACCAAGGAAGCTAAGGAGAACAGAATCGGTGCAGTCCCTATAATGCGATGGCAGAGGCCATGCATGGGAGTTGCAGTCTGTCTTTCCATCGACCAAAGGAGAGCTGCTTGGAGAACACAGAGGTGTTGAAGCAGGGGGTCGAAAAGGGCGAGGAAGCGACGACAAGTCCAGAGGGACTTAGCTACCCAAAATCAAGCATCAGTTAGAATGGAGGTGGACTCAGAGGAGTGCCACGGAGACATATCTACTGATCGTGAAGAAAAGGGATGCAGATGCGAGGCAACGGATAGTAGGGTCATGGGCATGGCAGCGCCATGGTACCGCAGAGGCGGGACTTCCGTGAAAGTCATTGATCCCTTGCTCTCATGGAGGGGAGAGCGCTTGGTCGTGAAAGGGGCCGAGGAGGTGGAGCATGCAGAGGCAATCTCCAAGTACCGAGACAAGGCTGAAGGGCAGAGGCCAAGAAACTTCATAAGACCGGTGTCAACAAGTTTCTCATCAAGATAGCCGTAAGTGAAGGACTTCGGGTCATGCAAGAGTGCACGACCAAGGAACGAAGCAGGCAGTACGCGGTGCTGTACCTTTGCTACTCAGTGGAGTAGGCGGCAGGGTTGATGGAGAAGACGGTACAATCCCAGAGGCGACCTCATCTATCAGAGAATTACTCCAAGTTGGGGTGAAAACTTCCTGCATTCCAGAAGTTCAATGGCATTGAGAAGGTGAATCACAGTAGCTAACTCAACGCAAGGAGTGCAAACACTTCAAGTGCTTCAGAAGTGTGAGCAAAGAGCAGGCGAAGGCCAGTAACCAGCTCGATGCATGAAGTACAATCTCGAGGAGGCGGGCGAAGTCAAGTAACCTTTGCCTTCTCAACTCTTAAGAGAATGGGCGAAACCGAGTACCCCAATTCTCTTATCTATCCAGCAGAGGAGCTCTGTACAAGTTCAAAGACCCTTCGAAGAGAATGGAAGACAACAGTTGTCAAATCCTCACCAATGGTAATCAGTGCTACTGAGAGTAGATTGTCCGCTTCATTTCCCAACGAAATGCCAATCGAAAGCTGAAGTGATGCGAACCTACTTGGATGTGACAACTAACTGAAAGAAGAGTCAATGAGCAGATTTTGTGGAGGAAGGACCCAAAACTTCAGAAGTTTGCGAGACGATGCTCGTTAAAGCTCCAACAAACATCCACCCAGTTCAAGCAGCATGTGGAATTTTTGAGAGACTGGCGCAGTAAGGATGGTCTTTTCCTTCATTTGGGAGATCCGCAAGAATCAACAAGGATCAACACAACTCAGCTAACCCCACACCAGAGTTAGAGTCATTGGCGAGTTGAAGCAGCATGGCGGATCAAGGGTTCGACGACTCAAAAACAGCAGCGGAGAGCAACTGGGAGCCAGGAGGCGCATTGCAGCTGGAGCAGAAGATTGAAGACTCAGCAAAGGCGAAGAGTTGCAGTGTTCACAAAGGCTTCGACGAGGACGTCGAAGGGATAAGTGGGGGAGAATGTCACGGACAAACTTCTAAACAAGGTGTTTGATGTAATGCTTATATCTGTCCGTGTCTGTTGGCATGTTCATGCCTTGTATAGCATGTAAAGGGGCGGCCGAAGGCTTAATAGTCCCATTTTAGTTGGGTTGGTGGCCTCTTTAGGCTTGTAAATAAAGGTTGTGTCATGTGGACACGTGCGAGAGCTTTTCGGTCTGTAATGGACCATTTTACCCTTTGTTGTGCCACTGTTCAGAGCTTGTAAAGTCTGTTTGTAATTTGCTTTGTCTATGAAGTGTTTTTCGGAGATGTTTACTTGTGGATCCCGATTGAGGCGTTCTCTCTAGCCCGTTCTCTCTTTTGGTGGTCCTAAGGGACGATGGGAGGCTTCGGGGAGGCTGACCTTTGCGGACGGACACGCAAGGGTGCCGCACGACTTAGGCAAAACCAGCTAAGTCCGTGTCAGTGCGGTCAGTTTTTGAACCTTGCTTTCAACTATGTTTGAATCAGTCTAACATGTCCACTTTTTATGTGTAAAATTCATTGTTGGTAAAAATCTTGTAACATTTTAATCAAATTATTTTGGTGATATATATACACTATATATTCTGCTTGTTATTGCCCTTCATTTTCATGAAAAAAAACTGTCATCATCTAAATAATTGGGTTATTTTCTTTTGATTAAGGGAACTGAACCCAAGTAGTTGATATATTGTTATTGTTGCCTCCGAAGATGTATCTGGGGAAAACAATGAGATAGACAATTTTAAGATCTACTAATTTGTGGTTTGTATATCTTTTCTAAATAAATATTGACTATCTATTACCGCATGCTGTGTTGTCTGTAAGTACTACCTGAATGATTAGATGATATACATATGAAGCTAGTAATGAATTATATTTGTAATGCCTAAGTTTGTGATACTTTACGCAGCTAGAGTCCTTATTAATAAGGTTCAGTTCCAACTTTTGATATTTTTATAGAAAATTATTGCTAGTCAGTGATTTATGAACATGAGTTACATAAAAGTTGCTATGATATGATAACTTATGTCAAGATATACAAAGTATTTTGTTGTAGTACTTATCGCTTTGGCAGTTTGTTAGTGTGGTGCCTTTTATTAGGAGGGTAATTTTGTGCTTATCAAGGATCTCTATTAAGTTCTTAGTTCTATTGGTCTTTAAGAAATTAGACTCATTGGATATGGAAAAGAATTCTATTTATATGAACTTCATTTATGTAGGATTAAAGTGAGTGATCTTCTTAGTAGTTTTTGCATGTTTATTTTTTTGGTGGTGGGCTAGAGGGGATATTGTAATAACTGGGAATGAGTTATTTAGATAAAGGTGGACCACATTCCTCTATAGATTAAACAACCTTATGGTAGAGAGGTGCTGAAAAAATGCCACAAAATTTTGTATTCATATGTGCATATGTTGCTACAAATACTTGTAAGGAATTATGAGGTAGTGGTTACTAGGAGATTAGCAAGACCATAAATATGCTCTCTTGGAGTGGATTTTTGTACTATTGAATTTTTTTTCAATTCAACATTTGTTTTAGTTTCCTTTAATTTTATTGCTTGAAAATTGTTTATGCAACTTTATTTTCTGAGTTCTTTAGGGTGATACAATGACTAGATTATGATAAACGAAAACTAGAATTGCCGCAAGCAATAATTGGAGTTCTGTTGTACTGATTAAACTTTAAATTTCTAATTGAGGCCCAACTCATGAAAGGGGTGGTCTTACTCAGAAACGGTTTGTAAACAACGACAACGACCTCAAGACAACTCAAAAACAGAGAATGATGAACTTCAACTTGTACATAGCGAACCCTGACTTGTTGCTGTTACGTAGTTCTTGTTGAAATAGTCGAAAGCAAAAAAAGATCATAAGAAAGCATGAGAGAATTATAGTCTCTGGTATTGTGCATAAACTTGGAGCCCATATAGATGGCTACTATGATAAGAGATTCTTATGCAGCTGTTTACAAAGATACGCTTTGGTTAATTTCTTTCTATATTTCTCACAGACCTCTTCATGAGGTTGAACTATGATCTTAAATAAATTGATGATTTTCTATCCCCGAATTTATCATTTCATAACTGGAGCCTCTAACTGATCTCTGCTAGAAACAAAAACAAATCTGTGAAGCTTCTATCGATTGACGAAAATAACGTAGAAAGACTCATTTTGGTTTAGATTATTAATTCTGAGTATCTGTTTATTTTCTTATTGTTGGAGGAACTAATTGGAAAAACGATAAGGGTTTGGCATTGCAAAGGGAGCTTATCCAGGGTCTAAAGTTGTTGGATGAGTCAGCTAATAAGAGTACAACCTTGTATCACAGCTAAAATGGCAAGGTTGAAGCAGGCTAAAGAAGAAGCTGACAAGGAGATTGCCGCATATCGTGCACAAATGGAAGCGGAGTTCCAGAGGAAGGTTGCTCAGGCAAGCGCCGGCCACCCCTTGGTAACGGGGCCTTTTATAGCTTCCCATGTCCCCCACTAATCTACTACTTTCTTGTGACAAAACAGAGCAGCGGAGATTCTGGTGCAAATGTAAAGCGCCTTGAGCTAGAAACCGAAGAGAAGATCCAGCACCTGAAGTCACAGGCAGCAAATATCTCCCAGGATGTGGTTCAAATGCTTTTGAAGCATGTGACCACCGTGAAGAATTAGGGATCATCTCGTGAGATCAACGCCATCAAATAATTTTGAACACCCAATTGGTCAGTTGAGTCCAAACTTTTATCTGTAAGCATACGATGCAGTATTTGTGGTTCCTTGAATTAGCCGCCGCTTTTGTACTTCACCGTTTACATTATCCGCATGGAGTTTATGCGCACTGAGGTGTCATCCTTTGATAAAGTATGGAACGTTCGTTAAATTAAGCTCCTCGATTTACATGTCATCCTTAAACTCATTGTTATCATTTTTAATCTTTGTAAATAAATAATTTTGGATATTGTTGTCTTGGGGATGTAATCATAGTTATTCTCGTGCAATTAATTATTTATGTAGGGAAATAAAGGAAAACATAAATACATACGAACAGAATTTAATTGTTCTCCAGCATTCGTGACTTTTCGTACTTACATGTACATATGCTTTCATACGCGTGTGTCAGACTTTGATGGCATATCCTCGTGGAACCCAACCCAACCACTAAAGTCGATTCCTGCCGGGCTCCACGTTGAGGTCAATCTCCAAGTCGGCCCCACCGCCATAGCTCACCTTCCCGTCCACCGCTGACGGAGAACCAACGCCGTCATCTCGATCGGCAACCCCCTCGAAGTCCTCCAGTTCGAACCTCGGCCGCCATCTCCCTCCTTGCGATCTTCTTTTCGCCTTGGTCGTCGCCGCCGCCGTCTCGGATATCGTGGTGCTCCGACCACAACGACGACTTCGCGTCCTGCAACCGCCTGACGATGGCGAAGAACCGTTCCACCTCGTCCTCGGTCACCCGTCCGCGATCCTTCCCTTCTCCCTCGTCGTCCGCGGCCGCGGCCAGCTGCCGATTCCTCTTCTGGCTCTCCTCCATCGATCCCGGCGGCGGTAGCTGAGGCTTCTTGTCGTTAGGAAGAGCGAAGACGACCGCATAGCCGCATCTTTTACCACCACCGTAAGGAAAGGAAAGCAGAAGGCTCCAGAAGAGCGTAGGCGGTCACACCGATGTCTGCCGTGTCGGATGATTCGTCCGTAGAGCTGTAACGATGCATGCTCCATCAAAGATCACATCGAGTGACTTCCATGGCACTCGCCACCATTAATGAGCTTGCGCGGCAGAAAGGGACGGAGAGACGGAGGCCACAGAATTGTTGACCGTAAGAGCGTGGAAGAGACAAATACCGCTCGGGTCGGCATGCTTTTATTGTCTCCAGAAACAAAGGATGATGTGATAAGCTTCTCCTCTTTTGTCGTCCTAATGACGAATTACATGTAGGAATGTACTTCTTCTTCTCTAAATTACGATTCGTCGAAATTGAGTTATAAATTGATTATAGTCTCCATTGATGAATTTTATTGTCTCCTTTTTTTCCTTTTTTTTTTTTCTATATTATAGTGTTTTTTTATTACATTACAATATTTTCCAATATTATTGAAAAAACCACAATGTGGTGTAAAAATACTATAATATAATATTTTTACAAATTTTACACAAAAATATTATGTTACAATACTTTTTAGTATTGTCGAAAACACTATAATATAGTTTTATTATTGAAAATATATTAATACGGTGTAAAAATATTATAACTAAACCGATTTACTGATTGATCTATAGAAAAAAATATATTATCGATATTTATGATAAAATAAAACTTTTTTAAAAAATAAAATACTTTTCAGAAAAAAAAAATCCAAAAAAAGCCATATAGGAAGGACATGTAAGTGAGAGCATGAAGACAAATCCAAATACTTAGCTCACCGTGACGTAGCTACCCATCAACCGCGATGACGTCAGTCTAGAGGAGGGATTCCTTCCACGACTTTTACCGAATGAAGACCTTAAACAGTAATTCCACCTTCTTCTTCTATTTTTTTTTTGGGTGCTAATGTTCTCTCTATCACCCATAAATAAAATATAAAAAAATAATAAAACCAAATATAATTGTCTAAAATGACCTAAAAATATCAGTTCTTATTTATGATAAGTTTTAGTTTCAATAATTATATTATATTTTTTTATAAAAAATAAGTGACAAAGATAAGATTCGAACTTAAGATCTTATGATAAAAAAATAAAAAAAAATAAATGAGAAAGATGAAATTTCTTTTTCATTCATAAATATCTCTCGCATGAACGCAATTAAGAATCATACACGTAATTAATTAATCTATCATTTACTCGTACACCATATCCATGTGCAAGCTTCAACTTTCAATGGTGGGTCCGATGGAGTTGACACCGCCCACTAAAGGCCGGACAAGCCAACGTAGACCAAGTTAGGTTTGAGGTCCAACTGGTCGAGGTGAGATCGAAGGGTCAATTTTAGAAAATGACCAAAGACAATGAAACTTCGATGATTTTTCTTATAAAATACTCCTAATTTAAGAAATTTTCAATTGATATCTTCTTTTTTATATTTCAAACAATACTTTTAATTCAAAAACTCAAGATTATCTATCAAAAAAAAAAAAATGTTTGTTATCGCGCTTCTTAGTCCATTGAAATTACTGTAAAACCTCTTTGAAAATACTATAAATTAATTAAATAAAATCAAAATATACTAGAAATCATTTGATATATCATACGTATTACGTTTACGTTTCAAGTATATATTTATAATAGTTTAGAGATAATATCGCTTAAATAGAAATAAAAAAAAAGTAATTTATTATAGTGTTTTGGCCATCAGAACAACTTAAAATCTACTTAAAAATAAATGGTCTATGAGCAATGATAATCAAATATGATCTTACTTATAATGACTTTCAATAATATTCATATTTTCAGTGCCTCGATAAAAAGTATTATAAACGCAATTGAAAAACAAGCCAAACGAAAATGTTGCAAATTTTTAAGGGGGTATTTTGGATCTTTTCAAATTAAAAATATTATTTGAGAAAAAGTAAAATGAATGTACTGATTAGGAAATACCTAAAATATAAATATTTTATAGGAAAATATCCTAAAATTAATGTATACCGTTTGTTTTGATGTTCTAATAGGTATAATTCATAATAATAATAAAAAACCAAAATAACTTAGCTGGATTTGAAATACTCCATGAAATATGTCATGATTTATTCGACGTAACATATTCTTGAAATATTATCATTTCGAGGATGAAAAAGAGTTTATATTGGGTTTAATCTTAAATTTTTTTAAAGAATATTGCTGTGTGTTTAGTGAATGAATATTGCTTTCATAGACTCTCTTGATGTGACACATTCAACCAACTTTTTGAATCATATTAGATTTGAAGAAAATAATCCAATAAAAAATTTTAAATGATTAATTTATGAACCAAAAATCCATATATTCCATCGAATTATTTCAAGTCCTTAATGACATGGGATTATTATTTGGTCCACTTTCTTAATGTCCAAACTCCTATACCACGAACATGAACACGAACATCCCTCCCCTTAACCCTAAACATCTAAATGTGGTGTCCCCAACCACCGTCGGCGTGATGAACGTGAATCCTCAACCCTGTGTGTAATGCTCTCATCAAGTCAACATCACACAGTGAATGAGTTGACATTGTATCCGACGCAGTCCGGCGTCCACCCTACGTCATCACGATTACGCCAGCTGAAGCAGCAAGCGCACGACCCACGTCGCGGAGGTTGACTCAGACGCGCAGAGTGCCGAGGACATCGCCAACGTCAACGAGGACGCGTCTCTATAAGAAACATGCCGCCTCCTCTCTTCCCATCTCGTCTCAACTCGATCACCTCCATCCATCCATTCTGGAGGATGGAACAAGGGAGCGAGAGAGGCAAGAGAGGGAGCCAGGCATCAACTCCACCTCCAGGAGGAGGAGGCAGCCGCCGAGAGGAGGAGGAGGAGGAGGAGGAGGAGGAGGTGGACAAGTTCTACGCTTTGCTGGAAAAGATAAGAGCGATAAGAGAGTCGTTGAGGACGAGCAGAATCAAGAGGATGAAGACGGAAGCAGCTCCGGTTTGGAGGCCTAAGTTCGAGTTGGAGGACTTCATGGAGGGCGGCGAAGCTGGCAGCGCCGCTATGGGCAAACACAGTCAGAAGAAGGCAGAGAGAAAGGAAGAAGAAGAAGAAGAAGAAGAAGACGAAGACGAGAAGAAGAGTAGTTTAGATCTATGTCTGTCTCTGTAAATGAATGTTTGTACAATTCGCATGCATCGGTGAAGAATTCCACTGCTTGTCCAACTCGCTGCTAATGTCTCTTCTGTGTTCTTTCTCTGGGAGGGAATGGCATCATCAGGTGTGAATGCCGGAGGAACACTGTGCAACAGCTACAAGTCAATGTAAATGGATTATTATTCTTCTGTTGGAGGTTCCAAATGTGAGTTGGACTGAAGGAAACAAGTCGTATAGATCGGAATAACGAGAGAGGAAAAGGCCGTAACGTATAGACCGGTAAATGCTGTCTTTTCATTGCGTAAAGGCAGAAGAGTCTGCCGAGAGCCGATCTTTTCGTGGATGAACTAAAGACCACATGATGAGGGTGGCAGATGCTGCTGCTGCTGCTGCTGCTGTTCATGACACGTCGAGGGGACCAACTCCCCCGCTTGAGTGCAGACAAAAAGATGACATGAAATACCAACGCCGGCCGACCCGCCATGGCTAGATTAGATTACGACGGACATGTGGTGGTGGATCGGATCGAGTGGATACCCAATCCAAACAGCCCTCTTTGGCACTCGGCAGCAGCATGTAACGATTGTTAGACTCATTCCGTACCCTCTTTGGCATTTGATAGGGGCAATGAACAGATAGAATAATTGACACCTATCAACTTCGTCGATTGATTCAAAGTCATTAAACAGTTTTAATAGTAATTCATCCCCTCTGAATCTTGTAAATTAATCTAAATCTCTTAATGTGTGATTGAATCAAAAGTGATGTAATCTTTTATTAATTGGACCAACTCAAAAACTTCAATACTATCAAAATTAAGAGAACAAATAAAATGACAAAACATTTATGCTAGCATTATCAACAACTCATTACTTCATGCCATCAAAACAAAGGGAAAAATGCAAAGATAGCTACTAATGGCAAATAAAATGACAATGGTTCGAAAAGCAACGTTCCTACCACGCTAGAGAGAGAGAGAGAGAGAGCTCAAAAGAAAAAAAAAAAAGGAGGTCCAAACACATACACCTACATAAGATAACCTGAAATGTGGGCGTCACAGTTGCTTAGAACACTAAAACCTAAGAATAGTGGCGGCACAAGAGTCATCGCCGAGTAGGCTGTCCACCGCTAGTAGCGTATCTCCCAAACTCTGATGGTTCCATCGGTGTAACCGGTGAACAGTGTGATACCGTCGGCACTCCAAGTCAAGCTTGTGCAGTATAACATCTGTGCAAAGAGTGAGAAACATGGATAGATTTGAGACAATTATCTGGCAACACTCTTTGGAATGAAACATTTCAAATCCACAAGCTTTCGACTTTGATTGGCCAATTAAAACACCAAGCACAAAAAAGAAAAATAGAATTATCAGAAGATAAAAACTAATCATGCAAAAACGTAACCACAACTGCCTACAGCAGCTGCAAGACGAGTATTGCTGGGAAGACTGTCTCTTGTACAAATACAACTTAGTTGAAACAGGCAGTCTTATGTTTGTCAATGTCAAAAATGTGATATAAAGCTGCAAAAGTCTATGCGTCAACAATAAATGAATAAATCATGAAACTGAATGAATGTCCAACTAAAACAGGACATGCTGGAATCTTCCCTAACTCAATATGACTATAATCAACTTTAAATCAACTAACACTACATATTTTTCTGAGAAATCCCATGCCCTCTTTGGAGGCTCCAGATTCTTATCCGGAGATCCTGCAAAATGAGGGGAGGGGTTTGAGGATGTCAATGACCTAAATCCAAATTTTCAGTATGGAAGATTCCACAAAAGAAGTCGTATTATCCTGGATTTAATATGATGAACACCTTGCTTCTTCCCAAATCTGATACTCTTGTGATATAACATGATGATTAAATCTAAGATTTCAGAAGAGAAGTGTGGTGGTGTCATACAATGACTTCTAAAGAAATCGCATGACAACAGACCGCAGAATTGTTTACATGTAAAAGGTCAACATGTAAGCCACTGAAGATACTATCTGATTTAGTTAGAACATGGTGGTTCAAGGTCAAAGGATATGTCATAATTGTTCTACAACAACTAGTTGACACTATCCAAGACAAAATTAGATCCATTGAAAAGCGGATCTACAAAGATACAAGTGCAGAACCTTTTATAAAACACCCAGTTAATACATTAGACCAAGCAAGACCCATACGTTAAACAATATAGGATTGATTTGATAGACAAAATAACAGGACCATTAATTAGAGCAAGTCAGATAAATCATTGGATTCTGGAAATATGTGCAAAATTTCTATATGTTTACCTATGCTGTGAGATGATACAAACCATCATCTTCTGAAAGGTTTTAGGGCAATATAAATCATTTAAGATTATCGAACTGGTTATAATGACGAGAAAATTTTCAAGTCTGGTCAATTGAAATAAGATAATTTAGCACTTGCCAGACAATGACAAATAAAACAAAGTGAACAGAGAGCTTCAAAAAATTAAAAAAAAAGAAAATTGCATCATATGTAAAAGAAAATCAGTTGCTATCACATTATTTAATTATTAAAGAACTTTAAATCATAAACAAATTAATACACAATAAAATTTGTTACATAATTAAGAAATCTAAAATCCCATGTGCCTGCTGATGGAATGAAGCAGCACTTATGAACTGTAAGATTTACTGACTCATGAAATTGTAACACTAATCCAAGAGAATTGAGAAGAAACTTCATTTTCAAAAAGATTACCATATTTAAAAAAAATAAAAAGTACTCTAATTAAGTGGCTTATTTTCTTATTTTTCACCTACATGGATGTAGTTTGCCATAGCCAAGCCTATCAATCCTATTCTAGACCATTCCTTATGTCTAAAAGGCTTTAAACGGTTGCTACCTGGTTTCACGAGCATAAATATTACACTCTTCAACAATTACAGATCATAAAAACTCTAAATAAACAGAAATAACAAATTCTCATATAAGAAATCCCAGTTATATCAACTGACAGAAATAGCAACAAGAATAAAAAAAGCATGAGCCACAATCCCAATAAAATAAATGTGCAGCAGGAGGGATAAAAACAGAAACTACAATAATCCAGTTTACATTATGTTCCCCTAACTAATACAGGTATTACATAATGTTAAACTAACTAGTACTCCAAGAATATCCCGAAATGGACATCTTGATGGCATGTGCAGCCAAGATATCGGGACCTCAAATGTCAATGTTGGCATCTTATGTGCATGGTCTCAGTGAAATACAGCTAACAAACATCTTAGCAACTAGTTAATAGCTAAAGAACACACTTTTGGAGAATGAGCACAAAGTAAGTCATTATTTCAGATATATCAAAACAAAGTTTTCTGTTATAGAAAGTGATACATATACAATTTTATCACTTCTTAGCATACCATAGTCCTAAATAATGATGATCAAAGGATAATTGGAACTGGATGCGAAGAAGACCCATGGAAAGCACATCTAAAACTCTAATTAGTCATGATCTTACTGAATGCAAGATAAATTGACCGTAACTAAGCTTCCAATTTAAATCAAATGGTGGCAGAAAGATCGTTCTTTGTTGAACCTAATATTCTGAAATCCAATCAGTACATGGACAAGGCCGGTTCTACAGAGGCCCTCGCAAATATAAGAGTTGCATCACTGGAATCAACAGAATTTGATGTATTTGTTTTAATTCACTACCTAAATGAGCCGATTACCTGATTCTTAGTGGTAGTGATCTCAGGCTTGAGATCCTGCACGATGGACTTGCTCTCAAGATCCCAGATCTTCACGCTCTCCTGAGTGGCAGCGCAAAGCCAGTATCGGTTGGGACTGAAACAGAGGGAGTGGATAATGGCCCCGGCATCAAGCGAGTAGAGGCGCTTCCCCTCGGCGAGGTCCCAGAGCAGCGTGACCCCATCCTTACCACCGCTGGCGCAAAGGGAGCCGTCCGGGCTGACGGCAACCGTGTTGACGTAGCCGGCGTGGCCAGCGAGTGTGCATCGGAGCTTGCAGTTGGTCAAGTTCCAGACCTTGACGGTACGGTCCCAGGAACCGGAAACAATGGTAGGCTGGTACGCGTTGGGGCTGAAACGGACGCAGCTAACCCAGTTGGTGTGAGCATCGGCGTCCTGGATGGTGTACTTGCACTCGCCGAGGGTGTTCCAGAGCTTGATGGTGCCGTCGCGGGAGGCAGACACGATCTGGCGATTGTCGATAGAGAAGGCGACGGAAAGAACGTCCTTGGTGTGGCCAAAGAAGCGGCGGGTGGTGACACCGGTGGAGAGATCCCAGAGACGGAGATCGCCGTCCCAGGAACCGGAGAGGGCAAATTGGCCATCGGAAGAGAGGACCACGTCCTGGACGAAGTGGGAGTGCCCGGTCAGGCGCCGCCGGGGGACGCCGTAGGAGTCGACGCCACTCCCGTCCGCGGAGGCGGCTGGGGCGTCCTTGGTGAGGTGCCACACGAGTACGGACTTGTCCCGGGAGGAGGATACAATCATGTCAGAGTTGTCGATGGGGGCCGCGATGGCCGTCACCATGTCGGTGTGGCCACGCATCGTGCCCCGGAGGACCAGAGTGTCGGCCATCTTTGGATGTGCGGCAGAGAGGAGGAGAAGGGCGTCGGCTTCTAGGGGTCAAAGGAGGGGGTGAGAAGAGGCGATCGGCAGAAATGACCTCAAATATGGGAGGACCGGCTAGGGTTTAGGACGCTGCACGAGAGGTGGTTGTCAAATTGCTCGAGCCAGGCCTTCAGCCCAGGTTATTGAGTTCGAGCCCCTTTACAAAAGTCCAACGGAATCCGGTCTGGTTCAATGTTCCGAGACGAACTCGAACCGCGTAGTCATGTCCATTTCAATCGAACCAAAATGACGATGGATGTGTGATGTCGATTTGATCGGATTCCAATCTTCGAATCGGAATATGAATCCAAATTCGAATCCAATTCAATTTAAAGCACAAAAGTTCTCTGTCATCCCCAAACCGCCGCAAGCCGCCAACAAACTCCCGCGTCGACGATCGCGTGGACGTCGCCTCTTCTGCCACCATCATGGCCGCCGCAGCCGCCTCTCTTCGTCCTCTGTGTCTTTGTCCTCCTCAAGTCACCACCGTCGTCTCACCTGTAAGGACAATACCAGAGTAATCGGAACGTTAAGCCCCTCCCCCGCCTTCGGAACCCTAGTGCCCCTCATCCTCCGCCACCGCTGCCGCGGGTCCCCGGTCTCCTCATCCTACACTGCCACCGACCCTGCCTCCGTTGAGGCCAGCGGATGTGGCAGCAATGAGCACCAGGATCAGCGATCGAAGATCCGGCGGCCGGCTGAGGAGAACATCCGCGAGGAGGCGTGCCGGCGCGACGAGGGAAACGCGTCGCACGGCTTCTTGGCGTACTATGTGCGCTTCAACGCTCCCGTCGACTGCGGCGAGACCGTCTCCTCGTGGTTTTCAAACATCGAAAATGGGTAAAACTAGATGATCGGATCGTAATATTTGACGTGATGTTTGATATTAGAGCCATTTGTAGATGCAGTGAAAATATATATATATATATATATATATATATATATATATAATGTGAAGCCACCGTTAAACTACGCTTGACATATACTATATTAATATTTGATTTATGTTATGTTGGAACCATCATTGGCCTATGTTTCATGTGTGATCTCTTCAACTCCCGCATTAGCGGCACCATATACTCTATGGCTTTAGCATCAATCAACTAGTCAACAGAGGGAAGGGATAACTGCTTTCTCGGCATGTTTTATTGAGATTAATAGACTCAATACGTATTCTTTAGTTTATAATATCATCGAGTCATTATAGGTATTGTATGTTTATAATGAACCTTACTCATAACAACTTATTTATCTCCTTACTAATTACTCATCGGTGATCAGAAGTAAACTTAGGAAGTCTTTACTTTGATCATGTCTTCAAGGAAATGTTCAAGTTACTTTGTGGTCGATTCCTTCGCTCGGAAATATTTTAATAATTTTTTGAAGAAATTTAATGAGTTGCACCTATCTCTGGAAGGGTTGTCCCAACCTGAACAATTCGGTAGGCTCGAGCTTTATCTAAGGGCACTTTAATCAGTGACTCTAGTAGCTCGAGATACAGGATGAACTTGGCCAAGTCTTGGGGGTCTATAGGTGGTGCCTCAAGTAAAACTTTCTTCAGCAGGAGATTGTCATTAGGTAGCACTGGCGTGGTTTCCTTGGGTTGCTTCTCAGATGTTGACCCTCATCGGGAATTTTATCACCATATGGTAAGTCAATACCACTGCCCTCAAGTTATTTAGTATTAGTCGACCTATGATTACATTGTACAAAGAGAGGATATCCATCATCATAAACTTTGTTAATATTGTTTTGAAGTAGAGTTTGTCTATGAATGTAACATGCAAGTTCACGATCCCAAGAGGGGAGGTGGAATCACGAGTGAATCTCGTCAAAAAGAAGTTATTTATGTATATTCATTAGTTGATGGTTCAAGTTTTCGAAAAGCATCAAAGTAGAGGATGTCGGTAGAGTTACATATATCGGTCAGAACTCTCTTCATCTAGGCATTAATCACTCACAAAGACCACCAAAGTATCGTCATGATTTAGGTTGAGGTATTTTATCTCTTCTTCTTTTGAAGTTATGTTTAAGTCGTCTTTCATTCTTGGCTCTTTTAAATGGTTGCTCGAATATAAGCTTTATGATTCAAGGAGTTGTTCCCCCACCAAGATAGGTTCACCAATGATGACATCAATTTATTTCAGCACCGGCTCTTGAGGTTGGGGTGAGGTCGGTACTTTCTAACAAACTACATGAGGTTTCACCACTATATTATCATGGACAAAGCTATAAATATAGTAATCGATGTAATACTCACATATATCTATGTCTTACGATTTGTTCATGCATTACATAACATATAGAGGGCTGACGGTTGGCTTTGAATCCTCATTTTGATTGGTTTTGGTAGTTGTTTTTAGGCTTGTAAGCGAAGGTTATATTATGTGGGCATTTGTAGGGATTTTAATCTACGGTAGACCTTATTGGACCATTTGTCATGCAACTATTCAAAGCTCGTGAAATTCATATTTCAAATTTACATTGCCTATCAAGTGCTTGCTAAAATGGTTGCTTGTGAATCCTGAGTTAAATATTTTCTCTACTTATCTTCTCTTTTGTACGTCCTTAAGAAATCGTAAGAGATTTTAATGATGTTGACCCTTTGCGAACGAACACTCAATTGTACGATACAACTAAGTCTATGACAATTGGTATCAAAGTGAGATAAGCATATATAGAAACTCTTGGCATACAAATGTGGGGGACCCTAGTGAGGCTACATTGAGAGCAGCCAGCACGCATGATCATTTGGGACAAACGAGCATTGAGATGTAAGAAAATGAGTCACTCAGAGGAGTGGGCATCCGAAATTGACATTAAGAGGAATAGCCGACCCTTCATGCGAGAGGCATTAAGAGGACAAATGAGCTAGGAAGAATGTATAGTACATAAAGATTGGGATGACTTGTTAGGAAGAAACCTATTAATGCGGAATAATTCTTTTCCCTCTTTGTGTATCAAAATAAGTTCCTCATCAAAATACCAACTTGATATCAAAATGCTAAATCAATCAGCACAGCATAAACAATAGAGCAATAAATCAATCACACAGTGAGACCAAATCTTTTTAACGTGGAAAACCCAATGTGGGAAAAACCACGGGACCGTAGTCCACCTCAAACTTCCACTATCAATAATAATGATAACAGGTTTACAGTAGGTCTTCTCTAGAATAACTAGAGGATCAGAATAACATCAAGATCATAGATCTTGGCTCAATGATAGCATATCTTCATCACGTAGGATGGATCTCCTCAAAAGAGAATTCTAGGTCTCACAGAGTGGATATAGCAGGAAAGTACCTTAGAGAGGGTAAACTGTAGATCAACACCGTTAGGATTATAGAGTTTGCTGCAAGGATTCTCCACATAAAATTTGGGCCGAAACTGACAACGTTTGGCCACCGATCGTCAAGCAGAAAAACTCAAAAACCTTACTTTCTCTCTCTATTTCTCTCTCCTCTTTTCTCACTGCACGCTCGCTGCAATCTCACTGTGCGCACACACACTCACTGCACGCACGCTGCCCAATTTTGCCCTTTCTCTCTTAATTACTGATTTGGGCTCAATAGACCCAATTGTCCAAACCCACATATGGGCTGGACCCAACAATTCTCCCCCTCCAACTCATATGGTGGGCTGTACCAAGCCCGCTCTTCGCCTACATGCTTCAAGCTTCTCCTTAGGCAAAGACTTTGTCAACATATCTGAACCATTCTCATTGGTATGTACCTTTTCCAACTGTAATTCTTTCATCTCAAGCACATCACGAATCCAGTGATATCTCACATCAATATGCTTGGATCTAGAATGGTATGTTGAATTCTTGGAGAGGTGAATAGCGCTCTGACTGTCACAGTAAACAGTATATCCTTCCTGTTTCAAGCCCAATTCCTGTAGAAACTTTTTCATCCATAAAGCTTCCTTGCAGGCTTCAGTAACTACTATGTATTCTGCTTCTGTGGTTGATAGAGCAACACACTTCTGTAACTTAGACTGCCAAGAGACTGCTCCTCCTACAAATGTCATCAAGAATCCCGAAGTGGACTTCCTAGAATCAGTATCACCTGCCATGTCTGCATCTGTGTACCCTTCTAACACAGGTTCATCATCACCAAAACATAAACACAACCTGGAAGTACCTCTTAGATATCTTAATATCCATTTTACTACTGCCCAATGTTCCTTTCCAGGATTAGAGAGAAATCGGCTAACAACTCCAACTGCATGAGCTATATCTGGCCTAGTACAAACCATAGCATACATCAAACTGCCTACTGCAGATGAGTAAGGCACTCTGGATATTTCTTCTTTTTCTTTCTCACTTGTAGGACATTGTTTTGAACTCAGCTTGAAATGACCTGCAAGTGGAGAACAAACTGCTTTGGCTTTACTCATGTTGAATCTTTCAAGAACCTTTTCAATGTAAGTCTCCTGAGATAGCCAAATCTTCCTTTTCTTCCTATCACGAAGAATCTTCATGCCAAGTATTTGTCTCACCGATCCTAAGTCTTTCATGGCAAAAGACTTACTTAGCTCTCTTTTAAGCTTTTCAATTTTTTCAACATCATGACCAACAATCAACATATCATCAACATATAGCAGTAAAATAATAAAATCATCATCTGAAAATTTCTTCAGAAACACACAATGATCAGATGTGGTTCTATCATACCCTTGGCTCATCATAAAGGAATCAGACTTCTTGTACCATTGTCTAGGTGCCTGTTTGAGTCCATATAAGCTTTTCCTAAGCTTACATACCAGATTTTCTTTTCCCTTGACTTTGAAACCTTCTGGTTGCTCCATGTAAATTTCTTCTTCTAAGTCACCATGAAGAAATGCTGTTTTTACACCAAGTTGCTCAACTTCTAAATTCAAGCGGGCAGCCAAACCAAGAACAACTCGAATAGAGGACATTTTCACAACCGGAGAAAATATTTCTTCAAAGTCAATACCTTTCTTCTGACTGAATCCTTTCACAACTAGTCGTGCCTTGTATCTTTGTTGTGAGCCATTATTTTCAGTCTTCAATTTATAAACCCACTTATTCTTGAGAGCTTTCTTCTCTTTCGGCAGCTTTACCAAGTCATAGGTGTGGTTCTCAAGCAAGGATCTCATCTCTTCTTGCATGGCATTAACCCACTCACTCTTATTCTCATGTAGAATAGCTTCTTGGTAAGTTTCTGGCTCTCCCCCGTCAGTAAGCATAACATACTCATGTGGAGGATATCTGGTAGAGGGTTGTCGCTCTCTAGTGGATCTTCTCAATGGAATCTCAACTGGTGGTGGAGGTGCCTGTTCAGTTGGTTCAGCATCATCAACTGTAGGTGTATCATCACTAGTATTCTCACCACAATCTTCTTGTTCATCTCCCCCATGATCATCATGAACTACAGGTGAAGGAACTGGACCCAAACTCCAAGGAATATAAACAGAGGTTTCTGGCTTCTCAACATTATCACCATCATCAAACAATTGGTTTTCAAGAAACACAACATCTCTGCTTCTAATAATCTTCTTGTTCACTGGATCCCATAATCTGTATCCAAACTCTTCATGACCATATCCCAAGAAGATACATGCTTTTGCCTTATTATCAAGCTTGGACCTCTCATCTTTGGGAATATGAACAAATGCTTTACACCCAAAGACTCTCAAATGATTATAAGATATATATTTTCCTCTCCATACTCTCTCTGGAACATCACCTTGCAGAGGAACTGATGGAGAAAGATTTATCAGGTCAACTGTAGTTCTCATAGCCTCCCCCCAAAATGACTTTGGTAACTTGGCGTGGGAAAGCATACATCTAATCCTTTCTTCAATGGTTCTGTTCATCCTTTCTGCCACACCGTTCTGCTGAGGAGTTTTAGGAACTGTTTTCTCAAGCCTGATACCATGAAACCTGCAATAATTCTCAAAAGGACCCCTGTACTCGCCACTATTATCTGATCGAACACACTTTAGCTTTCTGCCAGTTTCTCTTTCAACATTGACATGAAACTCCTTGAAAGCATTGAGTACCTGGTCTTTAGATTTCAAAGCAAAAGCCCACACTTTTCTAGAATGGTCATCAATAAAAGTAACAAAATAAAGAGCACCTCCAAGAGTTCTAGTTTGCATAGTACAAACATCAGTATGAACTAAATCAATAACATCAGATCTTCTAGATGATGGATATGTCTGAAATGCAACTCTATGTGTTTTTCCAGCTAAGCAATGATCACAAGATTTAAGAGATGTACCTTGCAACTCTGGTAAGAACTGATTTCTAGCAAGAGTTTGAAGTCCCTTCTCGCTGATATGTCCAAGCCTCTTATGCCAAAGATCTATACTTTCACCTTTTCGAATTGCATTAATCTCTCCTTTGTGTAGCTTAGCTTCCATGACATAAAAAGAGTTAATCTTCTTTCCTTTTGCCACAATTAGAGAACCTTTAGTGAGTTTCCATTTACTTTCACCAAAATAATGTGCAAAGCCCTCATCATCAAGTCTACCTGTAGATATCAAGTTAAGACGAATATCTGGAACATGCCTTACATCTTTGAGTATTAATTTGCTCCTAATACTGGTCTCCAAGCAAATATCTCCAATACCCATAATCTTAGATGTACCATTGTTTCCCATTCTGACATTACCAAAATCACCGGCAGTGTAAGATCTAAAGAAATCACCATGAGAAGTAACATGAAATGAAGCACCAGAGTCAATTACCCAATTACTATCCTGAGCTACAAGGCTAACACAACCTTCATCACAAACAATAGTGATATTACCTTCAGCAGCAACTGTATTGATCTCTTTCTCATTTTTCTTCATTTCATTCTGTTCTCGCTTCCAAAACCTACACTCTTTCTTCATGTGACCTGGCCTATTACAGTGAAAACATTTGATATCTCTTCTAGACTTGGATCTTCCTCTATAACCATGTGGATTTCTGCTATGACTTCTTCCACGTCTTTCTTGTTTTTCAGTAACAAATGCACCAGAAGAAGATTCACCCTGTTCTTTCCTTCTTGCATCTTCATTTAGCAAACTGTCTTTAACCATATCTATGGTTAGAGTCCCCTCTGGTGTGGAGTTACAAATAGTCACCACATACGTTTCCCAACTTTCTGGTAAAGAGATGAGAAGTAATAATCCCTGCATCTCATCATCTATATTCATTTTCATAGCAACCAACTTGTTTGCAATACTCTGAAATAGGCTTATGTGCTCAACAATGTTACCACCATCTTTATACTTCAAATTTACAAGCCTTCTGAGGAGAGAAATTCTATTTCCTATTGTCTTTTTCGCAAAGAGATTTTCTAACCTTTGCCAAACAACATCAGCTCTGGTTTCATCTGAAATATGCTCATGCAAGTTTATATCCATCCATCTTCTAATATAGGCAATAGCTTTTCTATGTTGAACTTCTCATTCTTCATCGTCCATAATAGAAGGTTTATCTTTAACCTTGATAGGCTTATACAAATCTTTGCAATAGAGCAAATCTTCCATCAGACGTCTCCAAGTGGAATAATTTGATGAGTTCAATTTAATCATACCATCTGACTCCATTTCAATCACACAAGAAAACTAGCATCAAACAACCTGATGCTCTGATACCACTTGTTGGGAAGAAACCTGTTAATGCGGAATAATTCTTTTCCCTCTGTGTATCAAAATAGGTTCCTCATCAAAATACCAACTTGATATCAAAACGCTAAATCAATCAGCACAGCATAAACAATAGAGCAATAAATCAATCACACAGTGAGACCAAATCTTTTTAACGTGGAAAACTCAATGTAGGAAAAACCACGGGACCGTAGTCCACCTCAAACTTCCACTATCAATAATAATGATAACAGGTTTACAGTAGGTCTTCTCTAGAATAACTAGAGGATCAGAATAACATCAAGATCATAGATCTTGGCTCAAGGATAGCATATCTTCATCACGTAGGATGTATCTCCTCAAAAGAGAATTCTAGGTTTCACAGAGTGGATATCGCAGGAAAGTACCTTAGAGAGGGTAAACTGTAGATCAACACCGTTAGGATTATAGAGTTTGCTGCAAGGATTCTCCACATAAAATTTGGGCCGAAACTGACAACGTTTGGCCACCGATCGTCAAGCAGAAAAACTTAAAAACCTTACTTTCTCTCTCTATTTCTCTCTCCTCTTTTCTCACTGCACGCCGCTGCACGCTCGCTGCAATCTCACTGTGTGCACACACACTCACTGCACGCACGTCGCCCAATTTTGCCCTTTCTCTCTTAATTACTGATTTGGGCTCAATAGACCCAATTATCCAAACCCACATATGGACTGGACCCAACATGACTGAGTTAGAGATATGACTCGACATTGGCAACCAAACTTGACGGTGCTCAAGACAAGTTGAGTGCTTGGCAAAGGATGATACCATATAAGGTAGGATGGGTTGCTCACTGATCGAAAGAGTTGTACAAATCTCACAAAGGTAAGAAAAATTACTGACTCAAAGAATTCGATACTCATGCAAAGGCTTGCATGCAGACGATAGATTATTTATGGTTATCCTAAGGTGATCGAAACTCAACACTATGAAACATTAAAACTTTCTTCTCGACATGGGAAGTATACGTCCATAGGACACTGAAATGTGTGGTAAGTTCAATATGTTGCTAGGCCTTGAGGGGTGCAGCAAAGGTTGTATCGACAAGGAGTCACAATTTAATAAGTGCATTTGTAGGGCCAGAATAATATATAGTTTGTTTAGCAAGGTAGATTAGTCAAAGGGGATGGTGGTCTCTGAAACATTTAGAGAGAATGATGTAAAGAGAAAAGTTATTCCAACATGCCAAATATCTAGGAGGGATAAGTCTCGATTCTCGAGAGGGAGAATCATGCGCAATGGACTACACATGTTGAGAAGTACCTTAAGACAACAACTCTATAAAGCTCAACAGATCGAGCAAGCGGTGATGAGTCTCACATGTGACAATGCGTTGATGGATGCATTGTGAGATCAAGTGAGGGAGTGACCCAAGACAATACTAAATGAAGGTACAATTGGAGTCGATACGAAGATCAAACTCAACGAATGGCTGACTCATGGAACGGTGGGTGCGAGGGCCACCATCAACTCAATGCAAACCGAGGAACAAAGTAATTTGGGTTTAACTTGGTGAGGTACCCAAGCCACATGAAGGGAGTCGACATAGGAGACAAAACATGAAGCGAAGGTAGAAGCTTTCCATAGATAAAAGTCAAGGATATAAACATAAGATCAAGCAAGAGCAAGATCCTGTTATTCAATGGGTCCATAATTCTGATGGAGTATACTCATTTTGTATAGCGTCAAAGATAAAGGAAACTTCGAGACACATGCACTTTATCTCGAAGAAGCATTTGACGAATGAATTAGGGTGACTCAACTTACAAAGGCGAAGTTGGGGTTAGAAGGCCTTAACACAAGGCAAGAGGAAGCGAAGGTGGGAACTCTTGAAGAATATACAATAGTGCTACCATTCAAATTGCCACAAAGGAAAAGGTGTGCAGCAGATATTGTGTTGGGGAGGGGATGGGTAGAGACCTAAGATCCAAACAATGTTGCACCAATTTCAGCAAAGTCAATGGACTTTGGGAGCTGCTAGGTGATAGATTGCTCTAGAGCTATGCTTTGTCCAAGTGTGACTTGAAAGCGGGTGAACGAAGATCGATTGCCAAAGGAGTGAATACAATTGAAGATGACAAATGCCCTATGATATGCTAGCAGAGACATGGAGAGATCGTAATCCTAGTTCATCCCACAATTATCATAATGCAATTGAGATATCCCAAAGCGACATGGTGCATCGAATCATGGTGGAACAGTTCAAGGCAATACGATACACACGAAAAAAGTCTCGCGAGTGATTAGGTCATATAAAGGTATGATTGGGAGCTCCATTTCGATGAACGACATGATAACAAAAAGTGCTATGGATTCAATGAGTGAATGCCATGGTACCATAAAGGCGGGTCTTCCATGCATGTATAAAATTTTACATCGGATGAAAGTCTTGATTATCAATATATGGAGGCTATGTATCACTAAGGGGGAATTCCAAATACAAGTACAAATAAGTCTCATGGGGAGACTTGATCATATAGAGGTATGATTGGAGTGAGTTGAGAGTTAGATTGCTCCAGAGCTCATATTCGTTTAAGGGAGCCCGATAAATTAAAGGACAAGGTCAAGTAAGCGAATGTTGCTACTAAATAAACTGAGAACATAATCGACGCGAGCCCTGAAACATGATAGCGAAAGCCATGCGTGAGAGTTACAGTTTGTCTTTCCATCGACTAAGGGGAACTGCTTGGAGAATATAAAGTTATTGAAGCAGGTAGTCAAAAAGGGAAAAAAGTGATGACGAGTTCAAAGTGACTTAACTATCTAAAACAAGAGTTGGTTAGACTAGAGGTGGACTTGAGTGTTATAGTACTGTAGAGGCGGATCTACCAATCATGAAGAAAGAGATGCAAATGCGAGGCAATTGATAGTAATTTCATAGGCATAACAATGCCATTGTATTGTAGAGGCAAGACTTTCATGGAGTCATTGATTCCACTTATAAAGAGAGAGCGTTAGTCATGAAAGGGCCGAGGAGATGGAGAATACAGAGGCAAACTTCAAGTACCGAGTAGAATGCAGAGGTAAACTCCAAGTACTGAGGCAAGGTTGAAGGGCAGTGGCTAGGAAATTTTGTAAGACCAGTATCAACGAGCTTCTCTTCAAAATAGCTGAAAGTGAAGGACTATGGGTCGATGCAAGAGTGCTTAACAAAGGAATGAAATAGGTAGTACGTGGTGCTATACCTTTTCTACTTAGAGGAGTAGGCGACAGAAATGATATAGTAGATAGTACAATCCAAGAGGCAACCAAAACTATCAAAGACTTACTGTAAGTTGGGGTGAAATTTTGCTCTTTTTTAGCAAAACTTCTTGCATTCTAGAAATTTGATGGTAACAAGTAAGAAAATCACAATAGTTAACTCAACGCAAGGAGTGCAAACACTTCGAGTGCCTTGGAAGTGTGAGCAAAGAGTAGGTGAAGGCTAGTAATCAACTTCATGCATATAGTACAACCCTCGAAGAGGTAAACGAAGTTAAGTAACTTTTACCTTCTCAACTTTTAAGAGAATGAGCGAAATCGAGTATCCCAGTTCTCCTATTTATCTAGTAGAGGAGCTCTGCATAGGTTTATAAACATAGTAGGAGACAATAGTTATCAAATCCTCACCAATGATGATCGATGCTATTGAGAGTAGACTATTCGCTTCAATTTTTAACAGAATGTCAATCGAAATGAAAGTGATATGAACCTACTTGGAATTGATAACTAAATGGAAAAAAGAATGGATGGACGAATTTTATAGAGGAAAGACCCCAAAAACTTTAAAGTTTATGATGCGATATTCGTTAAAGCTCTAACATGCATCTATCCAGTTCAAGCGACATGAGACATTTGAGAGACTAGGGTATAACAAGGATGGCCTTTTCGTTCATCTAAAGAATCTATAGCAACTAATAAGGATCAACATAACTCAGTCGACCTCATATCAGAGTCAGAGTTATTGGCAAATTGAAGTAGTATGGCGAATCAAAGTTGGATTACTCAACAATAATGGTGGAGAGTAGTTGGGAGCCAAGAGGCGCGGTGTAGTTGGAGTAGAAGATTGAAGATTCAGTAAAGAAGAGAAGATGCAATGTTCGCAAAGGCTTCGACGAGGACGTCAAATGAATAAGTGGAGGAGAATATCATGGATAAAGCTATAAAGAAGGTGTTCGATATAATACTCATGTATGTTTGTGTCTTTCATTTTTGTTTATGTTTTGCACTATATATAAAGGACTGACAATAGGCTTGGCAACCCCATTTTCGTTAGCTTTTGTGGCTATTTTAGGCTTGTAAATGAAGATTGTATCATATGGGCACTTGTGGATATTTTGGTTTGTGGTGGACCTTCTTGGACCTTTTGTCATGCAACTTGTTCAATTATTGTGAAGTTCATATTTGCAATTTGTATTGTTTATCAAGTATTTACTGAAATGATTGCTTATGGATCCTAAGTTAAACGCTTTCTCTAACATATTTTATCTTTTGTAAGTCTTTAAGAGGCCCTAAGAGGTTTCGAGGAGGTTGACCTTTTACGGACGGACACGTAAGGGTATCACATGACTTAGGCAAAACCAGCTAAGTTTGTGACAATATAAGCTTTTCAATCTACTATTTCATGTTATGACATTCTTTGGTGTCATGGTTATAATCTTGGTTGAACCAGTAGTATTTGTACTTATTTCTTTTCATTAACGAGATCTTCATTGGGCGAGGGTCTCTTAACCCCTTTTTTTATTTGCAGGAAGACTTCGGTTTTAGTTATATTTAGAGGGTCAACTTACGTCTTGGGTAAGGTAACTCAAGTGGTTTATTTGTTCTTTGTTGTGATGACCTCGGGGCCTGGGCTGATTGTAACTGCTCTTCATTCGGCCTCTTACATGACCTCTCACACTTGCTTATGACCATTGTCTCAGTGATAATGTATTGATTGGCCCTTTGAAGTATCTCAGGTATTGTCATTGATGACCTCTCTATTAATGACCAAAATAGATGAGAGAGTTTAAGCCCCATCATAATGGTATATATTATGAGTAATAGATGGGCATCTATTATACCTTAGATCTTATTTATGAACATAGCGACAAAGTCTACGAGTGTTTCTTCTTCCCCCCACTTGAGTTTGAGGAGTGTTATCGCTTAAAGGCCAAGGGCATAAGTTCTCGAGGATGTGAAGTTCGAACTCCCTCACCAACTGGGCAAAGGAGCATATAGAAAATAACTTCAAGAGAGCATACAATTATCATGCTAAGCCTCTTAACCTAATCGAGAAGGCATGATACTTTAGGGTGTCTAAGGTGCCATATAATGGTATATGGGCATAGAATGCTGTAATATGCTCCATCGAGTCAATGCTACCATTGACTGCTTTAAGAATACGAGATGAAAGTTTGTTATAATCGCTTCCTCCTTGATTTTCTAGGTGAATGACAACTGACCTAAGGTAGGGTCGACCAATGCCTCCCATTTTAATTGTTGGAACTATAGATGCATCTCCTTCAAATTTCGGTCTATCTACTGTAGTTAGATCCATAGGGAATCCTTCATCGAGTCCGTTGATTGAGTTTTAAATTCAGACGAGGAAGAGTGAAAGTGGTATGATCTGTTGAATTTCATGATCGATGATCAAAGTACCCCCTCGACTAACGATTCGATGGGCCTCAAGCACTCTTGAGATATCAACACTATATTAGGAAATCTCAGCAAGTGCCTATAGTGATGGAGTCGAGGATTATGGCTGAGTTGGTGGAGTTGCCTATTGGGCCAATTGGGCCAAAATCAGAGCGGCGGCTTGTCTCATGCTTGTTATCATATGTGCTTACTAAGTTAGGTTTAAAAATACATCAATAAGGATGAAGAGGTGGCCCAATGCCGTTCCTAGAGGTGAAAGACCCAAATTGTTGAATAGGCGCTAGTACGTATTTGAGTTTGTATCGAGGTGGATTCTCCGATGTATGGAGAGGATGGTTGTTAATCGACTTGGATGAAAGTACTATGAGTCGGAGGCAAAGCTTTTTTGTTTGAGCGTTCGTTGAGAGGATTGATAGGTAGTCGTTCCTATGACATTGAGTGCTCTTTCTAGCACGAAAAATGTTACAGTAAGGTGTTATTGATGCCCGGATCAACCCAATGTAGTCTGAACCCGTATACATATGGTTGCCCAAGGTGCCTCCGACATGAAAACGCTAAACTCTCAAGGTGCTAGTTACGTAAAGTCCGAGGTCAAAAAAGATTTTTAGACCCGATTCCTTTTGTCGCATAAGTTAGTAATTTAATGTGTATGAGTGCAAATGCAAGTACTAAAAAAAAGTCAATCCCTTACTCATCGTGTTTTTATACTTAATTATAAAAAAGATAGAATATTCCGTGAAATATTTTACGAGGTAACCTTTAATCGCCTCTAATGGTCCTCTCTTAGCCTCTTGTTCATGTGGGCGACAATGGGGACAACCTTATGCTGCATACCTTGGACCTACTTTGGACTCTTATCCATGCGAGTAGATGACTCAAAGGTGACTCATATGTGTTGATTAAATGATGATATACTCCCTACCCTCATTAGATATAGCTTTTAACTATATTTAACAATCTCAATTTGATAATTTTTTTTTAACTATATTTAACAATCTTAATTTGACTTTTTTTTTTTTTTTCTATGTAGATGATAATGATGATGAGAACCCATATCTGTTTGTCTTGCATCAATTTCTAAGCGAACGAACCAATAAAAGTAATTTTTGTCTCATTCTTGGACATCATGTGGAGGATATATAACAAATAATAATAATGGTAATGATAATGATATTAATAACGAAGATAGTAATGATAAAATTACTGGTAATAAAATTCTTTTGATTGCATTTGTATTGCTTTCTGCTGGGTTTACCATTACCGGTTATTGTCCTGATCGCTGTAGATGCATCCGCGTTGGATTCGATGAGAAAACGATCAATTTGCTCCATACAGATTTGTTTTATGTTGGGACGGGTTCTTTTATTTGTACAGCATCGAACACATTGGCACACTTGTTATCGAGAAGCTCACCATGATGTCGCCAGTGCTGATGCAAATGGCCTTCCAAGTAAGAACAAATAAACAACTAATAATAATAAATAAAATTACAAAACAAGCTTAGATGGTAGTCATAATCATTAGGCAATTGGCAATTGGCAAACCCACTCTTTATTTTTCCTCTTTTCCCTTTTTTTTGTGGCTTGAAATGTTAAATTTCTTACCCTAAAAAGAACATATTATTGTAGTATTTTCAAATTCTTAAATTTCTCTTTGCTGAACTTTCTTTTTTTGGGTGAACTAAGAAGATCATCACAAAAAGGGATTCGATCATTCACCAAAAGGAAACAAAATAGATCAAGCAAGAGAAAAGTTTGAATCTTGAACACCAAACCATTACACACCTGCTGTTCTCACAATGCCGATTTGTATACAGAAGCCCTTGCATTAGCTTCTTTCTGTGAAAAGAAGTTCTTCTGATCGATGGCCCTCATTTCTTCCACTTAAATTCCCTGCAGACAAGAGTTACAACCTTGCTTAGACAAAGATGAAGGATCAAAGAATATAAGCAATGACATAATAGAGAGAATTGAGTAAGATGGAAAGAATGCAGAAGAGAGTAAGCGTTTCTCAAAGAGCTAAAAGGTCTCCCTTCTATCAATAATGCTGGAACAGTACACCATAGTCACATATTACAAGTTCCTCACAGAAAGCTTCAGAAATATTGCCTTGCTACAAACTAACATAACACGTTGATTGATGATTCAAGATCAGAAGAAACATCAGGGACAACTCCCAAAACCTCGAGTACCAAGGATGTCTCTTGGCGGAGCAGCAACGCAACCTCAGAACAATCCACAAACAACTGATCCTATGAACTAAGATGAGGCTTAAGCTTTAAACTGCCACTCCCTGCGACACATAGGGCAATGCGGCTGAGGGGTCTGAGAGTTAACCCATTTGAGAATACAATGCAGATGGAAAGCATGATTACAGGCACCCCAGATCAGCGGGCAATCGTCACCCGGGAATTTACAGTCTGGGCAGCAACCATCAAACGCCATTCTGCAGATCCCGCATGTTTCATCCTGAGCATCCCATGTCCACGAAGCCACAGCATGCCACTTCAGTATTTTGACCTTCATCAGGTTTACTGAGGAAGAAAACCACGGTCATTTTAGCTTTTGCTTATTCAAAGCGTATCGATAGAGTGCAATATAAAGATGATTCTAAGAAGCTTTCCTGAGAACTAAAATGGCTCCAACACATTGTATACGAAAAACAGAAACATAATCTTGTATAGCTTATGTTAAATGCAAGATATAACTGCAAAAATTTGAATCAATAACCTCGTGTCGAGAATCAAATCAGCCACCATAACATATTACTATAAGTATATCTAGACTACTCAAACAACTTCAGAAATGAAAACAATGGTAGCATCTGCAAAATATAGTGAAGGAAACCTAACAAGATCAACAGCAGAAGCAAGGCAGTGATGATACTTCAAACAATACTATTAGAAGCACCTGCCCCCAACATTCAAGAACATCTTCACTCTAGTAGGATCTTTAACAAGTGCATTTGCCATCAGCTTATGAAACCTTTCTTAAGAAATAAAAGATTCTTCCACAGAACTCTCGCAAGAATAAGCAAATAGGCAGTTCTTAGTGATTGCATCTATTTTGAAACAGAAAGGTGTTATTATGTTTTCATCAAGCTAAAAACTACAAGTCATTCATGAAGTTTAACATGTGAAGGCTTCATTTAACATCAAGAGACAAAAGAAATTGGACCATGTACTGCTCTCCAGGCTCACTAAACAACCAAAAAAATAAATTGATTCTCAAAGCTCTTCCCTGTTTTTGTTTGACTTGTAGTTCATTTTGACGAAGGCTGCACACCTGAGATGGGATCAATCAAAAGTTATCTATCTATAAGGCCTCTAAATCTTGCCATTAGATCCACAAATTACCTAATCTTGTTTTATGAAATATCATTGAAGAGCGTATTTGCAAATCTCATCCTACCCTAAGTAGAGAGAGAGAGAGAGAGAGAGAGAGAGAGAGAGAGAGAGAGAGAGAGAGAGAGAGAGAGAGAGAGACTGCACCGCGAGGAGAGGGAGAGGGAGAGGAAAGAGAGGTTTGCTGCACCGTCGGGGGAGAGAGAGGGGGACTGCACCGCCGGGGGAGAGAGAAGAGAGAGGGATGCTGCACCGCCAGCAGAGAGAGAAAGAGAGAGAGAGCCGCACTGAGAGTAAGTGGCCGCCTTGCGCACGAACGCCAGTCGTCGGTCGTCGGTCGCCTTTCACGCGACTGGGAGGAGGAGGAGGAGACGTTCGGGGATTAGGGTTTCGACACACAGAAGGGTGACGGCTTTACTATGACTTGACATGATCTCATCAAATGAATTGGCTTTCAGCATTTGATCTGGTCAAATCAATTAGCTTTTCAGTTCGACCAAACCAAGTGGACCGAGCCATGATCGGATCAAATCTATTCTGGTTCGAGCCACGATGTTCGATTCGATTTTGATGAATAGAGTTTTGAATATTAATCGAATAAATATATGTTATTTCCAGAAAATATAATATAATAGAGAAAACTATGATAATGATACGGAGCATCGCTTCTCAGCGGGACGCGAAATCCCGAACGCATTTTAATTCGAGCGGGCGATAACCCAAAACCCGTTCGATTTGGATACTTTCCCTATCCATTTGAGAGCTTCCGGTCCCCTCTTCTTCGATCCGTCGCCGATTTAGGGTACTGTTGAGGTATGAACGAACGGGACTTGAGGGAATCCTTCTGTTTCTAGGGTTTCGGTTCGATCCATTGGCGGCGGCGGTGGCGCTGGAAATATTCGGATTTTGCGACCATGAGTGCGGTGAATATAACGAATGTTACGGTGTTGGATAATCCCACGGCGTTCCTCAGCCCGTTCCAGTTCGAGATCTCGTACGAGTGCTTGATTCCACTTGAAGATGGTATATTTCTCGACCAGAACTTCCAACTTTAAGAAAAAGTCCCGCCTTTCGTGGGGTTTCGTTGTGCGTCTTTCCTTTGATGCTTCTGTTGGTGTTACACTGTTGTTTGTCATGGCTTGGTTTCATTTTCTATTCTTTTCTTCTTGTTATGGAATCAAAGTGAAAGGTGATTATAGTTTGTAGGAAGGGTTGTCCATGAAACAACATTATGGCGTGGTGGCTGAAATTTGAGCTTTAGATGATGCGGAACATGGAAATGGAGAAGAAGAGGGAGTAGAAGCTTGTTGAATTTATTGAGGGAATCGAGATACTTGTAGATGTCTTATTCCCGTCAATAACATTGTTCTTTTTGTAGGATTAGCACTAGTTTATCAATGTAACGTATGAAAGCAGGGCGAGGAGTGGTGACGGTGACATATTTTAGGAAGTTTTCTTGGGACTTATATGAGATGTTATAGTCAAATTTAACGAGCTTAAGTCTATCGATATACAAGATATTTAATGTTATGGCTGTGTGCCAACTCCTTAGATCATGACACAATACCTCTTGTGCAATACTAGCAGGTTATATGTGCCTGGTAAATGTTTTAGTTTAGCATAATATTGTGCTGCCGAGATGCATAGAACAAAGGCATGTATCATTTTTGACTTCTTTATATTCATAACTAAGCTCACAGGATGTTGTTATGATATGAGAATATGTCCTTTCAATCACATTTTCAAGATTATCAAAATCTAGAAATCCACTAGGTTTTTGTGCTTGTGGGATACTATACTTTGAATAACTTTAAGCTACAACCACTAAACAAAATAGTTTAAATTGTATCTTATCATTGTGTCTTTAAAGCATCCATTTAGAGTTTCTTATTTACTTTTGATCGATGCAGTCCAAGTTATCGACATAATGCAAATATATATCTTCTTAAATACATTTAGATTTCTCATGACACAAATTTCAAATATATTAAATAACAAGTAAGAGCAATGAAGGTTTGTTAGTCTCAGAATGCTTATACAGCAGTGCATACTTTTGTATACGTTGTTTAGAAGGTTATGGTGTATCCCACAGTTGGAGTCATGCAGTTATTATCAGCCCTTTACATTTTGCAACTAACATATGAGACTGCTGACACAAAACTGAAGCAGACTAGCAGACACTAGATTAGGATTTTGCTGAGATCATTGCAGGGGATTAAGAAATATCAAAGAAAGATGAAGTTTTACATGTTGAAAAGATTTAATGTGTGTTCATTAAGGTGTCAGTCAACATTATTTATAGATTGCAAGGAGTTAGGTAAGTTGGAGTCTTTATGAGTTTAGGGCTTAGGGACATTTTAGGGATTATTGGGTTAGGAATATTATGTAAGACTCATTTTGTTCTACTTTGAGATTCACCATGGAAAAATAAGGAGTTTGAACTTATTCCTCTTGTTATACTTAATATTGGTGGAACTTTTGGACCAAGACAATTCTTTAGCCTTTGGGTGAAATTATGCATGGTCGCGTAGGGAAGCCATTGGGCGCTCACCTACGCTTCCAAGCGAGGTGAGGTGACGCTTGAATGCCTCGAAACTAGTCTAGGTGGGCACCTTCAACTAGGTGCGGCCTTGGGCTTAGGCGTTGGGCGGGCTAGGCGCTTGCTTGTTTCAAATCAGGCTTGGGTCAAGCTTGAGTCGAGCTTAATTCTCATTGGTTCTAGTTCAATTGAACCTGATCATCCAATCCTAAAACCCCTGTGCACACACGCACGAGCCCTAATCGCATTGGTGTCTTCCTCTCCAATGATCAACTACTGTGGTGTTTTCTAATTCATCAGTGAATGACAATGTTGCGTCTTCCTCTCCAATGGTGAATGGCGCCAGTGGTGTCTTCCTCAGTATCTCTCTCTCGTCTTTCTCAGTATCTCTCTCTCCTCTTCCTCCTCCGTGGTCGCACCCCCTAAATCATGACAGCACCCTGTTCCCTCTACCATAGTCGCCAACATCTTCCCCCCTTCGTCATAGCCCCCTATGTCGGCGTTCGCCAGCGCCTTTCCCTCCCTCTTTCCCCTTCTATTACAGCCCCTCGCATTGGCGTCCGCCAGCCTTTGTCGCAGCCCCCTCACCCCCCGTGTTGGAGTTTGCTAGTGTCTTCCCCTCCCCCCATGCACCCTTTATTGTAGCTCCCCTCCTTCCCTGACAGCATCCTCCTCCTTGATAGCTCCTCTCTCTGCTCCCAGACCGTAGCCCCCTCTCCTTCCTCTTTCCTCCCTCTTCCCTCCCTCTTCCCCTCCCAACTGCAACGCTCTCCCAAACCCCCTCCCTCTTCCCTCTTCGAACGACTAGTGACTAGTATTCTCCCTATGGCGACGGTGTAACATGACTCCTTCCATTGCTATCAACCTTCTTTCCTTGCCTTCCCTAGTTCCAATCAACCTGCTCCTATTCTCACCCCCCACCTCTGCAAAATTATTTTTTTATTTATAATAGTTAATTCTTAAGAAAACAAGTTTATGAATAGTGTTGATTACTGTATTTCGACTACTAGAATTTTGAATTGTTAATTCTTGCTATAGTTTTGCATAATGTTAATTTTGATATTAATCTTTTATTATTATTATTAGATTCAGAAAATTTAGCATTTTAATAATTTGTAGATGGTTAAATGAATGTAATTTGATATTTAGTGGTGATAATTTGAATATGAAATTATATGAAACTCATATTTTGTCTATTTTTATTTTAATGGTTGACTTTTTTAATTATAAACTTTTTATCATTTTTATATTAGCGAGCGCATTGCTTGGTTGAGCACCTATTACCTCAAACATTTTTGAACCTTAGCGTCTTTCATAGCGCCTTTGACAACATTAGTCATGTGTAGATCTCTGCCCATATTGTGGGTAAGGTCTAAAAGTCCATATTTGTGCTAAATGCTTATGTTATAATTATTAGGCTTAAAGTTGGATTATTATAGCTAAAGAGTATGGGGCAGGAGCTATGTTGAAATTTTCTAATACTTTACACTTATCAGCAATAACTCAAGCAGTTAATATATGGGTGCTATTATGTGATGAACTCTTATTCAAACTGAGTCAGTAGGACATGTAATTTCACCTTTAGCAGACATGCACAGAAAAATAACAATGGCCATTCAAGAAATGAGAGTTTACTATATTTCTGAAGTAATGGAAGATCATCGCATGTACCTTCCTTTATCTTTAGCAGCCATCTGAATTATTACGTCTGAAGGTAATTTATTTACCATGTGGACTATCTTTTCGTAGTATCTTCAATCATCCAAAAGTGCAACACAAACAAGGTTTGTTTACACTGTCAATTCAGAACAACTTTACAACAAGGATGGATTTAAGTGAAAAATATGGAGTTCAGGAAATATCATTATCCTCCTCATTTCTCCACTGCTGATTGCTATAGAACATGGACATCCAAATGTCTTTTCATATATGAACACGGTTTAACATCATGATATGTGTCGGATAAAGCTTTCCTGGACTAGGTTCTTCCGTATTTTCATTTTTGTTGTTTGGAATGCTTGTGCTGCATTAATAGGCACCTTCTTAAGGAGGCAAGCACAAACTGGAAATTTTAATTTTATGGTAATATTGCTCATGGCCTTTTTTTGTTTCTTAGTATCGGCAATAACAATTATTTTTGTGCTCAACTCTTCAGATTTGGAATGGAAACTCATATATGTTGGTTCAGCAGAAGATGAAACTTATGACCAGCTCCTTGAGAGTGTGCTTGTTGGTCCTGTCAATGTTGGGAATTATCGCTTCGTTTTCCAGGCAATGTCAGAGAAATCTGAACCAAGATATAAAAATTGTTTATACACATGATCTCATAAAGTGACTTGCTCCTCCCTTTTTGAACTTTCAGGCAGATCCACCAGATCCAACCAAGATCCGTGAAGAAGACATCATAGGCGTCACAGTGCTACTGTTAACTTGCTCGTATCTGGGGCAGGAGTTCCTCAGAGTCGGCTACTATGTGAACAATGACTATGACGATGAGCAGCTCAGAGAAGAACCTCCTCCAAGGGTTTTGGTTGATAGAGTCCAGCGGAACATCTTGGCCGACAAGCCTCGTGTCACAAAATTCCCAATCAGCTTTCATCCTGACCCCAGCGAGAACGGAGGGCAGCAACAGCAGCCACCAGTCTCACCCGAAAGTCATACAGATGATGATCCACGGTCCATCCAAAACTCCAAGTGTTAGCTGGTGCTTGTGCGTTTTATCGATGTCATCTGTAGAACGGTAACTTCTCCAAGGTATTGCCAATTTGGCTAATATAATTTGCTCTTTGATCCGAATACTGTGCCTGACCTGGATGGCTGGTGGAACTGAGATTAAGTACTTAGCCGGAGCTGTGTTTTCATTTGATGGGAAGGAAACTGCTCGGTTTGTACTCTGATCCATACTGTGCAGGTTTATCGATGGAACTTTGTAGCAATACAGTAGTGAGCCTTTGCTCCATCTATTTTTGAGTGGGAAATGAAAACAAATTGTCATTTATATCTGCCCATGCCAAGCTTTTTGTTTCCTCGACTTCTTCTGTAGTACTGTTGTGGTCTGCAAAATACAATCACTTGTTCCATGATTCATCCAAGCACCATCCCACCTTAAAAGATGATTGGTACCTCAAGGCTCGACTGCCAGAAGGGAAGAATGTTGCCCAACATTGGATTCTGCCACCGTGCTGCAGCGTATCACGCGTGCTTGTGAGAGCGTGATGGTATCCGCCAGTGGTAACTGAGCGATGTCAGAAAGAAAGACTCGGGAGAAGGAATACACAGCAAAAACAAGATCATGAAAGCCAGTTTAACTTGTAAAGAAATTTTCAACCTTTTATCGAGGAAAGGGAAGCCAAACTCTGTACTGGTAAGGTGGTGACCGAGAAATCAAAGCTGCAAAAGGAATGGGGATTTCAGTTAGTTGAAAGCAGAAGCAAACGCTTGGCTGAACACATACGAACACGAGTACTTTTCAGGAACAAACATCTCCAAGATCTTCACCTCTCAAGAAAAGTATAGCATTTTGAATCCATCAAAGAGGAAACAAACAAAAGCATGTCCGATAAATAGCCAAATACTTGCAAAATAACAATACCTTTTTGCTACTTGAGTTGCATCATATAAGAGTCTCCAAAATAGTTCACTGCCATCCATGCATTTCAATACTTAATAACATATTTCCTGGTGTCATGTAACAACTCAAGCAGATAGTCTGAATTTTGACATAACACAGCCATAATACAAACATTAGAAATTCTATATAGACAGTGAGACTGCCTGTCTGTTATATACCATGCAATGGCCATTGCAGTTTTTATCACTGAAATTAGATATGGAATTAACCATTGAAAGCATTAAAGGAGCCTCAAATGGTACATCTGCTTTGTGGAGGCTTGGAAGGTAATCTACATGATTTAACTATTACAAAGGCAAAAGAAGAACAAAAAAAAAGTATTTCAAAATACAGACTACACTTGCCTGTGATTCAGCCAGTTCAAACAAAGGGTAAAATTGTGCAGAATGAATTCTGATGTTCTGCTTGACCAAAGTAACTTTTTTAAAGATTTGTCGAAGATATTTCTACTTTGGTCTGAGAATAGGCAACAGACGTACAATTTCACATTATGACTAGAGTTTTATGCCAATCGCGCCACATGTCAACATCACAAAATGCATCCCAAGAATTCGTCCAAACTTCATCCTTAGTTCGTGCTTTACCTTTCTCCATGGAGTCTTAATGTGCCATCAATGATGTTCCACTTCAGTTTAGTTCCTATACTTGAAAGCTCCTGCAAATTCTAGTGTTAAGATTATTTTGGTGCTTAATGTGCTGAAAGAGCTTCAGAGAATGCAAACATCTGCATCATTACCTACATAACAAACAAAGAACTGAGTATCAGTTTTAATGTCACCATGTGTAACTTTACGGAGAACACAACACAGGTACACTAATCACCCCCGAAAAATTTTAGTGGATGTGGTCTCTCATGGGCCTGATGTCTGAGATGGCACATATGGATCCCAACCATCAGGCCTTATGAGAGATGGCATCACCCCTAAAAATTTTGAAGGATCCACCAAGATAGCAGTGTTCCTTCTTCAATGAATACTAGAAAAGTTATTTTATTTCTCATCCAGAAATTTTTGAAGTAAAACTTTCTGTTTAGATTAAAAAAACCTTTCATAGATATTAAATTAATTGCAGGATTTGGTGAAACTTCTTGTAAATCATCATCACCTAGAAATCACATCATCGCTGCTTAAAAGGGACTTATTTCACGAGCCAACTTCAATTGCCACTCAGGAACCAGGCGTCGCGCTTTAGGTGCTGTAGTGTCTTTTGCAAGCGCAACTGCATCGCCAGCATGGATGACGGCAACTACATCTTCAAGAAGATCATCTCTACCACCTCTTAGAGGATCCTGTAAGTGAATGCCTTTGGTATTAGAAGTAAAGCAAATTTAAAACTAGAGTTGAAACATAGATAGTCATCACTTCCTGTTTTATATTTGTTCACAGAAAAGAAAAAATATGTTGAAACAGAATCCATGCAATTAATACAAGGCTCATAGGTTCTGCATAATGATTCCGGTATGTAATAAAAATTAAAAGACAATTAATTGCTTTACTTGATTAGGCAGAGTTCCTTTTCTTCTGATTCACAATTTGACCTATGAGTAGGGCAAGTCTTCAATTTCAAATCATTCCTAAGTCACTCTAGCATTCACTAATTTCCTGATCTCTATTATTTTTTTGTCATCTCAAGTCCTGCTTCTCCAGAAAGTCCTAGAATATTTGCAGTTCTCTTCCGGGTCCAGATTTCAGCTAGACAATTTAAGCCTCCTATCAAATGGCACGTATTATGCCAGAACTGAATACAAGAGATCTGGGCCTCTCGCTTGGTACATACTCAAAGGTTGGTTCACTGAAACATGGATAACAAGACCAAGAATTTGGCATATTAATTGCTAGTGAATGCAGGACAGTAAACAAATTGGAGGAAAAGAAAACAACAGGCTGCAATCTCAGATTCAATTTAATTTAATTTTTCTTTTGTCATCTCAAGTCATGCTTCTCCAAAAAGTCCTCGAATATTTGTAGTTCTCTTCAGGGTCCAGATTTCAGCTAGGCAATTTAAGCCTCCTATCAAATGACATGTATTATGCCAGAATTAAATACAAGAGGTATGGGCCTCTCACTTGGTACATACTCGAAGGTTGGTTCACTGAAACATTGGATGCCAAGACAAAGAATTTTAGCATATTAATTGCTAGTGAATACAGGACAGGAAACAAATTGGAGGAAAAGAAATCATCAGGTTGTAATCTCAGATTCAGTTTAATTTTCACAAATGCAAGCTGCAGTCAGAGTATACAAGAAAATAGACCGGCAGTAATGTAAAGGATTCGAGAGAAAATTTATAAAACATAACTCTATGGTCAAACCATTTGACAGCAAAATATCATGAAGAATATAAAGGTCAAGCAGCTGCAGCAATTAACGAAGAAATAAAAAAAAGAGGACAAAGAATAGACAAAACAGGAGATGGAAAGATGACTATTTCTATTTATTTATATTAAGTACTTGCACAAAGCTAATGCCTAAACCATAAATATAACATCAATATTACATCCCTATTTCTGTTCTCGCTGAACCCTGCAAACAGAATCTTTTCAATAATGATTCCTTCTGAATAACAACTAGTAGAACTCTCCATAAATGGTTCAACACGAGTAGTACAAGATAGGGAGACATCAACAAATTCAACGCAATACTTCCTACCATAATTTTAATGGAAGTCACCCACATGGGAGTTTAAATCTACTTGAGATGGGTAAAGCAACCAAGGATAAACAGAATAACTTCAAGAAGGTATAAGATAGAGTTTTGAAGAGTTTTTAGGACTAAATTTACTGTTATACTGCTGTTAAAGCACATTAACTCAGAATAAGGAACATTGTTTCACAAATTAGACCTGTATCGGTCACTGATTGGATACCGGTGGTGTACTGACACATGGTACACTAATACATAATGATACCGATGTCTCAAAGAAAAAGAAGAAGGAGAAGAGGAAGGGATACAGAAGGAAGATGGAGGCGGAAGGAAGAAGGCAGCAGACAAAGAGGAGGAAGAAGCACAAGGAGAAAGAGAAAGTTGGAAGAGGAGACAGTGGAGTAAGAGGAGGGAGGAAAAAGAGAGGGAAATTCCCATAGATTCTGCAATTAACAGAGGGAAAAAAAATAATGGAAGAGAAAAGACGAGAAGCATAAGATGACAATAGATTATAGCAGAAGTTGCACTCCTGAGGGCAGTAGGAATTGAAAATAAAAAAGTGAATTGCTCAATTACCACGAATTTACCTGCAAAAACAAATCAGTGTGTGTCTTGCCTTCATACAAGATTAATTTAACTTGAGCACCAACACTCCTGAGGGCAGTAGCAAAGTTTTCACTGCAAAATTAGGTAAGTTACTCATAAAAGCCCATGGAAAACCGTTAGTCCAAGTAACATGATTAAGTAAAAGTTGGATTACCAATTAATATCATTTCTAGAGGTAAATCCATATCCAAAGATAAATAAAATTAACTATAATAATTGTTATGGAGGCCATATGTATGCAGCATTAGTGAAACCTCACTTCTCATGTGGAGAATTATGATAATGAGCACCTGTCATGGAAAATTATGACGAGAAATTGGGTTTGTCTCGAAGGTCAAATTTTGAACAACACAATATGTATTAAAACAAAATGGATAGTGATTTGAAGGAATTCAAACAGCCTTGCTCTTAACAAATGAGGTGAAGTTTAAATGTTGTATATAGATCCATAAAGCCGACTTAAATTCTTTAGTTTAAGCTTGATGGTTCTAATGGTCATAATGATCACACAAATATAGACAAAATCCTGATGCCAACAAATTTACCACATTCACCTAGCATGTTGATTGGTAAAAAACAAAAAAATCAAACAGTCTCTGAAACAAAGCACTTGAAATGCAAACACAAAAAATGACTTGGTAGTACAAAATGTAGGAAGAAGAGCTATTGGGATGTGTTGAAGTGATATTCTTGTGCCTTAGTTGTGGATGCCATGATATTCATGTTTCCATACTGATAAGAATTTTCAGAAGGAATCTGACGCTTCAAATTCATTTTCAATTGAGGCAATCTTGTTCATTTGACAAGTGCTTATTCCTTCTCGTAACAGTTTCACCAAGACCAACCTGGCAGTAGAGGGTATTGAATAGTCTCCTGTTCCATGGAAAAGGATAATCTGAGGCAGGCAAATAATAGCTGGGTGAAAACTTTGGTCCTGTACAGTCAATTCTGGAGAAAAACGCTGTAAGGACTGCTCCCCCTCCATTATGCTGTGATAGAAGTTTTAAATTGTTGTGTGGGATAATTACATGTGAGTGACATTCAGCAAAAGATGGAGCACAAAAAATAACACTGACCAACGAAAGGAATGTAGAATAATTACCTGAGAAAGATGCTGC
Source organism: Musa acuminata AAA Group (assembly GCF_036884655.1). NCBI lineage: Eukaryota > Viridiplantae > Streptophyta > Magnoliopsida > Zingiberales > Musaceae > Musa > Musa acuminata. The sequence goes on from NC_088352.1 coordinate 39,011,560, forward strand.
GGTACAGGCCACGTCTATGGACATGATCGACCAAGTCAAACAAGTTATATCTGTCAATTGAAGTTTTGGAACAATTTTTTACAATTTTATTGAGTCATAAAATTGATAAAGCAATTTAGGATTTAAGCTAAAAAAATATAACAGCCAAGAGATCAAGTTGTCTTTGACTTTGCGAACCTTTCTCTTTTATCAACAGAATAGTCCTAGCTTAAATTCAAGGGAATAGTTATTTAACATCCAGCATATGGAAGAGGGAATAATCAGTTCTTCCAAACTATTGAGAATTGAACTCAGCATAACATCAATGCATGACAGAATTTTCTTACAGTCTATATGGTTCTATGCATCAGTGGGTATGCACCACTGTACTTTACTTATAATTTTGAATTATTTTAATTTCTAATTGGAAATAATATCTATTGTAGGTGCTCCTTATCTTGGCACCTCTTGGATTGAATTCCAAGGATTCTATGAATTAAAGACTCCTGGAAGTATTTCTTAAAAAAAAAAGAAATGTAGCTCTTGCCCCCACTCTCTTAAACTCTCTATAATGTGATAATTTTCCATTTTGTGAATTTTTTTCTTACTCTGGATTTAAGGTGTCCAATACTAGTCTTTATTTAAGCATTGTATATCACTGGGATGGATTTTTGAAGCAGCCAAACACACTTAATGAAAATAATTATCCTTAGAGAGTCCGGATATATCCTTCCTTTAACCTTTTTTTTTTCTTTTACAACTTTTAATGCATCTCTATAGTAGTTCCCCCACTTCAATATTATGCTTACATTTTTTACTTGTTACTGTAAAACTATTATCAGGTTATAGATCTAACTTCATATACTTCAGCTACCATGTTTAACTACTACAACAATAATAAGATGCAATGTCACAGCTATTTGGGATAAATCTATGTAAATCTTTTTCCTCTATTGAGCTCTAAAAAGCAATACCGTTGTCATTTTTTTAACTGCTAAAATTAATTTACTGCAAACATGTGCTTTGCAAAATTTTAAATGGTATATACAAAATATATTTCCAGGAAGAAAATAAAAAAGCATCAAAAGTACTAATCATTGAAGACATGCTATTTCTAAAAGCAATTCGGTGTAATTAAAACAATACAGGAAAGCTAATAAGCAACATGTGCATGTTATAATTGCATCTTTTATTGTTCTTTTAAGGTTGACAAAAATCATGCATGTTATAATTGACTAGAGAATGTGCAGAAATAAGCAACATGGTATATCTTCATAATGTGTCATCATGATCTGTAATGAAGAAATTGAACATCCTGCTGGATTATGAGGCTATGGGCTAAGACAAATTCATTTGCTAGTATATCTTGTGATCTTCAGACTTGAACCATGGAAATTATAATATCTTAGCCACCAATGTGCACGTGCTGCTACCAAGCATTCCATAGATGACACATCATATCATATAATTTAGTTGGGGAACTTGCCAAAATATAGAAGCCAGTTATTAGTAAGAAAAAACCATCAGAACCCTCAAAGAAGCACAATAAACATCATGTTCATAATATAAATGGAAAAACAAATTTTGCATGGTAACAAACTTAAGAAAATGTGAAGAACTTCATAGGAAACCAATTAAAACATCAAATACTTAAATACTTGCCCCCCAGACAAACCAAAATAAGTTTTTATTTGGGACATGCTCCAAGAAGTGTTTTCTCCTTGATGTTCTCTCAATGCCTGATCAACAAGTGCGCAAGCAGCAATATGTGCACCAGCTGATTGTCCCATTAAATGGATCCTATGATTTTAGTCATGAATAGGAAAAATAGATATTAGATGCAGCAAGATGGCCATATAATCCGGTGCACATGGAAAAATAGCCCTGAAGCAAGTTAAATCCCAATATACTATAGACAACTTTTAACACTTAAAACATAAGATCCGATTAAGAATACTAGAAAGGAGATTGATCAACTAAGTTCTTATTTGTCCTAAACATTAATATATAAATTTATTTTAAGTTGGATCAATCACCGAACTGAGCATGGAAAAGCTTAATTAACTTGATTTTTACATTGCTTTATGTAAAAAAACTTATTAATCAATCTCCTTATCTACAGCTACTTTCAATAAAAATTTAGAGTTATTAACTAGTTGGTTAAATTATAAGTTTGAACATCAAATAGGTTGGTCATATGATCATGTCAAATTTGCCTAGTAGAGCATGGTTCAGCGACTATTCCTTCCTTAGTGACACCCATTATAGGATAACTAAAATATAGCTTCTGCTAGCTTATTCATTCACTGAACAGAATTAGGGATATGATAGGCTTGCCTCCCTCTCATAGGAACTGTCTATGGTATAAGTTTTATCAAGATCAATATGTGCATTTTGTACCAATAAAAGAAGCTAATGTGGCTGATAATAGACAATTCATAAACTATGTACCATGTAAAATGAGGGTGAGCAGGTTGCTTCCTTAAGACTTCAATGAGGTTAACATAAGTCCCAGATACAGCTTCTTTATTCATAGGGTAAGGTTGTGTCCTTTGACCTTTCTAGATCCTATACCGGTGAAAGTCTCATGCATTAGACTTATCCTTTTATGTAGTATGCAGTATGCACTATGTAAGACATGTAGCCTTCAAGTTGATTTTGAGCTTTCGAAGCATTAAACGACAATGTTGTCAAAGGCACTAGGTGCTGAAAGGTGTCAAGGCTCTAAAACATTTGAAGTGCTAAGTGCACACCTAAGCGATCACCAATATAAACAGTGATTTAAAAAGCATTTGGCACCAAAAGACATCAAGGTCCAAAAACACCCGAGGCGTTAGGCGCTCGCCTGAGCGAAGCGAGACGCTAAAATATAAAAATATATAATATAATTAATTAATATAATTATTTAAATAAAAATATAATATTAAATTAAAAAATCTTACAAAATCATAATATCACATTAAAAAAATCACAAAAATTCAAAACAATAACAATAATTTCAAATAAATAAAAATTAGCAATATTAAAATCAAAATAATATATTATTAATCTAATAAATAAAAAAATATTGTTACTAGTTTACTGTTAACAGTATACTATCGAGTCGATGTGAGAAGAGGTAACAGCGAGCAATGCCAGTGGGAGCGGGAGAGGCGAGCGGTGACAATGGCAACGGTAGCAGTGAGAAGCGATAGTAAGAGCGGGAGCGGCGAGCAACGATAGTGGCAGCGGCAATGGCAGTAGCAGCAACGAGCAGCGAAAGTGGGAGTGACAAACGATGATAGTGGCAACGGTAGCAGTGAGCAGCGGTAGCGGCAGCGACAGCGGGAACGGGAGTGGCAGCGGTAGTGGTAGCAGCAGTGACAGCGGGAACGGGAGTGGCGAGCAGCGATAGTAGCGAGCACTGGGAGCGACGACAATGGCAGCGGTAGCAGTGGCAACAAGAGTGGCGACAGTGGCAGCGGTAGCAACGAGCAATGGCAGTGGGAGCGACAGCGACGATTGAACCAACTAAAGCACCGAAGACCGAACCAGACCTAAAACGCTGGTTTGGTCACCTAGTTTAACCCGAGCGCTCGCTCGAAGCGCCCGACGCTTGGGCTCAGACGAGCGCCCAAGCGATGCCTCTTTGAAGCGCGCCGCCTGGAAATGAAGCGAGGCGCTCGGGCCTCGCCCAAGCACCTATTGAAATCACTGAATATAAACATTATAAAAAATATAATTAAGGAGAAAGGCAATAATCAAGATAAAAATTAGATAAAATATTAATTTCATATCATTTCATAATCAAAGTATCACTAATAAAACATTGAACAACATTCATTTAAACATCTATACAGCATTAAATTATTCAATTATCCAAATATAGTAAAAAAAAAGAAAATTAACATCAAAAGTCCAATAAACCTAGCTTGACAAATTCAATACATAACACATTTCATAAACTAGTATTAACAATAATTAACTATTATTAATTAGTAACAATCATTTGGTGGGAGAGGTGAGCTGGCTTACAATAGGAGAAGAAGAAAAAGAAGAAGCAAAGAGAGAGAGAGAGAGAAGGAGGTCAAGGGAAGAGAGAGCAAGAAGGGGGTTGTGCCACTGACCGTCGAAGCTATTGAGTGCCATCGGGAGAGGGAGGAGGAGATGAGTGAGAGAGATCCATGATAGGGATGCATCGTCGTAGGAGGTGGAGGAGAGAACACAACAAGGGGCATGAGAATTGGCACCACTGGAGGGCGAGAGGGATGGAGAAATGCAGCGTGAAGGAGAGAGAGAGGAAAAATAATAAGGTACCTCCATCTTCAAGAAGGGAGGTCCGCTGGAGAGCCACTCGCCTTATGCACGATGGTCATCGACTTGCACATGCATTGGAAGCTGAGATCCGACTGCCTTACGTGTGCATGAAGATGTGGATTAGGTTAAAGGGCGGGAGGGGGGCAGGTGGAGTGTGTAATGGCTTATCTGGTTTGGTTGAACCAAATCAATCAATTTGGGCCAGGCAAGTGCCTTGGCCCAAGTGCATACCTAAGTGACGGTCAATTAAAGGCACTCGCCTGAACCCGAATTGAGGCATTTGGGCCTCGCCTGACCTCACACGAGGGCCTAGCTGAGTGCCCGAACGATATCATTGAATGATAATATCATACCAGTCCATCGAATCATGTAAGACTAGTCAAACTTATGTTAACAAGAGATAGCTATAGATCTAAATTAAAAATTAGTAGATATATTTTCCTTCACTTTTAGCTATTCAAAATTCAGGAGCATTTTTAGTTCAACAATTCTTTATAGATAAGTTGCACTAGTTAGCACTACATAACAAATCACTGGAGGGCAAAACTAAATGAATCTTCAATCATCAATTTCTCACCATATTCAATCTAAAATTTTGTACATGTTAATTTATGGTCCAGATCTGGATATAGTAGATAACTAATATTATTACCTCTTTTCACTCTTCTTTCTTATTTGATGGGGCTAATATCCTTGTTTGATACCCTCAAGTAGAGGTTTGATATAGTGGCACACAAGAAACTAAGTTGACATAGAATTTCCTATCAATCTTAAAAAATAAACTTCATGCCAAACTCCATCAAGCAGTTAATGTAAATATCTTTGATGGTTTGCAGTTAGCAACCCTTACAAGCATAATAAGTATCATGACATAAAACCCATACCGGTTAGGATCACCTCCATAGTCAACAATATTGTTGCATATAAATGAGATCCCTTGGGAGGCATCTTTTATCATATCACTTATTGTCCCTTGAGGAAAGTTTCTACAAAATGAAAACCTCAAGCTTGAATGAAACATAATATGGTGCCATCAGGATCAAGCTGCACATATCATCTCAAATGTAGAACTACAGTTTATCTTTGAAGAGCCTCAACGTTACCTGTAGTCTATGCATGCAACTATAACATCCCTTTCTGCTAAACGTCTCCCTAGCAGAGCACCCCATGCTTTATAGCTGAAGAAAGAAAAGATGATACCTATTAAATAGTTAACAATGTATCAGAAATTATGTTATAAAATTTCCCGTGCTATGTCATTCTCAACCATGTGTAACTCCACTCACCCAATGATCCAGGCCCCACCAGTTACAAATGCCACAACTGGCTTAGGTGTGCTGCCATTAATAGGCAAATACAGATCCAAGCTGCAGAACGAAAGCCCTTTAGTTCAGAAGAAATGAGAAGAAGAAATACATGTTAGAGAGGAACACAGTTTGCAATTGTCTACCGATTTCTTGGTTGTTCTCCATAAATTACACTTCTGCGCACCTGATTCGAGAAAAAATAGTAATATCCGACTGTAGGGAAAGAAGAGGCATTATTAATTGTATAGACCAACATATGAACACTATCAAGTAAATTAGTAACAAACTTGTAACTTGTGCATGAAAAGAAATGTAAAAGATGGTCATACAAATATCTCATGCATCAAGTGAATTTCAGAGCAAGGTTTAGTAACAAGAGCACCTTGTATAAAACCTGGCATAAGTAAGAGAGCATAAAAACCGAGGGCAAGAAACTTTGTAATCCACCGAGAACCAACCCTGAACAAATTTGAATAGATACTGACTATAAAATTCCAGCTGGAATTCAATTAAAAAATTTGATGGAAGAAGAGAAGTAGAGCAGATATTTTGTATAAAAAGAAATAGTAGACAAATAATTTGAAATTTTAAGCAACTGTAAAAGAATGAACCCTTGGATGTTTGCAACCAACCAAATATAGGCTTCAGGTTTTGCAAAACAACACATTACCATGGAGAATCACCAAATGTTTAAATTTTAAAATGTTAAGCTTAATCAAGAAACTTACTGACTATATCTATATAAGATTTTTAGGGTGCTAATAAAATGCAGATTAATTAGCGAAGCTGTTCTTTCATCTGCCTCCAATATGAATAGAAGCTGTTGTAATAAGGTTTCGTCATTTACTAGAAAACTCAGCCTTTTTTTGGCGATGAGACTCTGCTAATGCTAGTAGCATAAATCATAATAACAGATGAAACCTATATATTGCAGTTCATGGTTACACTAGTAGGTTGTTTGGGCACTCCAAATAATATGCCATCAAATTAGAGTGAATATATACAACATTATGTTGCACCATTCCATTATAAATCTGTTTAATCCATTGATTTCAAGAAGGAAATTCTAACCCTAGAATCTGGCATTTCCCATCAGGTAATCATGAAAGGGTGAGGCAAATTAGCGTACAAAAAATAAGAACAGGATCCATCTAAGTTAATAATGTCTTACCAGTCGACCTCCAAGCACTACATGGTTTAAGAAAGCAGAAAATTACTGAGATCCATACATCACGTCCTTATAAATCGGTTAGTTTATACTTTACAGAACAAACATCTAGGGTCTCGGGCCTATTAAATTTACGGGTCAATTTTCTTGGATAGGACTAAAGGCACAATATGGGATGAGCCGACGAATAAAAAATTCAAACAAAAAAACTCACTAATGAAATCCCAAAATTTGTACCCGAGGTATCGGAGGAGGATGAGGGTGAGCCGAGTAATGAGGTAGGTTTCCGCAGCGGCGTGGCCCATTTCTTGCCGGAAGGACGGGCGGCGAGATGGAGAGCCCAGCGGGGTTTCACCGGCCGTCCTCCTCCTCCGGCTGCCGGAGGAGCTGCGGCGGAGGAATGGCCTTTCCAGATCCATCTCCTCCGCAGCTCCGGCACCGTCTCCATTCGTGGCGGGACGATCGATCTCCATCGCCGACGGCCGAATGAGAGAGAGAGTCGGTTTGAAGAAGTTGAGAAGGCCAAAGAAAGCCGGGCCTTTCCTTTTCTTCGACGCATGACATTTATTGCCCGTATGCAATGATACGTATTACCAATATAGGCAACGTAGCATGGTACGAATGTCCGAATATATACAATTTTGATCCAACAATAATATTTATCAGATTCACTGGTCAAGAATTTGAGAATTTTATGTGATAAATATTAAAAAAAATTATCTATTGAGATTCTTATAATTAAGTCTTACCGACCAAACAGACAGACGGGTAAGATAGTTGTCTTGGGTGGAAACGCAAAAGCTGACACTCCCCTCACACGTGTCGACGATAGACGATGGATGGACGATTGAAAGCTGATATGTAGAATTAATCAAATATTTTTTTTATAAGGAAAAAAATACTTAAATAAGGATAACATATTTAAGGCTTAATTGAGTACATCAGACACGATCTTTAAGTCATATTATTAGCAAACACCAAGAAAATAGATATTGGAATTCATCGAGTAGGCAGGCTGTAATTTCTTGCCTAAATACAAAAACAAATTTGTGCTTGGAACACCTTTCACTCTGTTGAATTCAGAAATCATACAACCAGTTTGCCGGAGGTCAGCTGCGGCATGAAAGCTCAGGCGATGCTTATAACGCTGTCCGTCCTGCCAGCAAGAATCATGGAGATCTGCAGACCACGACTAAATGCCTGGTTGAACAGCAAGCGAGTCTGGAATTCGGAAACGAAGGGGAACCACGACAGGACAACGATCGGCACAAAGATTAAGAGTCCCATTACGTACTCGTATGCTCTCCCCAGCTCCTTGATGGAATCCCAGAATCCCGTCTTCTTAAAAAGAGGTCTGCATGCTTGCCCAATCTTGGCAAGTGACGAGGACAACAATGGCTGAGCATTAGGCATGAACATACTCATATCTGATGGGTGAAAAATGGAACAGGAACGCATGCACTCACCAAAAGGAGAAACCAGCCGGTTGGCATGAAGCCCAGCAATGCAGCAAAGACATCTGATATCGTCAGCCCACAGACGATGAATAACACGGTCATGACCGATACAAACCCGAGGAAGAGAAGACCTTTGAGGATGCGGAACATAAGTTGGAAATCAGTACCAAACCGTCGCCTCCCCATGGAAACCATCTGAACAGACAAAAGGCATGCCAGAATTAAGACAGCAAACTATGAAAAAATTACGGGCTTTCTGCATGCAGTGAAAAATAACTAGCTAACTAGGAGTGAATGTTATCATGCTCAGATCTTTTTCTTTGCTCGACATGCTATGAGTGAATGTTATCATGTTCAGATCTTTTTCTTTGCTCGACACAACAGATCATGAAATTAGTCATGCGATCATCAATCCTCATGTGTTTAGTGGATACCTTCAGAGCTGCTAGCACAGTCAACATCACCAGCCATGACAGTCCATAAACCTAGGAGAGAATGTTGGAGGATTAGAATGGTTGTAAAAGTAGTTCTCAGAACAGAACTAGTGAAGTTTATAACATGAAACGAATGATACCAGCACGCTTTTGCTGTGATGAGCTATATTAAGGTGGTAAACAATTCCATACTGGAAGAGCAAGAAGCGTAGAGCCAGGATGATCTCGAGAACGCGGCCACGTATACTGGTGTGCTTCAAATGCTCATGTTCACTCTCCCACCATGATTCCCAACTACTATCTATTGGAATACCAATCCCTCCACGGTTTCCCATCCATTTTTTCCAGTCTGTCCAATCGTCAACTGTCTTCTGCCAATCAAATCCAGAAGGATTGAATACAAAAGGTGCAAATAACCATGAAGCCACCAAAAACCACATAGAAAACGTGACGAACAGGTATAAAGTTGAGCTTCGATATGAATATCCATATACTTCATAGACAACCAACAGTATCAACAGTTCCAATCCTTTAACAAAATGGCTGCGGGAGTACATCCGGTAGTTATCAGCAAACTTTGCATGAAATACCACAAAACCACGACCTGTAGCTCTATATTTTGCACCTCCATGCAGTATTGTCCTCCCATAATAATGGGCTTTAGTTCCAAGCTGGAAGGTAAAGAAAACGGGGGCCAGTTGCAGCTGCATTAATATAAATTCACCAATAGCTGTCCGAAATCCCTTCTCTAAACCAACTTCCATTACCATCGGCAGTACCAGTAACAAGCCCAGTTGAAAGACCGATTGTGAAGCAAGAGCATTTTCAAGAGGCTTGCTATTTTGCTGAATGCGTGGATCCTCCAAAATTGACCTTTCTAAACCACTCATAACTAAATATAGCCGCCCATATAGGAACACATAGACAGTAAGTACAGTTACCTGAAATATAAGTGAAGGTATCATGTCATAATATCTCACAACAAACAGGAAGACAATTTTAGCAACCAAACTGAAGAACATAGGAAAGGTGAGTTCACTGTGGTTTAACATATTCCCTTGAATATTCATTTAGTATTTGAACCGAGACATACATAAAAAGGACTCTACCTGTCATCATGTTCCCTACATGTTTGTGCTCCAGATAACGTAACCTACTAAAAGTATAGAAAAGAACCTACTTCAAATTTCAAAAATCAACACTCACACTAAGATTTTGATTCCAATAATATAGTAGCAGGGGTAAGTATTATATTAGCCATAGATTTGATAGGAACATAGCATCAAACGAACAAGCACATGATGATGCTTCGGATCATGCTCGAAAGATAGATGAGAACCGTCATCATTGGCAGTGCATTTATTGTGACTACATCGGCAAAGGTGGAGGAATCATCCAGGTAAAGATACATTTGGTCAGCGAGTATCCCAATGATGCAAAATGCAAGAAGGTTCCGATGGCGGTCCGTAAATTATTTTAAGAAAAATTACAACAGGCAAGGAAAGATACAATTAAAAACAAGACAAAAGCTGAGAACACATACTATAGGGCTACATAGGAACCGGTTTCTTAATTAAACTTTAACTAATAAATCATTCCACGAGACAGGTCTTTGATTATGCTACACAATCATTAGTGTTAAAAGCCATCTCTTACTTGTAAATTACTACCCACAGAAAATTCATATATCTTGGGCAGGCATGGATATGTGCCTAGGTACCACCTTTAGTAATTATTGACGTATAATTGTTTTCCAAAAACATCGAAAAAAAGCCTCTTTCAACCTTCAATAGCAGTCTATCATAATATGAAGGAAGAAATATCTAAGGAATGAGTTGAGACCAAGCAATAAATATTACAAATACATAAATCATAGAGTAGATTGAAGTTAGAGTATTAGACCTTAGAAGTATGTTTTTGGTCCGAGTCAAATAATGTTTCGTAATTCGAAAGTATCTTCATTTTCTTGTACTTATTCTTATTAACTACTCCAACGAGTATCTTGAGTTGTACCTCATTATGAGTCCAGTTTAAAATATATTTGGTTCAAGACACCTATTTGGTAACTAGGAACAATATTCGGATCATTTTCGTGTCTGTTTAAATAGGATGTCGAGGGATACAATTTTTAATATTTTTAGAGAGCTTTCTGATGAAGCTTATATAAAATTTCATAGAGATTGAAGGTGATTAGAAGAATGAATTTTCTTCTCAAGAGATGTAAAGCCACAACTTAAAAGGGACTAGAACTTGAGGTATAATGTCCATGAACCAATGTGATTCCAAATATTTTCTTCTCATGTCCCTATATCTGCTCTTCTCTTTCCTTCTTCCTTATCTCTCTAGTTTCTTACTTCTACATTCTAAAAAATCCAATCCAAAATCCAGTTTGTCATACTGATCGATCGACCCTCTGATGCGCTTCAGATATCTACAGGACACATATTAATGACAATCATGACCAGGTTTTTCAAGAGCACATCAAGCCATAACCAAGGTTTCTGGGCGGCGAGCAGCGGCAACATAACATTGTACAAGGCAAGATTTTGATATGAAGCCATTATTTATTTCTTTGCTAGTGCCAATTGGTACTGACACTTACCGGCTTAAACTACTGCTCTAAGCTGGTTCCTTTATGAATATTGGTTTTGGAAGTATAAACTATATCTACCCTTGTGTTCGCAATTCATCTGACATAACTAGTGCAATGTTCGTCACCCATTACCGAGCAAGATAAAGAAGAAGAGTAAAAGGAAACCAGAAATAGAGAGTAACCTTGACCTCTAAACGAAAAATCACAGGAAAGGATGACGTCATGGGATTCGAGCACCTGTGGAACCTTTGTTGGGAGAAAATACTTTCTGTATTTGTCCTTGCATTACCTATGACTTTGCTTGCATGGTGATTAAAGCACTAGAACCACAATGAAAACTTTTGCTATTTTCTAAGCTATAAATAGAAAAGTTTTAAGCCTTTTTATATGACATATATAAGATTTAATAATAATAATGATAATGATAATTTTTGTAATATATTTACTTTTCTGATATATATATATATAAAACATAGCATAATGAATTATTCTCCATTATTTTCTCATTGGTATCTCTTATACAAATTTTATCTTTTATTTTTTAGTTGCATATGCTTTTTGTAAACGCTAGATACCTTATGAAATGTAAAGGGAGCAGAATCTTTAATATATATATTTTTATTGTTTCAAAATTTATGTCTTTTTCTAATATTTTACTACATATACTAGTTTTTCAGTTGATCTTGATCCAGCAATCAAATCTAACTGATCTTGCCAGTCCAAGTATATTGCCTCTAGCTGATCTGGATCCAGATTACAATCTTCTAGACCTTGTTCTTAGGCACATCCATTTTCCAGCTATAATGAAGTCCAATTACCTTAAATAGCTCTCTTAAAATAAGACCTTAAATCTTAAAGATCTTAAGTTGTTTCTAAGTCTCCAAAAGAGTAACATAACAAAACAATTCCAGATATTCCACGAAACCCTTGTTACAAAGACATACTTCTAGATATCCTACAAATATCATAAAAAAGGATGAGCAATTTTAAAAACAGAATATAAAATCCTTTAAACCATGGAAGCCTGTTTACATCCAAAAAGGAGACATCAATATCTTCAGTATGGTATGAGTTTGATAACTAGGAGTCAAGTTTTGGAAGTTTAATTTGTGTTAGAAAGTCAAAATGGTCATCCAATATTCTACTCTTTCTAAACCTCAAATTCCTATCAAGACATCCTTAATATCCCAAATCCTAGTTGCCACAAATTACCTAAAAGTTAGTCCATATAAGTTCTTCGTTGAAACCGAGGCAAATTAGCTTGTTAAGGACTGCAACATTTACATCTTTGTTTCTAAAAACTGCTAATAAACTAATTGGACTATTGTTCAGGATTGTCTGAGAACTGAAAATGTTCATGGAACCAGTGAGATTGCAGGAACCAGCAGTCTGCCAACACTAATTCCAATAAGTTCTTTTACCTTTTCCCCCTTGTTTATTGTTCCTATCTCCAACCCGAAATAGTTGGAACATGATGACTTTTTGTTACTGTCATAATCTGCCAATTTACTCCCTTGGCAAAGATTTACCGTGATTTTTGCATATTAATTTTTGCTGTATCTTTGCCTAAATCAAAATATCAATATAACAAACCCATAAAATTGAGACATTACAACTTGTCGCAAATGCTTTAAAATTTTTGGTGTGAAATCTAGCCTATTCTTCCTTGACCAAAGTAGTTTGTGATATTACTAATTATTGATTGCAGCATAAGGAATTCTAAACAAACGAGAAAATTGATCTTTGTGGACAAAATTAATTTTAGATTGTTCCACGATATTTCTTTTTTCCCATGCTTGTATATTAATATATTTTTCTAAATAACTAAGAATTTTGCAAAACGCTATGCCATATATTGCAATGTGTATCTACCCCATACCCATCTCATAAATCATAATGACATCATATCTGACAAGATTTATTTCAGGTTGGACATTTAAGTCATGTAGAAACGCTCCAGCCAACACGAAGGTCTTCCTGAGTTAGACCAACTCAATTTACAAGGAAAAGGAAAAGAAAGAAAACTCAGACATCATAAATACTCAAATGATTTATTTTCAGCATTATAAGCTAGTAGATTAACAATAATGTTTTCAATTAACATGTAATCAATCAGCTTTACTCAAAACAACAATTATTACAATAAAAACAACAACAATAAAGAAAAAAGCTATTTTCCCATCATCATAGAGGATTATAACTGAAATGAACATGTAAAATGCGTACCATGCTGCTAAAATAGAATCCCACTGTGGTGAAGTAAAAGGACAGCATTCTATAGAAGTCAAACCTTCGTCCCAAACGATAAACATCACGACTCAATGTTTGTTCCCCATTTCCATTTGACACCTTTGCCTCAAAAAGGGAAATTTGATTCATTCCCACATCACGTCCCTTGCCGACTTGTATATATTCACGATGTGTAACATTTCCCCCACGTAAAGTTGAGTTAAATCCTAAAAGTAGTCAAACATGATAAGCAATAAAAGGTATATGTAAGTCAAATAGTCAATTGATCAATGTTATTTCTAATCTCACCTGCAAAAATATCCTCACTCAGATTTATGGTTTTCGATGCTTTACTTATGCCGCCTCTAGTAAGGTGAAATATTCTATCAAAAATATCAGGATGTCCATAATGAAAGCGAACCCTAAGAAGTGAAGCCATCGTATTAGCACAATAACTAGGAACAGCTTCAGAGAATAAGAATATAGCCATTTATTTAAATATGAGTACACAGAGTTAAATTGATAATAAAATCCTCTAGTGAAGATAATTTACAAACTGCAGATATTTATCAAGAATTACACACCCAGTTAGCTTACAGAGGGCATTTCCCATTAAATTTGTCCAAGTACCACACTAAAGGCAGTGATAATGACGCACATTATTTTTTAAACGGTCCCTAATTCCAAGAAGAAACTTATAAATGAAGAGGCAATCCAACATTTACAGTGGATATGCTGCTACCATTACTAGTTGATATCGCCATGTACAGACTCACAATGCCATATTTGGCCTTCTGCTCAGAATCACCAGCTCTTGGGGGGCTTGAGTACATTGCAATCAAGATATAAAACTAAGTGTTTTGATTATCAAAGTACTTGCCTGACTCAGGCTTTCTCCTAACAAAATACAATCCCTAAGAATCCATTAAGGAAAATATAACTAAAGTCTAGCATGTAAGGAAATGATCTTTGAAGATCCAATCAAGCAAGAAAAAGTTATACTTTTCAGTGCATTTTTTCTGTAACTTTTATAGTCCCAAATAGGGATTATTGATATCGTGTATATGGATGATATGAAAGAAGTTAACAATTCCCTTTACAATTTAGCATTTTCTTACAACAAATTTAAATTTTGAAACATTTACAAACTGACTTAAAAAATAGCATTTTAAGTTGATACGTTTAAGGCATGAACTACAGAAAAATCCATTTACACAAGAAAACCATTTACTACCATTCTAAATTGTGTTTGTACAATTTGTTTCTTATTTGACCATGATCTAGAAGAGTTGAATGTTGGAACTTGTAGGCATAGATCTGTGTGATAGCTTCCTGTGATGGTCACTAACGATCCAAGGAGGTTCAAGAACAATAGCCAGCAATAATAAGTACAGGATGCATATGTGAAATTGAAACATATACTGGGATCACCGAATGTGTTATAGTGAAAAACCAGATGTTTAAATGAAATAGGCAAATTATAGCTTGCTATTGTTTTTGTTCATGTTGAATAATATATTTTACAAGTACAAAAATAATTGGTTAAGTACATTCTTTTATGAATTGATGTATAATCACAAGGCAACAGAATATATGTTTGAACTAAACTATAGGCAGGTAACATACTTGAGAGGGTTTGCCAGAATTCTTTGCCCAATAGTCACAAAGCTGGTCTCCTGGTTGGACATGAACCAGGCAAGAGAAGAAACACTGGAGATGAAGATATGAAAGGAGAACATAAGTAGGTAGAAGTAGTCTCTGATCTTGGTATACTCATAAAAAACGAAGTACATTCTTGAGATAACTAAAGAATGCCATATTCACACTGAAACAAAAGTTCAACCAACAAGGAACCTTCCAGTGAAGATATGCTCACGGAGACCCAATATTGTGGGCCGATGCTTACGTCCGAACTCTTCCAAAGTATTTCTGATCTTGAATGCTTCTTCCAGGTAATTATCCTACAACAAAGAAAGAATTGAATAGCCCAATATTTTCTAATTATTGAATAAAGGAAATAAATAATACCTGATTCATATCAATGGTCTGAAGTGCTTCCCCTCTGGTGAAAATTATTGCATGATTCTGGTTTTCTGGTTTCCCTTCACCAATATCTGTTGGTTTCCCAGGTAGTTTGATGCGATAAATTTCCTGAGAAATCAAGATATATTGCATTAACCATCATTACATAAGCAAATACGGGCTATTAAACAATTACATCATGTACAAGTTATAAGTACATATACCATAATGTCATACTATATCAGCAGTAAAAACAATTAATATACTCATCGGGCAATCACATATCAAATTTACTAATTCCTCATCAACTGTGTGAAAAATGATTAAGAGAATTATAATTATATTATGAGATAATAAACAATCTGTTGGTAGATGGCATTTCAATATAAGCGAATAACACGTGCACCATGAAACCAAGCATCCACATTGTTGATACATAAAACAAATAGGCCAAGAAATTTTCATGATCAGTGAAACTAGTAACCCTCAGTGAAGCATATTGATTGTGAGGAATTGCCTCTTTGTCTACCAAGCAACCCAGTGGCAATTGATCTTTTGCCTATAGTACATACCAATCTGCTCGTAGGTCAATTAACATGTCCAGGTTCACATCAAGGAAATTGACAAACCATTGGACATAGGCATTAATAACTAATGGAACAAACTAAAACATCCCAATACCTTTTATACTAGAGCCTTGCCAAATCACTAGAATAAACTAATAAGTCATTACACCATGCTCATCACTTTATTCTATTATTTACTTCACTATTAATTTATATTCTAGTATTCTACTAAGTTTCCCTTCTCGTATCAAATATTTCTGATGAACAATGGTAGTCTCAAAATTCAACCAATCTAGATCTAGATTGGACCTAGCTGACACAGAGAGGCTTAGAAATCATCAGACATAATCCTAGATTTCCAGTCAGTTAGGATCAGTCCACAGTAGAAACATGTGGCATTGATCAACTGTCCAATTTAAGCTAATAAAAAATGTACTTTGCTGTTCTCCAAAGATGAGAAGTACAAAGAAGAGGCAAGCAGAAGAGAAGACCTACAGAGTACCACTAAAGGGATGCTTTCCTCGTGGAATCTGTCAACTTATGCTCTTTTAAGGTAAAATAAATTAGAACCGGTAGATAACTCGACTGAACTAAATGCCAGCATTTATGATTTGCAAGTAAGAGATTTTCAGTTCAATTCCATAATATCAACAAATCCTTTAAATCCCAACTATTAGGGGTCAGCGGGTTCAATTTTCCAGGTCTGAATATAACAAAATCCATTATCATGCTTCAATGAATTCTTTTAAACAATTAATCTATCACATTCCTTTAAAAATATTTTAATTAATATGTTCCAACAATTTAATTATGAATGTTTATTCTTTTCTCATTTTTAAAATTTTTTGACATGTATAGTTTTACATTAATGTTTATAAATCTTTTAATTTTGTTGCTCTGTAGCCTAAATAGAAATGGGTGCAGCACATTTGAGATTTATCCAATAAAAAATATAAATTTAATAAGCAGTAAATAATTAATAATAAAAAGGTTATAATAATCTAAGGAATGCTGTTTCATGATATAAGGGTGCAGTTACCTCTCGAGCATGACAAGGAACTTTGTGATGTCAATTAGCACAACTTTGTGCCAGCTAACATAGTTTAAAAAGTTTAGGAATATGTCCATACTAGTCGCCTGGGTTCCCATAGTATGGCTGTAGTTCTCTATCATAATATGTTCCAGCCCATTCTCACATGTAGCAATCAGTATGGTGACTTTTGCAATAAACATAGAACAGCATATGTATAGATAAATATAGCAAATGGATGAAACAAAATAAAACACAAATAAAAAGATATAGATATATAAACAAATACAATAAATTGTATATGATGGAATTTATAGAATAAGAAACAGTTATACACGACTATATCAAACCAAAATTATGATGAGTAATCATATCACAAGAAGATATTAAAATTGTAATCACCAATGATTTTTCTCCCTTAATATAAATCAAATTACAATAAATAATGTATTGCTTTATTTAAATTATTAACTTCCTTGTTTGTGTGTATGGTTAAGGAAATTATTAAAATTGATTTCCTTAATCATATGGACAAGTTAGAAATTTTGTTAATCGATTAAATTATTAATTAATTTATTTCATAATAACTGATATGATTTTTAGAAAGTAAATATTTCAATTTCCATTTTCGTGTGTGAATCATAAGAAATAAATATTATAATTATATCTTTGTATGTGAAAGCAAAATAAAAATTAAATTATTGTTTACCTTTCGAAAAAAACTGAACTTTTATATAAAGAGGGCTCCATCCTCACCGAGTCTGACAGTGGAAGGATTAAGAAAATGATTCCTCGAGGAAACGATCACAAAGAGAGGTAGGATCATTTATTCTTTTCTTAGCAATTTTTATTCATATTTTGAAATTTTTAATATTAGAATTGTTATAATTTATATAATGTATAATAATATTTTAATTTCAAAATTTTATGATTAATAAACAAAGATCATTCAATTGTGATGTTAGAATGATTAGTTGATTTAATAATAGTTCTAATTTATTTAATTAGACATTTATGTTTTAAGGAATTATGTGTGGATTTTTATGATTCAATTAGTTTTAAATCTGGAATCATGAATCTAAATTAGTTAATTCATGAAAAAGAATATATTTGAGGTTAATTATTATTTTATAATATTTTAAAGTACTTCTTAAAATAATAAAATATAATTTAATATGAGAAGTCAAATTGGGATCTAACCTGAGTTACGTTGATTAGCTAGCTCAGCTCATGTGGCCAAGCATGATCCAGCACATATGGTTAGGCATAATCCAACTCATATAGCCAAGCATGACCCTTACCCATGTGGTTAGGTACAACCTAACACATGTGGTAAGGTATAACCCAACCCACGTGGTCAGATATAGCTCAGCCCTATGACCAAGCATGACCAAACCCATGTGGTCAAGTACAACCCAGCACATGTGGCTAGGCATAACTCAGCCTATGTTGCCAGGTACGACTTAACATATATGGTTAGACATAATCCAACCCATGTGACCAAGTAAGATTCAACCCATGTAGCCAAGCATGACCCAGCCCATGCAGTCAGGTATAGCTCAGTCCATGTAACCATGCATGACCCAACCCATGTAACTAGGCATAACACAACCCATGTAACCAGGTATGACGCAAACCCATGTTATCAAGCACAACTCAACTCATGTGGCCAAGCACGATCCAACTCATGTGACCAAGCATGATCCAACCCATATGATTAACTGATATGTATAAACTAATGTATATTTGCTGAACTCCTAAAGCAACTGATATGTATAAACTAATGTAAAGAAAAACAATATCCAAGAAGTTTCTTTTTGACAATGACTAAAATTAAGGTCATTCATCAAATTGTTGGAGATAACTACCTCATCGTGCTTATCGGTGCCCTTAACAAGAACAGAATAGTAAATCTTCTGTGGTTTTCCACCCACAATTTCTTCAATCTCATCTATATAAGCAACACGTAATGATGGAAACCTGCAGATTTTAAATGGAACTTAGAATAATGAAGCAAAAATTGTTGCTCAAATCTGTTTGATTATAAATACAGTGAATTACTTAAGCATGAGGTTAAGAATATTATTGTAGCAACTTCTGTCCTTAGCTTCACGGGATTTTTTCTGCAATCCATAAACCTGACATGATACAACATAGGTGAATTTCATATCAGCAATAGCAAGTGAACGCGCATGAAGATTCTTCTGGTCATCAGTATGTTGTTCTAGTGAGAGTGTCCTCCGGTCCCCCAAAATAGCTGCAAGGCAGTCAAATATCTTAATAATGCCATGCATTTCAAATAAATGTTAACATAATTTGAAGAAATAACTTTGGAAATATTTAAACACATACATGATAACTGACCACGATCCTGCACCATATCTAGGAAGCACTGAAGCTTAAGAGCCTGTCTGTAGTACATCATACCTCTCACTGTCAAAATAGGGAAATCAAACATTAAATATGAAACTAGTGTGCACTTGGGCAAGCTCGATTTCACCAATAGTTTTCAACACCTGTTCGAGAAAGAGTCTGGCCTCTGTAAGAAACCCAGTGACGTAAGTCATCCATATGATTCTTTAATTCTTCATCATTTGGGTCACTTTTTATGCGTTCGCAGAAGTTCCTCCACTCATCTTTAGGGCAGTGGAAAGAAAAACTTTGAAACAACTAATATCAGTCATGAAAGATGTCATATTCCATAGAGACTGCGACACTTACCTGGATATATTTTCTGCAGATAAAACACTATTGATATCCCATCCTCATTTTCTTTTCTAAGTTCCTCCTCGGAGTAAAGAACTTCTTCTTTATAGAAAGGAGTCAAGACACTGAATCGGAGAAATTAATTTTGGACAATAATTAGAATAAAGAAACCAACTATTTAAAAGTTGAATAGGAAATAGCAGAAAACAGTATCAAGAAGTATTCCATCAATGAGAGAAGTGCAATGTGAGGTATGTCCACTGGAACATTAGTAGTATATATAAAAGGGTGACTATTCCACTGATATCCAAAAGCTTTACCATTTAGTTCTGTGATAATAGTTTCACATACCAATAGCAACATAAAGAAGTTGACGCATAAATCTAATATCGTCATCGAACTTAATTGGATGTATCGGTTCCCTTTTATGGAGTGTAATATCATTAATGAAACTAAGAAGCATAAAATCCATTTTATCATTTCCAATATCAAATCTGAACCGACTGATATTGCCTAACTAGTGTAATTGCAGGTATGTTTTAGACATATGCAAACCAACAGAATTGCAAATTCAGAACCCTCCAAACTTGCAAAGAATCAAGCTCAGAACAATGTAGTCAAGAACAACAGGATGTCAAAAATTATATATAATTTGAATTTGGTGTGCGAAAATCATGTCAACAATACAAGCATGTTTATGATGGGGCATGGATGAAGAATTATTGAGGACATTGCTACTTGGTAAATGGTCGCTTGCTTGGTAGAGGAGGCATGTCTCCGCCATAGCAGGTGAGAGAGGCTACTCATTCTAGTGATCCTCTCCATCTATTATGTGGGAGTAATTCATCCCAAGAGATCAAATGTCTTGATTGTTGAAACATGATGATGATATGATGTGTACATCCACTATATGACATTCTACGCAATTAATGTTGCAAATTGATATATATGTATATATATTCTATTTTTGTGCTTAATCTGTTGATTCTTCAGTATTTCCATGACACACTATCCTTTGATATCATGTTTCTATTCTGGGGTTCTTTATACTCAACAAAGTTGTCGAGTTGAGTTGTTTCAATATTTCAGTGCAACAAAGTCATATTGAGCATCAAAGTCGAAGAATCATAGAACCATCCTGTATCAATATCTTTAGATTGTAGTCCAGATTCATATTGTCCACTTAATAGTTATTTGAATTTGCTTGAGACAATTTAAACTGTGGGAGTTCTAATATTTTGGTGATAGTTGCTAGGTAATGGTAAACTACTTCCAGTGTTGGCACATTTTGAGTTCTTTGGTGGAAAGGCACTAGGTGTCCGACAAATTTTATGGTATTGGAGCATCTTACGGAGCCATGGAAGCTTAGCAACCAAGGTTTTATCATGATAAGGTCATAATTTTTTTGGAGCTACATAATTTTAAGTTGATAATGGCTTGTACGTGATAGTGGTAATGGATGTGGGGGCCGGCATCATTATTCCACCAAGCCCTATACAATTGCTCAAAGGATACCTCAGGATGTAGTCTCTCAGGCCCCGTCTGAGGCATTGGAGAACATTCAAATGCCTAAATAGGACTCACCAACTCCTCAAGCTAAGAAATGCTGCCACACCAATTCTACAAGCTCCACCTACTGTCCAAGGTTTTTTTAATGCTATGCAGGATTTTCCAACAAGAACATTTCAAATTGTTGCATGACACATTGATGCTTCGAGTAGGGCCAAAACTAAGCTGAAGCAGTTCAAGTAGCTTGATCCCTCTCCTTCTGATGGGAAACTTGGTCCAATCTGGTGGAACATTAGATTTGCAAAGGTGGAGAAGAAGTTTGCAGCAATCAGTTGCCCCAGTGAACAGAGGGTCAAAGCATGCAACCTTATTCCGGAGGGCAAGGCCAACTTTGGTGGTCTACTAGGTAAAGAATTCTAAGAGCTGGTAGTGAGCAGTAACAAGTGTAGTTAGAGATATTTTCTATGAGCAATATTTTCAAACTCTTTCGCATCGCCAGAAGCAGTAGGAGCTCATTAACATCCAACAGAGCAGCAGATCTGTGGCACATGGAATAGTCTTGCTTTTCTTCACATATGGTGCCCAATGAGTAGAAGGTTAGACGCTTCGAGCGACAAAAATTTCTGTTCATTAGAAAACACATGGCTATTCTTGAACTGTCTCCTTTTGCTAAGATGGTCAACAATGCCCTCGTTGTTGAGCGACGAATTGAGGAACACCAAAAACAAAAAGATTAGAGGCCGTCTTTTATTGGACATCTCTAAAAAGACATCAGAGGCAGTCTTTTAGGTCTTAGACATCCAAAGTAGGAAGTTTCTCATTTCATGATGTAGACTCAAGTCCTCTATAGAAGGCTAGACATCTGCCACATCAACGACAATAAAAGCAGCCACCACAATAACAATGATGCGAGATTGTGGTAAAATGCTTCAATTGGCTCGGTACGGTACGGTACTGGCATACCGAGCAGTACACCCTGGTGTACCGAATAATTTTATATATTTACTGTAGCACTGCTACAGTATAGCACTGTAACAATGTAGCAGTTTTACAATGCAATACTTTAGCACTGTAGCGGTAACGGCCGGTTCACGTACCGGTATGCCGTCGAACCGGTATGTACCGCCCGTACCGAGTGGTACCATTCGGTCATGCATACACTTTGTACAATATGAATGTTTTGACTATCACCAACCTGGTGAACTATCGAGGGACCATCCATGGAGGTCTCAGCAACAGCAGCGAGATGAACAATGTAGAAGACAAGCTTGAGTTCCTGCTCTTGATCACCAAGATGCTCATGCCTTAGGGACTATTATTCAATGTATCATCCAATTCTGGTAAATGCGAACTAACTAATAAATTCTAGTTTATATTGATAGACCAGGTATTCAAGGATTGTCTCAGTTTTCAGCTTATCATGGAAGTGTCAATTGTTTCTGGAAGATCATGACATTCTCACCTCTTGGCTGGTATCTTAGATAATCATTATCCTATTATTTTAGTTCTTCATGCTAAGTGATTGTTGATGCAAGAATGCCAACCACGACTTTAATTTTGGATACTGGAACCTACACGCATCCAAACCTTACCAGCATACTGTGTTCATATGCTAACCAGTGATTTAAATAAGCACTCAAGCGCTCGCCTAGGCGAGGCGAGGCCCAAGCGCCTCATGTGCGGACATTGAAGCATACCGCTAGGGTGCTCGCCTGAGCCCAGGCATCAGGCACTTCGGGTGAGTGCTCGATTCATATAAGGCAATTGAACCAGACTTTCAAGTCTAGTTTGGTTCAATGGCAGTTAGTTGATTCAATTGACCGAACTAACAATGCGCGCTTGATTCATATAAGGCAATCAAACTAGACTTTCAAGTTTGATTCAGTTCAATAGCAGTTAGTTGGTTCGATTGAACCAACTAACATAGTTTCTTACCTCAAAAGTACCCTTTACGCCCGAGCGACCCCGAGCCAACCCTAGCGTTTTCTCCCACTGCCTCTGCCGCCAACACTTTCTGCCGCTGCCTACGCTGCAATCTTCCTTTGTCGCCGACCGAGTCTTTCTCCCGTTACTATCCGCTGCCGCTATTGCCCACTGTTGCTCTCCTCAGCTTCAACCGTTGCCACTATTGTCGTTTGCAGCTTCCACCATTGCTATCATTCGCAATGTTGTTGCGGCTGTCTTAGACTAATCCTCCACCGCTACTACTGCTAACTTCTCATCGTTGCTTCTCTTCCCACTTTCCACTGTTAGTGATATTTTTTATCCCTTTATTAATTATATTATTTTTTATATTTTAATATTTTATAGCACCTCGTATTGCTCGGGCGAGCACCTAGTTCCTCGAGCATTTTGGTACCTTAGCACTTAACACTTTTTAAATCACTGATACTAACACATACCAAGTTTCCAAAAAAGATTGAAAAAGTTGATAAATAAAAATTGCAGAAATATGCCATGAACTGGGTGTACCAAATAGTACAGGTCCTGTATCGGGCACACCGTCCAATTTACCATGATCCACATGCCGATAGATTATCGGACCAATAAATGTCGCCCATACCGAACCATACTGGACAGTATTGCAAACCTTGATGCCAAGAATATCCAGAATTCCTTTTGGGTAACCAAGTTAATCAACAAAATTTGCTGGACATTGTTGTCCAATTGTTGTTAGAAAGCTTCCTTTTGTATATTCCTTGATTACCTATCATGATCGCTCGCTATAAACATATTGAATTACTACTCAACTTCAACCAGGTATGACACCTATCTCCAAGTCACCATATAGAATGGCAAACTAGAGTCGGAGGCATTTAAGAGGATGTAGTACAGTTACTATAAATTTTGGTGATGTTCAGCTTAACTAGCTGCATTAATGCACTTGATAAATATGAACAGGGTTTTCGCCAAAATATAAATAAGTTCATGATCGTCTTTATTGAGAATCTACTAGTCCAAGAGTCAAACAGAGCATGAGCAACATCTCTGAACATCTTTGATAAGAAAACTTTATGTGAAGTTGAGCATGTGTAGATTTTGACTCATGTAGGTATGTTCCTTGACCATGTGATATCCATACAAATATTTATGTGAATTCTCATAAGGTAGAAGTTGTGATGGAATGGAAGTGACAATATACTCTGCCTGAGAATAGAAGTTTTGAACTAGTAGGCTACTACAGAATATTAGTGGACGGTTTCTCAAAGATAGCCACTTCCTTGACTCATTAGAAATAAAGGTAAAGTTTGTTTAGGATGACAAATGTGACCCCAAATGTGAGTAGAGATCTTAGAAACTTAAGTCCCAGTGGACTAGTGCGCTTGTGTTAGTGATCCATTTTGGTGATGATGGGTTTGTAGAATCAGTGAAGCCTTGATTTAAGGGCTTGGTTGTTTTTAGATGCAACGCGAGTGTTGTGACTTATGAGCATATACAGATGGAAAAAAACAACCCTATC
The DNA here is from genome assembly GCF_036884655.1 of Musa acuminata AAA Group. Taxonomy (NCBI): domain Eukaryota; kingdom Viridiplantae; phylum Streptophyta; class Magnoliopsida; order Zingiberales; family Musaceae; genus Musa; species Musa acuminata. The sequence continues at coordinate 39,036,316 of NC_088352.1, forward strand.
AATGATTTGAAACTAGCTACAATCATCTTCAGTATAAAATCCAAAGGTGTTACCTTTATGGTCAAATATTTGAGAAGATTATTGATCACTAGATAGTCAAATATCAGTTCTCTTCATAGGACAGTGAAGGTGACACTTCAAGGATTAAGATTGAAGTATCAATTATCAGCAATGGAAGGCGAATGTTGTTGCTAATTCTTTATGCAAGAGATCTACAAAGAATGCCGCCCACCTGGATAATTATAACTCATAGGTGCTTAAACGCTTGTCACACTCGGGATTGGAGTTGTTGGGAGAAATATTGAGTGGATTTGATGGCATTTTTAGTAGAAAGAGTTAGGAAATGTCAAAAGGAAGCCCTACATTTAGACCATTGCTAAGGAACTATATCAGGGATTAAAGTTAGAGTTTCTTTAGGTAGAAATGGATCCTCTGAATTTCATGATTGACTTAATATTTAGAGGACCATCCACTCAGCAGCAATTATTGAACAAATAACTCCTAATTCGTCATACACCCAGGCAATACCAAGGTGTATCAAGATGTATTGAGGTTATTGGTGAGGACATAGGAAGAGAGATACTGTTGCAAATAATTCTAAGTAATTAGTATGCCAGTAGATGAAGGGAGAATACCAGAAGTTCATCAGAAAGTTAAAGATTCAGCCTATTCCTAAGTGAAAATGGGAGACTGGAGAATACCAGAAGTTCACCAGAAAGTTAAAGATTCGGCCTATTCCTAAGTGAAAATGGTAGACTGTGACTATAGACTATGACATCATTACTTAGAACTAGGCTATAGACTATGACATCATTACTTGGAACTAGGTTCAGACATGACATTATTTGCATGATTGTTGACCACCTAAGTCAAAATGCTTCTGTCCCATTAGAAAGAATTATTCCCTGGACAAGCTAGCAGAGGATGTAGGGGGTTGCATGAAGCTGCAACGGTCTCATAGTATAATCTTTATAGTTGCTAGAGGATGTTACTTGTGTACAACAACATATAGATTCTGGAATGGAATGAACTTCATAAGGAACAAAACTATACCAGAATTAGATTGTAACATTACAGTGTCAATGAAGCTACTTGGGAGAGGACCCATGAAGTCTGAGAGAAGTATCCTGAACTCTTTCATAATCAGATGCTTTATTTTGTGTGGCTACTTCGGAATCAAATTTGAAAAGGAGGATGAATATAGTGACTATATTTTGTGCTCATATATAATATGCTGTAAAACAATGCTGTTTAATTTGTTCTTAGAATAATTGAAATGAGTTGCCATATGGCGATCTGTACTACACCTACCAATATAATCTAAGGAGAACAAAAAGTTACAGAAAACTGATAAAATTTGAGATATAGTTTATTGAAGATACTCTACAAGAACGAAAACTAGTACCAACCAAATATCTTGTCAAAAAAGGACATCCTTCAGAATTAAAAAAAAAAGTTAATATTCTTCCTAAATAATATAAGGATGATTCATTGGCCATAAATGAAATAATATGATTGTTTTAAATATAAATTTCCTTTCTTGTATTGGGGATCTAGTTAGAAAGAAAGAGTTGTACTTAAAAACATGATTGAATGAATTAAAATATGTTTTCACAAGCTATATGTGAATGGTGTGAGACCATATATTTTTCCAAAATGTGGCTCCATTTTCCACATGCAAGACACTCGGGGAAAGAAACCTTCATCCTTGGGGAGTTGATTCTTGATCTAAAGTCACTGGAATTTCTGTTTCATTTCTTTTAATCTAATTCTTAAGCTAAAGTAGTACTGTGCTACTACAACTAATGCAATCTGCATAATCTTTACTCTTATGTATTGCTATTTGCTAAGTTAATACTAGAATTGTTGTAGCAGCGATAACTTTGATTCAACAGCAACAATTTTGCTCCTGTAAAGAGATATTTGCTAGTTCAGTACCGCTACTGCATTAGCACAGCAGCTTTATCCTATTTACTAGCTTAGCACTAGTAGTACTGTACTACTACCACAGCAGCTTTGATCCTATATTGAGCCATTTGCTATTTTCATACTAGTATTCTGTACTAATACTGTAGCAATAACAGCAGTACACCTGTTATGGAACTGGACCACGAGAAATTACCAAATCAGCATACCAGTTGACCATCAGACAGGTAAATACTGGCTTGGGTCCAACTTGGTTCACTGCTTAGACAACCCAGATCAGTTCTGCCTCATTGGTTCTTCCACACACAGATGACAAAAGTTATGCCAGTTCCAGACACAACAGAGGATCATATAAGAGGGATCTAAGTCATTTTCATGCAAGGAAAATAGAATATCCAATGAATAGAAGCATCAAGGGAACCTCCAAGCCCAGCGTCTGCTTAGGTCTCTAACAAATACCTGGGCAGCACATTTTACAATTTTGAAATCAAGGTTCGCCGTACCGCTCGATATGAGGGGTACGTACTAGTCCGATAGGGGATTGGTATGGGCAGTACATCAGTATGCCCCCATGTACTGTGTGTCGGTATGCTTGATATAGCCCGGTACGTACTGTACCAATAATTGGTCGGTACATCGGTACAAACCGATAAGGTGAACCACAATATTTATTGTTCTGAACTTATGAAACCAAACTAATTTATCAGTTATTTAGGATTCATGCGAACCACATAAAAGTTTATACATTTCTTTCTCTAATATTCAAACATTGCGATAAGCTTGACTTCTAGTCTGTGTTCTTTGTTCAAAATGTCCAAAAGGAGCCTATTGCAAAAAGCTATGCATCTATACCAATAGATGGCTGGATACCTCTTGTTGACAGCCCTAACAATGAGGAAGGTTGAAAAGGAAAAATTGTAAGCAGTTCACACTTCCCTTGGGTTTGAATTCAACTGCAGGTTTGAACAATATAGGCAACAATTTTTTATGTCATTTTGGTGGTGTGTTGCACCCAAAAATAAACTTCAACTTAAAAATTAATTCAATAACGATTAAGAATTACTGTTCTAGTTTAACAAAATCAGGTCAGCTTAATCTTGAGAACTTGCAGGCTGTCAAAAGAGTTCAAGGGAATTGCATCTACAGATATTGAAAAATAAACCATGTCTAGCTCAGTGAAAAATGTGCTAGGATATTAGTTCATCCTGCACTGAAGCTGCAAAAAAAAAATTGCATTTATACCACTTCAATGCCACAATCGTGTTAGAGATCTTCACCTGAAAGAGAACATGTTACGAACTTTTGGAGCATCCGGCAACTTCATAAACAGGGAGTTGGCAAAGAAAGTAATTCGACGGCGAGCATCCAGATTTATTGGAACATTTATTGCAGATTCTTTGACTGTTAAAAGCAAATGGAGCCTCACAACCTGTTAAGTGACCTGAACGGAATGAATTCTAATAACATCATGCATAATCATCAAGAAAGGTAAATGATTAACTGAGCACCTTTTCCCTCCAGGATATGTCCTCCATTAGTTTTAGCCTTAAATTTGTAAACATTTGCTTCCTATCTGATTCATATGCTACCCCAGATATGCTGAAGGGAACAAAATTATATGGGATAGAGAAGCCATTAGGACATACATCAGCATTTGATAAGAACGTATCAACTATATCTTACCCATGTCCATTAATCATCACATCCTGTGTAATGATCTCCATTATATCTTGCAGCACATTGATGATCTGTGTCTTAAATGATTCAATTTCCCCATATTCAAGTTTCTGCAGAAATACAAAATTTATTAAGAGAACCATCATGATTATCATCTGGAGTATTCTGGGACACCATGAACTAAATAAGCCAGATCAATAGCTGAAGATTTACCAAAAGATTTAGCAGCTTCTCCAATTTGTTGCTGAGCTGGAGCAGCTCACTCATTTGGAAACTCTCAAGAAAACTATTATCATCAATACTGGAGTCAACTTTAGAGCAAATCTGACTTATAATTCTGCAGACAAGCATATTATATAATAATCTTAATAAAAAAATGTCTACCACAAAGAAAATAGAATAAGATATCACTTCTTCATTACCAGTGAAACCCTATGCATCAATACTAAACCATCCAACAACCAATAAGTACTAACAAAAACAAAATTGGCTTACATTCGTTCCTTTTCATCATTCAAAAGGTTGATAAGAATATCTCTTAATGTCTCGTAGCATTCGATTACTGCTGAAAACATGTAGTTGTCGTATTTTATCTTCTTTTTTAACTCCCCTTGACCTTTTCTCTTGAAATCTTTTGCCATATCAAGTGCTATGGGAATCTATTAATCTTGCAAACAATGATTAGAACAAACAAGTACCAAATAGAGTGACAGAGAGCAACAGAAGAGACTTTGACATATACCTTGCTCGCAAGAAGAAAAGGAGGCCACTGTACAACAGATATATTGCCTGAAGAATATGGCACAAGCAGCAAGTCTTTCTCCCTGAATGACAACAAGAAAATTGAGAGAATATAATACGTAAAACATTTGTCAACAAAACCAGTAAAAGTAACTTAAAGAATAACAACTTATTGCTGATTAAGTCCTCATCCCGTAGAGAGTCTATGAATGCATTCCATATATGAGAAAACCTGTCTATGTTCCGTCTCTCAATCTCTTCCTGCAAATTTGATGCTTGGGCAACAAGTCAACGGAAGCAAGTGGAAATTGCCAGCTCTTATTTTAAATTGTGAATAACTGAACACTAAGTTGGGATTAAATCCAATTCAAATTGCAAAAAGGAGGAACTTTCATGATTAATTAGAGTATAAATAACATAATTAATTTACAATAACCTGATTTCCTTTTAATTCATTCTCCGATGATGGCATAAGGCGGTCAGTAAAAGCAGATGGCACTGACTCAAATCTAGACCTTAGCATTCCCAATGTCCTGATCTATGGAAGGTCATCAAGTTGCAAGAACACAGTAATTAGATAAAGATTTCTAATTTTCACACAAAACCATATAGAAAAAATATTTAAAAGAGAATATAAACATTGTAAGGGGCAACAAGATTGCTGAAATTTATATTTTATGAAGAAAACAAAATAATAATTTCTTACCTCACCCAGGTGGCTGAATGCCCCATGAATACCCCCAAATATAGTAGAGAAAATAGCATACCATATTTGAGTATCCATAAAATAAACCTAACAATTGAAAATGGTGAATATAAGTAAAAAAAGGAAAACACAAATGAAAAAGAGAAAGTATGTGAAAGATTCACATACCAGGACAATTGGTGCCCATATAGTTATAACAACACCAATATTATGTTGCACTGCATCATGACAATATAGATCTATAATAAAACCTAACAAGTCAAAGAGAGCAGCCATAGTCTAGTTACTCTGATTATAATCTTACAGTATGGAAAGAATTCATGCCATTCATACGTTCCAGCTCCTAAATCCATTATTGTCTTGGTTGGTTCAACCAGAGGGTTTATCTACAAGGAACAGAACATCGGAAGTGAAATCCCTAACAATTCAGACATAGCTTACTAAGAAAACAGCAAGACTAATAAAACATTAAATGTTGAAAACAAAAGTACTTATATATATGATTATATGGACAATCTTCCTACAGTATTTGACAACAGAACTCTTGAATGAGAATATGTCTTTCAAAGGTAATGAGTAATAAATACCATAGCGTCAAAACTAAAATAAAATATGTGCAGTTGCTTGTTTGTTTCTCTGATGGTCAATCTAATGGAATTGTTTATAATCATTAGATTGTAGATATCACATAATCATTGAATAGAAAGGAGCCAAAAGCAAAATTATACAGTTGCTATTAGGATCATAGTTACATATGTCATATGTGCAACATCAAAAGTACAGAAACAGAAACTAGAATTGATCATCCCATTTAATCCCTCCAAAGTTCACCCTAATGAGAGAGCTTATTACTGCATAAAATTAGAAGTTTCTCAAAAAAAAAAAAAAGTACCAGCAGTTGTTATGAAAAGTGTACTACAATCAAAGTGTAACTTGAACATTACAATCAGCTGAAGACAATGTTATGAATGGTAAGATTAATTGGTCGCAGGCTAAACTGAAACAATACCAACCTATGTCAGTGATATTGACATGGCTAGGCCAAATTTTGGCTAAGATTTGGAGCATTCCATGAAATTTAATGGTGCATTCCCCCAGTTTAAGCAATAAGTTGATAGTCATCATTTTAGCATGTTTGTTGGTGTAAAACTAATCTCACAGAAATGATATTGATAAAGGTAAATTAATATTTCATCTTAATCTACAAAAAAATCCCAAAGATAAGCTTATACTTTAGGAACAAGATCAATAGTCATATAACTGAATAAGTTGGGCAATGATGTCACTAACACAAATTACTTTTCAACTTAATGGATCGAGACTCTAAATATGCTTGAATTCCTTGCTTCATGGAAAGGAGTTTAAAAAACCAATTCAGTGATGCATAATAATCATGTTTCTCAACAAACATGAGTTTTAAAATAACAAATATCGCTCTCCTTAGAGTGAGTAGACCTCATGCCATGTCATCCACCTATTAGCATATAAATATAAACATCAATACTCAGAACACCACTATCACGGACTTGTTAGTTTTGCCTAATTCATACGGCACCCTTGTGTATCCATCCGCTAAGGGTTAGCCTCCCTGAAACCTTTTATGGTCCATTAAGGACCTACAAAAGAGAAAACAGATTAGAGAAAACATTTAACTCGGGATCCACAAGCAACCCTTTCAACAAACACTTGATAGGCAATGCAAATTACAAACATAAACTTCATAAGCTCTGAATGGTCACACAACAAAGGGTCCCTCCTCAGTCCACTCTCATGCGCGAACTTCTATATTTTCTCTGATATTACTGTCAATTCCCTCCTCAAATCTCTCAAATTTTTGGTGGAGATTTCGTCGAGAAACCGCTGTTTCTTCGACAATAATTCTGCTCTTACAAGACAACACAATTCTGCAGCAAACTTTCACTGATTTCTATCAAACCTATACATGCCTTTAACCCGTCAACAAAAGAGAGATCTTAACATCACAGATTTGGAGTCATATACTATGGCATCAGAGGAGGCAATCAATGCTAAATTTGAAGCCTTTGAGGCATGAATGGAGGATAAGATTCGGACTCTCCTTACCAAATTCAGTTTGGACCGACCACCAAGCCCGAAGAAATCACATCAAGGAGAGAGCTCTAACCAATCACATCATGCCCAAAGAGATGACTTCCAAGAGAGGGGAGGCTCTATGACCGACCCCAACTATTCGCGCATGAGAGTGGACTTCCCTAGATGGGAAGAAGGAGACCCAATTGGTTGGATCTCGTGCGCGGAGCGATATTTTCGATACCATAAAACTGCGGATGCATCCATGGTAGAAATTACAGCTATACATCTTGAAAGGGGTGCCATACAATGGTTTGACTGGTTTGAACACACTTATGGAGTCCTTTCATGGCGACAATTCAAAGAAGGACTACTGATCCGCTTCGGACCAACTTATTACGAGAACATTAACGGACAACTGACAAAGATCCGACAAACCTCCACCATTCAGGAGTACCAAACCAGGTTTGAAAGGTTATCTAATCAAACTCGTGATTGGTCTGAAAAACAGCTATTGGGGACCTTTATTGAGGGCTTAAAGTCGGAGATCCGGGGAGAAGTTAAGGCGCGACAACCATACACGCTTATGACAGCCATCTCTTTCGCACGACTTCAAGAGGAGCGATTGAACCATGAAGCCCGGAGGACTGGGATCACTCCACGATCTACAATACTAAAGCCCTCAGCCCCCCCTACTATCAACCGAGTCCTTGCACCGAAAAGGTTAACAAGAGAAGAACTTCGGGAGCGATCTGCGAAGGGGTTATGTTGGCATTGCAACGAGCCATGGAGCCGTGAGCATCGCTGTAAACAAGGTAGACTTCTTATGATTGAACCAGTAGAAGAAGAGATCATTGAACATCTAGAAGAGAGCCTTGAACATGAAGAAGAAGATATGGAAGAAGAGCCACAGCCGACCGACATTACAGTACACGCACTAGCCGGCTACTCAAACCCGCAAACGATGAAAGTTGGAGGCCTTCTCAAACAACAGCCGATCACTGTTCTCATCGACACGGGTAGCACTAATAACTTCCTGAATAGTAAGGTTGCTGCTCGGATGGCACTGCATATTGAATGTTGCAGCAAGTTCGATGTAAAGATTGCCGACGGCAGAATCCCAAAGTACGACCAAAGATGCCCGCAGGTGAAACTATTACTGCAAGACCAAGAAATTATCACCGATTTCTTCCTCCTACCAATCGATGACTATGAGGTCGTGCTTGGCATAGAATGGCTGACTACACTAGGTGATGTCTCTTGGAACTTTTCTAAATTAATTATGAAATTCTACTGTAAGGGCAAACAGATCATCCTACGCGGGAAGCGTGGAAGCAACGTAACCACCGTTTCGACCCAACGAATGGAGAAAGTTTTGCACAAGATAAATGGTGGCTTTTTGATGCATCTCCAGCCACAACCAGAAGAGAAGAAAATAGAAATTGAAGATTAAAATCTTGCCCAATTGCTTACTGAATTTGTCGACATATTTGCGAAACCGGGCGGTCTTCCTCCTTCTCGGCAACATGACCATCGAATTCCAATCCTTCCGGGCAAGCCACCAGCGAACACTCGACCGTACCGATATCCTCACCTCCAGAAAGATGAAATTGAAAAGATCGTAAAGTTGATGTTTGAAACAGGAGTGATTCGGCCAAGTTGCAGTCCCTATTCCTCACTGGTGCTACTTGTACGCAAGAAGGACGAAACTTAGCGGATGTGCATCGACTACCGAGCTTTAAATGGCATCACCGTCAAGGACAAGTACCCAATACCAGTGGTGGATAAACTTCTTGATGAATTGAAAGGAGCTCGAGTCTTCACAAAGTTGGACCTCCGATCCGGTTACCACCAAATTCGGGTATGTGACGATGACATTCCAAAAACTGCATTTCGCACACATGATAGCCATTATGAATTCTTGGTAATGCCTTTTGGACTCACTAATGCTCCTTCAACCTTTCAAAGTCTCATGAACGATATTTTTCGAAGCTTTCTTCGTAAATTTATGCTGGTATTTTTCGATAATATTCTCGTTTACAGCCCTTCTCTTGAGACTCACTTTCAACATTTACGGATTGTTTTGACGATCCTTCGGGAGAATACTCTTTTTGTTAAGCAACCAAAATGCAGCTTTCTCCAGCAAAAAGTAGAGTACCTTGGGCATATAATATCATAAGAAGGAGTGGCGGTAGACCCAACAAAAATTGAGGCAATGCAAGGCTGGCCGAAACCTACAAACGTGAAATTACTGCGGGGGTTCCTTGGACTAACGGGCTATTACCGAAAATTTGTTAAGGACTATGGGAAGATCAGTGCACCACTCACTTCTTTACTGAAAAAAGATGCTTTCCAATGGTCGGACAAAGCCTCTGCTGCCTTCGACAAACTTAAAGCAGCCATGACAACAACGCCGGTGCTTGCGCTACCAGATTTTAATAGACCCTTCATCATTGAGGCTGACGCATCTGGAGTCGGAATTGGAGTCGTTCTCATGCAAAATGGTCGACCACTCGCATACACTAGCAAGGCATTATCTCCCTCCCATCAAAACATGTCAGTATATGATAAGGAGATGCTCGCTATTGTACACGCAATAACGAGGTGGAGACCCTACCTGATCGGCGAACGATTTCAAATTAAAACTGACCATAAAAGCCTCAAGTACTTTTTGGAGCAAAAGATATCATCCCCTGAGCAGCAAAAATGGGTAACCAAACTTCTTAGATTTGATTATGAAATTATTTACAAAAAGGGGAAAGAAAACGTTGTTACAGATGCACTCTCACGGCTACCTGAACAAGCTAAGGTTTCAGCCATCTCCCTTCCTACCACCGGTCTCCTCGAGGACATTAGGGAAGAATGGAAGAAGGATCCAGAAATCAGCAACATCATAAAAAAATTGGAGGAGGATCCAAGTGCAATAGCCCACTACACCTGGGATTCGAGAGATCTACGCTACAAAGGTCGCATTGTGCTTATACCTGACTCTCCTTGCATCACAATCATCTTGCATGAAATGGACTTCATACCTTCAGCAGGGCACTCTGGATTCCTAAGAACCTACAAAAGAGTGAAGCAAAATTTTTATTGGAGAGGGATGAAAAAAATTATTGCTGAATATGTGGCACAATGTGATGTATGTCAACAGCACAAGGGTGAAACTGTGGCAAATCCAGAGAAGCTACAACCACTACCCATACCAGACTCAGTGTGGACTGACATCTCCATGGACTTCATTGAAGGGCTGCCATCTTCCAAAGGTAAAAGCACGATTCTCGTGGTGGTTGATCGACTTACGAAATATGCTCATTTTTGTGCTGTGAGAAATCCCTACACTGCTGCTAGTATTGCCCAGATTTTCATAGAAAATATTGTTAAACTGCATGGGATGCCAAGGTCCATCGTAAGTGATCGTGACAGGATCTTCACTAGTAAATTTTGGACCGAGTTATTTCAGTTACAAGGCACCAAACTCAAGATGAGCACAGCGTATCATCCACAAACTGACGGCCAAACAGAGGTGGTAAATAAATGCTTAGAGACATACCTCCGGTGTTTCGTTAGTGACCGACCAAAAGAGTGGGCGAAATGGCCTCCCTGGGCCGAATGGTGGTATAATACTACATATCATTCATCTACAAAATGTGCCCCTTATGAAGCATTGTATGGTCGACCAGCCCCTGTGATTCCAAAGTATATAATTGGCTCGGCCAAGGTAGATCAGGTTGACCAAGAATTGATTGATAGGGACAAACTCTTACAACTGTTAAAAGATAATCTCTCTACCACTCAAGCCAGAATAAAGCAGCAAGTCGACACACGACGAAGTGAAAGAGAATTTTCAGTGGGAGATTGGGTTTATCTTCGCCTACAACCATACAAGCAACTCTCTATCAACACTCGAGCCTCCATGAAGCTATCCCCACATTTTTATGGGCCCTATCATATCACAGAGCGTATTAGAGTCGTGGCGTATAGACTTAAATTACCTAAGGATGCCAAAATTCACCCTGTCTTCCACGTATCATGCCTAAAGCCCAAGTTGGGAGAACACGAGTCACCCCAGATCCAATTGCCCAACACAACTGAGGATGGAGTTATTCAAGCCCAACCACAAGCCATCCTCGATCGCAGGATCGTGATGCGTCGCTGACATCCCTCTACTGAAGTACTAGTGCATTGGAATAATCTACCACTTGAAGACGCCACATGGGAACCATATGAGGAGCTGAAGACCCAATTCCCTGAGTTCATGGAATCTCAGCCTTGAGGACAAAGCTGATTTGAAGAGGGAGGGTCTATTAGGACTCTAGCTAGGAGAGTCCTAATTGAGAAGGACATTCATGTAGGAGGTTTTTTCTTAGAGAAGAATTAGGAGTTGTAAGGGAATAGGAGTCTTGAGTAGGAGTCCTATTAGGAGTTGGTTAGAAGTAAGAGTCTTAAGTAGGAGTCCTATTAGGAGTTAGGGTTTAGAAGCCCTATAAATAGCCATGTATTCCTTCTCTTTTCTTAAACAATAGATTAATATTTTCTGCAGCCTTTGAGCAGCAACTTGGAGGGAGGAACCCCTATAGAGTTCCAAGGAGGTCGATCCCCTAAAGAGATCAACCCTAACAGCCTTAACGAGTATCGCCTCACAAACCTTGAAGTTTTAGGGGTCTTTCCTCCACAAAATTTGCCCATCGATTCCTCTTCCACTTAGTTGTCGCCTCCAAGTAACTTTGCGTCACTTTTGCTTTTGTTTGGTATTTCATTGGGAAATGAAACAGACAGTCTACTCTCGATAGAACCGATCACCATTGGTGAGGATTTGACAATTGTTATCTTCCGCTAAGTTCTTCGAAGGGTCTTCGAACATGTGCAGAGCTCCTCTGTTGGATAAATAAGAGAACCGAGATCCTCAATTTCACTTATTCTATTAGGAGTTGAAAAGACAAAGTTTACTCGACTTCGCCTGCCTCCTCAAGGGTTGTACTTCATGCATCGAGCTAGTTACTAGCCTTAGCTTGCTCTTTGCTCACACTTTCCAAGCACTTAAAGTGTTTACACTCCTTGCATTGAATTAGCTACTGTGATTCGCCGTTTCATTGCTATCGAACTTATAGAATGCAAGAAGTTTTGCCCAAAAAAAAAAAAAATTCACCCCAACTTGGAGCAAAATTCTAATAGTTTTAGTCGCCTCTGGGATTGTATCATCTTCTTCATCATTTGTGTCTACTCGTTTGAGTAAAAAAGGTACAGTACCACGTACTACTTACTTCGTTCCTTAGTCGAGCACTCCTGCAATGACCCAAAATCCTCCACTTTCAATTATTTTGATGAGAAGCTTGTTAACACCAATCTTATGAAGTTCCTTGGCCTCTACTCTTTAGCCTTGTCTTGGTACTTGGAGACTGCCTATGCATTCACCACCTCCTCAGCCCCTTACACAACCAAGCGCTCTCCCTCCATGAGAGCGAGGGATTGATGACTCCACGGAAGTCCCGCCTCTGCGATTCCATAACGCTGTCATGCTCATGTCTATCACCTCGCACCTACGTCCCTTTCTTCGTGATCGGTAGATCCGCCTCTGCGACACAGTGACACTCCTCCGAGTCCACCTTTATTATAACCGACGCTTAGTTTTAGGTAGCTGAGTCCCTCTGGACTCGTCATCGCTTCCTCACCCCTTTCAACCACCTACTTTAACACCTCTGTGTTCTCCGAGTTAATTCTCTTTGTCAATGGAAAGACATACTTCAACTCCTATGCATGGCCTTTGCCATTATGTTGTAGAGCTTACGCCAATTTCATTCTCCTTAGCTTCCTTAGTAGCAACATTCTCTTACTCGACCTTGTCCTCTGACTTGTCGGGCTTCCATAAGTAAATATAAGCTCTGAAGCAGTCCAACTCTCAAGTTGCTCCAATCATACTTACACTTAGAATTCTCCCTCAATGGTACACAACCCCTATATACTGATGACTAAGGTTTTCATCTGATGCAAAATTCGATACACGTACGGAAGACCCACCTTTGTAATACCATGGCATTCATTTCTTGAATCTATATCCCTACTTGTCGTTGTGTTGTCACCGAAGTGGAGCTCCTAGTAGCTCCAGTTCATACCTCTGTATAACTAAGTCCCTCACGGGACTTCTCTCGTGTGTGTGTGGCATTACCTCGAACTATTCCACCGTGATCTGCTACACCAAATCGCCTCCTGATGACATCTTCATTGCATTTTGATCTTTGTAAGATAAACTCGGACTGTAATATCTCCATATGTGGCCTTTGCCAATACATTGCAGGGCCTCCACCACCTCCGATTGTGTTCGCTCCTTTGACAATCGACCTTCGTCCACTTGCTCTTGGGTCACACTCAGACGAAGCATAGCTCTAGTATAGCTCGTCGCCTAACAGCTCCCAAAGTCCACCGACTTCGCTGATGTTGGTGTGTCAATGTTTGGATACAAGGCCTTTGCCCCCAACACAATCTTTATTGCGCATTGCTTCCTTCGCAATAACTCAAATGGCAACACTACGTCATATTCTTCAAGAGTACATGCCTCTGCGTCCATTTGCCCCATGTCAAGGCCTTTTAACCCAACTTCGCCTCCGCAAGTTGAGTCACCTTAGTTCCTATGTCAAATGCTACATCAAGATAAGATGCATGTGCCTTGAAGATCCTTTCAACTTTAGCACCATGCAGGTTGAGTCTGTTCCATCAGAATGAGAGACCTATGGAACGACATGATCCCGCTCTTGCCTCTTCAAGAGTTCATGTCTTTAACCTCTATCCAAGAAAAGCTTCATGCCTTTGCTCCATGTTTCATCTTCTATGTCGACTCCCATCATGTGGCTTGGGCATTTCACCAAGTTCCACCCAAGTTACTTAGTCCCTCGGTATGTATTAAGTTAAAGGTGGCCCTTGTGCCCACCATTCCACATGTCAACCCTTTTTTGAGTATGATCTCCACATCGACTCTAAGTGTGCCTTCATCGCGTGTTGTCTTAGGCCGCTCCCCCACTTGATCTCGTAATGCGTCCACCAACGCATACCTCATGCAAGATCACTCAATCCATTGAGCTTTGTGGAATTGTTGTCTTGAAATACCCTTCCTCAACATGTGTGGTTCGTTGAATATGATTCTCCCTCTGGAGAAGATGGACTTATCACTCCTGGATATCTATCTCGTTGGAGTAATTTCTCTTCGCATCCTTCCTGTTGGAAGTTTCAAAGACCACCATCCCTTTAGACTACTCTGCCTTGCTGAACAAACTATGCATTGTTCCATCCCCGCAAACGCACTTGCTAAATTGCGACTCTTCGCCAATATAGCCCCTAGCGCCCCTCGAGGCCTAGCAACATACTGAACACGCTACACACTTTAGCCTCCTATGGGCGTATCCTTCCCATACCGAAGAGAAAGTTTCAATGTTCCATTGCGTCGAGTTTCGATCGCCTTAGGATGGCCACGGAAAGCACACCATCCCAGACAACCCTTGCATGAGTACTGAATTCTTCGAGTTAGCAATTCCCCTCACCTCTATGAGCTTCGCACAACTCTTTCAGTCGCTGAGCAACCTATCCCACCTTGTATGATCTCATCCTTTGCCAAGTGCCCCAATTGCTTTGAGCACCATCAAGTTTGGTTTCCAACGTCGAGTCGTAGCTTGAACTCAACCATCCCAACCTTTATGCATCATACGTTCTTCCCAGCTCACTTGTCCTCGTGGTACCTCTCGCACGAAGGGTTGGCCATTCCTCTAAATGTTAATATAGGACGCCCGCTCTTCTGAGTAACTCCTTCCCCTACATTTGTCACAGACTTAGTTGGTTTTAGCTAAGTCGTGCGGCACCCCTGTGCGTCCGTCCGCTGAGAGCAACCTCCTTGAAACCTATTAAGGTCCCTTAAAGACCTACAAATGGACAGGTTAGAGAAAGTGTTTAACTCGGGATCCACAAGCAACCCTTTCAACAAACACTTGATAGGCAATGCAAATTATAAATATGGACTTCGCAAGCTCTGAACAGTCACACGACAAAGGATCTAAGGTGGTCTGTCGTGGCCCAAAGTCCTCACAAGTGCTCACATGACACTATTGCAAAACAAGACAACGAACCAACCCCAGACACTACCAAAAGGCTCATTCGGCCATGTGCCACCTGGGTAGCTCCTGGGTGTTGTACTGGCTGACACTCCACACTACTCTACGAAGCTAGAAAACCCCTAAAATTGCTGCTTTGATAGCTTGTTTCTGGGAAGTTTTGATTTTGCACGATAACTACAAACAACCTATATTTACAAGCCTGAAATGGCTATAAAAGCCAACCAAACTAGAGTTGCCAAGGTTACTGCAAACCTAATGCTTGTGCAAAACATGAACAAAACCGAAAGACACGGATATTCATGAACATTACATCAAACATCTCATTTACATCTTTGTCCGTGACACCACGGCACAACACCCTACTATATGTACAAAGATGTTGATCACGAAATTCAAAACATCACATGGAATTATTTAATATATAAAACAGGCCAGGGTTGCAAAACCTAGTTGGGCATAAATATATTAGTGCGACCACTAACCAATACATAGACCAAGTTGTATCAAGCGATATTTAGCCAAGTATTTCGTGAATACCAAACTTGCACTAGCATTAAGCATACCACCTGGTACAAGATTCCATGCTATCTAAGTAGTCAACAAACATATTTAGGTCAAACCCACCATTAAAGTCCGACAAATCTACTTTAACTCTTCTAGTCATTTCCCCCATATTGACATCAAACCAAACTCGTTGTCCCATTACTCAGGTTTGTGAATTTCTAAAAAATTCTAGGAATTCATCATTAAGGTCAAAAGCATGGTCATTAGGAATTGTTCGAGCATGACTGTAAACAAGTGCCCTATAGGTGGACCTAGGTTTTGTTCGAACTGAGCCTTGGAAGTAAGTTTTTTTTTTTATTTGAAGCTATGGAGTATGGAGAATGGACATGTTGCCTAACTGATTCATCAACCTCCTTATTCATAGGTCATTTTTCAAGATGTTGGAGAGCTATTAAGACATGGGTCATTTAGTCACATAATTGGTTCAACATTGTGTCATGATCTACTAGTCTGGTCCTAAAAGTGTTTACCTTACTCTATTGGTTTAGGGATTCATCAGGATTGGTTTGGTTTTCACCTCGCCTAGTCATGATTCTAATGCTACTTTGATAATGAGGTTGTTAATTGTTGCAATGCACAACGTAGAAATGCAATGCTTCAAATGGTACCCATTCTTTTCATCACTTTTTGTTTGTTTTTGTTTTTTTAGAACTTTCAAGGGTTCAAATTTTACTAGTACTGTAGTTATAGCTAAAGGGGTGAGTAGAAAAGAAGGGGGAGAAGCAATAAAAATCGCGATCTAATGAAATATACCATTTTTCTTTCCTACAAAACACTATTAGTAAAGTTTTCAAAAATTTAACCGGCACTGAGAGCTATCTAACCAGTCAACAAACATATTTAGGTCAAACCCACCATTAAAGTCCGACAAATCCACTTTAACTCTTCTAGCCATTTCCCCCATATTGACATCAAACCAAACTCGTTGTCCCATTACTCAGGTTTGTGAATTTCTAACAAATTCTAGGAATTCATCATTAAGGTCAAAAGCATGGTCATTAGGAATTGTTCGAGCATGACTGTAAACAAGTGCCCTATAGGTGGACCTAGGTTTTGTTCGAACTGAGCCTTGGAAGTAAGTTTTTTTTTTTATTTGAAGCTATGGTGTATGGAGAATGGACATGTTGCCTAACTGATTCATCAACCTCCTTATTCATAGGTCATTTTTCAAGATGTTGGAGAGCTATTAAGACATGGGTCATTTGGTCACATAATTGGTTCAACATTATGTCATGATCTACTAGTCTGGTCCTAAAAGTGTTTACCTTACTCTATTGGTTTAGGGATTCATCAGGATTGGTTTGGTTTTCACCTCGCCTAGTCATGATTCTAATACTACTTTGATAATGAGGTTGTTAATTGTTGCAATGCACAACGTAGAAATGCAATGCTTCAAATGGTACCCATTCTTTTCATCACTTTTTGTTTGTTTTTGTTTTTTTAGAACTTTCAAGGGTTCAAATTTTACTAGTACTGTAGTTATAGTTAAAGGGGAGAGTAGAAAACAAGGGGGAGAAGCAATAAAAATCGTGATCTAATGAAATATACCATTTTTCTTTCCTACAAAACACTATTAGTAAAGTTTTCAAAAATTTAACCGGCACTGAGAGCTATCTAACCAGCTATCTAACCAGTCAACAAACATATTTAGGTCAAACCCACCATTAAAGTCCGACAAATCCACTTTAACTCTTCTAGCCATTTCCCCCATATTGACATCAAACCAAACTCGTTGTCCCATTACTCAGGTTTGTGAATTTCTAACAAATTCTAGGAATTCATCATTAAGGTCAAAAGCATGGTCATTAGGAATTGTTCGAGCATGACTGTAAACAAGTGCCCTATAGGTGGACCTAGGTTTTGTTCGAACTGAGCCTTGGAAGTAAGTTTTTTTATTTTATTTGAAGCTATGGAGTATGGAGAATGGACATGTTGCCTAACTGATTCATCAACCTCCTTATTCATAGGTCATTTTTCAAGATGTTGGAGAGCTATTAAGACATGGGTCATTTGGTCACATAATTGGTTCAACATTGTGTCATGATCTACTAGTCTGGTCCTAAAAGTGTTTACCTTACTCTATTGGTTTAGGGATTCATCAGGATTGGCTTGGTTTTCACCTCCGCCTAGTCATGATTCTAATGCTACTTTGATAATGAGGTTGTTAATTGTTGCAATGCACAACGTAGAAATGCAATGCTTCAAATGGTACCCATTCTTTTCATCACTTTTTGTTTTTTGTTTTTTTTTTAGAACTTTCAAGGGTTCAAATTTTACTAGTACTGTAGTTATAGCTAAAGGGGAGAGTAGAAAAGAAGGGGGAGAAGCAATAAAAATCGCAATCTAATGAAATATACCATTTTTCTTTCCTACAAAACACTATTAGTAAAGTTTTCAAAAATTTAACCGGCACTGAGAGCTATCTAGTCCACCAATTCCGTAGGAATAATCGCCCCAAAGTCTAACTCCACATGCAAGGGGCTAACGTTGGAGATGCAAAGATCCTTGAGTGTTGATCGAAGCTTCTGCTCTTAGTTGGAACTCAATGGGGTACAGGGCAAGTTTCTTATGGGGCTCTAATACAATACTGATGTAGAATAGAGTAGGAAGTAGAGAGAACGAGAAGGAAAGAGAAAGAAAGAGAAATATGAGATAAGAGGGAAAAATAAGAGACAAGAGAAGATACAATTCTTTTCATTCAAATCTAAAAATGTTTGATCAATTAACAAGCTCCACTATTTATAAAGGTTTAGGAGCCTTGGTACAATTAATGAAGGCAATTATTCCCAAGATTAATCTCCTGGCGATTTAGTATGTCTTTTAAAAATTTAAAATGTGACTTCTAGAATACCTAAATAGTAAATGAGTGCACTTAATACAAAAAGAGTCCCTAGAAAGACCAAAAGACATTTCAATTTTCAATACAACTCAAAGAATTTCTAAGTCAACTAATTGATGACTTTTTTTTATTATCTTTGCCTAGAATAAACTTTTCTGAAATCCTTTGCAAAGTCATTGTAACACCCTTAGCTTGTTTAGTCCCACAAGAAGTGGGAGAAGATTTAAATTGGTCTATCAGTCTAAATGAGTATACTATCATTAACTCGGGCTTAAACATTTTGGAGCAATAGTTCGTGTTCAACAAGTTGAAGCGTCAATTATCACAACAAACTGGATCATGATATTTAGTATAGATTGCATGGTTGTTATGGGTAGAAACTAGTTATAATGTTTCGACAATATTAGGAGCATTGTTTGATACACTACCCGAAATGATACAAAATGGACCATACGTACCAATTGTCAGTTGACATGTACGTTTACCAACCTTTTTCCAATGTTGTGCAAAAAACTGACTGTTTCGATCTGTACAAGGGTGGTGTATCGAATGATATAGACCAAACTATACTTTTACCAGCTTAAGATTTTGATTGGTGTCGACACATAACCATTGAGATCATGGATCACTAACCACCATATTTTGATTCATTTGAATCCATAATGGATCAAACCAAGCCCCAACGATCAAGTTGACCATTGGGACCTCCTTGAGACTTTAAATTCCACTCCCTTCTCACTTACTCTTATGAACTTTCTCATTCTCTTTCCCAATCTTTCTCACATTGTTGTTAATAAAATTACTAATTAGCGATTAGTGATAATCAAGCTCTTGATTTGCATAACCAAGGAATTAGGATAAAAGAGAAATTGTAGGTGATTCAAGATCAATGGAACCAACTTCCTTTGATGGACACCCATGTGACAAAGTTGTTCCTTCACAGATTCAAAAAGATAAATTCAATTTTTACTACTTATAAACTAGACTTTTTATTTATTTATGACTTAGATACACATTATTCTTTTCTAAATATAATTTATATATCAATAAATTAGGAGAAAAAAACTCTAGAAAAGGTTTTTTTATTTTTAGCTTTGTCGAAATACCAGTACGTATAGCACCTAAAGAGAGTTACAAAGAATGATCCCTAAATAGGAAGTATAGTACCTAAAAGAAGTCATCAACATGTTGTATACATAACAAAATTTTTGTACACTGAAAACAAGGCTAGAACCTTCTGATTTAGAAATATTTCCAAGTAAATAATCATTGTGCAAAAGAAAGTTAATGAATACTAAACAACACCAGTATGAAAATGACACCATCTGAATAAACTTGCAACTATATAAAAGCATATTATCCGACAATTCCTAAATGTTTCTCTGCCTGAAGCAAACTGGATGACAATTACCTCAACATAGTAACTAAATGCAAGTTTGCTGATGAGCAACAGAATCCAGAAAAGTGTATATCTGCCAAATCAGCAGCATAGTATTACATTATGTGGAGCAAAAAACCAATTGAAATTGAAAAACCAAGATGTAAATATCTTACTTGAGAAGCGAGAACATGCCTTCATGCATGCCCCTTCCTACATATAACCGTGGCTGAGATTATAAAGAACAAGTCTCATAAGAACTTGTCTAACTCAAGAACCAATAACATGTCCTTGAGATTTTGAATACAGTAAACACTTGCCTGTGCCCACCAAATGAGAAAAATAATAACAACCCTATTGGAGCGTTCAAT
Source organism: Musa acuminata AAA Group (assembly GCF_036884655.1). Taxonomy (NCBI): domain Eukaryota; kingdom Viridiplantae; phylum Streptophyta; class Magnoliopsida; order Zingiberales; family Musaceae; genus Musa; species Musa acuminata. Next base: position 39,056,663 of record NC_088352.1, read on the forward strand.
GGCCCTCCGAAGAGGTGGAAGCATGAACAGCATAGCAGCCAATATATTTGGTAACATGTATATGACAATTGCATAACTGTAAAGATACTGACTTCTCCAATCGCCTGCCCAGTTGCTAAAGAATTTTGTGAGTCCTGTAGGATTCTGGGCAGAGCTAGAATAGCTTAATGGAAGAATTATTATCCACGCAGTTGCTACTGCAAACTTTAGTAAGTATCGAAATATTTGGCTGCATTGCATGCTTCCCCATGACTTCCAGCTAAGTATAATATCAAGAGCAGCTGCAAAGTCCATGAAGATTTTATCAAGAGAATAAACAGAAAATAATACCATGAACAAAGTTAATGTCCCTAACTTCAGCTGATGTGAAAGTTCAATGACACGAAGAAGAACATATTCAAGATCTAAGTATCGTACCTTGAAAAAAATTTAGCAGTGCAGCAGTTATGAAGATACTTAAAACACTTTTAAAAACATCTGGATCGAACAATGCTGTCAGTGATCCCGAGGGACTCCATGCAATGATGAGCATGGCCTGAGGGAAAGTATGTAACAGCATGACAAAAATGCATCAACCGGTGTTTGTCTAAGAACAAGATTTGCATTCTCAAAAATAGAAAGATACCTGGAAGGCTAATATAAAGAATGTCCACATGCGATCAAAACTTCTGAATAAGTGCCAAAAAGTACGAATTTCAACAAAATTTGTTTTGGGTTTCCTCTTTCCTCTAAGAGATTGGTCATTCTGCCATAAAACGGTGGTATGAAACGAACAAACAGATTACTTTTATACTCTCCCATGTAAACAGAAGCATCACAGATTGAAAACAGTTAGAAAGACCAACTTTAATCATAAAAAAGTCCATTCTTAACTTAGGGAATCAAAGTAGTTCACACTTCACACCGCTTAATATATATGAAGATATGTTTGTACTGGACAAAGAATCATTATGGTGATAAAGGAACATTCAGTAATTAAGTTTTCATGGATTATCTGTTTTACATAATGTGTTGATACAAATATATTTTTGATCATCTTTCTTGAATCAGAAAATCGTCAAGAAATTCTGAGATCAATCACTCATCCAACCATCAAATCATAGAGCTTCTGGAACCTCTACCCTCAAACGTACCATTACTTTTCTTCCCAAGGATATATTATTTCTTCTTCTAAACCGAGCATTGCTGGCCTTTTGAGTCCTATACAATAAATGGCTTTTGATGTCATTCTCTCCTCCTGAGAAAGTTCCACTAGGCATAATGACATCTACCCAGTAATTCAATACCTTCTGTAGCTTCTGGACAGGCACAATATTGTAACTCTAGGCAAGTGCACTTCACATATTCTGCATTCCTAAAAAATGACTCATCTAGAGCCACTAGACCAGTCCCCAGCTGCATGTTCATTGCTCCACCTCACATGTAAATGTGATCTATTTCTGTCATAGTTTTGACAACAAGAAACCATTTCTCCTAGCCATATCCATAAAAAATACGATGATAACTATATAGTGCTGCCTCTCCACCTCCTCATTCTCCTCCTCCTCCACCTCCTACTTTGCCTACTGCTCGTCTGACCGTACCAACCACCAATTTATACCAACACTGGATACACTACAGTACCAGTACTATACCAATATGGCTCCTGACTGGTATCAATTTCAAACCAAAATTCCAATCGATACTAGTACCAACCTATATGGTCTTATATTTATCCTTGATCAGACTGGTAAATACCGGCCACCGTGTACCAACCCAACCAGTATTAGAAACATGACCTAAAGGAAGAGCTAACAAAAGCCATCACTAGATGCAGGCACAAAATTTAACCTCAGTCTTTGGGTGTATGGCCTCTGAATCCACAACCACACCACTTAATTTAGGGAATCAAAGTAGTTCACACTTCACACCACTTAATATATGTGAAGATAAGTTTGTACTGGACAAAGAATCATCATGGTGATAAAGGAACATTCAGTAATTAAGTTTTCATGGATTATCTGTTTTACATAATGTGTTGATACAAATCTATTTTTGATCATCTTTCTTGAATCAAAAAATCATCAAGAAATTCTGAGTTGAATCACTCATCCAACCATCAAATCATAGAGCTTCTGGAACCTCTACCCTCAAATATTACCATTACTTTTCTTCCCAAGGATATATTATTTCTTCTTCTCAACCTAGCAATGCTGGCCTTTTGAGTACCATACAACAAATGGCTTTTAATACCATTCTCTTCCTCGGAGAAAGTTCCCCTAGGCATACAGACATCTACCCAGTCATTCAATACCTTATGTAGCTTCTGGACAGGCATAATATGGAAACTCTAGGCAAGTGCACTTCACATATTCTGCATTCCTAAAAAATGACTCATCTAGAACCACTAGAACAGTCAGCCAATCCCAGCAACATGTTCATTGCTCCATCTAACATGTAAATGTGATCTATTTCTGTCATAGTTTTGACAGCAAGAAACCATTTCTCCTAGTCCTAGCCATAACCATAAAAAATACGATGACATCTGCATAGTGCTGCCTCTCCACCTCATTCTCCTCCTCCTCCACCTCCTCTGTTGCCCCTACTTTGCCAACTGCTAGTCTGGCCGTACCAACCGCTCCAACACTTGATACACTACAGAACAAGTACTATACCAATATGGCTCCTGACTGGTATCAATTTCGAACCGAAATTCCAATCGATACTAGTACCAACCTATATGGTCTTATATTTATCCATGATCAGACTGGTCAATACCGGTCACCATGTACCAAGCCAACCAGTATTTGAAATTTGACCTAAAGGAAGAACTAACAGAAGTCATCAATAGATGCAGGCACAAACCCTAACCTTAGTTTTTGGGTGTGTGGCCTCTGAATCTGTGAAAAACTTAACCTCAGTTTTTCGGTGTATGGCCTCTGAATCTGCAAAAAACTTATCATCAATTTTTGGGTGTATGGACACTAAATCCATGAAAAAGTCCGCGCGAGTATCCATTGGCCATCCCAATTTATCAAAGCAATCTTTGGACCTGCAAAAGAGGATATTTATTTCCTAGACAGCTTAAGTAACACAACTTGAATAAAAAGGATACAAACCAAAAATATTCATTCAGATCATCATAGTTTCTCCATCGTGAATGGCTAAGAGTACTGCTTTTGCTCCTTTGGACTTCCTATTGCATTTTAGAAGAAATAGAGAGATTTCATTGTTGGCTATTTTTCAGGAAAAAAGAAAAAACATACTCCCGATAACTAGATGAGTACTTAATTGAGCTGAGGAAAAACATACTCCCGTACGTGTAGGAGCCTATATGTACCTTAAGCAGGACGTTGTAGATGGGAGTCACAATATCCCGCAAAAATGACCTTTCACCTTTATATGCAGGTTCAAAAACACCTCCACTAGCAGACTTGACATTGCCAATTATAGTTCCATAGAGCTCATCTGCCATCTTATTTGATTCATCAAAAGAGCCTGTTAGATCGCTGTCTATCGGAGGCAAGAAAACACATAACAAGATCCTTAAGTAACATTAAACAAAACTCTTATCCTAAAAATACGATCAGACTTAGTGTGCTGGTATGTCTGATGGCAGATATATATCTTTTTGGCATTTTTTTTATTCATAGGATTCACTTGTGTCACCCACATATGATGAGGTGTCAAGAAAAACAGTAAACTGGCGCCAAATGTAGATAAAAAGAGTCAACAGAAGCCACTAGAATTACAAGCATATAAAAGTACTTTTGCCAAGATAGCCTTATTGGTCTAATTATGTTATTCCTTTCTTCCACTTTTCCGTAACAACATTTTTTTCAAGCTAAAAAGAACATCTGACATAGATTTATGAGTCCATTTTTAAAATATTTAGCCTTGTGCAATGACGCAGTCAATATCATAACCACCGCTGTGAGAACTCTGACATAGATTTATGAGTCCATTTTTTAAATATTTAGCCTTGTGCAATGAAGCAGTCAATACCAAAACCACCGCTGTGAGAACTCCAATTTGGTTGACCTAGACAAGGACCTTTCAGATGGACTGTTTTTTTTTTTTTTTGCTTTTCTTATGGTTATTTTTTAATATTATAGTTGATATTTAAAGTCATATGTTGAACTGTATTCTTATTTATAACAATATTTTGATTATAGACACAGTTGGGAAAGTCCTCAAGCCATTAATAGTCATTTTCAGAGAGTTGTAGTTGTGTTTTTGGATATGATTTTACAGGTTTCATAGAATTTAGAAAAGAAAATTGCCTTGGTTTAAGACATATATTGTATATTGTCAGTGTGAAAGGATGTTTTGACATTTTCAGAAAGTCATAAATATGTTTTTGGCTATGATTTTATAGGTCTCAGAGATTTCTAAAAACGAGAACTCTTGCTTAGTTTACTGCATATGTTGCATATTGTACGTCTTAAAGAAGGTCTTAATATTGTCTTATCGATTGTTCAAGTAGAATTATTGTCATTTAGCAGTATGATATCTCTTTCTTTATATCTTTGGAAGGTCCACACTCATCGAATTAGAGAAAACCTAATGGGCAGGTCATATCTCATTATTTGATATGAGAAAGGTGATCTTCCTTAACAATCCCCCGCAATACTATAACTAAGTTTATGACAATTATGTATATCTAAATGGAAGTCTCCAAAATTTCTAACCCAACTCAAATTTTGATGATGAATGCATATAGATATTGTTATAAATTTATGGTAAGTATAGAATTGCAGGCTTTCCAGGGACAGTATTTAGTCCATGAAGTGAATAGAGTACCCTCCTGCAGTGATAGTGTTGCTGGTACCTTCTTGCAATGACAATGTCTCTAAACAATTTTTTGAACACCCCCTCCTAAAAAAATTTAATGAAAAACCAAAACCTCTAATGTACAATGAGCAATTTTATGATGACTGTCAGTCTGCTGGAATTTGATGCACCCACGTGATCACAGCAGGTAACAGGACATACTTCGTCACATAGCAATTCATCAGTTATGGGAAGCCTTCCCGGCAAACTGATCAGAAGGCTTAGTTTTCATACCTCATATTTTGATCCAATTCGAACTGTGTTTTGACATCTAATGAAACAACCTTGACAATAGTGATTTACAACAACCAAGGACTACAAAGGAGAACATAACAGCAACAAATTTCTAATTTATCTAAAGAGTGCAAAGGTCTCCAACAATCTTTGGCAGCCTACAATGAACTGAAGATGGATATTTTAGAGGTCAAGGGAAACTAAATCGCTGCAATTTTAACACAATGGAGCCTCCTGATTCGCCACCACAGTCACAGTACAAGCAGTTAAATGATTTTGTTCTTTGACTTGGAGACCAATTTCTGCAATGTTTACATTGTACTAAGTTTAGTGAAATGAAAGTGGAGAAAGAAGCAGATGATTGTTGTCCCTTTACATGCACAAGGACCTCCATCTTGAGGCAAGAAGGATATGATAGGCGGGAAACTGTTACAAGGTAGTCACACAACTCCCTGTGGGGGTCCCAACTTGGTTGGTCCAAGACAAATACTTTGTGGTTAGATTTCTTTTTTCCTTTATTGTGGATGAATTTTGGTCTTCATTTCAATTGCTACAATGGATCAAGTTTAAAGTCATATTATGTTGTATGCATATAAGTCCTATTTTTTTATAAATAGTGTTGGGAAAGCCCTTAAGTCATCAGGGGTGAGATTTATAGAGAGCTATATACATGTGTTTAGATGGAATTTTGTGAGATTCCAAGATTTCCAGAAAAGAAACTAGTCCCCCACAAGGTATATTAGTTTACTATATAAATATGGCCTATTTTACCCCTAGAACATATATCTTGGTAATGGCTACTTCACAGTTGTAAACTTGTAATAGAATTATGAATTATCATAGTTTGGTAGTGAATTTCCTTTTCTTTAATTCTTGATAGGTTAATTTTCCTCTAATTGGAGAATACATTGATAGGAGGGTTGTCTCCTGAGTTAAGTATTTAGTATGTATTCTCCTGAATGGAGCATACCATGATAGGAGGTTTGTCTCCTCAAATTGGAGAATACCTTGATATAAGATCCATAAAATGCCACAGTAGTCCAGCAAAGGTAGAAGTAACAAGTTCATAATAGATACTTGTTTGGTAGAAAAGAACACCAGCAAGCATCAACAGAATTTCCACAAAGTATAAGATATGGTATACTTTGTAGTTTGTAGTTTGTAGTTTATCCACAGCTTCCCTCTGTGGCTTATCCCAACATGATATTTAGAAATCATGTTATCAACATAGCATATAGTACAAAAGTTATCCCAACTATTTAGGGTCAACTACAACGATCTTTTCTCAACATTGAGTTCTATGTAAGGTTATATCCCTAGTTAAATTAAGAACACTCAAGTCTATTTTTTTACTGTTTCTAGCTAGCTTTTTCTGATGTCACATTCTACCTATCCCTTTAATATAATTATACTATCTTTTGATTTTCTCTCATTTTGTCTTCTATCAAAGCTTACCTAAAAGAATAGAAATATCAACTATCTGACAACTAACAACTAGTTTATATCCTTTTTCTGAATCCCACAACATTATATCTCCACAACACTCCAAAATGCCACTTTAATTCAATAAAATCATGTGTAAATCTTAATTCCTTTTACAATTTTTTTCATTAATTGCATCCAAAAGTAATTGGTTTTTTTTTTCTTGTCTTCTTGAAATAATCCAAAATTGATTTTCACAAAACAGCCCTCTTCTATTTTAAATTCTGTGTCATCACCTTCTTCCAAGGAATAATGGTACACCTCACTGATCCAGTTCCCTGATAATTTTATCGACTTTGAATACATTCATTACTCTTATAGATCAGTAGTAACAATTAGTAAACTACTTAAAACAACCTATCCAATAATCTCCCAAACTTTAATAGGGATGATATTAGGCCTCACACACATATGCATTTGCATCGTCTTTTGAATCTTATTTTAGCTGGCCTGTCCTCACATGTCATACAAACCTTCGGTTCCATATCATATCACAATTTCTAGCTCCCAATTAGATTATACATGGGATGTTCATCAAATAAATTATACAGTAATTTCTCCATTTTTTTCTTTAATACCACTATATCACTACCAAGATCTCTTCGGTGTGCATTTCAAGCATCTAAGTCACCTAAATCTCTACACATACTTTTCCTCTCTCCAATAAACCTAAAAATGTTTCTCTTTCTCTAGTCCCAAACTTACCCTAGAACAATCATAAACCTATTATGAGTAGCTTCCTAGCATTCTCATGAACCATTTCGATATATATCACAGCAAGCTTTTATGATTGTGATCAACCATCTAATGAACCTATCCTCCATCCCCTGCACTTGGAAAATATATAAAAAAAATTTATACAAGTATGAACATAGCTTTACTCAATATTACATTGATAATCTACATTCAATTTTAATATTCAAACAAGTAGTTGCATGTCAATGCTAAACATGGATTATTGTACACAAAATATATTAAAGAATATTGCAATTAATAACAAACAAATTTGAAGAAAAATAATTAATTCAATGGAAATGGAATTAAATAAAAATAGTCTGCTTATCATCAAACACATTCCAAGAGAAGATGAATCAACATAGATGAATTTAAAAAAACATATAGCAAAAATTAGTTCTATGAGAAAATGAACTAAATATGAATTATGTATTTATTCCAAGATAAATGACATTAAATACATTAATTCCAAAATAAATTACATGTATTAAAAATTGATATTAAATATGTTAAATAAGGACACATGGGAATTTTATGGTACTTAAAACATAGTAGTGTTACCCGATATCATGCAAAGAAAAGTCAAAATGGACACGATGCAAGAATATGATAAGGAGCAGAGTTGGTTCTTGTGCTACCCTACGAGCCTCTACCAAGTGATGGCAAAGTGGAAAGGCAAAGTTGAATCAACACACATGTATAATTCTGATACCTCTAATCATCCTGGCCTATGGTGATAGCAAAAGAGGTGTCAAGATTTCTGCAATCTAGCCATTTGTAAGTTAAATAAGCACAAAACAAATAAGCCCTTTTTTAAGGTCTCTCCAGATATAAGCATGCATCTCATGATAGTGGAACTTTTCTTTAATTAAGTTTTCTAGCTACATGTTGTATATCAATTTAATGAACCTACAAGGAGAGCATGTGCTTAACCTTATATTGTTCTTGTTATTCAAACTGGATGCCACTAATTTATGTTTTCTTGCCTTCAGTTCATGATAAGAGAATTTTTACACCATTATATTGTTAGCAATGTGCATGCACACACACACACAAACATATATATATATATATATATATATATATATATATATATATATATATATATATATATATATATATATATATATATATATATATATATATATAACTTAAACATGAAACTTTTAATGGCTGAACAACTTCAGTTGAATATTAGATTTATGAACTCCAGCTGAGGTTTCAAAGATTGATACAAACATGAAATGTCAAAAGACAGAACAAAATCGATCAGCAATAGCAGGATACACCAAAGTTGGTTTTTCTACACTTGTTAGCTAAATGGACCAATAAACATATGATGCTTCACAAGACAACAGTTATTATTGGCATTTAAACAATACTTACATGGTGGAAGATATAACACAGACATTCAGGCATAAACCGAACATTGGAAGCTTCACCCCAAATAAGAAAATACAATCCAATGTAAAGAAGCTCCAACTGTTGTGACTCAGCATCACTGAGACGCCTGTTTAAAAGATGATAAAAATGCAGATATCAGATCATAAGGCTTGGTTAATGTATAGATATTACTCACAAAATTGTACCTTTGATCATTCGAACCAGGCAAAATTGTTTTAATGTTCGATTCACATTGTAAATATTTACACCATGACTCATAATTTTTGAAGACTTTCTTTTTCAGAGATTCGACCGTATTGGCATCCAACTGTAAACAGCATTTCCAAGTTATGAATGTGCAGAGAAATATATAAATGATGAATTTCTCGACATGAACATTATGGAAAGACAATTACAAGGGAATATTCTTCCAGAGCCTTTTTCTTCATGTCAATGTTTGCAAGTAGCAAAACCAAGTGCTCACGTTGATTATCCACATTTCCTTTCTACATTTAAACAAGTTGCATTTGTTAACTTATCAAAAGATGGGAATATGTATAATACAAATGACAACATTAAATAAGTCAACTATGTGTTTACTTGAAAACCAAAATTTAAACCAAGCCAGTCGAGTAAATCATGAACAGAACTTTCCCCATCATCAAACACGAGGATTCCATCAGCTTCAGGCTGTGAACTGGTAGATGGCTGTCGTCTAGACCTTGGAAGATTATCCACTTTACGTAGTGCACTCACTGCTGCTCTTATCTGTAATCACCAGAGGCTCAAGACAAAAAGTGCCACAGCATGAAGTGGAAAAGCAATCACAAGAGAATGAAGACTAAAAGTGAAAAGAGCATAATTACCTAGTGACTGAGTAACCAAGAAGAAAAACTATGTGACTTACCTCTGGAAGCTCCATGATTGCAGATGCACCACCAGAAACATGAAGAGGAAGAATGTTATAGGGTGTAAAGTGACTTTTCTTTCTCTCGACTTCTCTAGCACACCTTTTTATCTGCAAGTAACAGGTGCAGCTAATATTAGATAGAAAATAAAACTAAATGAAGGAAAAACATGCATACTGCATATATTTTCAATAGTCAAAACAAACCTCATCATCAACTTTATCTGGAGGTACTATAGTTTTCAGCACATCATATAATACAGATACAATCTGATAATGTTTAGTCATCTCCTCGCTGAACAGTTCCATAATTAGGACAAGCCATAAAATTGAGGATAGTATCCCAAAAAAGTACTAGTTACAACGAATTCAAAAAGTCTTGCATGGCAGGCTTACGGTTTGCTTTTGGCAGGGCCTTCCTTGATGAAATCATTATAGTAATACTGATAGAACCTTTGTATTTCTTTCGGATCACTTCTGGCAAGTTGCGGCTTTACTTCCTCTTCATCCTGCAGGACAATAAAAAGCTCATATGTTTAACAAGTAATAGTAGGCAATCTCATATACTCCCAACTGTTTGGGATCGATTAAATTACATTAGATATTTTGTCGTCATTGGGCTCTGCAAAAAGTCATAATTCATCTAAATTAAGAATATTTAAATCTTTATCCATAATTTCTTAAAAATCTTCCATGTCACCCTCTATCTCTTCTCACAACACTAATATTAATACTTTCACATCTTTTAACTATAACATTTAAAGGTCTCGATACCTAATTATTCATGAATAAAAAAATTTTATTTCCTATTTTTCCTAATAATTCTGCACAACTATCTCAGCATTCACATTTAGCAATATAATTTTTTTATATATGTTGTCTCCTAACTACCCAACACTAAGATCCCATAATTTTACCTTTCCTTCATATTCTTTAGGGCTTCCTCAACCGCACTTACTCCAATTCAAATAACAAATCTCTGATCAATAAAACTACCACTGTTACCGATACATAGGATTTAGATATTTATGAAATATTCATTAAATAATTTATAAAAATATTTTTCCATCTTTTCTTAATTTTATCAATAATCATTATCATTAATATGTACTTTTTTATCTTCAGCCTCAATACATCAAATCAAGGTCTGTCATACCGAATCGTACTGCCCGATATGGGCGGTACGTACCGGTCCGACAGGCTATCGGTACGCAGACCGCCCGCTACCGGGCAGTACGCACAAAAAAAAACCCCGTATCAGACGATACGGGGTAATATCGGGTGGTAACGGTCGAAATTTCGACCGTTACCGCCCGGCACCACTCGGTAACGGTCGAAATCGACCGTTACCACACTGTAGCAGTGCTACAGTGCTCCAACAGTCAATTTGACCGTTAGAGCCCTTTCTCCTCCTATTTAAACCATTCTTCTCTCCCCTATTTCATTATACTCTCTTAAACTCTCTCTCAAACTTTTTTTTCTCTCCTAAACTCTATAAAACAATGATTTGTGAATTCAATTGAGGCTAATTTGGGAAGATTAAGAGGAAGAATTTTCTAATCAAGAGGTATGAATTCGTTTTCTTTAATTAGAGAGTAATTAAGATATTTAAAATTATGATTAGTGTGTTTCATGCATAGTAAATATTGAATAATATTTATGATAATAAAATAAGTTTAATTAAGTTTTATTAAAGTTATTTAATGCTACGATTAGTCATTTTAATGATGATTTAATCAAAATTTATTTGATTTTATATCAATTTAATATCTTTAATACCTATTAGGGTATTTATCATGTTTATAGTGGTGAAAGAGAAGTAATTAGTGAAAAATTAGCTATATTAATCGTATAATTAGTGCAAATAAATGATGATTTTATCATAATTTGAATCATATTTGATTAAAATTACATATTTAATGTTTCTTTTATGTGTTTAATATATATATGATGGTAAAATAAATTTAATTATGTTTTATTAAAGTTATTTAATATTATAATTAGTCATTTTAATGATGATTTAATCGAAATTTGTTCGATTTTATGTCAATCCAATATCTTTAATACCTATTAGGGTGTTTATCATGTTTATAGTGTTAAAAAAGAAGTAATTAGTGAAAAATTAACTATGTTAATCGTGTAATTAGTGTAGCTAATGATTTTAGCACTTCTTTTATGCATATAACATATTTATAATAATAAAATATGATTAGTTATGTTTTAATAAAATTACTTAATGTTACGATTAGTGATTTATGATCAATATTTGGTCAATTTAATATGCTTATACTTTATAGTTTATTTGATTTAAATTTGATAGGATCATGACACCAAAGGAACAGCCACATAATGATGCATGGGTTCATGCTCGAAAGCTAGATGGAAACCGTCATCATTGGCAATAACTCGAGTGAAAATGCATTTGGCTGGTGGGTATCCTGATGTTGCAAAATGCAAGAATGTTCCAACGGAGATCCGTAAATTATTTCAAAGCAAGCTTAAACAAGCAAAGGAAGATACATTAAAAAAGAAGGCAAGAGTTGAGGAAGAATATCATAGGGCTACACGGGAACCAGTTTATGATCAGTATGAGGGTTACGGATCTCACAGCTGGGACTCGTGGATCATTGAAGCATCAATATACGGTCGATGAAGCAATGAGGCATCGACGACCTGACTCACAATTAGAGCATGGCAGTGGTAGTAGAATCCAGAGGTCAACCAGCATGAGGCAATCAACTGCTCCTTCTCAGTTAGGCCGAACTAGTAGCATGAGGTATGGTGGACTCCGTGGTTTTATGAGAGGTCCTGGCAGGAGGTCCGCACCAGATATTGATCCGCAAGCCTATCCCCCACAAACAGCGAAACAGACACGGATTGACGATGCATACACAAAAGAAAAAAAAACGAGATATTGGGAAGGCAATCTCAAAATAGTTCAACTTTCATAGGATTCCAGCCAACACTGCCCAAGGTCCATATTATCAGAGCATGATCTCTTCTATTCAAAAGTCTGGCACGGGGATCTAACCTCCAACACCGAAGAAGATTTACGGCGTATACTTAGAAGAGGAGGTGGCAGAACTAAAGGATTGGATCAAATCCTTCAAGAGGCAATGGGACGAAAATGGGGTGACATTGATGTGTGACAGTTGGACAGGACCAACAAGAATGAGTATCATCAACTTTCTTGTTTATTGCAATAGAAGAGTAGTGTTTCATAAATCTGTTAATGCTTCTGAAAAGATCCAAGATGCAAACTATATTGAGAGCTTGATGGACATTATGGTAGAGGAGATTGGACCACAGTATGTCGTCCAAATAATAACCGACAATGGAGCGAATTTCAAAAAGGTAGGCTTGCAATTGATGAAAAAAAGAAAAACTTTGTTTTGGACTCCATGTGCAACTCATTGCATAGATCTAATTCTGAAGGATATTGGTGAGTTGGATGCGGTCAAGAAATGTGTAGCTCGAGCACAATCAATTACAAAGTTTATATATAATCATCATTGGGTCCACGCATTAATGCAAAAGTATGTAAACGGTGAGATACTTCGACCTGGAATTACTCGGTTTGCTACCAATTTTATTGCATTAAAGTCATTATAGCAAAAAATGCATGGCTTGAAGGCAATGGCTAGCTCACAAGAGTGGTCTGAATCCAGATATTCGAAATTGAGTGATGGAAAGAAGATAGAAAAGGCCATTCTTTCCTCTAGATTTTGGAAGACTATAGCAGAAATCATAAAAGGTGTGGAACCACTTTATATTGTCCTCCATAAGGTCGATATGAACAAGCGTCCATAGATGTCGTATCTTAAATATATGCTGATTTCAGCAAGAGAGGAGATCAGAAAAGCATTTAAAGATGATTTTCAGGCCGACAAATACGTATGAATCATTGATCGTCGGACCGAAGTTCATATAGATCAAGATATCCATAATGCAAGTAAATTCATATTCAGAATAATTTAATTTATTATTACTTAAATAACAAAAAATCATACTAACAAAATTATGTTTTGCAACGTATTATCTAAACCCGACAATTCAATATCGATATGCTCTCGGAACACAAAATAATTTCCTAACGACACTACGAAATGTTATATATCGGCTCTTGCCAAACACTACCGAGGCAACCGATGCTCTTATGGAGGGTCGATTATTTCGAGAAACAGTTGGTTCATTCTCCGACGTTGTAACTGTATCGTGTCGTTACACTATGGATCCTAGTGAGGAAAAGTTATGCATATTGATTATCAATTATATTTAATGTTAATTATTTATTATGCTAATAAAATCTTATTTATATCTTTTTGCAGTCGAGTGGTGGCTACAATTTGGAGGCGATGCACCACATTTAAGGAAGGTTGTCGTTCGTGTACTTTCACAGACAACAACATCTAGTGGTTGCGAACGTAATTGGTCAACGTTTGCATTGATTCATACGAAGGTCCGCAACAGAGTCTCCTACAGACTACAGACGGTTAGAGAAACTAGTATATGTCCATTATAACATGCGGCTAAAATTACGATGTGCTGAGTTGGAGAAGGAGCCAGAGGAATCAGATATTGATCCCATTGATCTCCAATTCTACAACGAAGATTCAAAGCCAATGTTAGATTGGGTTGAAGCAGCAAAGAACCAAGAGGATCCTCCACTTGATGAGGCGGGAGATCTTCAGCGTCCTTCACGTTTTATCACCGAGGCAATAGAAGAAGAAGAAGCATAACCCCAATAGGTGGAAAATCCCCCTCGATTACAACATGGTAGGAATCAAACTGCTCGAGGAACTACCGACACCCAACGGTCACACTCGTCCGCCCAACGTGCAAAGGCAAAGGGGAAGGCAATAGTATCAGTTGTATCGTTGGAAAGAATCGAGTCAGGCGACGAGACACCTTCACAATCACATTCTCTTTCTCGCTCAGTCCAGAGACATGACAGCAACACGGACAGCAGTGCCTCGACGGATGATGGCGGTGATGTCGGGCAGTCGTTGGTCTCGTCTACACAACTTGAGGGTGGTGAATGGACTGAGGAGCAATATTTTACACATGCCACTCAAGATTCGGATCATGGAACTCGACAAGGTACTGATCAAGTTTATGCACGGAAGGGGAAGGGGAAGGGGAAAGCAGTGGATGAATATGAACAAATGCGACAGAGCATACATGATATAGACACAGAAAGAGGCTCATCGTATTCACAACCATCGTATTATGGAGAATCATACGGGCAACAACAATATGGTGATAGTTGGTCATCCTTCTCTGAGCAACAGCATGATACAGAACAACACCAATATATGCCTCAAGAGTTGCCTCGGACAAATATGATTCATGACGATCAATCTACGATCAGCACCATATTGATGCATCAATGGCATACGGTGTATCAATACACTATGTCATGGGATCAATTTCATGATTGGGTCCAACAAACGTATCATATTTATATGTATCGGATCGAGGACCCCGATCCACCACCCGTGGAGGCCCGTCGTTCGTTTTAGTGGTAGAATCAACAATCAGGTATATCTAGATATATGATTATTTAATTCATTTGAATTTAGAGTTTATATTGTAACAAAATAGTCTAACAATTCAACTGATTTTTCTGTAGATATTTCAATCTATAACGGGCTGAAATACGAACCTAGAACAAGACTACCTCAAAGCCCGAAAAAGATATGTGATACTATTCTTACCTAATTTTATTGATTTTGCTAAACTTATACTATTACTATATTTATTTGTAACTTGAAAACCCTATCCTAACTTTTTTTTTAATTTTTAGGTATTTTCATAGGGTTAAATCGGTGAAATCAGGTGTACCGCTCGGTACACCGTATCGTACCGTACCGAGCCTGGGTCGAAACGCCGGTACGGTACGGTACAACAAACCTTGCATCAAATATTACCTAAATTTTTATTCTTTATTTTCCTATCTTTAGCAATTATATATTTTCTCATACTTAGTCCCTAACTTATAATAAAAGTCATTATAAGCTTTATACCTGGCATACCTACAGCTCTTTTTGCCTCTTTTTCATGTTCTATACATGTTTTTAAATCAAACCACCTACAGCAAAAAAAAATTTAAGTCTAAAAAACAAGCGAATAACAATAATTAAAACCTTAAATTACAATTCTTTGGGGTTGGTCCCATTGTACCAAACCCACTTATTTAAAAATTATTTTTGTCATTATTATTCAATTGACAAGATGGAGTTAAAAAACAAATTTTAAGACAACATTGTAGTCTAAATAAGGATTTTAGTGTACATCTCATCCAATGATTTTTACAGCTAAGATATGATCGTAATAAACCCACTTACTACTTATGGATGTAGTATATAATATCCATTAACCAGTGGTTCAAAGCTCAAGACTTTGTCTGATAATTTTTACATCGTATAATAGTGGTATATAATATTCACTTACTAAAAGTTGAGGATTCAAAAATCTCATCAAATAAATTTTGTAAGATATTGAGATTGAAAATCATCTTCACCACTTATCCTTTGTAAAAAAGAACAAAGCCAATCCTTCGAGCTCTCGAGCTGCCACAACAACCTAATTGTTTGGATCTTATGGTGGTTTAACCCAGGTCAGCGTACTAGCGCCAATAATCTTTTCGTTCTTTCTTTGGAAATTTCTTAGCAGATAACAATATTTGATTAGTCGTAAAGGGACACTCCAATTTGTTTTTTATTTCAACAACCATAATTTTACTTCTTTAAAAAGAGAATCAAAAACTGGAACAGCGAAATACAGATTATTCACGCAATGATATATAACAGGTAACCATTTTAGCATTCGAAAAACATTGTTCTTTTATGCATTAAATAGATCACTTTTATTTTGTGCTTCTTTTGTCCTTATAGCCAATTCTATGGATAATTTTAAGGACATATCACCTTCACAATTTAACAAAAATCAACTTTGTGCACATAAAATTTAACGATACACCCAATGTTGGATGGTTTTGAAAATTTAGCACTTAGAAGACATATTTATCATTTAGCATTAAAATTGTCAAAGTAAAGTATATGCATAACTGACCATCAACCTTTTTCATGAAAATTTATATTCTCTTACGTGTTCAAGAACTTTGGTTTATAGCAAGGTTTGCAATACCAAATGATACCGCCCATACCGGGCAATGCATACCGGTCCACCAGCTGACCAGCACGTGGACCGTCTGCTACCAGGCGGTGTCAGCCCGACTGCGACAAGGTGAGGCAAGGAAGAAGAGGCGTTTGAAAAAGAGGGAGAAAGAGGGAGAAGCTTTGAGAAATAGTACCTGGCGTTGCCTCCTCCTTCTTCACTGCAGCGCCCGTTGCCATCGCTCCCTCAACGTCGCAGCTCTTCAACGCCCACTACCATCGTTCCCTCGACACCGAAGAAGATTCTTCTTCTTTCGCTCCTTCGCTACAGCACCCGCTGCCATCTCTCGACACCGAAGAAGATTCTTCTTCTTCCGCTCCTTCACTGCGACACCCACTATCATCCCTCGACGTCACAGCTATTCGGCTAGGGTTCGAGCGAGCGTTGGTAAGTTACATATTTTTTGTATATTTAATATCGTTTAAATATAATATGTTTAATATCGTTTTAAGCGCACCATCGTTAGCTATTTTATATTTCTGTGATTTTATATATATTTTATATATTTAATATAATTTAATATAAAAAATATTTTTAATCTTTTTTAAGCATACCACTTTGCATTCCCGTAGTATACCATACCGTACAAAGCTCAAAACTCCAGTACGGTACGAAATTTCAATCCTTGGTTTATAGATTTTCAAGCATATTTAATCTACTTATCATTCCAACCATCTAAGCACTATACGTAAGATAGGACAAATTGATAATAGCCAGACCTAGGGATTCGGACGATCTTGTCCATAGAGTTCAAACTTCAAAGAGTTCAATTAGATTTGTAACGTAAGACTACTTAGGGCCACCAAATCCCTAACCTGTGATTAGATCAACAATCCCTGTAAGACACAAAAGACATAACCTACTGATCAGATTGAATTGGCACATTCTTGGAAAGCTTTAATCAAGAAATCTTATGTGTAGCCTCAATATGACCGGAGAATCAAGGCTGCCTAGCCAACCCAATTGATCAAGTCTTCAGGTTGCCATAGATAGGTTATTTAAAGAAACTACATTACTTGGTGATCAAATTGACATCTAATGCTTAAAAATAGATTATCAAAGAAGAATGACCCAATCCTGAATCAATCAATCGTCACTGAAGGAATGGCGGCGAGTGCCCCGTCTTCCCCACCAGCGATAAGTGCTCCCGCTCCTCCTCTAAAGAAACTGCATAATCCTCTCCCCCCCCCCAACCCCCTGCTCCTCCTCCAGTGGCCCCACTACTGAAGGGCCATCTCCCTCTTCGAGAGCAACCTCTCCTCCCTTCAACAAAAGCCAAACTCGCACTGCTACACCACGTGCAAGCACATAAAGCCTCACCCTCTTGGGCAAGCCTCCTTAGGCAATCCTCTTCAGATGACCCTTGGCGTTTCAACGCTGGGTAACAAAGAAGATCGCCAGGATTCAAAAGAGCTCCAAGCACGTCGCAGTCCTAAATCCAGAGGAAGTGCAGAATGCAAGGAGTCACTGACAACTCTGCCTCTAATGCAAGGAGTCCTTATAATTTGCAGGTTCCACCAACCCAGATTGAGATTTGAGTTCAACCAAATTAAACATCATTGTCATCAACTTTTAAAATATGAAAAACATGACCAAAATCAATTACATCTCCGTGGAACTGAACTTAAATGCGCTCAACCATTTTCAGCTTCAACTTCAAGTCAAACTGAACATATCCCAACTTAACCCAAGTCAGCATATCAGAGAGGTCCAGCTAAACCTAGAGAACTCGCCTGTTCCAACAAGTTTTGGCCAGGTTTTCACTGGTTCCAATTTTTGAACTGTTTTCAGTCAATTGATATCTCTTTAGATTGATTTTCTGTTATTCTATAGATAAATGAGCCCACTGTCCAATTAAATCAATCAACACACTCAAACCACCATTTTGTATCCTTAATCAAATTTATCTTTGAGTCCCCTTGTACAAGATGAAACAATGCTAGATGCTTACGATGGCATTTTCCACCTATTGTAATTTGTTAAATCTCCAAGTTGGCTATATGTAAATTGTAATGAATAATACATACACTAATTAGATTGATTACATAATTAAATTACTTAAGCTGGTTCAAAAATAAGTGAACATAATTTCAGTAGACAAAGAAGACTATCTAAATGTTTGTAGAAATTCTTGGCCAACAACGTGTGTACCTTTTCCAGCCTATGTAAGAGATATGTTTTGAATTGACGAACACCACGCTTATCTGATTTAGGATCCAAATTATGGGCCATCTCAAATGCATGAAAGCGACCTTCCATTATAAGAAAGAAAATATTTTAATGAAAAGACTAAGTAAAAGAGAAGTGCCAAAAATGATTATGAACACTAGAAAGCAGAAGGTTAGAAATTCGTAGAACTTGGAGAAGTATATGATAAACTCTAAAAAAGCATATGGAAAGTAAGGAGTAATCTGCATGATAACAAAGGGGTATCATAGGTTTCATTAGGCAACACATGTCATTTATGTATTCCAATAAGCAATCTAAAAATCAGAAGAAAGTGAGTGTGATTATCACCTAAGCCTCACATAGAATTCTCAGTTGCATATTATCATCATTATTCAGTAATCTCCAGTGAGGCTAGTCATTAAGGAATACAAGCAATCCAGATAAAGCTAAACAAAATTATCACCTAAGCCTCACATAGAATTCTCAGTTACATATTCTCATCGTTATATATATATATATGTGTGTGTGTGTGTGTGTGTGTGTGTGTGTGTGAGTGTATGTGTATATATATGTATGTATATATATCTACATATATACATATACACATATACATATACATATATATATTACTTGATTAATTAGCAATACCGAATTCCCGTCATTCTTTCTGCTTTGTGTTTACCACTCCCAGCATCTCCACCCCCATGGAGGACGATGAGACGGTGTGGTGGCAATGGTGAACGTAGAGGGAAATTAGACGTTCTGTCTGACAACTTGAGCAATTATATTGATGGTGTTCATCCTGCATGCATCGATATGTGGCGTTTTCCTTTCCTTTTTTAGATGATTAAACAGCCAGCATCAGAGGTCAAAAAGTAAGCAAGAATATAGATAATTTTTTCCCAAGATGGCAATTTAGTATATCATCGCATCAGAGGTCAAAATAAGAAGAGCGAAGATGAGAAGAGGTAGGTTGAGGTCTTTAGTTACAGAGATAGGCGACACGAGGGTTGAGGCTCTCGATATCGTTGGCGACGCGGAGGATGGGTACGATGGCGTTGAGGGAGGGGGGGACGAGCTCGCTGTCGGGCGGGGCAGGCGCATCCTCCTCCTGCTGCACGTCCAGCATCGTCGGCATCCGCGTCATCTTCCTAGAGGGTGCTTTCACCACCTTAGGCCCACCGACGCCCTCCCCTCCTCCGTGCTTGCTGCTGCTCGCCATCTCGCCCTACCTCAATTCTTTTCCTTTCTCGCTTCTCTTCTTCTCGTTCCAGGCAAAGAAGTCACGGAGGGGTCACGCACCATCGCTATTTGTATGGCCTCCTCCGTCGTGTCTGGATGAAGGAAGAGGAGGAGAGACGGCAGCACTGCAGCCATCTTTTAGGGCTTTTTTGTGGTAGAATACTGTCTTTAGCTTTTTCCTTTTTGCGCTCCACCAGCTGTTCTGTTCTTTTTCGGCTTTCGATTTGGCGTTGGGGGGATCGAAGGAAGGAATGAGCTACAGGAAAAGAAGAGAGGGAAGGAAAAGAAAAAGACGACGGTGGAAGCGATGGTGGGCGGGAGTCAGGCAAAGACGTAATTAATTGGTAAATGGAATGGGTTTCGTGCTTCGCACGGCAAGGATCGAGTCGATTCTCTGGTTGCCGCCAGGGCTACCGTAGGATGTTCGAATGAGCGAACCGGATCAAATTTCGAACTGATTCGATTAAAATAAGATAGTTGTTAGGATTAATTTAGACTTATTGAATTAATTTAAAATTAATTAATCTGATTTGATTAATATTTTTTAAAATTTATATGTTTTAAAAAATAATTAAATATATATTAAAATAAATTAAAATTAAATCGAACCAAATGTTGGTTGAATTGTATCAATAAGATAATATTTATCAAATTTAACCAACGTCATTTATAAAATTTTGATATCGAAAATGGATCAAATTAAATGTTTAGACCGATTTGATTAATCCGTTTGAGGGAGTAAGATAACACACTCGATCGGATTGATAATATTTTTGTTAAAATCTATTTTGATTCGGTTCGAATTGATTAATCAGAATCAATTATTCGAAACAAAGAGGAGACCTTCTGAACTAAACCATTCATGATCTTGAAAATTGAATCACTGATAAACTGATTTTGCATTATTTTGATTCGAATTGAAAACCCCTACGTTATGAATTAGGTGAAAGTGATTTGATTTAGATCCAACAATTGTTTATTTAAAAAAAAAAATCAAAATTCATCTATCCGATTTAGAGCATTAACCTTAACCGAGTAGAAAAGATGACCTGAAAGCCTTAAACTCGAAATTTTGGGTTTACAACCCCTTTACGTGGTTGGCCTCTGGTTGGTAACGAAACTGATTGTCCGGTGCACCACATAAGAAAAAAAGTAAGCTAACAATGCACCTATAATTAAAGAAGAGAATAAGAGGTTAAGTTGAGTTTCGTTGTTATTTCGTGGAAGATATGCATGCAGCGCATGCGAACGTGGAGTGGCAGTAAGCAAACCAAATGAATAAAAAGACGAGGAAAGGGTGGTTTATAACCGAGACATGAATCTTAAACCTCACAGCTTCAAAGATCATTTTTAAATCATTTAATCCAAACAAAAACATCCTCCACCTTCACTTCTATGATCAATATATTATCTCGCCAGTTGCTCTTTCCGTGGATGTCTCTCCTCAGTTCTTCAAAGTAGAAGCCAGGTCCAGGCTATTGCTAACCAGTTTCGAAAGGTGGTCGTTGATATCGGCAACAGGTGACACCAAACCTGGCCAATCCTGGAACGCATCAGCGCAGTTGGCCTTGAGGCTCATCGCGGCGGAGAGGTTCACCATGAGGTCAGTGTGCGCTGCATCCTTGAGGTTCTTGGCTGACAACTGGAGACTGTCAGCTACGGAGCTGAAGGCATCACGGCAAACACACAGGGTGGACTTCATCAGCTTCTCGGTGCCAGGGGCTTTCATAAGCTTGGCGGAAATGGCTGCTGCCTCCTTGGCTTTGGACGTGGCCACGTCGATGGATGCGGCGGTCAGGGACCCGACCGACGCTGAGGGAGCGAGGGAATTGCAGAGATCGGGGTACGATGCTTTTTTGCATTCGGAGGTGGCGTCGAACAGGGAGCGGTCATTGACGCGGCGGAGGACGCGTGCTTCTGTTATGGTGGCCCCGAGAAGGAGGAGCAGGGCGACAGGCAGGATGAGTGGGAGAGAGGCGGTTCGGTGCTGTCGACCCATGGTGGCTCTCTTGGAGGGTTTGGAAACTGAGGAGAGCCAAAGAGCAGTGGAAGAGAAGAGGGAGGCGGAGGTTGGACATAGATTTGCAAGTGTTTATATAGGTGTGCGGAGATGGATGTTGCCAAATGTACGTGAAGGAGAGAGGAGGGAAGAAGGATCCGTTCTCCTGGTTTATCTCCCAAACATACGTGGGTGTAGGGCTGACCATAAATGTCGCTGTGGGTCCGACTTGGTCAGAGCTAAAAAAAAAAATCATAAGTATTTTGTTTATCCTCCCTAACGACTCACTCGTTGCTATTTAAATACCAGGAAGGAGGACTCCTGTCATAATAAAATAGTTTTTTTATTCTTTTAATACTATTTTTCTTTTTTCTCATCTTAATCTTCGACTCGTATACATTCTAACTCTTACGAACAGAGGAGGATACATTCATAGTATTATATCCCATCTACTTTGTAGGTTTTTGAATTTAGAGCACTTGGCTCATAGCATACCTCCACATCATCTACCTCAACTATTCCAAGAGCGTACGTACAAGAAAGGGTCCATATTGGCTCCAAGAAGTCAATCGGTTATCATATGAGATCCTAAACTTGCGATAATAAAAAGATAAATTAATCATGCTCTAATCTCTTACGAGGTGGATATCCGATATCACATGAAAGAAAATTCAGATTAAGCATGCCATATTTAGCTCGACATCCTTATAAGAAGATGGTGTAAGATGCAAATACTAATAAATCTTTAGAGATGAATAAAAAAAAAATCCCATCAGTATATACCCAAAAGAAAAACGCTAAGTTGCACAACAATAATGACTATAAAAATAAATAAATCCGCACAGGCGAATTGTTTCAATGAATCACAAACAAACAAAGGTATAATGTGCAGGTAATTAATTATAAACCACTAGAATCTCAACCATGTATTCACAAACCCGAACACCAAGAGTCCGACAATACAAAAAATTCCCAAGAATGTTTGCATCGAAAAAAATCAACACGGGAAAAGCCTGAATAGTTCGGGAAACTCACTTATTAGCCAACATAGAACAAAAAAGGCATGACCTAAGAACGTAAGCTTAATGAGCAGCACATAGTCAGATCAAACCAAACTTTAGGTGTTTTTGCCATCTTCATCGAGTAGTATTTGACTCTTCTAGAACTACTTTTTCTAGTGACCCCCTTGTATATATACGTACATGCATTAAGGCGATCCAGCTCCTCCCGATGCTCATTCACCACTGCTCGAACGACATCACCAATGGAGACCATGCCAATCATACCTTCGTCATCAACCACAGGGATATGCCTAATGCGGTCGTCTACAGATAGAAAAAGTCATAACAACAGTGTTATCAGTCAATCTATCTACACGAGTAACTAATTGTACTTACAGAACAAACCTGTCATAAGCTGCATGGCCCGCAGAACCTTGGTATCTGGTGTCACAGTGATCGATTTATTCTGGGCATAAGAAACCAACGATACTTTGTCATAAGGAAGAATGCAAATAACGGATAAAATCTTAGTTCATGTCACCATTGAACGACAGGTTTGGTACGGTACTGGTATCATATGATGAACCAAGTGTCAATATGGTACGGTAAAATCGATACAGACCACTATTAGAACAGAGCGAGAGAGAGACTAGCGGGAGATAGTGGAGTACAAAATAACGCAGGTATGTAGCGGAGGAAAGGCAGCGGTAGGCCGTGACGTGATAAAGAGAATCGGTTAGATTACACGATTTATCTAATTAGATAAAAAAATATATATTATAAATATGATTTATTTTGATCATGATTATTAATTAATAAAAAATAATAATTATAGTATAATTTTTTTATAATAATATTTTGATATGAAACTTCTTTAATTATTTATATTAGACCCTCTTTTCTCGTTCATAAAAGGATATGACCTCTTAAAGACTCGACGTGAATTCACAGGTAATTAGATACATGGATATGTAAATAAATAAGAAAAGATGGGGATACGTGATATTATTGGAAGATTACATATCTTTTCTCATATCACACTAGTTAATGAGATATTACAGAGCTTTTCTTATCTTCTTTTTATTTCTAATCAATCGCTCATAACAATCCTGTGAAGGATAAGAAAAGATAAAAATATGAGTTTAGTTCTCCTTCCATATTGACATTGTTATAACTTTTGAATTCGACAATAGTGCACCTGCATATCACATAAAATTTTTTTGACTGACATCGAAAGGTACACTTCATAAATTTGATATATTATTATTTGATTTTAATTTTTTACATTAAAGTTTTTTGCATAACAATAACGTAAAAATAGTTTTTTATGCTTATAATTGGTATCAAAACCATATTTATGAAATCAAATACTTTAGATGTATTTGTTAGCACATTTGGCTATGTTGTTCGATTTTGATTTGCAATGCTTAAACGATTCATGTGTATTACTAATCTACTTATATCGTCTGCTTATGGGTGATATAAGATTCTTTGTGTTTAATTGATGGACTATTGTCGATAATTTACTATTAGCAATAGTATTATTAAGGGTGATGGTCTTCGATGGTTGCCAGCCCAATCATAGGCAACAATTGCTTATGCAACGAAAGCTTTGTAGATTACGACAACCTTGTGGCAGATGCAATACGTCTGATGGCTACGGTGGCTATGCAACACTGTTGCTTGCGATGGCTTTGGCTATTGTCACTACATGCGGTGGCTATAGTAACGTTGCTGTGTGCAACAACTACAGTAACGCCATTGCCTATGTGGCTACAACGATTGTTGTTGCTTGAGATGACTGTAGTAGCATCGTCATTACTTGTAGTGGTTATAGCAATGTCGATGCGACAACATATGTTGCCACACCCGGTGTCACTAAAAGCCAAAGACCAATGAGGTCATCGGGCAATGTCTGTGTACATAATCGCGTTGCGACGACTATGGGGGTCACCTTGAGGCGCACATGCGTGGTAACAATCGTTTGTGAGCGGGGTGACAACCCACAAGCGATGATCACGCATGATAGCGATTATGCGAAGGGAGTAGAATTAGGGGTGTTTTTTTAATAAAAGAATATTTTTACCCTACATAATTAGAAAAAAAAATTAGCTTGTATCCTTTTGACAATTTTGATCTTCACAAATTAGATATATATTTTACATATCCTAACAAAATTATAGTTTTACCCTTGAAAAATTAAAATTTTCTAACTTGTGTCTTCACTGATAAAATTGATTAATTTGATTTATTTTAATCAAATATTTTGATCGGATTTTATCATTCTTGTATTTTGACTACTTGACTTTATTTAGGTTTGATCAATTAAGTTTTGATCAATTAATTGGTCAAGCAGACTAGGTTTCGTGTTTCAGACGGCAATGATCGAGTCGATGCTCCGCTTGCCGCCCAGGGCTACCGTAGGATATTCGAAAAAGCGAACCGGATCAATTTTCGATTTGATTCGGTTAAAATAGGATAGGTCTTAGGATCAATTTAGACTTTTTGAATTAATTCAAAATTGATTAATCTGATTTGATTAATCAATTAATCAACTTATAATTTAAAATAATTTAAATATATATGTTAAATAATCAAAATTAAATAAAGTTAGAATCTTGATTTAAGTGGATCAAAAATATAATATTTATCAAATTAGATCTATGTCGTTTATAATTTTTTAATGAAAATAGGATCAAATTAGACGATTAAACCAATTTGAATAACATGTTTGAGCGCACAAGATAATGCACTTAATCAGATTGATAATACTTGTTATTAAAGTCTATTTCAATTTGGTTCAAATCGATTAATTAGAACTTATAAACTAAATTATTTTATATAAAAACCACCGACCAATCATCATCTCGTGCATGTCCTTCATGTAATATTCAAGTTGAAAGAAGAAGACAAACTATCCTCCTACTCACGTAAACATCGATCCAAGACAGACGATTATAGGTTATCTTCATGTCGCCTACATGAATAAGAGACTAAAGTGACGGTAGAAATAGTTAAATATTATCTCCTTGAATAATGTTTCATAAAATATGTTATTTTTTCAAAGCTCATTTTTTAACATTGTAAATAAGCTTTTTTTTTTATTATTATCATGGATGACTACACTCATTTATCTCATATCTTCATGTAGGTGGCCCCTCGAATGATCTATATAATAGCTTGATGCTCCCACCTCAAATATACCTTCGGCAACTCTAAACGATTAAAACCACGCCGAGTTGATTTAAATGTCAACAACATCTTCTATAACACCCTTCATAGTCTTCAAAATTGAACCATCTGTAACCTAATTTTGTATTACTTTGGTTTGGCTTGAAGACTCCGAGACTATGGATTGGGTCGAAGTGATCTCTTCCACTGATTTGGATCCATCGGTTATTATTTAGTTTTAAAAAGCCAAAACTTATAGTCATTTCGTGGAAGACATGCATGCAGCGCATGCGAACGTGGAGTAGCAGTAAGCAAACCAAATGAATAAAAAGACGAGGAGAAGGTGGTTTATAACCGAGACATGAATCTTAAACCACACAGCTTCACAGATCATTTTAAATCATTTAATCCAAATAAAAACATCCTCCACCTTCACTTCTATGATCAATATATTATCTCGCCGGTTGCTCTTTACGTGGATGTCTCTCCTCAGTTCTTCAAAGTAGAAGCCAGGTCCAGGCTATTGCTAACCAGTTTCGAAAGGTGGTCGTTGATATCGGCAACAGGTGACACCAAACCCGGCCAATCCTGGAACGCATCAGCGCAGTTGGCCTTGAGGCTCATCGCGGCGGAGAGGTTCACCATGAGGTCAGTGTGCGCTTCATCCTTGAGGTTCTTGGCTGACAACTGGAGACTGTCAGCTACGGAGCTGAAGGCATCACGGCAAACACACAGGGTGGACTTCATCAGCTTCTCGGTGCCAGGGGCTTTCATAAGCTTGGCGGAAATGGCTGCTGCCTCCTTGGCTTTGGACGTGGCCACGTCGATGGATGCGGCGGTCAGGGACCCGACCGACGCTGAGGGAGCGAGGGAATTGCAGAGATCGGGGTACGATGCTTTTTTGCATTCGGAGGTGGCGTCGAAGAGGGAGCGGTCATTGACGCGGCGGAGGACGCGAGCTTCTGTTATGGTGGCCCCGAGGAGGAGGAGCAGGGCGGCAGGCAGGATGAATGGGAGAGAGGCGGTTTGCTGCTGTCGACCCATGGTGGCTCACTTGGAGGGTTTGTAAACCGAGGAGAGCCAAAGAGCAGTGGCAGAGAAGAGGGAGGCGGAGGTTGGAGATAGATTTGCAAGTGTTTATATAGGAGGAGCTTGGATAGGTGTGCGGAGATGGATGTGGCCAAATGTACGTGCAGGAGAGAGGAGGAGGAGGGAAGAAGGATCCGTTCTCCTGGTTTATCTCCGAACCATATGTCGATGTATGGCTGACCATAGATGTCACTGTGGGTGCGACTTGGTCAGAACTAAAAAAATACCTAACGATTCACTCGTTGCTCTTTAAATACTAGGAAAGAGGACTCCTGGCATAATAAAATAGTTTTTTCTTTTACATATTATTTTTCTTTTTTCTCGCCTTAATATTCGACTCCAACACATTCTAACTCTTACGATCGGCGGAGGATACATTCCTAGAGACTGTCTCCTCCGCTTCGTAGGTTTGTGAATTTAGAGTGCTTGGCTCGTAGCTTACCTCCACATCATTTACCTCGAGTATTCCAAGAGCGTGCTTACAAAAAAGGGACCGTGTTGGCTCTATTATCCTATATTTGTATGGACGATCTGAATCCGACAGCTTCGCATCGGTCTTAGGAGGGCTTTCCAAAGCGTCCAACCAGGCCTCACAACTTACTCCAGAAGAAACTACAATCACCATCTGATATATTCCCAACGACGAGCAGTGCCATCCTTCGACGGGCCCAACATGACCTGCCTTTGAATTCCACTGAGACTAACTTGCGTTGTAAGCTCTCATTTCCATCATAATCCAAACAATTTAATCTTACGGCTTTGAAAATATTGTTAAACAGACATCATCAACACAAAAAGAAGTCAATCGGTTATCATCTGAGATTCTAAACATGCCATAATAAAATGCCCGATTAATCATACTCTAATCTCTTACGAGGTGGATCTCTGATGTCACATGGAAGACAGTTCGGATTAAGCATGCACACATTTGGCTTGACATCCTCGTAAGAAGAAGGTGTATGATGCAAATACTAATAAATCTTTGGAGATGAATAAAAAAAATCCCTTCAGAATATACCCAAAAGAAAAACGCTGAGTTGCACAACAATAATGACTAATAAATAAATCTGCACAGGCGAATTATTACGATGAATCACAAATAAACAAAGACCTAAAATGCAGGTGATTTTAAACCATTAGAATCTCGACCAGATATTCACAAACTCGAACACCTAGATTCGACAATACAAAACATTCCCAAGAATATTTACATTGAAAACATTACTTTTTGTTGGTAATCAACAATGGAAAAGCCTGAATAGTTCACGATAATTAACCACACAAAGAGCCACAACCAGCCACAATAATAACTCTGATGAACACAAAAAAAAGTCTGATGAGCTTGCATAAACCCACTGATTAGCCAACATAGAACAAGAAAAGCATGACATAAGCATGCAAGTTTAATGAGCAGCACATGGTCAGATCAAAGCAAACTTTCGGTTTTTTGCCATCTTTATCTAGCATTATTAAACTCTTCTAGAACTACTTTTCCAGTGACCCCCTTTGTATACATACATGCATTAAGGCAGTTCAGCTCCACGTGATGCTCATTCACCAATGAGCCTACTGAGAAACTCACTTATTAGCCAACACAGGACAAGAGAAGCATGACCTAAGCACACATGCTTAACAAAAAGCACACTATCTGCTAAAAGCAAACTATAGTTTTTTTCGCCATCATCATTGAACATTATTAGACTCTAGATCTACTTTGCTAGTAACCCCCTTGTATATATGCATTAAGGCGGTCCAGCTCCTCCCGATGCTCATTCACCACTGCTCGAACAACATCACCAATGGAGACCATGCCAATCATACCTTTGTCATCAACCACAGGGATATGCCTAATGCGGTTGTCTACAGATAGAAAAAGTCATAACAACAATGTTATCAGTCAATCTAGCCACACAAGCAACTAATTGTACTTACAGAACAAACCTGTCATAAGCTGCATGGCCCGCAGAACCTTGGTATCTGGTGTCACAGTGATCAATTTATTCTGGTCATAAGAAACCAAAAATAGTTTGTCATAAGGCAGAAAATGTAATGCAAATGAAGGAAAAAATCTTAGTACATATCACCATTGAACGACAGGATTCGTACAGTACCGGTATCATAAAATGAACCAAGCATCAATATGGTACGGTAAAATCAATATAGACCACTATTAGAATAGAGGGAGAGAGAGAAGAAGAGGAAAAGGAGATAGTGAGTACAAAGTAACACAGATATGTAGCAGAGGAGGAGAGGCAGCAGTGGGTGGTGATGTGACAAGGAGAAGCAACAACAACAAGAATGATGGGTGCTGATGCCAGATGTTATCTGAACAATAAGCTAGGTTCCAGATTGACTAGAATGGAATTGCCCGATCTGTGTGTCAGTTAAAGCCGTGCACCAGTGGTATAAACGAGTGCACTGACCAAAATGTTAATACAAATGACATGCATACTTATCACCTGAAGTTTTACAGTTTCTTGATTTAAGGAGAGCAGCATTCATGCAACTTACTTTAAAATAGAGATTCCTATTTAATGTAAAATAATGTTCCTTATGAATTATACAGATCAATAATGCATAATTCCAAAAAGCAGGACAATGAAAATGCACAATCTACATAAACCAATCTGCATATTCCAATAGAAACTGCTCCACATTACCTCATCAGTCATAATGTCACCAACTTTAGTCGATTTGGAAGATCTTCCCTGCACAATAATTTTTCGGAGATAATCTGAAGATGAAAAAAAGTTGTTATACATACAGGTAAGTTGCTCCAACTACAGGCAAAAGAAAACAATCACTATCAACATTGTTCTTATATTTCTGTAAAGATTTTGAACAAGAAAAACAGTTATTTTTTCAGATCAACTATTTATGTGTGAAATTGAAAATTGTGTAGCTCAATTCTCTATACTCTAAAGCACATGCTTGAATAATAATTCACCATTTGTCTTAGTACTTGGTTTATAAGTTATACTAATTGCTGTGATTTTGAAGCAGCCATTTTCCATAAAATATCCTAAAGTTGAAAATTAGCTAGATATTTTTAAAGAATGGCTTCTTAAATTCCTAAACTGCATTCTTTGTTCTCAAGTGGTTCTCATGAATCCTGCAAGTAGTTGCAGCTTAACGAACTCTTCTTTGAAAGCAAAGTACAATAGTGACATAGTCAGAGGATCAGCTGCCTAGATATAGAATAGTATGGACTATGGAGTCGGTCGGATTGCAAGTGGATCATTAAAAGGTATCATCTTACCAACTCACATATGGAAATAAAATGTTAAAAGGCAAACATGGAAATTATGAAAATGAAGTGACTATCTTAATAATGACAATCTTTGAACTTGGTGAACTTTCAAAATTAATATCTAAATTCAGGTGATTGATGATAGAAGTATTACTATAGACAGGATAACCATAAACTGCCAGTAAAAACTATTAAGCTATCCTTGCTCTTGAAGTAGAAAGAACAAAAATTACTTACTGATATGCCATTTTGTGCTAGCATATTAGTTAATAACATTGTAACTGTCAGAAGCCATATCTTGCAAGATCAATGAAACAGGAACTTCCAATTTTATATTTAGTTGAATGTAGAGACCTTCATTTGTCTTGGTCTCCTTCTAATGCATGAAATTCCTTTAAAGATTCTAATTTCATTTGCACCATCCAATTGCAACATGCAGTACATGATCACATTAGATCTCATGTTTGCATTTGAACACAGGTATGTACATGAATGTGCAGATTTGTGCATGCAAACAAATGCATATTAGTTTCCATGTGCATATGTATGTGTGAGCAAATGTTTTAGTGCAAGTACCGATTTACCACCAATAAACAGTGTGATGGCAAGTGACTACCTCTCTCAGTTACAATCCCTGCAAGTGCCTTCTCTTCTCCGGGTTTCACCACAACCAAAGCTCCAACATTGTGTTGTGTCATCTAAAAGAGGTAGAATATTGAGCCATCAGTTCATATACGACTGTCCAAAACAAGTAGTTGGTTCACACAGTATATATGCATATGCTTGGTTATACTACATATACCTCACATTTCATTTGATATTCCTATAGGAAACCAATAAACGAGTATTAATGCAAAAAGCAGCATACCGATTTCACAGCATCATAAACAGTGTCATTAGTTGTACACCACAGCCAGGAACCATCAGCACTCTTCCCTTTAGCTTTCAGAATATCTAGGATAGTGGTGCTCTCAAATCCATGCTCTTCCAGTCGAGGTGAAGAGACTGACTTGAATCGTGAAAACACAGTAGGTAGCATGACTGGCTTCATGACACGCATGTGTTGAAGAATAGTATTTTTAAGAAGATTTCCATGTAATCGGAATGATTGAATTGCACCCTGCATTTCTCCTGTCATTGGCAACACAGATATTACTACTTGATTAACTAACTTCAAAATAAAGAAGAACCTTATCTAAACATCTACCAGCCTTATGCATTTTGAAGCCAAGAAAAACATAACAAAAGAGTTGCTTTATCAATTAAAGAATGGCCAAAAGATATATGGATGGAAAGACAGAGATAATCTTCCTTATGTGTAATTAATCCTTCTGAAATGACATTCTTCAATATCCGCAACATAAAAATTATAGCACTTTAAACAATTATAGCTGGATATCCTGGTATTTCAAACAATCAACTTTTCTCTATATCCTACAACAGTACCCTTGAAAGTTGGACTTAAGAAGGGCATCCAAGACACACTAAAGCCAATATGAAAAAGAAAAAATAAAAGTAGTAAATTGATACATTCACATGATTAAATTCAATTGTACGTGCTATTAACATCAGGAGTTTATGATATTGCAGTAAAGCAGAAGCATGATGGTTCACAAACATCCTCTATTTACCATCATATTTCCATGCCAACATTCAGGCAAAAAAAGGACCTAGGTCAAAAAAGTCCCACGCAGGATTGTACTTCAAATCCCACTGCTGTGTACCCAAATAACACCATGATAGGTGAAGGAAACAAATCCCCATCTAACAACAGTTTTTGGCTTTTCAGTCCCAAGGCTCCCAGCATATCCTTACTACCTACATATGGTTAAGACAATAATAGGACTTTTATTTGGTTGGCTCATTGACTTATGGGATGATCATTGCTTCCTATATCAAAGTTTGTGATTTGTATGTTATCCTTGACTGTAACTATGGGAAACTCTTACAAGTTTGTTCCTAGATCAAATGATCTTATAACAAAGTTTTACGATCCTTTGCCAAGAGGACAATTGCATTGCTCATATCATGACATCATTATTGGTGGCCTGTAATGCACAATGCATGACTGGAACACATTACCTGCACAGATCGATCAGTAGCTGTGTTCGTAAAGGCATAAAAAAGTTAAAAAAAAGGGAAGGGATTAAAGAAGATATAGATGCATGCATGTATCTTTATGAATATGTAGATGTAGATAAAAATAAACTTGTTTATGTATATCGAACACATACACATACCTGTCAGTGGCCTTGAAATGGTTCCTAATGGCCTCGAGTTTCTGCATCGTAGACCTCAATATTAGCTTCAAAGGTCAGAACCGATCTGGTTCAATTTTTTGTGAAAAATCCAAACCAAAATAAAAAGAAAAAAGGGAAAGAAAATGTTTTAAAGGTTTGGAATGAAATGCTGTGGTCTCTGATCCAGTCTGGTTACAGGCTGGTATATACCAAGTGATAGGCTCACCATACATGTAGACAAGCAAAGCTATAGGTTTTATGTAGAACTAGATGTATGCATATCTCAACTAAGCATCCTATTTTATGTTTTCTTCTTCATACCAAAATTTAATAAGCTAAATTGCATATTATCCAATCAACCATTACTAGTTAGTTTCATGGTTCTAATGACCCTGATCGAAAAGCTCTTGATATATAACCCTCAACATTAACAACCACTTTATTTTGTCCAATCCCACTTTCAGAAAATAGTTGTTTGATTGCCAAAATGACATTTTAAATGTCAGGAGCTGTATCAAAGATCAGCTGCTAATCCCTTGTAATACCTTGTGCTCCTTATTGTAAGCCATAGAAACAAAAATATTTCTGTGAGTAGCATGCCTGAGACCCTTAAAGAGTGTAGTTCGTAAAAAGAATAAGTATAATTGTTTAACCATTCAAGTCACCTGTTGATGACATATTCTTTAAGGAGCATCTAAGGAACGGTTTCAGTTATCTTCACAAAGCAATTCCAGAATTGGAAGTTGTCTTATGTTGCACATTATATCAAATGCATCACAATCACATTCAAAGCAACATTCTTTTTTTTCTTTTGTATGGATCCAAGCTTGGTATCAATCCGTAATAAATTGTGTTATCTTTTTTATCCTCGTCAGCTAATCATTTGATACACAATATCTTGACTTACTTTTGATTATTTAACTCTGCATTTTGAAGAAAAAAAAATAGATTCTATCCCAATAAACAATCCATTCTATGTTAAAAATGCAAACGGAGTAACAGAACACAATCTTTTTTCCTTTTTGTCCTTTTGAATAGAAAAAAAGATGGTAGCATTAACACCAAAAACAACATAAGATGGAGGCACCTAAAAAAGTCATTAAAGACCACTTTCCGAAGAGGCATTCCATCCGAGTTCCAGTCTCAAAGAACCCCACTCCCATTTTTTTGAGAGATACCGAGGCATATGTTTTGCCACTAATAGCTGAAGAAAAGCCAAAAAAACGCCGTGCAGTAACATGATCAACACAAATCTTAAGTCAAAGCTCCTACAAGAGGCCCACAATTCATTCAGACTATCGCAAGCAAACACAGAAGCACTATGCCCTGATCCCTGTTAGAAATATCATATCAAATCAGATCCGATCCGATCGTATGAGGACAGCTCAAACAACTGGGATCTCCTAGGTTCTTGAACCCTACGTAAGTTAGAACTACAACCAAAAGGAAGGGAGAATGAACGAATCAGCCGAATAGACCCGCACACGAAAGGGTAGAAGGCAGGCATTCTACATACGTGTGATCTTGGAATTAAGGGGCTCACCTCCGGGAGGAAGACGATCCCACTGACTGCCTGAGACTCGCCGATTGCGAGAAGAGAAGCGGAGGAGAGAGGGTAGAGAGGAGACGATCGTGGTGGGGAAGGGAGAAGCAGTGACACCCTTCTCTCAAACTTGCCAAGTTGCCTTTCTTCTTATCAACATTGCCACTCTGGCCGTCTTCGGTGGGAATAAACTGATGTATTATTTATGACAGGTTATGTTTATTAATATCCTAAACTTAATTAAATTATTTTTCGATCGTGGATAATAACTAATCTCATCCTGGAAATATTTAATCATCTGTCTTCTCGCTTACAGGGTACAGCATTTGTTGCCCCTCGAATTGATTGTTGGATGGTGTGTCAACGTCGATTTGAATTTACTTCATTCAAGTTTTAATGTAAACCAGCTAATGGATAAACACTTAATTGAATTATAATGAAAGTTCGATGAGTCGAATCCTAAACATTTTAGTCAATGAAATGGATCAGTAAATTATCTTATTGAAACCCATCCGGATAAATAATATTTGACTTTTTATAAAGATAAAAAAAGAGAAAGTGGGATTTGAGGTCATATCTTGTAATAAGTTTTTACTAATTAAACTATCCGAAATCTTTAATAATATTAAAATTAATTATTAATATCATAAAATAATTATTTATAGATAGTGCTAGCGGTGTTAAAACTGACTCGAATGGAATCATTTTATTTTTTCAGATCGATTCCCATAAAATAAGATAGTTCGAACCGAAATTAATTCAAAATCGATTAATCTGATTATAGTTAATCGATTAATTGATTTATAATTTTAAATAAATTAATAAATTAGTTAATTTTTAAGATAAATAAACTAAATTTTTAGAATTATAGCAACAACATAAATCCTCAAGATCCATGAATCATCTTCGGGTATAGATGATAAATACCAACTACATAGCAATTAATATTTCATATTTTTTTAGTTTCTATGTTAAATTGAATCTCTATTATTAATAAATTAAGTTGAAGCGTTAGAATGAATCTATCAAATATTAAAATATGATTTATCTAACATTTAATTCAAAATATACAAAGGTCAATCAAATATCTTTCTCTTTGGAACCAAGCGCTATAACCATTCTTTACATGATATTTTTTACTACAGCATTTTACTATGAAGATTTTTTTTTATAAATTTATATAAGATTTGATAAATTCAAATGATTTACATTTTACTTTTATTTTATTATTATCAACTTCTTAAGTAGTACCTAAAATATTATGAGTCTTTCATACTTTAATCTTAATTCTTTCTAAATATATATACTAAAGTTTTACTTGTTCTTAGTTTTATTACAATGAATTTTAAATGAGTTCAACTAAGAAGAAATAAAATTAAAAATAAATTATATAAAAAAAACTCAATTATTTTCATGCCAATATTTTGGAGTTTACAACTTTATCAACCATATTGAGAATATAATATTCATCGTTTCAACTAATCTTATCAAGATCTAACATACGCGACGTAAATTGCATATACTTAAAATTTTTAGAATCAATTAATCCAAAAACTATAGAGACACCAAAAGTATAAAAATGCATCAAAGAAAGTATCATTATAAAATATAAAATAATATTAATACTTTG
The DNA here is from genome assembly GCF_036884655.1 of Musa acuminata AAA Group. Classification (NCBI taxonomy): domain Eukaryota; kingdom Viridiplantae; phylum Streptophyta; class Magnoliopsida; order Zingiberales; family Musaceae; genus Musa; species Musa acuminata. Next base: position 39,092,729 of record NC_088352.1, read on the forward strand.
AATTTTAAAAATATGAAAAACAATTGGCATTATCCGTATTTCACATATAGGTAAAATATTGATATATCCAAATGTTCACTCAAAATTATTTATAAAGGACTAATATTATTATAGTAGTATTACTTTATTTGAGCATACAATAATATATTAGAATGATATCTAAAACAGTATCATCATATTAATCATATAATTATTCGAAGTAGATTATTCTTTGCTATTATCTAAATCTCTTAATTATGTATCTCATTGTGAATATTATTTTTTAATATTATTTAGGACTAATTCTTTAGTGTAATTATATAAATTGTTGGCCTAAGTTACCTTAATGGTAACAAGACTAAGATAATAATATAAAATATAGTTTAAAACACCATATAAATTATAAAATATTTATTATAACTTATATCCCATAAGTCTATTGCCCTAGGTCACTTTAACATTAGTCAACTTAATGACATAAATTACAAATAATATTCATCAATTTCTTTAATATAATATATACCAAAATAATAATTATTGAATATTAATTGATATAAAAAAACTCAAATGGCAACTATAATCATGATAAACATGTATCATGCCTTTTATGTGAAATATCATTTCATAATTTTCTTTCGTGCTTATATGTATTTAACAACCACATAAATATCTAAAGTAATAATTAAAATGTTTAAATAGCATAAGTAATTAAATTTAATAATAAATAAATTATATCACATGGATTAAAATAAAATATCTATAATTTATTTTTTTATTTAATTTTGATAAAAATATTCATCAAATTTTATAACATAATTTATTAATATTAAATTATGGCTATTGAGATAAAATTACCAAATTAGAAAGACAAAATTATAACAAAGGATTTTAAAAAAAAAATCAATTTCACGAGGGTATAATAGTAATTTTATAACTAAAGGTATAAATAAAAATAAAATAAAATTTTGAAGGGTAAAACGGATAAAAATGAACTAAGGACATAGATTAAAATTATTTGATTATGAATGATAAAACTAGAAAAATAAACTAAATGATATAGATTGGAATTATTTAATTCTAAAGGGTAAAGATGTCCTTTTATTTAATGAAAAAATAAAACCACAAAACCTTCTCTTGCATCCATCATTGCATTCCATCGCACCTATGCGCACAGGTCCTCACCAGTGATGCAACGGTCATTCACCGCTTGCGGTAGTGCAAAGAAACTCCACGATCATCATGATGCGTGGCTGTGCTCACCCGTCGATTGGCCTTCACCGTGCATTCCACCACATCCACACTCAATGGTCCTTACATGCACAGCTATCACTGCTGCATGAGCGTCATCGACCATGCATCTCCTTTGCAGTCAACCAACAAGCCTTACAATCATCACACAATCGCTGGGCTGCCTGCATCAATTGCACGCATGTCCATAGCTGACTGATTGCCCCTGCGTGCCATCAACACAACACAATTGTGAGCCATGTGATGTAGCCTACGATCGATCTCAACCGCCGATCATAGCCGCACCATAGTTGACATTGTCACGACCACCTTCACTGTCCTCGTTGCTATTAATTAAGGGCGGTACTACCTTCCTATGCTACCACACACACACATTCAATGTTACTGCACACATCGCTCGTGTGTAGTGCCACTTATGGCCCAATCCTACTGTAGTAGGCAGCAACAATGCCACCCAACGTAGTCATTGCCGACTATAGGGCTGGGCAACCAACAGAGGCCACCACCTCTCAATAGTACTTCGGGCGATAGTAGGCCGTCGATGATAGCTTGCCGAACATATATAAGCAGGATACTTTTGTCATGGTCTCATTGACGTTTTAAGCGAGGAGCATGGAGGAATAAATTTATAAATCGGACAAGATGAACAAGATATAAAAGCAGATCAATAAGATCGTTCAGGCCTCTTACAATTAAAATTGGATTAAAATATTTTTCACAAACGAATTGTGCTAATAAACAAATTTAAATACAAAATAGATCTTACATATTTTTATGATATAAGATATTTAATTTTAAAATGACTCTAATACTAATTGTAAGCATAAAAACTATAATTATGTTTTTGTTGTATGAAAAAATTTTAATATAAAATTAAAATCAAATAATGATAAATCAGATATTATAATTATATATCTTTTTATGTTATTCAAAAAAATCTTTATCAAGTACATCGTTTATAAAGAAACAGTGACGTCAATTCGTAAGGAGAATTAGATTTGTTTTCTACTTTCTTTATATTCTTCATAGACCATTTTAAACAATAAAATTAGAGGAATGATAGAAGATATATAATCTTCTATATGTGAAAACAGAGAAGTATATGGTAAGCAATTAAGATAGTCACTCTAAGAATCCTATTATAATTAGATTTTTTTATATTAATTAATAATTATAATTAGAATTCAATTAAATCTATAATATATATTGTCTAATTAGATATAGGTACATAAGCTAATAATTTTAAGTCTAAAAATTGAATACCATAATGATGAAGATAAAATATGATGTCGCTCATAATATTTTTTAATAGTCTTAAAGTGTTTTCAGTACCTAACAAAAATATTATAGCACTATTAGAAGTCATTATAAGTAACCTAAATAAGTCTAAAAATATGACATCGTATGAACAATGTGAACCAAATAGTCATAATAAACTAGTTTACACATTTTTCAATAGCTTTATCGTGTTTATTATTTCAATAAAAATACTAAAACGCTGTTGAAAAATACTATAGCAATTAAAAATCAATGAAAATCTAATGAAAAAATTAACGAGAAAAATACCATTAGGATTAGTGAAGGGTATTTTGAGCATTAGTAAATTAAGGTGCTCCATTTGAGAAAAAAACCAAAATAAGGGACGTTTTTGGAAAAAAAAACAATTTTATTTGTTGACGGATATTATTGAAGAAATCAAAGAAAAAATGAAAAAGATATTTTCAAAATTTTAGAAAGTTGAGATGCTCAGTGAAAACAAGAAAAAGAAGGCACTCAGTTTTTTTCCTAAAAATTCGTCCTCCTATTTTTACGTTAAATAACAAGTTAATTATTTCCCCATCGCTCCTTTTTAATTATATTATATATATACATATATATAATATGTATACATACGAACATAATTATGCATACGAACCGGGGTGTCTTTGCATATATACTACGTTCTCTTTCCCGTACACGTAATCGATCACCCTCCGTTTCTCGTCCTTGTTTTTATTTATTTATTTAATAATAATAATAATAATAATAATAATAATAACATTCTTGTTATTATTAATTTTGTTTTCTGGTCCGTCTCTGCAAAGATTCCATTTCCTCCCGAGCATCCAATGGTTCTCTCCCTTGTTGTTTCTTCTCCACTAATCCACCTTCTATCTCCGCTTCGAACAAACCGAGAGGTGGGTCTGCCTGTCTTCTAGCACCTCGTCGTCGGCGTGCCCGAAGGGAGTAAGTTCGTGTTTTCTCCGGCCGCCCTCCAGCGGCGGCAATCCCTGCTCAGATGCCGGTCGTTGATATCACCCCGATCTGCCTTGTCCATTTCCAGCGATCGGCACCGGTTATTCTTGGGACATTTGTGGCATCCACCTCCGTCCTCTGACGGCCTGGCCCTAGGAGGGAAAACCCTGCCCCCTATTCCAATTGCGTTTAATCCAAACATAGGATGTCAACGTGAATTTATGCGATTATTCCTAATTTTGCGTCCTTAATGCCTTCAACTCTCGCTGAGACCGCCTAACTTGGTTGGTTTCCGTGAATGTGTCTTGGATCGGTATTAGGAAGATTCAATTCAACTTTATGTACTGCATAAGTCTGCTTAGAACCCAGATCCATTTGTACGGTACGGCCTAAGTCCCAATATTCTGTTGATATCCATTGGGGTTTGGAAGTTGGCAGATAAATCCCGGCTTTGCTTCCCACGCCGCAATTGTTCTTTTCTTTTGTTGGTACTGCATGTGTTGGGATAGCGTCTCCATCACTGACCTAATAGATATGGGTTGCTGTGGTTGCTTTGGATTTTTGAGAAAGCGCCATGGATCCCTAATGCCTCTCAGAGGCTCTGGTGCCCCCTTGTCCCAGGAGTTCCTTCTGCCAGAAAATATGGATGATGCTGATGGTATCTTCTACAACGGAGACTATGCAAACACTCTAGATGGAAGTGACAGTGATTTGCAGCGGCCATCGAAACGTTCTGAAGAAATTATCTCGGATAGAGCTAAAAAGGGATTGATATGTAGGGAAGTCCCGGTTAAAGAAACTAGGAAGGTTATTGTTTCTGAGGTAAAACTTATTTTTCTTTCATACTTATGCTGATTTAGAACTCGTGAATCATTTTTTTCTCAATTTAGACATACATGCGATGCAGCTCCTAATTATGTATGTGGTTGCCCTATTAATTTTGGTTGAATTGCCCATTTTGAAAGCTTGCCTCCCTCTAATCTTCGAAATGTTTTATTAAAGGATAGTGAGTTCTCGAATCTTCATCTGAACATAAAAAAGTTACACAATAATTTTGCTTAATGCATGTGTGCATGCAGATGTTACCTTGATGTGACCAGCAGAAAAGCTTACAGATCCAGTTTCATCCATATTCAAAATATTTATAGACTTGCTCAGGGGCTCCAAATATGTTAAAGACCTTGTTAGACAAGATTTACACTTCTTCTGTGTGACTTCTGCTGTACCAGCATATGAAATAAACATACTTTGGTGATCTCTAGGCAACTTTTGCTGCAAAAAATTTATCAACATGGTACAGTTGGATTTTTTTCCTCTTTCAAGGTATCCAAGTAGGTCAACTTTGCCTTTTTGGGGTCAGTTTCATTACCTTCCATTTTGTGTCTGATGGTCAAGGCAGTTCATCTGATATAAGGTGTTAAATTGTTTTACAAAATTAATATTGAATTTTATATATTCAAATTGCTTACAAGTCTATATGTCAATACATGTCTCTGGAACTTTAAGAGTTCTGATGCTGGATTGAGAAAACTACGTCTACATTATTTTTTGCTTCTTTATTAATTTGCAACCATTCTGATTATTCTTTGTTATTTATCTGCAATAGGATAATAGTGGAAATAAGATGGTTAATGAATACATCCGGGAATGTAAGATTGGTTCTGGTAGCTATGGCAAAGTGGTAAGCTTGATACTTTGAAAAAGTCACTATCTTTTGCTATCTTTTGTGAAAACAAAAATTTCTCACACTGTATACAGGTCCTGTACCGAAGCATCAAGGACGGAAAGCAATATGCAATTAAGGTACTACATTTTTTTTGTATTTATGTTTCTCTTTTTGAATTAATGTGTAAAATTAGAACAAAAAAATGAACTACATATATCAAAGTTTGTCTTATCTATTTGTCAACATAAATCTTTACATTTGTCAACATAAAACGAAAATTGCTATGTTTTCATCCATAAAAAAATGTTAAATTTCCTCTAGAGTGGTATAAAAGAAAAGTGACTCTGCATTGAACCAATTCAATCAGGTATGTTTGTGCATAAATTGTCATTGTATTTGACCATAAAGATGAAGATCACCTTGTAGAGTATGACTGTGTCTCCACAGGTGATTGAAACAAGCATCACTAGTCCAGAATATAACTATGTAAGCTATAATTCTTTTTGTTAAGGTTGATGAGTCATTTCTGATGCTGTGATGAGTTGAATGGTCATAACCTGTTGATAATTCACGATGTTGCCTACTAGATTGAACCGTCAACTCCTAACAGAATCCAAGTGTAAGATTTCCTAGGATAACACCAATAAACATTTGCTTTCTTCAACCAGATTATAGAACTATCTTTGGACCAAAATTTTGACTATCCTAGAAACATTGGAATTTGATCACAGGCCTGGATTATGTGGCTTGTGGAGATTGAATAAAATTTCCGATGACCTTGCGAAGCTTTCTCTTCTAGGTCATTGTCAAAAATGGTCTCCAATGCAGAAAACGATTCCTTACTTGTCTTTTTTATTTTTCTATAAAATTTTAGCTGTTTCATATTTTGAACTTTTTTACTTCAACCTCTCTGAATGATTGTGTTGTCTTTGTGGTTTTTAGCTCTGTCTAGCCCAATAGTGAGAATTGTCATTCTTCTGCAAATTTGAAAAATAAGTTTTCTCCAATGTAAATTCTTATGCAATAGTTGGCCATGACTATTGTTTGTTCATTTCCAAGATTTTGTGGACTTTGCTGGTGATTTTTTCACATAATTTAGATGGAATATCCTTTTAGCCTGATTCTGTGGTCCAATGGGATTGGTAATGCAAGAACTCTATTTTTGAATAAAATTTTCTAGATTCTTAACATTGCTTCCTCTATAACTTTCTGATTGTGGATCTAAAGCCAACTGAAACTGATGCTGAAGTCTTTGGCATATGGCTTTTGTTTGTTCTTTTGACATTTTTGTATGTATTTTAGGAGCTTCTCAAATTAGTCCTACATACTTATTAATTGTCAATTTGAGATACATTGTGAACCTTAGTTTTTTGATCTCTGTTCTCGGCTTTATGCATCTATGTCAAAGGGGGGTTGCAAATAGGTTCAACAAGGAAAGCAAATTTTAAACAAAGAACAACTACATTGATCTCTTCCATTAACCACCCTTACAGGATTCCATAAGTACCTATTTGTTTGTTGATATGCAGATTTTCCATAAATCACATTTGTTAAAGTTGCGTGTGGCTCCTTCTGAAACTGCAATGACTGATGTTTTTCGGGAGGTGAGTATTTTATTTTGTGAGCATATATTAGTTATTTGAATGCATTCTTCTCATGGTACATATTATTTTGGCCATACTGTAGATTTAGTGCTGATCTGTATTTGTCTGTTCTGGTCATCATAAGTTGTGGGTATTTAGGCTATTAACTTGTGACCACGTAAACTGTTTAGCTTATGGACATTGTGCTGTTTGACACCTAGATCTTGTTAGTTAGCACGAAATCTGCAATTCTTTTCTGTAGCTGAATAGCTGCTCATTTAGAGGAAACAGGACCAGATAGTTGCTGTCCTGGGGCTGCTACTGCAAGTTCCGGCAGGATAAAATTTTCAGCTTGCTGGGTGATCAAAAGGTTGGTCAAGGGTTTAAAACAAAAAAAGGCTGGTCAAGAGTCAAGAGCTCCAGATTTGTCATCAAAGTTGGGAGATAATAGTTTTCAAAGCTGGGATATTATAGCTGTATTGCTGTCAGAGATGTCAAAGGTTGTTGATTGGACTTGGCCCATCTCCAATACATTGCTCTGATAGCATGTGAGATTTACTTCTTTTGCCAATCAGATACAAAGGATTGCAGTCTGGCAATGGGATTGCCAGAAACAAAGATTGCTACTGTGTTCCTCTTATTATTCTTGATCTGCTTTAAGTGTGTTGAGATTATTCAGATATCCTTATATCTTAACTCAATCATCATGCCTTTGAAGATGGATTCCTTTCCTTTGGCACATTTTATTGGAGTACTCTGACATCATACTTGTTGATATATTATATATATTCTACCAACCGATACGATATGACCATCCTATCAGGTTTTATGCAATTAGAGGAGAAAAGGCCTCTGAAGTTGTCAGAACAATTCATCTAAACTTTCTCTCATAAAGTACATGGTAACATCTACACATAAGCCCTTACTGGTTGTCATGATGATTGGTTCACTCTCAACAAGGGTCAACACAGGTCTAGGGTGGATCAGGCTTGAATTTGCTGCCGGTCACATAAAAAACAATTTGATGGTGCTTTGATTAAATAGTGACATTGTCCCCACCAAAGTTGAATGGCAGAAAAATACTCTCTTGTTGGATGAGCTTGAGTTGTTTGGGACATACCAGTTATTGTATCTGGATAGTTCAGACATGGAACTTGCTGAAACAGATAATCATCCCACCAAACAATTCTTGGTCTTAAACGTTTAAGAAATTGCAAGAAGCTTATATCTGTTGACTGCTAATTTTTTAATGGTATAATTTGATTGACGTGTCATTGGCTATCAAAATGTGAAATTTATACCACCAGAATAAACTCCTTTTCATTACTTCTTGTGGTCTAGTTACTCAGCTTTGTTGGTTTTCTTTTTACACCAGATAATGCATATATCATTTTTCATGCTGTATTTATTGCTTGCGGCATTTGTAGTTTAGCAACCATGTTTTCTTTGCAGGTAGCGATCATGAAAATGTTGGACCATCCAAATATAGTTAATCTCATTGAGGTCATTGATGACCCAGACACAGATCACTTCTATATGGGTATCCTACTATGACTTTCTCTGTAGCTTTTCTAACTTAATTGTTGCTACTTCTATTGGAAGTTATACATGCTCCTTGTTGGTTATTGACTTGATAACCATGGTTTAATGCTAGCTCTTCTCCTTTGCAGTACTGGAATATGTTGAAGGCAAGTGGGTATTCGAGGGTTCTGGTGCAGGTAATAATTTAGGAGAAAGTACCACTAGAAGATACTTGCGAGACATAGTTGCTGGCCTCATGTATCTCCATTCTCATGTAAGATGTACATATAATTGTTGGTTTTGTACTTATAGAGCTAGTTTCGGACTTGTCCAAGTTGAGTTTAGTTTGATTCTACATGTATTAAGTCCAATCTGAGTGGTTTTTGTAATCTCTACAAACAATAAATGGTTATTGCGCTTATTTGACCATTAAAATGACACAAATTTAGGATCAGTTTGTTCAGGTATTAATTTCCTGTTTTGATTTTCAAGATGATGTTTCTTCTGAAAAATAGTTCAATTTATTTGCACAGACAATACTCAATTAGTGAGCCTTATCCTACCAATGTAGCTACATCTCTTGTTATTGAGGCTTAACTTGAGTGGTATGTTGGTTGGCTTATTTTTTGGGTGAAGTACTGGTTAAGGCAATTATGAGAAGTTCTATTCCTTTGTTTCCTGGTTCTTTTTTCAACTTATTCTCCTTGCTATGCAATTAAAATGGTTAGAGATCAATTTATTTGAGTAAAAGGTAGATCCTTGGGCGTGACCAGACTTTTGGAACATCTATGATCTATGATGATATATTACCTCCAAAATCTTAACAAAAAAGGAGAAAGAAAGAAGGAAATTCAAAGTTTTCCACTAAACAAAAAGAAAGCTATGAGATCTTTTTAACTTTGTACTAAAAATGATCTTGAAAGTGTTTTCCAAATTAATTTAAAAGTTTTACTGGCCTAGTTTCTTGATATCATTATTTTAAGTTCAAATTGATGTACATGTTCCTCTTGGTATGTCATATATATCTTCTAAAATTTTTTGAACACTATTAATGGTTTTCCATGTTTTACTGATTGCTTATTAAATTGGTTGTGAGTCATTAGTTGTATGACTTTCCAATCTATTTGTATCATTAAGACTCTAGATAAGCTAGAACTTTGAATATGCAGGATACATGTCCAGTGTCATTCTATAGTCTATAGGCGAGGATTTGTTTTTACAAAATGCATTTGAATTAGATGAACATAAGTTAGTGCTATAACCTTTTCATATCATTTATACAAATGATGGGTCATGACATGTATAGTTCTAAATTCTAATAACATTCTATAGTTCCATCACTTTGTCTAGGGTCCTAAAGTATAGCATTAAGTAAAACTAGAATATGCTTAAAAGTTTGGCTGGGTTAGCATTTGATGTACTAAACAATAGACGAACCTATTCATGTCAGCTGACAGTTGAAACTGTTTGGAAGAGATGCAAAATATTGCTTGAACTTATTCAGTTTGACTGCTCATTCCACCTTCTTGATTGTTGTGTATGTCATACTAGTTCTGTCATAAGTGCAGAATGTCGTCCATGGAGATATTAAACCTGATAACCTTTTGGTGACAAGAAACAACAACGTAAAGATAGGGGACTTCAGTGTTAGCCAGGTCTTTGAGGTACTGTTGATTCGTCATTTTTTCCTTTTGCTATTTAGCACTGAATATTATTTTTGATGCAACAGCCAGAAGTAGCTGGTCATAGATTTTTGCCCCGATTACTGGTAGGCAAAGTTACTAATTTCCTCAGTTGCTCCAAAGAATGAACCTTTCACAATTTCCAGGCTCTAATACTGTCAACACCACATTATACCCTATATATTCATGTATGATCAATCACACGACGGATTTTTGCACAGCATGACACTGAAATTATTTGCTCATTTTTTAAAACTTCAAGCTTTAAAGATTGATTTCTTAGATGCTTAATATGCAATTCTTCTTCTTAGTTTAATGCTCTGTTTTTCTGATTATTTCACAACTGAAAATCTAGATGTGTTTTATAGTATTTACTATGTATGCTTGGCCTACCCAACTGCATTAGCTAGTGGTGTTTGATCAAATAAAAATGCCCAAATTTTAATAAATTATTTGAGTGCAGTCTTGGTAATTATTTTTACATCTTATTTTCAAACCATGCATTATTGGAGAAATATCAATGACCTTCAGACTTTTGCTTCTTTTTATATGCATCATTAGTAGTTCAAAAGATTCAGAGATATAGGTTTTGTTATCTTTTTGTAGTTTGTCAAGGACTGCTTTACATTCAGTCACACTGAAGCTACACCCTTTGATACTGCTTTTTTATATTCTTGCTTTGGCTCAAATTGAGTTTAATAGACAATGTAACTACTTTCCCTCCTTATATATAGAGGAAAAAAGACCAGTACATGAGATAAAAGGAAAACAACCGGGAGAAGTAAAATCTTTTGTTATGTAATTGTGGTCAAATTAATCAGATATAGTTTGTAGAGGTCAGGACTAACTTGAGCTTAGTTCCAAATGCCATCTAGTTTGTTGGAAAGCCAGCACATATCTTTGGTCATGAAATTTTAGCATATATTATATATTGATCAGTGTTCTCACTGTTAAATCCAATGAAGTTCACATGCATATGGATATCAATAGGTGTTACTGTGCTGACAGACAGGAGATATTTTGACCAATCAACATCAAACTTAATTCAGAAACTTAACAACCAAACATAAAAAATTTAACACTGATGAAAACTTTCAATGTCTTGATCGATGATCAAATATGTAAAAGGAAAAATAAAGAGAGGAGAGATTGAATGAAAAAATATACAGTGGTTTTGTATATTATTTCATTCATACCTCCACCAAAGAATTGGATTTCAAATTTTTGATATACCAAGAGAGGTGAGATTGATGATCATAAAAATATGTAGTATAGCACTTAATGGATAAACAAGAATTGGATTGGATAGATCCTGACTCATTGTCCTATTCAATTATGAATCAAACTATTGCTTTCTGGTCATCAAATTTCATGCTCAGTCGATATTTGGTTCCAACTGCATCATATTGTGTCCGGTACTCTCTGTTGACACTCCTATCCTATGGTCCAAGGAATCCAGTACACTTGTTCAAATACAATTACTCAGACACATTTTAAGTATATGCTCTTTATAATGATTTTCTGTCCTCTCTATCTAGAAGTTAACTATGGCCTTCACTTGCGCCCATACTCTAGTGGTTAGTCTACTTTCTAATATGTTATTAGATGTTATATTAGCTTGGACTAAGTGTTATTTTGCTGATATTACTCTTTTTTTGTTGTTCTTAGTTGATAGCCATGCTAAAAAATATAAATTCATGTGTAAACTGCAGGATGATAATGATGTGCTCTGGAGATCCCCAGGAACCCCTGTTTTCACTGCACCTGAATGCTGTCTAGGTGAGTAAGACATGATAGCATGTTCTAGTGATATAACTCATGAAATGGTACAACATTCCCTTGATACTTTTATACAGGTTTAACCTACCGTGGTAAGCCTGCCGACACATGGGCCCTAGGTGTCACTTTGTATTGCATGATATTCGGGCAATATCCTTTTCTGGGGGATACACTTCAGGACACATACGACAAGGTTCGACCTTACTCCACTAGAAACCTTTTCTTTTGCTGATTGTTTAGCGATGATCGAGTCTAAAGTGATTCTGGTGCATGCTGCCTTAGATTGTCAACAGCCCACTGATCATTCCTGATGAAATAAATCCACAACTGAGAAGTTTGCTAGAAGGGCTTCTCTGCAAAGGTTGGTTGCAGTTCAGTTTTCTATATTTTCCCCAAAATTTCTCCTTGATTCTTATCGTTCCCTATTATTTTCACATGGCATACATGTGCTGCAGATCCCCAAAACCGGTTTACCTTGCGTGTTGTATCGGAGCATCCTTGGGTCGTTGGGGATGAGGGTCCGATCCCGGAGTACTTGTGTAAGTGCAGGCGAAAGACTTCTGCGTGAAAAATATGGCTGGAGCATATCTTGTCTTGGCTTGTGAGTTTGCTTGTGAAGCCTGTACAGATGATGGTAGTTGAAATATGAGACTTTGGTGGCTATAAATATAATGAAGAGCATCAACCAAAAGAAAAAGTCCATGCACTCATCTTAGTTATGCTTTCTGGGCATTAAAAATGTTGATCCAGTTCTACTATTTTCGTACCTCGCGAAGATGGCAACTTATCTTCGAGAATAACAAGAGAGAGTCGGCAAATATGCGTGGACGATTTTATTACTTGTTGGCACCCCGCCTTGATAAAATCCTCTGTGTGTGTGTGTGTGTGAGAGAGAGAGAGAGAGAGAGAGAGAGAGCTTTCCACTTAAAAAGTTGTTCGACAGAACCATGCACTTTCAAGGTATGAATGGTGTGGCGAAGTCACACGACTCCCTCTTCCCAAAATAAATCTGCTAACAAGATTGGCGCAAGCAACATTTCAGTATTTTGCCAGACCCGTAATATGGGGAGAATCTCGTCCTCGCCTCAGGCCAGCATTTAATTGACAGTAGGTAGATCAGCTGTGGCTGTCAAGAAAGGATTCCTGTGAATCTGTGAACGGTTACGTGTAAAATTGAGAAATATATTGGAAAAAATAAAATTATTCGTTAAGATGATGAATATTTATATAATTTTTAAGATTTTTTAATCATATACTTTAATTACACAATCAAATCAATTACTCAAATTCTAGATTTATTCTCAAATTATAAAATTGAGGATGTAAGAAATATAAGGATGTTATTTCATTTGTGTCTCTACAATGATCTTACCTTTCTAAGATTGTGTTCCTATCGAGCATGTCAATTTTGGACTGATTTAATTGAAATATATTACAAGCGAGAGGCTTTGTGAGGGAGCCAATTAGTTGATAAGAGGTATATATATATATATATATGAGAAACACGTAATTGATGCCTGATAAGTTTATCTCTAACAAAATGGAAGTCGATGACAATGTATTTTATATAAGAGTTATTGGCGCATAGGTAGATGGTATCGATATTATTATAATATAGTAGAAGTGGATTGGGAAGTGATATCAAATTCCTATAGTAGATTGGTGTCCTAATTGAGTCGCAACGGTGGTAGCGATGGTTAGTATTTAACTTGTTGGTTGAATACAATGTAAGTATCGATTAGATTTGCTTTAAGGAAAATAATGTAGGTGGATGTAGATGTTCGATCATCAATATTGTATACCTAATCAACATTGTCAAAGACATGGAGATTAAGTAATGAATGTTTACGAAGAAGAAGTTAATAATTAAAAGTTTCCTTAAATATTATGACTCGTTTTACTACTAACTAATGCATAGTGGAGGGTAATATATAAATTATGATAAATTTATTGACCGTAAATGAGATATCTAGACGTGTAAGAGATAAGTACTATAAGGAGCTAAGTAGTTGTCGGTATTGTATAGGATCCGTAGTAGGGTTATTATCATATAATTTGAGTGATACAGTAGTAGAGAGTGGGGTGATGACTTCTTTGGCATTCTACGTATTTGTCTTCAATAGTAGATCTTGAATGTATTTTATTTTAGATAGGAAAAGTTTAAAAGATGTAAACATTTCTTTCACTCTTAAAAAGTAGCTTAAAGTTCTTAAATATTTTATGAAAATAGATCTGTTAATTACTCAAGGAATTATTTGATCTCTAAAGGATTATTATCTATAATGATAATATTATTCATATATACTAGTAGATATATAACACTTCTATTTTATTATTATAGAAATAATGAGACACTAGAATTGGAGTTGACGAAACTAGTTGATGCAAAAAATGAGCCAAGTTAAGGTCCCATATAAGAAAACATTATTAACATCTAATTGACGTATGTGCTAGTCTTGAGTGACAACCAAACTTAAGATGAGTCATATTATTATTGATTTAACAACTAGATTGGATGTTTTTGTGAAGTCAACACCTGGTTATTGATGAAACTCTTTGGCACTAAACGTGCTTTGTATCTGACAATGAATCGCTCTATTTAATTCAAAAGATCTACTTAACGGATGATATTTTATGTGATGAAATGATACAAGAGTTCATGTGGCATTATGGAGTATGATACTGTATTCTTCATACATGACTTTGTGCTAGTATAAAGATTTTTGGGCTTGGGTGATGGTTGTAAGACCAATAGATTCAGATGGAGAGCTTGTGGTAGCATAAAGGTCAATAATTTGATATGATTTAAAGATGTTATTTTTGGAGGGTATTGTCATGTAATGTTCAAGCACGGTAGTATTACCGGGCTATATTAGATGCATAAGAATTGGTGGAGAGTTATTGACACATTTGATCAAGCTAATGCACTTCGATGTCACTTAGCTGAGGAGAGAACAAAGACATCATTTATAGTGCCGAGGGTCTTATTTCATCGGGCATTGTAGGGTGAATTTATGGAGAAGTAGGTTGAGAAATTACAAAGGGAGTGAGGTGATGTTGAACCAGAGTGATAAGAGAGTGTATGTCTTGAGGAGAACTATTAGTTGACATAGTGAGAGGTGTGTTTGAGGGGTCTAAGGTATACTTATATGAATTTAATGATATATGGTTGTTTATGTAGCTCGAATTACTGAAGGCTCATGGTTTTGGAAGGAAAAAAGTAGACTAAAAAAAAATAGCATTATGTGATATAAAGACTATTTAAGTTTGAGGATTATAGCACTATAAAGCTTTATGTTTAAAAGAGTACTAGGCTTGGATCTTGGCATTAACTCATGTGAATATAAGAGCATAACTAGGGATAACATAAATAACCAAATACTTTAGTTTTTGAAGGTTTAGGATTTTATGAAATAATTTTTCAAATGATGATTGGTATTGTAGGACTGGTACGAGCATACAATTAATGAGGTAGACTATACTTTAAAAGGCTACTGATCAAAAGGTTGGTGACATGAAGGCTTGGTGTAAAAGAATGAGACCGGTTTCAATTATATGTCAATGCTTTTGTACGGTAGGGCCAACTAGTTGATGGCTGCTTGTAGATGTTATCTTTATTTTCACTTCAAACCAAGGATACTGGCGTGTTCAAATTCTTTATAAGAAATAAGTAAAGAAAGATTTTCAATAGATGTGTTATTTTATTTGCATAATTGAAAAACAAAAATGAGATTCCTTTTACTATGAGGTATATATAAAATGACATCGAGTGTAAAAGTGTTGGTATTTGAATTAAGTGTTGTGGAACCAATATGAGTAATAAGGATTCTGTTATCGTCACTAATGATGATATCTTTATTACCTCTATAGTCATTATAGATGGATAAGTTCTGCAGATCAAAAGTGATACGATGAGAAGAGTCAGAGTCAATAATCTAATTATTTGGATGAGTAGTTGGAGTAGTCATGATGTTTGCTTGAGGCCAATTGGGTATAGTAGGAGGCTCGGGTCGAGACTGATACACTTTTGCTGCATGTATGATTTTGTCACAAAGTTGATAGATAACTTTTTGTTTATTGTTATTGTTGGGACGTCGGAGTTGCCGATAGTTGTAGTATATGTTATTTCCTAAATTATGGGAATTGAAGTTGCTACAATGTTTGAAGGGTTAGCATAACGGAGGATGATGGCTCGACGTAGTACCTATATGTCCAAGAGGCATATTGTTCGACTTTTTGTTGAAGTTATTATTACTTTGATTGCTCTTTCTTTTGAACTTTTGATTGAATTGAGCTGTGATAGTTAATCCTATCATCGTCTCTTTTCTTTTCAAATATGTATTAAGATCAATCAATTTGTCATATAGTTCTTCAAATAATATCAGTGAATCTCGTACCCGAATTATTATCGTTCGTTTATTAGTTTATTATAATTGTCTCTTAGGTAATTGAGATAATCGAAAGAGAAGATAATTTGAAGGGGATTTGAGTTGAAAAAAATTATTGTTTCCTGTGAGAACAATAATCGGAGAGATCGAGCTGCAAGAGAAGAGTCGCGCATTGTTGGAAGGAGGAAAAAGGGTCCTTCTTGCTACATCTGCACAAAGAGATTGATAGTTGATGGTGGTGCCTTTTGGAATTCCAATCCTTGGCCATCACGGAGTGATATGAGGGGTGAGGAAGAAGAAGAAGAAGAACCAACGTCGGATGTGGTAGGAACACCCTCTTCGCATTGTTCACAGTGTGTCTAGACTTTGGAGTTGTCGTCGGCTTTATCATGGAGGCAGCTCTTCGAGTTGGAGGAGCATAGGAGCGTCCACTGTGCGACCACGAGAGAAGACACGTGGGCACAAGAGAAGGCGACGGGGCGACCATAGTGGGGTCCGTCGATACAGTAGTCGCTTCTGATCTGTAGGCCGCGAGAGGAGGCGACAACAACAGTGAGAGGCGATAGGCAACTGGCGAAGAGAATAAACCGTCGAGCAAGATGCAATGGTCGATGAGGAAGAAGGGGGCAGTCGGGGCACAGGAGGTTCACTGGTGAGGAAGAAGTGGGAGGTTCCTCCATCAGATTTGCACAGGAGGGTCGAGGCGGCGAAACCCTATAAGCAGAGCCTTGCGCCGCTTCTTTGGGTAGGCGGCAACGGTAACTCCGCACAAGGAAACATGGGGGAATCGAAAGGGAATCAACAGAAATCGCTTCTTTGGATGATGGCAACAGATCTGAGGAGGCAGTGAACAAGCAAGCAACCTTCTAGAGGTGGACGGAGGGCAACGCGATCGGACCGGAGGGCATCGAACAAAGTGAAGGTGAGGGAGTAGACATGGAATCGATCAACGAAGATTGCCTAGCAAAAGCGAAAATACACAACGAATCTGATCGATGAAAAGCAGAAGGTAGGTGATCATTGAGGAGAAGCAAGGGTACGATCATCGAAATCAACGTCACCGGAGGTGGCAGATTAGATCAACGTTGTCGAAGGACTGATTAGATCTGTTGATTGATCAAAGCAGAGGAACATTGAGTTGATAGCTACAAATCTACGCAGCATCGATAGAGGGTAGAAGAGTGCCAGAGAAGAGGTAGCACCGAGGGATCTCTGTGTAGAAGCAAGATCAATTGGTAAAGAAAAGGGATCGACAAATCAAGTTGAGGAGTTGTAAGAAACCGACAACGACATATTAACAGAGGGGAGGGATTGTTGTTACTAGAAAAAAATAATAATAATAAAAATCTTACTCGAACCAAAAGAAACTCTAATACCATATAGAATTAGGAAATATATTATAAAAATTGATGAATTTTATCCATTGAAGTGATGATTATTTATATAAATTTTGAAAAAAAACACTTAAATTATACAACCAGATCAATTATTCAAATCCTAAATTGATCATTAAATCATAAATTGATTGAAGATGTAGAAAATATAAAAATATTATTCAATATATGCATCTATCACGATCTTTTATTACAACTATTATACTATAAAATTTAATAGATTCAAAATACAAAGGTTCACAAAATTCATCAACTTCCAAGTTCCAAATATGTCACATAAGATAAACACGTAAAGATGAATAACCAAACGTTGATGAATAGATAAGCTAAAGTAATGCTATTAACAAATGACCAATGGAATCAAAGGTAACGTGGTTCTCCATGGGATGCCTCGTCGACTCTGTAATATATGGCCAAGGACTTCCAGATACATCGTCAGCTATACACATACTGATGAATAAGCAAACCCACAGTTTCGTTATGCTACTAACAAAGGGCGCAAAGGTATCAGAGGCCAAGAGCTCTGTGTAGATGGTTCCCAATTAGAATAGTTAAAGTGTCCAACTGCCTCTCAAAAGTCTCGGTGGAGTACGTGGCCATCTAGACTCTGATTTCTGCTGTCGCCAATGAGTATATGATGATGGGGCCATGCATGAGAAGAAAAATCAAGTGTGCTTAACGTGGAAGTTACAGGTCAACGCAACCTACACCCATCTGACAAACTACCATGGAGGATAACACCTCAGTTGGCAGCAAAAGCAGCTTCCATTGCCTGTAGGATGCTAGCAGTGTCAAACTTGAAGTTTCTGAAACTTTTGCCAGGTCCATTATCGGACTTTTGTGGTTCAGATCCAAGTCTGAGTGGTGCATTGTCTGAAGGCATCCCGCCATCTGCATTATTCTTGGCCTTCCAGACGGAAGTTCCTGCTAAAGCTTGAAAGAGCACTCAATCAGTCGGAACATAAAACTCTGTTGATTGGTTGGTATAGGGTCTAAAGAGACGATATATAACTCTGTCGACTGACTGCACTAGGACTTGGATTTTAGTTCACTTTGCCACTTTAATGAAATGCCCTTGAAAAATTTTCCTTTTTGCATAGTGTTTAGAGAGAAAAAGGTGCTGAAGGGGAGTTGCATGAAGGTAGGCCAAGTCGAAGCTGACAAATGAAGTTCGTGAGGTAGATGCTGGAAATGGTGACAGTAATGATCTCAACATGATGAATACTTATCAAGCAAAGAGAATTATGACGGACATTCTCTCAAGAATCCCAGAATCATCCTAAACGTCTTAGGTGACTTTATGGCAAAAAAAAATGTGGGTATCTATTCCTTGCTGTAAATAAATGTTGGGAATAACCCAAAATCAAGAAAATTGATCTACTCTTAAATGCCTCTGTTGTCCTTTGTTGTGATCTATACACAGATATGGTTCAGGTTTCATGAACATGCACCAGGATGTTGCTGAAGGAGACTTGTAAAAGATCTACTTGCAAAGGAAACATCAGTGGGGGGAAAGATGGTTGAAATGAATCTTCTATAATCAGAAACCAGGAAACCACATCCATTAACGAGAAAAAGAGGGTGGTAGTGATTGAACCTTTTGAAGATGAATCCAATTTCAGAGGTATTGAAGGAGGATGTGATGCAATCCATGCTTTCAGAGATCTGCTCGGTTATTAAAAAGAACAAGGACTAATATGTCAAATAAGTAATATTAATAGAAAAAATAATTTTGCACAGAAGATAATAGAAGATACTAACGTCAGGAATGGAGCAACCATATAAAGCTTTAAACCATTTACTCCACGTGATGTAATATCATCACCAGCTGGCTGCAGTTCATCTAGCCGGTGCCATGAGATTTCCTACAAGCAGCAATCAAGCATGCACTGTAGAGGTCAGGTTTAATGCTAAAAATTCCCATTTCCATTCTGTTCTATAAAGCATAGATGGGAGATAACAGAAACATGAGGACAGAGGAATCTGCAAGCAAGAATAGACCAAAAGTAAATCTAAATATAACCATTTCTGATTTCTCCCCTTCTGCATTTCTTGTCAGGCACAGGGTCAACTGAAGACCTAGTTCTAAAGTAGATTAAAGAACTATTCCCTCAGAATGGCCAGGTAAATGAATACTAAGAAGATACCATGGATCAGCCACTCTAGTTGTGCACCGTATCAACCAACATGTAGATAAGACTGTACAGCGAGCCATGGCTGCATAGTTGCAGGCATGTGACTCACAGGCACAACATGGTGCATGTGATGGTGTGTACATGTGAAAAGTTGCCAAAATAGAATCAGGCATGCAGCTGGTACCAGTACAGTATGAAAACCAAGCTACAAAATATGCTGTGCCCATCCCACCCAGTAAATTTGGCATGTCACATTGTCATGAAAAGTAAATTCATAGATGATACTATTAGTTAAAGAAAAAAAAGTGTTATAATAGCCCTGAAAGTAGTATCAAAGCTTATTGCGTAAATTTAACACCAACAAACAGCTGCAAACAAAGGAAAACACAAAAGGAAATAAGTTTCTAAAGCTATATTACTAAGGTTTATTTAGAAACATTGCTTAAATTTGATTCATAGAGACAGAAAAGTTAAGTATTAGCTGGTTTTGTTCCATCAAAACATTGTGACAATTTGACTGAACAAAATTATAAAGAACTAGCGAGACTACATACACTGATCTCCTTTTTGGTTAGAGGAGCAAAAACTGTGTCCTCCTTCACCCCAGCAATAATATAGAGTCGTACCCTTTGCTGTCCAATTACGACTTCAATATACTCATCAATTTTCAAAAGCTTGGAAACATCAAACCCAGTTTCCTCAAGGACCTGTGATTATCATTTACATGAATGAATTAATAAATTTTGTTGTGAACACAAACAAAAGTAGATTATAGTTCGCATGAGTAAAAAAGAAATGTACCCAGAGATCATTCAATGATAAATTAAGAGACATATCATAATTGTACTAACAATTACGCAACCTACAGCAAAATAGTAACTAAAAAATGCACTCATTTAGTTCCATAGTACCAAAATGCTACAGTGAGATCAGGTCGTATTACAACAGAGTTCTATACATGGTTTGTAGTACCGGTCCGACAGACTTTCGGTACGCGGACCATATGTTACCGTTCCGACACTGCAGCAGCACTGTAGCACTGCTACAGTGCTCGACACGCCTGAATATACCGCTCGGTACACCTGGGTGTACCGAGCTGTAACGGACAAACTTCTAAACAAGATGTTGGACGTAATGCTTATGTCTGTCCGTTGTCTTTTGGCATGTTCATACCTTGTACAGCAGGTAGAGGGGCGGCCGAAGGCTAAATAGTCCCATGTTAGTTGGGTTGGTGGCCTCTTTAGGCTTGTAAATAAAGGTTGTGTCATGTGGACACGTGCGAGAGCTTTTCGGTCTGTAATGGACCATTTTACCCTTTGTTATGCCACTGTTCAGAGCATGTAAAGTCTGTTTGTAATTTGCATT
Organism: Musa acuminata AAA Group; assembly: GCF_036884655.1. Classification (NCBI taxonomy): domain Eukaryota; kingdom Viridiplantae; phylum Streptophyta; class Magnoliopsida; order Zingiberales; family Musaceae; genus Musa; species Musa acuminata. The sequence goes on from NC_088352.1 coordinate 39,113,704, forward strand.
GTTTATGAAGTGTTTTTCGGACATGTTTGCTTGTGGATCCCGATTGAGACGTTCTCTTTAACCCGTTCTCTCTTTTGTTGGTCCTAAGGGACAATGGGGGGGGGCTTCGGGGAGGCTGACCTTTGCGGACGGACGCGCGAGGGTGCCGCACGCCTTAGGCAAAACCAGCTAAGGTCGTGACATTATGGTATCAGAGCGGGACAAGCACTCATAGAAACACTTGACATGCAAACGTGGGGGACCTAGCGGGGCTGCGTTGAGGGCAATCAGCACGCGCGACCGTTTGAGGGAAAACGGGCATGGAGATGTAGGGAAAAGAGTCGCTTAGAGGAGCGGGCATCTAACATTGGCATTCAGAGGAATGGCCAACCCTTCGCGCAAAAGGCACCACGAGAACAGGCAAGCTTGGAAAAATGCGGAGCGCAGAAAGGTTGGGATGGCTGAGTTTGAGCTACGGCTCAATGTTGACAACTTTACTTGATGGTGCTCAAGGCAAGCGAGGCGCTTGGCAAAGGACGAGACCATGCAAAGTGGAATGAGTTGCTCAGTGACCGAAAGAGTTGTGCAAAGCTCACAGAGGTGAAGGGAATTGCTAACTCGAAGAATTCGGTACTCATGCATGGGCTTGTATGCGGACGATGGAATGTTCGTGGCCATCCCAAGGCGGTCGAGATTCGGCGCCATGGAGCATTGAAACTTTCTCTTCGGCATGCAAAGGATACGTCCGGAGGAGGCTGAAGTGTGCAACGAGTTTAGCATGTTGCTAGGCCTTGAGGGGTGCGGCGGTGGCTGTATTGACGTGGAGGCGCAATCTAGCAAGTGCGTTTGCAAGAGGCAGAACAATGCACAGTTTGTTCAGCAGATCGGAGTAGTCCAAGGGGATGGTGGTCTCCGAAACGAAGAGAGATGTTGCTCTAACGGGACAGTTATCTAGGAAGGATAAGTCTCGGCACTCCAGAGGGAGAATCATGTGAGACGGACTTCACATGTTGAGGAGGAGTACCTCACAAACAACAACTTCACGAAGCTCGATGGACTGAGCAAGCGGCGAGGAGTTGTCGCATGATCTCGCTTGAGAGAATGCATTGGTGGATGCATTGCGAGATCAAGTGGGGGAGCGACCTAAAGCAACTTATGAAGGTACACTTGGAGTCGATGTGGAGATCGGACTCAAGGGAGGGCTGACCCGTGGAATGGTGGGCGCGAGGGCCACCATCGACTCAATGCAAAAACGAGGAGCGGAACAACTTGGGTGTAACTTGGAGAAGTACCCAAGCCGCATGAAGGGAGCCAGCATAGAAGTTGGAACATGGAGCAGAGGCACAGTGTTTTCCTTAGACAGAGGTCAAGGACATGAACTCTTGCAGAGAGACAAGAGTAGGATCATGTTGTTCCATGGGTCCTTCTTTCTGACGGAGCAGACTCATCTTGCATGGTGCCAAAGACGAAGGGAGCTTCGCGGCACATGCACCTTAACTCGGAGAAGCATTTGATGGAGGAACTAAGGCGACTCAATTTGCGGAGGCGAAGTTGGGTTCAGAAGGGCCTTAGCACGGGGCAAGAGGACGCAGAGGCGGGTACTCTTGAAGAATATGCCACAGTGTTGCCATTTGAGTTGCTATGAAGGAAGCAGTGCGCAGCGGAGATTGTGTTGGTAGGGGCAGAGGCCCAGGATCCAGACAATGGTGCACAGATTACAGTGAAGTCGGTGGACTTCGAGAGCTACTAGGCGACGGACTATCCTAGAGCGGTGCTTCATCTAGGTGTGACCCAGGAGTGGGTGGATGAAGGTCGATTGCTAGAGGAGCGAACAAAATCGAAGGTGGAAGGGACCCTGCGATGTATTGGCAGAGGCCACACATGGAGGGTTCACAATTCGAGTTTATTCCACAAGGATCAGAATGCAATGGAGATGTCACCAGGATGTCACGGCATTAGCTGGTTTTGCCTAAGGCGTCCGGCACCCTCGCGCGTCCGTCCGCAAAGGTCAGCCTCCCCGAAGCCTCCCATTGTCCCTTAGGACCAACAAAAGAGAGAACGGGTTAAAGAGAACGCCTTAATCGGGATCCACAAGCAAACATGTCCGAAAAACACTTCATAGACAATGCAAATTACAAACAGACTTTACATGCTCTGAACAGTGGCACAATAAAGGGTAAATTGGTCCATTACAGACCGAAAAGCTCTCGCACGTGTCCACATGACACAACCTTTATTTACAAGCCTAAAGAGGCCACCAACCCAACTAACATGGGACTATTTAGCCTTCGGCCGCCCCTCTACCTGCTGTACAAGGCATGAACATGCCAAAAGACAACGGACAGACATAAGCATTACATCCAACATCTTGTTCAGAAGTTTGTCCGTTACATTCTCCCCCACTTATCCCTTCGACGTCCTCGTCGAAGCCTTTGTGAGCACTGCAACTCTTCGCCTTTGCTGAGTCTTCAATCTTCTGCTCCAGCTGCAATGCACCTCCTGGCTCCCAGCTGCTCTCCGCTGCTGTTTCTGAGTAATCGAACCTTTGATCCGCCATGCTGCTTCAACTCGCCAATGACTCTGACTCTGGTGTGGGGTTGGCTAAGTTGTATTGATCCTCGTTGATTCCTGCGGATCCACCAAATGAAGGAAAAGACCATTTTTACTGCGCCAGTCTCTCAAAATTTCCACATGCTGCTTGAACTGGGGGGATGCTTGTTGGAGCTTTAACGAGCATCGTCTCGCAAACTTCTGAAGCTTTGGGTCATTCCTCCACAAAATCTGCTCATTGACTCTTCTTTTAGTTAGTTGTCACATCCAAGTAGGTTCGCATCACTTCCGCTTTCGATTGGCATTTCGTTGGGAAATGAAGCGGACAATCTACTCTCAGTAGCACTGATCACCGTTGGTGAGGATTTGACAACTATTGTCTTCCATTATCTTCGAAGGGTCTTTGAACTTGTGCAGAGCTCCTCTGCTGGATAGATAAGAGAACTGGGGTACTCGGTTTCGCTCGTTCTCTTAAGAGTTGAGAAGGCAAAGGTTACTTTGACTTCGCCCGCCTCCTCGAGGTTGTACTTCATGCATCGAGCTGGTTACTGGTCTTCGCCTGCTCTTTGCTCACACTTCTGAAGCACTTGAATTGTTTGCACTCCTTGCATTGAGTTAGCTACTGTGATTCACCTTCTCAATGCCATCGAACTTCTGGAATGCGGGAAGTTTTCACCCCAACTTGGAGTAATTCTCTGATAGATGAGGTCGCCTCTAGGATTGTACCGTCTTCTCCATCAACCCTGCCGCCTACTCCACTGAGTAGCAAAGGTACAGCACCGCGTACTGCCTGCTTCGTTCCTTGGTCGTGCACTCTTGCGTGACCCGAAGTCCTTCACTTACGGCTATCTTGATGAGAAACTTGTTGACACCGGTCTTACGAAATTTCTTGGCCTCTGCCCTTCAGCCTTGTCTCGGTACTTGGAGATTGCCTCTGCATGCTCCACCTCCTCGGCCCCTTTCACGACCAAGCGCTCTCCTTCCATGAGAGCAAGGGATCAATGACTTGCACGGAAGTCCCGCCTCTGCGGTACCATGGAGCTGCCATGCCCATGGCCCTACTATCTGTCGCCTCGCCTCTGTATCCCTTTTCTTCACAATCAGTAGAGATGTCTCCGTGGCACTCCTCTGAGTCCACCTCCATTCTAACTGATGCTTGATTTTGGGTAGCTAAGTCCCTCTGGACTCGTCGTCGCTTCCTCGCCCCTTTCGACCCCCTGCTTCAACACCTCTGTGTTCTCCAAGCAGTCTGTTTGGTCGATGGAAAGACAGACTGCAACTCCCATGCATGGCCTCAGCCATCACGTTGTAGAGTTTGCACCGATTCTGTTCTCCTTAGCTTCCTTGGTAGCAACGTTCGCTTACTCGACCTTGTCCTCTGACTTGTCGGGCTCCCTTAAGCGAATATGAGCTCTGGAGCAGTCCAACTCTCCAGCTGCTTCGATCATACCTCTGTATGATTAAGTCCCTCCCATGGAACTCACTGGTACTTGCATTCGAACTTTTCCCTTGGTGGAACACAGCCCCCATATGCTGATGACCAAGGCTTTCATCCGATGCAAAATTTAGTGCACGCCCGGAAGACCCGCCTCTGCGGTACCATGGCCTTCACTCCTTGAATCCATAGCCCTTCCTGTCGTCGTGTTGTTCACCAAAGCGGAGCTCCCAGTAGCTCCCGATCATACCTCCATATGATCTCATCCCTCACGGGACAGATTGTGTGTATCGCATTGCCACGAACTGTTCCACCACGATCCGCTGCACCATGTCGCCTCCTGGTGACATCTCCATTGCATTCTGATCCTTGTGGAATAAACTCGAATTGTGAACCCTCCATGTGTGGCCTCTGCCAATACATCGCAGGGTCCCTTCCACCTTCGATTTTGTTCGCTCCTCTGGCAATCGACCTTCATCCACCCACTCCTGGGTCACACCTAGATGAAGCACCGCTCTAGGACAGTCCATCGCCTAGTAGCTCTCGAAGTCCACCGACTTCACTGTAATCTGTGCACCATTGTCTGGATCCTGGGCCTCTGCCCCTACCAGCACAATCTCCGCTACGCACTGCTTCCTTCATAGCAACTCAAATGGCAACACTGTGGCATATTCTTCAAGAGTACCCGCCTCTGCGTCCCCTTGCCCCGTGCTAAGGCCCTTCTGAACCCAACTTCGCCTCCGCAAATTGAGTCGCCTTAGTTCCTCCATCAAATGCTTTTCCGAGTTAAGGTGCATGTGCCGCGAAGCTCCCTTCGTCTTTGGCACCATGCAAGATGAGTCCGCTCCGTCAGAAAGAAGGACCCATGGAACAACATGATCCTACTCTTGCCTCTGCAAGAGTTCATGTCCTTGACCTATGTCTAAGGAAAGCATCGTGCCTCTGCTCCATGTTCCAACTTCTATGCTGGCTCCCTTCATGCGGCTTGGGTACTTCGCCAAGTTACACCCAAGTTGCTCCGCTCCTCGTTTTTGCATTGAGTCGATGGTGGCCCTCGCGCCCACCATTCCACGGGTCAGCCCTCCCTTGAGTCCGATCTCCACATCGACTCCAAGTGTACCTTCATAAGTTGCTTTAGGTCGCTCCCCCACTTGATCTCGCAATGCATCCACCAATGCATTCTCTCGAGCGAGATCATGCGGCAACTCCTCGCTGCTTGCTCGGTCCACCGAGCTTCGTGGAGTTGTTGTTTGTGAGGTACTCCTCCTCAACTTGTGAAGTCCGTCTCACATGATTCTCCCTCTGGAGTGCCGAGACTTATCCCTCCTAGATAACTGTCCCGTTAGAGCAACATCTCTCTTCGTTTTGGAGACCACCATCCCCTTGGACTACTCCGATCTGCTGAACAAACTGTGCATTGTTCTGCCTCTTGCAAACGCACTTGCTAGATTGCGCCTCCACGTCAATACAGCCACCGCCGCACCCCTCAAGGCCTAGCAACATGCTAAACTCGTTGCACACTTCAGCCTCCTCCGGACGTATCCTTTGCATGCCGAAGAGAAAGTTTCAATGCTCCATGACGCCGAATCTCGACCGCCTTGGGATGGCCACGAACATTCCATCGTCCGCATACAAGCCCATGCATGAGTACCGAATTCTTCGAGTTAGCAATTCCCCTCACCTCTGTGAGCTTTGCACAACTCTTTCGGTCACTGAGCAACTCATTCCACTTTGCATGGTCTCGTCCTTTGCCAAGCGCCTCGCTTGCCTTGAGCACCATCAAGTAAAGTTGTCAACGTTGAGCCGTAGCTCAAACTCAGCCATCCCAACCTTTGTGCGCTCCAAATTCAACCAAGCTTGCCTGTTCTCGTGGTGCCTCTTGCGCGAAGGGTTGGCCATTCCTCTGAATGCCAATCTCGGATGCTCGCTCCTCTGAGCGACTCTTTTCCCTACATCTCCATGCTCGTTTTCCCTCAAACGGTCGTGCGTGTGCTGACTGCCCTCAACGCAGCCCCGCTAGGTCCCCCACGTTTGCATGTCAAGTGTTTCTATGAGTGCTTGTCCCGCTCTGATACCATAATGTCACGGCCTTAGCTGGTTTTGGCTAAGGCGTGCGGCACCCTCGCGCGTCCGTCCGCAAAGGTCAGCCTCCCCGAAGCCTCCCATTGTCCCTTAGGACCAACAAAAGAGAGAACGGGTTAAAGAGAACGCCTCAATCGGGATCCACAAGCAAACATGTCCGAAAAACACTTCATAGACAATGCAAATTACAAACAGACTTTACAAGCTCTGAATAGTTGCACAACAAAGGGTAAAATGGTCCATTACAGACCGATAAGCTCTCGCACGTGTCCACATGACACAACCTTTATTTACAAGCCTAAAGAGGCCACCAACCCAACTAAAATGGGACTTATAAGCCTTCGGCCGCCCCTCTACCTGATGTACAAGGCATGAACATGCCAAAAGACAACGGACAGACATAAGCATTACATCCAACATCTTGTTCAGAAGTTTGTCCGTTACAAGGAGGCGACATGGTGCAGCGGATCGTGGTGGAACAGTTCGTGGCAATGCGATACACACAATCTGTCCCGTGAGGGATGAGATCATATGGAGGTATGATCGGGAGCTACTGGGAGCTCAGCTTTGGTGAACAACACGACGGCAAGAAGGGCTATGGATTCAAGGAGTGAAGGCCATGGTACCGCAGAGGCGGGTCTTCCGGGCATGCACCGAATTTTGCATCGGATGAAAACCTTGGTCATCAACATATGGGGGCTGGGTTCCACCAAGGGAAAAGTTCGAATGCAAGTACCAATGAGTTCCATGGGAGGGACTTGATCATGCAGAGGTATGATCGAAGCAGCTGGAGAGTTGGACTGCTCCAGAGCTCATATTCGCTTAAGGGAGCCCGACAAGTCAGAGGACAAGGTCGAGTAAGCGAACGTTGCTACCAAGGAAGCTAAGGAGAACAGAATCGGTGCAAACTCTACAACGTGATGGCAGAGGCCATGCATGGGAGTTGCAGTCTGTCTTTCCATCGACCAAACAGACTGCTTGGAGAACACAGAGGTGTTGAAGCAGGGGGTCGAAAGGGGCGAGGAAGCGACGACGAGTCCAGAGGGACTTAGCTACCCAAAATCAAGCATCAGTTAGAATGGAGGTGGACTCAGAGGAGTGCCACGGAGACATCTCTACTGATTGTGAAGAAAAGGGATACAGAGGCGAGGCGACGGATAGTAGGGCCATGGGCATGGCAGCTCCATGGTACCGCAGAGGCGGGACTTCCGTGCAAGTCATTGATCCCTTGCTCTCATGGAAGGAGAGCGCTTGGTCGTGAAAGGGGCCGAGGAGGTGGAGCATGCAGAGGCAATCTCCAAGTACCGAGACAAGGCTGAAGGGCAGAGGCCAAGAAATTTCGTAAGACCGGTGTCAACAAGTTTCTCATCAAGATAGCCGTAAGTGAAGGACTTCGGGTCACGCAAGAGTGCACGACCAAGGAACGAAGCAGGCAGTACGCGGTGCTGTACCTTTGCTACTCAGTGGAGTAGGCGGCAGGGTTGATGGAGAAGACGGTACAATCCCAGAGGCGACCTCATCTATCAGAGAATTACTCCAAGTTGGGGTGAAAACTTCCCGCATTCCAGAAGTTCGATGGCATTGAGAAGGTGAATCACAGTAGCTAACTCAATGCAAGGAGTGCAAACACTTCAAGTGCTTCAGAAGTGTGAGCAAAGAGCAGGCGAAGACCAGTAACCAGCTCGATGCATGAAGTACAACCTCGAGGAGGCGGGCGAAGTCAAAGTAACCTTTGCCTTCTCAACTCTTAAGAGAACGGGCGAAACCGAGTACCCCAGTTCTCTTATCTATCCAGCAGAGGAGCTCTGCACAAGTTCAAAGACCCTTCGAAGATAATGGAAGACAATAGTTGTCAAATCCTCACCAACGGTGATCAGTGCTTCTGAGAGTAGATTGTCCGCTTCATTTCCCAACGAAATGCCAATCGAAAGCGGAAGTGATGCGAACCTACTTGGATGTGACAACTAACTAAAAGAAGAGTCAATGAGCAGATTTTGTGGAGGAAGGACCCAAAGCTTCAGAAGTTTGCGAGACGATGCTCGTTAAAGCTCCAACAAGCATCCCCCCAGTTCAAGCAGCATGTGGAAATTTTGAGAGACTGACGCAGTAAAAATGGTCTTTTCCTTCATTTGGTGGATCCGCAGGAATCAACGAGGATCAATACAACTTAGCCAACCCCACACCAGAGTCAGAGTCATTGGCGAGTTGAAGCAGCATGGCGGATCAAAGGTTCGACTACTCAGAAACAGCAGCGGAGAGCAGCTGGGAGCCAGGAGGCGCATTGCAGTTGGAGCAGAAGATTGAAGACTCAGCAAAGGCGAAGAGTTGCAGTGTTCACAAAGGCTTCGACGAGGACATCGAAGGGATAAGTGGGGGAGAATGTAACGGACAAACTTCTGAACAAGATGTTGGATGTAATGCTTATGTCTGTCCGTTGTCTTTTGGCATGTTCATGCCTTGTACAGCAGGTAGAGGGGCGGCCGAAGGCTAAATAGTCCCATGTTAGTTGGGTTGGTGGCCTCTTTAGGCTTGTAAATAAAGGTTGTGTCATGTGGACACGTGCGAGAGCTTTTCGGTCTGTAATGGACCATTTTACCCTTTATTGTGCCACTGTTCAGAGCATGTAAAGTCTGTTTGTAATTTGCATTGTCTATGAAGTGTTTTTCGGACATGTTTGCTTGTGGATCCCGATTGAGGCGTTCTCTTTAACCCGTTCTCTCTTTTGTTGGTCCTAAGGGACAATGGGGGGGCTTCGGGGAGGCTGACCTTTGCGGACGGACGCGCGAGGGTGCCGCACGCCTTAGGCAAAACCAGCTAAGGTCGTGACAGAGCGGTATACCGTACCGTACCGGTACCGAGCCCAGATCGAAACTCCGGTACGGTACGGTATTGCGAACCTGGTTCTATATACCTTGTAATATATCACTGTCTCAACAAAATAGCAATAGTGACTTTCCAAGGTCAAGGAAAACTTGTTAACTTGTTGAGTAAAAAATATCTTGTAATATTTTTCACTGTCTCAACAAAATAGCAATAGTATTCAGCAGGAATGTGGGAATGTTGCATGTTAATTTGTTAAGTAAAAAATATATGTACAAGGATGATACTAAGAGAAAAGGGACCACAAATGAAAATGTCCTCCATATCAAACAAGAAATTTAGTGGACGAAAAGGACTTCCAAAATTAATAATCTATTTGTGCCCCGATGAGATAAATAATCTACCTGCACCACAATAATGCCACTGACTAGATTTCTCACCTAATGTCCAAGTTAGAGATGCTATCAAACTAGAAATGGTTTATATCAACAATCAAATGCACATTAATTTGATGTAGAACTCAAACCATAACATAACCTGTCCATGGGAAAACTCATGTTTCGTGATCCAGTAGTCAATCAACAATTCAACAGCAAACAGTTTTCTAAATCATACTTCCAGCTTGTTCAATTTACAAGAAAAAACAGCAAGAAGCAGCTATTTCCCGACTCAGGGTGAGTTCTTTTCAAACTACTTGCTGCATGTATCTGCTACATACATGGACTTCACAATTTCAAGTCTATCAGCATTGCCTTCTTGTTTCAATGCTACCTTCACTTATATATTTAATTAATTAAACATGTCTACTTGACACATTTAGTTTAATAACTTCTAAATTTGTGTTCCCTTACCGGTTCACTTGAATGAAAACCATTTCAACATTAAGAACAAAAAGTTATTTTGACATCACACAATCTTATAGCCATCTAGGATAAAATGCAAATGAATTGGAAATGTATTCTAATAATCAGAAAGTGTGAAAAAATAATTGTGAATCTACACATTTTAAACCATTCAAAAATATATTTGGTAAAACTTGAGATAACCAGAAAAAGTACTAACTTCACGAACAGCACATGTGTGATCTTCCTCATCTTTACTCTTTTTACCACGAGGAAAGCTCCAACTTGCTCCAGCTTTCCAGCCTTTAACAAGCAAACACTGCAAAACAAGAATCTTAGATTAGGACCAAACTCTTCCTATCTTCAAAGCTAAGACAAACATGGAAGTTCTTTCTCATTTGATGTATAAGCATAGATGCTTTAAGATAGAATATGTGAAACTCACTGTTTCAAGGACATATAAGCATCTCTAGATGTTACAAGAGATGGGGCTTAGCAACATGCATCAGCCTCTAGAGACAAAAGATGCCATTAAAATATCAATAGAAGATTTTGTTTCAATTATTGCTCTTTATCTCCCCCCTAGGTTTCTTACACTGTATTATGGCCTGATCTTTTGACTGAAAAGAGACTAATGAAGCAAGCAAATTAGAAATTGACCTCAGAATTAAAACTTGCATAAAAGATAATACTGAAAAACTCAAATCCAATACAAATCATTTACATGCAACAAACATCCCATATGCCAGATGGCTGGTGTAGCATCATGACTAAAAGAGCTAGTAACAGATGTTAAGAATTCTACATAACAATTTGTAAGATGCCATCTAGACTGCATGAAACTCTTCCTCCTATTGAGCATTGTTGAGAATTTTATACCATACAGCCAGTTATGGTAATGAATATGTTTTTTAAGAAAAATAAACACTAAAATCTTAGTGACAAAAAGAATAAAAAACATAACCATGAGGTGATCAATGACATGCTTCAGTTACTTTTTGATTCCAACCCTTAATATGTTGCTTTAAGCTAGAATACAGTTTACTTGAACAAGCACAACATCTACGCATACTAGGATTGTAACATGGCAATAAATCAATCACCCTAAATACTTTCCTCAAAGAAGCAGTCATCATTAGACAACTAATATTATGAAAAGACTCCAAACTTAAGGCTAAAACATCCATATTTTCCTAAGGATCTAAATCCATGACTAGAAAGCAAAATTAAAAAATATGACAACCAACTAATTAAAACCTTTTTATCATTGTTAACACTTAAACATGATTCAATTAGTGCCTCATAATAATCCATACGCTAAAGCAAGTAAATGATAGAAGCTGAATGAAAATACATGAACAAATCTAACTACAACTAAAACCCAACTCAGTCTATGTAAGTTTCAAATAAAACCTTGATATAAGGACTTTGACTGGAAATCTCTGATTTATTATAATGCTACAAGCCTACAATTGACAGTGCCTTCAAGAAACTTTGGCTGCACCAAGAAGATAAAAATTCGACAATAGAAGAGCTTGATAATTAAGTATCTGCAATAAAGTGGGTATGCAACCAACAGAACCTTTTGGAAATTTTGGACTAAGAAAAGATACAAAGCAGTAATCCTATATAAACACATGTACTACATGTACCCAAACAACAAAAAACATAGCTTTTGAGGATTTTACAATAAGTCAAAATTTTATAAGAGAAAACAACAAAACGAATGAACTTAAAGGTTGTACTAATGCAGATATGTCATTATATATCCAAACAACAACAGCAACAAGAAGCCAACAATGTAGGAATTACTTGGGGCCAACTATGTGGATATTTTACTACCATTTTAGTTCTAGTGGGGGCAATATTGTTTCTGCCACTTCTGGGTGACAATATCACCCTGTGCTCATAATATCGAACAAAGGTTCACGCTGGTTGGCATGCCTATGCAACCTCCTCATTATCCAAAATCCAATACAAAGAAATTATTTCTTTAAGGATCTAAAATAACACAAATAATTACGTGATTACATACTTTCAGGCCTAGGAGCACAATGAAGAACTAAAAGATTAAATTCAAACAAAAATGCTTTTTTAAAGCTTACCCGCTCATATGACTCATCCAAAATAATTGCCCCAGTCACCGGAACTCTGAACTTGTAAGAAGTGAAATCCTTGTAGATGTCATCAATGTGTGCAATATATGGTCTTAGAGCAGCACAACTCTTAAACACTATAAAGAATTAAAGAAAACTATCACTGAAAATGTGAAGAGCTTATATTAAAAAAATTCAGTGAAGATGAATGAGCATGGTGTCAGTGAAGCAGCAATCATATGATATCAGGGCCACCATGGAATAAATAAGCCCAACAGCTTGCAGAAGGATCATGCATATAAGAAAAAACCCTAGTTAACATTTACACATCTAATCAACAAATGAGTTTAATAAAAATGTATGCACTTGTTTTACAAATTGAATTCAATCTACCGACACAATCTTAGAGGCTTGAGCAACAAAGCCTCAAGAAATGACAAGAGACTACGCATAATTTGTTGTGTGGAAACAACAACAAATTAAGCTGAAATGAGATGCTCAAGAGGCATCAATTCTAATCAAGAGCTTAGGTATATAAGGAACAACTTAAAAATAATCCTTCATCACCAATTCATATTAAAGTCATCACAAGCCCCATCACGTATGATGCAAGTTGGTTCACATTCGTCTTAACAATTTCAAATTCTAAAATTTCATTGCCTCTCCTGCGATAATTTCTATAGTGAAAAGTAAATCCCAGAAAAAAAATCATTCATTATCAAGCAGGATACTAAGAGAGGTGAATTCCCTGAAAGAAAGGGACTTCAATGATGGATTCTGTTCAACTGAGTTGTCTTCATAAAACCAATGCGCTTGCTCGAGAAGGAACAAGATCCTCTCAAATGACTCCAGGTCTTCTTTTGGGACATTCAATACAAATCGACTGCAAGAAAGCAGTTAGCGTCAAACGCGTAACATCTACAAAGTGTAGGAACTAATCGAGCTGCATATACATACAAAACGCGTAACATCTACAAAGTGTAGGAACTAATCGAGCTGCATATATATACAAAACGCGTTAAATGGCGCAAAACGCGTAACATCTACAAAGTGTAGGAACTAATCGAGCTGCATATATAACAAAGGAGCACAATCAACAAGCAAGATTGCAGCCAAGGAGTTCGTTTCCAATCAATCAAAAACTCATCGATGGCAATCGAAATGTGCAAAATTAGGGGCGGCAGGGAACCAATTGCCTCAGATAGCAAAAGGGGGGAACGAGGATACCACCAATACATAGACAGTACATGATTGTCGCAACTCAATACATGGACCGATCACTCGAGTAAATAACGATTCAGCAAGGAAACAAAACGAGAAAAGAAGGGATCACGGAGGGAAGTGTTCGACGGAAAAGCACCTGCAGAGATCATCAAGGAGCTCCTGAGGGGGAAAAAGATTCCTCATGGAAGAGCTCGAGGAGCGACTCAGCCCTGCCATACACTATCCCCCCACGCTCTCAGCCACGCACTGCTCCGCTTGGTGGCCGGAGAGAGAGAGAGAGAAGAGAGAGAGAGAGAGAGACGATGTCTGTAGTTTAGGTCACAAGAAGATGTAGTTTACGCAAGTAATAATAGCAGTAGTACTTGAGGACGCGTTGCGTCACGGAGAAACATTGATGTACCATTATTTGGGCCGGAGGCCTAATACGTGTAACGGCACCGTTTAATGGCCGTTTTAAGCCCACTATGACGGATTCACAACACAGAGAAATGGGCTCGCCTAATAAATAAGCATTTCTTCTTCCCCTGTTTCCCTTGTAGGGTTTCAATGTGTAGAGTTCTTTGTTTGGTTTCTTGTTCCGGTCAATTTCTTGATTCCTTGCAGCACAGTCTGGAGTGGGATTTAAATCATGTTGCTACTGGTTGTTGTAAAGATCTCTAACGCCTCACAGGTAACATATTTGCGATGGTTCTGTCAGCTTTAGTTTTGTTTATTTGAATGGAGTTCTGCACTTGGATTAGTCTGGTATGCTTCTCAAAGATGGGTGTTTGGGGAAGAAGTAGAGGGAATGAAAGGAAAAGTCAAGTTCACTACAAATCAATAGAATAGTATTGTAGATTGACTTGCTGCTTATTTCATGATATGTGACAAAGTGCATATAGCATATTACAGAAAAAGGTGCAATGTGTTTTGGCCTCTTCTCTTCTCTTGATAGGTTTTCTGCGTATACAAGTGAAGAAGGTGGGCTGTTGAATGCTGAAAAGGTGTATTAAACATATAGTGGAGTATGAGGTGTAACTTGTGTTATTATTGATGTCTACAAAATGGAGGACTCAGTATCTCCATGGGGGGTTGACTTTATGGGTGTAATGGGACACAAATTAACACACTCTCCAATGCACAACACACACCAATCTTGGCCACTACATGCATACCTAACCTCATAGCATCATACGACACTTCCTGCAGACAGCTTCTCTCTCATGGCACAAAGGACTTTGACCCATCCTTTGTTTGTAAATTGAAGGATCCTGGATTTTGCTTTAGGGAAATATATGAATAATGTTGTACACTAAATCAACATTAAACATGACATTGGTGATAAGACTGAAGTTGACTTGTATCATATATTTTGCAATTATATCGAGTTCACATTGGCAAAAGCGAGTCCTTTGCACGTCTAAAATTATGTTTGCAGGATTTGGGTGTAAGATTTTTAAATGACGATGACAGAGCCTTGTACACTTAGTTCTTGCAGGCTCAGGTGTTATCTTATGCTCCTCTTTTCATAATCCATTATTTCAAACTCCGTATGTGATTTATAAGCTACTGTCGATGTAATAAAACATAGTAATCTTGCCTTCAACCTTATTTCTTGTGATAATATGACCTATACGGCTTTGTTCTAGTCAAATTCCATTTCGTATAAACAAGGATGCTCAGTGGTTCATATCAAAGTTTTATTTAGTCTTGGCTTGTTCGATAGTTCCTACTCATTAAGTGTTTATTGCAAATTTTACCTCTTATTATGAACACAAAATTAGCAAAGTTTGATAAGCAGTGTGGAAATTCAGAATGTTCTAGGAGACAGACTAGCTGGTATAAGACACTTACTCCATCTCCTCTTGGAATATTCAGTCATGGTGCTCTGTAATGTACGCAGTCAATTGAATGTACAAGCTCATAGCAGAGCTCTGAAGTCCTGGTCCTGGTTATTATGCAAATCATGAACCATAGTCAGGTTGTAGTTTGATGATTGTTTTGTGATTGTTCGAATGTTGCAGATTATGTTTTGCTGTAATTGATGCCTCATTTTTTAAGTAAAGTATCTTTGGGAAAAAAAAGAGAGTAAAGTATCTTTAGATATCTTAGCATTTGTATGTTTATAGAAGACATCGGGACCCTGCACAGATAATTACGGCCATTGCATATGCCTATAATGATTAATCTGGCAAAGCTCAAAAGAAAAAAAAAAGTCAAAAAGCAGTTATCATTGATTTGTCTGCAAACTTCTCTGTTCTTTCATGTGCTCCCAGGGCAACCGATGAGTCTATGTTCTTAAGACCCCTCGATACTGCTCTATCATTTGAGTTAAAGCTTTTCCTAATACTATCTGCACTTCCTGATATTTCAGCTCGAAGGTATTAAGTATGGATCTGCACCAGTATCAATAACCATGAGATCATATGTGTTGTAAAGACTTCGAATCTGACTCTAGGTAGCTGAGACTTGGGAGGCATGCAGAAGCTCTTCACAAGCTTTTCATTCCTGGTATTGTCTTCGATTAATTAGCAAGGATTTTAACCCTTTCTTTCTCTCTCTATGTTTATTGAAGCCATGCATGATATTATTGCTGTTTTACCTATGGTGCACTACTGTTTCCACTTGCTTTAGTGTTGTCTCATCACCATTCCTTTGTATGTAACCTCTCTTTTGTACATTTAAGAAGACATCTTAGCACACTGTTTTGCCATAGAAAAACTTAAATTTTACTGCATATCTTAGATCATGCTTCTACCATTCCATGGAAAATATACAAGCTTTGTTGTTATAATTATTTTTCCTCATGCTTTGCTAATCTCAATGATATCTTTATCAGATCATGGATCAACGAAACAAGGATCTGAGTGGTATTGCCTCTCATGGTTGGTCACTCATTAACGAAACATTAATTGTAGTTGTCTATTTATGTACCGATACTTTTCCGACAAATTAAGCTAATAAACATGCCTAGGTTAGATGCAATTCTCAAGTGGAGAACTTGTTAAGTGTGTTGTATTAGAACCCTGAAGTTTCAATTACTTGTGGTGGCTGTCACTAGCTGTGATTCATCTTATTACCAGATGTGTTTTATTTTGGGAAGGATCCTAATATTCATAGTGTACCAATTGTAGGATAATGATCCTAATATTAAAGAGGAGCAATGTTGAGATCTCTGCTTCTACAAGTTTGACCTATTAATGATACAAATTCCTTGATGTTGCTAGAGAGGTTGACTTTAAAGTGTCATCATATTTAAAACCAATTGGTTAAGAATAAAGGATTTATTTAGTTCAAGTAATGTGTTATAGGATTAGGAGGAATGGTTTCATGGTTTTATTGCTATATCCATATGGTTCCATAACCACTAGACTAAGTCTCTCTCTTTAATTCATCAGGCATTGACCATCAATGGTTACATCAAACTTGAACAAAAGTCTGAGGGGATCCTTCAGGTACAGGAACTTAATCCAATAGAAAATAATCTGATTTTTGTATTATATTATTGGAAACAGATGGCTCTTTTACTTCTACTGGTGTGTGCAGGTAAAAGGATGCATGATGGCCCAAGTGTTGCTGAATGCTCGGAAGCTGCAGAACTCAAATGTACATAACATATAGATCAAGGTGTATATATGTACAAGGAAGGGTTGACTGACTGCTCGAAACGGTACAAAATAAATGGTATGTATTGGTTCATAAGCTGATCGTGGACTAAGTATCGATCGGTACGAGTGATGTATCAGTTGATACGATCGAAACTCGTTATATTTATGGATTGGTATCGTTTGAAATTTAGCCATTACTGATCCAAATTTGAACTAGATAATCATTATATTTACGGATTGGAGCCTTGTTGACTTTAAATCCCCCTCCCTCACCTCTTTCACTCACTGTTATTCTCTCTCTCACACCCACATAGTTTCTAATGGATGATTAGTAATATTTAATCTATTTATTTGGATAAAAAAGGGGTTGGAAACTCTTATTAGATTTGATGAGCATCATTTTGATTGGTTCGAGTCCAATTAGGGGTTATTTGTTCATTCTTATAACCTAAAATTTTTATTTATTTATGTCTTATATACACTTTGAATGTATTTAAATACAATAAAAATATCATTGAATAAAAAAATTAAAAAAAAAATATTTTTATAATTTTTGATTTTTTAATAAATGTGCACATGTCCACATATGACATGTTGTGGTCTAGATCAAGATCGACATCATTCGATATGAGATGATGCTTACAAGTTCATAATAATATCGTTTATGGGTCATTATCAATGAAATAACAATAATAATTGGATCCAATAATATATATATATATATATATATATATATATATATATATACATGTATATATATATGTATGTATGTATATATATCTATATATATATACATATATATATATATATACATATATATATATATGTATATATATATGTATATACATACATACATATATATATATACATATATATATATGTATGTATATATAGATATATATACATATATATGTATATATCTATATATACATATATATGTATATATATCTATATATACATATACATATATATACATATATATATATATATACATATATATACATATATATTTCAACATGCTGAGTGACAAGGAAATTGTTTTTCCTTATATTTCAAAGGATATGGAAAGATAAGTAACATTATCAACTTCTTGTCGGTTGTTGTCCTAAAGAAAACAAGGCAAAGAGGTGATATGATGAAATCATTGAGTCACATTAGGTTCCCTTTATATATATATATATATATATATATATATATATATATATATATATATATATCTTTTCCTGCTGCATCGTTCTCCTAAACTAAGCGAGCTTACGTGGAGGATGCCTTAGAAAAGCTATCCCTTGTATTATATGTGCACATATATAATTGCCAGCCCACCACCACAAATTGATTTATCTCCCTCGTCGTTCATGGTTTGACCAGGTCAAACTGTTCCTTCCTCTTCCATCCCCTAATAAACAGGCGGATGCCGAGCTGTGTTGCCCCTTCACCACCCATCAATCTCTGCAGCTCCTGAGGTCACTAATCCCATGGTCTTCTTCCCCCTCCCCACCTCCATCCCATTCCACCCTCACCTCCGCGCCACCACCACCGCCGTCAAGTACTGATCGATCGATCCATCCATCATGGAACTGCAGCTCTCCCCCTCCCCCTCATCCTCCTCCACGTCCTCCATGGGCGACACCACGGATGTGGTCGTCACGGACGACGAGACCACGGTGCCGGAAAACCTCAAAGCCAGTGAGAAGAAAGCGCTGCTTGAGCTGAGGACAATGCTGGAAGACGCCATCGTGGCTGGTCAGCTCCTCCACCACCCTTCCCATCGCCACGAGAGGAGCAAGACCCGTGTTGCCAACTCTTGTTCGGTGAACTCGTCGTGCGTGAAGGCAGAGGAGGCGGAGGAGGATCTGAGCGACGTCTCTTTGTGGGGCGTTCCGCTGTTGCCGAGCAGAAAGCACGAGAGCACCGACGTGATCCTCCTCAAGTTCCTCCGAGCCAGGGAGTTCAAGGCCGCCGAGGCGTTGGACATGATCGGGAGGACGCTGAGATGGAGAAGAGACTTCGGCGTCGACGGGATGATGGAGGGGGAAGGTGGCGCTGACGCAGCGCCGCCGCAGCCGCCACCGCCGCACCTCAAGAGTGCAGCATACATTGACGGCAGAGACAGAGAAGGCCACCCGGTATGCTACAACATCTACGGCGTGTTCAAGGACAAGGACGTGTACCGGCAGACCTTCGGCGACGAGGAGCGGCAGGAGAAGTTCCTCCGCTGGAGAGTGCAACTGATGGAGCAGGGAATCAAGCAGATGAGCCTGAAGCCTGGTGGAGCGGCGGCGATGCTTCACATCATCGACTTCAAGGACTCGCTGAGGCCGGGCATGAGGGAGCTCCGCAGCGCCACCAGAGAGATCGTCTCCATTACGCAGGACAACTATCCCGAGTTCGTCGCAAAGAACGTAAGTCCATAAACAATTCGATCGAATTAGAGTAGGATTTAAGTGTTTGATTTCGATCCCATTCTTGTTTGCAGATATTCTTGAACGTCTCCTTCCGCTACTACGCTTACCATGCACTCTTCTCTCCCTTCATCACTCCAAGAACAAGGAGCAAGTTCATCTTCGCCAGGCCCGCCAAAGTCACGGAAACGCTTCTCAAGTACGCAGGCCTTCTACCACCACACTTAGTACTTAAATCCGCCCCTGCATCTGACAGCACTCCCCTGACAGGTTCATGTCCCCGGAGACCATACCGGTGCAGTACGGTGGCCTGAGAAGGGGGGAGGACGACGACGAGTTCTCAGCTGAAAACGAACGAGCGTCGGAGTTGGTGATCAGAGGCGGAGGAATCGGACGCATCGAAATCCCCATACTGGAGGTAAAGGATCGATCCATTGATCCCCACTGACAATTCCGTTGCCTTTGATCTCATGCCCTTTGGTGGCGGGCATGCAGCCAGGGGTGACTGTCGTTTGGGACATCACGGTGGTGGGATGGGACGTGAACTACAGGGAGGAGTTCATCCCGGAAGATGAGGGCTCGTACAAGATCTTGATCCAGAACGAGAAGAAGCCGGAGGAGTGCATCAGGAACTCCTTCTACATCAGCGAGCCGGGGAAGGTGGTGCTGACCGTGGAGAACAGGACGTTCAAGAAGAAGCGAGTGTTCTACAGGTCGAAGAGCAAGCCCACCATCCCCTTGTATGATCTGCTAAGCCAAACACAGCATCCACAGTTGTAGGTTTACTGCACGCACGTTGTTATCTGCGACGCAACATGCACAACAGCTTACTGCCTTCACAGGGATGATGTGCCATCCATGCATATCATATCCACAATGAACACGTGTATCACCAAGGCATGATGTACAACCGTTGGAAACATGTTGAAGATTCAGTGTGTAAGTAAAGATTGAGAGACTAAATTAATGACACCTTTTGGCATATTTTTGATTTGGTTTATTTTAATATGTTGGTGTTTTGGAATTAGAAAATAAGCGTGAGCACAATTTTGGATAAAAGTTAATATCATAAACTACGATAGAAGCCCTATTAATTACCCAATCTCTGCTATCTATCTTGGATAAAATGAACTACAAAGGAGTCATGATGACAAGGAGTAACATAATTGCATAGGCAAATCCTTCATCCATTGGTAATTTTCGACCAATTTTTTAGAAAAACAATTATTTGTGATTTTTTTTCGAGAAATGCTTTTATTTTTAGAATTTTCTAATAATATTATTTTTTTACATAATAACCTAAAAAATCTTGATTCGATGAATAATCACTATTCATTTTCATAGAGTTAGAAAGCCCATGATGTCAATTCTTGAAGAACAAAAAGAAAGAACAAGTGGATGCCACGAACAATTCATGTGCAATTCTAAATACCTGTTTGACATCCTATGGTGCAGTGAAGGCATAGATCTTGATGAAAGCAACGTCGATGATAGCATGGTAATGCATCAAAAGCCTAGTGTGGAATATAGTTGTGTTCTTCATGAAATGTAAACCTAGACTAGATAGACATAACTAAAGAAAATAGATGAACATTTCTCTTCATTCCATGTCTATGGATTTTCTCAATTAGAAGAGCTCACATGGATAATACATATTCCAATTAACTAAGCCTAAAGCTAATTATTTTGTTCCAGGATGATTTATCCTATTTAGATATTCATGATGAAAGAGTACTAAATTCTTTTTTAAATCGACCCTCCCTCGAGGAATTGTTCTATTCAAATATTCGATTGTTTTAAATAGATCCTTTAATGAGTATTAAATTCTTTTTTAAATCGACCCTCCAAGGATTGTTCTATTCAAGAATTCAGTACCCTCGAAGGAGTACTGAATTCTCTTTCACGAAGATCCTCAAAAGAGGAAAAAAAAGCTAAAATACCAACAAACATCTGTTTATTCTTTATTTCAACCCACAAAATGTACTGGATTCTCTTTCATATAAGCTCTCGAAAAAGGAAGAAAGTTGGAATACCAACATATGTTTGTCTATTCTCGAATTTATTTCAGACTTTGTAATATACTTTTTTCTGTTGGGTTATGGGATGAGTCTTAGGACTATATATGTAATGTACTTATTTTAAATGCAACAATATCCCAAGCATTAATATAACTTTTATAAAGATCATCAACCTTAGAATTTCTATTTAACAGTCAGTGGTTTAAAATGATGAGCATTAAGAATGCTTATTAGCTTCTACCTCAATTATTTGAGACCTTGATCTAAAACCTATGCATGCAGTTGTCTTAATTTCTCTACGGATATCAAATTAATTGTCAGATATAAAGAAATTCCAGAGCGTGCTATCAGTCAACCAAATAAGAGAAACCTGACAAGGTTTGTCTAAGTCACTACCAAGTGATCATCAATAAATGTGAAGACTTCAACCATATTATTCCATGGGGATTGAGCAGAGTGATTATGTGAAATATGTGGAGAAAAAGAAAATATAGAAGAAGATTTTATATTCATTATCGATGTCATAAATACTCATGAGGAAAAAAATGTTAAGAGGCCATTAATAAATGAAGTATAAAACTGAAGAGGGAAAGTAAATGGAAGGCTTATATATGAATCTATACTCCCTATAGATGTTTGAGTATTAGCTTTCTTTGACACGGGCAGGTGATGATGTTTACTTTCCTCAAAAAGCAGAGAGAGAAAAGAAGAAGAAGAAGAAGAAGAAGAAGAAGAAGAAGAAGAAGAAGAAGAAGTTTTTGATGAATATAGCAATACTGCAACAATCTTCTGATGTTATATCATCACTCAAAGACAAATAAGAAATATTGAGCTCTAATCGCTACATCATGGAAAGAAAACAATACAAGGATTGTGGTGGAGAGGACAAAGTACCTCTTGTTATCTTTTCTGTGAGGAATGTAAAGACATGGGAGAATCCTATGGCAATTAGAGCGACCACAATCATCTGATGTTATATCATCACTCAAAGACAAATAAGAAATATTGAGGTCTAATCGCTACATCATGGAAAGAAAACAATACAAGAATTGTGGTGGAGAGGACAAAGTACCTCTTGTTATCTTTTCTGTGAGGAATGTAAAGACATGGGAGAATCCTATGGCAATTAGAGCGACCAGTTACTTGCTCTGCAACAAAAATGGTGAAACCAAACAGTCGTGATAAGACACAGTTGAGAAGACCATACTCCCAAAGGTCAAGTCCTTTCATCCTCCATATCCAGTAAAAGAAGCCAAAACAAAAGATAATGCCCGGCAACACCCCACCCGTACGAACGACTCTCAAGATTAGTAGTAAAATTCAAACAGCAGAAAAGGTTGCTCCAACAATGTTTTCCATATCAAACATTGACCAACCATGTGGATGATGGAACACCTTGCAGCTACTCGTGAGCATCTGCTTACTGCTTTACGACCATAAGGAGAAACATGTAGATTGAGAAGAGAAGCTCCAAGACGGTGTCCAAAATCCAATACCTGCTGTGGCTGAGATAGATTTCAAGTACATGATGAACTAACTGGCTTTCACTCAAAGGAAAAGGTACACGATGAACTATCAGTTCAAGGCACAGGGCTCTACCATCAATACTCATGCTAGTAGTGGTAACAGTATGCTACCCTTCATGTTAGCAGGAACATATGGTTCATATTAGCAACTCTACTGAAGGCAATGGCATGCACATCATATGAGGTTGAGAGGTATAGATAATAGTACTTCGGATGGTGGGGATTAGGCAGCTGCAGTGGTGCCGGATGGTGGGCTGTGAGGGTTGTGATGATGTTGCGGGGGCGAAGGCGTCGTCCGTGGTGGCTTCTTGCGCTTCTTGTCGTAGCTGATGCCGCGAGCCTTGGCCTGCAACTCGCGGACCTCGCGGAGGTAGAGTCTGACAGCTCGTGCACCGAAGGGGTTGGCTTCGTGCGAGCCACCATTCTCCTCGAATGCGGCACGGAGGCGGCCAGTGAGGGCGTCAAGGGATCCCCACGCCTGGCGGAGGGGGCAAGGGCATGGGGCGGGTGGGTTGGGGAAGCCAAAGAAGGGGCACGCCGGAGTGTGGACCTTGGTCTTGCCGAACTGGTCCAGGTAGCGCAGGAACTCGAGCACGTGGGCGGCGCTGCACCGCGACAGTGATAACGGTGGCTGGTGGTTCTTCAAATACTGGCAGAACGTGTTCCAGTCTCGCCGCTTCTGCGACTCGTACCGGCTCGGCGACGGGGCGGTGGCAGCGGGGAAGGAGTTGGGGCCAGCGACGCAGCTGTCGGAGGAGGAAGGTTTGTCAGGGTTGGGGATCATGTCCATGATAGCGTGGAACTCGGTGGTACTTCTGATCTATGTGATGCAGCACCTGTTTGGTAGTTCTGCATGTACAGAAAATGATGTTTGAATCATGACACTAATCATTCGATCGAGCAAACAGAGAGAGAGAGAGAGAGAGAGAGAAGTGTGATCCTGCTGCAGCAGTCGGATCTGCGAAAAGCGATGTGGAAGTGTGGAAGATAAGATCTTCTAAGAACAACAGCCAGATATAGATATGGAGAGGTGTAACGTGCTCTTTGAAGGAAGGAGAGGTATACTGATGTGATCAGAAATGAGATATGTGGAGGGGATATGGAACCTTGAAAGACTTGTCTCACTTGATCCTGCTCGCCTATTCCTCTTTTTCTGCTGGTGGATAATGGTAGAGAGAGAACACGGTAAGTCCTTCAGGATTGGTGGATCTCATATCTGTAGTCTCAGAAGATAGAGAAGTAAAGGTGAAGACGTGAGACTGCGAGTGTGGCTGACCTTCAATTTTCCGGGAGAGCGTGAAAGGTGTTTCTGTGAGGAAGAGAGAGAGCGAGAGAGGTTGGCAGTGTGTTGACAGATGAGACGCTGACAGGGGGGAGGGGGGAATTTGCGACGGGGAAAAGGGCGTTGGGATGTGCATCCTTTGGCAAGATGACCAATGAGCATTACTCCAACAATTTCACGAGCACTTCCTACGACTAACGAGATTTGAATTTGGTCCGCAGATGAACCATCCTTTCCTGTGAGCAGACGCAGCAGGTGTCCTCCTTAATTGGAAACTTTAATTAACACATTTTTCCTATTATATAATACTACGAGTGGATAAACGACTATTATTGGTGTGCTTAAGTTAACCAAAGAAACGGTGGTGGTGTACATTTGGTTCATCCATGTAAGCCAACCAAAGTGGTAGTGGGCAGCTGATCCTCCGGCCCCGCCCATTCCTTTCCTTATTCCTGTTACGTCCATGGCTCATGTCCTTATTTTGGCGTTTGGCTCTGCAGACAACGCACGTACCTACGTTCGTTTATCATGGCGAAGACGAAGACGATCCACCTCAACACAACAAGTGCTTGAATAACTGAATGAGGGCGAGGATGCATGCGGGTGGGTGCCTGTTCCGTATTCACTTTGGGACGACGAGCCATGGAGGCGGAGGAGAAGCCTTTAGAGCTCAGGGCGGCTGCCTTCTCTCTTTTTTTTTTTTCCTTTTCCTTTTCTTTCGTCTTCGCTAACTCTCTTGTTTTGGTTTAGAAAGAAATTCAAATACAGAAGTGAGACGGAGGCAGCCGCTAACACACGAGGAACAGCTTACACAACAACCCACCAGGAAAGTAGAAGTGTGAAGAATGGCAGTGGAATCTTGTGTTGAAAAGAATGAGGTGATATCTACAACCTACCATGCAAGCTGTTACCAAAACGTGAGTGTCGAGCCCTTACAAATCGAGGCCACACAAAGAAAGCTCCACGTTCCTAAGGGTTCTTGACTGGTCGAAAGCTCTGATCGTCCTCAGCGGCTCTTGATTTCCTCATCCAGGGCCTGCATGAGTTCTTGATTTGAGTCGTTTGGCCTGTTGCCGTTGAGCATTGTTTGTAAAGCATGCAGCTCCTCTCGATTGGCCTTCTTGAAGAGACCCCTAAGGGCCAGATGGGAGTCCGCGGAGCATGGAGTTTCTTCGACTCCTTGCTGATCCTTGGTGGAACTCACATGAGCATCTGCCGCTGGAGGCTTCGGTCGCGATCTCCAGTACTCTGTGCAGACAAAATTTCGATCTAGCGCCTCGATCACCTGGATTTAAAAGTAAACATTTAGGCGAGAGTTTCAGACTGAGACTACACACTCTCAAGAAAGATGGAAACAGTCAAAAGTGGTGGAGCTCAACATGGATGAATCAAATAGTAAGCATTATTATTAGACAAAGGTAGCATCACATTGTGTCCCAAGAATGACGGATAAAACATGGTTGATAAAAACCTGATAGCCATTTTCATTCAACCAAGAACCCGAAAATGATTGATGTCCATATAGCTAATTGCCAGCTTTAATGTGCTAATAGCATATAATTTAAGCCATACCTTCTGACTGGGGGCTTGTGCACATGATTCTTGAAAGCAAATAAAAGGTCAGGAACATAATCAGAATCACGTAAAGGTTTTGTTGGTCCTAGTTTTGACCAAATGAGACGTAGGGGTGCAAGAGGGTCAAATGATATTCATCCAAACATGTTTCCGTATGTAATTGGAGCCGAGACAGATATGACAGATGTGTCTATCACATATCTGTATGTATCCATATTAAATTATTTGAAATGATCCCAATACAAACATCGATGGGTCAAGTACTATCAGTACTAAGTATTTGAATGACATCTAATATATGTCAAGTCAAAGTGTGAAATTTACCAATGTCAAGTTAAGGATTTTACTTTCTTTTTTCTTTTCTTTTTTTTACTATTTTGTTGTTTTTTATATGTACATTACAATTAATTTCCTCAGTTTGCTAACTATAATAACAATATAAAAGACATCTAAAATATACCAAATCTTGCATGAGATTTTTGGAGAAATTAGGTGAGACAAAGTCTACAACCAAATGTGCAAGCTATTTCATAAATGGTCTGGTTAAATGTGTCCATGATCCAAAGCCAATAATTTTATTCAGAAATGCATCCTTAACCAAGTTGTACATTCATCCCACTGTCAAACTGGAAAAAATGTGACTAGAAAGGGAAAAAATTCTTGAAATTGAACTTCTATTTGGTTAGATCATTACCAAAAAAGTGATCGATATTCAGATCTAATCTGATAGGAATAAGAATGCACTATGAGAAAAACATTGTACCAAAGTATACTGACCTGAATGATCATCGGTGATGATAAACCAAACATTTCGAAACCATCAAGGGATCCTGGAGGCTGTAACGGGGGAAGGCTTGGCCTTCCCATACTATGATGTTTCCTAATTTGATCATTCACCTTCTCTCTCACCATGTTCCAACACTCTGTGGCAGAAACATGGATGAATACTTCGCTTGGACATTGCTCAACAACAACCTGAAGTCCCAGGAAGACAAAAGTGGATGTAATTACACAATGGAGTAACTAGTTCTGAACTATGATTCATGCAGTGCCTACATAAAATTTTAAACAGGGCAACATGGATAGGCCATCATGGAATGTTGACACTTCTCTAATAAAACTTCTCTTTGAGAATAACAGATTTATAATGTTTTTAAGATCAGAGAAGCCTTATGATTAAAAGGCAGGTTGGATGATTAATTGATGTGATTTCAGGAGAAGAATAAAGGTGCAGAAATGTTAAAGTAGGAATTAGTGCATTAAAAATAAGTCATTTACGAAGAAAACATGAATCAATATAAAATATTCCAAGAGATATGATGTGAAGTTGTGAACAGAAGCAAGAAAATTCAGCCAGCAAGTATGATCAGACTTATGACCATGCAGAAATATTCTTTTCCTGAGATTACTCAATCAGTTCAATTGTGGCAAACTATCTCTTAATACCAAAATAATAATCAGAAATATTGATATTGCTTCTTCTTCTATACGTGAGGTAAACTGACATTCATAGTAAAAGGTATTCTTGGCCCTGCAAGTGTAGCAGTTTGTCTAATTTACAGGCTCACCATAGCTGTAAGAGAAATATGCATTCGCAGCAGTATAACAGAACATGATAGAAGTCCATGTAACTTTGTTAATGCACAAAAACATCAACTACAATGCAAAGTAAGAGCAACAAACGCTTAATCACCATAAAAAGAGGCCCGAGCAGTCCAGCATCCAAAATTTCGGATATGTAGTAGCACATTTGTGTTGGATCTAGGACACTCAAGTATCGAACCCGACTTCTAAATCCTGTATTGAAAATGAAGAGTTATTCAACTGCTGAAGCAAGAAAATAGAAAACACTAAAGCCGATAAAAAGAGAAGTTATCAAAAGCTCAATGTACCCTAAGGTACTAAGATCTCTTGCAGCACACAAATGTGCTGCAAGGCACATCAGATGCACGCCATGTTGATAACAAGGTGGACTCAAGATGACAATAATAATTGAATACACTATTATAGAAAATTCCACACTACAAAACAATACTTATCTACTATTCAATGATATGTAATTAGTTGTGATTTTAATTTTGGCAATTAGCTCATATTCAAATGGTACAATGAATATAAAAGCATAAAAACAAACATAAACATAAACATTAGGTTCATATATTGGAAGAAAAAAGAAAACTACTACAACAATGCAATAGAAAAATACAAAAAGCAGTAGTGAGCAGCAACATAAGTAAAGAAAACAAAATCAACATGAGAGAAATATAAACACAACAAAACAGCAAAAACAAAATGAAGCAGAAGAGGGGTGGGTAAGCCAATCAAATACAGTGGCAGTACAATAGCAAATAGAAGATCAAAAAAGTAAAAGAAGGAAGAGAAGACAAGAAAAAGGGTGACAAGCAACAACAGCATAAAAAATATTGGTTTCTTGTCTTTGGAAAAGTGAAGCAGAAAGGTAATTGTTCATTTGTTAGTATCTTATAATCCCAACAATCAAAATCCTAATAGATTAAACAATATAACAAACCATTTCATACGCTTATCTTCATGAAGCAAATCCAGTGGCATCACAAAGCACAACTATTGGGAGCCATGCTTTTTCCAGTAAGGCACATAAGCCTGTGCTTTAGGTGCACCTTAATGGAGTCAATGAACTTCAGTTGCGGAGAGCAACAAGATAACGGCCTTGGCCTCCGTGAGCCTTAGGCAAGCATTTAATGACACTGATAAAGATGGATTTCCTTGAGATCATAACCTTTCAGAATTGACTAATTAGGATCTGCCCTACCTATCAAAGTGCAGCAGCACCCTTGTAACTTTGCAATAACGAAAAGGCCTATCGGTATCAAAAAGTCTTCATGTATTTAAGATACCAACTGCATCCTTTGATAAACTTCTTCACATCTCAGTAGGTTTTCCTAAAACTTGTTGAGGCATTTAAGCTAAATCACTGTATCAAGAAGGCCCTAATACAAAGTTCTCATTTTCGATCTAAGCCTCTCAAAAGATATCAGGTTACTGAAGCCTTTAGAGGTTTAGATACCACTTAACCCATGCAAACTAGGGTTAGATGCCAGCTACGGGTCTTGATATGAATACTCTGGGTTTACAATGTAATGTTGAATTCGGATGTTTCTTTAGCGGCAAATCTGCAGTGGTCAGTTTTGTGGGATTGTATATGACAAAACAAAAAACAAAAGTGCACATTACGTTTAACTGCAACAAAATAGTCAAAACACATACGAGGAAGTATAATTAGAACATTGGCCATTATTGATCCATTGAAATGGTACAATTTCTGAGATACCTCAATTATTGATGCATCATTCAGTAACTAGCAAAGTTACCTTTTGGGAATATGGCTTGGCTAGTGGACCATAATTTTCCAGAAAGCACAACACCATATTCTAAAGCCTCAACATTGCAATTAACTCTTCGCACCACCTTGGCGATGCGAGGGCCCTTCTGTTGACGGTTGTATCTGTCAGGACAGTTCTGTGGATAAGATTGACTGGTAGTAACTAGATTTCCTCTAACCACCAAATTACACTCAGGATTTGATTCAACTTTCCCTTGTTTGCTTTCAGAATTTTGTTTGCCACTTGCAGATTGGGGATTTTGAAGATAAACTTTTGTAACATCACCATCACATGTTTCTTTTACAGAAAAAAGATCTGTCTTTGGTCTTGCAATGGATGAACTGGCAGATTTAGCGCATTCAACTGTTTTTTCAGGAGAGAATCTATACAACCATTGGTCTGGCAGTTTGGAGACATTTTCAAGAGTTGCTTCTTTCTGGTCCTTGAAATCTAGAAATGTAGAGTTTAAACTATCACTAGATACCTGCACCAGAGGCTGCTTATCAATCTCTTTTTCACTCATCAAGGATGCATTAGTTTGTGGCGTTACAAGATCTTGATCCTTGTGAGGACTGCAAGATGTCGCCTTGTCTTCGCAATTCATCAACCTGGACACTGTTTCAGAGCATTTAACGGACTGCTCTTCCCTCATTTTATCTGAAAGCAATTTGTTTGCATCTTTAGCAACAACATCACCTAGTGAAATAATGTTCCTTTCACCAGATGGTGGAATGGTTTGTGGCTCAGTGTTGGCAAGTTTAGCATCACTTATGTACTTTATCTCAACCAATCCATTAGAATTGGTTTGCAACAAAGTTGTCTTCAAAGTGCCATCCATAGAACAATGAGGATCTGAAGAGGCTGCCGTCATTGCATTTGCACTCCTATACCCTGATCTGTAATGTAGACCACCAACTGTAAAACAAGGATCTGATGTAACAGACAGATTTGTGGATTTAGTTTGCAGTAGGGAACAATCGTCATCATTTGTGCATGCTAAATTAGCTGCATTATTTGTTCTTCTATTTCTTTCCTTCGGTTCTTCCAACTGTTGTAGATTTGACACACCAGATTCTTTGGACAAACTGTGCTTTGCATCACCAGTTGTAATTTTTTGGTCTGCCAGTACACTGTCCTTGTTTGTTCTTCCTTCTTTATTAGTCACAAAGACCTGCTTGGACTCCTGTGCTTTCTCTTTAGTAACATGAGAACTCAAACTTAACCCAAGATCAAAAAGGCCCCATCTATGGACTGCACTCAACCTTCCTCCTAAGGCATCTAGCAAGACATTCAATTCACTAATCTCATAACGGAATAAAAATAACCTCATGGTCCAAGCACATGAGCAAAGCTGTTTTGCATGAATCAGACAAGCAAATTTGTCAGGCGAACACTGACATTTAGCAGCAGAAAGATGTAAATCATAGTGGCAAATAACACATTCCCTTTCACTGTTAGCATCAAAGCTAGAGTCCATTTTTCCTGACTGAGATGAACAAAGAAATTCTCTTCTTACACGTTCCAATTCAATCCGTTCCTATTCAACAAAGAAGTTAGTTTCTAAAAAATTTTTTATAAAACAACATAGTAAACAATAGAGATTTAAGTTTACCTTAAGTGCCTTTGCCAGTATGCCTTCAGAACCACAGAAATTTTTCCATCTTAAATTATCTGAGGTGTTTTTCCTCAGGAATAAGATATTCCACTGAGCTCTAGCAGCTTCTCTTGCAGCTCCTAGCAATAATTTGTCATGGGATATTGATATTTTACGTCCCTGTTCACGATAAAGCTCTACAGCATGCTGACCATGAGGCAACCAATCAACAGGAGCCACATTTACAGCCTCTGCACAATTGAATCCAGAATTGAATCCTGAATGATATGCCCGAGGGAAAGTGAGAACAAACTCTCCAGCATTCTGAACACAGCGGTAGACAGGTACACCTTCCAATCCTAGCAATGAAGGTGAGCATTGTGTTACCTGCAAAAGAAGAATTGGTCAAAAAAGAAAAACTCTGGTTGATTGAACAACAAAAGTGTAAATTAGGTGCCAAGGTGGATGGTTCAAGCACTCGCAAGAGCTGCCTGGAGTACTTTTTCAGTTAACTATTTTTTAGATAAATCATGCATCCAACAATGACCAAGAATAGAGCACTATCACTAGAAGAAAGATATACAAAAACATCCATACAAGATTGTGAAGCAAGTCTGGTTGTTCTTCAAATAATTCTGGTAGATGCTTCTTCATAGCTTCCTCCAATTTTGAGGCATATTTTCCTGGGACTCCGTACCAAATCTTTGGCGCACCCCAGTGCATATAATTTAATGAGTATAGATGATGATCTTCCACATGCTGCTAGCAAGAATAACATCAATTATACTTCAAGTGGAAACTTATGATTAAACTATTTGTATTCACGCATGTTTATTGAAACATCAAATTCTCCAACAAAAAAAAAGCTCTAAGTTTTACATGTTAAACACCAGATTTGCCAAATGATGATACGGAGAAACATCTTACCCAACAAAAGGAGGAAAAACACATTCCTACATACAACCATGGCACCAGAACACCAGAGATATCGCCACTTTCAAAGGAAAGCACAGAGCCTGGAAGCCGAGGAAAGTTGTTCAAATTCCAACCAGAATTCATATACTGATCCTCTAATTCAGAGATCTTTACAGAGGATGATGATCTAGGAAAACCGCTACCAAAAACTCCAGTGTCCACATCAGCACCATAAAGCACCTGCAAGTGTACATTTGCTATTTAAGTTAGATGGACGCAGATTTTGTAATCATGACCAAAAATAATTAATAGTGATCTAACTGCAGATAAACACTATGCTAATAAGAATCTGTGGATGATCGTTTCTCTACAGCACAATAGTAAAAGACCATTCTCATAAAGTAAGACACAACCTTTTGGTTCTACCATTTAGATATTACAATTTGTGCCAAGAGTCAAAAAAAGGAAGAAAGGGCATATCAGTGATTAACAGATTTGATCATTGTGAATTGGGTTTGATGAATGATTTGCATTTGGACAAGCAAATGGTAGTGGTAGCTGGTATATACAAGGATAGAATACTAGCAGTACCTCAATCTCTTCAGTTGGTCTCTCTACTATCCGCCAATATTCGCCTTCAATATCTTCCACAGATGGTTCTTGTTGGCAAGGCCCCAGGACAAAATCTGGATTTCTGGAGAAAAACTGCTTCTTGAAATCATCTGCGTACTTCTGAAATGACTCTAGAGTGAAGTCTGGGCCAGGTACAAATCCAAACCTCTCAGTGCCATTAAAGTATCCATAATAATCAGCTTCTACCTTATTCTCATCATTTTTATCCCCTGCTTTAAAAATTTTTCTCCTTTTCCTCCTCATAATGCTATGATTTTTACCACTCTTCTTCAAAGAATCACGATTTTGAAGCTTATTCACCTGTTGGATTCTAGTAGCAAATTTTGAATTTTCCCATACATCCTTCTCCTTAAGAAGGCAGGTGGGTCTCCAAGAAGAGGGTGGAACAATTCGACAAATTCCATAAGGTTCTGCACTTGGGCGTATGCTTGCAATATATTTGAGGGTATCTTTAAACTCCTAATCACAAAACCCAGACAATCCAGAAACATGAAAAATTGCACAAATTAAAGTCTAAACTATTAAGCATAGATGCTTCAGATGCAAATAGATAATATGAACCTCTTCAGTTGGATAAAATACAGGAGCTTCATCGAGGACAGGCCTACAAGCATCTTGCGGACGCCATCTTGCTGTAACCTATTAATAGATTTGGTAATCACTTTGCTCAAAAAATTAAAAAAATACAATCCTTGTTTAACAAAGCTGGCAAAGGCATTATGACATTCAACTACCTTCTGACAATTTTCACATTCGCTGCATCCTCGAAAAACTCCTTTGGGTAAACAACGAACTGAAGGCACAGCCTATACAAGAAACAAAGTGGCTTCTACAGGTTAGAACAACCACATGCAGATGCAATAATACATTGCAAACAAATACTCCAAAGAAGATAAGGCCTTAGAACAAGATACGAAGTTCAAAACAAGAAGTTAAGAACCAAAAGTACATCATATCCACAGATTATCTTTGTCAAAAAGCCATCAACTATAACTACTAACCCGCTCAAAAGGCTCATAGTCAGACTCTTCATCTGAGCTATTATCAAACTGGCGGTAGTTCACAGAGGGCCTGTGTCGAAGCGACTTCCTTGATTTCTCATCTCTTATCGTGCATTGTACTGGATCAGAGGGATTTATAATATCTTTAACATCATCCTGCACATTCTCCAGTGTGTTTCTTGAATTATCAACTCTTACAATGCATTCTATCATATCAGAAGCATTTGCAGGAGCCTTAAGATCACTGTGAACTTTCTGCAAGTTGAACAATGTAATTGGGGCAAAACCCGGTGGCACAGGAGGTATTCCATCAAGGTCATCTTTAATCTGGGATCCTATGCATTCTGCTCCCATTAATACTGAAAGAGAAGATATAACATCAAAAATGCTCTGGAATATACACACATGTAAACAATATAAAATAACTGAAAGAGATTCCTATGTAAAATAACTCATGTAAACAATTGAAATATACACACACATACATACATATAATGTTTGAAAATCATGTTAAGAGAACTCTTCAGAAAAATATAAATTTAATTAAAAGAGATGACTGGAACGACCAAAGAGAGATGCCATGTACAAAAGGGAACACATCCCAGATGCTTGATCAAGATTAGGATAATAGAAGTTGAAAGGTCAGAGTTTGATCATAAAATAGTTTTGACATGTTTACCAACATAGCAGTAATATTAATAAGGAGAAAATTTATTTTGGCCTCAGTGTGGTTTTCTCTGAAGGAAAACCAAATTACTCCATAGCTTATACTAAAATTTTACTTGAAACTGATACTGAATCTACACAAGAAGCATTCTCAAATGCTCTTCTATACATATGGAAACCCCTTCAGAAAACTGAATTGCTTGGAGCATATAAAAAAAAGGAAGATAAATAGATGAACAAGCAGAGAGAAAGGAGAAGATAATGAGAGTTAACTTCCTGTTATATGTCCAATTCACCACTGTAACTCGATCAAAACTTGGTATCATTCGGACACAAAGATAACCAAAGAAACATCAAATTATGACGCGAAATGTTAGTTAAGCAACTGAATTTGATGAAATGTCAAGTCCATATCTCAAGAGCATCACAAGATAAATTTGTTTATCATGTCACATGCTACAATGTTTCCTTGCAATATGTGTTGTTCAAACAAAGAACAATAGTGCTGTGATTCCATAAAACTTAAATACTGATTTCAGTTATCAATATCGAGATTAAATTGGGATGTTTGCAATTCAGCAGGGAAATGTTGAAGCGTTACGTTACGTCTTAACTGACATTAGAGTTATTTAATAAAGACAAAACAAGCATCTAAAACATGATCAAAGTCTGAACCAAGAGGTCTAGATCATGTCATCTAAACTATCGAGAACCAAATTAGCATCAAAAACAGCAAAAAAGTGTTACAGACTTGTAGCTAAAATCCTAACAGACCTGAGCTTTAAAAGGTCAAAAAAGGATCCTACATAAGATGTCCAGTTACAATTACCACAAAGAAGCTACACAAAGTTCAAACCTGCATCCACTGCTACTGCTATGCTCCTGGAAACTACAACCTCGATAACCTATATTAATTAGTAAAATAGTGCGATCATCTGGATCTAACCAATTCGGAGTCCTGCAACTGTAAACTAGATTTTCATCAGCAAAATAATCGATCAAGATCAATGTAAAATACAAAACATCATGAAAATAAAAAACAACATGCAAATTAGAACATCATATGCACGTTGGCCAGAAGATGAGTACAGAAAAAGCAAGGTAAAACAGAATCTAACAAAAGGGCATGGAAGACGCAAGTTACTCGATCGACTCACGAGTTCTTGAGCCGGAGCCCGTTCAGATCTCCTGCTGTCAGAGGGCTGGTGGATCGGAGGGCAACTTGCGGCAGCTGGATCAAGAAAGAGATCGAAAAGGAACCTAGTAATTTGCTAAGTCAGGTGCCAAAAAGGGGTCAAGAAACAGCAAATTGATCTGACCGCCACTACCCGAACCCAAATTGCGATCAGGCTCCCCCGCAAGGTATTCCCGCAGGAACCGTCTCCCCCGCCCGCTAATCGATCAAGAAGTTGCGCAGAAAGCACAACCGGGGGAGGGGGGGTGACGGCCCTAAAATTGAGGCCCTGATGACTCCATCCATCAACAAAACCGAGAGAAAACAGAAGTAATCAAGAAGATCTGTTGGATCTTCCTCAAGATCGACCGTGCCAATTAGGTCTTCGTCAGATCCCCAAATCGATACACATTCTCACGATCGGGTCGTTGATAGTTTCCCGAGTGTAAATTAATGATGTGATTACCAAGAGGTTGCGATCCGTGAAGGATTCAAGGAAAAGGGGCAAGCAATTCCAACACAAGGGGATTGTCTCGTCGACGGAGCACTTGGTAAAGACGTCTTCATCCTTATCTTCCAAGGAACAATAACAAATTTTGGCAGGGAAGACTAATATTATCTGTTATTAGTATTCCGGGGTGGGCATTAGGAGGAGCCCGTGAATACGCACTTTGGTCGAGCGGCCGATGGATCAAATCGATGTGCCGCATCAAAGGCGTAGTCCAGCTGGCCCGAATCCGATGTGGTCGAACGAGAACCGGAACCGTCCGATGGATCGCCTGCTGATGCATGTCGATGCGATTGGTCTTCGTTCGAGAGCTGTCATGATTGGAATAGAATTTGTGTTTCGTGGTTTTTTGTTAACTGATGAGGATGATAATGTGGTATTAGTCATTTATCTTATCTAAGCCGATTCTTGTTTTTGCTTTGTTAGTATAGATTCTACCGAGCTTCATTTTTTGGTTCATCTCAAGTTGAGACGCCACGAGACTCGATGATTACTCTATAAATAGTACTTGCACCCATGAAAATTGATTATGTGGAAGTTAAATGTACTCGGTTGGAGAGACTATCATAACATTAGGAATAGAACATTTTTGTAGTGACAGTTGAGTATTGAACTGAGGTTATGATATATACGGGAAATAATTACATCGATGAGCTATAAAATTATATGTTAAATATAAAGATTCAAAGTAACAACTAGTCAGAGTTAACTTTATTGTCAATGCCACTTGTAGGACCGAATTGGCATTATCATTAGTGTCATACTATTAGCCTCCTAGCCATGTAGGTTTGGTCCCTCCTAATGTATCTATTGAATAGGATTAGAGTGTTGATTAGATGAAAAATTATGTGTTAGATGTTTGTTTATGTGTCATATCTTCGTTATCATGCTTAATATAATAATTGATGCTTAAAACATTAATTTGATTATGATGTATGATATGTATTTAAACAAAATTAAAAATTTCTAGGATGCATGAGACAGTGATAGAGTCTGATTCCGTTAGGATGTGTTTAATTCATGTCTCTTTCGAGTCCTACCAACACTTGGTTCCAAAGAGGAGGTACCTTGGAAGCTGAAAATTAGTCTCTCATGGCTGCGAACACTATCAAGGTGACAATAAACCCATATTAACCATTTTAGCTAATCACGTGGGA
Organism: Musa acuminata AAA Group; assembly: GCF_036884655.1. Taxonomy (NCBI): domain Eukaryota; kingdom Viridiplantae; phylum Streptophyta; class Magnoliopsida; order Zingiberales; family Musaceae; genus Musa; species Musa acuminata. The sequence goes on from NC_088352.1 coordinate 39,150,132, forward strand.
GTCGACCTTAATGAAACCACGTTTGCAGCTTTTGTACTTAATCTATCTATCAAATACATTTTTCTTTCTTTCCACAAAAAAGTAAAAGAATTCATGTCGGGTTCGAATCCCTTTATATCTACACCTTTTTTTCTTTTTTTTTTTTCTTTTTTTTTTTTTGGAGAAGACGCTAATTTACCTATCAATAACGTCATATATATATATATATATATATATATATATATATATATATATATATATATATATATATATATATATATATATATCTCAATGTCAAGGACTTAGTTGAAATTGCCCGAGCTATCCTCGTGGTAAAGTTATGAACTTAGCTTAAGTTGCCTAAGTCATGAATCACCATTGTGCCAACTCTTTAGACATAGTTGGGATTGCCTAAGTCATGAGACGCCCCTGCGACGTATGCATCTGTAAAGAATCAACCTAATTGTAATCTCGTACAAGTCTAAAAGTTGATTAGATTGAAAATGAGCGACGAATAAGTCGTGACGTCTCGCAAAGAATGAAGCTTTACAAGCAATTCATTAAGCACTTTAAAAGATAGAATGAACAATTGTAAGTCTACAAACAATTGCTCACCGTGTGTTAGGTACGAAGGCAAATTCCCGTCAAGTTAAATTACAAACTTGTGAAGATTATTTAACGCCCGATAATATATCGAAACCTAATTTAGTCCTATGCCGCCCGGGGGGTTCTAGGGGGCTGAGATGGCTAACATTTTACGTACAATCGTAATCTACAGAAAATAGGCTATGACATGTCAAAACAAAGTCATTTTGGGGTTGTTTTACTTAGTGCAGTGAGCGATCGCATTATAGCGTTGCAACTTGTTCGAACATATATTTTTACAAACAAAAACACATAAAACTAAGATAAATCTTGACAAGTGTATATATATATATATATATATAGAAAATTCTCTTTTCTTGAGTTATTTTTTGGAAGTGTCCATCATTTACATAATTTTCTAACGATGCCTTTCAATACTCTTGATTTAACAGTCGATTATCTATTTTTTTATAAATCATTTTATATGGTATATCTATTTTGTTATAGTATTTTTATGCTATGCTACAGTGTTATCAATAATACTATGAAAGCATTATAATTAGTACAAAAATACTATTATAATATTTTTTATATTATATTATAATATTTTCAAAAATATCAAGAAAAATATTATAACATAGTATTATAGTATTTTTTGTAATGTGTTATAGTGTTTCCATATATTTGCTGAAAACACTATAACCAGTGTTTTTACATTGCAATTGGAATCGTTGTATGTCATTTATTTGCGCCATTCATTCCTCGTGTTTTGATCCTTTTATTTATTACTTTATGAAAAAAAGAAAACTAAATCCAGCGATCAATCGAAAGTTGCATGGAAAATTTGAAGGTACATCAAGTTTGCTTCCTTCTTCCTCTCTTCTCCTTTTCGGTACACGCGATATATCGATGCAGATTGCAGGAGGCTTCGCGGATGGATGATGGAAAGATGTCAAAGCCCTTCCTTTTCTTTTCCTTCCTCTTCCTCTTCTCCTACCGTGGGTGGGGAGGACGGTTGCGGATTGGGTTTCCGCTCTTCAGCTCCGGACTCCGACTGCGACGCGGTCGCGGCCTTCAACTTCGACGACGACCTCGTCGACACCCCGCTGGCGGAGGAAGATCCCTTGGTCTTGCGGCGGTGCGGCTGCTTGGGGACGGCAGGCACGTCGGGCGACGGCTGCTCGTCACCCACGACGCCGGCGGTGCTGCGGTGCTTCCTCCCGTGCTTGGACCCCCCCTCGACGGGCTCCCGTGACGGGCTGTCGGATCCGCCGGACGACTTGTTGCGGCGCGAGTGCCGGTTGGAGGTCGAGCCGTCGCGTCCCGGGGAGTCCATTCGCCGCGAGGGTCGTGGCAGCGCCGAGTCTCGGGAGGATCCGCCGCCTAGGTGGGGGTTTGCAGGTGCACGGTGAGATCGCCATGCCGTCCGTCGGAAAGAGGGAGGGAAGAGGGTGGTGCAGGAACGAACCTGAGGTGGGCTGCTTGGGTTGCCCGGCCGCGGCAGCAGCGTCATCTTCATTGGCGGGCTGCTGGGCGGATCCGAAGTCGTTCATCTGATGCGGGCGGATCAGAGACGTCCGTTAAATGAAGACCAGACGGTGAAGGATGAAAGAGAGAAAGGTGGGACCGCGTTAGAAAGATGGAGAAACAGAGTTAGTTACCCTTACCCAGCTGGGAGAGCCGACGGAGGGGCCGTCCCAACCAATGTGCGCCACGTGTTTTACGTCGGTGGGGTAGCCGATCTGCATCTCCTCTTCCTTGGCGTCTAGTACACGTCATCACCATCATCAGGCGGACCGGCCAATAGCATATAAAGCCGCTGTGAAAGCAAAAAGAACGAGAGAGGAAGAGAGAAGGCGAGTCGTTGCAGAGAGCTACTCACCGAAGATCTGGGAGATGTAGCGAAGGCCCTTGAGGAGACCCTTCATCTTAGTTCCTGTCCCCATCATTTCGATGATCCACGCCCTCTATCCCTCCCCTGCTCGCTCAGCCTATCTCTGTCTCCGTCTATTCTCTTGACCTAATCATCGAACCATTGTTGGTGTTGAGATCTGGCCCAAATGTGTTGTGATTCACGCGGAAGCCAATAAAGAAGAGCTTACCCTGCGGAGCAAGTGGGACAGGCGTGTCAGGCTAGCTTCGGCGCCAGAATGCTGCATCTCCGCGCCTCGACAAATAGCTTCATCTCCCGATCTTTCAATCCACTTCCCAAGGAAAAAGGTACGATCAACAATGGCTTCTCCTTTGCTCTGCTTTCTTTCTTGAATCGTTGCTCCACCGGAGAGGTGGGTGGGAGAAAATGGATCAGGAGGATGAAAAGGAGGGCAATCGCATCCCCTCAGCCAGTTTAAAGCCCGCTGGGGGGCGGCAGGTGGAAGAAGAAATAACAGAGCAGAAGATGGAGATGCAAGGGCGTGGTGAGAAATCAATGGGAATGACCTGATGGGGTTAATTTTGGGTTTGGCGTCTGAGCGCGAAGGGCGGGAAGGCGATGGGGGATTGAGGGGTGGCAGTTACGGTTCCTCGTTTGGACGAGTCAAGGGGCAGAGAGGATTCGCGTTGCCTTAATTACGAAAAAAAAAAAAAAACCCATATTTCAAATAAAAAAAGTAAATATTAAAAATAAGTAGAAGATAATGGCCCATATTTCAAATGAACAAATTCAAACTTGAAAATGATCTTTCTTATTCTAGAAAAATAAGGGGTAAGAAGATTGATGGTGAAAGATCTTTTTAGAAAATAATAATTTCAAGGCATTCCTCTGTTTTCTTGGAGAGTGCCTTTTGTTTTTGTCATATCTTGCTTTTTAAGTGTCTTGGTTTGCATGCACGGAAGAGTCATTCACACACTGATGTATGCTTAAAAGCTGATCCATCAAAACCTGGAAGCATTAGATTGATGTATTTGGTCGTGTTGTCTCTCTTGTTTGAATTATTCATTCCCTTCTTGTGGTACTTCTTTTCCTTTTGGTGGTATTATTTCGTAGTGGTTCACCGACCAATTTTGTTTCACAGCTGGTGCTACAAAACAAGGACACACAAGGTGATGATCATTTACGCATGCAAGCTTCATATTGAGAACTACAAGCATTACAACTTCTCGACCACACTGCGATCATTATTTAAGCCAATAGCGAGAGTGACCGCTTCTCTGACCACTCCTTGCTAGCACAGCACACGACACACACATATAGAGATAGATATGTCAGATTTAGTTGGCGATGACTTGGATCTTCATGCCTGCTTCACAGTGGCCTGGAATGCTGCAGATGAAGTAGTTGGCCCCTTTCTTGAGCGTGAACTTGTCATCGCCTGTTGTGGCTGCTTTGGAGGCGCTTCCCGATGCCTTGCAGCTTCTGTAGCCTGCTGCGTTCACTGGCACCACGTTGTGCAGACCAGCTTGGTAGTTGAACACTGCCAGATTCAGAAAGAGATGTGTGAGAAGATAACTACTGTTGAAACCCAACGCAGAGATAGATAAATAGCTAGTAGAGAGAGAGAGAGAGAGAGAGAGAGAGAGAGAGAGACCGAGAGTATCTCCAGGAGCAAAGCTCTTGCCATTAGCCCAATTGGCATACGACATGGAGAAGCCCCATCCTTGTGAGTCCCCCACGACATGGGTGGCTGCGAGGGAGTTTAACGGCGAGCAAGCGATGAGCAGTATGGAGAGCAGCAAAGCTGCGTTGCGACTGCCCCTTCCCATGGCCATAGTCTTTGAGAGAGAAAGAGGGAGAGAGCTAGCGATGAGAGATCGATAGGCTGCTGGAGCTGCTTGGAGAACTCACTGCTTCCGGTGTCGGATTTATACAAGTTTCGAGTGGAGAGGAGAGCTCGCTTAGTGCTTCCTTTAGTTAAACTTAATTCTACTAAGTTGGATGGGTGGCTTCCATCTTCCACCATTAGTGGGCAAATCAAGGCCACTACAATGCTTACGGAACTCGCTTACGTGATTACACTATTGATGGGGATTAACAGAATCTTTACCAGATTGCGTTTGTACAATATATTAATAGCCATATCTTGAAGGAAGTTGAGAGACACATTTCCTCAGATGTTATGTGGCCATTTAATTGATTTCCATTACTCAATGACGTAAATAACATCCAAGGTCATTTTTTGATATATATCGCAATTTGTTCTAGAGTACCTATATGTTAAGCATCCTCACATCCTTTAGCCACCTTAAACCCTTCGTACTGCTTGATATATGCTTCCTGTTGGGGTAGTCCCACCCATGAGGCAAGCAGTGGGATGAGTAGGGTTTAATATAGGTAAGACTTTGACCCTTATAGATTTCGAAAAAACAAATAGGAAAAAAAAAGGGAAAAATACATCTTGAATAATTGTATGGTCAATTCAAGTTAGATCGTCATAATTTTTTTATATATAAATCTTATCATATTGATTTACAAAATGACCGGTGTTGCTCTTGAGAAGCCTGCTCTTATGCTATTTTCTAATGTCTCTATTAGTGAGTTTTGATTTTTCTTCTTCGCGTGTTGTTGAAATTCACCTCATTAATTATTTTCTGAGGCAAGAATTTTGCTTGATGATTTTTTATATCGTCTAGTTGATTTAAAAATGATTGTATGTATTTTATTGATTCTGATTAATGAAAATAATCTAACACGAGCTTGCCTACGGTCCTTCCCTTTACATTGAAGAGCTTTCCACATAAATTTTCTTTTCTTGTAGTTTGTGATGCTCACTCGATTGACTTAAATATTATAGTTTCTTTCATCTTGATACATGGCTTCAATATATGCTGTTTAATCTATAAAAGGAGAGAAAATAAATTATGGTGTCTATTACTTTTCTAGTCATCTTTTCCCCACACTTTATTTTATTTTGTAAAATGTTGATTTAATTGAGTAATTATCTACCTAAAGATATGGCGAATCGTCCATAATGGCTAGTAGTTATTCGAAAAAGTCGCTTGGCTGCATTCATCCCATATTAATATATGATTGGCTGCTTGCTATTGTATTAATCTCTTCCTCAACTGTCCTGGGTTGTAATGTGCATGTCTACAAGGAGAGCATCACGCGCCAAAAGGCCAACAGTGCAGCACTCTAAAGCTCATCATGCCTTAAAGAAAACCCATATGCTTGCGAGATAACAAAAGCAGCTTTACGTTGTTAATTGAGAATTTATTTGGTACCAGCATCAAGTCCAGCCATAATGTTGGGTTGCTTTTGTTTAGTTCTTGGTAGGCATGCTCACTTAGTCTTGGTAGGGATACTCGAAGATAAATCCATCTTGCGGAGATAAGGTTACTTTTCAGTTGATTAGGAGTCCATACTGATCAGTACTCCATAATAACAAAAGAATGCACGACTATCCCTTTCTCCATTTTACCGATATATACAACAGCGTATATAAATAGATACAGGTAACAATGGTATAGTTAGTAGCATTAATTGAATTTGGTTATAGGAATTTGATGTAGGGCAAATTCTGGAAGAAAAAAAACTCATGTTTTAATATATTTTTTTCATGAAATATCTTTTATTTTTATAAATTTTTAATAGAATAATTATATATTATCACTTATAGTTAATTATGATTAATATCTTGATCATTAAACTTTAAAAAATAATATTGAGATTCTTATGCTTACGAAAGGAATATTGTCACATGAAAAAAAAAAGACATGAATAAAAAGGATAACAAATAATTTTACTATATTTTAATTTATTAATTTTATATAATTTCATATAAACTTCTCACTCACGTGAAAGCTTTAATAAAAACCATTTTCCTCCCCTCTGGTTCTCTCTAGCTATGTTGCGAATGATAAACTAGTAGCAGCGTCGGTGGCATGCGAGGTGGATGGCATTCTAGAGAAGATTCGAGCATCGCCTCTGACAATGATTGATTTCCTCCTACCCTTTTCTTTTGCACCACCACGAAATCATTGGTTTATGGCAACTAGCCCTTTAGCCTCACGATCTCCGCTAAGTTGCAATCGATGAACATCGTCCTCGAGTACTCCTTCCATGGCATCTCGAGGTACATGTGGTGGACCACAGGCTTCGAGTGGTAGAGTGGGAGGTACTCGTCGCTCCTGTTGATGGTGTAGTGGTCAAACACAAAGTCGATGGACTAGGCAGAGTTGGTGCGATCATGCACAATGACAGTGTTGGACTTGTTGTGCTTGCGTTTGAGCTGGTGGGGGAGGATAAAGATGAGGCAGTCATGAAAGACGGTGGCGGAGTTGTCGAAGATGAAGTCAATAATGTCGAAGATGCGACAGGACTTGTAGAACTAGCGGAGGGAGTGGGCATAGAGGGTGTCTTGGTGGCCGAGGAACTCTACCGACTCAAGTGTGGTGAGGTTGCTATTGGAGTGGAAGGTCACGACTTGGTGCTTGTCCAGCCCGATGGTGTTGGTGAAGGTTAGGTCCCGGGCCATGGCCAGGTCAAGATTGGATTGAGGATTCATGGTGAATTCTTATTGATTATATAAAGGAAACAATAAGTGATAATTTAGGATAGTTAAGTTTGTACTCATCGATGGTGGTCGTGTTGTCGGTGGAGACACCGATCGTGTTGACATCGAGGGAGCCCATAATGATCCTTTTGCCTATCTTGTCCCTGATAAATACTAGGTTTGTCTTCTCAAATGGCACCCCTTTATGTAGATCATGTATCGACCAGTGCTATGCTCCAACGAAGTGTTGACTATTGCTTGAATCGCTCCGAATTAGCATCCGCCCTCCTTGCAAATCTTTGCGTTCGACAGTGTCCCTGGTTGCGAGAACTCCTTCTGGGCAACCTCTCCACTTAGTGGCATTGAGGTGGAGTCCGACCAGTACCCATCCCTCTTGGTCTGCAGTGGGGCCCAGAGCAAGATGTTGATGTCGTAGCACTGTTGGCGAGGTTGATGAGAAAGGCCATGGCATCCACCACCTATTGGGTATCGTTGATGTACTTAAGGTGGACCAATAATCATATTGATAGAGCTCTGCGACACGTGAGCAATGCAGCTAGCAACATCTCATACAGCATCGGGGGATCACCATGTTCTTGCATATAAAACCAGGTGCAATGGGTGTTCGTCTCGAGCGAGCAAGCAGAATCTATTGTGGGGTGGCGGGCGAGCAAGTTGGAAACAGGAGGGGAAGAGGAAATTGGTCACATTCAAAGGCGGTGTCTAGATCTCCTCTAAAATGCCACCCATCTCGCACGCTATGGATGTTGGCGTTCATTTGCCATTTGCAACGTAGTCAGAGGGGAGGAGAGTAGTTTCTGTTAAAGGTTCCACATTGTTAATGAGAAGTTTATATGAAATTAATAATTTAAAATATAATCAAGTTATTTTTTTTATCCTTTCTAATTTTTTCAATCGATGAAATGAATGACATGAGGATAATTGGAGTTAAATATTTTACTTTCATAAGTATAAAGATCCCAATATTATTTTTTTAAATTATAGAGATCGAGATGCTAATCGTAGTTAATGACAAAAGGATAATATGTAATTATTTTTTTAACAATATCTTTTTTTGGTCGAATACCCTCAAACATATTTTTCTTTTATTTTATTTTTATAGATGGGGGCATAGGGTGAACCGATGAAGTTATGATATTTTTACATTATATTATAGTATTTTTTAGTATTATTGAAAATATTATAATTGGATTGGTCCATAAGAAAATGAATGAGAAAGTGTATTATAGATATTAGTCAAAAAAATGAGATGCAATTAAGAAATTTTAGAATTGGGTGACACTTCCTCCAAAAAAAAAAAATTAAATAGAGAGGTTTTTTCTGATAATTCACCTTTTGATTGATATACTATAATTAGATCGGACTTAAATATCTCGAGTCATATAGTTTTAGGTCTATTAAATTAATAAATCAATATAGTAAATTAAATTCTTTGTCCTTTACGGAACTCAAAACACTCTTGTCGGTTTCAGCCGGCGGGAGTTGGGTCAAACTTTGGAAAGCTCTCGAGGCAGGCCTGATGGATGGTTGGTGATTGGGTACGCGACACGATGGTCGGCATAGTAAGTGGCCGGGCCTTCGTTTCGATTCGTTTTGGGTTGGACTTGGAAGAATATAAAGGCCTGATGGATTAGACTGACCGGGTCACTGCAATGAAAAGAGGCACCGAATATTTTCCACCATACCATTACCCAAATGGAGACGAGTGTTAAGGCGGGTTTACTACGTCAAGACCGTGTGGGATTCTCCAATAGACCATATGTTTACCCATTATTGTTATCCGCATTCCATGTGAAGTATATTCATCAGTAATTCAAAGGCAAATGCCCCATTGCATTGCCTCTAAATGGGATCCATCTAAATGAAGCATGTTCCTTACCTGTAGTTGATGATCTCATTGTGGCTTTTTGGAATGCCATTGCTTACCAGCTCATCCGCGTCCTTTACAGTTGGCTGCAATGTTGAGAGAGAGTGAGAGAAAAGGAAAGCTGTTGGATCGCAGCATGAAGAATACCACCCTGTTACTATATAAGTGGATCCCATACACCTTACACACATCACGACACCATTCTGGTGCCTCGTTGACAGCTAGGCCTATCTTCTAGGCGGACCCACCCCAGATATAAATATAATATAATATAATATATATATATATATATATATATACACACACACGGAGACATCGAAGGCGTCGTGTTCACGTGAAGTGAAGACACTATAGGCATGCCATCTGATGGCCACGTCCATCGCATGCCATCCAAATGGTGTGCGCTGCGACGTCCAGTTGATCAAAACGTCGATGTTCGCCGGTCAACTCTGAGCCTCCAATCGGAAGAGTCGACTGTATTATACGTCCGATGTCTTTAACTTGCCTTAATTATCTGCATTCTTCTCCAACAAAACAAATTAATCACAGAACTGTCAGGTGGACGTTCTGTACTTACCAAAACAGGACAGAATTATTCTGGCCAAATAGCAAACAGAGGGATGTGGTTACCCGCGTGTACATCATACATAATGTCACGGTGACCGAGGCAGTCAGTCGCCCCTTTTTCGTCGTCTTCTCCGCCTCGGCAACCACGAAGGACAAAACCATTAGCTTCCGTTGCGTCCGTTCCGTTCCGTTCTGTCATATAACATGCTTCTCTCCGGCACAAAATTAAAAGATAGGACAAAGCCCTCTCTGCGGTGGTGAAGGCAGTCAGTCACCACTCAGTCGGCACATGCTTGGATCGGTAACAACAGCGTAATTATTACTCCGAGAAGCGCAGTAGGAGAGTGCATGTTATATGCCAGCTGTATAGGTACTTGTTGTTCAATGTTCCCTTTCATCGACAGTAAGTAATAAGGGCGATAGCTGTGACCGCCAGCGGTATATTTATACTATTACGTGCTGCAGAGTCTAAGATTGCAATACGGTCAAACCCCCGGCAGACCGTGAGTCAACTGCTGTGGTGTGGTTACACGCTGTCGCAATTGTCCCGCATGGACAACATTCATGGTCTCGCTTGCGCACCCCACCTGCAGTCCCCGTTAGCCGCGGTAGACCAATCAAGTGAGGCGCGCCTGGGATGCCCCATTCCATTAACGTGGTCATGCGCGACACCCCCTCCCCCTGCAGAGAACCCATCCTGCGAAGGAAAGCGGTCCTAGTTAAAAGTCCGAACCGAGCCGATCCCCACAGCGCAACTGTCGTATTCGTATCCCGAGACACGCGTCTTCTCTATGCCTTCGATGCTGGTTATATACTCCGCCGCTTCCCCTCTCCCATCGAGTCATTCACACTGATCTCACCACCGCTCGCGGTAGGGTCTAGTAGTATGGACTCTTCCGTCGTGGATACCTCCTCTCTTTCGCTCCCCGTCGACCGCGAAAACGGCGTCGCCCCCGCCTCGGACGACAATCCATCGCCGCAGGCGGCCACGTCGCCGGGAGCCGGCGGCCGCGTTAAGCTCATGGTCAGCTATGGTGGCCGCATCCAGCCGCGACCCCACGACAGCGCCAGGCTCTCCTACGTCGGCGGGGAGACCAAGATCCTCTCCCTCGACCGCTCCGCCCGCCTGCCTGCCCTCCTCGCCAAGCTCGCCACCCTCGTCCCCTGCGCGCCTTTTTGCCTCAAGTACCAGCTTCCAGGCGAGGATCTCGACGCCCTGGTCTCCGTCACCGACGAGGACGACCTCGAACACATGATGGTCGAGTACGATCGCCTCCACGGAAGCTCCTCCTCTCCCAAGCCCACTCACCGCCTCCGCCTCTTCCTCTTCACCCTCAGGCCTCCGCCCCCGCCCCCTTCCGCCGCTCTACTCGACGCCGCCCGCCCGGATCGCCAGTGGTTCTTCGACGCCCTCAACGCGGTCTCCGCCCCTGCGCCTCCGGCTACGCAACCTTCGGTGGTGGCGGCCTCGCCGAGCCCCGACTACTTATTCGGCCTCGACGAGGGCTTCGTTCCTCCACCGGCCGTGAAGGTGGCCGTAGATCCGCAGCCACCTTTGACGCTCGAGACCCTCTCTATCGAGGCGCCAGCGAAGACCGATCTGGCCAAGGTCGAACCCCACCAGCAGATTCCGGAAGCTGCCGATTCAACCGTCACGGCCCCTGTCGTGGTCTCCATGGCGGAGGTCCAAGGACCGATCCAGGAGCTCCATAGCCTCCAAGTCGCCGAGAACCCGCCGCCACTCATCCCGCAAAACAGCAGCGAGGAGGCCGTACGCAGAGATCACGCCACGGAGTACCAAGTCCCACGAGATGCGGAGAAGGTCGCACCCGCGGCAGCGCAGGCGCCGGAGCAGCGGAGCGGGTTACCGGTCGCGAGGTACGCGTCGTTGGCCCCCGGCCACGATCAGGCGGTGTACCTTCTCCCGACGTCACAGGGGGTCTACCCAGGGTTCTACGCCGCAGCGCCGTGGATAGCGACGGCGGAGGCCTACCGCAGCGCGGCGGTGTCGGCGAAGGCGATGGGCGGCGGTGGCGGGGCGGAGGCGTACGCGGCCGGAGGGGGGCAGTTGGCGTACGATAGCACGGGGCGGGTGGTTTACTATGCGAGTATGGTGCCCACATATCAGACGGTTTCGAGCGTTGCTGCGTACAACCCTGTCGGTGCTGCCGTTAAAGCCGCGAAACCGTCGCAGATCTCTTAGCCAAAACAACAACTTGGTCTCGTTCCCTTCTCTTCGTTTGGGTTGGTTGGTGTCTATGATTTCGTGCTCTTTCTTCCGTTTCTTTTTTCCGTTGTTGCGTAGGTTGTTGACGTTCGTACATACGCATGAATGTAGATGTTGATGGAGGGGTTTATATTTTATATCAGTTGACGTTAATGAATCTTGCTTTTGTGCTATGTCATCTAAGGGGTATTATTTGGACGCTGTCACTCCCCTTTCAACATGTCAAGGGCTGGCAAACTCGCTGTTCCACACCATTACTGTCATTAGTGCTTGTTCAAGTCCTAGTGAGGGAAGGGACCCACTGGAATATTCTCTCTTGCCCTTTTGCTAGGCTAATTGTAGTTTACTCTTGGAGTTACACTTTGTTATTATTCTGATTTTTAAATTTAAAAAATTTATATTAATTTTTTATTATAAAAAATAAAATATTTAATTTTATTATCTTAAAATATTTAATTTTATTGATCGATGAATGTCATGATCGATTAAAACGTTGGGGAATTTTGTGGTTTCTTATAGGGGGAGTGGTTTCTATAGGGGGAGGAGGAGGATGAGGAGAGAGAGCGACGACGAGAGGAGGATGAGCATCGATGTAGCGATAACAATATTATAGGAAAGGGTGGTGCTTATTCTTCTTCTCCCTTTTGTCCTTGGTATGCACAAGGGGGGAAGAAGGATGAGCACCACCCTTGCGCTTGCCGAGCAGCGATACAGAACAATGCGGGGATGTTGAATATCGCTCATCTTTCTTTCCCCCTTGCGCTTGCCGAGCAGCGAAAGGGGGAAGAATGATGAGCACCACCCTTCCCCATATTGTTGTCGACGTCGACACAAATGTAGGGTAGCATCGATGCAAATATAGAGTGGCGTCGCTCTTCCCTATCATTATCGGTGTCGACACAGATGTAGAGTCAGCATCAATGCAGATGTTGAGTGGCCTTTTCGCTACTCTACATTTGCTTTAGCACCGAATATAGATGCAAGGTGTCAGCATCTTCGTCATCTTATTTGACTCCCTTTGCCTCACATCTCACTATAGCTTTTTCTCCTCATCCATCATAACCACCTGTGCCCCCCTTGATGGTGTTGTCGTTTGTCATTATTGAAAACATAACTTAGTTATTGAAATTATATTTTTATCCATTATTTTTGTATGATTTTTGCACACGATATATTCCATCGATAAAACTAACTATGTTATTATAAATAGAGTCAAATGTTTCACTCTCATAACTATAAAGATTCCAATATAAACCTTTTAAATTTAGGAATCTAAATATTAAGTAGGTCTAACTATAAAGGATAATTTATAACTAACCCTCATTTTGCTTATTCTTGCAAGAGGAACTTATTGATGCACCAAAATTTTCAGGATTTATCTCTTCATTAAAAAAAAGAATAGGATAAATTTTGAGAAAAAAATATTTTTTTAAATATCCCTTTTAATATTTTTAAAATTAATATCTGAATTTTTTTTCTTTTCTTTTCCTGTGAACCTATTTATATGGTGAATCAGTGTTTTCAATAATATCAAAAAATATTATTATAATATAAAAATATTATAATATAATATTTTTATATTATATTATTAGTAAATATTATAGCATAGTAAAAAAATACTGTAACATAATAAATCGATCCCTAAAAAAAGAAAAAGAGAGAAAATCAATAGATGGTTGAAAATATTTTGTGTTAAAGAAAAAATATTATCTGAAAAATAATTATTATTTATAATCTTTTTCTTACTATTTACAATCATATTTAATTTTTTAATATTTTAAAATTATTCTTTCATTAATGGGTATGAATATTCTTTTATTGAGAGGATGATGAACGAAATTAGAGAAACACGATTTGGGTAACGATCAACAACGATAAAGAAAGTTGGGGAGTGATAGAGAATGTACTAATAGTTGACACGCAGTTGCATGTGTTATCCAAGTCATCTGTCAACGTATACAAAATTCAAAATAGAGAAACACAAACTTCCTTCTCATTCACTATGGTAAGGTAATTACAAACTTTCTTCTCCCCATTTATGATAAGGAAAGTAATTATAAACTCTTTTTTTTTTTATGACAAGGAAGGATATAACAAACTTCCTTTCCCTCATTCAAGGTATAAAAACACATCATAAATAGGGAAAGTGAGGGGATTCTTCTCAATTCTCTTGAGCTCTACTAACCCTCTCTACTTTATTGACTTAGCATTGAAGGGGTCGGGTTGGGATATCCCCTCGACACCTATCGCTTGTGCAAGACTCAGGCACGTCTAAACAGCACCTTAGAATGATGTTGAGCACATCCAGAAGGCCAAGGCGTACCTCGGGATGACCCTGAACTTACTCTAGCAAAGAAGTTGCACCTCGGGTGATGCGGAGCACTACCAGACAAGACCAAGGTGCACCTCGAGACAACTTTGAACTTCCTTCAGTAAATGATTTGCACTTTGGAAGGACCATAGGTTGGTTACCATGAGTTAGCAAAGTCTTAGGAGTCCACCTGTCACCCCAACCTTATGCTCAAATCGCACCCACGCGATCTGCTTAGGCTTCTAGATGGGTTCATGCTTTTGAGACAGAACTAGGTTATGTTGACTTTTTGGTCAACGACACCCAGGCCATAATATTTTGGCACTAGAAGGAGAGATTGAATATTGTAATAGCACCCACCCATGGATCCACATAATGAACATTCCAATGAGGAAATGCCACCCCTTGTACTTAACGCCTTTGGGCAGGAAGGACAACCACCTCCCTTTTCGTAGGTGGGCGCCTTCGCTTCAGCACAGACATCGAGCGCTACCAATGTCAGTTCAACGATCTTGGTCTCTCTCCTCTGGGTTCAAGTGCGGGGCCCTTGCTCATTCCCGTAGATACATTTCTCCGCCTCACTCACCAAGTACAAACATTGGTCGAAATGATATAAGCCATTGCCCCTCTTTTGCTATGACTGGCTTAGCAATCAGCCCCTCCACAACCACTAGTTCAACTTTCCCTCACCCTTGCACCATTGAGGGAAACTTCGATGGACTCCGTTCAACTTGAATCATATACCCGATTCGCTGACTCAGTTAAGGACTCACTTAGGGCTTAACTTTGTCTGGTCAACCAATGCTTGGACGAGGTCCAACGAGAGTACCAACACTCAAAGGGGAAGGCTGATGGCTTGGCCTCAGGCCACTCCCTATTTGCTCAAAGTATCCAAGAAGAGCCCCTCTCTTGCTTTAGTGATTAGTTCACCAATGAAATCCAAGGTGTCCCAGACACGTACCCCTCATTATAGACTCAAGCTATCATGAGGCTCACCTGTTCTTCTATTTGCTGATAGAAAGATCACTCGTAATCATATACTACAAATGTCCAACTAGTATATGGTTGCTGAGACCATGATCTCGGGTTGGCACGATGAGTCCCACGAAAGATTGTGCCAAGGGCCACCTCAGGGCTCGATCACGAAATTACCCCGAAGGAGATACCCCCGAGGTACCAAGGCTAAGCACCAAGCTAACACCAAAGTTAGCTCGGGCGGATCCTTCCACCCAAGGTTTCTCTTCCAACTCTCTAAGAAGAACTCTTTGATGAAGTTACACTCGAGAAGGAACTTATCGCCTTAAGGCCATGGAAGGCAAGGCTTTACCTTGGGCATAACAGATCAACAAAAAAGATTCAATCCTTAAAGCACCACCTTGATCGAAAACCCATGATAGAATGACACATGGAGAAAGAAAATTTCATTAAATGAGGGAGGCTTGCACTAGTGTGGTGCTTACAATTGAGGGCTCGTGTTCGGAGGGCCCAGACTAGAACCCTTCAAAAAGAAAATAAAAAGGTTGAAGCATTTAATTAGAAGAATAGGATGAGTCGGGGTTGTTATCGAAAGGGGCCTATGCTTCAGGGATGTCAAGATCTTCGGGCCGCAGAGCGAAGGGGTCCTTTTCAACACTTATTCTTGGGGACTTGGCCTTAAAGCACCCAAAGCAATGAGGTACACATATCGATGCAAAACCCATCGCGATCTCAATAGGCTCCATCGGAACCCCTCCGACTCCTTATATGTTATGATCGCCCCCCTCTCCAAATCGTGAGCTCAACGTCACTCCTCCTCCAATAGCTCTTTAGCCTCTTGGGCCTCCATCCTAGTGGCCATCAACTCATCATAACATAACTACAAATTGTCCTCCAACTGGCCCCCCTTCCCCTGGGTGTCCTTTAAACTCCATCGCAGGACTACCAAACACTACTTAGTGTCTTCTAGCTGCTGTCGAGCCTACCCCAATAGACCAATCATCTTGGCAACTAGACATCCTCAGTCGCCGACGGGGACCTCTTCTCCAGCTCGACAATCCTAAGCTGGAGACCTTCGTTTGCCTAGGACAACTCGTCCACCAACATCTCGACATCACGGGTCCGATCAGCAAGGCTCGTTAGGTAATGGTGATGCTACTCAAAACAGACGGGTTAATATTGGAGAGCCATAGAAAAGGGACCCAAGTGTAGTAACCTACCAGAATATCATTTCGAAGACATTGGTCAACCAAAGGCTCTATTGGAGTACAATACACCATTCTGCTCAGAGCAGGATTGAGCGACCCCTAGCAATACTCCCCCATAGCTGAGGAGCTCTCTCACACTCTCATTTCTTGAGTTAGCCCCTCCTAGTAGGCCATAAGAGGGACCTCCAGGGCCATAAGGGGTCGATTGACTATCTCAAAGGCCATGAACGACCTTAGATGACAAGAACATAGCATGTGAAGAGATTAGGGCCTAAGAGACCTCGGCTAGCATGATAGGCTGGCACACATATCTTGACAAGATGGCCTCTCAACGATGCATCCCCCACCTCGCGCCAAGGACTCAGGCCCACCAGGAGAAACCTTGAGGGGGGAGAATAACCCTCATGGCTCCCCGTCTCCAAGTGGGACACTTGTAATGAAGGAATAGTCTTTACAACACACATGCGCCTCTTCTATGCCCATGCCAAGTACCCACGACCCCGGTAGGACTAGTCACCACCCCCGACCGAAGGTGTTAGAGCCTGTAACTTTGTAAATTGCTCCAGCCCGACTTGAGACCCTCACTCGATCTCCCATGAGCTCAAAAGCTCGAGGGGGGGTACCAGAAGATCGTGATCATTGGGATCCATACTTGCAAGGAAAAGCCCGAGTGGCATAAAGACAACAATCAACAAAGTCCAAATAGGCACATGGGAGCAACGAGATCGGGGCGCTAAATAAAGCCCCTCTTAGTAGCTAAAGGGGCACAAGATGACCCCTCATCTCCTGCTAAACAATGCAGCGCATATCTGCCTAAAACGATACAAAATCCCCATGCGGTATCCCAAAAAATAACCACAACAAGGTTTGGGCCATAAACCTCAACAGATCGAAGCCCTATAGCCCTAAAAGTGGCTCAAGGCTGATCAAAATCCTTAGGCGGGCCTGTTGCAATCAATAGCCAACTAAAGTGCTCTACATCAAAAATGACTCAGCACACCACAACGAAAGATGAAGTCAGAGGTCCCACTCACCGACCTCGAGACCTTGGTAAGGCCCACCCCCACCCACCCCCCCATCCCGAGCTGATAGAGCAACTGATTAAGGTCCTCCTTAATGATCGGATCTGCCCTAAAAAAAGATCCGTTATAATGGAAGCTACTACGACGAATTAATACTCACATTATGGTGATTGAGCCAAGAATCGCTACGGCTAAAGTTGCCACGATGGATCAATACTCCCACTATGATGATCAAACTAAGACCCACTATGGTGGAAATTGCCATGGTGGATCAAAACTCCTATAATAGTGGTCGAGCCAAGACACTGTAGATCAATACTCCCACTTGGCGGTCGAGCCAAGACCTGC
This sequence comes from Musa acuminata AAA Group, assembly GCF_036884655.1. Lineage (NCBI taxonomy): Eukaryota > Viridiplantae > Streptophyta > Magnoliopsida > Zingiberales > Musaceae > Musa > Musa acuminata. The sequence continues at coordinate 39,167,673 of NC_088352.1, forward strand.
TACAGCAAATCAATACTCCCGCTATGGTGGTCGAGCCAAGACCCACTACGGTGGAAGTCGCCATGGTGGATCAATACTCCAACTACGATAGTCGAGCCAAGACTTGCAATGGCAAATCGCCATGACAGATCAATATTCCCGCTATGACGGTCTAGCCAAGACCCACCATGGCAGAGCCCCAATACGACATCCTCTTTTCTTCTCGCCAGTTGACAACTTGTATGAATAAGGAATGTATCAACAGTTGACACACAATCACCATGTGTCATCGAAGTCACCTGCCAACATATATAAATATTCAAAATAGAGAAACATAGACTTTCTTCTCATTTATTATGGTAAGAAGACAATCATAAGCTTTCTTCTCCAGGAAAGCAATCCTAAAATCTCTTTTCTTCCTATATGATAAGAAAAGGCATCACAAATTTATTTTTCCTCCTTTAAAGTATAAAAATACATCATAGACAGGGAAAGTGAGGGGAGTTTATCTCAACTCTCTTGAGCTCTACTAAACCCTCTCCACTTTATTAACTTGAGTATCGGAAGGGTTGGGTCAGGACATCCTCTCGACATTGGCCGCTTGTGCAAGATCCAAGCGTGTCTAAGAAGCACATTAAAATGATGTTGAGCGCTTTCGGAAGGCTAAGGAGCACCTTGGGATGAACTGAAATTTCCTCCAATAGACAAGTTACACCTCGTGGTGATGCGTAACGTCACCAAACAAAACCAAGACGTAACTCGGGATGTCTTTAAACTTCCTTCAGTAAACGATCCGAAGGATCACGAGTCGATCACCATGAGCCAACAAAGCCTCAAAAGCCTCAAAAGTCCACTTGTCACTCTAGCCTCATGCTCAAATTGCACCCACGCAATCTGCTTCGGCTTCTAGATGAGTTTGCGCTTTTAGGACAAAACCAGACCGTGTTGATTCTTTTGGTCAATGGCACCAAGGACATAACAAGGAGCATCCACGATAGCAAGGTTCGTAGGCGATGATCGTAGAGGATGTAGGAAAGAAAAAAAAAAAATCAAAATTAGAGGAATAATAAATAATAAAATATTATTTTATTAATTTTTTAAGAGATTATAAATAGTAAAGAAGTTATTAATAGTAAAAAGGGTTCTAAATAACAGGCTCTTTAGAAATTTGAGTATTGCTTCTGAAAAAGTCTAAAAAAATGTTTTTTTCGGAGGATTCGTCCAAAAAAAAAGAAACAATTATTGGCGGTCAAACATATAGAAATTACACAAGTGGCAAATGGTGCATGTTTTGTCAGGCAAAAAAGCCTCGCCAAACATGGATGGAACTGGGGACATGGGTGTCAGAAAAAGGTTCCCAAGAAAGTTCATCGATTGGCACTTGTCGGAGAGTTGATGCCTTCACCACTTTGGACAGCGTATCCTGCAATGCGTTCTTTTCCCAATGATAATGCCATGTTCTTCATCTACAGCTGCGTTTCCATGGTGGGCTTGGCTGGGGACAAAAGCAATGGAGATCTATGATCGTGTCATGTCGCAGAAGAAGAAGCCCAAGCAGTGCGTGCTTGAGACAATCAATCGAACAAATGAGAGGTGATTTGCGTCCCGTCCCAAATCGCAGATCCATGAAGTGACACGCGAAGCAGGGAGATATGGTGACAACGGTGGAGGATCACGCTAGCCTCCTCTCCTCGGCCAATCATCGGCGCCTACTCCAAATGCGCGAGGTGGATACGCACCCGTAAGGTGTTCGATGCAATGCCTCACAGAAACGTCGTCTCTTGGGATGAACTCGTTGAAGGGGGAACCAAGACCACCACGATATGTGAGTTTCATTCTTTAGACACCTAGCTTTAATCTGATTGCTAAATAATTTCATTTCAACTTCCTTCTCTTGCAGCTACAGAGCGCCCATCTTTCTCTCGACCTCTAAGGAGGTCTAGTCATGCTCACTCTCTCAATCCCTTTTCCTTTGTGCCTACTCAATCCTGACCTCCCTTCCCTTTGTCAAAAGAAAAAGAAAAACTTTGAATCCCGTATGACTTGAACTTTGATCTTTTATTTATGTGCAGGACTTCTTTACCACAGTTACACAAAGGGCTTATCCGTACGCTCCTCAGTCGCTTACCTGACTCCTTCCGTCAATCACTTGACCTCAGTAAGTTGGCACCTCATCTATGCAGGCCCATAAAATAACTTATGCCATCCATTTTAAAGCCTTTAACTCTTATCATTGTACGAATCATTGTACAAAAGGTATTATGACCAGTTCAGTTCGGATTAAATTGTCCGACCACCTCGGCTCGCATCGATGCAGCCCAATCGGCTCAGGTCAAGCCGAATTGCTCGAGTAGCCCAACTTTGGCTCACATGGGCCCATCTTGGCCCAAGTCTACCATGCCTTCTTTCTTTAAGAAAGGAAAAGGCTTTTGTACCTCCTAAGGTTTAAATCTAAAATCTTTTACCACCACATTACTTCATCACTTTTGTTTAAGAATACAATATAAATGTACATGGTTATATTGATGCATCCGACAACCCCATGGCATTTAATTTGCATGAGACGCATCCCCTTTGTACATGATGCTCCTACCCAAGACAAAATGCCATCCAAGGTATCCAATGTGACAAATGTGTCCACCTTGTGCATTATTTATTTACTTAAGACAAATACATGATGCAACCCAAGGTACTCCCTTTGTGCATGTTGTATCCACCAAGTATAGAAACATTTGAGGCACTTGACTCATCGTAAAGTGTTTCTTTGTACATGATGCATCCACCTAAGACAGCATTCCAAGTACATGACACATCCTGAAGCTTTGGAAAAGAAACTAACCGAAATACAAGTACACATTCTTAAATTTAAATGATAGTCGTTGACCGTAACAATCAGAAACATCGTTTTTGTTACAATCCATCTCACTAAGTTATGGCATCATATAGAGCTCCTTATGCCATGCTTGCTCAAAGCATGTTCTTTTGCCTGGAGTTGTCTTTCATGCATGCATATTTGAGTGCATATATGTGGCAATATCTCTACCATACAACTATTCTTTCCCTTCGAAAGCAGTTCTTTGCTATCCTTTATTCTTAGCACTTCAACTTGCTATTACACTTTGCTAGTGAAGCAAGAAAGCACTCCTAGTTGACCATCTAAAGTTGTTAAACTTTCTTGGTCTCCTGATAATGCAGTATAAAGAAATCATCATACCAATATGTGGCTTCTATTCTATTGTCAAGCTAATCTTTCATCCCTGAGCATTGTGAAAAAGTAGTAGTATAGGCTACTTCAGAAGTTAATTCAGTGTCACACTTTTATAGCAATGTTTACAATTCTTGAAGAGCTTTGTGGTTGTCATTCTGCATCTAAAGTTTTGGTTATAACCCACCAAGGTGCTCTGTGTTCTTGTATAGCATGACAAAATGCTCAATGAGAAGTGATATCTTGTTATTGTTCAGTTCAAATTTCTCTTTTTTTTAAAAAAAATTCAAGTTAAAACATCAAATATTCATGGAACATCATATGATCATTCATTTCATCTTCTCTTCTTTCAGTTTGATTGCGTTACTTGTTAAAGAATTTTCCATAATCATGTCTTCCCTGGTACAAGTTGGACAAATCACATAGCTTGCAGAGGGAATAGATTTTAGGTGACAAGTTGAGTATCACTTGATTAGCTTTCAAGCAATTTGAGAGGTCAGCAAGCTATTTGTGATTTCATTTATTTCATGGCAGGAAGCTTCTACAGAAATAAAGGAACAGCAGGTAAATAGGTTAGTGGAACCCAGATGGATTAGTTGTCATATATAAAGCATGCTTAGTGGCCAAAGGGTTTCATCAACGATCATGTGTTCACTTCATAGAGATATTTAGTCTAGTTGTTAAACCAACAACAATCTAACTTTTCTTGAGTTTGGCTATTATAAAATAATAGCACATACGACAATTGGATGTTAATAATGCTTTCTTATAAGGTATCCTCACTAAAGATGTTTTTATATAGCAACCTCCTAGTTTTATCCATCTTCAATATCCAAGGTATATTTGTAAACTATAAAAAATTATTTATGGACTTTATCAAGCTCCAAGCTTGGTATACTGAACTTGTTTTTGGCATCAAGTGGCTTCAGCAACTCTAAGTCTAACATTTCCTTATTTTTACGACAACAAAATGGAAGTACAATATATCTGCACATGTGGATGACATTATCGTTATAAGAAATAATCCTATAGAGATCAAGGAATTCCTCAAGCAGTTGACAGATTGATTCTCCATCAAGGATCTAAGAATATTAAACTACTTTCTGATAGTGGAAGAAATATACACATCTTCAGGACTCTTTCTATCTCAAAGGAAGTATATTCAAGATTTATTATCTAAGACAAATATGCAGAATGCTAAATAGGTTGTCACTCCACTCTCTACTACTGAATCGCTCAAATTATATGATGACAACCCTACTATGAATCATACAAAATACTGATAAGTACTTTGCTCCTTACGGTACTTATCTTTATGCATCGACCCTCCACTACACATTGGTCTACAGTAAAACGAGTCCTGCGATATCTCAAAGGGACTTTCAATCTTGGACTTATCCTTCCTATATACTCTTACTTTATTTTTATGCCTTTATCGATAGTGATTGGATAAGAAACATTGATGATAGAACATCTACGTCAGGTTATATTATCTTCCTTGATGCAAATTCAATCAGTTAGAATTCTAGGATATAGAAGACAATCATAAGGTCCACAACCGAAGTTGAATATTGAGTCATAGCCACCACTATTGCAGAACTCAACTAAGTCACCAATATGCTATAGGAACTTGATGTGAACTCTACATTTACTCATACAATATATTGTGATAATGTCGGTGTCACCTGTCAATCCAGTGTTTCACTCACGCATGGAACACATTGTTATCGACTTCCACTTCATCAAAGACCAAGTTATCAAATATCAACTACGTGTTTCTCACGTATATATTGCTGATCAACTAGTAGACTCTCTCATAAAGCCTCTTGCCCGTAAAATATTTTCATTATATCGATCTAAGATTGGGATCCTAGACAGGAGTTCAATCTTGCAAGGGCATAATAGAAGATTAGGATCATGATAAATTTAGAGTAACTAACTGATCTTCATAAGATAACAATAGAGAAAATTTCTCTCTCATAACTCCCTCTAAATTTATATAAATATTGTCTAAATTAGCATATCTTCATAAGATGAGATATACTAACTTCTTGGCATCTTATTTTATCAGTTGCTTGTTTGTATCCAAAGTGTTGAGGTGCTTTTTCCAGCTATAAGAAATGCAGGGATTGATACAAAGCAGAGAGATATGCAAGAATCCTGGATTATGATGGTTTACTGGAGTAAAATCTGGATGCAGGTTTCATTTTGTAGAGTTGTGGACATGACTTGTTTGAACATGAAATCCAAGTCACTGAATTTTTTCTGAAGACATTTCATCCTGCTAAAATTCAACATGCATTCGGCAGTAGGTTTGCTCAAACTCGACCTCTGTAATCATTTGGTGTTTTACTCAAGTACGACTTCTCTCTCTCTCTCTCTCTCTCTCTCTCTCTCTCTCTCTCTCTCTATATATATATATATATATATATATATATATATATATATATCAGTCCTTTAAATTCAAGTCTCTTCTGAAGAACTGATATCTGGAGCTGTTTTGCTATTTGGAACGTTGCAGATCATACAATGAGACTGCTAGGCGATGGATTCGAGATTCGGTTGAAGACAACCAGCATACCATGGACATTAGGTTAGGAATTCCTATTCATGGTATTGCTTGTAATATGTAACCAAGCATGTTACACATCGATACCATTTAACTCACTTACCGAGTAAACTGTACTGTGCGTATACTGGCCAATCAAAACACTTGAATCTTTTCTTTGGTGGTTAGGAAGAGGGGAATGTTAGTGATATCATGTGCCGATCAGTCTAGTCCCAATCCGTCCCGATGAAGTAGTGTCCTTCTGTTAGAGGTCATGGCTCCCTTCACCTTAAATTCCTTCTGAGCTATAATATAATACCCATTGCTTCTCTTTCAAACTCGGAATCAAGAGAGAAATAAATTTAAGTTTTGGTAATGTTATCATAACAGCACTTGTTGAAGGTTTTGAGATACTATCATGAGTTGGGATCGTGATGAAAGTGCTCTAAGTACTCTGAGGTCAAGGTAGAATCCTGGTTATAAAATCCTACATAATTTGAAGGTTGATGATGACTTTGCGATACACCACTGTTAATCACCCGTGGAAGAGAATGATAAAACCCCTCTTGATTTCAGACTATTCAAGGACAAGACTTTGATTGTCGGACATCCCATCAACTACCTCTCATCTTCTTCTTTTTTTTTTTCTTAGGTTTCCTACCCGTCCTCACTCCCAATAACGCGCCTCCTGCTAGACATCTTGTCAACTCCCTCATCGACTCAACTCTTGTAACTTTTCTCACTCATTGCGATGTTGATCGACATGAGTCTTGATTATGAGTGAAAGCCTCAAAGTTGGATTTGTTTAATGCCCCTCTCGGGTTAAACAACGAAGGCTGTTTGATATGCCCTTCTCAGGCTAAGCATTAAAGACTACTCAATGTATCAACCTTAGACTAAGTATCGAAGATCGTTTGATGCGCTCTCCTCAAGCTAAACAATAAAGATTACCCGATGTGTATTTCTTGTGCTAAGTATTGGAAACTTATCCAATGGTTCACCAATCTCCTTGATAGAGACAAACTCATCCACTACTAACAAAAGCTCCAACAATCAGTGCATCAAGCCAATGAAGTTGTTGTACTTGAAATCCTCTTTGGGAGAGTTTGAAGGAGACAAAAATCCTCAACCATTATCTGTCATATTAGTATCCATCAAATAAAAAATATTCAAAAAATATTTTTTATTGAATAGAATATTCTCTTTAGCTGATAGAGACGAAAAGTGGATCGACTATAAAATGTAACTTGGGCATGATTATTGATGTCTGACCCTTTAATCATTGATTTTCTCAATCGAATTCCAAAATGACTAACAAAAGGATGATTAGCGGATCTTAAAATATGAAAAGAAAACCTTGGAAGGATCCCTACCTCTCTTCTTCTCTCCTCCTTATTCTTTACCTTCTCAATGAGCTACCCTCTTTAAATAAAAGGAAAGACAGAGGTACAATTAACTAAAAAAATATTAATTAATTAATTAATTAATTTCCTTCCTAATCTATTTTTTTGCTTCAAGAAATAAAATAAATCATTACTAGGTTTTCCTTAATTAAGGAAAAAAGAAGCGCAATTTTAATATATAATTCTTATATTAGGAAAAGTGAGAAAAATAGTCAAGAAATAAAATAAATCATTACTAGGTTTTCCTTAATCAAGCCACGTGATGTCACGTGCAGAAGATGTAATTAACGGAAGGAATGATTATTCCGAACCTTCCCCAATGGGGTCGCCGACGGTTGGGCTTCAGTAACTGACGTCACATACAAGTAAGTCCATCCTGCTGCTTGGGCTAGCTGGCGCTGGCAAGGCCACGGCAGACCGTGGGATAAGTGGAGGAGGTTGAAGAGATTCCGCGAGAGGGGTTCGTGCGACGACGACCGACCCAAGACGACCATGACCGGCGGCGGAGTCTCAGGATTAGTTGAAGTTGATGGCGAGGTGTGGCTCGCACGGTCCACCCAACAGCCTCCGCCGGTGGAAGAAGACATGGTGTTTCTTTTGCCCAATGCAGCAAGCTTTTCGCTTCCGACCTACTCGAGCCATGCTACGGTAGGAGGTTCCGCTGGTCCCGAGAATGATTGCCTGATCGGAGGAGAAGGCCCAAATGACAAGGCACAGTCCGATTCGAGTTCGTCGTCCGCCGCATATGCTTCTTCCCTGGAGCCAACCAAGGAATCTTCCGGTAATGTGGCGTCGAACGGGACCCGGATGCCTTCTTCTTTTGGCGTTGCTGGTGCAGCAGGAGGTGAAGGAGAGGGTATCTCAGCAGAGCAGCAGGGCCTCAAAAATATACATAAGGAGATAACTACAGCGGAAAATATATATGATTAGCCCTTCTGTAGCTTTGCATTGGTGTCTTCGTGGAGAACAGGCACAGTCCGTAAAAGAAAGCTCCGACACCTGGTGGTAGTTCGATCCGGCGTCGGACTTCACCGAGGAGAGAGCAGCACTGTGACGAGGCGAGGGGAGAAGAGAGCCGAAAGGTCAAAAAACCATACGCTTCGTAACGTGGCAGTGCTAATGGTGAGTCATCAGAACAGGGAAAGCGCCGCGAGCACAAAGCCATGGCGAAGTCGTCTTTGGAAGTCTTTTCGGATCAAATGATCCCCGATCACACTAATCATGAGGTCGACGGTTTAGATCAGCTGGGTTTCTTTTCTTTGAGTCGTATTTGTTTCTTGGCCACGTGGAATTTTCTCTTGCCTCGGATTACGAAGCTAAACTCGCTTTCTCCGAACCACACGGTGGGGCCGTACCATGTACCTCCCCTCGTGTGGCGTCTATAGATATCAAAGCCGCTCATTCATCAAACACAAAAACTTCCATACTTTTGTTTGCCCTTTTCACAGAAGGAGGGAGGGAGAGAAAGGAACGGTCGTCGGATCGAGCGCGATATGGAGAAGGGAGACTCGAGAACGGAGAAGCTTCCGGAGCTCTGCGTCGCTCACGTCATTTCCCTTACCTCGCCCCGGGTGGCGTGCCGCTTATCCGCCGTCTCGACCACCTTCCGTGCCGCCGCCACCTCTGACACCGTCTGGGACTGCTTCCTGCCCTCCGATTGGCAGTCGCTTGTCTCTCGCGCTGTCCATCCCGTCGAGTTCTCCTCCTTTTCCTCCAAGCGGGATATCTTCTTCCACCTCTGCGATCCCATCCTCATCGACGACGGTAAGATGGTTAGTCCAAAACCCCTCCTCTCGTTTTCTGGTGTGATTTCTTTTTATAAGCTTATGTTGTTGCAAAACTAAGTTGTTGTTCCATTAGATATCTAATCAAATTCAACCCCCCGCCTCAAAAAAGTTTTTTATTTGGAGGAAGAAGGGTATACTTTGATCTTTCCGATTGTACAATGGTGTTTGATATAATGTCTTCGCCTTTGGTCCATCGCATCCAGCGTCTTTCATTCAAATTATTGATGTCTCTTGAAGTTGATTTATGTTTGTCTTTGCAGAGTTTCTCACTGGACAGATCGAGCGGGGCCAAGTGCTACATACTCTCCGCTAGGGAGCTGTCCATTACGTGGGCAGATGCTCCCTGGTATTGGAGGTGGCGTTGTCTACCTGAATCAAGGTATGTAGTAATCTCCCACACTTGTTCCCTCTTCATAACATAACTCTGAAAACCAAGCCTTTTGTTAAGAAAATTAGTACCTTTTATTAGCACATACACGAACTTCTGATCCATACTTCTGCAATCCTAGTCTTACTTGAGGACTTGTAGCCGGTACTCTCATTACATAGATCCATTTGACGTACTCATTTCTCTATAATGCTGCATGCTTGAGCTTCTTGTCACGGGTGATTGAAATGGCTGATCAGTGGACAAGTCTCCTGATGCCTAGGTTGTGCTCCTTTATTGAATCATGTTGGACATGCCTGCCTGCTTGATGTAGTCTAATTAGATCCATTTATAAGCAATACCGCATGCTATCTGTGTTACAGCCTCATTGGTATGCTAGACTGCATAGCCCAGCTAATAGATTACATGATTGTTGATGGTAACTTTCCCCGTGGAAGGTTTGCGGAGGTTGCTGAACTGACCAGCGTATGCTGGTTGGAGATTCGTGGCAAGATCGAAAGTAGAATGCTTTCTCGGAAAACAGCCTACGCTGCCTATCTCATCTATGATACCGCCAATTATGCATTTGGTCTCAACCATCCGTCCCAAGAAGCATCAGTGAAGGTTGGAGTGCATTCGTCGACGAAACTGGTTTGTTTGCAGCCTACAGACATGCTCAGCCGTAGGCATGCCCAGAGGGCCAGTGCTTTGTGCTATCGCAAGGAAGCCGAAGAAGTGGATGGAGACTCAAAGGAAGCCGAAGAAGTGGATGAATCCGCAGAGGAAGTCGAAGAAGTGGATGGAGCCCCCCAAGCAAGGAACGATGACTGGATGGAGCTGGAGCTGGGTGAATTCTACATCGACGAAGGAGATGATGGGGAGGTTAAGATACGCTTGTTGGAGGTGAAGGGAGGCCACTGGAAGAGGGGTCTGATCATAGAGGGAATTGAAATACGGCCTAAACAGTAGGTGAAATCTTCGAGTGATCATAAAAAATTTGTCTATTTGCTTTCACTTTTGATGATCAAGAAGATATGTTGGAGGTTAAGTTTGCAACTGTAAGCATGCTGATGTAACTGCGTTTCTTGTATAGGATTTGTTGCTTGGACAAACAGAGATTGAGATGGAACGCTTCAATTTGTGTTGTTTTGAGTTGCGTATGAAAGACATAGACATTATCATTTTCACTCTAACGAGATTACAGGTATCAAAAGGATCATGTCGGGGATCCCATTTGATATTGGTATTGAGTACATCTCAACCCTCATGGGAGCTCGTTAAATGGATTGAGGGACTCCTATCGTAAGTTGAGCCAAGACCGAGTAGGGCATGTCCATCGTTCCATGTCAATCATATCTATTTTCCCCCATCATATGCCAAAATGATTCCAACAAAAGGATGGGTAACAAATCCTACAATAAACTTCATAAATATGAAAGAAAAACCTAAAAAGGATCCCTACCTCTTTTGCCCTCCTCCTCATCATTCATCTTCCAATCAAGGCATGTTGCCTTTTTTTCAATAAGAGGAAAGAGAGGCTCTCTCAAAGAAAAAAATTAATTATAAAATATCAAATTAATTAAGAAGTTTGCTATTGGCAACCCCTTTTTTTGCTATTGGCAAGCCCCTATAAAAATGATTAAATATAATTTTACTTTTGCAGTTCCTCAATTATTAATCATATATTTATTCTCATAATCTCTTATTTCTTCCACTAAAATTCCAACAAAACGATGGGTAACAAATCCTACGATAAACTTCCAAAATATAAAAAGAAAACCTAAGAAGGACCCCTACCTCTTTCACCCTCCTCCTCATCCTTCGCCTTCCTAACAAGACAAGTTGCCCTCTTTAAATAAGAGGAAAGAGAGGCTCTCCCAAAGAAAATAATTAATTATAAAATATTAAATTAATTAAGAAGTTTGCTATTGGAAAATCCTTAAAAAATAATAAAAATATAATTTTACTATTTATAGTCTCCCAATTACCAATTATATATTTATTATTACAACCCCTTATTTCATCCACCGGAAAACTATGTGCATCAACATCGCTCAATGCCATTCTGCCATCCGATGTTGCTTGACACCATCATCCCCACTCGTTCTTAAGTATAAGTTAACTTAGCCTTAACAAAAACCCTTCTCATCCCTTTGCTCATCTGTCTCCTCTCTCTCCCATGGCGAGAATAGGCAAAAAAAAAAAAAAAAAAAACCTCAAGAAAGTCGATCAAGACTTAAGAAGGAATCACCATGGTAGAGATATAAGAGGTGATGGAGATGATGGTGGGGGTAAGCTCCAGAAAGGAGCTGAAGTGGTGGATGAAAGAGATGAAGAAGACTAAGTCCAACGACTTCAAGCCACTTGACCTATACTTTAAGGTCTATTATTAAATCAAGTAGAAGGGATATCGCATGCCTACAACAATCCAGTGCAAGACCATGCCTCTTATCCTCTCCAACACTAACATTGTCACCATGGCCTGCATCTGAGTCTAGGAAAATTGTTATCGTTCGATGTCATCCCTACTCATTGAGTATCATTCATTGCTCTACATCGCTCAATGCAGAGGAAGACATCACTCACCATCACTTTATCATGGACTTAACTGATTTTACCTAAGTTATGCAATTTCCTTATGTGTTCATTCATAAAGGACCAGCCTCTCTATAACATTTTAGGGTCCCTTAAGGACCTATAAAAGATAAGACGAGCTAGAAAAAGTTTTATATGCAAGGTTTCATAAGTAGACATTTTAGTAAACACTTAATAAATAATGTAGAATATAAAAATAGACTTTGCAAGCTCTAAACGGTAATGAAACATAAGATCTAAAGCAGTCAACGATGATTAAAAATCTCCACAAGTGCTCACATGACACCCTTAAGGACCTAGGTAGCAATATAGCCCTAGACACTATCCTAAATGCCCATCAAGTCTTATGTCACCTAGGTAATCTAATGTGCTAAAATGATTGACATTTTGCGCTATTCAACACACCTATAAAACATCCAAAATCACCACTTGGATGGTTTATTTTTTAATAGTTTTACCTTTGAGCAATGATTTTTTCACACATAACCTATGTATATAAGCTTGAAACATTCACAAAAGCCAATCAAAATTGTCAAGTCTACTATAAACCCCCTATTTTATGCCTAAATTATAAATAAAATCTAAAGACACTTTGCTTATATGATTGTTTATGAAATTCTTCGTCACTTATTCCTTTAACATTCTCGTTAAAGCCTTTGTAGATGTTGTATCTCTTTGTTTTTGTTGAATTTTTAATCCTTTGTTTTAGTTACAATATACATGCTAGCTTCTAGTTGCTCTTTGTCGTTATTGTTGAGCAGCTGAACTTTGATTTGCCAATATTACTTCAACTCACTAATGATTCTGACTTTAGTTTGGGCTCAATCAAGTTGTACTAATCTTCGTTGGTCCATGCAAATCCTTTGTATGAAAGAAAATGCCTTCCATATTGTGCATAAATCCCTCAAATGTCTCACATCAGTTAAACCAGATGAATGCCTGTTTGAGCTTTAACGAGTATAACCTTACAGACTTCAAAATTTTAAGGTATTTTCTTTGTAAAATTTGTCGATTCTTTTTTTTTCTTTGTCATCACCTTCAAGTAGGTTCACATCATCTTCATTTTCTATTATCATTTTGTTAGGAAATAAAATAGATAAACTACTTTTGGTAGAACGATCATCATTGGCGAGAATTTGACAACTAATTTGTCACAACATCTCTTCGAAGAGTCTTTAAACATGTGCGTAACTCCTCTGCTAGATAATTAAGATTGTTGGGTAGTTAGTTTTGCTCATTCTCTCAAGAACTAAGAATGCTAAGGATACTTGATTTCACTCACCTCATTGAAGGTTGTACTTCATACATCAAGGTAGTTACTAGTTTTTGCTAGTCATAAGTGTCCTACAAGCCAATCACGTGAGTGATGTCACGTGTGATTTGACACATAGTCTTTTTGCTTATTATTATCATTTGATATTTTATCACTTTATATTGTATGTTGCTTGAATATATTGTGATGTCCATGGATCTATGCAATGGGAATTGGATCATGATGAGATCACGATAATGAGACCGATTTGCCTTTAAATATATATTCTAAATAATCCTGATCATAAGTTGTTCAATAGGGACATCAAGATAACCAAACAAACTAGTGTGTTGTATACTCATCCATATAATCGATACAGCTGGTCTCATAGTTGCTCGTGTGGGGACACTAGGGATACAGTACAGGTGCTCATTGGGGAATGAGTTAATTGATTGATCCGCTTACAGCATGCTGGATGGTTGATGATACCTTATTGTCAGATAGCGATTCTATAGTCCCAATAATGTATTTGGTCCTTAGACTTAGACACCAAGGATGTCATGTATAAGTACTTCATTCTTTGATACTGGACTTATATGTCTAGAGGTTCTAGATTTAGCACAACTGGTCATCGAGAGTGGTAGTCAACCTTACAAGAACTATTGAGTGTCGATAGAGGATCATCCACTCTCGGTGTTATGAGATGAATGTCCCATATGTTTTTACTCAAACAAATCCTTGGCCAAGGTCATTCGGATTGAGAGAGAGAGAGTTCTCCAGGAGAATCTGATTACAGCGAGACTCAAATAGAAACTGTATGGGTCTAACAGCACCATGTCCAGTATACGGTCTCTGAGATATTAGATGGATGATGGACTATAGGTATACGGTAACTGAGGACATATAAGTCCAATGGAGTTCTCCCGGTTCAATGGCTCCCCACTCCCTCCATTCCTTCTTCACAAGCTTCCCTTATTACTGAAGTAATATCCTCAGAAATACAACAATCTTTTTTATCTAGTGCCACTAATATATCTCAGCCTATCCCGACCCTAGTCGATGCCTCTCCACCACCCATACCAATAACACAACTTATAGTTCCTAGACATCCAATGACAACATGCTCAAAAAGTGATATCTTTAAACCACGCCAGGTTCTTGGCCTGCATGCTATCACCAAATCCTCTCCCGAGACCAGTGAACCCACCACAATTACTCAAGCCCAAAAATCTCTTCACTAACGTAAAGCCATGTGTGAATAATATGATGCTCTACTCCATAACTTTACCAAATCCGTTGCTCGATATAAAGCACGATTAATAGCCAAAGGATTTCATCAACGACCTGGAGTTGACTTCACAGAGACTTTTAGTCCTGTAATTAAACCCACAACAATTCGGCTTATTCTAAGTTTGGTCATCTCTAGAGGCTGGCATTTACGACAACTGGATGTTAACAATGCATTTTTACAGGGGACTCTAACTGAAGATGTCTTTATATAGTAATCTCCTAGCTTTGTTCATCACCAATATCCGAGACATGTCTGCAAATTATAAAAAGCTATTTATAGACTCTGTCAAGCTCTAAGAGCTTGGTATGCTGAACTTGGATCATTTCTAATATCAATTGGCTTCATCAACTCCAAGTCTAATATCTCTTTATTCCTACGATAACAACATGAAAATACAATATATCTTCTAGTATATATAGATGATATTATTATTACAGACAATAATCCCTTAGAGATTCAGACATTTTTAAAAAAATTGACTGATCGATTCTCCCTCAAAGATTTAGGACCCTTGAGCTATTTTCTAGGAATGGAAGCAATATTTATATCCTCAGGTCTCCTCCTCTCACAGAGAAAGTATATTCAAGACTTATTATCAAAGACAAATATGCATGATGCAAAAGAAGTTGCTACTCCTCTCTCTACTAGTGAATCACTCAAATTATGTGATGACAGTCCTACCATAGACTCAACTTAATACCGACAAGTACTTGGCTCTTTACAGTACTTGACTCTCACCCGTTCAGATATCTTATTTGCAGTCAATAAATTATCTCAATACATGCACCAGCCTTCTGCTATGCATTGGTCTACGGTTAAACGAATTTTACGGTATCTTAAAGGGACCCTTAATCATGGTATCTTTCTCCGTAAAACCACTCCACTTCATCTTCATGCCTTTGCTGATGCTGATTGGGCAGGAAACTTTGATGATAGAACCTCCACGTCAAGGTATGTCGTCTTTCTTGGGTCTAATCCAATCAGTTGGAGTTCTAAGAAACAAAAGACAATGGCCCGATCTACAACTGAAGTTGAATATCGTGCTATTACTACCGCTGCTGCTGAACTCAATTGGGTCACAAATCTCCTCAAGGAACTCAAAGTCAGCTCTACCTATACTCTTACAATATATAGTGACAATGTTGGAGCCACCTACTTATGTGTCAATCCAGTGTTCCACTCACGCATAAAACACATTGCCATCGACTTTCACTTCGTGCGAGATTAAGTTGTCAGACATCAACTTCGTGTCTCTCATGTCCGTACGGATGATCAACTAGCAGACTCACTCATGAAGCCTCTAGCCCGCAAACTATTTTTGTTGCATCGGTCCAAAATCGGTATCCTTGACAGGAGCTCGATCTTGCGGAGGCATGATAACAGAGAGATTTCTTCTGATAATAGAGATTTCCTCAACTACACGAGAAAATCTCTCTGTTTAATTAAAGAAATCTTCTCTTTCACATGTATAAATAGACTTCATGTGATACTAATTGGAACGTACTTTTCTCTTTACCTTTACAATTTTATTCTTTATTATCTCATTTTATCAGTTTTCACACTCCATGATGCTAAATTTCAATCAACTTGGGATGGTCATAGATAGTTTGTCCTCCGTATATAAGACATTGCATGAGTATTGAATTCTTCGGGTTGACAATTTTCCTTGTCACTACGAGTTCTGTACAAACTATTTCGATTGTCAGGCAACTCATCCCTCTTTGCACAATCTCATCTTTTGTTAAGTACCCCCACTTGCATTAAGTTTCATTAAGTTAGGTTGCCAATGACAAGCTATGTCAGCCATCCCAACCTTTGCATGCTATATGTTCTTCCTAGTTCACTTATTTTTATGGTGCCTCTTGCGCAAAGGATTAGTCATTCCTTTGAATACTAATATCGGATGCCCACTCTTATAAGTGACTTATTTTCCTACTTCTATATGCTCATTTCCCTCAAACGAACAGACATGCTAGTTACCCACAATATAGCATTGCTAGGTCTCTCATATTTGCATGTAAAGATTTTTAAGTGTGCTTGTCTTAGGTGGTTTGGTGTAAGTTGTGCGGCACCCTTATATATCCATTCGTAAAAGATCAACATCTTCATAACCTTTATGGTCTCCTAAAGTTCTACAAAAGAAAAACATGTTAAAATGAGTGTTATATTTGAGATCCCACAAATAAACATTTCAACGTTTGATAGATAATGTAAAATATAAAGATAGACTTCACAAGCTCTAAATGATCGTACAACAAATGGTTTAAGATAGTCTGTCACGGTAAAAAATCCTCACATAACACTTCTGCATAATTAAACAACAAACCAATCCTAAACACTACCTCAAAAGTCAATCCAATCTTGTGTCACCTAGGTAGATCTTGAGTATTGAGATGACTGATATTTTGAACTATCTAAATAATTTTTTTAATAATTTTATCTCTATACGAGTCTGAAACGACTACCAAAGTCAATCAAAAACCTCGCTATCTAAATCATGAATAAAATTAAAAAAACATGAACATATAAAGATAATTATATCAAATACTTTATCTTATCTTTAATTTATTGTTAATCAAGATTCATCACTGAGGAAAAAATATAAAAAATGGAAAGAGTTAATGGGTCTTGGAATTGAAATTGAGTGATAAGTTAAAAGATTATTTATATCCATTTGTAAAATTAAAAATAAAAATATTAAAATTAGAAGAAAAAAAATTTGCAATTGGTAATTTTTTCACTATTAACAACCGTTGCTATTTGTTATCCTCCCAAACCCCCCTCCCCTCCCATCTCCTCCCACGCTCTCTTCCCCTCGTCATCTCCACCTCCCTCCCCCGTCCCTCCCTCCACGTCCTCCCCCACTCTCTCTGCGCTCTGCCTCCACCTCCTCCCCCTCTCTCTCCCGCCTCTGTCTTCCCTACTCTTCCCCCCTCTCGCCCTCTGCCAGTTTGTTTTGGCTTGCCAAGAGCCCAGTTGTGATTGCATCAGCCTCAGAGGGGAACCGTAAGAGGAAATAGCCGCCGGCCATGTCCAGAATTAAAGGGCATGTGGAGGAAGACCATAGTTTGAACACTAGCTTTCAGAGCATCACGAGGAGGAGGAAGTTTTCCTAAGGAATCTGCCCCCCACCATAAGCCTAGGCTTCCTCTATTCAGGTTACAAGGAGTCATCAAACTCAATAAAATCTTGAGAAGCATTTTTTATACGATCGAAAACTCCAGAAGAGAGGAAGCAGAAGGATGAAGTAGAGGAAGGAGCTTTGCCAGGAGGGGAGCCAGGATCCGGAGGCCCCGGGGCAAGGGGAGACGAGGAAGCCCGGGCAGCATCACCAGCGCCATCCACCCACTTATCGTCAGACCGGCCCGCGCCTCCCGTGCCCTTGGTGCCGGAGCTCAAGGAGGAGTGCACGGTAGCGCCGGCGCGCTTGGCATCGGAGCCCACCGAAGAGGGAGCAGCACCACCAGCGGCCTTCGCTCGCTTGTCGCCAGAGCCGCCCGGAGCGCCAACACAGCTTTACAATCCTTCACTCTTTTGCTCTTTTTACTGGGTTTTCCTTGATCAAGGGAGAAAAAGGGGCACAAATCTAATATGGAATTCTTATATTACGAAAAGTGAGGAAAAGAACCGGTGATTACAAAGCACACAGTTCGGTAGCTTTGCGTTGCAGGCATTGTGGGGAACAGGCACAGTCTGTAAAAGAAAGCTGCGGCACCTGGTAGTGGGATCCGGCGTCGGACTTCACCGACGAGAGCGCAGCGCTGTTCATAGCTAGGGGAGACAAGGGCCGAAAGTGCCATAAACTGTACGCTTTCGAACGTGGCAGTTGCAAATGGTGAGTCATCAGAACATGGCTGCTGGAACCACGGCGGAGTCCTTTTTGGAAGTGCCAACCCAAATCCGGCCCGCTTTTGGACCTCTCTTCGGGTCAATCAAATGATCCCCGATCACAGTAATCGACGGTTGAGATCAGCTTGGGTTTCTTTTTTTAATCGTATTTGTTTATTCGCCACGTGGAATTTTCTTTTGCGGCGGGTTCGAATGCTTCGAGGCTAAGCTTGCTGTCTCCCGGACCACGCGGTGGGGCTCGTCCCTTATGCTTCTTCCCCTCTGGAAGGCGTGTATATATACCGAATCCCCGCGGGCTGATTCCATCCATCCAACCAAACCAAAAGCACGCTTCCTTTACTTTACCCTGCTCACAGAAGGGAGAGCGAGGAACAGGCGACGGATCGAGCGCGATATGGAGTTGGGAGAGTCGGGAATCGAGAGTCTTCCGGAGCTCTGCGTCGCTCACTCCATCTCCCTCACGTCGCCCCGGGACGCGTGCCGCTTATCCGCCGTCTCGGCCGCCTTCCGCGGCGCCGCCACTTCTGACACCGTCTGGGACCGTTTCCTGCCCACCGATTGGCATTCGCTCGTCTCCCGCGCTGTCTATCCCGTCGAGTTCTCCTCCTCTTCCTCCAAGCGGGATATCTTCTTTCGCCTCTGCGATCCCATCCTCATCGACGACGGCAAGATGGTTAATACAAATCCCCTCACTCTCGTTTTCTACAATTATGTTGCAGCAAAAACTAAGCTGTTGTTCGGATATATCTCTAATCAAATTCAGCAAAAAAAAAAAAGTTCTTTTATTTGGAAGAACAAGGGTATACTTTGATCATTCCGATTCCACAAAGGTGTTGTTATAATGTTGTCACCTATGATCCATCCCATCGAGCGTCTTTCGCTCACATATTGATATGTCTCTTGAAATTGATTTATGTTCGTCTTTGCAGAGTTTCTCACTGGACAGATCGAGCGGGGCCAAGTGCTACATGCTCTCCGCCAGAGAGCTGTTCATTACGTGGGCAGATACTCCGCAGTATTGGACGTGGGATTGCCTACCTGAATCCAGGTATGTGGTAATCTCCCACACTTACTTCCCTCTTCGCATCGTAACTCTGAAAACCAAGCCTTTTGTTAAGAAAATGGGTACCTTTTATTAGCTCATACACGAACTTCTGATCCATAGTTCTGTGATCCCAGTCTTACTTGAGGACTTGTAGCCGGTACTCTCATTACATAGATCCATTTGACGTACTCATTTATCTATTATGCTGCATGCTTGAGCTTCTTGTCACGGGTGATTGAAATGGCTGATCAGTGGACAAGTCCCCTGATGCCTAGGTTGTGCTCGTTTATTGAATCATGTTGGACATGCCTGCCTGCTTGATGTATTCTAATTAGATCTATTTATAAGCAATACCTGCATGCTATCTGTGTTACAGCCTCATTGGCATGCTAGAATGCATAGCCCAGCGAATATATTACATGATTGTTGATGGTAACTTTCCCCGTGGAAGGTTTGCGGAGGTTGCTGAACTGATCGACGTATGCTGGTTGGAGATTCGTGGCAAGATCGAAAGTAGAATGCTTTCTCAGAGAACAACCTACGCTGCCTATCTCATCTTCCGAATCTCCGATGTATCACATGGTCTCGGCTATCCGCCCCAAGAAGCATCAGTGAAGGTCGGAGGGCATTCGTCGACGAAAACGGTGTGTTTGCAGCCAAGTGACATGCTCAGTCATATGCATGCACGGAGGGCCAGTGCTATGTTTGGGTATTGCGTACGCTGCCGCCGGTTGATGATGACTGCGGAAGCTGAGGAAGCAGCAGAGGAAGCCGAAGAAGTGGATGGAGCCCCTCAGGCAAGGAACGATGATTGGATGGAGCTGGAGCTGGGTGAGTTCTACATCGACGAGGGAGATGATGGGGAAGTCAATATAAGCTTGTTGGAGATGAAGGGAGGCGATTGGAAGAAGGGTCTGATCATAGAGGGAATCGAGATAAGGCCTAAAAACAATAGGTGAAATCTTCGAGTGATCATAAATTATTTGTCTATTCGCTTTCACGTTTGGTGATCAAAGAATCTATGTAGAGATTGTGATTCGTCAAGTTTGCAACAGTTAGCATGCTGATGTAACTGCGTTTCTTGTATAGCTTTTGTTGCTTGGGCGGAGATTGAGATGGAACGCTTCAATTTGTCTTGTTGTGAGTGGCGTTCGAAAGACAGAAGAAACTGTCCTTTTCAAGCAAACGAGATTACACTTTTTCCTGGCATCAGACTCATTACCCCAACCAAAATAAAATTCTAGCAACACCATTTCATTTTTTAATCACCTTGTTGGCTACTCAAACCATCGAAGCGAATGGCAGATCATTCCGAGTCGCTCCTTCCTAGCCGATTTCTTTTCCTCATCCTTTTCTTTATTTGACAGCAGCTGGTTGATAATTTTTAATCTGTTTAAACAGATGCAATTACTGAGAAATTGACTTGAACTCTCTTGGCGCAGCTTAGGGTCTTTGTCGGGAACATAATAAGAAGACTGTCCTTCCAGGGGGCTTTGGCAAAACATGTCTAGATTCGATTTTGACACCAGGGACGATCATTGGTGGAGGTGCAGTCGAGCTGTCTCTTGTTGCGTGATGTGTGTGAAGGCGGGACAGAATGGACTGACAGTATGCACTATCCACTGGAACGATGATGGTAGAGGGGGATTGACTTGTAGAAAACTAACTAGTGAATGATTTATCCACTGCAAATGTTCGAAATTGGGAGAAAATTATTCATCGCCGCATATGTTGAAATCGATATTGGGATTGTAAGCGGAGGTCATCTTTAGGTTATTATGAAGTTCCGACATGTTTATCTCGCTATATGTTATTCCTTTTAAAGTATTAATTTATTAATTTATATTTTAATTGTCTGACATATCAAAGAAATTGAAGCTTCTAAAAAAATTAGTAGATATTTATAAAAATTGAAACTATAAATGAATAATATTTTTTTGATAGATCATATTAAAAGCTCTTTTATAATAAATTTAGATAATAATCGAATTAAAGTGGAGAATTATTCTGTGAGATGGTTATGTCAAATCGTCAGCCAATCTATGTATGTCAATCCATCGACTGCTATGGTATTAGTTCATGCTGACATCAAATGCTTTTGGTTGATATATCCTTGTTTATACTCATTGAGGTCCATAATCACCTCTTCTGCCCACCACCTATCATATTTAACAACTTATCGACCATCAGTTTCTGTGTCTTTCAGTCAACGTATCAAAAGGACAAATAGGTTCGCTTGTGAACGTTGACATCCACGTGTACCACTTGAACGTTATCGGACGTGGTCAACTTTAGCTCTGTAATCCGAGTTTCTTGAACGCAACCCGAGTTCACTCTGTTTAAGGTGGGTGTTAATGTGGGCCGGGCGAGACCGGGTTGTCTTCACACACTAAAGGACAACAAGAAACTGGTCCAAGATTAGGCCCATAACAACGCAAATAATTTGAACCGATCGAACATGGACCCCTGGCCGGGCCGGCCCGGGGCTTCGGCATCGGTCGGTTCATCTGAACCCAGTGAACCTGATTTTCCACAAACACCGGATATGACGGTGCGTCGGCTCAACCCGGGCTCGCCCAAAATCTATTTGTACCCCGAACGGGAAAGGCACAAGGGTTCCTCTCGGTGTCTTTCGCCCTTCCCTCGTCACACCGCCTCTCCCATCCTCCCAATCTCACCGGTGACGCTCTCTGTCTCAAGGGTTGCCGGAGCCCTCCGCCTCTGGTCGGGGACTCGACCCCTCAACCCCTGGTTCTTCGATCGGAGATCGGAGGAGAGGAAAGTTGGCTCGCGATGGCGGACGACTACGCCATGATGGAGAACGACGAGGACGATGAGATCACCCAGGAGGACGCCTGGGCGGTCATCAGCGCCTACTTCGAGGAGAAGGGCCTCGTGCGCCAGCAACTTGACTCCTTCGACGAGTTTATCCAGAACACTATGCAGGAAATCGTCGACGAGTCCGCTGATATCGAGATCCGTCCAGAGTCTCAGCACAACCCCGGCCGGCAGTCCGATTTCGTTGAGGTTGCCCTCTTCTTCTTTTCCCTGCTCCGATTGCTTCCTATATGTTGTAAAAGGCGCAGTTGAAGTGAGAAGAGGGTTTGATTCCTTGGTTGACTGAGATAGAGGACTAAGTCATGTGGTTGGATTGAATTTGCTTCAGCAAAAGGAATTATGAATGAAAGAACATAACTATACTGCAAATTAAACCTTTTTATACGGTAAATTACTCAATATTAAGTAGAGAAATTACATGACAGAAACCTTCAGGAGTTGGCCTATGCAGAAATTTAACCTCTTTAATAAATGATTCTGAAATGTTCACTTTACCATTATAGGATAAGTGGCCCACAACTGTTGCTCCTCTTGCTAGTTTTATAATCTACGGTGTTTAGAGATGAAGCATCGATTTCATTTTCTTTGTATCAACTTGAGCCTGATGGCATGCATAAACTGTGAATTGCTATGTTCGATCATGTTGCTTTTTTGCCCTTTTCCTCTTTTTGGGGTTTTGTCATAAGGGTTCCGTTCTGTTGTTCTTGGGGTGTGTAACAGGAGGTTCCTTGGTCTCATGTGACAATTGTGGAATGCTAGGGTGTAAATTCACTCCTGTCAAAATAATAACAGTTTGGGCTGTTGCATTTTACTTTAAAATCATTGATCTCGGTTATTGTAAAGTGAATGTCCTGTGAATTGAAATAACTTGTTCCTTATGGATTTCCCCTTCCTATGTCAATCTGCAGACTATTTACAAGATAAGCTTTGGTCAAATATATTTGAGTAGGCCAATGATGACTGAATCAGATGGTGAAACTGCGACATTATTCCCCAAGGCTGCGAGGTTGAGGAACTTGACTTATTCGGCTCCACTGTATGTTGATGTCACTAAAAGGATCATAAAAAAGGGACATGATTGTGAAGAAGTTGCAGAGACTCAAGATTTTGCAAAAGTTTTTATTGGAAAGGTGAAGAATAATTTTGTCTCATTTTCTTTGATCGGATGTTATTCCATTCAGCACTTCATATGTCTTTATCTTGCAGGTTCCTATAATGCTCCGTTCCAGTTATTGCACTTTATATCAAAATTCGGAGAAGGATTTAACAGAGCTTGGGGAGTGTCCTTATGATCAGGGAGGATATTTCATCATCAACGGAAGTGAGAAGGTGTTAATTGCACAGGAAAAGATGAGCACAAATCATGTATATGTATTTAAAAAGAGGCAGCCCAACAAGTATGCCTATGTAGCTGAAGTTCGGTCTATGGCTGAGAATCAGAACAGACCAGCAAGCAGCATGTTTGTGCGTATGCTTTCTCGTACTAGTGCAAAAGGGGTAAGTTTTATTACACATGCACTAACTTCCTTTTGCTTTCGATTGCAATCTTTTATATTTCCTGGTGTTCATGTATATATACATATTTTGAATGTTCATGTTCTTTGTATACCATATTCCTCCTGATAATGCAATTTTTCTACCACTAACAGGGTTCATCAGGTCAATACATTCGAGCTACTCTTCCATATATCCGGGCTGATATTCCAATAATAATCATCTTCCGAGCATTGGGGTTTGTAGCTGACAAAGATATACTGGAACATATATGCTATGACTTTTCTGATACTCAAATGATGGAATTGTTGAGACCATCCCTGGAAGAAGCATTCGTTATACAGAATCAGCAGGTAGTTTGTCAATTCATTTTTTTTTTATTGTGGTGCATATTCAAGTTATTTCAGTTTTTCTCCTATCTAATTTATTTTTTCCTGCATCTGTTTGTTGTTCCTCTTTCTTTTATGTATATTCTAAAGCTGAAGTTGATGCCTACAGATATGGATTGGTTCATCTCTATGAAAATTCTATATTTAGTCATGCATGATGCATTGATTTCTCATATTGACATCATAATCTTGTCTCTGATGGGCATTGTACTTGAAAGGTCTTTTGGTTGCTGTTTCTTCAGCTTATGAATCTTAAGTAGGTCTTCCTCCACTAAGAAACTTTTAGAACTTACACCCCAATTCTTCCTTCTGTGGGAGGTGGGCTGCCTATATTTCACTTCATCATTGTAGTTAGAAAACATACTAGCTGTACTTCCTCAAAGGATGGTGGATTGATCATAGGCAAAGGTTTAAAAGTATCCTGAAAGGATGGTGATTGAGCTTGCCCATAAGCTGCTAACAGCTGCAAGGAGTAGTTATATAAATGCTTTGAGGTGGCAATTTTCCACCCAATAATTCTTTAGCAACTATTATTAATGTTGAGTAGGACACTAAGGTAGCAAGCAAATAAATCATATATAATTATCATCTATGACCTATCTAACCATTTACCATATGACTATTACAAATTTTTTTTAGACCTAAACTTGCAACACCTCGTTTTAGTCGCACATCGGGTGTGGTGAGTATTTTAATTGACTTATAAAGGTCTAATGAGCTTAAACATTTTGGGCCAGTTATCTCATTAGATCGGATCATACCAATAGCTATTATGGTATTAGAGCCAACTAGTGATTTCAATACGCGCTCAAGCGCTCGGGCAAGGCGAGGCGAGGCCCAAGCGCCTCGCTTCATTTCCAGGCGGCGCACTTCAAAGAGGTGTTGCCTGGGCGCTCGCCTGAGCCCAGGCGTCGGCTTCGGGCTAGCGCTCAGGTTAAACTAGGCGACCGAACCAGCGTTCTAGGTTCGGTTCGGTCTCCGATGCTTTAGTTGGTTAATCGAACCAACTAAAGCATCGATATCAGCCTTCCTCTCGCGACTTCCAAACCCTAACCCTGCTCGTCGTCGCTCGTTGCTGCCGCTGTCACTATCGCCGCTCCTGCTCCCACTGCTCGCTGCTACCGTTGTCGTTGCCATTGTCGTTACTCACCGTTGTCGCTCCCACTGCCATCGCCTCTGCTCGCTGCTACCGCTGTCACTACCACTGTCGTTGCTCGTTGTTACCGCTACCGCTACCATTGTCACCACTCTCGTTGTTGCTACCACTGTCGTCACTCACCACTCCCGCTGCTCGCTGCTACCGCTGTCGTTGTCGCTTCTCTCAGTCAGCAACCTCGATTTTCCTCTTACTCACACTCTTCTCACTTTGATGGTATACCGTTAACAATATATTAATAGTATACTGCTAACTGTATACTAGTAATAGTATTTTAATTTATTAGATTAATAATATATTATTTTAATTTTAATACCATTAATTTTTTATTTATTTGAAATTATTGTTATTGTTTTGAATTTTGAGACTTTTTGTTAATGTGATATTGTGATTTTACAATATTTTCTTAATTTAATATCATATTTTATTTAAATAATTATATTTATTAATTATATTATATATTTTTATATTTTAGCGTCTCTCTTCGCGCGGGCGAGTGCCTAGCGCCTCAGGTGTTTTTGGACCTTGGCGCCTAGCGCTTTTTAAATAACTGGAACCAAGTTCCCTAGGACTATTGGACGGGGCTAGCATGTATATCATGCTCCAAAAGGAGCCACCAATAGATTAAGCCTTAGATGTGCTATGCTAATGTTTGATTTGAGCTATGTTGAACCTAGATAAGTATGTCAAGACTTTATGTACGAGAGACTATGATCCCCATGATTTAATCTCATATCAAAAGTGGGCAAGGATTTTGATTGATCTATACATACTACTATAATTTTAATCTTATGAATTTTATGCCAGTGATTTAGAGTCAACAAAATTAATAGGTTGGTTTTCTCATCACATCGAGCCATGGCGAAACTTCTCTCAATTTTACCCAAAAATTCTGAAGGCTCTTATCTCTTCAAGCTAAATTGAGATGTATAAATACATGATCAGAGCTACCTTCTTGAAAGGATATCCTCTCTGTGGTTTTTGTATTATTCTGCATTTTAGGATTTCAATGTAGTGAGAATGATACCTTGAATTTAAGAGAAGCGGCATCACAACTTCTGTTGGCTTGTTCAGGTGGGGTCTGTTTGAGTGGTGAGGCTTGATGTATCTTAATATTCATGTTTATACAGTTGAGGAATGATGGTGTGGTCGAGGTGCAAGATGATCTTTTCTTGAGAACCTAAGCAACTTGACCATGGTGTTTGACAAATCTTTAAGATCATATAGTTTAAGGAAGGTCAAATTTGGTAACTGTGTATAGCAAACACGAAGCTGTTGTCAGTGCAAAAGATGCATTCTTCAAGAGGCAAAGGAAAAAAATGAATGGTTTCTTTTGAAGGGCATGGAAAATTTTCTGTTTGTCTCCAATATAATTGGTCTAGTGCTAGCATTTAGCAATTGAGTGGTGGCAGGGAAGCACTTGAATTCTTTTTTTAATGTATAAGAATGCCTTCCCTTCTTGGTTATCATCCTTAGTAGAACATTCTGTAACATTATTGTTACTTCTCTTTGGTTGTAAAAAATTAGGAGTTCCTTATGAGTTCACATTTTGTATATTGGTCATCCTACAATTGATTAGAACAGATCTCATCCATTGTCTATGGTTAAACTGTAGTCTGCAAACTCATTGTTTAAATTTGAACTTAACAAGGAAACCCTTAGTCTAAGGTTAAATTTAATCAACAAACTCATTGTCTAAGGTTAAACTTAATCAGAAAGCCACTATTTTTGTTATATTCTTGAACATGTATGCTGCGACACTCGGTATTTTGTAACATAGATGTTACTTATCCTAAAGTCCCTTATGGGTTTATATCTTGTAGGATGGTCGCTTGATTGCAGATGATAGCTGAACTCATCCATCATCTAAGATTAGGTTGCATTCTTTGAAGCACAACTGTTCACTAATTAAAGTTTTAACATCATTGTCCAGGTGGCATTGGACTATATAGGCAAAAGAGGAGCAACTGTTGGTGTCACTAGGGAGAAGAGAATCAAGTACTGAATATTTTTTACTCTTTCATTAATACTTATGAGTTGCATGCTGATGTTAGGTAGCAAATGATCTGTATTTTTCGGTACTTGATATATGTGCTGCTGATTTGTGTGTAGGTACGCGAAAGAAATTCTTCAAAAAGAAATGTTGCCTCATGTTGGTGTTGGTGAATACTGCGAAACCAAAAAAGCTTATTATTTTGGGTGGGGTGTCTTACCTTTGTTTTATAGTAACCGTGATGGAATATGGAATATTGACATTTGTTTTTCCTCTATAGATATATCATTCATCGTCTGTTGCTGTGTGCTATTGGACGAAGACCTGAAGATGATAGGGATCACTATGGCAACAAAAGGCTGGATCTTGCTGGTCCTCTACTTGGTGGCTTGTTCCGAATGGTTTGCCTTAATATATTGTGTATTAGTAAATTTCTTTACCTTGTTTGGACAGTTCACTTTTATTATAGGTTTTTCCACATGCAGCTGTTCAGAAAATTGACAAGGGATGTGAGATCCTATGTTCAAAAGGTTTTTGATCCTTCTGTCAATCAACTATATTTTCTTTTAGACATTCACCACTTTTTTGGTGTCTAAACTTGGTTATTTTTGTGATATCATAGTGCGTTGACAATGGAAAGGATGTAAACCTTCAATTTGCAATCAAAGCTAAGACTATCACTAGTGGTCTGAAGTACTCTCTCGCAACTGGTAATTGGGGACAAGCAAATCAAGCTGGTACTAGGGCAGGGGTTTCACAGGTCCAACCTTCTTCTATCTGTTTCTATCATACATTTTGTTGCCTGTGTAACTAATATTTGGTAGATGATTCAACTGGCAGGTGTTGAATCGACTGACGTATGCATCTACACTCTCCCACTTGCGAAGACTAAACTCTCCCATAGGTCGTGAAGGTAAATCAATTTAGCCATTTCTTTGAATTCAATTTTCCCTGATGTTGTTTAAGTAGTCAGATAATTCCTTTAATGATATTCACTTTTTGCTAGTTTGTAATTAGAATAATTTAATGATAATTTTATTTATATATAATTTTTATTTATCAGGAAAATTAGCAAAGCCTCGTCAGTTGCATAATTCTCACTGGGGCATGATGTGTCCTGCTGAAACACCTGAAGGACAGGTAATTTTTTAGAAACTTGCATCATTGTTAATAGGAAAGTATGGGTCAAACGCTTACTCTTATGGGAACTAGAAACTTGGTTAATGTAGACTAGCTCTTTTGGAGCTTGTGATTAACTTTGTTTTGTTTATTTTTAACACAATATTCATTGTTGATGTATATGCTCTATGGTTGTGACAGGCTTGTGGCTTGGTTAAGAATTTAGCGCTGATGGTGTACATTACAGTAGGATCCGCTGCACATCCAATTTTGGAGTTTTTAGAAGAATGGAGTACTGAAAACTTTGAGGTAAGTATTATTTATTAGCAATCTTTTATTTTTTTCTCATTCTGAGAGTTGAGATGACAGAAATGGCATGGATAAGTACTGGAAAGATCTATTTTGCTGATTAAGTTATTGCATGGTTTCAACTATTGCAGGAAATATCTCCTGCTGTTATTCCACAGTCGACTAAAATTTTTGTCAATGGCTGCTGGGTTGGGATTCATCGAAACCCAGACCTCTTGGTCAAGACCTTAAGA
Source organism: Musa acuminata AAA Group (assembly GCF_036884655.1). Taxonomy (NCBI): domain Eukaryota; kingdom Viridiplantae; phylum Streptophyta; class Magnoliopsida; order Zingiberales; family Musaceae; genus Musa; species Musa acuminata. The sequence goes on from NC_088352.1 coordinate 39,196,525, forward strand.
CAATTGAGGAGACAGGTCTGAAACCTTTATCTGGATACTACTTGTATAAATGTTTATTCTCTATGCAGTTTTGCCTGGTCTGTAATTATCTTTTTTTCAATTATTTTTTATGATTGCAAGGTTATTTACAGTTCCTTAAAACTATTTAGACATAAGCCTGTCACAAAGGAGTTGTCATATTTTTCTACTGAAACTTTTGCTAGTAAATCAAACAACTAGGCTGACATAAATCAAGTTCATAGGAGATTTCAACGCAGGAACAGCTTTTCAAACCTAAATTATTGTCTTTAATACTGTTGGGCTTTCTATATAATATTTGTCCATGGAAAACTCATTCACAATTTATCAAACGTTGAAGACCAACCTAATTTCAACAACCTAAGAACAAGCAGCTTCTGTGAGAATAGATATTTTGAACTTTGTTCCACCTTCCTATGGTTAAATGTGATGCAGGATTTAAATGTGAATAACTTCTATTAGTTTAGGAGGTATTTTGCAAAGGTAATAAATTGCCATATGCAAAGTCTAAATTCCATTCAAGCGATGACACTGGTTGGTAGTCACATTGGTATTGTTCTGGTACCCAACTTATGGGCACTATGAGTTAATACTGTCCAGACCAAGAGAAACAGACAGAGAAGAACGGGAGGAGGAGCAAGGAGGCAGAGCAGGACTGGGCGAGGGGGGAGGAAAAGGTAAAGGAGAACAAAAGGTGGAGGAGGAAGCGGCAACCTGATGAAATAGTGGGATATGGTTAGTCAAGGCAGTGGAGCATTAATGGCAAGATGAAGGGGAGGAGGGAGGGGCAGGTGAGGAGGGAGAGAGATAAAGAGAAAGAAAGGGAAAGAGAGATATTGGAGCATGTGAGGAAGTTAAAATAAAGGAAAAGATAGCTGTCAAAAAAATAAAAAATGCTAGGGGTATCAGGTGATAGGATTACTAACCATTAACCCTTATTCAGGACCAGACTGGATGAAGTGATGCATCTAATTTGTTGGTCAAATGTTAAATACTAGCTCATGGCCATATTACAACATATCCAATATTACTAGTTTGATTTTTTTTTTATTGCCAAATAGAATTTCACCAGGTCCATGTCCCATTTTCTGGTCAAACTGATGATTGTTGGTTAATACAGACCGGTCCGATTAGTTTTGTAATCTATGGCCCCCACATGGCAACATTTCCAATATTTCTAGTTTGGTTTCATAAATTGCCAAAAAGATGAAAAAAGGAAGCCAAATGAAAAAAAAGAAAGAAGGGCTTGATTGAAGATTTTAAGAGTTGATTCAAGGATCTTTCATATGCGAAAGTTTATTAATATTGAAGATTGTACAAAAAAGAAGTCTACTGATTAAATATTTTATTCAGGATTATTGTTTGTCAAAATATGAAAATATATCTTCTTTGCAGAAGGAAAGATTTAGGGATTGGTATGTCTTATTTGTGAGTATTATTCTTTCTCATTTTTGTAATTTTTCATTGTACTCGGGCCTGGGGAATTAATATAATTAAAAGATCATAAAAGGACAGAACAAAAGCAAATTTTTTCGCAATATGCACTAGTAGTGTGACAGTACAGTATAAGTTCTAGGCTTTTTGCTGATTGGTTCCACTATTGCAAAGCTGCCCCAAATCCAGAAGAACATTCTTTTCCAGTCTCTTCAACCAATCAATACAACCCCCATGAGATAACTTGGGTAACTGCTGTGGTTTTGACCGAATATTTAATCAATCGAGGAACATGGTGTGATTTCATCATTTGTGTATCTATGTCTGAGACATGTGGAGGTATGAGACATTTGTCTCTAGGAGTTACACTTTGAGCTAGAGTGATTATGATAGTTATCCTTTTTTAATTATCGTTTCCAATTATTATCTTTGCCTTTCTCTCTCTTTTTCTTTCCCGCTTCTCAAATTAAAGAATATATGTTTTTTCTGCTCAATATGAACTTCTCCTATAATGAATGGCATTGCAACAGAATATAATTTTTAGTCCTTATCAAGTTTGTATTCTTTGAGGCATAGATCTGGTATTCTATAAAATAACTTTCTTTAAAGGACAATATTCTATGATAATATTATATTTCATGCTGTTGCTTTGTTTATGTTTGCTGTCTTTGCATGATTGGGCAGGCTATGGTACACAGTCTCTTGGGTTGTAACATCTTTAATATTGTTGCTATATGTCTTATGATTCTTAGTAGGCTCCATGAGCATCCAGTATGCGATTATAATTATTTATTCTCTTGACCAATCAAACCTCTACATAGTGATTACTTTCTATTTCATTTTTGTTCTACTTAGCCATGTCATCATCTTTTGTCTGCATGTTTATCGAAAGTGCTCCATTTACCATGATTTTTCTCTCACAGATTGATGTCAACACTGAAGTGGGAGTTATACGAGATATTCGTCTCAAGGAATTACGGCTTTACACAGACTATGGTCGCTGTAGTCGTCCACTATTTATTGTTGAAAAGCAAAGGCTGCTGATAAAGAAAAAGGATATTCGAGCATTACAACAAAGGGTATCGTTCTTACAGTAAAAGATCAATTAGATCTTTTCTGAAGGTTATAGTTTCATATATTAACTTTTGTATGCTTTTCTCCCAAATAGGAAACTCCGGAAGAGGGTTGGCATGACCTTGTTTCTAAGGGATTCATAGAGTATATAGATACCGAGGAAGAAGAAACTACAATGATTTCAATGACAATTAATGTAAGCTTCCATATTTTTGTTCAAATATCCTCTTTGGACACATTTTTTAGTTATTAATAAGGGAAGATCTTTTCATGTGAAAACAAATGACATTGCATTTGGTTAATATGTTGAAAAAAAGATGGCCACTAGTGCCTGTCCCATTAATTAAATTTTACATAGAAGATGTGTAGCATAGTTTCCCAAAAGCTGCACCCAGTTTCATGATTCAACAATCAGAATCTTTTTTGGTAACACAATACCCTAGATGAGCAGTCTTGATATTTTTTTTACAAATTAATCATACTTCATTGTTACTCAACATTGTGTTACCTTTGAGTAAAGAGGATTACATGATTAGTCTCTAAGGAATACAACATTCAATTCGTGTTTTAAATTTTAAGACCAAAGGATAAAGATGCAGTGTTTTGAGGCTAAGTAAGACGTAGAAGATATAGAATCTTCTTACTACAAAGAATTTTCTGAAAATTTGGACACTAAGGTATTATATAATGATTTCATGTTATATCAACTAAAAAGGTGATATTTGTTTCCTGACATGCTAGAGTGCCACATTAAAATGGAACATACATAGGTCTCCATGGTAGAAACTTACTCTTGGTTGCATAAGTGGAAGTTATATTCATTATTAATTGGTTATGGCTGCACACTTCAGGATCTTGTGAATGCAAGGCAGAACCCAGAGGAAGCGTATTCTGAAACTTACACTCATTGTGAGATCCACCCATCATTAATATTGGGTGTTTGTGCATCTATTATTCCATTTCCTGACCACAACCAGGTATCTGTTAAACGCTACTAAGCATCATTTGCTCCTTGTACTTGTTACTATAGCTCTTCTAATTTGGTTATTTGTTATCAGTCACCTCGTAATACATATCAATCAGCTATGGGTAAACAAGCAATGGGAATTTATGTGACAAACTATCAGTTACGGATGGTATGTATAATCCAACTTCTTTACAGTTTGTTGTATCAAGTACAAGGGGATGCTAATTTGTAAGGCTTTTTCGTGCAGGATACGTTAGCTTATGTTCTATACTATCCGCAGAAGCCCCTTGTTACTACTCGTGCAATGGAGCATTTGCACTTTAGACAACTTCCAGCAGGCATTGTAAGAGTACTACATTTTTTTTATTATGCTGCAACAGAAGTCATTAAGATATCTTTGTTTATCTCATAATTGTATTTTCTGTGTAGAATGCTATTGTTGCAATTGCTTGCTATTCTGGGTATAACCAAGAAGACTCTGTTATTATGAACCAATCTTCAATAGATCGTGGATTCTTTCGATCATTGTTTTTCCGTTCTTACAGGTCTAAGATCTGAACCATTCATCTTTTGATTGATGATTGGTCTTCAACATTATATTCTACAGAAAGTTTATTTAATATCAGTGACAACCTCTTTTGCCAGGGATGAGGAAAAGAAAATGGGAACTCTTGTTAAAGAGGATTTTGGGCGTCCAAACAGGGAAAACACCATGGTCAGTTTTTAAGATTGACCATGCATTAGTGACTAATTTTTCTAGTTTAGGAATGCGGATTTATATTTTCCTTAATTTCAGGGCATGCGTCATGGGTCATACGAAAAACTGGACGATGATGGTCTTGCACCTCCTGTGAGTATCAGTAATTTTCTCATGCACCCAGGCCTGTTAATGCCTTTTTCTTATATCTAGTTAAACCCCGTTGTACCAGGGTACAAGAGTCTCTGGTGAAGATGTTATAATCGGAAAGACGAGTCCAATTCCTCAAGATGATGCCCAAGGACAAGCTTCAAGATACACACGCCGTGATCATAGTACTAGTTTGCGTCATAGTGAAAGCGGGATGGTGGATCAGGTATTATATTCACCACCTCTGCTGTTATTTGGCTGTCGCAATGGAATATCTTGGAAGTTGAAAGCTCTTGGTATTGGATGCAATTCAGTTTTGTTCATCGAGCATGCATCATCTGCAGGTTTTATTAACTACAAATGCTGATGGTTTGAGGTTTGTGAAAGTGAGGATGCGATCTGTTCGGATACCTCAAATCGGTGATAAGTTTAGTAGCAGACATGGTCAGAAGGGAACAGTTGGTATGACATACACACAGGAGGATATGCCGTGGACAGTGGAAGGCATTACACCTGATATTATTGTAAATCCACATGCCATACCTTCTCGAATGACCATCGGTCAGCTAATTGAGTGCATCATGGGAAAGGTTGCTGCTCACATGGGAAAGGAGGGTGATGCTACCCCTTTTACTGATGTCACTGTAAGTATGCTGCTTTGACTTGTAGGTCACTTTGGTGCTATACTATTCCATTTTTGTCTCTTACACCAGTGGTAGAAAAGGGGGAAACAGGTAGAAGTATAGTTCGTTGTTGATCTTGGAATTTGGAAAATCTTGCTGTTTCTGGATTTTTTGGTAATGTCTTTTGCTTTTAGAAGTTTCTAGAGATAATTTGTTCTGGTCATCTCTAGAATAATTCCTGCATATCCTTTTCTAGTGCAACACACAATACCTATATATAAGTCCAAGATGGTTGCACACGGTCAATGTGATCTGTCTTGAAGTGCTGAAAACCCTCTTTAAAGTATTTACAATTGCTTAGCCTCTGGCTGCTAAATATAAGATCCTAATCTAGATATCCATGTGATTCTATGATATACTGGGATATGAAGGTGATGCACTTAAAATATTTGCTAAAATAAAACTTAGTACTCTTTTGAGTAAAAAATTCTTGAAAAAATACTATTTTTTTTTCCGTCATAGAGATTTGTGCACATGAGAAAATAACCTCCCTTTAAGTGGAGATCTGATATATCTGCATGCTGCAGAATTTTTATGTGTAACCTCTTCTTTCTGGTTGGAATGCTTGTGACTTATATTCTGCTATCATGAGATCCTGTCAGTATCTAATGGGTCAACATAGGTTGTTTCTTCTTTATGCTTCTTGTGTAAAAAAAATTATCCTTTGTGTTCAGTGCTGACTTATCCTCTTTCAGCATGTTCAAAGTCTTTTTTGTCATGTATTGTAACCATGTATATATTCCCTTTCTAAAAAAAAAACTTTAATGAATTCAGTATCCTACCACTGGATGCATATACAAAACATGGGGACACAGAAAGTATGATAAAACCTTCTAGAATTACATATCTGAATAATTGTACGTATGGTACTGGATGAATTTTTTTTTTCTTCCACCATTACCTTTTCAGGTTGACAACATCAGCAAGGCTCTTCATAAGTGTGGTTATCAGATGCGTGGTTTTGAAACAATGTACAATGGTCATACTGGACGGAAGTTAACTGCTATGATATTTCTTGGTCCTACATATTATCAGAGATTGAAGCACATGGTCGATGATAAGATCCATTCTCGAGGGCGTGGTCCTGTGCAGATACTTACCAGACAGCCTGCAGAAGGACGCTCTCGAGATGGTGGTCTTCGGTTTGGTGAGATGGAGCGAGACTGCATGATTGCACATGGTGCTGCACACTTCTTGAAGGAACGGCTGTTTGACCAAAGTGATGCTTACAGGGTTCATGTGTGTGAGAAATGTGGACTAATAGCTATTGCCAATCTTAAGAAGAATTCTTTCGAGTGCAGAGGTTGCAAGAACAAAACTGACATTGTTCAAGTAAGATATTTTCCCCTCTTTTTCTCTTCGCACAGTGGATCATAGTAGTTCAAGGCCTTAACAGTATATGTAGGTGTTTGCTTGTTCAAAATGCTGTTACTAGTTATGCTTTTGTATGTCTTGAGAGCTGAGCCAACTTAGGTATTAGGTTTTATTGATAATTTTTTGAATATTGATATTGTCAAAAACTAGCCATTTACATAGAGCTGTATAGACATAACTAATAGTAAAAAAACTGGACCTTTCATTTTCATGTCCCCTACCACTCCAAAACCCACAACACAGTGCGATGTTTCTTTGTCCATCTCATTTCTTTTAATATGCTTCAATTCATCTAATTTTTAGCTTTTTTATTTTTTATGAAAGTTCTCTGGCATGTATATTTGTTGATAACCATCCTCCCTTGTAGTAAATACAAGCTTGCTATTGAAATTTGTTTATCCAAATTTTTAAAATTGCCTGAATCTCTTGTGATCATACAGGTGCACATACCTTATGCATGTAAGCTGCTATTCCAAGAACTTATGGCAATGGCCATTGCTCCTAGAATGTTGACCAAGGAACCGAATCCAACCAAAGATCAAAAGAAGAAATGATGATCAACTGTGCTCTCATCCATGCAAGTTTTCAGTTTTTAGAGAATACCCTGCTCCTGGATCAAGGAACTGCAAAACATTTGCATGTTTTGTAATCTTGGGCCCCGTATTATGTGTGAGACACCCAAATCGCAGTCTAGTCCAACTATTGAGGTTATGAGCACAAGTACTTGTCCATTCTATAGTTAGAAAAAGGAAGCTTGATGCAGAAACAATGGTGCTTGTTCCATTCTAGTTATATGTTTTTACAAATCTATCAGACATTAATAGTTGTGCTACACTGCTAACCATGTGAATGTCTTGTCCAAGTTGACTGTGGTTCTATCTGGAACATCACAAGGGACACCTGAATTGTGTAATAGTCCTCAAAAAGTTGGCATAAATATCACGATGATCGTATGTCACTGTTGCTAAAATATTTTCATCGTTTTGTTCAGTTGCATTAACAATTTGAGATTTGATTACATAAAATATTTATTCTTATCGCGCAAGGGTATGGATACTGAGTGACTGCGGGACCCACTGGGGCCCAACTGTTGCCTCCAGAGGTAAACCAGGTACGTTCGGGGGTAAGTATTGTGAGTGGAGAAAGGGTTGGGCTGCTATCTCGAAGAGGCGAGGCGGTTTTCCTTGGGCAAGGCCGACCGCTATATGACCGAAAACCCGAAGCCCTAGTTAACCCCTTTTCCGTTTGGAGCTTCGACCTCCGGAGTAGGGAGCGTATCCTTCCTCTCGCACCTTTTCCTCTTCTACGCCTCTCTCTGTCGGCGGCCGGCACTGCCTTCTTCATTCGCCTACGCCCCTTTGCCTGTCCCAATTCCACTCCCTGGAGAATTCTTCCTCTCTACTGCGTAGTCTGCTGTGCGGCCGCGCCATCCACCGCCTCGAACTCAGGTAAAATACTGTTCTTCCTCCGCTTCCTTGGAAGAATTTCTACGAGTTTGTGGTTGATTTTGGTTTCTTACTGGTTGTTTTGGTTTCAGTTTGGATGTTTTGGATGGTGCTTCCTCATTTTCTCTGCAGTTTTTTTGTTCATGATCTTAATATTTTTTTCCCCTTCGTTGCTCTTCCTGTAATCGTCGATTAGGTTTTGATAGATTATTCGATGTCTTTTTTGGCCATGTAGGAAGAGATCTATTCTGCAAACCCTAGCATTTACTACCAAGTCTTTTATTTATGTACAGACTTCTATATTCGAAGCTTTTTTGCAACTCCAGTACAAACCTAATCGAAGCTTCTATATTTATGTACAGACTTCTATATTCGAAGATTCAATACAAAAGCTTTTTGCTGTAACACAGGGTTGTTTTTTTTTTCCTTTTTTTCTTGTGCATAGAGTCAAGAAAGGAGTTTCGTAGACACAGAAAGATCTTCAACAAAATTTATTATTTTATGCTTCTTTTCTTTCGAATGATGACAGATAGTCATATTGTTACACTAATATTAATTTTGATCTTTTAGGTTATACTATTATTTTTATTAAAAAATAATAAAATTAGGATGCTTACATCAACTTGTTATCTTTTTTCAGATTGTTTGCACATATTAAGTCTCTTTTTACACGAATGTCACCTGGTAATTTCTGATGGCTGATCACCATAATGGAAGTGCAAAACCACCAGCCTCTGCGGCTGGTGCTTATACAATCAACCTTGAGAACTTCAGCAAGCGCCTCAAGGGGTTTTATACTCATTGGAGGGATCATAAATCTGATCTTTGGGGTTCTACAGATGCTATTGCAATTGCAACCCCACCTACTTCTGAAGATCTTCGTTACCTTAAATCCTCAGCACTGAATATATGGTTGCTTGGATACGAGTTTCCTGAAACCATTATGGTTTTCATGAACAAGCAAATTCATTTCTTATGTAGTCAGAAGAAGGCCAACTTGCTTGGTACCATTAAAAAGTCTGCCCAAGAGGCTGTTGGAGCTGATCTTGTAATACATGTCAAGGCAAAAAATATTGATGGGGCATCCCTGATGGAGGAGGTTATACGTGCTGTTCGTGTACAGTCTAAATCAGAGTCTCCTATTGTTGGATATATTTCAAAAGAAGCACCTGAAGGGAAGCTACTTGAGAGCTGGGCTGAGAAGCTAGGCAGTTCGACCTTACAGCTAACTGATGTAACAAATGGTTTCTCTGAATTGTTTGCTGTCAAGGATGTCACAGAGCTTACCTGCATTAGGAAGGCAGCATATCTAACTTCATCGGTGATGAAAAATTTTGTAGTTCCAAAACTTGAGCGGATAATTGATGAGGAAAAGAAGGTTTCTCATTCTTCCCTGATGGATGATACAGAAAAGGCAATACTTGAGCCATCGAGGGTCAAGGTTAAACTGAAGGCAGAAAATGTTGATATATGCTATCCTCCTATCTTTCAGAGTGGAGGTCAGTTTGATCTTAGACCCAGTGCTTCCAGTAATGATGAAGATTTGTACTATGATTCCACAAGTGTGATCATTTGTGCAATTGGCTCACGTTATAATAGTTATTGCTCAAATGTTGCTAGAACATTTTTGATCGATGCAACTGCAATTCAGAGTAAGGCATATGAGGTGCTTCTTAAAGCTCATGATGCTGCAATTGGTGCTTTAAAGCCTGGAAATACTGTTGGTGCTGCTTACCAAGCTGCGTTAGCAGTGCTTCAGAAGGAAGCACCAGAGCTTATTCCATACCTTACAAAGTCAGCTGGAACAGGGATAGGTCTTGAGTTTCGTGAGTCTGGGTTGAGTTTAAATTCAAAAAATGACCGTTTGTTGAAGGTTGGGATGGTTTTTAATGTGTCACTTGGTTTCCAGAACCTCCAGTCTCAGACTAACAATCCAAAGACGGAGAAGTTCTCTTTGTTGCTAGCTGATACTGTTATAGTAAGTGAGAAACCTGCTGAGGTCTTGACTGCAGGCTGCTCCAAAGCAGTTAAGGACGTTGCTTACTCATTCAACGAGGAAGAGGAAGAACCTCCTAGAGTCCGACCTGATCTGAATGGCAGTGGAGTGCTTCCTTCCAAAGCAACCCTAAGGTCAGACAACCAGGAGATGTCGAAGGAAGAGTTGCGGAGACAGCACCAAGCAGAGCTTGCTCGTCAAAAGAATGAAGAGATTGCCAGGAGGCTAGCTGGTGGTGGGTCTTCAGCTGCAGAAGGGCGAGGTCCAGTAAGAACTTCGAGTGAGCTGATTGCTTACAAGAATGTAAGTGATATACCGTTTTCTAAGGAACTAGTGATACAAGTAGACCAGAAGAATGAAACTATCCTATTACCAATTTACGGAAGCATAGTGCCCTTCCATGTTTCTACTGTGAAGAGTGTGACCTCCCATCAGGACAACCGAACCTGCACTATCCGCATAATATTTAATGTACCTGGTACACCATTTAGTCCCCATGATGCGAACACCCTTAAGTTTCAAGGTGCTGTTTATTTGAAAGAAATCACATTTCGGTCCAAGGATCCGAGGCATAGCAGTGAAGTGGTACAACAAATCAAGACCCTTAGGAGACACGTCACATCTAGGGAGTCAGAGAGAGCTGAAAGGGCTACTTTGGTTACCCAGGAGAAACTGCAGCTTTCTGGAAACCGAATGAAACCAATAAAATTACCAGACCTGTGGATACGCCCCTCATTTGGCGGTCGTGGAAGGAAGCTTACAGGCACTTTGGAGGCTCATGTTAATGGATTCCGTTATTCCACATCAAGACCTGATGAGCGAGTTGACGTCATGTTTGCAAACATCAAGCATGCCTTCTTACAGCCTGCAGAGAGAGAAATGATTACGCTGTTGCACCTCCACCTGCACAATCATATCATGGTGGGCAACAAGAAGACAAAAGATGTTCAGTTTTATGTGGAAGTCATGGATGTTGTGCAGACTTTAGGCAGTGGGAGGAGATCAGCTCTCGATCCTGATGAGATCGAGGAAGAACAGCGCGAGAGGGATCGGAAAAATAGGATAAACATGGAATTTCAGAACTTTGTGAACAAGGTACAAGATCACTGGGCACAACCACAATTCAAAGCTCTTGATTTGGAGTTTGATATGCCTCTGAGAGAGCTTGGATTTTATGGAGTTCCTCACAAGGCTTCGGCTTTCATCGTTCCAACTTCCGGTTGTTTGGTTGAGCTTATTGAGACACCATTCTTGGTGGTAACCTTGAGTGAAATCGAGATTGTTAATCTGGAGAGAGTGGGGTTTGGGCAGAAGAATTTTGACATGGCCATTGTGTTCAAGGACTTCAAACGGGATGTTCTTCGCATAGATTCTATTCCATCCTCGTCTCTTGATGGAATCAAGGAATGGCTCGATACAACAGATCTGAAGTACTATGAGAGTAGACTGAACCTCAATTGGCGCCCGATCCTGAAAACTATAACTGAAGACCCTGAGAAGTTTATCGAAGATGGTGGATGGGAGTTTTTGAACATGGATGCCAGTGACTCGGACTCTGAGAACACTGAGGAGTCAGACCAAGGATACGAACCGTCTGATGTTGAGCCAGTGTCTGCTTCAGATGATGAAGACAATGAGAGCGAGTCCCTGGTGGAGTCAGATGATGACGAGGAGGAATCCGAGGAGGATTCCGAGGAGGAGAAGGGGAAGACATGGGAAGAATTGGAACGGGAGGCAAGTAACGCTGACAGAGAGAAGGGTGATGAATCAGACAGCGAAGAGGAGAAGCGCAGGAGGAAGGCAAAAGCATTTGGGAAGTCACGGATTCCAGATAGAAGGGATTCGAAGGGAGTACCTGCTGCTAAGAGACCAAAGTTCAAGTGAAGCCAGCAGTCTTTCCTTATAGAAGGGGCATAATTGGAGCACCTGCTAAGACACCAAATCAGAGTCCGAATGAAGCCAACCATGTTTTGCGAGCTTGTCATGCTATTGAACTTTGTATATTTTCCTAGTGTTGTGCTAGTTTTGTTTAGTGGTCTGTTCATGATGTAGCGCAGAATCACTCGACTTTTACCATGTAAATTTGAATTGCAGATGCAGTCCTGGAAGGAAGTGGCCTCAGAACTTGTTGCAGTCATAAGATACTGCACTTCAAAAGATGTTTGTATTAACTTGAAACATATTTGTTTGGCTATTTGTTTACCAGATCAGCTGCGAGTCATGATTTGGAAGGGAGATGGAACCAGGGAAACAAGAGGAAGCATGGCACAGTATCATGGAAGAAGGCACTCGAAGTGTCGTGGACTTGCTTCTGTTGGTGTCGATCATGAAGGTTTGCCTGAGAACCACCACCTCTATGTCTCCTTTGTCCCTTCACCTGATTGTGGAATCCAACTAAGACCCAACTACTTAATTTAATTCTTTGTATCATCTTTTCTGGTTATCGCTTTGGTTGATTGCTACAACTTTTAACCAGCATTGGTATGCCTCTGCTAGTCTGAGGTGTTGTAGTAACATGGAGCTTGCTAGTGAAAGGAAACAAAAAATTAGGTGTTTTTTGTTTGTATCATGAGCTGTGCATCATAGCCTTCTTACATTTAGAACAAATACTACAATGACTCTCTATATATTCCTTTTACTTAAGTCTTTGTTTGTATTCATATGCTTTGACATTTCTGAGCATGGATCCCTATGTATGCTTCTATGTAGTACAAGTTTTTCTTTCCGTATACCAATGGTCACAGAATATAGATCAGGCTAAAATAATTGTATTGCATGAAGTTCCATAGCTTTAATCACCTGATTCAGAAAATTCAATGTGTTTAAAGTCGTTTATTGATTCAGGATTTTGATGTTTGCATATTGACTCCTCCAAATCCGAAGAAAGTAGCTGAGGGAGATGGTGGGGTGATTGTCAAATCTAGCTGTTCAGACTTGGATGATTGCATATTGACTCCTCCAAAGCCAGGTTAGCTAGCTGTTTCATTCTTGCCTTGGATGTGATGGTTCTGTTCATGTGATGATGTCCCTTGATCGTGACGCAGGATTCCATTTCTGGTCCCATTCATCTCTCTCACTTTCCTGTCATGCTTTTTCCTCGTAAGGCAAAATCAAGCATCACTTTGGATGTGTGACTGGTTCTGTTCCAATTGATACATCTGTCGTTTTAGCGGTGGGTCGTCTGGCAATTTCCCGCGCTGGACCACCAGCCGTCACTCTCACATGGGCATCGGGGATAGTTTCCCACATGGATTCGGTAAGTCTCGAGTCATGAGGTCACTAGGTCAATTAATAAGATCATAAATTTAATATTAAAAATATATTTATATTCATATTAAAATGTAAATAATATTATAAATATGAATTTTATAATATACTAAAAGAGGATGATAGAGATAAAACAAATAATGAGGGAATGAAATTGAGAGAAATTTTTTTTAACATATATATATATATATATATATATATATATATATCAAATTTATTTGGTAATAAATGAAATGAGAGTATTTGAACCTTATAAAAGTTCAAATGTCTAGGAGTCTGATTTTTTTGGTTTTTGTAACTATGCTTTAAATATAGATAAATGCCCCAGATTTTTTGTGTTTATTTATAACCATGCTAGAAATGGAGATTTATATACAAATAATAATAATAGAAAATAGATATGAGATAGAGATTAACAGGTAAATGAAACGAAAAATTACATAGAATTACTTAGTAGAGGAGACGTGGCCGAAGAGGGAGGAGACACAGGCAAGCGTGAGGTTGGTGGTGAATCGAGTGCGTTGGATGAGAGTACGTTGGACAATATAGTAGTCGACGAGTGATGTGTAGTAGAGGCCGGGGTATTGGATGGCATCACATCGCGCCCATATAAATTCCGTGGAATTCTCATCGGAGGAAACTTAGAGTTGATGCGTGGACCGACGAAATCTTGGTGGCGAGCGCATTTAGGATGGTGGTGGTGACACTCACGAGGGCGGAGTGACAGGTGGGTTAGCCCGTCCATGAGGCAACCGGGGGGAGAAATATTATTGATATTATTAAATTTTAATTATGGTTATCGATTAATAAAATAAATAAAATTATTTATGATAGAATTATTTATGAGATAATTTTGATTGATGAGACTCTTTTAATTATTTATCCTGGTCCTGTTCTCACTTATGATCTCTTAGAGATAAAATAATTAATTATTAAGATATTATAGATTTTTTAATCTCTTTTTAACTCTAATTCATCTTTTGTAATAGTTCTGTAAAGGATAGAAAGATAAGAGAATACAAGTCTAGCTCTCCTTATAGATCAATATCACTGTAACTTTCGAATCCGATGATAATGTGCTTAGACAAATACTTTCTCAGTAGCATCGAAATGTCAATATCGTATATTTGATCTATTATTATTTAATTTTAGTTTTTGACATTAAGTGTTTTTGGTATAATAATAGCATATTATGATTTTTTATGCTTACAATTGATATCAAAGACATGTTTTGAAATCAAATATATTATGTTGCAAAAGTATTTTAGATCTATTTTGTATTTGGATATATGTGTTGATTGATACCATTCGTTTACGAAAAAGTGTTATCCGGTTTTGATTTACGATAGTTGAATGTATTTGTTTCGGTTGTCGATCTATTTTTTTTATCTAGTTTATCATGTGGCCTACTTGCGGGCGATGTGAGATTCCTCATGTTTGATCAATGGACCATTGTCGACAACAATATTGTTGAGAGCGGCAACCTTCGATGGTCACTAACTCAATTGTCGGTAGCGAGTGCACACACAGCGGAAGCATCGTGGGGTGCGGTAGCCTTGCAGTGATTGACCTACCTTGGTCGCAAGCGGTTGTAATAGTGTAGTTGTGTACGACGGCTACAACAGCATCGTTGTTGCTTGTGACAATTATAGTAGAGCCACTACCTACAACGACTACAGTAGTGTCGTGGCTATGACTGCTGGAGTAGTGTTGTTGCCTGCAGCAATTGTAGCAACATCGCTATGACATTTATGAGTCACGAGCAACATCAACCGGACACCGAAGGCTAGCGACTTCTCGGGCAAAAGCCTCCCAATAACCATCATTGCGATCGTTAGGTGACACGTGTGCATAACCCCATGTGGGCACGATGGCATAGCACTGCATGACAATCGAAAGTCATCGGTCGACATTGTAAGGACAGTTGCCGCCTAGAGCAACGACTGTAGGTCATGCTCAAGCAACGACCTCGCACTGTGATAGTCAATTGCCTTGCGTAGTGACCATGAAAAAGAAGGTGAGAATTATTAAAAAAATATTTTTATCCTTCAAAAATAAAAAATTATATTTTTATCCTTCAAAAATAAAAAAAATTTATATTTTATCCTTCAAACAAAAAAAATTAGTATTATAGTATTTGAAGAATTCAATATTATCTCTTTAATATGCATGACAAAGATGTAAGTTCAAGAACATTGGGTATAAATATAGTTGAGTTCCTTCTCGTATAATTTATTCTTAATTTTATTTTTTATTAGTGTGGTTCATTCAAAATTTATTATAATAAAATTAAGAATAAGTGAAACTTAAATGAGCTACCCAATATATGTATATAAAAGAAATAAAATAAAATAAAAGAGACTCATAATATTTTTCGTATTACTCGAGTGAGTAACATTAAGAGGTCGAAGTATAATTTATAAATACTATATAAATTCATAAAAAAAATATTTATAGTAAAATGTCGCAACTAAGGTTATGTGAACGAGGAGTAGAAGATTTTAGTTAGAAAAAGAAAGGTATAAATATGATCTTTGTATATTTCAAATCAATAGTTAGAGAAGTTTTTTTTTAATACTTGATAGATTGATATTAATGCCTTAATTTATGTTACCAATAATAGAGATTCATGAGAACCAAAAGAGTATAAAATAATCATTATTTTAGGGAATCAATTTAAAGTGAAAGTGTTAGTAGTTATTGCTTATCGTTGATATTTAGAGATGATTCATCTAATATTATGTTCATATAATTCTAAAAATTAGAGTTCTTTATCTATAATTGTCAAGATATTATTTTTCGTTGATAGAGGTAAACTCATTATGATTTAACAAAAGTTAATTTTTTACTTCTACATGATGGTTTGTGCAAAATTAATATGAATCTTGAGTTTATAATGATCATATAATAAAACATTAGAATGAAACAGGGTTTCATGAACTCCTTAAGATTATATATGCTTACATCTATGGGTTATTTCATATTCTATATTTTTATGGAGAAAGAAATTTTATTACTTTTATAGTCTCATACTGTTGACACTTTTAGGTATACATAAATAAAGTTAAGAGATAATTATATAAAAATTTAAAAATTATCTAATCTGACAATGGTAGTAAATTTTATGGTAGTTATGATGAACATGATCATAATTCTAGTTCTTTTCTTATATTCCTAAAAAAACAAAGATTTGTGCTCACTATGTTTTATCATATGTATTATAGTAAAATTAGATTACTGAAAGATGAAATCATACTTTTATAAATATAATTAGGAGTATGATGAGTTATTTTTCTATATTTGAATTAATGTGAGGAGAAGCTCTGAGAATGATTATGTTTGTTTTAAATAGGGTTCATAGTAAGTCAATATCATCAACTTTTTTTTGAGTTATAAATTGATAAAAAATCTAACCTAAGATATTTATATATTTGAGATTATCCTACAAAGATAAGGATCTTCAATTCAAATGAAAAAAAATAGATTCAAGAATTAGTTCTAGGTATTTAATTATTTATCAAAAAATTCAAAAGGATATATATTTCATTATTCTAATCATGGTGCAAGAAAAATTAACTTTAGTAATATAAGATTTCTAGAAAATAGCGAATCAATTGGAGTGAAAATTTTAAAATTTAATCTTGATATTGCTATGAATTTTAGGATAGTTGATACGAATGAAGTATCTTGTGTTATTGATATTAAAATATTTGAGAATAGAACTCTGTAAAGACTTTCAAAAAGAATATATTGATCGAGTCTTAAAGAGATTTAGTATATAATTTTGTTTAGCAAATGATATAAATAAAAATTTCAATCAAAACAAATATTTTTAAAATAATTAAAAAATTAAAAAAAAAATATTCTTTATATATGTGTAGTTGGAAGTCTATACCAGATAACAATTTTATAGTTAAAATATTGGGTATATATTAGAATTTTTCAAGAATAAAATACTAAAAGGATATAAAAAATGATAAAATATCTAAAAAGATGAAGGATTATATGCTCTTATATATATATATATATATATATATATATATGTATATATATATATATATATATATAATTTAATTAATTAATTTAAAATTATATTCGATATATATATAAATTTAATTAATTAATTAATTTAATATTTTTTAATCGAATACAATTTTAAATCCAAGCCATAATATATCGCAACAAAACATAACAACTAAATGAATGGTTGAAAAAAACATCGTTTTAAAGATATGAGATAGCTTAACCGATAAGTAGCAAAGTATCAAAATCAAATCGCATCTTCATTATTTATTTTTTTAAAAAAATAAAAAATCTTTGAAATAGTAGAAAACCATATATATATATATATATATATCTCAAAAAATATGGTGTAATGATGCATGTATTCTTTTTTCTCGTTTGTCGGTGGATTTGGGAGCATGGATCGTGAATCCATGACCATCGATCCCGGATACGTGGAGAGCGCAACTGTATGGATCACCGGACCGTATGGTAACCACAAGACGGGTTAAGGAGCGACGGCCATCCTGCTGCGCTACTTCATGGGATTCAACGAAATGGCGCTGCCATTAGGGTTACATTGTGGCCCGGATACCGCTCACCGTATCGTGACCTTATCTCACCCTCTTCTTATCCTCTCACTCGGAGAGAACCCCCTCGTCTCCTCGGGCACGAACCCCTCCTCTCCTCTCCTTCCGTAATGGCGACGCAGGGTCGGGTCATCACTTGCAAAGGTAAAGTGGAGAGAGAGAGAGAGAGAGAGGGATCTTATCCTTCTTTTTCTTTTTTTTTGGTGATCGTTCGTCGGATTTTGTGTTTCTTCTGATTTCCTATGTGCGGATTTGATGTGCGAGACGGGAATAGCCGCGGTGGCGTGGGAGGCGAACAAGCCGTTGGTGATAGAGGACGTGCAGGTGGCGCCGCCTCAGGCGGGCGAGGTCCGGATCAAGATACTCTTCACCGCTCTCTGCCACACCGACGCATATACCTGGAGCGGCAAGGTAATGATCCTTTGGATTGCTTTACTGAATCTGATTGGTAACTCCTCTACCACCTGCAATTTCATGAACCAGTTCTTTTTTGGATCTTGTGTTTATATCGTTTGTTGTTTCTGGATCTAAAGTCGTGTTTCTTTTGAGAAGCTTTTCTGGATCTGACAGCGTCAAATACAGGATCTCGGTGGCCACAGTGGAATACACTCAGAATAGTTATGATGTCTAAGAATCTCTTTGATTGGAACCAAAAAACTGATGAGTAATGGAACTTGTCAGGAAATGTGTCTGTTAAAGACAGTTTAATAGAGAATAACATAAGGTTTGTTTTGTTTGATTGAATAAGGGGACTAGTAGTAGTCGAATCTGTTTATATATGTGCAAGCTTTTCTTGCAAACATCAAATTGCTTAGTGTGGAAACACCTCCATTTCCTTTTTATCATGTCTCTCTTTATTTGCATTTAGTTTCTTTCAGTGAAAACATTTGTCCTCCATGGATTTTACTATTTTTCCTGTTTCTAGAAAAAAATCATTGATCATGAGGTCCATCTCGCTTTGAGGAGGATGAGACACGGTGAGGGCTCTAATTGGACAGCTTGGTTTTTTTTATAGAGAATTGATGACGAGCCTAGCAATCTAGGATGTTACTAACCAAGATGTCAAACGTGCTCTCATTGTTATGGTTGCTGATTTGATCATTGTGAAAGTTGGGTTTCATTTGTGTTCTGTTTGTTGTCTTAAGTGGTCTTCTATAAAATCCTCAAGGCTCTTCGCCAACTCGACTTCATCATCAAGTGCAAAGATGTGTCTCCTTGAATTCAAAATTCAAAACTACATCTTGTACTGCATCTGAATCAGCTTTCTAGAATGTGTTTATATTGTGGATATTCAGCATCCAGGCATGATATCCTAGCTAAAGTGCTTTATCTCTGTTACACATGGTTATACCTAGTTAAAAACTTGTCTGACATCTTTTTCTCTTCTTCTTTTTCAGGATCCTGAAGGTCTTTTTCCTTGTATTCTTGGCCATGAGGCTGCGGGGTATGGCTTAGTGATGTCATGTTTTCGTTAGAGAATGATAGAGCTGCTTTTTATGGAATTATTATGTACATTCCATTTTCAGAATTGTTGAGAGTGTAGGAGAAGGGGTAACTGAAGTTCAACCTGGGGATCATGTTATACCTTGCTACCAAGCAGAATGCAGAGAGTGCAAGTTTTGCAAATCAGGAAAGACAAACCTATGTGGCAAAGTTCGTTTGGCTACTGGAGTTGGTGTTATGTTGAATGATCGCAAGAGTCGGTTCTCTGTGAATGGGAAGCCAATCTACCATTTCATGGGCACATCAACCTTCAGTCAGTATACAGTTGTTCATGATGTTAGTGTTGCTAAAATTCATCCACAGGCACCTCTCGAGAAGGTCTGCTTGCTTGGCTGTGGTGTCCCTACTGGTAATTTTTGTGAACTGTAACAGTACTATATATTGCAAATTCAGAATAATTACTTGATTATTTAGATTTGTTTTCTGCAAATTTGACTTGAATGTTTGACAGCTGAAATTTTCTCAACTGAAAATTTTATTGTTTCCACCTGTTGTTTTCTTAGCATGCATGCTTTAGTCTTCCAGGACTTGCAATATTGACCATTGATATGTTCTCACATAAGCTACCCGGCGGCATGCCTGAGGACTATTATCTTTGTGTTTATGTTGCTTAAGGAAAACAAATTTTATAGCAAGCTATTAATCATGCAAACGGCATCACTTTCCCAATTTTGTTGCTTCCAGTTCCCTGCCCAAGGAGCGGGGCTTGTCACTCTTGTTTGTTTCTTTTCTAGCTTCACATCTTTTTCCTTAATTTAGTTTTAGTTTGTGATTATTCTGTTCAATTTTTTCAGGTCTTGGAGCTGTATGGAATACAGCAAAAGTGGAAGCTGGTTCCAATGTTGCAATTTTTGGCCTTGGCACTGTTGGGCTTGCAGTAAGCTATTCAAATTACCCTCGGATTCATTTAAATAGAACCCAAACAAGTTATAAGTTTTTCTCATAGGTCGCTGAAGGAGCAAAAACAGCAGGCGCTTCACGAATCATTGGTGTTGATATTGACAGCAAAAAGTTTGATATTGGTATTCATTATCTCCTTTAAAACACATTCTTAGTTTTGTGATAATGTTGTATGCTTGGGTTCAGTTTTCTGCCTATCATTTTATATTTTGTTCATCATCTAGTTGTGTAGGATCTGAATAGATGTACTTTTGTCTCTTAGCAGTCAGAAGCAAGGATTTAATTACCCTTCCGAAACCAGTTCCATAACCTATCAGGCCAATATGGTACTGATATGCCAGATGGTATTGACCTATACAGTCTGCTATCATTAAATAAAGCAATAAAAAAAGTGATTGAGCATATATTTGTTGGTATTTAGTTATATGTTTCGATACTGATTTTTGTTTGGATTTATAAACATCGATCACTACGCTTGTTCAGATGAAAGACATTCACATCGAACATTACCACATTTATAATTTTTCACATTGATCTTCTTGTTAGGTGCTTGGCGTTCTTGTAGATTGTGTTGAATGCCT
This sequence comes from Musa acuminata AAA Group, assembly GCF_036884655.1. Taxonomy (NCBI): domain Eukaryota; kingdom Viridiplantae; phylum Streptophyta; class Magnoliopsida; order Zingiberales; family Musaceae; genus Musa; species Musa acuminata. Next base: position 39,217,206 of record NC_088352.1, read on the forward strand.
GCTGGGAGGAGTTTCAGCGGGGAGTTACATAGATATTGTTTCTATTGAAAAGCTACTATTATGCATTATGAAGTTTGAGGGTATGAAACATATTCTATGTTGAAGGGGTCAGCTATTTGTTATCATCCATATTTGTGAAGATTTTGTGGCGGCTCTAACAGTTGACCTTAAGTTGACCTAAGTCAACCTTCTAAATTTGGTTCACCATTTATAGCCAGAGTAGCTTAGTGGAAGAGACTTCTGCCAAACCTGAAGGTCCAATGGGAGGGCAGTGAGCTTGGTTCACTATGATTTTATTTCAGAGTAATTGTCAAAGTTCTTAAGGCTTTTAAGTGAAATGTGTTCCTTTTTGGTGTTACCTCTCTTGGAATAACCAAAGTATCCTTTATCACTTAGAATGAAACAACAAATGATCATTCAAATCATTCTAAGATTCATTTATTCTGAAAATAAATTGATAGAGAACCACTAGAAAGCCAGTTTCATCTTTAAGGTCATGTTATATTTGCATTTTGTGTTAAAAACTTTCAGTAAGACTAAAATGTTCCTGGTTTGTTCCTTTTCATAGTTCAACTCTTCTATTTAAATGTTTGCAGCAAAGAAATTTGGCGTTAATGAATTTGTGAACCCAAAAGACCATGATAAACCAATACAGCAGGTCATTGTTGACCTTACGGATGGTGGTGTTGATTATAGTTTTGAGTGCATTGGAAACGTCTCTGTCATGAGAGCTGCTCTTGAATGTTGTCACAAGGTAATATTTTCGGTCTTTTTCATACAATGCTTCAAAAAGTAATATTTCTTTCAAAAACTTTATCTTTGAGCCTTGGATTTAACTGGATATTTTATTTTTCCAAAACCGGAAAATGAGTATAAGACCTGTAATTTTGGTCCAAATAGAAATAGACTGCATTCTTTTGTGTTTGTGGTCCAGTTGCAGTCACTGATGCAATGAGTTCTTCCCATTGGTATATTTTCTTAAGAATACTGCCACGACTACTTATATCTTTTTCATGAATGAAAAAATTACAGGTCTAGAATCAAAATTTATTAGATAGTCTAGAATAAAAAAATTTCCTCATGTTTTCCCAAAAATTCTGCATGTATCATGAGTCCTCTATTGCAATCTAAACATCTTCATTCTCACATCTCTACCTTATCATTACAGGGTTGGGGCACATCAGTTATCGTAGGCGTGGCAGCTTCTGGTCAGGAGATAAGCACCCGGCCTTTCCAGCTTGTGACCGGACGCGTTTGGAAGGGGACTGCATTCGGTGGCTTCAAGAGTCGCTCCCAAGTTCCTTGGCTCGTCGACAAGTACATGAACAAGGTATCTGCCTTCAACTGTGATGTAAAAGGAGTAATTAAACATGACATCAATTGGCATTTCAACTCCACAAATGCTACAGGAAATCAAGGTTGACGAGTACATCACCCACACCATGACACTCGAAGACATCAACAAGGCCTTTGATCTCATGCACGAAGGTGGTTGCCTCCGCTGCGTGCTTGCTTTGCAACCATGAAGTGAGACCCCTCGTTTCCTTGTATGCATCTTTCGACGATTTTCTCTCTTATGATGTGTACGAATCATGTTAATCTTGCATGTGTTGTTTCCGCTGGCTTGTTCATGTTCTAGTTTAAATTTGCTTTTAAGCTCTATGGAATCGAAAGGCTTAGCAAGCCTCTGCTTGTTTCCCTGAACTTGTGTTAGATCATATTAACGTAGTTTATCTGCTGAGATCATCTATGTCAAATGCTCCACTAATTTTTGCCCCATTTCTCATCACTTGCGTCATAACAAATGGTTTGATCAGTGGAAGAGATGTAAGTACGCATCGATCGGCTGTTACCAAAGTCATTGATTCAAGTGCAAGAGAATGAATTCATTCTCTAGATTTCATTGAACTTAGTTGCAAGAGAATGAATTCATTTCATTGATGACCTCTTCTTTTCCACTTTCACATCAGACTATAGACTGGAGATTAGATACTAAAGTCGACTTAAAGCCACATAAGACGTTCTATAATAAGCTCGAGCTCGCCTCGTTTAGTGTTGGTGTTGATATTAGGCAGCCGATCCTAAAAAGTTGGATCCATGTTTGGTGGTTATGTTTAAATACGACCCGTTACTGAAGTAGACGAGATTTAAGTGCAACAGACTGAATTCATTGGTGAGCTCTTCTTTACCACTTTCACATCAGACTAAAGACTGGAGATTGGAAGCTAAAGTCGACTTAAAGCCCCATAAAAACGATCTATAATTAAGCCGATCTCGCCCCGATAATTGTTGGTGTGGATGCCAAGCGGCCGATCCTAAAAAATTGGATCCGTATTTCGTGGTTGCATTTACATCCGACCCATCTATACACCAACACGGTGGAACCCAATCGCTGCGTGACATTTTCGTAATTGGGCTACGTGCTCGGGATATATTGGACAATGGCAAGATGTAGACTCTCTCGCTGTTAGGGTTTCCGATTGGTCCTCTGGAAGACAGTTATCGGGGGTGGTCCGGCGGGGGCGGCGTTGGAGGTCTCTGGATCCATGGCCATCTTTAGGGTAATCTCGATCTGAATCTTCGAAACTGTCTATTTGTTGATCGACTCCCTTTTCGCCTACAAGAGTCCTATCCGACTTGTTAGCTCTTCGCGTACTTCGCTTTAGATTGTTGCATATGATCCTCGTTGATGACGGCGGATGGTGGCAGTTTCATCAGTATCAGGTGGTGGGTAGAGCTCTTCCAACGGCGGCAGTGGAGCACCCCAAGATTTACCGTATGAAGCTGTGGGCTACGAGTGAAGTCAGAGCTAAATCCAAGTTCTGGTAATTTTATGTTGGATCCTATCTTTTGGATCTGTGTTCTATAGCATGTATGTTGGCTTCTTTTTCAACACGTTTGCTCGTTGTTATTAATTGTTTTATCTTCCGATGTGCCTTGAGGATTTCAGGTACTTTTTAAGGAAGCTGAAGAAAGTGAAGAAAAGTAATGGCCAAGTTCTTGCTATTAATGTGGTTTTTTTTCGTCTTATTTGGTCCCTTTTTCTCAAGGAATGTCATGGGTTTGGTTTCTCCTTTGTATGTCCTGTATGTCATCGACCAGAAACTAAGTTTTCTTGTTAAACTTTGATAGCTAATCTCACCTATTAGATATTAGATATAATTATTAATTATTGATACTAAATGGATATTTAGGTTGATGCTTGATAGCCTTACTAAAGATAAATGGAAACGTATGTTTGTCTGAGATTATTGGAATCATTAGTATGTTAACAAATTGTTGAGATATAGCTCACCAATGATGGTATATGATGAATGAAATGCATTAAGCAAATAAGGAACTAAATCTTATCAATGACATCTTAGTTTATAGTAGTACAGCATGTAAAGAAGTAATATTGTGTTTCTGCATATAAAAGCCAATTACATGGTCCATGTCTATGCCTAGTTTGATGAAGTTATTTACGTTTTAATTTGTTGTCAAAATGAGTGTCTATGGAATTAAAAATTGTTAGTCGTGTGGTTGAGATTAGGTTGACATATGATTAGTATCTTAATTTTGTATTATCAACATCAAAATGAAACAACAAATAAATAGGAATGAGGCCACATTGTCTAAGTAACAAGAAAATAGCACTCAGACAATTCCATCATTGTCTTTAATTTTGAAAATTGAAAGATAGAAAAAAAGGAAAAACATTGAAGAAGGGGAACAAGAAAGAGACCAACTCTAGTTGATGGGGTTTCGAACCAAAAAGATATGTAGAAATATGCTTTCCTGATTATTGGGGGAAAGATATCTTCTTTTTTCCTTCTTGATGACTTCAAAGGTTTTCTCCACTCGGCGAATCTGAAGTTCAGCAAGCAGTGGATCTGGTCTGCCATCGGAGCCTTGAGTTACCACCATGGGTAACTCCAATCTTGAGTTACCTCCATGAGTAACTCCGACATGTATTGCAGTGTACTGTGGTGGTGGCAACGGTTGAATATGATCCCTCACAACATTAAGAACTCCGTGGATGAGTTGAGAAGCATTCATGGCTTTGCTGTCGCTTGACAGGTGCGATGTGATTGGCTTAGCTGAAACATAATCTTCCTTTGGGGCTGAAGAGGACTAGGTTTTCTTGGGCTCATAGTGGTCGATCGGGGGAGGTTCAATTTACTGGTTAGCCCGAGGAACACTCAAGGTGCATGGGGCAGTTGGGTTGTGTCTACAACCAATCTTACATACAGGAGCATCATTTCCCTTCACACCTCTGAGAAGCTCCATTTTGCCTACAATACATCAAGAATGGTCGTAATGCCTACAGGGCTTAAACCATGCTTTGACACCATTTTCATGACCCTAATTGACCATTAACTTGTTGAGCCGAACCACAGACCCACAAGTTAATGATAGTGATAGTATTTGTCCAAGTATTTGTTCACTTCCAATCTGTAACTATATTTGGGTGTTATACCTTTTCTATTCGTTGTTTTGGTTGAAACTAAATGGACTTTTCGATTGGACCCCCTGATCAAGTATCAATTGGCTGTAGCTGATTGACTTGTTCTTCCTAAATATCTAAATATTGGCTCCCATCCAACCTGATCTAATCCATTTAAACCCAGTTACCTATGTATACATTGGTCTTCCTTGGATGTACTCTTTCTGGTTGAATTAGTTTTGGATTTTATTAGACTTAAGGCTTTCTGCTTACATTGATATGCATGGTATCCAATCCATATTCATATCCATGTCTGGATTTCCAAAGTAGTGGTTGGCATTATAAATATGCAAGTGTGGATATACGATATTTCCATTTTTGTGACCACATTTGAGTTTGCATGGATGCAGAAATTTATTTAGGTAAATTTTGTATAGTTAATTTTCAAATGCCATGATGTTTAGTTCTATTGGCGAATCTTCTATCACGTTAAAAATTATTGGCATTTCTTGCTTGACTAGTCTAAACAACAAGCCATATATATGAATATTGGTGAATATGAATTTAAAAGTTGAAACATCACAACAACTTGATAATTTAAACATCACCTTAACCTATATTTGTCTGATCAGGGCATTTTATAATTAAACCCCAATTTGTTCTTGTCAGGGCTGGCTCATCATGCACATGGATGGATTACTAGGATCCCCATGAGTGATGGTGGGATCCAAGGGCCCTGTCACTCATTACATTGTTACCATGCATGCCGGTGTTAGACCAAAGATACACTGGGATGCATAGTAGGTTGCTAATATGGTCTACACGGTACACATCACGAACAGTTGTTACTAGGGTATCATCTTTGTCAGGACTAGTGAATGAAACATGCATGGTTTATGCCTACAAAAACAAGCACTTATAAGATAGGAATGGATTGTAAATCACATACTAATCAAAGACTTGACATGCTATCCATATTCTTATGGTGAGTACTTTTATAAATCTGACCTTTTTTCCCTGAAGAATCTATGGCAAACTCTGTGACTTGTGCTTATAGTGCGAGTTGTATCAAGTTTTTCATACTGTCTCAATAAATGTTAGTTTAATCATACATCAAAACTAGGGTTTGCAGGTAGCTGTCTGGAATCTTTTCTTCTCTGTCAAGCCCTAATTGTTGTGTTATTTATTGTAGGATTCTAAAAGGTCTTATCCTCCTTAGCCTATTCTTTTGTTCATAGGCTGTCAAACCACCTGGGTGGTCCTAGGTGGTGACTAGCTCAAGATCCCAAGTCGGATACCTGTATAAGTAGAGGGGACACATTGAGGAATAAATCGAAATGTTTATAAAGTGTATATTGATTACATGGGATATCAACTAACAACAATAAACTTTTGTATATGTTTATGTAAAGTAATTGAAAGAAATTCTGATGTCAAACATATATAGGCATGCTAGTGCTTAAGATATGGAATTATGGAATATTCAGGATATGTATTGTCTTTTACTTACAACATAGATTTCCATCAAACAATTTGATCTCATCCATGCCCTTTAGCAGCCATTCAGTCTGAAACACAGTTTACCTAGGCAGTCTACAGAGCCAAAGCAGTTCTTCCTAGGACACGATATCTTTTCTTTGATGTACAAGCTAAATCTGGAGCTAAATTTTGGCAGATATTTGAGAGGAAACCAACAAAGATCAAGAATTATGGCATCTGGCTGCGGTACCAAAGCCGAACAGGTTACCACAACATGTACAAAGAGTACAGGGATATTACACTGAACGGTGCCGTGGAGCAGATGTACAACGAGATGGCATCCCGCCACCGAGTCAGGTGCCATTGCATCCAGATTATCAGGACTGCCACCATTCCTTCCAAACTATGCAAGCGTGAGAGCACGAAGCAATTCCATGATTCTAAAATCAAATTCCCCGTCGTCTTCAAGAAAGTCAGGCCCCCTACCAGAAAGTTGAAGACCACTTTCAAGACCTCCCGCCCTAGTCTCTTCAAGTAAAAGAAAGCACTCGAGCACATTCTCCAGAAACTTTTGCATTTAGTTCATGCATTGTTGGATGAACTTAAAATGCCACGGTCAGAGATTGTTTTTGTGTAGGACTTTTGCAGAGAGATTTTGTGATTTGGATTAGGAGAATTCATTTCTCATTTTCAGCATGTTGTTGTTATAGCGGATGTGATCTTATGAATTGGATTAGCTATTCCAGTTTAATTTTTTGTGCTTAATTGTTCTTATACTTGTTAGCGTCGATAAGGGTAATCCAATCTTCCATGACTTGGCAGGCGTCGAGATGAAGATATATCCATCATATATCCACATAAAAAAAGCGGATATAAGCGATTCTGCTGCAGCATTTGATTCCTCTGGTGATTTCCTCTTAATATATCTGAAGGCTGATCCATCCGTCCGCAACGGTAGCAACATCATCCACTCGCTAAATCTGATGCAGCCAATGTCGGGTCCACGAAAGAAAGCGGCGCACTAATTTGGACACACCATTACGGTTTCGTTCGGTACGGGTTCGGCCAAGGTCTCGGACCGACACACCCTATTCTGCGGCTTCGACCCGTTAAAGCCACGTCGTTATGATTCATATTTCCTTTTTCCTGCAACGCTTGTTCGCCGCTTCCCTCTTCTTGTTCGCCGCTTCCCTCCTCTCGGTCTGCGGAGCGAGCATCAACCAAGAATAAGGAGAAAGAACTCCGATCTCTTCACGCCCTCAAATCCTCTCGATTATCCTCTGGTAAGGTGATTCTGTTTCTTGCTCTGTTACATCAGTTGCTGCCTTTTATACGTTTAGGATACTTACGACTTTGATGCGCACCGGACACGAGATTTCGCCACAGTTTATGCTGAATCGGAGTTTGATCTTTGGCAAGAAAACGAGCATTGTCGGTAACCAGATTCGATGATCGAAGGGTTAGAAATCCATCGAGTAGCCAACCAAAACGAATGAAATATTGCTGTCATGCTTTAGGGCAGGGATAACAGATTAGCTTTGGCCAATAAGAAAAGCTTCGTACGAGATTGTTTGGGGGAAAATAGGAAAAATATTATTAATATCTTGATTAGCCTGACATAGTCTTAACATATATATATATATATATATATATATATATATATATATATATATATATATATATATATATATATATGCAGGATTGTCCGAAGTGGTTTCGAGGTTGAAGTGTCGTGTTCTTGAGGTACCACCAAGACTGAAATCGAGATAGGCTTCTTGGTTCAATCTTTCAGATGTTTAAGTTAGTAATCTAAGATATATATGCATGGATACGAGTAGCCAAGAGAAGTTTTTTTTTTTCTCTTTCTATGTTAAATATGAGCTTTTATATTGGTCACGAAAAAACTTTATGATTGTCTTTCTCTTTATAAATAACAAAAAAAAGATTTGATTGTTTTTTTCGTCATTAATAATGAGAATGAAGCTTGTGATTGTTTTCTCGTCATAAATGACAAGAAGGAAGTTTCGTCTTATCCTTTCTCATTAGGCACCATGTGACAGTGACATGTCGAATGATTAGTCATTAGTATATCCTCTGTTTTAGCCTATAAGTAGAGATAATGGGTGTTGTTGGAGTTACAGAGATAGGTAGGCAGTTAACTTGAGTGGTGCACACAAATACCAATAACAACACGATCACTTGAGTTAATCGCTCGTGGTCGCATAACCGATTGTCATCTACCTTTGTGATTCTAATAATGCCCATTATCTTTGCTTGTAGGCTAAGACAAGGGATATATTAACGGTTAATCATCTGATGTTACCATCATATAGTGCCGAATGAGGGAGGATAAAATGAAACTTTCTTCTTATCATTTATGACAAGAAAACAATCACAAACTTTATTCCCATCATTAATGATGAGAAAGATAACTTGTTAATAAGAGAAATAATTGTAAGTTTCGTTCGTGCTTTTTACGATCAAACATAAAAGCTCGCCTTTAACATTGAAAAAGAAAAAAAAAAACTTCTTTTAACTACTCGTGTCTATATTCATATAAATCGGATAACTAACTTGAATGTCGGAGGGATCAGGTTGAGAAACATTTCTTGACCTCGGTTTTTATACAAATAGCATCTCGGGAGCATGACACTTTCACTTTAAAAACACTTCGGATAATCATACGTATACATGTTCGGATCACATCGGGCTATTCAAGTCGTCAATGATGTTTTCTCTTAATGAAAATCATCATAAAGCCTCTTTTTTGTTTTTTTTCATTTTTTTGCTTTCCCGTGATGGTCTTTTTAACTAAGCCAATCGAAATGAGCAAATATATTATTACCATGCATAAGGATAGGCTTTGCTTGAAAAGAAAAGGAAGCACAGCTGTTTACATCTCAAGATTATGACAAGCCTCCGTTTTCTTTTCAATTTATTGTTTCTTAATCGATTTTGGTATGGAAATCAACCCATAATCCGAATGTTCTTCTGTTTATGAATCTTACTGCCTCTATCCACTAACTCTTTTGTATCCGCCTGACATCTTCGATCATGTAAGTTGGTGTAGGCTATTTTACCAGCCCACCATGATGTTTAGCCCTTAACTCTTAAGAGAAGAACAAATTGCTATAGAACCATCTTGATCTAATTTTGGGACACGCAAACCTGAAGGCAGTCTGGCCTACAAGATGTGCTCCCGTTGTTAATGATGTTATGTTTTCACTAGCTTCGTGGAATTAATAGTTCATCGTTCTTTATTTCAGTCCATTCAATTCATTTTTTTTCATGAATTTGTCGATCCCCTGGAAATGGCTCTTACAATTCTCTATTTACAGCAGTGCATGTCTTGTTTATGTAAGTTGTACTGTTATTTGTGATCTCAACTAAAGAAAAGTTATCTATTTGTATGCTTTAAGATGAATGATGATAGGTACTAATGCCAATATTTAATGCCATTACTGACTTCATGATTGTATCTGACTCATGATCTCTCATAAATGTACCCTACCAAAAAAAAAGATCTCTCATAAATGCTTATGATTGGCTGTATAAACTTGTTAGATAAATTATATGTAATTGTTGATGCACTAATAGCAAAAATCAATTGAAAAAAATAGATGTTTTATACTTAAAATGAATGATGATAAGATACTAATAGCTAACAGAAATGTTAAATGCCATTACTAAATTAATGATTGTATTCACCTCATGATCTCTCATAACTACTTAAGAGAGGATGTGTAAACTTCTTAGGTAAATTATAAGTAATTATTGATGCACTAATAGCAAAACTTGATCAGGTTAGCATAATGCCAGACCAAGGATGAAGAATGCTGCAGCTCCCTCAAGATCCTTTCTCCCTTCCATTCTTAGTGCTTCCCAGTCAACCTGTGCTGCTTTTTGGCCCCTTTTTTTGTTTTTCCTTTTCTTTTCTCATTCATTGTATTTTGTGAAGATGATTCATTATTTGTGACGGTCAATTCATCCTTGTTTGTTGTCTTATTGGAATCAAACATCTTCTAGAATAATATGTACTTTCTACTCTCGTTTTTGACCACTCATGCATTCCTTGTGTCTGTGGGTATTATGCTTCCATACCTTCTCAGTTCCACAGGATGAGCATGGCAGGAACTCTCATGGCACTCATACTCGAATCATTCGTGGCTGTATCAGAATACTCTCGTCAACCTTGGAATAGAAGAAGAATCCAAGAGAGATGGAGAAGGCAGTGTCAGGCCATTCAACCCTGTAAAGCCAAAAGGGCAACCCAACTGGGATTTCCCATATTTGCACCGTTGCACAGACTTGAACGCAAACTGCATCCCGTGAAAACGAGGGTTGCAGGGGTGACTCACCCGTGAAAGTCCGGCTAAACGGCGCGGAATTCTAGTCTTCATCGTTGACTACGCAACCCGATCAAAGTTTGGGAGGTCAGAAGAACTTTCGTCGCCGCACCACGTGGGCGGTGAGCTGACGCCCCAAGCTACCGCGCAGGTACCTTTGATGGCCTCATCGGAACCGTCCATCCATTTTGGGTTCGCCAACGCGAACGGTCGAGATGAAAAGTTACGGTGGGATGAACGGTTCTATGGAGGCCTTTCGCCGAGCCACCGATGCGCACGTGGCTGATCTCCCTCACCACAAGTTCTCCCAATCGGGGCCGCTCCCGATGGGGACATCGCCTCTCCACCGTTGGATCTCGATCGGAAGGTTCATATCGGTGCTCGCTACGTTGAAATTGTGATTCTCCTTAATTAATTATCTCCGGACGCTGTGCGCAAGGATTCTGGTCGTATGACAACCCTAGTGCCTCTCTTCGTCCGTCAGCATCGACCGGGAACCCTAGATGAGATCGTCCCGCATTGATTAGAGGAACTCCCCTGATCATCGATCTTTCTTCGATCCTTGGCAAGCCGGACAGGGGCGATCCTTTTTCCCCTCACCTCCCTGGTCAATTGGTAACGAGATCCTTCTATTCCCTCCTAATTCCACTATTTTGTTGATTGGATTTCTAGATTCGAGGGTGAAATCGAATGCAATAAGGTTTTCACGGGAGCATTTCACGTAATGAGGCGAAATCCTTTTGTGGTTGTAGTTATCGATTCGTAAAAAATTGCTGCTTTCTTTGGAGGTTTTCGCGTCGGAGCGAAATTCTATTTTAGTTGTTGTATCGTCAGAAGAGCTGCCGCAAAGATTCCATCTTTCTATTTATTTTATTTTTCTTGCAATTTATTTGGGGGATAACATTGAGATCTTATTGATGGTTTTGCAAGAACGGTGGCGTCAGATAACATCATACATCTCGATGATGTAATTATGGATCAAAAGTTCTGATCGAGAAATTACATATCAATGCACTGGTGTCCCCTGGCCGGGTGGCTGATCAAGTTGGTATTAGTTTAACCTAAATTGGGGGAATTTCCGCTGCCCTATTAGTCATTGTAGACAATCGAATTGAATTGAGAACTGAAGATTGAAATGAGGATTAGCAGAGTCGAGAGGAAGAAGGAACATAGTGTACAGATGGGGCATGTGGGTGGAAATAGATTTCTATCCTTATTTGATTTGAACTAGTTTTCTTTAATGATGTTTGTACAAAGGATAATGTCTGTGACCAGAAAAGAAACTTTGTTTCTCTCTAATAATCATATATAATCTCAGCTTTTGCCAATGAATCCCTTATAAATGATGGAAGTAAAATATTACTAATATGGGGTAAGTAGATATAATATGACTTGTGTTGCATTCTAGGTTGAAAACTGGTCTGTGCCATATTTAACTCTGCGTTTCAAGTTGTAGGAGTCATAAACTGATGTGCTTTGCTGCAACCGTGTGTTAGATTTGGTTAGAGAAGAATCCAAGCATTAACTTGACTGAGTATAAGATTTCATGAGTGTAAAGGAAGTTGTTGAGCAAAGTTTGCAAAAGAGGCTGTTGTAAAGAACACTGAGAAATAGATAATTTTCTTTTTACCGTTGAAACTTATCTACCACATTCGTTTAAAGGATGAGCTTTGACGCCACGTTGAAGTTGCTATTAAGTGATCTGGGTGACTAGGTTCAAGTCATATCAAGCGATATCTCAGCTTGCAGGGGTAAGGCTGTCTGTATTGACCCTCTCTAGATCTCTCATTGGCTGGAAGCTCATGCATTATACTGCCCTTTCTTTGACGGGATGACACTTTTGTGATAACTTTAATATAACAACAGCAACAAAGCCATAAGTCCTAATGCTTTTGTGATAACTTTGATGTGGAACAAAATTAATTACCAAAAACAAGAAAGCAAATGCTCATGACTGATATGCTAAAGTATGTTTAGTAAATATGGAGTGGAAATAGTAGTGCCAATGCTTAATCAGTACCTATGGCTTTAGTTGTCTTTCTCTAAACAAAGTGTGTTGCCATATTTGGTGGCAAGAAGTGGAGCTCAAATCCATGATGCAACTACTTTGACAAAGTGGATTCATCAGCAATTTGTCATTTTTAAGAAAATTGGACTTTGTGATGATGAACATACTTTTAATCACAATCTAACACTTATGTTTTCGTTATCTTTTACTATTCCAAATATCATGGTGTATAATGCTTCCCTGATCATGATGATTTTGGATCTCATGGCAACGATGCTTATGACTCTCATCACTGGAAACATAGTACTGAATGGCTCATACTTCTTCTGTCCATATTTTATTTTATATTTGACATTTTGTGCAGGAGTTGAATTTTATGTTGCAGAAACATGCAGTATATTGTGTTCAAACTATGTTTTGCTTTGCTCTACAAAATGTTTGTAATACATTTCAAACTTTACAAATCATGATGCTTGTTTTGTGCTGATTGATGATTTTAGATAACTTTCCAAAACATCTTGGTGCATTTTGCGCTTTTGAAATATCTTAATAACTATTTAACTTGGGATATCATATGCAACAAGTTACTCAATTTAAATATTGATAAAGATCATTGGTTCTATTTTAAGGGGATAGAGATCATCAATCCTTTTTATGCTGGTGGAGATTTTTGGAATCTATGTTTTAAGTGAAAAAGATAGTGATCTTGACTACCATTATTATTGCTATGCAAATTAAGTTCCTCCTTTTTTTCTAGAAGCTTCAAGTGTAACTTTAGCCAAGTTGTTCAGTTAATTAATTATTTATTTGCTGCTGTTTATTTCTTTGATTGACGAGTCTGCTTGAATTGTGTTCAATATCCTTAAAACAGTTAAAAAAAGGAGCTGGATGGATAGCACTGAAATGACAGGGCTGTATTTGAACTCGTGAAAGTTAAAAATGGCCTATATTGGTTTACCTCTGCCTATTGTTTTTCTTTTATATCTCATGTTGGAGGCTGAAACTTAACTTATGACTGCCTAGTCTCTCTCTTAGATCTTTTAACATTCCTAAGTACGAATGGTTTCAATAGTTATTATGAGTTATTTGGTCTGATATTATTAACTTATTTCAGTAATCATAGTTTCAGGAACAGAATGTTAAAAAGATGAAATGACTCATCCTTGGGTAGATGATTCAAAGTTCTCATCTTCCACGTCACAAACAAATTCACACACTGTTTTTTCACGGTCTACATTTGATTCCAGCTTGAAATGCAGGTGAAGGAATATTTCATTATTACTTCTCGTGTCTTTTATTATAAGTAGTAATGCTAGGCCATCTCTGTTTCTTCTTTCCTTTTCCTAATGTACGTGATGGTTGCATTTGCAGTGCACTATAACAATTTTCAGAAATGGATATAAAAATTTAAACCAGCAAGATTTATTGGATTTTTTTTACCCTTGTTTTATGATGTTGGTTAATTAGGACTATCTTCACTTTCAAGTATTAAATTCTTGCGGAGAGAAAATGAGCATGCATCACATTTCTGGGTAAGTAATATACTAAATATTTGTTGCTGTTAACTTACTTTAGTTAGGGCTTTGAATTTATAAGTAGAGAATTAAATATGATTATACTAAGTAGGGAAGACTATAGTATGAAATTGAGAAACAGCTTAATTTGCATTAGTTTACCACATGATGCCCCCCGTTTCATTCTATATTGTTCTAGACGCCATACTAGCTTTTCTTGATCAAAAGACAACAAAATCTTGTAACTTTGGGCTTATATATAAGTTAAAAAGGGCAGCCTAGTGCATGAGGGTTCCTAAGAAGTTGCTTATTTCTTTGTTGAATGGTTAATCTAATTAAAGAATTGTAGACTGAATTTATATTGCAGATGCACATTTTGCTGCAATGTTGGTGAATGACTAGAGCAAAGAATTAGAAAGAAATTTGATGTTGAAGATGAGATCTTCATCTATGGTAAACACTTTTAGAAGGAAACTTGAGTTACCTTCTCAGAGAAGGTGATCTTGAATTAAGAATATGAAAAAGGAAGTTCAACCAAATCTTTAATAATTATTCTATCAAATAATGAGGTTATCTCATAGAGCATCTTTAATGTTTGATCAAATAATAATCATTCATATGTAGAGTACAAATTGGAGAATAACTTGGGACTGGTGTAGGAGGAGATGACCTGACTGTTGGATATGCCTAATTTGCTTGGTGTGGGTGTGAACTACGTATCTCTATCCATCGATCATGCTATGGAGTTTCCTTATTGGTTGTCAAATAGATATTATCATTTAAGAATTCAGGGGTAAGCTAAGGCATGGCATTGAGAAATAAAGGAAATCATTCATCTAAACCTGAGAGAGACTAAAGCCACTTTATCCCCCGACTTTGTTTCTTCTTTCCCACTTGTGATATCGTCCTATCCCTTCACTCTGTTGCCATCTTTCAACATAATCTATCATGAGGAGTTAGATCCTGTGTCACCTGAAAATATCTGTTCCAGGCAGATGTCCTTTTATCCAAAATTTAGTTTTGGATGAAATCTCATCAGTGTATTTGGTGAAAATTTCAGGTCGAACCAAATCTTATCACAGTTGATTGAAAAGTTGAAGGCTGGTTGAAGATGTTGATTATCTTTATATGTTAAATGTTGGTCAGAATTTGGGTTAAATTGGTTTGGGTTTGGATTATCCATAGAGAGATGGTTCATCTTGGGAGAAACCATAACGTAAAAGTGAGTCTAGGTTGAGTTTGGGTCTGGCATCTCGACAACGGTACATTGTGCAGTAGCTCATCTTGATTTCTTTAGAGCTGCACTTGTCTTGGGTTAGTCTCCATTGACAATTAATTGTAGGTGACATTGTATGATGGAATTTCATGATATATATACTGGGGAATGATAGAGTATATCATTTGTGGAAGAGCATCACCATTGATGACTAACTATTGATGAACCTTGTCAAGTAAATTTAATGTGGGATGACTAAGGTGTGATGTTTACAATGGGTGAATTTGTGTATTAGCTAGTGATTTAAAAAGGTGTGCCAGCGTTTGAGCGAGGTGAGGCCCGAGTGCCTCGCACAGAAGCCGGGTGATGCGCTTTAGTGAAGCACTGCCTGGGTGCTCGCTTGAACCTAGGCATCGGCCGCATGGACATGTGCCCGGTTGAAGGTGAGCAATTGTACTAGATGGTCAACTTTGATTTGATTGGACCAACTAAACATTATAGTAAAACCACCCCACCCCACCCTCCACCCACCCACCCCTCGCGCACGAGACCCCCAAACCCTACTTCACCGCCCTAACTCACCTTTGGTCCCGTTGAAGGCATCGATGCGATGATGCCGATGCCTGTGCTCCCTTCGTCGACGCCTGCTTTCCCTGCCTTCGCTCTGATGCTTGCGCTCCCTTCGCTGTTTCTTTTTTCATACACAGCTCCCTCTACTACCTAATCTTTCGTGTGTAGCTCCCTCCACTGTCAAGGGATAGGTTTGCAGCTTTCTCCATTGTTGTTGTCGTCGTTTGTAGCTTCCTCCATCGTCGTTGCTGTCATCGCCGCCCTCTACTTCCCCACCTTCCACCGTCAGTGACTTCTTCGCCCCCTCTCTCCCCCCAACAATATTATAACTATTGTTAACAGTGAATTGTTAATCCTTCAAACTGATAAGTAAAACTACTGTTACTATATTTTATATTATATATTTTTATACTATACATTTTTTATTTTTGATATATATTTTAAAATTATATTATATTTTTTATATTTTAATATTTTAAAGCTCCTTGTTTCTCTCAAGCGGGCGCTTAGTGTCTCAGGCGTTTTGGGACCTTGGTGTCTTTTGACATCTAGTGCTTTTAAAAACACTGATATTAGCTACTAAAAATGGCATAAACTCAATATAGATGTCGTTATATTTATAGGCAACTGAGGCGTGAATTTTGATTCTTTATCTAGGCAATAAGTTCAACTTCCTCTATTATAATTATTAGGGAGCTTGCTGCAAGCCTTTTAGGAGTACACACAGGAAAATTCTTTGTGATGAAGGAAACATATTGAAGAAAAAAAATGCTGGGTCTACCTTTCTAGATCTGCATGCTAATTGTCAAGTTGTTGTGTATTGCTATATTATTGTCATGTATTTTCTTGTATCTTTATTTTAGAGAAGGAATCAAGATGCCCTGCTTGTGATGTGATTTAAGTTTATCCTGCTAGCTGTTTAGCGTTCTTTATTAAGTTTTAGCTATGCCATTACATTTTCTTTTCGGGGGTCTACTTGATCATTTAGTTGTACAATCTTGTTTCTTCCCAGTCATAGAAATGTTTCCCGGTTGTTAGCATGGAGGGAGATATCTCCTCGAGCAAAGCACTGTAGGAAGCGGCTGTGGGGAGAAGGTTTAGGGTGCACTGGTGATTGTGTTGGTCTAAGATGTGACACAGATGTCAGACATGCTTTGATGTCCTGGTAAAGTTCTTTTGAACTGTCTTGCTATAAAATATTTGCTACTTATTAGATAGCTGAAATAAGCATTCATTAGTCTGTAATTATTTCTTCTAAGACAAGGTCAACTATAGCTGTGAAACATGCACTCCTAAGTGCTTATTCTGTGAATAATATCCTCCTCAGGGTTGAAGCAGAGTCATTATGTTATTTGTCAGCAAGATATTGTCCTCTTGTGCCCCCTCCAAGGTCCACAATTGCAGCAGCATTTAGTTCAGATGGAAAAATACTTGCTTCCACCCAGTAAGTTTATCTCCTGTGCCTTAGCTTTATGCTTCAGTTAGTCACTTGACTAACCAAATCTCTGCAGCGGTGACCACACTGTCAAGATTGTTGACTGCCAAACTGGAAAATGTATAAAGGTGCTGAGCGGACATCGTCGAACACCTTGGGTGGTATGTGTACATATAGAGTTCAGGTGCATGCTGTGTGTAAATTTATAATAAACTGAAGTATTGTAATGTTTAGGACTATATGCCTCCTGCTATTTCCTTTGGAAAATACATTACTTCTTGTATTGCTTTTTTCCTCAAAAGTGTTGATTGAGACATTTTCGACCACTGCTTCTTTAAGGTGCACACAGCACTTGCTTATAAAGGATTTCAGTTTTCAATAAAATTTGTCATCATTCATATTCTCGAATGTTTGTCACTCTTAAGATGTATTATTTTTTCTTATGTATTTTAACAATAGGGTCCATATTTTTGATGTTCAAAGTAATACAAATAAGGATATGGTTTTTAAGAGATTAGATAATTTTGTTAAATAGTTCACTTAAATTTTCTCTGTTACCTTTATCATATTTATTCTTAACTTTAGAGTTATAGAAATTTCTTTTGAGAGCTATTCTTTAAATTTGCCATGCAGGTTAGGTTCCATCCATTATATTCGGATATACTTGCGAGTGGCAGCTTGGACCATGAAGTTCGTCTGTGGGATGCCCAAACTTCAAACTGCATTGGGTCGCGTGATTTCTGTAATATTTTGTGCCAATTTATATGTAGCCTTGTTATTTTGAACAGTCATGATCTTTTAGTTTGATTACCTTCTATTCATGGTGTATTACTCCGAGTCTTCTCTAGAGGTATTGGTAGACATGTGTCCCTTTTTCTGTATGCAGATCGCCCAATTGCTTCTATTGCTTTTCATGCCCAGGGAGAGATTCTTGCTGTGGCTTCAGGTCACAAGGTGAGATTTTCCTGTTGTTGTAATTTGTCTAACTTTGATTTTTATCCTTCTTCTGGGTGTGTGCTCATGGGATCAAGATTGTCATGTTCTAACTATTAATAAATATCATTTTGTAGCTGTACATGTGGAACTACAACAAGAGAGGAGAGTCTTCTTCACCAACAATTGTGCTAAAGACCCGACGTTCGTTGAGGGCTGTCCATTTTCATCCACAGGCAGCACCATTCTTGTTAACAGCTGAGGTTGAATTGGTTTTAAACAAACTTCTGCACATTTATAATTTTTGCTGCTGTGCTTAATCTTCTGGTTTTCCAGGTTAATGATCTTGATTCTCCTGATTCACCCTTGACACTTGCAACATCATCTGGTTATTTGCACTACCCCCCTCCAGCTGTCCTTTTTGCGAACAGTAATAATAATGTCTGTCCACATTTGGAGATAGAACATTCTTTTTTTAATCTTCTTTTTACTTGTTCTGGTCAACTTCATTAAAGAAGAATGTCTTGCTGCAGAATGTCAGGGCTGGTGGCTTGGGAAGTATGCTGCAAAGAGTAGAATCTTTCTCATTGCTAACCAGTCAACAGAGTCCAGAAATCGGGAACCAGAATGACAACAAAACAACTCCTATGGATATAACTTCTGCTTCAAATGCTATAAAAGAAGATGAAGTTGCTGATCCTTTGCAGTCTGGAATTGAAACAACATTTGACCCTATCATGGAAGGAACAGAAACCACTGAGGTGCAGCCTATGTTAGGGGTCCAAACAAGAGTCTCCAGTATTCCTGAGAGAATGGATGTTTCCACTAATATGCCGGCTACTTCTCAGTCTAATGTGGCTGTCCTCAACCCTATTAGGCAGTCCAGGTCAGGTTTAGATGATGCACCTGCTATACCCTCGAGCTCCTTTCGTGGGGCTGACATACAGATGATTTTAAGAAACACAGATAGTGGACACCTTCATCAGTTGATTCCTTTCAGCGATCCTGCATGGTGGGAGCTGCCTTTTATTCAAGGTTGGTTAATTGGACAAACTCATGCTGGCTTGCATACAACAGTGCCAGTCAACAGTGCCTTTCAAGGGAACTCGATGGTTATTCGGGGAACAGGATCTGGCTTCCTGTCATCTGAATTACTCCATGCTCATAATGTGGAAGCTTTGGTTGCTTCTTCACCTATGGCAACCTCTGTTGGCCAGTCTAGAGTCGCTGGAAGATCTGGTCCTCGTCAACGATCACGCTCCCGTCTGATGGCTTCTACGAGTAATGGAGAAGGTTCATTAACTAACTCCCAGAATGATGAATCTGCACCTCACTCTCGTCCTAACAGTATCGAATCTGGGATTCCTACATCATTGGCTGCAGCTGCAGCTGCTGAATTACCTTGCACTGTGAAGCTAAGAATATGGCCACATGATATGCAAGATCCATGTGCCAGCTTAGATCCAGAAAAATGCCGTTTAACCATACCAAATGCTGTCCTTTGCAGGTGAAGTTATTTATGCTACCATTTTGTAACTTTTGTCTACTTGGCGTTTGCAATTATGGGGTTAGCATATTCTTTCTTTTCATAGTTTAGCATTAGAGTATCTTTGCATAAATTTAGTAGCCCACTGTATGGTCATAATGTACAAGGGTTTAAATGTTCTTTTATTGGTAGGGTCTAGTTTGATTTACTTGTATGCTGGTTAATGATACTTCAGCTGGAGTCCATTTCACAGTGTCATTCCTTGGGATGGTGATTCATTCTCAGTTAACATGGGCGATTAAATTGTGGATTACTCTTGTTGATGCTTTTGGTTAGTGCCATATAATTGAAGTGCTTACATGTTAATAACATTGACAGTGAAATGGGCACCCACTTTTCTCCTTGTGGACGATTTTTGGTAGCTTGTGTTGCATGTTTGCTGCCTCACATGGAAGGCGACCCAGGGTTCCAGCCGCAGATGCAACATGATTCTACAGGTGCCGCAACATCACCAACACGACACCCAATTCCTGCTCACCAAGTTATGTATGAGCTTCGTATATATTCTCTTGAAGAAGCAACGTAAGACCTGGACTTTGTTTGTTTGTTTACTACTTCCGTTTTGTCAACCTTTTCTTATTTTGCTTTTGACATTGTTTCATGTTTCTTTTTCCCTTTTGTTTGTAGTTTTGGTATGGTCCTATCTTCAAGGGCAATCAGAGCTGCTCATTGCTTGACTTCCATTCAGGTCAGTGCAGGAATTATGTTGTTTTGTTTCTTTCAATAAACTTAAGCAATTTAAGTTGTTAGCATTGAACTGAACTCCTCCACTGCCAACCCCACCTAAAAAAAATTATTTTTCCTTTGATGTGTCTATTGCCATCAACCCAGGTCAAAGAAGCTTAAAAGCACCTAGAGTTCTGATCAGAAAAGACAAATCATGTTGAGGGCCTCGAAGCATGAAGCTAAAAAGTGTACATGGAAGCAAAAAATAAATATCAAGATAAACAAAAAGAGTATGAGAGTTAAGTGAATATTATAGGTTAAATGTCTGGAAGTTTAGAGTAGTTTATCACTTTATTGTGCTTTAAGATGAACAAAAGGGTATGAGAATTCCAATTTAACTAATCCTCTATAGATTGACTTTAATTGAAAACAGTAAGTAAATTAAACTTTCTTGATTTGGCTGATTCTGCAAGTGAACTAAAGAGCTTTCATTTGTCCTATTGTTGACAGCAATTGATTTGCACATTATATCTGCCTTTTTTAATAAATGTGCCAATATCTGCAATCTGATGCCAAAAGTAATCTTATGCATAGTTGTCATACCATTCCAGCTGTGTCATTCTTTTAAGCTTAGGTGGGTAGAGTAGATGACATGGTTGGTGATTAGTTTACCATAGTTTTGATGTTAAGATCTGACTGTGTTTGATGACTTGTTGATTTGCACATATGTCTTCTTAACAATTGCCTTCTAATGTCTATGGTCCTGTCCTATAATCTTTATTATGATGATCCCTAGGGTTCCCCACTGTCTAGGAGGGCTGTCAATGAATGAGGTGCCTGCCAATTTTTGGCTGAATTTTTGCAGCCTTATCCTCGTAAGCAGTGGTCAAACTCTAGGAGCAATCTAAGGTCTCATTTTATGAGAAAGAGGATCAAGTATCGCATAGTTTTTGGCCATGTCAATATTCTACTGCTATTGTTGTATAGATTTGTCTGATAATTTGTGTATACATGGGCTTGATATGATAGTTTGCATATGTGGCATACACTGCAAATATATTTATTCAGTCTCTTTAGCATTGTTGTGTCAATTTGCTGGCAACCATACTTCTATTTTGATATTTTCCTGATCACTCATTTTTCATTTTTTTCAGTTCTCACCCACATCAGAACACATACTGCTAGCATACGGTCGGCGCCATAATTCACTTCTTAGGAGCATTGTCATTGATGGAGATAATGCTTTACCTATCTACACAATTTTGGAGGTAGTTATCAGTTTATTTTTGGCCATCTTTCTTGATCTTTTGTTGACAACTTAGCTGTAGATTCTGTCTCTTCTGATTAAAATGTGACAAATGATTCGGTTCAGATGATTGTTATTAGCATACGTTGATTTGACAAGATAACTATGAGACTCATTGTCCACTAACTTATCCATTCTCACTAGATATTTTTCTAACAGAAATTTAGAAACTATGCTAGTTCAGGATTGAGGTTATTTTACAATAAAAATGATGGCCAACCATGACGATTATTAGAATGTGAATAAATCAAGGTCTAGATATTGCCCATTGCATAAGGCTCCTGCCAATGTAGGGTAGTTTTAGTTATGTGGGCAATCATATAATGACTCAAAAGCTCACCATCACAGTTCTTTAATGATTATTATTAGTGTTGATTTCAAGTCAGTTCTTTAATGATTCTGATACATATTTGATTTCGTTATTCATATGTGTTGTGAAATCTAAATATACTTTCTTCCTCTTGATGTACTTAACACCATAATATCCATGAGTACCATAATAAATAGTGACTCCTATTATTTTTCATCTGATTCCATTTTTAAATATTTGATTTTCAGGTCTATAGAGTTTCAGATATGGAGCTTGTGAGAGTTCTGCCCAGTGCAGAGGATGAGGTTAATGTTGCATGCTTTCATCCTTTGGTTGGAGGAGGTCTAGTTTATGGAACGAAGGTGAAAATTTTTTTTAGTAGAGTTCTTCAGAAATTCTTTCCACTTTGGACTGCATACACGTTTTCATGGCGAAGTGCAGGAGGGCAAGCTTAGGATTCTTCAATATGATGGCCCACATTTCTCAAATTGCAGGAATCACAATTTTTTTCTTGAGGAAAATATTAATGAGGTGTTGATCTTTTAAGTTTCTACCTTCATTTTTATGCATTTATAAAAGCTACCACTTCATTATTTTGTTGTCTTCATTCTACTTTTACAACTTTAAGTTGGACAAGTTTAGTTTTATGCCTGGTAGATATATGATGTGTCTATGCATATAAAACAAATGACGTTGCTAGGATCTTGTACCTCATGGAGATTAGAACCCATAACTCAGTGGTGGATTTTCATCATAATATATTGATTTTCTACTTTGTTTTGGATTGTCATAGTTGTGTAATGCCATGGGGCCAGCAGAGAGAAGGTAGAAAGAATGTGGAGGGATGAGAGGCTAGAAGCATGACAATACACTCAGTAAGAGATAGCTATCAGCCAAGAAAAGAATTTCATTGCTTAAAATGTCTTAAATTCATTTTGTTATATCAAAAGATTAGTTTTTATATAGGCTTACAAGACTTGTATTTCTTCATACTAAAACTCAAGTTTTAGATCTTGTGACTCTAAAATCCATTCTAAAAAGACGTCTAACCTTTGGAACTCGAGGAACTTCCAGTCTTCTACACCTAGAATAAGACCTGACTATAAGAGTGTACTTGAACATAACTCTAAAGGCTTCCCAATGTGACAACTAAGATTAAATGAAAGCTCAACCAAAATCAGAAAGATGTTAGGAATCCAATTTTAAATTGTTTTGAACACACTGTAGACTCAATAGGTTGTGGCAAATAGTTCAACTAGTAAAGTGGGATAAGCATTATTTCAAGATAATCTATACTTTAAATAGGACTTGAAAATCTCAAAATATGATTATAGTGACTCCCTAATATAGAAAATAAAAGCATGATAAAACTTTAAATTGAAAGTAATTTGATGTTTTAGTGGTGATATTTTGAATATGAAATTATAAGAAACACATCTATTATCTATTTTTATTTCGTTTATTGTCTTTCTCCTCAACTATATTTTTTTTATAATTTTTATATTGGCGAGTATCTTGCTTTGCTCGAGTGTCTAGATGAACATCTAGACGAGCGCTTGGAGCATTGGGCATTTTATAACTTTGGCGCATTTTAGTGCCTAGTTCCTTTGACAACGAGTTTATCTAGTCAACTCAAGAGGGTTTATTAAAAGGGCAAAAAAGTGAAAAAAAGAGGGGAGATCATTTCCTACACATAACAAGATTACAAAACAAGCTCTAGCCTCTTCATTTTCCATGACCACCACCGTCGATCGAGCAACTCTTCCCTCTGGTTATTCTTCTCTCTCCCGTTCTCTCTTCTCATCCGCTCTCATGTTTGGGGCAAACGAATGAGGGCGGGCTCCAGGTGGCTGTTTTCCATCTCTACATTCTCTTCTTCGTCCCCTGTTAGGTCCAACCCATTAGCGGAACTCTCCACCACCCTCATGTCCTTGTCTCTTGTTATTGTTCCATTTTGCTAGTTTCATTGTTTTTTTCTCCATCCTCAATAATCATGAAATTGAATACAGTATCTGAAAGGACATCATCTTCATTCTGTTCTTTGCTCCCTCAGTGTAGCCTTTTGGCACTTCGAGGGTAACTGTTCTCAATTGAGTTTGCATATGGTTGAAGAGATAACTTTCTTATCTGAAACTACCATGTGAACTAAATTCTGCATTATAAGTAAATTCAATGCATTTTTTAAGGTATATTTATGAAATTTTGCGAAAAGTAAATCATGTTTTTGGATAGTCTCTTTTTTATACATCAAGCAGGCACAAATGGAAGACATGGTAGAAGATTTTGGTGAAGTCTATGAGGGATACCATTTGAAAGTCAGAATCATTCATCTTAAGTTAGACATCTGAAAATTGAATTAAGTGCTTTTATCTACAAACTTGGTTGAAACGATTTTTTCCTTGAAGTTGTCCATTTTGAAGAATAATACTGTAAAACATGAGATTCAGCTGTAACAGTTCTTGATGTCGATCATGTTGTTCTACATAGATTATCAGTTTGTGTTTCATTATCAACTTCCAATGAGATTGTTTCTCCAGTTTACACTCTTATAGCATATATTTGTGGAATCGAGTATTAAATTGATGTTGACGTAGTCTCTATGTTCCTTATAAAATTTGGTCATTGGCTACAGGTACATCAAATGCAGCATCTTAATGGCTATGAGCATGACTTGTAGATATATCAAATATATGGTTATGATAATAAACCATTGTCTTCTAGATGTATCTAATATATGGCTCCAAAGCGAAAAATAGACTGTTTGGACCAGCCAAACCCATGCCAACTGCCGTACCAGCATTTTGTATGTCATTGCGCCAATATGTACCTGACTTGTAGTTGTCTGCCTAGGACCAGTAGGTGTCTGGTTTTGAGATTTCAAATCATGGTGTAAAATGCTTCTCTTTAGCTAATCTTAGATATGATATTAATTCAGTAAAAGCAGTAGCTGGACTCACGTGCTCTCTTAGGTCCCTCATTTAGATCTGATATCAAGTGTTTTGCTTGTTATTCTCTGTGTATATTCAATATGTCTGTTCTTTGTGCTTATCTTTGGTTATTAATCGTACTCTTTTTTACATGTATATCTCACCAAATTTGGTGGTCTTATTGGTTATATTTTTCTTATAAATGATTTAGCAAGCTGAAAATGGTTTAATGTAAATGTTTTAATCTTTTATTTTCACTTTGCTTGTCTTGTAGATCCAGGAGTATGCTTTAGAGTGCTGAAAAATAGCAATTGCTATTAACAAGAGTTGGGTTCTCATTTTGCCAGGTATTGCTTTCAGCCTACTTTGCTGATTGTCCATAATTTTAACTTAAGTATACTATTATAACAGTGTGTATACTTGGTACATATACTTTGTTCACATGTATTATTTCCAAAAATTATTTGTTGAAGTTTTATAGTTCATTCTCTCACTTCCTTTACGTAGTTTGATTTGTGTTGGATTGGTGTGTGTGTGTATATATAAATATAAGTTAAAATTTTGATTGTCATTCATCCCATCACTTAATGAGGAATATACGGTGATAGTTTCATTGTGCTTCACCATCCTATCTAGGTAAATGTTGTTGCAAAATGTTTTCATTGAACTTTTTATGCCACTGCATCAAATCTAGTTATTTTGGGTATTTCTTTAAGTGGTGCCCACTAATGATCATGCCTGCTTAGCTTCCCAATAAACTTGTTTTGGGATATGCTTAAAGCAACATACATTATTTTATCATTTGTGCTTTCCAAAAAAGACAACCTACTTTAAGCATCACAAAAGGATATTTCTCGAGTCCTATGCCAATGATCTGTATTTAGTTATTATCAAAACCAAGGTCTTCAATTTTAAATAATACCATTCGGTACGGACTGTACGCACCAGTCCGTCAGTAGACCGGTACACGGACCACCCGTTATCGGACGGTATATATATATATATATATATATATATATATATATAAAATATAATATAATATAATATAATATTATATTATAAAGGTGACATCGCCTTGTTTTTCCGACGTCGCCCCGTGGGAAGAAGAGAGAGGCGACGTATCCGAAATTTTATTTTATATATATATACCGAACGGGATACTGCTCGGTATACAGTATCGTATCGTATCGAACGAAAGTCAAAACTCCGATACGGTATGATATTTCAATCCTTGATCAAAACCAAGTGCTGGTTCTGATCGAATGATTCAAGTAACAGTAGACATGCCTGAGATCATAGAAAAGCTATTATATTTAGCTTTTCTATACAGCAGTAGACATGCCTGAGCTCATAGAAAAGTTGTTATATTCAGTAATTGCATTGAGAAACATCTTTGCTATACAAATAAGTTGTGTGAGTTTAAACATAATTTAGCTAAACTTATAGTAAATTATTATTATCTTCCAGCGTATATTTGGCCATTTAACCCCCTGCACTTATTGTCTTAATTTCCTGTTCCAAACAACCATGTCTAACAAATGTTTGATGTAAATTCAGTATATTTTATTATCAGTTTAGTATGAGTAAGCATGATATTATGCTGAGTAGTCTGTGATTACTATTTCTTCCTGTCTTTAAGATCAATTCTCTCATCTATCCTTATCTTCCAGGAAAATTTTGGAGTTTTTAAAAGCTCAAGGCAGTAAGCTTTTAGTTCTGGAACAATGGAAAACATCATTTGTATCGTTGGCAATGTCAGAAATATCATAATTAGTTCTTGAAATGCAGAAACAAGTTCTATTTCCCTTGAAAATGCAAATACTGTCATAAACACCTTTGGTGTTGGCAGCTAGGGTTTTGCTGTGGTCTGTCTTTCAACTTATAACTGGTTGATTTGCCTGAATTAATAGGTAATAAAAATTAATGTTTGACATAGAATTAGACTGGGCCATAGCCTAGGCAGATTGACTCTGGCCTGTGTATAAACCAGTTGTGCACTTGAATGTGGATCGTCCATATTCTTGTCAACTTGATTGCATGTAGGATCACTTTGGATCTTAGGTCCTTTCACAGACTGATCTAGTCAGTGTAATCTGCAAGCATCTTCCGAGAACAATTTGTGGGTAACCATTTTATTTTCTGAGACGCCGTCATCTACCGAGCAAGTTTTTGTTGTTTTAGATAATGTCATATCCCTAATTGGCTATCGCGTTTTTAGTCATTGGCTTGGTCAAGGTTCTAAATACTGATTGATTTTGACATGTTGGACCAATCCAGTACCAAGATACATAATGATTTACCAACATGTAATGCACCCTATTGCTGGAAAATATTAAAAAATGGAAAATTATTGTCAAATGGTGTACCAAGCTGTATGGTTTTCTGTGTGTGCTTGAGCAAAATGGTGAATATCAGTCAGTCAACTGGTATATAAATTATAGGCTTGGTTGGATAGTTCTTTTCCAAGTTCTTGTTTTCAGCTCAATCCAGATCCATGTCAACATAATGGACCTTGAACTGCCTGTCCCAACCTAATCTCCGATGTTCAGTGTTGGATGGAATTAATCCTTAATGCTTTTAGTCTATCTCAATGAACTTGATCAGTGGGGATAAAACCAACTAGTGGTTTCAGTCAATTCAACAAAATTTGCTAGTGTGATCTGCCAATTTGTCCAAACTTTAGTTTCTGATAATATCTTTATAATACTAAAATTGAAAGCAAAATGGATGAAATCATTTAAACTACTGAAATACACAAAACTTCAAAACAGAAAGAGGGGGATGAGTCTAAATAGGTTGGGTCTGTTTTAGAATAAAAAACAGGTTTTTTTAAACTCATTTTTGTAGATCTGATCACCCCTCTGATACTTCTGAAACTTTGTACATGTCTATGCTTGCTTGTTAAGAATCTGTTGGTTGCATATGCAGGCTTATAAACTATTGTGCAGAAGTATCTATAAGGGGATAGAATGCTGAAGTTCTTGTGATTCTTCTTTGACTAATTTTGGAACTTGTACCAGAAGTTCTCACAAGTGTTGTGGAATTTGGTAAGCATATGTGACTTGTCAAAGATGCTACTGAATGTGCTTTATTGATATAGAAACTCAATTTTTTCTAATTATATAGCTTGATCTTTATGCGATGCTAACTTGATTTTGGACTCTAGATTTACTTGTGACTGATAATAAACTGATTTCTAACTGGATTTACAGCTATAACTTAATGTTGGGCTATAATTTTATTAGCTAGTAGAAAATTATCGTAAAAAAAATTGCACTTTTGGTATGAGCTCACAACAGTTTTTGTATATGCTGATTCATAGCATGGGACTTGATAGTTCATTCTTAAATAGTAGTTAGGGAAACTTCTATCTGCATCGGTGACAGAATTATGCTTTCTTGGTCTCAACCATGTATTGTTTACGAGAACATAAAGTTAATGACAGGTTTCCCTGGAATCAAATACTAGGATTATACGTAGGCGTACCCACATCTGCGTGCTTATGAATGTAAGGTCACGTGCTGCACGTGCAAGAGTAGCTTGTGACAGATAGATTCGCCCACTTGAGTTCTACGTAAGGCTGTGAGTTGAATACCGAGTCCATTAAATATGATATACAATTCTTAGAATGCCTAGAAACCATAATTGATTCTGGATTAGTAGAATTGAGAGCTTGATCCTATTCATAGGATGTGAGCTCCAAAAAGGTAGGGAGAGAATGAGAAAAAAATATTTAAACTAGTTTTGTATCATCTGGCACTCAAATGTCCTAATCCCTAAATATTAGGGATTTTCTAAGTATGCCGACTTCTTTACAAGTAGCTTTTCCTCCATGCTCTCTTAAGATCCTGTCCATTGTTGCTAATTACATTTTCTTCGTGAATGTGTAGCAATTACTGTCAGTTACTTTCAGCCATTAATGTTTTCTTTGATCTGCAATGCAAATCTTGACAATAAATTGTTTCTTTTCTCCCTATAAAATCAGGTACTACTTCCTGGCTGCCTGTTGATGAATTACAGAAAGGTTGGTCATTGATTTGGAGACAGCTCTGATGTGAACCTCTTGGTGTCATCTTTCTTGTTGTAACATCGCCTGTTTATTTCTCTCTTAACCCGATGCCAAAAAAAAAAAAGACATGTCAAACTCTTCTTCTGTTGTTTACCATTGATTCCTACAAGTGTTGCGTTGCGATGCCTTGTATATTCATCTTTGAACAGTGTATTCTCGCTTCCTGTACTCGTTTGCCGGTTGCAATTCCAATCTTATTTCCTCGAATAACAGATGTGCGTCTCACTTCTTCGCCGGTCTGTCCGCTCTCCAGGATGTCTGGGCCCCACTACAGCCCCAAACGTGTCAAGATCTGGAACGCCCATAAGGAATGTCTGGTGATTCGTGCAATTGATCGGAACGGCGTTTGCATGGGCCTACGGCCCAAAAGCTGCGACTACTGATCCGGCCCAATACGTAACGTGTCCATCTCACGATGATGGTGGTGATGACGTGAGACAAGACATATATGTTCGGAGGTTGACGCAGCGGATCTGCACTGCAAGCGACTCACGAGACGGACCGACGGCCGGCCGCCGGCACTCCCCCCACCACCCTCTTCCACTTCCACGCATATAAGTAATCCAAATCCTTCCCAAACCTCCCCATCCCACCATTTCTTCTTCGTCCGCCGTTGATGCGATCCCTCTCCCCCTTCCTCCTCCTCCTCCGAATCCATAACCGCGTCCCCTTCTCTTCCTTGCCCTCGCCTTCGATCCGCTCCCGATTTCGTCCCTCGAAGCGATATTTATCGGATCTCGGCTTCTCTGAGAAGCTTCCTTCGGTCGCCGCCGCTGATCGGAGGGGTTCGCCTTCGAGATCGACCTCCCTTGCTCGCTGCGCCGCGGATCCTTCGTCCCCCACGGTTGGTGCAGGCATGGAGATGGTGGCGAAGGCGGCGGCGGCCTCTGGAGAAGGCTCCGTGGCCAGGCGGTTCTGGATCGGCTCCTGGAAGGAGGCCCTGTTTGCGTCGTATACCCCCTTCGTGGTGTGCCTCGCCGCGGGGAAGCTGAACATGGACACCTTCCGCAACTACATTGCCCAGGACGTGTACTTCCTCAGGGCGTTCGCTCAAGCGTGAGTAATACAGCTCTTGGCTCCCTGAGCTTCGATGTCGGTGGTTACTGATTGGGCTTGTGAATTAGGGTTTAGGATTTATAAACTATTTTTGCGACTTCTTGGATCTTGAGCTATTTACGGTTCGGTCCTTGAATAATTCCACGTCCTCAAGGTGTTTGCTCAAGCGTGATCAGTCCTGCTCGGCCAGAAACCTTAACGTTTGGTGGTTCTTGGTGGTCCAGTGGGTTGGGGTTTATGATTCTTTTTAAGCATTCCATTTTACTTGTTCTTGTATTGAATTCTGCTAGGGTCGATACGATTTTGCTGATTGCAGATAGTTGGATCCTAGCTTTCTTGTTGTTCCTGTGGTGGGATATTTTGAGCTGTCCATCCTTTTCATTCCTGAATGGTGATAAAACATTCTTTGTTTTTTGATAAATTTTAGCTATGAGATGGCAGAAGAATTTGCTGATGATGATGAAACCAAGGCTGCAATCACTGAGCTGAGGAAAGCTGTTCTTGATGAGCTTAAAATGCATGATTCAGTCGTCCAAGTAAGGTTTCGATCATTCTCTCTGATCACATCAAATTCTCAGCCCATTCTTTCTCTTTTATTATGTAGGATTTATCTTTGATTGCATATGCAGCTCGTTCACTGGATCTTGGCAACTTCTAACATATATATTTATCAAATTAGGATTTTATATTAGAACAATGTATTGTAATTTGTTCCATTGGGCTTTACAATGGTTTTACTTGTGGATCTTTTACATATTTTATTGGCTATTCTTGATGTAGGACAAGCTACTCAGACACCAAATATGTAAAACAAGTAGTGGGATATTTTTATTATAGGGGAATTGAAAGAGAGAGAGAAAGAGTAAAATAAAGATAATAGTGTAAAAAAGAGATAACTAATAGAGTTGCTCTAGCTCAATAGGAGAAACTCCTAGAGATTAAGGATTTATGTCATCAGAAAAATCAATGTGGCCTCACATTATTTACATATATTATGAGAAAACAGACTCTCCTTCATTTGTTTTTCTCTCTGATCTTCAATTACAATTCTGTCCCTTTTTATAAATCCCAAGTACAAGAAAAAAGGAAAATATAGAATTTTGTAACAATTGCAAATAAATCTAATAAAATAAATCATCAACTCCTTTGATTTGGAATATAATCTTTCCTTTTGATGATATTCTTTATTGATAGCCTTAAACATTTATAATCTTCAATATCAAAATATGAGTTCTCCCTCTTTTCTTGGCTAAATTAAAGGCTTTGATACTAAAACTGATGCTGGATGAGTTTGGATACTATACATGTAGTGGACCTTTTCTATAATATGGGGATGGAAAGAGAGAGAGGAAGAGGAAGATAATAAAAAAAGATAATAGGATAAGGAAGGGATAACTGTCAAACTTGTTGTGGCTCAAGGAGAATTTCCCATGATAAAAGCCTTGCATTTTCACTTGTTTGATAATTTCGTACGAAAAATAAATTTCTCATACCACTCACAAATTATTTGGGAAAGCATACTTTAGTATATCCCATTTCGCTTTGATTTTCCATTATTATTCATGTCCCTTTTTATACACCCCAAATACAAGAAAAAAAAAGAAAATACAAAAAATAAAGAGTGATTATTATACATCATCAAACAAGTCATCTATTTTTTTTCCGTTTCGAAGAAGACAACATTCCATACTTGATTTGAAAAATAATCTTCCCTTTTGATAACATTCTTAATTGATATTCTCTCTTGTAGAATAGAGAACTTTCTTGTAAGGATGAAATCTTCAATTAAAATTAAAACTTTGTTATTTTTCATTTTTTCTGCATTTGCTTTATTTTTCTAATTTAGAAAGTGAAATGGAAATATGAAAAATGTTGTCAAGTGACAACTTATGGCATTTGCAGAATACTATTGAACTAATAAATTTTATTCAAATAAGAAATAATTAAAATGTGTCCATGTTGATTCTGGTTTTTCCGACGAAATTGTTTTGATTTATAAAGAATTTTGTGCTTAAACTGCAATAAATAGTTTGATGTTGCACTTTAATGTGTTTTGCTTTTATGTATACTATTCTGATGTTTATTTGGCTCTTCTTGTTTTTCCTAGTATTTCTTTTGAATATGAAAAGGATTTTCTGCTTAAAGTACATGATACTTTTAAAGAGTTTTAGATTTTTATTTCTAGGGTTTCTTCTGTGTTAAATTGTTGATATATAGCTTGACTGTTATGTTAGATTCAGCAATTTATACTAAAAGAGATATCATGGTTCCTTTTGGCTGTATGATTGATTTCTTAAATTTTATTAATATCAATTTACTTTGAATTTTATATTGTCCGTTTTATTATTATCATATACTTCAATTTGAGGAATTTGCATCTGATGATCGCACTAGTGTGATCTTCCACTTGTCACTTCTCTACATGCCATTGTCAGGGTCTTAGTTCTACCATGAAAAGCATGCTATTAGCATACGTGTGTGCGTGCACACATGCGCACACACATGCACACACACATATATATTCCCTAAGGCTCCCTTTTCATTTTTCCAAAAGACGTGACCTATTTTGATTTTTCCCAAATGATACCCCATAATTTGAATAATGCCCAAAATACCTCTCACCAACCCTAATGATACATTTTACGCTAGTTTTTTTCACCAATTTTGAACCGTTACAGTGTTTTCATCTGGCTCATTTATAGTGTTTTTACAATAGTGTTATAGTAATTTTATTGAGATATTGAAAACACTGTAAGCTATTGAAAAATACTGTAAGTGACCTCATATTATGTCTCGTTGGTTGTCATTGCTTGTAGATCATTAAAATACCATATTTTTAGGCTTGCAGTTGGTTTGGTTGAAGTTAGGAGTTCATTTGGATCATTTATAGTGTTTTCATATGGCCTCTACTTTGTTTTTGTTGTGGTGGTCAAAACACTATAATAGATTAATTTTGTATCCTTATTTGGGTGATGTTGTTCCTATAGCAAATATCTATTTGAATCCTAGTATGATATATCAAATAATTTCTAGTATGTTTTGATTCCATTTGGTTCATTTATAGTGGTTTTTAATAATGTTATAGTGTTTTTATTGAAGTATTGAAAACACTGCAAAGCGCTAAAGTTATTGAAAAACACTATAAGTAACATTATATTGTGTCTCTTTGGTTGTCATTGCTCATAGACCATTACGGTATCAAAATTTTAAATTTGAAGTTGGTTTGGAATCTGGATGAGGTTATAACACTATTTGTATCATTTATAGTGTTTTCAACTGGACTCTATATTGTTTTTGTTATGGTTGTCAAAACATTGTAACATGTCAGGCTAAAACACTATAACAAGCGGGAAAAATACTGTTGGGGTTGGTAAGGGTTAGAGGGGGAACCTTTGGGTAAAAAATGAAAAAGGGCGACATTTTCGGGAAAACCATCCATATGTGTGTGTATGTGCGCGTTTGTGTTCAATATCTAAAGCTGATGTTGGAGGTTTTGTGCCTTCTTTCAATTATTCATTGGATGCTTTTCAGTGCTTTATGCTCCCTTCTATTTGGTATTTTCTCTTATAAGGATTGTATTTTTGAAAACATAGTTGGATATTATAAAGCAGATTGGGTAATTGACAATGCAATCACGTTTTCATATTTTACACCTGTACCATGCTTTGAGGTCACTAAGATTTACTCGTCTTGATACCTTTTTTTATTTACTGTCTGTCACCCAAAGATGGTATAAGATCTATATAGCTGTTCACAAATTATGATCCTATTTTTCTTGTAGCTAAATAGAACTTAAATGGTTGTGCTATTATGATTAGTTTATATTCTCACTCTTTCTCTTATAGCTGTGAAAAACTGCATTTTTACTGGAATCGTACAGGGGTATGTGTAGACCTGTGCATACAAAGTTATCTAAGAGAACCAGTTATGCAGGAATGGGGAATCGACCCCACCAAAGAGATAATTCCCAACCCAGCAACACTAAAGTACACTGAGTTCTTGCTTGCGACTGCTGGTGGGAAAATTGAAGGTGGGAAAGGACATGGGAAAATAGTTACTCCCTTTGAGAAGACAAAAATTGCTGCCTACACAGTTGGTGCTATGACCCCTTGCATGAGGCTTTATGCATTCTTGGGCAAAGAGCTTCAGTTGCATTTGCAATATGAGGGAAATGGTCATCCATACAAGAAGTGGATTGACACTTACTCCTCTGCAGGTTTTGAGGTATCTTGATGTCTAAAAGCAATCGACGGCTGTTTGTCCTGTTCATCTGTAATTCAATTTATTGAACTAAGTACAGACAAATTCAACTTTGTTTATAGTTAGTTGCCATTTTTTCTCTTTTATGCCATGCAGGCATCTGCCGTTCAAATAGAAGACTTGCTTGACAAACTGAGTGTTTCATTGACTGGCGAGGAGCTTGAAATAATAGAAAAGCTTTGGTGCCATGCTATGAAACTTGAAATTGAATTCTTCAATGCTCAGCCAATTGTCCAACCGGTGGTTGTTCCATTAACAAAACTGCATGATCCGACAAATCATCTGGTTATTTTTTCTGATTTTGACTTGACTTGCACTGTGCTCGACTCCTCTGCCTTGCTAGCTGAGATTGCAATCTTAACCGCATCCAAGCCTGGTCAGAGTGGGACTGATACTTGTGTTCAGAGGTCACCTTCAGATGTGAGGAACTCCTGGGATGTTCTTTCTAAGCAGTATACTGAGGAGTATGAGCAATGTATCGAAAGCTTACTTCCACCAGAGCAAGGTAACTTGATCACAAGTTTTACTTCTAACAAGTTCAGTGGTTAAGATGATCAGATAACAGCATGTTTTTTATTTTTTTGTTGGAGATAATATTTAAGCACACTGTATTTGTGAATTCTTACACGCCTTTAATTACTTGTTCATGTGCAGCAAAGATATTTGATTATGAAAGCCTTTACAAAAGCCTTGAGCAGTTCTCCAATTTTGAAAAACAAGCAAATTCTAGGGTCATAGAGTCAGGATTGCTGAAGGGAATGAATTTAGAAGATATCAAGAGAACTGGGGAGTGTTTGACCCTCCAAGATGGCTGTAAAGAATTTTTTCAGAACGTTGTAAAGATAAAACAAAAACTTAATGCCGAGTTCCACATACTGTCATATTGTTGGTGCGCAGACCTTATAAGATCAGCTTTTTCTTCAGGTACTTCCTTTCCTTGATTTTCTCTTGTGATTTGTTTTGTTTTCCACTTGTAGAGGCAAATTGTGGTGGTACACATGCATACGGAAGATGTAGCTAATCGAGTCACGGCCACATACCGGTTAGAGAAAGAAACTCCTTAATTTCCCATACATGTGAGGATATATGTACAAAGTTCCTATTCATCTCATTACATACACTTATTTAGTGGACAACTCTTATTAGCTTATCTATTGCATAACCGAAGCCAACTGAAAATATATTTACTTCACACATTAGCTTTTGTTAGATCTTTCCCTTTTAATTTTTTACATAACTTACAAATGTCTATCTATTTTTTACTGTCTTGCCCTGTTTCTTGAATATTTGTATCAAAATGCTTATCTTCATTCATGGGACGATCATTTTTTTGTCATTCTTGTGTTATAAAAATTGTTAATCGTTTCTATATTATTGAGTAGGAAAGAGAAAAGTTTTTATATTTTCCCAATTGGAACTTCAAAAAATGTTGTCCATAGATCCTCTGCTGAACTCTTATTTTCACAAGCACTTCCATGTTTTAATAAAGATGTCACAGAGTTAAGAGTTTCATATCCTATAGTTTACCTCATTTGTTGTGAAAATTTTCAAAATAATAATTACTAGTTTTATTGGCATTATTCTGTTCACCTTCATCCCATCCTCAGGTACTTTGACTTTTATATGAAGTTACCAAAATCTCTTCTCTTATTCCCTTACTTCAGCAGGCTTCTATATGTGTATCCTAGGTATCTTTTATCCCTAATTTACTATGAGGAGGATCATGTTATGTAACAGTGTCCAAATGAGATGCTTTCTTTGTTTCCTTTAAAGTTTATTTGTGTTTTCCACTCATCATTTATATTTCTGCAAAGTTTAAAATAATATTTTTGTGCCAATAGTTGCTTGCTTGGAATTTATTACAACACCACTTAGTCACCTGACTTAATGGGAAAGGTATTTATTATATTCCTATAATGCACAATCACATATTTATCTTAAGCTAGAAAGATTTTCAACTGTTTTTTCTAAATTGGTCAACAAAGAGACAAAAGATTGGAATGATTTGTGCATTAGAGTTTGAGTTCCAAGATGTCATCTGCCTTTCTGATATATCATTAAAAGATTGAGGCAGGTGACCGTTCTCTCAGAAATGGATTATTTTAGCATGTCTCACAGTTTGACTTGTCATTAATTGTGGTTTTTGTTGATAGTATTGAACTTATTATTCTGTACAAGGTTATTAGGCAACACAACATTATTATGGTTATTTTTCTCCATGATGCTCTAGCAAAGCCATCTGAATCTGTGCTCAATTTGTTCAGTTGGTTGTCTAAATGAGTTGGGCATACACTCGAATGAGTTCAACTATGAGGGATCTGTTTCAACGGGTGAAATTCTCAGAATGATGGAGTCTCCCTTGGACAAGGTTAAGACATTCAAAAGCATCATAGCCAACCTTGCCAGTGAAGAAAAGCATTTGTCTGTCTACATTGGGGATTCAGTTGGTGATTTGCTTTGCTTGCTGGAAGCAGATGTTGGTATCGTCATAGGATCAAGCTTAAGCTTGAGGAGAGTTGGGGAGCAATTTGGCGTGTCTTTCGTTCCGCTCTACTCTGGTTCGATAAAGAAACAACGGGAAGTTATAGAGGACGCTCATGTCTGGAAGGGAGGGTTGTCTGGTGTTGTCTACACAGCGTCTAGCTGGACAGATATACATGCTTTTCTTTTGGGGGCATAGCTCTCTCTCTTTCTCTCTCTCTCTTAGACTGCTTTTCTTCTTTGTTGCTTTTAAGAAATGGTACAAGAACTTGACGAAGTATTTGTAAGTCAATTAATTCGTGGCTAGTTTTGTGAAGCCACAGTCGAGTAGTTTTACATAATTTCCTCCACATTTGCATTGATCCAAAGGGGAGTAGCCATCGGCCTTGCATTGGTTCTCAGGTACTTTGATTTCCGACACATCTTTTCTCTATCCTATATACATATATAAGTAACTAATGAAGGTTTTTGCTATCCATGACTTGTAGGACTGGTGACAATTTGGATCAGGTGACAAATAAATAGCCAAGGTTCGGATTTTGCATGTATTTGTTTGTAATATTTTGGGCAATAAGAAAAGATGTTACACAGCATTTTGTAGGACATTTAACTTGATATATGTACCGACCTTTAGCATAAGGTTTGAGCCACAATATTTCGGTTAAATAAGGTTTGAGCCACTGTATTTTGGTTAAATCCTGCCTCCTTTATGACAATGTGCCAAGCTGCAAAAGTTCTCATTGCATTTTGTAATTACTTATCTTTTGTAAATTCCGTTGACGATGCTATAAAGTTTAGAAAGAAAAGAAACTACATTTTCATGTTTTTTTTCTCACTGGTGAAAGATGTTTATCCTTTGCAGTTGTTTTTGCGCTTCTCCGAGTGTTCTTCCGCGCACACTTTTTTTTTTGTTTTTCTTGTTTTTTTTAATCTTTATGTTTCTCCACCGTCACAATGTCCGAGTTTCTAATGGTTCGCAGTCAATTGTAATTTTCTATTTGTGTCGTATGAATGGCTTGATGCAAATTCATTTCGCTATATGTATACTGCAAGCATACCTCAATCGAACTGTCATATCACTTGCTTCTCTCGACCCATTATTCATTTACTCAGTCTCTTATTTTATATATATATATATATATATATATATATATATAAACTTACCTCCTGCAATTAAAATATAGAAGGTTTAAAAAAAAATCAAAACCATGCGAAATGCGGTGACCAGACTTCAGCAGGCAAGGGAAAGGCCCCGAACTTTCGGTGAAGTTACCACATCCTTTCATCCGAGGAAGACCCCGCAAAAATAATTAAATCCATGCAAAACCATTCGACGTCAGTCTTCTTACGCTCAATCGCGGTGAAGACTATGCCACGTGGGAGCTACGAGGACTTCGTACCATTTTGCTGTGCGGTGACAAGACTCTAGCCGGCAACGGGGAAGTACATGATCCACTCGGTGAAGCTACCGCGTGATTTGGTGGGACGAAGAGCCGCAAAAAAAATTAAATCCTTCCAAAATCAACTGGTGTTCATCATCTTATGCTCACAACGGTGAGCAGACTCTGGACAATGATGATACCAGGACTCTACGGTAGGTTTACCAACTGCACGTTGAAAATAGTTAAAACAGCGCTTGAAATCATCTAATTCTCAGCAGAGGTGACCAGACTCTGGCCGGCTACGGGGAAGTACATGATCCGTTCGGTGAAGTTATCGCGTGCTTTGGTGGGACAAAGAGGCTCCAAAAAAAATTAAATCCTTCCAAAATCAACTGGTGTTCATCATCTTATGCTCACGAGCGGTGGGCAGACTCTGGACACGGTGATGATACCAAGTCTCGACGGTATGCTTACCAACTGCGCGTTCAAAATAGTTAAAACAGCGCTTGAAATCATCTAATTTCCAACGACTTAATTGCCTCGCTTTGAGATTAGCAGATATCCATCCTCATGTTAAGAACAGAATCCCCCAGCAAGCTTCATTTTCTTTCTTTTTTTGTTCATTTTAATTTCTCCTATAATTGTTACAAAGTGTAATTTTGTGTAAAGGTTTTGCATCATTTCTAGTTGTGAAGAGCTGAACTGTGTTTCGCAGTTAAAAGTTCATTTGATAAACTTCATGCTTTCTACATGAACAGGTTTTCTCTTTCTTGGATTGTTTACATGCTGGTGAGATCTCACAAGGCCATGATGAAAAATAAAGTTGTTCTTGCATCACATAAGACTAATTAGAGGAAAAATAATCAGCCTTCTAAAATGAAGGTTGCATGAATCTGTGCTTCTCAACTGAATCAGTCAATGAGTGATGTTCAGTAATGAGTTTCTTAGATTCTGTGCTGACATTTACTTTGAGACCTGAAATGTCCAAAGAGAACAACAATGGAAGGGTTAGAAGAAGAAAAGAACCTGTGTAAGAAAAAGGAAAACCAAAACTAAGAAAGAAATAGAAGATTGAACCCAAAAAAAATACATAAAAGAAATCAAAGTTGTAACTCTAAGACTATATTCCCATCCAAACTATAACACTTAAGGAGCTCAGAGCAATTGTGTAAAGAGTTTCCAAAGATCTAACCACTCCTTTCCCTCTATGGGAACCGGCACCGGCACCGGCACCAGCACCAGCACCGACCAGAACTCTTCCCAACAACTTACCATCTCCTTATCCAGCCTCTCTCCACTAATGCGATCTAGCATCTGAGAAACTTGCGAACACCAAACAGACTATAGAAGAAGATTAATTCGGATCTTGAATATATCACATTGAAAGAACAGTTGATCTCTGCATTCATCATATCTTGACAAATTATGTGAACAAGCCGCAGACAAAGTCCTTTGGTTCTATACATGCCTTCTGTCTGATGTCAGTATACAGAACTAGAGATGATGAACTAATGAATGTTTCATCAGTCCACAGAATTCTGTAACCAGCATCTGAATTAAATCCTAACAGTTTACAAAAGACTCTAACTCTATGAGCTTAAGCATAATTCACAAACTCCAAATCCTGTGAAATTTAATCATCTCTTACGAAAAATTTTCCAAGGCAATAGATCCATCCATTATGCTCAAAAGTTTGAGTCATGCAAGCTGTGATTCCCAAATCAAATCCATTTTCTATCTCCTAATTTAGAACTCACTCCATTGCAGAATGTCTCATCTACACTAAATTCCTTCCCATGATTACAGTGGAACAGTCTCTCTTCTGTCCACTAACCAGTTCATCAAACACTAATTTTTCTTCCTTGATTCCACATCATAAAAATAAAGTTCATTATTGCTTTGTCCATTCTATTCAAAAACAATATAAGCACCTCAAAAACCACCATGGCACCAAGAAATGAATACATCCAGGTTACCAAATCTAAAAGATTTTAGATGGCTTCTTAGCTATAAAGGCAGACTTATGAATTTTATAGGTAAAACACCTTACATCCTTAATTTGTTTACATTAACCTGGCTTTCATCAGAACCACCCACAGCCCACCATAATCAAGCTCTGCTTATTGAAGTTAATATTCTACACCAATTTCACAAGTATTCGGCAAAGAAAATCGCATAGCTAATTGATTGGCCACCCATGCTAGAGAGGAAATAAACTCTCTAGTCTTTGGAGGAGGCTTTATCCTTCAGATTTGAATCTTTTAATTCGCTCTGAGGTGAATAAGATTGTTTCATATCGATTTCACTAATAAAGTTTTTTAATTTTTCTTTGGAAAAAAAAAAAGATTTTTTATTCCCCAGTAAACATCAACATCACTAGATGATCAGCCTCAGTAAGACCTTCTTTCCTCCAGTGAAAAGATCAGGAGCCAGTCAATAAATTTTCCCATCTTTCGCATCTTTATTCAGCATCCTACAGATTTATATCAGTGGTTAAGATGAATAAATGGGGGCAAACATGAAACCCTGCCTTAGCCGACTCCTGCAATTAATCCATCCTCCCCACTCTCCATCCAACACCACAGATCACTTTCATTTAACCATGATTTGTCTCAGATTCTACATCTAATCCAAGGAAGTCCAAAGCTTAAAGATTATACCTTTAATCTGCATTCAAAGCAAAGCAGGAGCAGGCTTAATGTCGCGTATTACTCGTTACAATGTGTGTGGTAGTACATCTCTTGGCATCGTAAGGGCGACAAGTTATGCTGTTGGCAGTACCGATCGACGATTGCCACAAAGATCGAGCCGCTGCGCACCGGACCATCATCAATACGAAACATTAAGAACGAGGTAATAAAATCATGGGCAATAAATGGATAGTAAATCTCGTTAGGTACTACATCCTGATGTCGAGCAGGCATAATCAATCGCAGAGACAGATATCGAATCAAGAGGAAACGGAGAACGACATACGTAGCAGCATACCTGATCTGGCGATGGGCTTACGGTTCATCTGTGTCAGGAGGAAGAAAACAAGGAAGAAGCGAACGAGAATGCACTTCCGGTCACCTCCTGTGAGAATAAGATTACAAGGGTTGGCTGTTGCGGCAGCCTTTTAATCTTTTGGAGTCACTTTGTTGACCTAGCATCAAGCGGTAAGTCACCGTCCGTGTCCATAACATGAGGTCGAGTCCTCGTACCGTCGGTGAATGCAAGATTACATGTAGTTCACATTTTGGTGGTGAAGCTTTTACATTTTTCCGGGAGCACATCATCGACCAACAGCATGCGGTAAGGCGACCAAGGAGTTTCCATACCTCTCTTAACGGTGTTAGTCTGTGCACCGTGGGTTAAACTAAGACTTATCATCATTGACGCTTCGGTAAGGATATAATATATCTGAAGGTGCAATTAAGGAAACGATAAGTCGATCACAAATATCGTAACTATCCAACATTCTTTATTACGAGAAAAAATTGTGTCTAATAATGATATCATAATGTCCCAACAAATTTATGATCGACTAAGTGGGTTATTTTTCGATATTATATGTTTAAAAAATTATTTTTATATATTTCTCATTCTATTTTCTATCAAAGGTTAATT
Source organism: Musa acuminata AAA Group (assembly GCF_036884655.1). Lineage (NCBI taxonomy): Eukaryota > Viridiplantae > Streptophyta > Magnoliopsida > Zingiberales > Musaceae > Musa > Musa acuminata. Next base: position 39,258,745 of record NC_088352.1, read on the forward strand.
GTTTTCCCATTGTTCATAAATAAAAATATTTTTTCTATCCTCCTTATAATTTAGAATATATGTAATTTATCACATGAATTATGAATCATTCATGGCTTTAATAGTTGACCAAATGTGAATCACATGTAGATATTATTTCTTAAAAACAAGAAACAAAATTAAAAAAAATAAAAATAAATGCATCATACAAGTGTCCAAATTTAAAGAATATATATATATATATATATATATATATATATATATATATATATATATATATATATATATATATATATATATATATATATATCCAGCGCATGATAGCAACCAAAACTAATTTGTATGCCTTTAGCGTCCCCCTTCTCTCGCTGCACACCGCGGTTGGGAGTGAAGCCTGTGAGACCGCGTACGAGCAAACACCTGCGGACGCAGAAGCTTAGCCGCGGCGAGGGGGGGCGATCACGCCGGCTCAAGCGGTGGACGGAGGCCTCCGGCGGTCGCGGAGTGGAGTGTGGTTGGTCCTGGGACTCTGAGACCATTCGCAGTGCCCCAGCTTTGTACCCGATCTTTACCCTCGTCGTTCGACCTGGATTCCTTTGTACTGCTCCGTCCTCGCTTTTGTTTTGCTTTCCCCTGCATTTCGGACCCCGATCTCGATTCTGGAGCTGGGTGGATCGCGGTCCGTGGGGGAATGCAGCTTTCCGCGGCGGATTTTGGCGTTGGATTTTGTTTCCTGGGCTAAAAAATTGAGCCTTTTGTGCGATCTTCTCGTGTCTTTTTGTGTTGCCACTGTTCCTCAATAGTTCGGTTGGTTGATTGATGTGCCTCGTAGAACGAGTTTTATGTATGATGATTCTTTTGCTCACTTTTTGGGAAAAGATGTGATTTTTCGTGGTTCTCCGCTTAATAACCTTGGTTTCTTTTGGTTCGGTGAAGATATTGGAGCTCTGTTAGCATTCGACTCGATTTGGACTCGGCTTCTTCTAGTCACTCTCCTGGTGATCTATTCGCTATTTTTTTCTTCTAATTGTCCAATTTGCTCACAAAAATGCCCTTCTTACTGTCAAATTCCAGCAGCCGTGTGGTGTTCTTTGGTTTTGCGTTCTTTCTCTGTGCTTAAAACCTTGCTATAAGTGCTCTCCTGCTTCCTTTTCGTATCTTTCAACCTTATATCCTGCCTTTTGGTTCACAGTTATGCCTTTTCTCCTACCATTCTTCTTCCTTATTTTGTCAGTTGTCTTTCTTTTCTGGCAAAGTTTTGTGCTTTAGGGCTTTTATTGGAGGCCATTTTCGGAGAACATTATTGGAGGGATCTGGACACAAAGTTGTGGTGCTTATTCTTTCAAGCAAAATTTGATTTTTGTTGTTGTTGTTATCGATGATGATATCTTTGGTTGTAAATGCAGAATCAATGCTTTCTTCTCCTGCATTGCTTAAAATGCCTGCTGCTTTTATCTGGTCTTTCCATTTATTTGGTTCCTGATTCTTGTTTCCTTCTCTTAGCCTGGATAGTGGTCCTGGATCTTGGCTAATTTTATATGTGTTCATCCTTGTCTCTATCTCAGGCACCTCAATGAGCGGTTTTCTACTATGAATGGGAAGAGTGATTAACACATTTGACTTGAGTGCCGGCATGGATCGATCCAAACTACTTGCCGAGAGACCACAAAGAGATGGTATTTCTTTTACCTGATCAAAATGAGCTATGAGTTCTTGCATCTTCATCGAGGAAGACAGTTCATATCGCATAATGCTTTGTCGTCATCCGTTTACAATGTTTTTGTGTCTTGCACCATTGGCAATGTTGATCCAGGTCTAGTATAGTTGTTCAATATTTCAGCTGCTATTGATATGGAGTAAGTTCATTTCTTGTGTTCTGCAGTGATCAGAAATTGTTCTCATGTGGTAACCAAGCCAATATATCCTGTTGAAATGGAGATAGAAGGAAAACAAGTAAGAAAATCACTCTTGATTATTAACTGTGAAGCCATCCATTTATATCGACTCAAAACAATTCTTTTACTCTAGTCTAATTTGCATCTATCCACAGATAATAAGTGAACAAAGGATCAGTTCCCCAAACAAGAAATCAGGTGGAACAACAATCAAGATGCTTATGGCACAGGAGATCTATGATGATACAGAGTCTAGACACAACCCACCAAGTGTTGTCGCCAGACTGATGGGCCTCGATTCCACACCATTCCAGCAATCAGACACGGTCGATGGAAAAATAAGAAACAATGACTATTTATGCAATGGTTTGACAGGAGAATTTCAACATCATCAGCAGCAGGAATGTGAGATTAGGTCTTTCTCCCATGAAAAGGACTGTAGAGATGTATATGAAGTGTGGCAACAACCATCCAAGAATATTTTGGTTAAAGAGCAATCTCCACAGAAGGTAAAATATGATGAGAATTCGTATCAAAGGAGAATGACCCTTGTTCAGAAGAAGTTTATGCAAGCAAAACAGTTGGCCACTGATGGAAAGCTTCTTGACTCTAAGGAGTTCCAGGATGCAGTTGAGGTTCTGAATTCTAACAGAGACTTATTTCTCAAATTTCTGGAAAAACCAAACTCACTATTTAAAAAGCATCTCTTCGAGCACCAGAGCTTCCCTTTACCTTCTCCGACTACTAGTGTAACTGTACTGAAACCTTCCAACACCACGGAGAGGAAAGGTAACAAAAGCATGGCAAGACAACTGCTAAGAGATTCCGATGGAAGTGTTAGAAAAGTGAATAAGCATTTTTGGAGCTCTAGTTTTTCTGGGCCAAAAGGTCAGAACTTTTCCCAACAAACAAGGATAGTTGTTTTGAAGCCTAGCCCTGGAAAGCCCTATAACACAAAGACCAAGCTTTCAAACAATTCACCAACAATGTCGGGTGGGCAAAATTCTACTGGAGCTCTAGCAACTGATGAATTGGTAAGTTCAAGAGAAATATCCAAGGGGATAACTTGTCGGATGGGAGAAAGCCTGAATAGCAACATAAGGGATGAACCCTTGTTCTCCTCAACACCATTGAATGGATATATCGGGGATGAGAACTCATTCAACAGGTCAGACGGTGAGGACATAGAAGATGAGGTTGGCAGTCTAAGAGACTCCAAGATTGCAAGTCCAGCCACAGTGTATTCTTGTGATTACATCAATAAAATTGGTAGTCCTTTCTCAGCCTTATCCTTCTCTCGAGCATCTCACTCATCTGAATCATCTGTTTTTACAGAAGCTAAGAAACGGCTTTCAGAGAGGTGGGCTTTGGTGGCATCAAGTGTGAATAGTCAAGAACAGACACAATTAAGAAGAACCTCAAGCACCTTAAGCGAGGTGCTTGCCATTCCTGAGATAAACAGAGAAGGAAGCCAAGAGGACCTTGCTCATTCTAGCAGCAAGCTGTCCAGTGGAGAAGATGACCTGAAAGTAGTAACATTCTCATCCACATTTGAGACAACATATGAAGATGCTAGGGAGACTTCCCATAGGAACTTAACAAGATCAAAGTCTGTCCCAACTTCACCTTCAGCTTGTGAAATTGCAGAGTTCAATGGGAAAATCTCTAGTTCCTTGATCGGCAAACTCATTGTTCAGCCAGAGGTTCCCAAGTCAAATAAAAAGAAGTTTTCTTTCAAGAATAAGGTCTCAAAACTTCTCTTCTCTAAAAGCAAGAAATCAAACGGACAGAAGCCCCTTAAATCTCCCTCAGTTGGTGATGACCAAGGACAATGCAGTTGTTCCAATGGTAGTGATGCAAGTAATGATTATTTATTACCATCTGTTAATGATACTCTTTCAGCACGGATTAAGCTAGTTACCACTGATAGAATGAGCCATGGATCAACTGAAGAGACACCATTTCGTAAGGTGATACATTCCGCTCCTGCATTTCTTTCCTATTCTTTTGTTTATTCTTCTCAAGTTTGCTTAGTAAACCTATACATGTTCCTGTTAACTTACAGAAGAATAATAATTAAATTATGGTGCATATGTTATGCATTCTGTTATCTCTCTTTCTGACTCTAGATTTAATTATAATGGTTACAAGATGGGAATGCATCAACACATTTATATTATGCTTCTCCTTGGACATGTAGCTGCATTGTCAGATCCTTCTCTGCTACTCTTAAAATCATGGTGTAAAAAATCTGCAGGGTGTTCTTTCTCTTGGGATGCCTGGAACATTTGGGAACTTTGTTCAGAGCCAGGACCAGTCCTGCCAAATTTCATTTTCAGAAACACCATTAGTGGATCATGTTAATAATGGTTTGTCGCAGTCCTCTGGAAGTATCATTGCTGAATGTCCGCGTAAGTATCATGTACCGAATTCTACTGATACATTTGAGTTCCCTAACAAAACTATCATGTTTTTTTGCCTTGCCCTTCAGAAGCACTGTCACGGTCTCCGCCGATCGGGTCGGTTGCTCGTTCGTTGTCATGGAGTAGCTCCTACTTGGACATAACATCTGCAACAACCTTAAAGCCATCTGTGAAATTCTCCAAGGCGGACGAAGAACATGAGCAATTTGTTTTCGTTAACAAGCTGATATCATCTGTTGGCATGGACGACAACAAGAGCACGATTTTTGGCGGATGGCATTCGCTCGACAGTCCTCTTAATCCATCTCTACTGTACGAGTCTTTGCAGATAGAAGACGAGGAAGATAAGTGCAGGGAGAGGCAATCGCACTGGAGGCTTCTTTTCGACTTTGTAAATGCAGCATTGTTAGACATCAGCCAATCTATATTATTAACTGCGTGTCCATGGAAAACAGCCGGCACTTCAGTGGCTGAGGTCTGGTCACTTGTGAGGAACAAGTTGTCAGGTGACACCAAATCCGGCAATGGTGGCATCGAGGTGGATAGGTTGGTGAAGGAAGAGGTCGGGGGAAGGCAGTGGACGGAATCCAGGTGGTTGGAAGGGTATGAATTGAGTAAGGAGATTAGTGAGAAGGTGTTGGAGGAGTTGGTGGAGGAGGCAGTGTCTGGATTATCTTGTCACTAACCAAGTCAAGGCATTTTTTTGTTGTCCTTGTCTTATTTCCAGGTAGGGTTGTCATTGTCGGTACTATTGTCATTGTTGGTACTATGATGCCTCCTTACGGTGTAATATTGTCACCAAGTTGTAATGTGTGTCTATTGTTTGACGGTATGTTAATATATTGTGGAAGGGAAGATATGTACTCTCTCTCTCTCTCTCTCTCTCTCTCTCTCTCTCTTAAATTGTTCAACGTGATGATTCGATGAATCAGACAACAAACTGAACATTTCAACAAAGTTGAGTTGAAAGTAGTTAGTTAGTTGGATTACGATTTCGATTTCCATTGGAACCAGAGTCAAGATTAGTTAGTTGGTTGCTTGCTCGTAATTAAAAATACTAGCTAAATTCAAATAGTATTTATTCAGGGGAATACTGGCATTTACAGATGAGGATAAAGAAAGATCGGGATTCCCACGGGATGGCAGTCATTTATAGTTTTGATTATGTTTGGTGCGTTGGCATGTGAGGAATATAATGCAGCGTAATGGTGCTCCAGCGCGCAGGGTAGCTTGGCATTCTGCAAGCTTTTAAACAGGGTCTGGGCCAACTTGGCTGACTGCCATTTCTAAGAAGCAATCAAGGCCAATGACTTTGACACCGAAGAGGTTGGTGACATCTGCCACGGAATGCCCCCGACTTGCGAACAGACAAAGGGTAACAACTACAGATGGTCCCTCCGGAGCGCTTGCTAAGGTGCCGTTCCATCGAGCACAGAGACAGGCACAGCCAAGCATGTAATGCTGCTCCAGACGTTAGCTTCGAGACCAAACCTTGAATTGCCGGATGATGGAAGCATCATCACCAGACGGACACACGTACACTGTGACGCCCCCAATTAAGCATACCATGATGAATGAAATATAGTTAAAGAGTCGGCAAGATATTGAAGAGCATGTTACCTACAGGCTACTTGCTATGATGCCCCCAGATCCACAATATATGGGTTTCAAAGGACTACAATCATACCTGCTCACAGATGGGGAATCATAAGTCCTTGCTCAGGATGAATCACCATTTCTGGTTGACACTCTTTTGTCAAAATGAATCTTGCATGAACAAAGAAAGATATGAAACTTTGGGTTCGAGTGGAATAGGCTCACCAGGCATTAGTTTCTGGACATGAACAACCGCACAAAGCCCAGAATCATTGTTTGAATCTCCTGCAAAGCAAAGCTAATACAAGTCAAAAGCTAAGCCTCAAGCTGTGCAGCTTCAAAGATGATATACATGTTCAAATATGAAAGCTCCAATTTTTAACACACTATTCCATCAACACAGAACCTTTTCCGTGGTAGCCACATTGTCATGCGGAAAGCCAGTATAACACCATTCACGAAAATGGGGAGAAATGGAAAGCCATACATGACAACTTTGCATCAAATAAAAAGTGCCCAGACTCACTTTGCATCAAATAATGATGCCTAAACATGCATCCTTGTTTAATCGAGGTTTTTCATGCTTTAGCAGATGACTTGGAAGCCAGTTCAGAGATATTCTGTTTACAAACAGAGTGGAATAGTAGATCTTTTCATCATAAAAATAATAACCACACTATGTATTAGAAAATTTACATGTTAAAAGGAAAAGAAAAACAAAAAAGAAAGATGGATACACTCTGAACTGACTGACGATGTGTTGTAAGAGTCAACATGAGACAGTGAGTGGATCTTGACATTCCTTTTTATATACAGAGAAGCTTTAGAAAATTTCTATTGTGAGGTTCATATGCATTAATAACTACAAAAATGTTTCTCGGATTAGCCGAGCTAATACACGTGAAGTCAACCGGCTCAGCACTTCAGGTAGGACTCTTGCTGAGATGCTTGGTAACACAGGAAGAAGTTCTTGGATGACATTAGAAATCTCAACACCCTGCAAAAACAAAATGAAGATAGTATTTAGTGGAAGAAAATTATGGAACAAATTATGATAATCTCACTACTGAAGCAGCATACAATAAAATTGCATACAGACAATGTCTGAGAATTGTCAACAATATCACCACATGACAACATGATGAATGTAGTCGTGCAAAAGGTAATTTCCCAATTTGGCCAGGCATAGTAGGATATCAGGTATTTGTTCAACAGAAAATAGTAGTGAATGCAGCAAAACAATGTAAGAGTATGTTTTTTTGTATCACTCATGTAATCAAACATTGAGATATACTAATAAATTGCTTAAATTTAGGATAAAAGCAGGTGGTTTCAAATTTTTTATATATGTTGATACCTGATGTGATGATGTTTTAGAAGTTTCAGAAGTTAGAAACTTTGCAACTTTTTCAACATTGTTTAGTATGACTCTGTCCTCCTCTGTGATGGTGGGCAGCAAAACCGCAGGCCTCAGGGGAGCCATACTAAAAACTGGAGCTGCAGTCCCAATTCCCATAACTGCAGCAATTTGGACCAACTGCTCTCGCGAAACTGCATCAATCGCTTTAACGACCTGCATTGATCAATAACCCACACTTCAGCACAAAGCTTCAATCAGTTTGTTGAATTTCTTACTATCAAAGTATCAAGGGTCATAAATATTCACTTCAAGCATTCACAGGTTAAAAGTAATTGCTCAAACACAAAAACCAATAGTAGTGAACTACCAAAATGCAAAAAGAACCCAGTATATTGTATCAAAATATTAAGGATCTTAATATACTGTCATCAAATGTCAACATGTACCTCTAGAAATATCTGAATGACTTGGTTATCTAAATTGCGCATTTGTGTAATTATATATATATATATATATATATATATATATATATATATATATATATATATATATATATATATATATATATATATAAATATAAAGTGAAGCCTTTTTGACATAGGGGAGCAATTTAATATGCTCCACAAAACCTAACTTCCTTAGATGGCCCTAGGAATTACCAGTAAAGAATGTTGCTGTACCAAATCTTACATTGGTATAGTGACTAGAACTTTACAACAGGATATACCTGAGTCTAAAACATTCTTCTTGTAGCATGTCTTATCAATTAGTTTCAATGCGAGATAAGTTTACCTCATCTAGAATAAATTCTCTGAAGAAGTTTCCTTTTTCAGAAAGCAAAAACGTGAGGGCTGCCCTAGTCTTGACAGGCTGTGCTGGCTGAGGTACTAATGCTGGAAATACTGGGACCAGAAGACCTGGTTGACTCTGCAAAGAACCAAGATCAGCCATATTTCCATTCAGATTTTCACCACCTCCACTTTTTGCAGCAGTGATGAAATTCTCGAAAGCTTGCATGACATCAATGAATCTTTCTGCATCAAAGACTCCGCGTTTACCATATATCATATACCGCAATGCCTCCTTCAACCTGGGGGATTCATCTGTTAAAAGTCTCTGTTTTTCAAAAAGAAAAAACAAATTAGCTAAAGCTGCACCCATGAATTAGAAATTGAATGAGAAGAAGAAACACAAAAAATGTGGTAGCATGATATATGAACCACCAAGAACGTCTTGTTTGTATGTGTTAGTGTTATATATGACTATCACAACATGTTATCTCTTGAAAATGACACCATCAAAAGGTGGTTCTCCCATGCATAAAGTAGGTGATACAGTGGGAAGTACACAGTGAGGAGGGATGAAAAGGGGGAGAGGACAGAAAAGGAACTAGGACCACAGCAGTTAGAAAATACATGTCCATATGTACAGTGGAAAGAACAATCCTTAACAAAGCTAAATAAAAGGAAAAGGTTCATGTAACTGACCGCAAATAATTGGACAAACAGAAAAGCACAATCTTTACTGTCATTGTTTTGAGTAATAATGTTATACGAAGTAATATTGCCAAGTGTGACTAACGCTGAAGAAGTTAGAAGACAGATACATGTCAACATACAAGTCCCAGAAATACACTGGCATTATGTGACCCAGAACTTGATGTTAAAGCCAAACAAGTATTGACAAAAAATGTAAGTTTTTTAATCTGAATCTACACAGTCTGAAGCTATGCTAGGGAATCTGTTTATTCTATTGCAAACGATAAGTGGCCATAGCTATATCATAAAGGTGAAAGAATTATTCTTTTTTTAGTAAAATATAAAGGATCACAAGTAATAGTCAATATCATCATGTAAGAAGTGGTAAAAAATGGCTGCTTGATATCGTATACCTGAGCGAGATATGGGTATGCTTCGTCTACAATCGCAAAGTCAGGATTTCCAACTAGTGCTATTCCTTCTAATACCCCAATTGCTCTGATTATTAAAGCAAAATATGGTGGTATTCTGAATGGATAATCAAAGGTAATTTGAGCCAAATCAGATGCTAATTCCTGAAAGTTAATATTTTTTGCACCACCTCCTTCTAGTGCCTGATCAAAAACTTTGGCCAGCACTGGCAAGATTGGTTCCAAATTGACACCATCAGGAATGAAATCAAGCTTGACAAAGTCCTTGACAATTTCATTGTAGTCACGATGAATCAGGTGGGCAATTGCTTCAATTATACCATACTTCTGATCATCAGTCAATCTTGTCACGAGGCCTGACACACGAAAGCCACTTAATGCAACAATTTTATTCAAATTTTTTAAAAAAGAAAAAATAGAAGTCCAACAGAGGTTTTTGCAAAAGGAAAACTGCAAAAAGAATGTTAGAACAAAAAATACCAAGACAACTAAAGAACATAATCTAGACATTCTGCACATTACCGATCGAAGGAGAGGCATAAATACATTATAAATGCAAACTACACATATTAATGCAAATATTGGTTGATTATTTCATTAATTCTTTAAATCTAAGCCCCATAACTTTATATCTATAAAGTTAGTGATTATGTTTCTTGGTACCTTCGTATATTCATGCATCCTTCATCCCACAGGTCTTAGGATACATGAAACATAATACACATGGTCAGCATGTTCTATGTAACATATGCTCAATGGTCCAAACATGCGACTAAGTAAACTCTTACAGGATTAACTGGTTCTTCAGTTGTATCCTTCAGCACATGAGCCTCCCTCTTGGTCAGTCATAATCAAACTTGGAGGTGAAGGAACTTTGGGCCTTAGCATTCCAGGAAGCATATAAGATTAGTTTTATAACTGTTGCAGTGGTTGGCTGATTGAAAACTATCCTAATACTTAAGAGATTACTGCAGAACGTCTTTCAAAGTGTGCCCCCCATGCTAATCCATGCAAAAATATTGAGCTAACAGAAATTTAGCAATGACACACCTCAAATTCAGCATGAAAAGATCTTTTTGTGTTTTTTTTGAAGTAATGTGCTTCTTCTCTGATCTCTTGATTATGACAAGTCCTGCAATTGGAAAACCATACTTCTAGAACACATGCAAACTCATGGTATGCCAAATCACATGACTCAAGATAAGTCGAGATTGGCAATTTTCTGACTCAAGATATTGTGTTGCCTAATCCTTTCTAATCATAAGGACAATCCCAAATGATATTGACCTTTATCTTCCAATTCATGCCAATTATGTATGTTTCTACATGGTCTTAAAAATGGACTTGCATATCGCCAGATATAGTATGAAATGGGTTGTACGTACCAGCTAACAAGCTGATCGGTATGCGGACCAACCTGTTTTGATGGTATGCAATTAAGGGTAGACGTACCAATCGATACGCCTCGGCCCATAAGGTTGGAAGTCAACCATTACTAATCAATACAGGTAGGTAACGATCGGATTTCAATCGTCCTATTCTCCTTTCCCATCAAACTAGATTGCAACAATCAAATTGCCCATTGGGCCCTGTTAAGGCCCTTTTAAACTCTCCTCCCTCCCCCTCTTTCACTCACTCTCACTTGTTTAATTTTCCTAATCCGCAATCAGTGGAAATCAACCTCTTGAGATCCGAACTTGGGATCCGGTGAAATTTCTCTCCAATTGAAAGTATTTATCTTACTTCGACAAAAGCATGTTCAACAAAGTTATTCCTTTATGGATTCAAAAAGATAAATTCAATTTTTCATCCTTATAACTAGAATTTCTATTCATTTACGGCTTAGATACGTTTATTTGTATTTAAATATAATTCACATATCAAGAAATTAGGAGAAAAATAGTCTACTGATCTCATCAATACACCAATACCGTCTGATACGTATTGGTCCGACACATACACCAATACCGTTTGATACGTACTGGTCTAACAGGCAACAAAACACCCAATCGGCAAGAAAGGGAGTTCCCTGATCTTAATCCCATATCCTCCACTTATTGAAAATCACTCCCTCCAATTTTGCTTCTTCAGAAGCCCTCAACTTATCCTTGCTTCAATTGTCAAATTACAAGCAATACATGTTAACAACTACATTAAGATGTGTTGCTTCAACATTTATATTTATCGATCACATGAGCATATTGTCTAACGCTTCTACTACAATTATTACAACTACCCTCATAAGAAGCCATGCTACAATGTTGAAGTATCACTTATGCATATTACCTTACCACTTTCAGAACAAATCATGTTGCATATTGACTTTGTAGTGCTCTTTGGCTTAGATGATTTTTGTCATGGAAATTCTTTATTTTATTATTCTCTATTCTCATGATTCTTTATTTTACATCTCCTTGAAATTATCTTAGCTAATATATTAATCAGATGGTTCAATTCAGCAAATACAGTTGAAGTGTGGTATACCGAATACCTCAAATTATTAAATAGATAATCATTGTTTTAGTTCCTGACATTCTAAAAGGATAATATCTCAACTAGTTTTTCCAAGATTGGCCTCTCATAACTACAAACCCAACAAATCACTTTGACTTTTCTCTCTTTGTCCTCTTAATATATGAAGAGAGATGATCACTATGATAACAACTACAACCAGAATACTCAGAGTCACACAACACATTTTCCCATTATGTATTTTTAGTATATTTTTGCTTATAACATCTGCTTGTGAATATATTTCGCTGAATCAGTAATATACACTAACGACACTAAGTACGTAAGCAACACATAAGAGATTATTCATATATCCCTCAAACTCTGCTACTTTATGCATCATACAGACAAATTGTGGAACTCAATGAAAGTTGAAGATGTTTCTGACTGAGGTTCAAATGATAGCAGCTGAGTACAATGCCATTAATTATGTAGAATCATCCATTCAGAAAGGGAATATTACCAAAGTCAAGTATAGCCAACTTCCCATCTGGTGTACGAATCATATTTCCAGGATGAGGATCAGCATGAAAGAAGCCAGTATCAAGTAGCTGCAAAAATTGAAAACCATGAGATGAAAAATGCATAATTCAACAAAAAAGAATATAAGAATTCATATTTTACAGTGGAAGGAAACTGCAACGACACTCGAGTTTCAAGGCCTTTCTTGCTTCAACAATCATGCCGAATGTAGAAGATGTATCAAAGACACCAAGTTATTTCAAGTATCAAATCATGTTATTTTTAACATTGCATAAGAATTCAGCTGATATGATTTTTATATTCTACCTATAGCACAGAGTCATAGACCAAGTTTTTTTCTTGATAAAGAAAGCATTTTTAGTTACTCGGACATTCTTCAACTGCACATTACATATAACAAGATGAATGAAAAGATTAGAAACTTGATAGAAAAATTATACATCATTTTATAAAATTTCAGTGACTTGCATGAATTTTACCAATGTACAAAAACAACCAACAGCCAGTAATTTAAAAACAAGAAATAAAAATAACTGAGTATCTCCTCACATATTTTCTTGTCCATGCCGATTGGTATGTTGGTGTATCATGTGTCAATATGCTAGTATACACCAGATCTATGCCAGTCTGACCAATGATTAAATCAGCCAGAGTAACGAGATTTCGAACATTGGTTCATACAAGTCCATTCATCCACTTTCTTCTGATACATAAATACCACTGTATTTCCTGTATTCACCTGGCATTCTCTCAAATATATAAGTAGCCTTAACTCTTAAGTCTAGTTGGTCAAATTAACCCTTTATCTACTTTTATGTGTAAGAAATATTTCTAGTTTCTATCAGTTACCCAAATAGAGACACATAAATGGAACCATAGAGGTTGACATAAGATCAGGTAGGGAGATGGTCACGGGAAGGCTAGTACTAGTGTTTGTAGCCTTAGGTATCTAGGATTTTAGTTTAGAGAAGATCTAGATTTTAAACATAAACATTATATATAATGATAATTTTAAAATATTCATTGTTCAATAGCACAATAACAAGAGATAGATCATATATATGAAAAAATTAGGTGGAAAAATAGACCTGTTGACCCTATCTATTTCTCTTTTTATAATTCTTGGCCTAGTTGTCCCTTGTAACCCACATTATTTATGGTCTTCAATATGGGTGAAAAAAATTAAAATTTTAACTTTATCTCGAACCAGATCATCCCAAAACGATAGTGTTTGAACCAGGGTCTACCGTACCGAGCCGTACCGCCCGGTACGGGCGGTACGTACCGGTCCGACAGGTTGTCGGTACACGGACCGACTGTTACCGGTCCGAGTGCACTGTAGCAGTGCACTGTAGCTCGGTACACCTGGGTGTATCGCTCGGTACACCTGGGTGTACCGCTTGGTATACCGTACCGTACCGGTACCGAGCCCAGGTCGAAATACCAGTACGGTACGGTATTGCGAACCTTGGTTTGAACCACAGTTGGAATGACCAACAATCAACAAGAATCTATACTCTGAAAAGCGGGCACGATTATAGTGTCACATGGATTCACATTCAAACCCACAATTCATATGGGTCATGTAGACAGCTACCAGCACTTTTATTTTACTGTTCCAAGCAAGGCATGCAATTTCGTACCGTACTGGAATTTCGGGGTTTGCTCGGTACGGTACAAAACTGTATACCGAGCGGCAAGGTCTGTCATACCGAAGCGTACCGCCCGATACAGGCGGTACGTACCGGTCTGACAGGTTATCGGTACGCGGACCGCCCGGTACCGCTACAGTGCTACAGTATTATACTGTAGCGCTGCTATAGTATGAAAAAAGTATAAAATTGTTCGGTACACCAAGGTGTACCGCTCGGTACGTCCTGATGTACCACCCGGTACACCGGTACCGTACCGTACTGAGCCCGGGTCGAAACGCCGGTACGATACGGTACAACGAACCTTACCGAGCGGTATACTACTCGGTGTATATATATATATATATATATATATATATATATATATATAAGGCGACGTTGCCTTTTATAAAATATTTATATATAAATATTAATATATATATATATATATATATTTTTTTTTTTTTTCGTTCGGTCCGGTAACGGGTGGTCCGTGTACCGGTTAGCTGACGGACCAGTATGTATCGGACGGTATTATTCGAAATTGTCTACCTTGATTCCAAGATAAATTAAAATAACAATAATAAAAATGCTTACAGTTGTAAAGTTCCTTACAAAATATTTTGACCATATGTACGTTCTTTTATTACTCTTCTCCTACATGTCCCATATCTCTATTTTGTCTCTTTGTGGAATTAGACACTTGTTCATGTTTGCTTATCAGATTTTTCATATCTGCAAGGATGCAATACAAGCATAGTATTTTCATTGCCAACATACAGTGCATAATATATTCTGTATGCAAATGCATATATTGACAAGGAAACAAAAGTCAAAGGAAGAAAAATATATTAATGGTAGAAATATCAATAATGAGAAAGCACCATGAAATCAAACATGATGTTCATACACAATACCTTGCCTATACTACATGGAAAAAAATTGATAATCATTAGCATCAGATTTGCTAATTGCATGAATTAAATCATTCAACAAAGTAACCTGCTTTAGGTAGCATATCACTCCAACGTTGACCAGTTCCCCTACATCACTTTCAGTACTTTGTGATAGTTTCTCTCCATCTATCCACTGGGTGGTAAGAACTTTTCTTGACGTATATTTATGATAAGTCTTCGGTATGACAACCTGAAAAATTATATGTTTCTAGATCAGGTAATCACACATCACATGTTAATCATGTAAATAATGGCAACTGTTCAAACAAGAACATCGTCTTACATATCAGTTTAGCAAGGAATGGGAAACCACTACATTTTCACCACATCTTTAAGAAGAAAATTGAGATATAAGTATTTTGGTATGTCAGACAATTACCATAGTTTCTTTGGATCAACTATCAAAACAATTTCTTTGAGAAAGGTTTCACTTGTGAGAAACAAGAAATATCTAGATCATCCTTATTTCGCATGAGAATGTTTTCACTAACAAAAGAATATGAAATAAAATGCTAGAAAAAGTGATTCTTGCGGCAGCAGTGGCATAGGTCATAGAATTTCTGGATCATAATGTTTCTGTGGATGAATCTGGCATGCAAATCCTACTACTGAAAAACACAATCCAATGGCTGGAGAAATGAAATTTACCATTGAAATGTAGGTAGATTAGTGATTATTCTGTTACTGGTTATATATTAATGATTTAGAACCACTAGTTGGAAATAAAATGTCAAGATTCCTATATTTGGAGCCAAATTAACAATTTTCCTTTTATCCTGAGGAACCAATGTATACAAAACTACAGTTTTTTGTTCATCAAAAACTTGCTTTGTATAACAAGGAAAAAGATCCTTTACTGAATAGAGCAATAATTAGTACTTATAGAAATGTACCTGAGGAAGGTCTTCTCTCATCATTTCAGCAAAGCGAGTTCCATTTTCTCCTTCATTTATATAATCAAGTTCTTCAAAAAAGCGGGCAGCCCATTCATCCACCAAACCAACAATATCAATCGAGATCTGATAGGTCATAACAAGATACAAATTACGCAATAGTTTCAGGCTTTCAGAAGCAGCAAACCAAGTAGCTGACCAATTACCTGAGGAAATCTTCGCAAAAACAGTCCCAGTTTCCGAATAATGAAGAGATCTATGGTGACAGTCTCCAGAACAAAAGGCCGCTGTACTTTGACGGCCACCAACTCGCCAGTTTCTTTTAGGCGACCCTTGTAAACTTGTCCCAGAGATGCTGCATATATAAAGTTTCCTCTCAATAGCTTATGACCTTATGAATATCAAAAATAATGCTGAAAACAAAGGGGGCGACAAAAAGTCATATAGTAGTATTGCTCAAAGTTACATTTTCAACAAAACACATGAAGTAGTACAGCAAAAACATATTCTAAGCTCATTGCCGTAATGTGTAGATGAGATTACCAGCAGCAATTGGGGATGGTGTCAGTTCAGAGTAGATGTTACACCAAGGCTGCCCAAGTTCTTCTTCAATAAGGGCCATCGCAACATCATCTGGAAATGAAGGAACCTTCAAGTACCAAACAAGAAACTTCAAATTTAGCAAAGGTAAAAGCATATAATAGATAAGTCATCTTTATTGACCAGAAAGATTAAGGAATGCCCACAAAATAATGGTAATGACTTCCAGAAAAACAATAGGAAAGCAATGGAGAAAACAGCATGTCATATATTAGGATACTGAAAGAAAACCTGGTATAATGTAATTCATTGAACTAAAAATACTATAGTTAATTTTTCATAAGAAAATCACAAAATTGTGACTCTCCTACTTGTCTCATGGTGTAGAATCTCAACTTTTTTCAACTAAAGAAGAATCAGATATCTCACCCAGAAAAACATATGTTATTTAGTTCACATTAACCATGAAAAACACTTCGAACATACCATATTACCTTATCACATAGCTTCTGCAGTTCAGTCATTGCAGCAGGTGATAATATGTCTGGTCGAATACTCAAAGCTTGGCCAAGTTTTATGTAAGCTGGACCCAGTGACGTTACTATTTCCCTTAATTCAATAGCCCGTGCGACCTCATTCTAGAGAAGAACACACGAAACCAAATGTGAGGAATTGCAGATATAAAATCAACATACATCATATATATAGGGAAATGCGCCTCAATTAAACCAAGAGAGTACTAAAAGTAGCTTAGAAACCATGAAGTACACACACACACACACACACACACACACACACACATATATATATATAGAGAGAGAGAGAGAGAGAGTCAAATTAGAACATTCGGGAATAAGATGCATGATCAGCGAGGGTTAATTGCATTGAGCTTATCATGCTAAGGAATGAAGCAGAAAATTGGTTTTGAAGAAGTACCAAGGACAAATCGATGCTTAATTGTGTTAGGTATGTGCTTGATGTTTTGATTGAATGTTTGATGTTCAACACACTCTTCTTAACATCTTCAAGACAAAGCCTCAACAGCCATAGCTGTATTGCAAGAGTAACACTTCACAATAAATAGGCTGTGATAGACACACAAACAAGGAGTTTCAAGTTATCACCTGTAAGTTAATAGGATATGAATTCATAGCAAACACTCCGTCCATGAGTAGCCCTTTCATATTTGTGCCCCATCACAAATCACCTTTATGTAAATATAATCTGAATTTATATCAAACACCATCCATGGATGACCCTTTCATACTTGTACCTCTCATCATTCATAATAATAGGTCAGCCCAGATAACATTTGTTAATTGACTCATCAACTTGATGAGGGCTGAGCTACCCACAAAATACTTAAGCTCAAGTGAGCAACTTTAGACCCATCTAACCCTCTATAGGTTCATAACCCTCATCCCACTTCTGATATAGGATTAAATGGGGGGATCACAAGCTATATGTAATTATGTATTGTTTAAGAACACAGTGGACAATGTCCAGTGGATTTGACATAAACAAAAATCTAAAGAGCAGCAAAAGCTATATAGTACAAAATTTAAGAAAAGAACTACATTAGAAATGTCAAATATGACAGAAGAACAACAAGCAGAGCTAGAAGATAATGCCTCCTGTTTGGTAAATAATGACAAGATGCAGCGAGAACAGTGGAGAGATGATTATATGTGACCATATTTTTACCTCTGCGATCTTCTTGTTAATCAAGTCCCAAGCTAAATGAGACAGAAAGCCACCTGCTACAGACAGCAGCTGTATAATCCGTGTGGAAACAGCTCTAGGGCGCTTTCCCCAGTAGGATGCAATTATGTCAGGATCATACACAAGTGGCAATGCTTCATTGCTGTTCACAGCTGGTACCTAAACAAGTATCAGAAACCATCAAGAAGTAAAACTGCATTTTCAAACAAAAGATCTTGATCTTCCTACCAAGTGACTTCAACTCCACTACCTAGTCAAAAGATTGTATCCACACGATTTGACCTGAACAAAGACAATGGACAACTCAAAAGTCATGTCCGCGATGTGAATTTTACCTTTTCGTGTAAACAACTCTGGAGGATACTTAAAATATTGTTAAAATGCAGCAACTAATCCGATCTGAAGACTCACGATTTATAATGAAAATTCAGTCATATAAAGAATTCTTGATGCACCAAATGTCCGATCACTGATATCACCTAAAATATCAGATTGGTCATGCTTCAAGGTTTTGATGGATCTTGCATTAGTTCGCTTGGGCATCAATCAGGTGTTACCAATCTATTAAAGTATTCAAAAGATCGCGCGAATTATGGAAAAGCTCCACGCGTCAATTGCAAAAAAAAAAAAAGGTACCTCGACAAGACGAAGCCGGATGTTCTCATCTGCAAACTGAGCGTCAGTGAGGTTTTGACCTCGAAGTCCTCTCATCAGCGTGGCCAGCTGCTCGTCCTCCTCCATCTGCTTTCTCACCTTCTTTATCTCCTCCGACACGTTGCCAAACCTCTTCCAATTTTCCAAGAAACCAGCACAGCCAACCCTCAATCAACAAATTCGAAAAGAAAACCAAACACCCCGAATCCAAAATCCCTAACCGACATCTTACGTTGGAGGCGGCACCATTGACGGAACCAAACGAGGCGGACCGAGGAGAAGAGGCAGAATTAGAAGAAGAAGCAACGGCACCACCGGTCGTAGGCTCCGTCGCCACAGCGAAGACTCCCGATCGTGGAGACCTAGATCTCAGACGAATTGATCGGCGTCGGAGCGTCCTCCACTGCGGGGCGGCTGTCGCCAAGGGCGAGCGGCGGAAGGGCTCGAAGCCGCACTGGAGGAACTGAGGCGCCGCTTCCATGGAGGAAGGATCGAGAGATCCCGCTCTCTCTTCTCTCTCGGTCTCCTGAGAGCGGAGAGGAGACGAGATCTACCCACCTACGTCGGTGTTGCGTTCGCCGGAGACTCGGGAAGACCGACAGTTGCTTTGCTGAAGTCTCTCAAAGCAGGAGCCGGCGTCTTTTTGTTTCACTTTAGGGAAGCTTAGCAGTGCAGTCCGCTAACCTACTCCCCCAACCAGCATTATAAACACAAGTATCAGATGAATTCACTCACCACTAGAAAACATCCATGCGGTGGGAGCACTTTTGTTATATTTCACCTCGAGAGCACTCCCCTCTTCCAATTCGGTGTGAACCACATGGCAACCGTAGATCAGACACGAATGCGAATCTTAAAGCGTTCCTGTGATACGATACCGATCGGCCGGTCGAAGCCACCGCTTTTTTGTGCGGGTTACATTATTTTAGTATTATTTGGGTGTGTGTGGACGACGTCGCCGACCAACCTGTAGTGGAGAGGACGCAGAGATGAAACGTGGCGTCTGCCTCAGCCATCCGGACGAGTGTGGGAACCAAAGTTGGCCACGTGAACACTGTAGCCACGGAGCGGTGGTCATGACGCACCGGTGGTGAGAAATACCTGTATTGTTTTTTTGTGGCAGCGTATAAATTCCCATTATGATTTCTCCGCCCACCGATATGACACGTTATTTATCCCACATAATCTCTCATCAAAGCAAACCGTGGCCAAGAGCTCAAATGACGCTTCTGGCTCGTTTGGGTAGATTGAGTCAGGGATCTCGACGCTTCGTGTTGATTTGTCACTTTGAATCTAATCTAAATTTGATTTCGATTCGAGTTATCCAAACCTAAATACGGAGATACTATAGATATTAATTGGATTAGGAAACAATGTCTCTCGAGCCCTCGTGTTAGTTTACGTTAGTTGAATCCAATTCTAATTCGACTCTAACTCGAGTTATCTCCTAAATATGTAGGAGACTACTAACTGGATTAGAAAATAATATCTCTATATATATCTAAATGATGTGTTTGGGCCTCTTTGGGCATTTTGACTTTGGGGTCTCTGGAGTCCTCATATTGGTTTACTTTACTTGAATCTAATCTTAATATGATTTCAATTTAAGTTATCCTAAACCTAAATATCATCGGAAGACACCACAGCTACTAACTGAATTATGAAATAGTATATATATATATATATATATATATATATATATCCAAATGATACGTTTGGACCCCATTTGACAGGTTGACTCAAGGGTCTCTCGAGCCCTAATGTTAGTTTGCGTCACTTAACCCAATCCTAAAATGACTTCAATTCAAATTATCTCAAGCCTATATACATATTCGTCTAAATTCAAAAACTTTAGTAATTTCAAAAAGTTTACGTTTCAATTAAAACTGATTCCGACAAAAATCATTTTGTAAAGTTCTTAATTTGAAACAGTTCATAAATATATCGAAGGTAATAAGCAATTAAAGATGTTTGCAATAAAGATAAATTGTACAAATAGAAATGCAAACCCGATTTTAGAGTGGTTCGGTCGTCGTGACCTACATCCATTTCACCGATTCCTCTTTCGTCGAGGCCACCGGTATTCACTATCGATCTTCCTTTAATAGGCGAAGATCAACCTCTGTCTTACACCTCTCTTCTCCTTTTTACAAGTTTAGGATACAACCTTTACAAGCACTCACTTCTCTCGTTGACTATTCTAACACTTAGGACTAGATGAGGATTCTCACAAGAGATTTTTACAGCGTTTTTTTTCCTTTTTAAATTCTCTATGCTTATGTGAGCCATAGATGAGAGGGGTATTTATAGGCCTCAAGTTAATTCAAACTTGGAGCCTAAAAACATCTCATCCCGGGTTTCCTAGGTACAGGCGATACCATCGCCACTATCAATCTGACACTGACACTATACTGGGCGGTACCACCGCTTGACACCTTACCAGGGGCGATACCATCGCCCAGACTGGCGGTACCATCGCTTGATATAGTCTCGGAGATTGAGCCACAATGGTGTCGCTTCTTGAGATATTGTTTGGGCATATCATTGGGCCCAACACAGTCCTTACATGGGCCCAACTGACCCCTAATTGTGCTAACTACGAAATCTAAAGCATACTTAAGCTAAACAAGTCTGTAAGTCTTGGTTTCTTCTGGCGATCTTCCAGCGAACTCTCGGGCAAGTTCCTGGACTTCACGAAGATCTTCTTAGCGAGTTCCGATGAGCTTCTTTGGTAAGCTCTTGGACTTCTCGGTTGGTTCCCGTAGAACTTCCAATGAACTCTCGAACTCCCAACAAAATCACGTCCTTGACTCCGGGACTTCATTTTGCTTTATGCCTTGTTATCGTAGTTAATCCTGCACATGTAAAAACATACTTCGATCTAGATAATTAATACTAAGCATGAATCATGTTGTTCGGTATGTCATTGGTCCATCGACGCTTCGTCTAATTTTTCGACGCATCATTCTCTCTTGCGACCTATTGTCCAATCGACCAGTTGACCTCCGGAACTTCGATATCCTTGGCACAATATCCACTCTTCTTGGCCCGATGTCCGAATCCATAACTCAAAGCCTTTTGTCGATACGTCGACCAATCATCTGGCTCGACGTCCAATCTTCTGACATGTTTTCCTCCGGCTCAACATGATTCTTCCTACTTTAATTATCTCATCCTCGTCGAAGCATCCTGCATTACTAAAAACACATCAAATCATAAACACTTATCAATTAGTTTCATCATATTCTGGGTAGTATAACTTAGAAGTCTCTCAAAACCCTCAGGTTGGTTTGCATGATTTAAACCCAACCATAATCAAACTCAACTCTAATTATTCCAAATCTAAATAGGATTTGGAGATGATACCTCCCAATCGGATTAGTGAAGTGTCTCTATATATATCTGCCACCAGTTGTGCATAATAGTACACTACATGTCCTTCGGCCTCACTGTACATACGTAAGCTCTCTTTTGATCAAGAGACTACTACCTGGATTAGAAAACAGTATCTATATATATATATATATATATATATATATATATATATATGTCCAAATGATGTGTTTGGACCCCATTGGGCATGTTGACTCGGGGGTCTCTCGAGTCCTCATATTGGTTTCAATCACTTGAACCTAATCATAATCTGATTTCAACTTGAGTTATCCTCAGCCTAAATATGATCAGAAGACACCACAACTACTAACCGGATTATGAAATAGTATCTCTCTCTCTCTCTCTCTCTCTCTCTCTCTCTATATATATATATATATATATATATATATATATATATATATATCCAAATGACGTGTTTGAACCCCATTTGACAAGATGACTCAAGGGTCTCTCGAGCCCTTTTGTTGGTTTGTGTCACATGAACTCAATCCTAATATGACTCCAATTCAAATTATCTCAAACCTATATACGATTAGTAGACATTGTAACTAATAATCGGTATTAGGAAATTATATATATATATATATATATGTATATATATATATATATATGTATATATATATATATGTATATATATATATATATATATATATCCGTCTGAATCTAGACCTCACGTTGGTTTGCATGATTTGAAACCAACGGTAACCGTAGATCAGACATGAATGCGAATCCTAAAGCGTTCCTGTGATACGATACCGATCGGCTTATCCCTAATCTGATCCCACTGCAAATCCTAAATAGGATTCGGCGACACTAACTATAAGTAAGCTCTGATCCCACTGGGAAAGACCGCCATGACGACGGCAATGGCTACGGACATCGACTCCCTTCCTCAAGACCTCTTGGTCGACCTCTGCGTTTCCATCGTCTCCTCCTCCCCCACGCCCCGCAAAGACATCATGCGCCTGCGAGCCTCGTAAGTTCTTTTCGCATGTCATCTTTCCGGCAGTGTTTTGTTTTGACGACGAGAATTGCTAATCTTGGTGGTGAATGGATGTACCGGCAGATGCAGGAGATTTCACGAGGCGTCCGGGGCGAGGAAGGTTGGCCAGTGCATGCCCGTGAGGAGAGAGCGTGTGTTTCATTGGCTGGACGCGAAGGGTTACTTCGCCTTCCTCCGGAGCTGCGCTGAGTGCGGCAATCTTGAGGCCAGCCTCTTCCTTGGACTGGTGAGCTCAGACGCCCCGCTCACCTCCTCTTAGCATCAATCTGTTTCAAGAATCTGTATAGCTGTATCACATTGATTCCTCTTATCGTGTTGGTTTCTAGGATGAAATTTACAACCGGAGAAGGAAAAGCTTGGGACTGCACCATCTTCACAAGGCAATGAAGGGTGGCCATCGAGTCGCAGCGTACACCCTGGGCATCATCTTGTTGCAAGACCCCGAGACGCAGCCACTCGGCATCAAAACCTTGAACAAACTGGCCGCCATGGATCTTCCCGGTGCTCCTTCCGCCCACGAGAGTTTGATATCCGGAGACGTTCTCATCGCGACGAGCCGAAGGGAGGCAGCCTCGGCCATGAGGGACCTAACTTGGACGAGACTGCACCTGCGCCCCCGGAGGCCCTGCACAAACCGACTGTGTGGAAGAGTAGAAAAGGCCGGCAAAGCGAACCCGTGGTCGGGCGAGGAGAGCTATAGATTCTGCAGCCAGTTGTGTAGGTGGACACATGAATTGTACAAGTTCTCTGAATTGATTTGATACGGACACCCTATGGAAGCAACCGAGGAGCTCTTGGACATGATGGCTTTAATTGAATTAAGTCAGCGTGCTAAATTGTTGGATTGGATTCTGATTCCACGTTGGACTTTGACCAGGAACTTACTGATATCTAAAATATTACATGTTATTAGTACATCAGTGAATTTACACATAATGTCTTTTTGCAGCATAGAATTTGGATTTTTCGTTGTTATTGATCGAGATTTACACACAAAATTTGTCTGTGGCACTCCAATTTCAAGTGTAATATTACTTACTAATTTAAGATCAATTTGATGGATTTTAGTTAATTCTCCTGATATGGGGAGTTGGTTAAACGCTGCTTACAAGTCGTGATCGACTCGACGCAATGGTTCGCATGGGGACGGAAACGGGTACCGATACACATTGCGCAGACGGAAAAATAAACAAAAACAAAAGGTTTAGGTTTCTAGAAACAAAAACAAGAAGAAAACACAAACAGATCTGCTCCCGGCCCCCCTAACGTAACCCAGAGCGGAAGACCGGGGAGGAGGATAACCTCCTCCACACCTCGGGATCCCGCCGCCCCGCCTCAAATGCCTTCTCGGCCACCGCAACCGCCCTTATTCTGATTCGCTCCTTGACTCTCTTTCGATGGCTGCCACTGCGGCGGCCTTCCTTGAAGTCGACCGCTGCGGCCTCTTCTCCTTGCCCCTCTCCCTCAGCCCCAGATCGTTCCTCCTCCCTCGCCGCCAGCTTCCCGGACTGCGCCTCTTCCATCCCTGCCGTCTCTCCGCTACCTTGGTCCCCTCTAGCAAAGCGGCCTCGAAGTCCGGCTCCCACCGCGAGGACTCTCTTGAGGTGATTCTTGTGCCCTTGCCTCCAACAAAGGTTTCGGATTTGATCTCAATTCTTGTGGGGTATCTTTTGATTTATTGGTTCCACGATGCAGGGAGTAGAGGCCGTGGTTGTAGAGCCGAAGGGGAGCCAGGGGATGCAGCTGAGGAAGCGTGTGATCTTTGGCCTCGGCATTGGATTGGGTGCGGGAGGTGTCGTGGTGGCAGGAGGATGGGTTTTCACCGTGGCGCTGGCGGCCGCAGTGTTCGCCGGGGCGAGGGAGTACTTCGAGCTGGTCCGGAGTCGGGGAATTGCTGCAGGGATGACACCGCCGCCAAGATATGTGTCGAGGGTTTGCTCAGTCATCTGTGCTCTCATGCCGATTCTGACACTGTAAGTTCCAAATCTTTAGCGTCCTGTAATTACTTTTTTCCTATAGTGTTTCCAATAGAAAAAGTGATTCTTTGGGTGATTTCCTTTGCTAATAACTAAACTTGTATAGTTGTGGTGTCTCACTTGATATATCCAAAATTTTGGTTTGGTTGATATGTTTCAGGTATAATGATTTTGCCCTATACTGAATCTTTTATATATATGCTTCATTTTAGTTTTTACTTGAATGCATTATCTGTATTTGACCACTTCAAAACCTTATTATGCTGGACTTATTCTATTGTTTCCTTATTCCGTGTTAATTACATTTCCTGCTCTATTTAGCATTAATTTTTTATCTTTTGCCTATAAGTTTAAAGGAGATTTTTCCAAATTTTCAGTCTTTAGATTTGAAGTAGCAGTTTTTCCGTCGTCATCATCCTATACCTGCGAAAGGCATCTTGGAATAAAAACTGGTGGAGTATGCGACATAACAAACATATAACTTGAGAACTAAAAACATTCTATGTCAAAATCAATCTAGCTAGTAAAAAGGACTGAAATACTATAAGATTTATATTGCTTCATGTGGGACTTAAAAACTGAATAGTTGTCAAGGGCATTGCATATGTTTCATTTAAAATTTGTGCATCTTATTGTTTTCTCTATGATGCGTGTATATTGATTCAACACAATATGAACACCTCGATGCATCACTTTTTCAAAAAGGTAAGAGATGTTAAGATATGGGTGATATGTTGAAAATATAATGGCCCATATGACTAATTTTCGTATGAGATATAAATGATAAATGACAAAAATTTAACGAGCGCTCGTGACGTTTTCATCAAGACTGAAGATACATTAATAACTTAATGCCCCTAAGATGCTCAGAAGACTGCATCAACTTATGTAAAATGTGAAAGGCGCATGGAAAAATTATCATTATAGTTTTGTTTACAATAATCCGCATCAAACAACCGTTCTAAAATCAGTTGTTAGTTGGATCAATTTTATTTAAAACAAAAACCTCCTAGGAACATCCATAATGTATCCACAAGTACATCTAATTAGTTTTTTTATGTTGATTGCCTTCTAGATTATTACTGTTTTGGTATTTATTGATTCAATCCTTTCTTTGAGTGATAACTAAATTAAAACTTATTTCTCAGTTTGTCATAAACAGCTTTCAAACCCAATAAACAATCAACATTGTTTCTGTTACTAAGTAACTTTGACTGAGTTTTATGCTATAAGTTCTTTTCACCTTAATCATTTTATTAATTGTTTCCAGTACTCTTCTGTCCAAATGATTGTTGAAAATTCAGCATATGCGGCATTTTGCATAACATATCACTGCTTTTTAATTATCTATCTGGTTTATGATGGTAGGTATTTTGGTCACATAGATGTTTCGGTGACATCATCTGCTTTTATTGTTGCAATGGCACTAATACTTCAGAGAGGAAATCCACGATTTGCACAGTTAAGCAGTGCTGTTTTTGGGCTTTTTTACTGTGGTTATCTTCCTTGTTTCTGGATTAAGCTTCGTTGTGGGCTATCAGTTCCTGCATTGAACACGAGTATGTCATTACCCTTTCTTCTTTTTCTTTTTTAAATTCCTTATTTATTACTTTGCTTGAGAATTGTGATCCTGTGTTGTGCTTAACAAGTATCAGCAGCAACCATATTCCATATTTGCACTTTAATGGTCTGCATATTAGAACCACCAGTAATATGAAAGAGCAAGCAAAAATTGCTTCTTGTTAACTTCAAATGTGAATATACAACAATCTGGTTTATACAACAGGTGCCTCATTGGGCCTCTTTGGTCATGGTTCCTATTAGTAGAAGATGAGGATTATTGTTTGTTTGACTAAAGTATAGTGCATGCACCAGTCCTAGTTATGGGCCAAGATATTGCAATCCTACCATCCTGTCTCCATGCTAGCAAGTGTGAGACCACATGACAGGATCCTTGTGTAACAAAATTTATGCATGCTATGTGTCTCGGTGTATATAATTCATTTCCTTGGTATAATATTCACCGATTCACATTGTCATTCACTTGTATATTCAATACACAAAACGACATGATATGTACCTCGAGGCTGTTTCAATATTTGACTGTGACAATACATATTGCAAGTTGTTCCCTTTGCTTATGCTGGCTCCCTAATCCATAATTGATCTAAACCTGGTAAGATTTCAAGGCAATAGTCATTTATATTAGCTAGATTTACAAGAGAATTTTTTTTCTATTCTTCCACCCTCTTGGTGGATTATTATACTTGGGTTTTCTAGACAAACTATACAGACCAGGGTAAGATATCAAGATTGACTCATAGGGTTTGGTATGTTCAGTACCACATGTTAACTCACTCTCGCCTGACAAGAATTGCAACCTTAAATATTAGAAGAAACAATTTTTGAACTTATGCTGAAACATTTATTTGTGATAACATACACACCAAAAGATAATATATGACACTTATATAACCACAGTAACATCAATCTTTCATGGCTAAACTTTCATAACATTTATTTGTGATAACATCAATCTACCATGAACTAAAATCTTTCATAGCTAAACTTGGATGTGATTTCACGATGGTTGTGTTTCTGTGCTCTACTTGTTGATAATAAATTTTTGACAGTTTATGTATTTCAGAGGTAATTATTATATGGTTATTTTCATTTCCATGTATTTTGATTATGATGTTGATCTTATCTGTGATTTTGATATCTTGGACTCTATCGGCTACCTCACTGTTATGTCAACCCCACCATAGACTATTTGTCCATCATGAAATTGGTATACTATTGATCTATATTTGAGGTTAGCAAAACATATTACTATATAAGGTAGTATGTCAGTAAAGGGCAGGAGGTTTATCATATGAGCTAACTGAGATTACAAAAATCTATTGAATAGAGATGACCAATCTTACATCCACCACGTTATGCATGAACTAGTGAAATTCATTATCAAGAGGGAAAGCACATGTAACATAACCAGCTACCGAAGGACTACAGCAACAAAAAGAAACCAAGGTCACAATCATTCGGGGCCTGCTCCATTGATCTTTTCTAGCTATGTTGGTGTAAGCTCATAAGATCGGACAGAGTTTTATGCAAGTTGTCAGCTGGTTAACACAATTCTCCTTTTTATAGTCTTGAGACTGGTATTGAAAAGTTTCAATAATAAGCATGCACAAGCAGAACTAGGGGAACTAATTGATGGGGTTCAACTATAATTGGTCATGCAGAAGATAAACCTAGTTATTCTGTAAACAGAGTTGGAATTTGTGGTGTAACTTTGTGAGGCTACATGGAGTAGTTCTCTTAGCTATTTGACAAGTTTACTCCCATTTAAAGCATCAAGGATTTGAATACAAATTAGACGATTATGTATTGTTCTATTGCATTTCTTCTAATGCCCCAGCAGTTCCATACTGAGGATTAATGGTGGCTAGATTAATGCTTGAGCCTAGATAGTCCTATTGCATAAAACTTGGGTTTAAGTATTTTGGAAGGTGTGAGTTCTAGACTTATCTATAAGGTTCGGTGTAAACAGACCTATTACTATGCATGTGTAAGTGAGCCAAAGTACGAAAATGCTACTCATAGATGATATGAGAGAAATATCACAATGTGGAGCTACTATTGAGCCATGAGCCTTACATACCACCTACTAGGAAATAATTTTGGTATGTAAATTAGGTCTTGACAAGGATGTTAAGTCTTTATTAGATAAACATCTCATTAGTCCTATATTGGAAGTTGATGATAGGTTGAATTTGTATATAACACTGGATGAGTCTTCTACTAATAACATGGGCTACAATTATTTGGGACACATGATTTTAGGTCCCATCATATCTCGGTGGCCAGGGAGGGATTTTTAATTTTCCGAATGCTTTTTTTTTTTTGGTTGGGGGTTGGGGACAGGGTTGCTGGTGGGAGCCTAATTGTATTTTTGTTATATCTAAACTCTTCTGATTATTTGTTGAATATTTTGCAATTTGTTTACTTTTTTTTTATCTGTTTTGGCAGAATTAGGGCATGTATGGCCAGTTTTTCTTGGTGGGCAAGCTCATTGGACAGTTGGACTTGTTGCAACCTTGATATCTATCAGCAGCATAATTGCAGCAGACACATTTGCATTTTTAGGTGGAAGGGTAATTTTTTGAACTTGTGAAACATAACTAGATTGATTATGTTAATGCATATTTTTGCATTGGTTGGTAATTGCATACTGTATGATTACATCTTGCTGGTCATATTAAAACTGTATTCTAGTCAGCACTTCATTTGTACATTGACTAAGCTGAAATTTAGTAGTGAACAGTTTTCTGTCTATATTAGACTTACATTTAGTTAACTATTTCTCTAATTTCTTATGCTAGCTAGATTTTTGGTTAATATCTTATTGGAGCCAATCAACATTATTTTTCTCTTTTTTAATCTTATTTTGCTGTCTTACCTTCTTGATGAGACAAATGTTTCATTGTATTTTTCGAATTTGTTTCTTGCATCAATCGAAAAAAAAAAAACTCTTAGTCTTATGAAATGAAAGTAATAAATAAATCTCAATGCTGTACTGTATGAAATAAAAGTAAGAAGTGGTGCAGCAAGAATTCCATAAAGTGGATGGACTTGTTACAATTCATGAAGTGTTATATGAAGTACAAACTCAAAGGCGATGTCATCCTTTTCTTTTATAGATGTTTCTTAATGAACACTTCTGTATGGAATCATCTCATTTTCTTGCCATATTTGAGGATGGGAAAGATTATTTATGGTATATCCTATGTTAATTTTAGTATGTTCACTTCCTTTGATATGTCAAATCACTGGAAGGCAGAAAACAAGAGCTATTATGTTTGGTATAACATTCTTGCTTATTATTTTAAGAGGCTACAAGGATGATAGATGTATTTTGTTGCAATTTCTAGGCATTTGGTCGGACACCCCTTACTCATATTAGTCCTAAGAAGACTTTGGAGGGAGTTTTTGCTGGTCTAACTGGCTGTATAGTGACTGCCGTGCTGCTGTCGAAGATTCTATGCTGGCCAAGAACATTATTAAGGTACCTACTGAGAAAGCACATAAATTGATGATACACTAGTTTATTGATTTTCTTATTATATACTTGATACCTTTTTTGTACATCTGCAAGCTGGCTCATCTCGAGCATGCTCCAATTCTAGTTTAACAATGCCATTTATGGCTTTATGTGCATTCGAAAATGGAGATCTGGCTTCCTTTATTGCAGTCGACTGCCTTGTTGCTTTGATTATTGTTGTTGACTTGTTCAATTCTAGAGGTACATGCATATTTTTGTTCAACTCTCATATACGTTATTGCAATGAGCTGATAATTACTGAGATTGTGGATGTCCTTTCCTTTGTTATGTGCACTGTTAGATGGAATTCATATTGCTGAATAAGGGGTACTATTAAGTCGATAAGCACGTTTTGTCCAAGAGTAGGGCAAAATCATGAGGGGTCCACCCAAAATATATAATTCCTCGTGGGTCCATTTGTCCCAAGAGGTCTCGACTCCCCTGCTGAGGGTACTTATAAGAACGTTCAATACAATATCAGTGAGGAGCAGGGACCATGAGGCAAGACCTCTACCCTTAGTGGCACCTTTTCGGGTACATCCTAAAATTGCAAAATCATACAAAGCACACTCTAAAGCAGACAATTCTTCATGGACCCATGTATTGGTACTGACGAGGGCAAATGATGACTTATCAACAGTGGTGTTCGATGTAATGCTTGTGTATGTTTGTGTCTTACATTTTTGTTCATGCTTTGCATAGCATGCAGATAGCTTGCTGTAAGCTTGATAGCCTCATTTTGGTTGGTTTTTATGGTCGTTTTAGTCCTGTAAACGCAGGTTGTGTGCAGTTGTCATGCAGAGGCTAAACCAGTGATTTAAAAAGCGCTAGGCGCCAAAAGGCGCTAAGGTCCAAAAACGCCCGAGGCGCTAGATGCTCGCCCGAGCGAAGCGAGGCGCTAAAATATAAAAATATATAATATAATTAATAAATATAATTATTTAAAATTTTAAATAAAAATATGCTATTAAATTAAGAAAATCTATTGACAGTATTGAAAATTAATTATTTCAAATAAACTTAATATTAACATTATACTGTATACTGAACCTGCTGACTGAGAAACGAGGAAGCAGCGGCGAGCGACGACGGCGGCAGCAGTAGTGGCAGCAGGAAAGGGAGCGGGAGCGACGAGCAGCGGGAGGCGCGAGCGGCGACAGCGACAGCATTTGCGAGCAACGACAGCGGGAGCAGGAGCGACAAGCAGCGGGAGGCGCGAGTGGCGACAGAGGCAGCGTTTGCGAGCAGCGACAGCGGCGAGTGGCGACAGGAGCGACGAGTAGTGGGAGGCGCGAGCGGCGACAAAGGCAGAGTTTGCGAGCAGCGATAGCGGCGATTGGTGACAACGGCAACGTTTGCGAGCAGCGAGATCGGGATCGGGATCGAGAGTGGCAGCGGCAGCGGGTTAGGGTTGGGTAAGGGTTAGGGTTGGGTAAGGGTTATATCGGTTTAGTTGGTTCGATTGAACCAACTAACCAACCGAATTAGGACCAAACCAGACCTAAAATCCTGGTTCGATCGCCTTGGTTTACCCAGGCGCTCGCCCGAAGCGCCCAGCGCCTGGGCTCGGGTGAGCGCCCAGGCGGTGCCTGTTTGAAGCGCGCCGCCTGGGAGATTAGCGAGGCGCTCGGGCCTCGCCTCGCCTCGCCCAAGCGCCTAGGCGAGCGCCCGAGTGCCTTTTTCAATCACTGGGCTAAACTACTAAACTACAAAAAAAATAGATCATCTAAATAGTCGTTTTGGGATTTTTTAGCTCCGCAAAGTGGTGCGGAGTGTCAGCCAATGCATCACCCGAGAACTACCCACGTGGCACATGGCTGGATGGGCTTTTGGGGTAGTGTTTAAAGCTAGTTCTCTGCCTTGTTTCGCAACAGTGTCATGGGCACTTATGAAGACTTTTGGTCATGGCAGACCATCTTGAACCCTTTGTCGCGTGACTATTCAAAATTTGTAAAGTCTATATTTATAATTTACCAGTGATTTAAAAAGGTGCTCGGGCGCTCGGGCGAGGCGAGGCGAGACCCGAGCGCCTCGCTTCACTTCCAGGCGGCACGCTTTAAAGAGGCGTCGCTTGGGCGCTCGCCCGAGCCCAGGCGCTAGGCGCTTCGGGCAAGCACCTGGGTTAAACCAGGCGACCGAACTAGCGTTTTAGGTCTGGTTCGATCTCCGGTGCTTTAGTTGGTTTAATTGAACCAACTAAAGCACCGATATCAGCTGTCGCTGCCCAACCCTAACCTTGCTCGTTGTCGCTCCCGCTTTTCGCCGCTGTCGCTGCTCGCTACTGCTGCCGCTATCGCCGCTCCTGATCCCGCTGCCGCTGCTCGCCGCTGCCGCTGTCGCCACTCCCGCTCTCGCTGCCTTCTTACACTCCCTCTCCCGCTCCCATTGTCGCTATCGCTTCCTCTTTTCTCAGTTAGCACCCCCTTACACTCCTCTTCCTTCTTCTCCTTCTGTATATCGTTAACAGTATACAGTATACCGTTAACAGTATACTAATAATAGTATTTGTATTTATTAGATTAATAATATATTATTTTGATTTTGTATCTTAGATTTTCTTAATTTAATAGCATATTTTTATTTAAAATTTTAAATAATTATATTTATTAATTATATTATATATTTTTATATTTTAGTGCCTCGCTTCGCTCGGGCGAGCGCCTAGCGCCTCGGCCGTTTTTGGTCCTTGGCGCCTAGCGCTTTTTAAATCACTGTAATTTACAAGTTAAACGTTTACTGA
Organism: Musa acuminata AAA Group; assembly: GCF_036884655.1. Lineage (NCBI taxonomy): Eukaryota > Viridiplantae > Streptophyta > Magnoliopsida > Zingiberales > Musaceae > Musa > Musa acuminata. Next base: position 39,291,513 of record NC_088352.1, read on the forward strand.
AATGTCTACTTGTGGGAACACAAGTTAAACGTTTCCTCTAACGTGTCTTCTCTTTTGCAGGTCCTTAAGGGACCATAAGAGGTTTCGGGAAGACTGACCCTTTGTGGACGTACACGTAAGAGTGCCGCACGACCTAGGCAAAACCAGTTAAGTCTGTGACAGATAGTACAAGAGATTTTGGGGAGGTTTGCGGACGGACATGCAAGGGTGCCGTATGACTTAGGCCAACTAAGTTCGTGATAGATGGTATCAGAGTGGGACAAACATACCTAGGAACACTTGGCATGCAATTGTGGGGGACCTAGCGGGGTTGCGTTGAGGGCAGCCAGCATGTGTGACCGTTTGGGGAAACATGCGTACAGATGTAGGAAAAAGAGTCACTCAAAGGACCAAGCATCCATAAAGCTTAATGGATCGAGTGAGCAGCGATGAGTCGTCGTATGATCTTACATGAGATAATGCATTGGTGGACGCATTGCACAATCAAGTGGGGGAGCAACCCTAGACAACACCAAACAAAGGCATACTTAGAGCCAATGTAAAGATCAAAGTCAACAGAGGGCTAACTCATGGAATGATGGGCACAAGGGTCATCTTCAACTCAATGCTAACCGAGGAGTATAGCAACTTAGGTGGAACTTGGTGATGTGCCTAAGCTGTATGAACAGAGTCAATGTAGAAGACGGAACATAGAACAGAGGCACGAAGTTTTTCTTGGACAAAGGTTAATGACATGAACTCTTGCAGAGGCAAGAGGGAAATCATGTCGTTTCATGAGCCCTTCGTTCTAATGGAGCGGACTTATCTTGCATGGTGCCAAAGTCGAATGAAGCTTCGAGGCAGATGCAACATCCACAAAGGCTTCGATGAGGACGTCAAAGGAATAATGGGGGAGAATGGCACGGACAAATCTGTAAACAAGGTGTTCGATGTAATGTTTGTGTATGTCTACGTCTTTTGGTTTTGTTCATGCTTTATACAGAATGTAGAGGGCTTACAGTAGGCTTGACAGCCCCATTTTAGTTGGCTTTTTTGGTCGTTTCGGTCCTGTAAATGCAAGTTGTGTGCAGTTGTTGCACAAAGGCAAAACTACTAAAAAAATAGGCCATCCAAGCAGTCATTTTAGGGGTTTTCTAGCTTCGCAGAGTGGTATAAGGTGTAATTTGTATAGTTTATCAAATGTTTGCTGAAATGTCTACTTGTAAGATCCGAGTTAAACGCCTTCTTTAACCGTCTTCTCTTTTGCAGGTCCTTAAGGGACCATAAGAGGTTTCGGGGAGTGACCCTTTGTGGATGGACATGTTAAGGTGCTGCACGACTTAGGCAAAACTAGCTAAGTCCGTGATAGCATGTTGGTACTTATGAGGGCAAATAATGACTTATCAACAGTGATGTGTAAATGACATTGGTATCTGGAACAAAGTATAGAATTCCCTCAAACATTCCTGCTACTAGTTGTTGGTTCACAATTTTCCAGAATATTTCCATATATAACTTTAACCTAAACTTTTCTTCTGTTGTAAAGTTACATTTGGTCATCTCACTTGGCTGTAATTTGTAAAATAATAATTTTGATCGTACTTAGTCGCTTAATTGTGTAAATTTTGTGGTTTTAGAAGTTGGAACATATCACTAATATTGTCCTTTTTCTAAGAGAATGTCCGCAGATTAGTGTCACTGTCATCGTGGCTTTTTCTAAAAGAACATATCCAGTTCATCAAGACAAATTAGTGTCAAGCAAGGTTCACAGAATTGTGGATGGCTTTGGGATCAACCATAGGATTTATGATTAGAATCAGTAAATATTAGCTAGATCAAAATGTTGTTACTTGGCAAAGGCACTTCTGTACTGTGATCTTGTTATTTTTTTGCACCCCTTGGATTCATCGTCTTACTTTTACAGTTTCTTTTGTGGAAATATGTTGTAGTGTGCTAACACTTTCTGTTGTTATCAGTGCTTCAGCTTTTGGAGTTCTAAACTTCACAGGGTCTTTGTTCGGTGATCTGATCGAGTCCATGATCAAACGTGATGCTGGTGTCAAAGATTCTGGATCACTCATTCCTGGACATGGTATGCTTCTTTCCTAAAATTTTGATGGATGCATGAGCATATTGTTGATGATCATATCGGTTTTAGTAATCAGATTAGATATACTGATGGTGCATCAGTCACTTGATAACTAACACAACCCATATCAGGAATAGTAAAACCTTGGACTATGTGTTGGTCACTTCCATCTTTTACAAAATTGTACTCCTTGCTGAATAACATTTGAGGCCGATGTTTCCAAAAAAGTTTGTTGTTGATTGGTGTAATTACAAAACTGTGCAATGAGGTGTAATTTCTATAGATCCTGGTGTTCAGATATCAAAAACATTAAGATTGAAATGATTTGCTGGATACACCTGCTGCTAGTTCCTTGCCTTTCTTCAATTTTCTAATTGCCATTCCATGTTTTCTGTCGCTTAGAGAGTCTCAGTTGCTGTCATTTGAACCCATTATTATAAAGATCTTGAACAACTAAAAGGAAAGAAGTAATCCTTCAATATGATTGACACTTTTTTTCTCTTGTTATGCTTAGTGTGTACATCATGCAACTAAGCTCGCAATTTATACAGAATACTTGGAAACTATTTAATGTTTCTTATATGTGCAGGAGGTATTCTTGATAGGTGCGACAGCTATGTGTTCACCGGTGCACTTTGTTACTCCTTTGTCAAGATTGTGTTACCACTCCTTGGTGTTTAAATCATCAAAACTCGGTTGCGGCTGAATGTTCTAAGTTTTAGATCTGCCTGGATTAGTATTGCCTGAACATGACTAATCGACACCTGCAGAAAAGGATGGAGAAAGAAGAGAGGTGACACTCTCCAGGAAATCAAAGACGTGAGACCGGCAAAAGGGAAAGAAATTTTAAGCCCTGTTCTTGAAATATATGCATTGTTTAGGTCAAAGGGAAAATGGCTCAGCTACAAACAGGGCGTTTTGATCTCACATAATACATTGTTTAGGATCAAAGTGTAGTGCTTGTTCATGATCTCTGTATCACCTCAGTTATCGAAGTTGAGATCTGAAACAATGTATATAGTTTTCTTCCAGCAGAAAAATTCATGATGTTGATGAAATGTAGTCAAAAATACGTGATGCAAACACAGCATGATTGCCACTAGAAGCAATTATTTATACACTCGATTCCTCACCATCTCGAGCACTAGCGTGCAATACAATAGGAACCTGTTTTGCCCTTATTCTTTGTATGTTAGGGCTTGAAATTAGATTGGTATACAAAGACTGGTATGCAAACCGCTTGAAATTAGATTGCGATATCATCCCGGTTAGGGCTTGGAACCTGTTTTGCCTTATTCTTTGGATGTTGCTGTCATTGTTGTTCAACATCGTTCGTCTATTCTCTTTGACAACTTTTTTCATTTTTCTTCTTCCTCTTCTTCACTCCGTCTTTTTTTTTTGTTCCTTCGTCTTCCACTGACACACAGTGCATCGAAACAATGATCATTTATTTTTTTTTATTATCCACAAAAAGAATTAAGTTAATTGTATTAGATTATATGATTTTATCTAATTAGGTATATGTTATAGATATGATTGGATCTTGATTATGATTATCGATCAATAGAAAGGAAGTCCGATAGGATTACTTAGGAGATGATCTTGATGGGAGGACCTCTTTTAATTATAGGACATCTTAGGGACAAAACAATGATAAGAAGAGAGAAAAATAAGAGTCTAGTTCTCTTTATAGATCGCATCATTATAACTTTCATATATGTACACTTGCAAATCAGGCTTTTTAAATGACATCGAAAAATATGCATCATAAATTTGATCTATCGCTATTTGATTTTAATTTATGACATTAAAGTTTTTATATAAGAGTCATATAATCATGGTTTTTATGCTTACAATCTGTACCAGAGATATGTCTTGAAATCAAATATTTTAAATCATAAAAGTATTTTAAATATATTTTATATTTAGATCAGTTTATTAGTATCTTTTGCTTGCGAAAAAGTATTATTCAATTTTGATTTACGATACTTAAACAATCCGTGTGTGTTGTCGATCTGCTTTCCTATCTAGTTCGTCATATCATCTACTTGAGAGTGATGCAAGGTTCCTCGTATTTGATCGATTGACCACTATCAATAACTTACTATTAGCGATAGCATTATTGAGGGCAGTAACCTCTGGAGGTTGCCAACCCAATTGCGAGCAACGGTTGCATACGTAACGGAAGCGTCATGGGGTGTGACAACCGATGGCAACCACATGCATGGTTGCTTGTGTGGAATAGCCTTGCAACAATCAGCCCACCTTGGTCACAAGTGGCTACAGCAGTGCTGCTACGTGCGGCGATTGCAGTAAAGCCGCTGCCTACAACGGCTGCGATGACTACAACAACACTACTACGTGTAGTGACTATGGCAACTATAGCAGCCCTGTTGCTTGCAACGGTTGTAACGATATTTGCTAGTCGTGACTCGCATCAATTGGACGTCAAAAGCTAACGGATATACTAGGAGAAAGCATGAGCATAGCCGTGCTCTCGACAACCCTCGTTGTGGCCTTTGAGCGATGTGTGCACACAACCACACATGGGCACGGTGACACAGCACCACACGATGACCTCCACACCGTGACCAAAGAGGTCACCAGTCATTAGTATAAGGGCAACCGTCGATCATCGGTTGGCAATATAAGGATAGCCACCGCCTTAAGCCATGCACAAGCAGTGACCGCATACTGTAGCAGCCACATGCCTTGTGCAATGACCGCATAAAAAAGAAAGAATTAGGGCTTTTTCTTTTGAAATTATACTTTTGCCCTTATAAATCCTTTTAATTCAAATTTATATTTTGTTTAATGGTTCTACCCAAATTATATAATTTTATTATATATCCTAAGCAAAATTATAGTTTTACTATTCAAAAATTAAAATTTTCTAACTAATTCAATTATAAAATTAGCTAATTTACTTTTTTTAATCAAATATTTTGATCGGACTTGATCATGATTGTATTTTGGCTTCTTGAATAAATGAAACTAAAATAAGCTGACTAATATATATGTTTAGAAAGAATCAAGATTAAAGTAATGAAAGACTAATATTTTAGGTACTATTCAAGGAGTGAGTAAAAATTGAATCATAAATTATTTATGTTTTTAAATGCTATATAAACTCATAAAAAAATTTCATAATAAAGCGTTACTTTTATGACCAAAAAGATCATATGAAAAAAAGGATCATAAGGTTTTGGTTTTAAAGGGAAATATACAAGCTTGACATTCATATGATTCAAATCAAATGTAACAGAAGTCCTTATCTAATACTTAGTAGGTTAATACTAACACTTCAACTTATGTTATCAATAATAGAGATTTACTTAAATATTAAAACTAAAAAAGTATGAAATATTCATTATTATAGGAATTCATCTTAAAGCGATAATAGTTAGTACTGATCGCTTAGGAGATGATTCATCTAATATTATGTTTTTATAATTCTAGAAGGGGTTAAGGTTGATTTTAATCTTGTGGTTTTGGTTATAGAACTCTTGAACCCTTCATGGTTTACTCGTATCTAAGATAACCCCTATATTTTTAAAAATATAATATATAAGCCTCTCTCATTAAGTTTGAGTTAACAAACATTAGAGTCTGCTTACATGACATGCTGACTCATAATAAATCATTAATATAATGATATGTATAATTTAGTGTTAAGGTCTATTTTAGCCCTTGTAGTTTTAGCCATTACTTTTATGGTTTACTAGTGTTTGAAATAACCCCTATATTTTTAAAAACGTAATGTATAAGTCTCTTTCATTAAGTCTGAGTTAACAAACATTAGGGTTTGCTTACGTGATATACTAACTCATAGTAAACCATTAATATAATGATACATATAATTTAATTAAAAAAATTAAAATCTCCATTAATGGCGGGAGAAGGTGTCGCCATAGAAGTGACTACGAAAGCACCGAGTTGCCTAGTAGGGCGTTGTACATATGCAGTCATTTTTTATAGTACTCGAGCTTCCTCATTATGCCCAAATATTAGATCGGCTTTGATACCAAATGTTACGATCGGAGTCTAATGCGCTAACTAACCAATAACTTTCATTTGGTTTAACCATTAACCAATGTGATACTAATTGGGAGTGTTACACTACCTTTATCTCTCCACCTTCATCCGTTGCTATGACCTCCACCGCTTCCTCTTCCTTAATAAGTTGATCGGGGAGAGCGAGTGGGTGCGGGAGGTATGGACTAGTTCAATCGCTTCTTTTGCCTGCTCTCCATCTTTGTGATGTCGTGCTTTACGAGGGAGGTGGCTTTTAAGGTATGATGATACTCGTCGGGATTGAAACGAGTGTCATTCGTAATGATGAGCAACAGAGTGGTGGGCGACATGGTGGCATGCGCCCTGACATCCCATAGATCTATCATTTATATAGTTTAGTTCTTCTTATGTATTGATATCGTTTTAGCTTTCAAATCTGTACACATTAGATAAAGATATAAAGGCATGAATAACATCGAAAGTTACGTATCGTAAATTTGATTTATTATTATTTAATTTTTAATAATAAATTTTTTTATACATTAATAATATAATCATAATTTTTATGTTTAAAATTATACGTCAATAAAACCACTTGAAATCGATCCATTTAAATCATTACATTAATCGGCTTATATGAACAAGCATTCGGATATCACAATGGGCGAATGGCTTGAGATCAGTACACCCTATCGGCACTTCTTCTTCTTCTCAGCCTCCACGACGACGACTGTTACCGATAACAACGGTGCGGAGGAGGTGACGACCTCGCAACAATCGTCTTCCAAATCACGTCCTTCTTGTCTCGTCTTGCCTGCCTAGCAGCCGCCAACGACAAGCTCAGAGAAGAACAATGGCACCCACTGCAGGAAGCCAAGAAGGAGGCGGCCCCACCGACACAGTGCAATCCATGACGCGGTGGTGTGCAACTCTGGATTTGGTCACAAATAGCATTGACCCCAAAACAAACGACAAAAATCTCATGTCCCGATCTAAACGTGCAGAAGAAAAGTAACGTACTCGACCGATTCATGCATCCATACAATTCTTCTTTCGGTGTGTTGGAAGATCGCAGGGACGCAAACCAGTGAGGTTTTTACTGCCGGTAGGTGAGATCGAGTCAAGATGGGCGTTCAAAAGGAAAACAAACACAGGAGGTAATTCCCATCTTCCTCCCAATCTGATGTTACTGTGTGTGTTGGTAATAGACAGACAGACAGACATCCAATTCCGAACGATGCTAAAAAATATCAGGATTTTATAACATTTAATTGATCGTAATTCTGTATATCTCGTTTAGGTTATCGGCGAATTCATCGTAAAATTGATTTGTTCTCGAATATCTCTAACAATTTTCCAAATTAATCCCACGGGAACATATAATTCTTCTTCAAGAAAATGATATCTTGCAACAAATAATTTAAATTTATATTTTGATAAATAATTTAATATTCTGATAATGTAAATTAAAATAAGATCGATGTGTCGTTGCTAATGAAAATAGTTTAAAAAGATATCTCTCTCGTCGGATATAAAATCTAATAAATTTTGATCGTAAACGAAATTTATTTTCGTAACTCCAATCCTGATCTCTTATATCACAAAAGAATAACATTAAGTCACAAAGGAATAAACATTAAGAAATGAGTATCAAACCTATTGTTAGTGGTTGGAAGAGAGATTTTTTATCACAGGCATGATTACCAGCATTCAGAAATCATCATATATCTACATCCTGTTGTCCACAGGAGATGCACAGGTTAAGAACTCAACCACCTTCTTGCTTTGGGGGGCCAAACCAGAGGAACAAATCATCCAACTCTGATAGTCAATACAGACGAAATGATGTGTTGAAGTAAAGTAAAACTGGTGATTTTAGAGAAATGGAGAAGAGATGATGATGATGATGATGAGAAAATATTCTCAAGACACAACAGATTCATCAATTAATACAGAAACCTACTTGCAACTTTCACAGATTCAGGACCACACAAGCACATCTACTAGGAGAATAATCCTCTACACTTTGGCACAGCCACAATAAGAAGCAGAAAAATTCGATTTCTGTAAAGCAAAAGGCTACAAGCACTGGAATTTTTCCATAAAGTTCAGATTGTCCACAGGTTTCTCCATTGAGAAAAGAAGATGTAACTAAAAACATGATGGGGACAACATATTCGGTGCCCAATTCACAAAGTAATGCTGTTCCACACAAATCTTTCGTAAAGAGTATGGATGCTAGATACCAATCTTTGTACTGATGTGTAGTGAAATCAATTGATGGTCCATTGCCAACAGGCAACTATTTCGATGTAGGTTTACAAACTTATGGAGACATAAAAAGGGAAAATATACAGAAATATGAAAGTGCAATGTCATAAAATCAACATGATAGTGTTGAAAGAAAAGCTTATGTACACCAAAAGAAATTTTGAAGAGTGGGACACATAAAGATAGAAAAAGACAGGCACCTACATAGAAAAAGACAGGCTGTATCCCCACAGGAATAATTCGATCTTTATCTCCATGACTAATCTACCCGAGCATATGTTTAACATGGACACGTTTTACACAGAAGAACAATGTTATCTGTAAAACCGGTGCATCGTGAAGCAATACCAGAATACTAAACAGAAACAGCACACAAACTCTATATCAAATTTTTCAGAAAGTGATGTTTTTGTGTTCCCTTGTGGAAAAGAAATTTAGTATATATCGACAGGGCTGACCCATCAACAGTCATTGTTTTCAGAAAAGTTTTCATGTCCATGATTAGTCAATACAAACAGTAGGGACACCCGAGTTAAACAGCTTTACTGAAAGAGGCAGTCAACTGAGAAGCAATGATTGACAAGCAACCTTTTTATTAATATCAGGTCACACTGTTCGATAACTATACATTCTTGCGGCTAATGTCCTAATTCTATTTGAAGAAATAAAGCTGCATGAACTATAAAAGCAGAAAAAACAAAGGCTAAATGATAATGACAGAAAGCATAACTAAATCACAAGAAAGTTTGGTAACGAATGTTGAGGATGGTTTTTAACGAAGGTTGTTTGCCCACAGTAATATAATTTTTGTTTCACTTGCGAAGCTATTGAGTGTTGAGATGAAATGTTTAACGGGTAACAGTGATCCACACAGGTCACAGAAAGATGGATCAGATTCAACCTTAGGCAATAAACTAGAATTGAAGGACTTTATTTCTCAGTACAGCCACATCGAGCATGTACACTGTTGTTGACAACTTAACCAAGAAAGTGTACTGGGTGGAAGCAAACATAAGACAGGAGCAAAAACTGGTATATAGTCAATATGTTCTCACTCTAGTCGGATGAGGAAAATAAGCAATTATATAAAAGTCAGATGGACATCACAAATGTCAAAGCAATACTGACCCGAACTATAGTAAACTGAAATTTTCTCGCATAAGAACAGATCTAATTGCTCAAATACCCAATCTATAAGTTATCATAATCAAAACCTGTTAAACATGACATCAACCTTCAAAAATAATTCATGACACTTGACATGATGGCTACATGAAAAGACGAATTTGACTCCGAATGTGACAGTGCAAACCTATTATACAGTGGATCCATATATTTCGGAGACTTATTAGCTAGGTAAGCAGATAGATGAGATCATAGGGCAATACCACAATGTTAAAACATGTTTGGATATGCTCAATAAGGATTAAAAGTTGGCAGTACTTTAACAGTAATAGTCATCCGGAGACTCAAGTTATTTATACGCTACATTCATTTAGACATAGGTGATGACAGTGTGCATTCCCAAGTCTGGTTCTTCCAATTGTGGATGCACCCAGAAGTATCACAACATAATCCACCATCAGTGGTACATAGGGGCTTAGTATGTGTTCCTTCTGCGATAGATGAAAAGAAACATAAGAAAGCTATATACAAAACTTAATTTCCTACTGATAGGCTTGAAACTACTTGCAAAACCTACCAGCACCGACTTCGGCAAATCCGAGTTGATTCTTGTGCCAAGAAATAAAGTGCATATCTCTTATAGCTGCAGAAACTGTATACATGTAACTTGTCATGTTCAACAGCTGAGGTGTCACTAAATTTTGTGACTAATACAAATGATCTAACATTTCACTCTGTTGACATATTTTGATGTATGATCATTCTGAGGAACACCTGTCAAAATTATGAGATAGAATCCATAGTTTGCAAGATGATCAAGTTTTTGGAGTGCTGAAGTTTTTCACGAGCAATTTTACTTCATCGAAAATGACAATAACCCAAAGGAGATGCAAAGAGACACCATAGCATTACCATTTATGTCCATAATCATAAGGTAACTAGAAACATTAAACTGTACCAGACACTAAGTTAGTTAAATGCCTTTGGACACAGAAACTATCCAACAAAATACCATGGCAAATGGACGACTTTGCTTACACAGAATTACCATGAACCAAAAGTAAATAGAGTTGGACCTTGGTGGGTAAGAAAGAACTGTAATGACATGCCTGTAAGAAAAGAAGTTCATTCAGCACTTCCATGCTGACACCGAAACGAGCTCCCCGCGCTGCCAACAGAGGGAAAGGGAAGATTGGCGCTTCTCCACATGGAAGCCCCTAACCAGCACCCTCTTCAGAAGACACTCTGCTTGCGTCTCCGTGAAGTTGCTGAATTGGACGTGCATAAATCCAGCAGAAGCAAATAGAGTTCTCCAAGGTAGTGTCTTGTCTGACAAATGGTGCCGGCCCAGAACTGCACTTTCTATCCTTGGCCGCACTAGGAATCTTTCAATCTTATTAGCTGCATCCTGATTGGCACCGGCTGCATCAATTGAGTCGAGGAGCACTGTGCATGACTGGAATGCATGGAGAATGTGATGGGCAAAGGGCAGGTCAATGCGATCACATCCATAATCGACTGAGACTACAATCTTGGGGGAGAGCTGCTTCACAAATCGTAGGAGAGTCGGGATGGGTGGACGAATTGCAGAGCCAATGGGGAGGTTTACTGCGACAGCCTCATCCATGGCAGAGCACATTCTGAAGAGCACTGTTGGGTCGAAGGGGTCGAGGCTAAGGACATTGAATTCGAAGGGGATGTTGAGGCTGCTGGCGAAATGAGACAGGTTCTGGTGGATGAGGTTGAGCTCGAGGGAGTGGTGGGAGTAGGCGGAGGCAAAAGCCGTGATTTTGAGGAATGGGGCGGCAGCCATTGATGAGGACCATCGCTGCGCAAGCTCCTGCATGAAGGCTGACCACTGCATTCCGACCCCAATGTCGAAGTCGATGATGTGGATCCGACTCGCGCCGTCAAGCGCCTCCAAGAGGGGTTGGATGCAGGTGAAGCTGGCGAATTGGACAATGGGGGAGACGTCGGAGAAGGTCTTGTAAGCTCCAAGCTTGAGCATGACGTCCAGTGGCGTCGAGATGGGGAGCGACGGAGGCGGGTGCGGGTGGGGGGAGTGGCTGGCGAGGAGGTGGAGGGCCTCCTTGAAGTAGAAGGCGGACCGCAGGAATGGCTTCCCTACGGGAGAGGGGAACTGGTGATTGAGCCGCGCCAATATCCCACGGGCGCTGACGGTGTTCCCGGCCTCGAGCACCTCGGCCGCCTTGAAGAGCTGGTCAACCAATTCCCGCTGCTGCCTTGCAGCCACGGACGCCTCATCTCCGTTTGCCAATTTGGGCTTTCCTGGCGCCGGTTGAAGCTGGAATGCAGCGGTATTGAACTGCTGAGGGAGTCCCAGCTGCTGTGGCTGGTTACGGCGGAGAAAGAGGTCAGGGACGTGGGAACTAGGGAGCGGGTCGATGGCAGGGCGTTTTCGCGGAGGTGGGGCAAGATGCTCCAGTGGCTGGCCCTCATGGTAGCCGGCGAAATGATTCAAAGGGAGGAAGAAGGAAGAGCGTTGCGGGGGTTGGGCCTGCTGTTGGTGCGCAAAGAACAGGCTCGAACCGAAGAGGGGCTTTTCCTCCGTGGATTCTTGGGAGATGACTCCCGGCGGCAGCGGAGGTAGAGACAGGGGAAGGCTATTCGCCGGCCGAGGAGCGAGGCTGGGAGTGCACCCAAAGGTGGCACCTTTGGATCCAAGTACACCGGCAGAGAGGACAGAGGAAGCCATCGGAGGAGGACTAGCGGTTTCCGCCGACGCCGAAGCACCATCTAACACGAAAGCCGGATCGAAGAGCAATCCGGTGCCGTTGCTTCTAGCAGCAGAATTGTTGTCGGCTTCATCAATGATCCACCGGAGAAAGGTCTGGTCTTGGCCGATGGAGGCGGCCGGTTCCGAGAGTAAGGCCTCCCAGTCATCGACGCCGCCTAGCGAGCAGTCCTCTCCAGCGGCGAGGACGGTGGGGACGGGCGGGAGGTCTGCAGCCCCTTCATCCCTCCGGGCAGCTTCCGCCGCCGCCGATGTGGTGGGGGTGTGGGTGGCGGTGGCGGTGGCGGAGCCATCGGAGGAGGCCGGCCCTCCACCGCTAACGACGCGGGAGGAAGACACGGTGGAAGCGGAGGAGCTTGGCGGGCTGGGGCTTCGCAGGTTTTCCAGTACTGACCGCGGCTCCAGCGGCGATCCTTCCTTCCCCTCCTCCCCCTCCCTCCTCTTCCTAAGACTGTTATTAGCGGCAGCGGTAGCAGAAGCACACCAAAAGAGGCCTTCTTCTCCTTCTAAGACCTGCAGACGAGCTCCCTTCTCTTGGACAGCAAAGGGCATCCCTCCTCTCATCTAATAATCCGCAACACTACCACCTGCAATCCCACTGGATCTTGGGATGTCTAAAGAGAGAGAAAGAGATCTGCGGTTTGTTGCTTTAGGAGATTGGTTGATAGTGCTCCTTTCTCTTCTGCTGATGGTTGCAGACGCTAATGCAGCATTTCCAATCTCAAAAAGAAGAGGAGAAAAGGCCCCTTGTCTGTCTCCAAGATCATCTTTTTTCCTCCTCCAATATCAATTTTATCCACGCCTGGTTGCTCTCTATCCCTCAATCTCTCTCCAAATGGGATAGGTTGTGGTTGGAAGAAAAGATGATCAACCGTAGAAGAAAAGCCCTGTTGTACCCTCCTCCTCTTTGTCTATACCCCCATCTCTTGCTGCGAACGCATGCAACCGTAAGGAAAAAGGAGTCAAGTCGCTTCTCCTCTTTCTCTCTCTCTCTCTCCTCTATCTGCAGAAAGCAGTCACCTAATTGTTTATGTTCCCATCGTGACACAGAGGCAAATGAGAGATAACAGAATAAAACTTATTATTGACAAATAACAATGAGAAATAGATTATAAATCCCATAATTAACAGATTAAAGAAAGAAAGCTTAAGGAAAAGGTTTCACCTATGCCCAAAAGATCACCATTATTACCTTCCCTTTCTGGCCAAACCACCCTCCCTTTATCATTCCGAGGCATTGGTTCGTATCGTTTCGGACGAACCGGCGTTCGCGACAAAAGAATCCGACAACTCGGCCGATATATCAACGACTGCAACGAGGGTACTCTCGCCATTTAAATTGAGAGAAGGCCCCCCGCGATAAAGTTCCAGGGATCGGACGGTCGCGATCTGTGATCATCATGTGTCGGGACCGCGGGCTCGCCAATCGAGGCCATTCCTCCCGCGGGGCCCGCGGTCCCTGGACGTCCCGTCATCGGAGCCGTCGGATGGTGATGGCACCGAGAGATGGACGGCTCCGGACGCGGGATAGGGACAAGCGAACACCGCCAGTGTGACACTTGCTCGGTGGCCCCCCCGGTGGCGATGGGAGTCGCTGGGGACGGCTCTATCTGACCGCCGATGTGACCATTCTACCCCTGCAATAAATCAGCCACCTAAACGGGTAGTTATAATATGTCAATAAACAAAAACTATTTCAAGGATAAATGAGAGCTTTTTGCATGAGGAAGGAAGCCAACGAAGAAGGCCTTCATTGCTTTGCATGAGAGTAACAATACCTGTGTTGGGATTATTAATAATTGATCTGCCTTTCGGCGAAGAACAAAATCTTTCTTCCAGATACGAGAACTACATTAGATGCTATTCTTTCTTCTTCTCTCTCATTATATTAAGTACATCAGATGCTGTTCAATTGGATATCGAAAGTAGTGTGATATGGACTTGCCCATAACAGTCTTTGAAGAGTGGTGCTCTTAACGTTGTTTGATGGACATAGTTGTATTTGAAGATGGTAAAGCTAAGGTTATATTCCGCGCCACAAAATGCTGATGAAACATATATATTGGAGCCAAAGTCTAACCTGCAAGTAATGAAGTGAGATGCAACGTTACCTCCGGAGAAAGGTATCAAGACTCGATTGATGGGATGAGTATTGTCACAATCTTTGGATTGTCTCTTGTCCCAGCCTGTGGCCATGAATCTGATGGGTCTCATCTCTGGTTCACTGCCTGTGTTTGCTCAGCTTTAATGCAGCACTATATATCATATATATGGATGTCAGATAACAGAGACTGTGGTGGCTGATACAATACTAGATGTTGAGCATTATCCATGTGATACTGGGTATCATGTTCCTCCATCTCACGCGGAGTGGGTCTCCTTCCTGCAAGTAAATAGCTGATGAGTTCTGTGTCCTGCTGTGATCAAAAGCTTTTGCTCGCTTCTGCTTCCCAAAAGAGGGAAAAAGAAAGCTTTGCCAGCTTCATGTGACGCAATGCTTTACATCTAATCAGATGTTTGCAAGACATCATCTTCCAAATTTTTGGTTGGGCAGCAAATGGGAGTAGCCTCAGCTTCAAGCATTTTAGCTTGCAGCTTTACATCTCACTAACTTTCTTCCAAGTTTCTTCATTCATACCTTCTGTATCTCTTTCTCATGAATGGTAGCTGCAGCCTCTCTCCTTTTTCTCAATTGATGTGGCCATCTTCGGCTATCTGCCCTGCAATCACCTCACCAGGAAAGGTCAAGGAGGGGGGGGGGGGGGGGGGCAAGGGTGGTGGCCCAGAAGTAATAAAGGGACAGAGATAACATGGTACATATGGGGCGTTACCCTGTCCATGCTTAAGAAAAAGGACAGGGAGAGTTTGTATGAGAAGGAACTGGGGACAAGCACAGGGCCAGTGGGTATTATTTTAATGGAAGCATGATGTGGACACCTGGACAACATGTAAAGATTAGCTTAGTTTAGATCAAACCCCATGTGATGTCTAACAAGCCTCTCTCACCTCCTAACCTTTTTCTTTTTTGAATTCGAAAGTGACACATACCTCCTTGTGTTTGTGATGAAAACTCTATCTGAAGGAGGTTGATGTTCCTGTGTTTTTTTTTTGTATGGTCCAAGTCTTGGTGGCTGGGAAAAGGAGGATGGAGACATGTTCTTTCCTCTCCTCCAAGGACTTCCTTCGCTTCAAGCAATATCATAAGAGAAATGCCAGTTCCTCGTGCTTGCCTTTTGCCTGCGTCCTTCCACCCTGTGCTGCTGGGAGAAGAGAAAGAACACATCAGGACATGTATCCCTGTCATGGCATAAGATAGATCTTTGAGGAAGGAGTTAATGAAGGCTTAGATTACCTTCTTTAAGATCATGTTCTTGTGTGTTATATAGTTGTAGTTATTTAACTGCATAAAAGTTGACAGGGCAGCATTACTGCATTTCATTCAGCAACTTCTACATATATTTCTAAAAGGAACACATCATTGGATAAAAGCATGTTGGTCATGATGTACTGTACTAACTAATTACTAAGTTGTGATTATTAAAAGCATCCTCTCCTGGAACAAAGTTTCATCCCCCAATGATCATGGTCATATTTCTCAATGTTATGAACACTGTCAAGCAAAAACTCTTTTATCATTTATTAGGAAGGAATTCTTTTGCTAGTGAAACTTGCTCTATGACATTAGCACAACAGAATACAAGTTATGGATGTAATTACCTCACTGATTCAACCAATATAAGGATAGGTTATAATAGCCACATACATGGCAATTAAGTCGATTACAGTTTCGACCACAATTTGTCTAAATTACTGTCTTAAACATCAAAAAGCTTGCTAAATGTTTCTCAATATATAGCTACTGTTGACTGACCTGGATATGGTCGCAAATGGTCATCGAAGTAGCCAATGGCAGCACATCTGCTCTACATGGTGTGATAATTTGATTGCTCTAGCTGTCTGCTCATGTCCCTGAGACTGATGATTGACCTATGCAGCTATTTAATTCTTGTTCTCAATGTGATGTAATCATCAGCATAGCAAGTGGTCATCTTCAAATAGGGGTGGGTCATCTCAATGATCTTGCATTTGGTAGGTGAAGAAATTAAACAATGGATTTATAATTAATAATGAAACTAAACAATTTTGAACCATGTGATCTATCACACTGACTGACTACATGTTGATAAAATGATTTTAAGAATAAACATGGTCAGACCTTGAGATAGCACTTGTATTTTATTTCATTTGCAAACCTTAGCATACCAATGTATCCATCCACTGTATCTCTCTTCTAAAGGAAAATGGTATTTTGCATGTTCCATTTAAATTTCTGAAAAAAAAACTCACATACAACAGAAGGGAAAAACAACCTATTTAAAGAAGTTTGAGATCACATTCAAATTATCTTACAAGATCCACACCTTCCTGAAATTTCAATCCAAAACACAATGAATCAACATAGTCTACATAATATTTCACCACAATTATGGAAGACAAACAATACCAATTATTAGGAAGAACACATTGTCCATTTTTGTTGAATGGTGGTGGTAGACCACAACGAGGTACCTTGCACATGCAGTAGCCCCATGTTTTTGTGCTCTCAGTAATATGACTTCTTGATGACATACCCAATTAGAGCAGCAAGAACAGCTCCAACCACCACAAAAAACATGTGGTGCCTGTTGACTTCACTATTTAGCAGATCCTGCGATAAAGATAGAGTGAGGAGTCCGAGTCTCATGATAAAATCTAGGAGTCTTATGCAACTTGTTTGCATCAATCGAACAGGAGCTGCTAGTGAAAACTAAACATCTCGACTCTCTCAGCAATAATTGTGATCTGAGATAAATTAAACATCAACGCTGACAAATCTCCAAATGGCTTGTGTTGTTCATTTCATGTGTCAGATCCCATTTCAAATGGTTTAGTTGAACCTTCTCTGTAAAACTATCATATGGAGCTACACACACACAACCCAAACCATTTGTAGTAAGTAGTTCTTCTGCTCTAACTTCATATCATGCTATCTATCAAATAATAATAATAATAATACTGATAATTGTTTCATCCAGCTTCCCTAAAATCAACTTTCCAGAATTCAACTAGCACATATTTAACAAATTCAACTAGCACCTTCATCTCAGTTTGCTAAGGTAAGAAAACAGATATGTAGACAATGTTCTTGTTATGAATATTTTTCTGTAGTTTTACCATATGGCAAAATTAGATAATACTCCAAGTATGTACATTCATTTTTTGACCACCCTCCTTATAATGAGAAATGATCCCATCTAAATCATCTGTTCAGAACAAATGAGGGAGGAAGCTAAAAGATTTCAAAGTGAAATGGCACTGCTTGATCTCTGCTAGCTCCTTTGGACTCTTCTAGTGAAGTAATAAATAGAAATAAGTGTTTTAGCCAACAATGAAGTTACAGTTTGATCTGTTTGGACCCTTTAGCCACTTCTAAATGGAATAATGAAAAGTATGCATGTTTCAGCCCAAAAATGATAAATACCACCAAGACAAATCCCATGACAAATATTTGTATGATAAAAAACTATGGATGGTAAAATCAAGATAACTGAGACCTTGATTTACCAAAGAAAAATGCAAAAAAGGATCAGCAAGGCTTTTGAACAAACAGTTCCAATAGAGATAACCAATAGGTTTGCCTTGATCAAAGCCTACAATACCTGTTGCATAGCCCTCTTACATCTGAAGTTGCTTATTGATCACTGACATGGTTTTTCGTTATTTCAATACAAAATTGTGTAACTAAGTAAGGAGCACAAATCTAAATCTCATATAAATGATATATACACAATCATGAAAACCCTTTAGATTTCTGTATACACTCTCTGAATATCTATGGCCTATAATGAATCATACACTAGGGAAGAAAGCAAACTTGGAACTCACAGGACAAAGTATATTAGTGTTAGATCAAAATGCTTAGGTGGTGCTTGTGCATTATTAATTATATTTTTAGAAGCTGGAGAAGAAGTGTTGCTCTCAATGATCTTAGCAAAGGCTAAATAAAACTGAAGGAATCATGATTTTGATGATGCTGGAGGCAACATAAATAAGCTCCATATTTGCTTGGCCTCCATGGTTCCTGTGTTGGAATTATTGTTCGTCTTTTGAAATGTTCTCTACAATATATTCCCTGGTTGTTGAAACAAAAGCAGCTAAAGGAATATATTAAATTCATCAAAAGACAATTACTAATTATGCATGAATTATCCACTTCAAACTTCAGCAACTCATCTTTCATATCCAATTTAATAAAAATATCATATTCTGTATCTTAGAATTATATATACGCCTAAATGGATACATGCAAGGAACTGACTATTTTCATACTTTGATAGATGTATTGATTATCCTTATTACAAAAGTTACTGAGATTTGAGAATGTAATAAATCAAAAAGCAAAGAAGAAAAAGGGAAGTCCATTCATATTCAAGACTCAAAGATGAAATCATTAGCACGACAACATATATTTCATTGCAATCCATTTACCAGTTTGTAAAACCTACAAGCACAAAAATGCTAGCCTTTAAGTATCACATATCATATGTCATTTAAATTGCATACCACTTCCTGCTGAAGCTTCTGGTTTTGCGCAATGGCATTGTTTTTCTCTTCAGTCAACTTTAAAATCATAGCAAATGCCTGCATATTGTAAAAGGCAACAAAAATTCACTAAATAATAAATAGCTAGTGGTGCCTACAATCAAATCAAAACTCATTCTAAGGTTTCATAATGATGGTGCTGTGGTGAAATAGCCGTCATGGTGGTACGATCTCAATTGCAGTAGCTAATCAGTAAGGTTTTAGTGAAGCAGGATAGTGAAACAATTCATCCATAATATAAGACACCATAGATTATACGGGCAGCGGATAGTGGCATTTAGTAAACGAGTATCAAATGGATGATTGTCATGTAAATATTAGTTCTCCTACTGCTAACAATCTCCATATGTAAGCAAAAATCAAGAAGATGATCTCCACAGAAGGAGAACAAAATCTGAAACCAAGGAGACTTCTATGACAAAAGCAACTAATCAAAATGCATACACGACTGTCAAGTTCAACCTAATGGCATCATAACATAGAAGGTATTTTGAACAAGGATACTAAAGTCAAACCCCCTTGCTTTCTCTGGCAATTGTTTATCATAGGCACAGGACAAAGCTAAATAAAAGATCTAGATTATCAACAAGTCATCAGTTGTTTGTTAAAGCATTCAACATTTGCTTCGTGTATGATTGTGTACAAATTAAGTCTATAAAGCTTTGGATGCCAAATCCATATTGCAAATGAATCACAGAAGTTTGCCATCAATAGGAATTTCAAGAAACTATAAGACCAAAAACAGAAAGATTAAGCATGGAAGAAGTAACCTCTGAGGACTTCTCCTTTGAAGGTTCCTTCAATAGTGATGCCTGAAATTTTATTAGTCATGTGAACTAAGCATATGATGCAAGATAACTCCACGTGCGCATATGAGACAAAAGATGAACATAGCATATTAAGGCCCTCAGCCCTCAACAGTCAACAACCACTTACAGAATCTTGTGTCTGCAAACTTTGGGCCCCATCTTCAAATGTCGATGACCTAGGCGAGGATCCTTCTTGTTGTTCCTCAGAAACAGGTGAAGGAGGACTAGCCATAACATAAGTGACCCGCAGCTTGAATTCTTCAACAAGCTTACCAGGTTCTCTATTGAACTGACAATTTAGTGCTATTATCACTTTTAAGTCACAGTGGTACAAAACAGATTCAACAGAAGATACATCAAGATTAAATCCTAATGAATTGCAAATAGGTAGCAACCATTTCGGCAGTTATGTCTGTGGTCGCCGCACCATGCTCTGTGATTACACTCTGAAGTAAAAACTTGTCTTTGCATTGCATGTCGTGTGGGGCTTCCTTTTGTGCTTGCATTGTAACTAATGCATCAAAGACAGGGTAACAAATGTGGTAAGACCGAGTGTTTGAAGTTTGATAACCAAATCCAACTAAAACAGGGTTTACCAGTGACATCGCACGAGGACTTCGGTGAAATGATCCCTGCATTGGGTCGGACACAGTATTTCTTTGGGTTGGTTGTTTTAACCTGGAATACAGCCAGAAATATACACATCACTACAGATAAATTATTCCAATTGCCACTTTACATGAAGAAATGCAGCGACAAAGAAAGAAAAGAGACATATAGAGGCAACAACCTGACAAACAAGAGTAAAGAGATACCTTGAAGGCAACACATTGATCTGTCTTATTGGTCAGCTGGAAAGAACATAAGCTCTGCTTCTTCAACTCGACTTCTCGAGGCATAACCAGTGGACAGATCACACGCATAATCAGCAAAAAAGAAATATGGAGTCCAATATAACCACCAATACATGTTGCAATTCCTCATTCCAGATAAGCAAACACCTATCGATCAAAGAGGGAAAAAAGGGGCAAGAATGAGGGAAGTGACGGTCGCTTACAAGCGAATCGGAGCTCCGACGGCTGGATGTCGAGAAGCCCTCCGTCGTTCAACTCTCCTTGTGACATCGGATCTAGGGTACCAAGAACTAATTACCAGAAAACGACGGATTGATTCGGGATTTCCTTCCTTCTCTTACTTCTTTGCTTTCCCTCCTCCACCTCTAGGAATTGGATCAGTAGATCTCTGTCACTTGCTTTCAAGGTTTAAGGAAAGAAACACCAAAGAGGAGAAGAGATCTCTCCCCTCACGGAAGAGAAGGCATAGGTTGCTAAGGGAGTTTGAGTAGTCGACATCGGCACTCTGTCTCTCTCTCCCCCTACTCGACTGTAGTGTGTAATAAACAACACATCGTGGACATCACGTGTGTAATAAACAACACTTTGTGGACGTCACTCACCACCACATCCGCGAACGGAAAAAATCCCAAGTGCGGGTGCGGATGCTACCAGATCGAATCGGATCCGAATGCCACCGAACTCCGGATCCGCAATTTGCATGGCTAAACATCAGGACCCAACCGCGGGAAGAAGATCCAATAGATTTCTAGAAACTGACTCAAAGGTTGGTCGATTCAATTTGAAGGTTATGTGGGGAATATGATACGTGTATGGTGGTTGATACATTATCTCCATATTATTGATATATCATGTGGGACTACGACTAATTAGATCAAACAGTGTGGCACCGATCACTCACTCCACGAGGTCAGGTCAATCATATGGTACCACGAAAAATATGAGTCCATAGGTTGGTTATATGCCCCAATATAATTCTTGTTGAATCTCAATTTAGATCATCCGAATTTTGAACATCTCAACCTTAGACTCGAGATTAATTTCGAATCCCTTATTACGTCGGATAACCTGTTGTGTCAACAGAAGCATGAAAAGCAAAGCAAAGAAGATTTGGATATACAAGTATCTCCTTTTTCATCAGAAGGCAATCATTGAGCTTACAGAGAAATGAGTCAAGCAAAGAAGATTTGGATACAAAGGACATCAAAAACATCATGAGCTTTGCTTTCCTTGGAGAGTAAACATTAATCATTGGAGTGAGAGATACTTGTCTCCTTGGTGGCTTCTCTTTAATCTTAGCTGTTCTAACACTGTCCCCCAGTGCATGAAGCAAGATCAATATTGGTGTTTAGGTGTATCAATGTTGGTGCAGACAGATAAAGCAGCAATGGACCTTCATCCTCAGCATACACCATAAATTTGATTTATGCTCATGGAGATGCTTTTACCTCCAACCAATGTATATAGCATAAAGAAAAGAGGGAAAACATGGATGAAAGGAAGCATTCAGTGATTTTTTCACCCTTGAACAAGCAGGAGGGTTACAAGGGATTTGAAATGAATTGGAACGTTCTGTTTATTGGGAGAGTAAGTCCCAGAAAGCTTACTACAACAGAAGAAGACAAGGAAATGCTCCAAGACTAATACAGAATCCTTCAGGCATGCTGTTGAGCTTGTGAAACACATGACCAGTGTCATATTGATTCTTCCATTTGCTAAAGATCCAAACATTCTTGCTGACCTATTTGCAAGAAACTGGTACCCATATAAAAATTGAAATCCAAAGGCAGAATCAAGAACACAAGCATAGAGATTTTATACCTGAGGAGTGGACAGATTGGATCCTGCACCCACGTTCAGCAATGCTGGTGAGTTTGATTGATGAAAAACCATCATCAATCAGGCACTCATGAATTTTATTTAGTCCAGGTGTAAAATTGAGAGACGAATAAATCAGCAACCAAGAGAGACACAAAAGAGACTAAAAAATCTTGGCTTCAAACTACAATCTCTGACTGCCAGGAGCTGAACTCAATACTTGTTCCTCCAGGCATGCCACTTTAGCTTCAACTGATACCATAGTGGTGATACGCCCTGGACACCACCTAAAATCCTTGAATCGAACACATTGAAGTTCCTCCGCCTTAAAGTGTCCAAAAGAACCTGAGCAGGCACCGCCGGGAGCAGCACGGGAAGAGCCTCGGTGGGAACCGCTGGAGCCAACTCCCGAGCTTTTTGCAAATGAAGACTGGCAACGGATGCCACCTCAAAAACAGCATCTGAAAGTGCCTCACCTGACTCCATCTTAATCTCGGACCTTCCGTGGGCTGTTATTAGCAAACCATGCCTAGAAGCCACATCAGCTGGAATATATGATATCCTCCCTTGGCGACTCGCATGGTAAGGCAGGGATTTGAGCAGCAAAAGCAGTCCACTAGCTTTGCCAATATGTGAGGCTGCATGGTCAGCCGAAGTTGAGCAAATTCCACCAGCTTGTAGGGTCATGTATAGCATGGTTGACGTAGTGTCCTCTGCATACTGCTCCAAATCTGCTATAGTTTCAGGAAGGACACCCCCTTCTTTGCTTGCATCATTTATTCTGGCATCTACTGAGCGTTTCAACCAGTGCTTGCTGATCTTATGCTCTGATATAACTGACGAGAGAGCTTGAGCCGTTGGGTGTTCAACATTCTTTTTCGCAAATATTTTGTCAATTGCGTCTTGCCACCAAAGGAGGCGCATGAGGCCAATTTTGGGATCAGATGCAACATCCATAGCCCTTGCAGTTTCAACATTAAAGGCACGGAGAGCAAAGGCAGTCTTGCGCATGGCTGGGGGAAGATGAAGCAGGCAAAGGTAATGGTGGTAATCATAACTACGTACTTGTTGCACACAGTAAGAGAAGGCTGCTCGAATGCTACCGCTATAAGTGTTGGCATTATTCATCAATTCCTTGGAGTGATTATTTCCACGGAACTGGAGTTCCTGAATGAACAATATGCCTACATCAGTTAGCTCACAAACAGCAAAATAAGGATAGCAACCCGATAAAAAAGCATTATACAACTATGTTGATTGTATCTACACCAACCGCTAGAAACCATTAGTTAAACGGATACTGGTTGCCTATTAGAAATGGATTATAGAATTTGGAAAGGGAGGGATAGGAAGCTCCTTCAAACTGTTTATCAGAATACCATTATCCCTCTATGACTTTTTTTTTTGTTGAAAAATATATATGAGGCCAAAACCAGTATATCTATAAAAAAAACTCTATGACTCCTTATATATAATCAATTGAGTATTTTTTTTCTCTTTAAAAGAAAATATGAGACCAAAACGGGCAATGTCAAACTCAGGCACTCGTCAATATAAAAATTATAAATATACACATATAATTAAGAAGAAAATACTATAGAGATAAAAATTAAACAATACGTAAGTTTCATACTATTTGATATTCGAAATATTACCATCAAAACATCGAATTACATTCATTTAATCATCTACAAAGAAGTGACAATTGAAAATACCAGCAATGACATATTCAGTCATAGTATTAACAATTTAACCATTATTAACAATGATATACATTACCATTAAATTCAAAAGAGGTCGGATGGGGGCTGTTGGGAAGAGAAAGAAGCCGAGAAGGGGGTTCTGTCCGGAGAGGAAGCGAGGTCGTCGGTGGAAGAAGCAGAGAGCGAACACGGGGAGGGGGGCCGTCCGGGAGGTTCGGTAAGAGGCGGCGAAGGAGGAGGAGGACGACGACGAGAAACAGGGAGAGGGAGAGCAACAGCGGCAGGGGAGGAGAGGGGATAGAAGGAACAAATGTGGAAGCAGAAGCGGGAGGGAGGCTCGGTTGGGGGCCACGGCGGAGGAGAGGAAAGAAGCAAAGAGGAGGAGGAGAAAGAGGGGAGCGCGACAAAGGAGGGAAGGAGTAGACGGAGGAGGAGAGAGAGACACGTACCACCGAAAGGCCGGTAGGGGGGGAGAGGCGCACCGCCGGCGGCCTTCGCACGCGGAGGGAGAGGAAAGGGGATCGCCGATTTAGGGCTGCAGGGAATGGATCTCTGTAATCCGACTTTATTGGAGCCACGGAAGTCTCATTTCGATCTGAAACGAGCGATGGCCGCAATGTTAGTCACCGTCACAACCGTTTACCGGACATCTGCACATTTGCCTGTTCGATGGATTGAGTTGCAATTAATAGATTGATCAGAAAGCATGTGAAATCAAAATGATCATTAAATAGTTTGCAGGGGTGTTTTGGGCCATCAAGTCCAATTGGCTTGAGTCGAATTGGCTCGAGTCCAATTGACTCGAGTGGCTCGAGTCCAATTGGCTCGAGCGCAATCCAACTTAAGTCAGCTCAAGTGAGACTATACAAGGGAATGGACGGAGGAGAAGAGGATATTTACGTCTATTTATATTAAAAAATAATTTAAAATATTTAAAAAATTTAAAGTAAAATTATAAATAGTAAAAATAATGTTATAATTTTAACCATGGAATACACGTAACCTTTTTATTCCGAATTTTACCCATCACTTGATTGCGTGATGTATTTATTTGCTACAATCTCTCAAGTTTTAGATTTTCTTTTTTTGACCTTTGATTTTGCTTAAAATATTTCTTGTTAACAGAACATAAATGGAAGGAATCATAGAAAACAGCAAATCGTCTTGACAGTGCTCACCTTGTGAGTATAATTTGGTAACTAATTTTACTTTTAATGTTTTTTTTTCTATGGCAATCACATGAATTCGTTTTTTTTTTTTTTGTAAAATGTTCCTATAAATATATTTTTGTTTTAGTGTGATATTTATCTAAAGAAAGCCTATTTTGATAATATCTTTATTTTTATTTTATTATATGTTAAGATAATTAGCTTATCAACTATATTCAATTCAATTCAATTCTTAAGTTGAAAGATATTCTCATAACACGCTTAACATCATCATCAAAGTTTAACATAGTCCAGAATTAGATCCTAACACAGTGTACGTGAAACTTAGCTCAATCGTGACTCTACATTGTCGCACGTCCTTTAACCCATCAACAGATTATCCTTTCCTATTCGAGTTATTTATCATAACTTAATACTAAATCAACTATGATAACAACTCAAAATGCTTAAGTCGAAATTAACATTATGCTAAGGTTTGATACGAGACAATGATGCTAAGCTATTTAGTTGAGGAATTATAAAATTTCGATTAGTAAACGAGTTAAAACTAATATTGACTTACAAGAATTTAATGAGTACATTATTATTAATTTCAGCTTACATATTTTCAACCAGCAAGGCTCGATAAAATTAATAAGTCAGTTATCCCATCATGTCATATTATAATATTGAGTTGTTCATCATATACCTGTATGCTTGGTTAAACCTCTGATCGAATTTAATTCAAGTTAGGCGTATGCATGAGTAGCCCAATGCCTAAGCTCAAGCGTGTGCTCGAGCCAATGGTCGTTGGGACCTTCGCCTAGAGCTTGGGCTCAAGCACGTATCTTAGTCATGATCGCTTAATATTGTTTGTTCCGATCTTATCGGAGCTGCTTAGGTCACACCACACCTTATCTTATCTGAACATTTGCACGATCGTCCGAACATTTTTCTTTTTACAATAGAAATATATAAACAAGCTTCTTATTATTAATTTCACCTATCACTTCATACATTTATTTGCTATAAGCTATCCACTTCTAAAATATTTTGACCATTGAAATTGCTTTAAGTATTTATTTTTAATAAGTCATGAAAGTTGAAAGATAATATAAGACAAAGAATGTATAATTTGGCAGTAACTTTACTCCATTTTGTGAATCATAACATGAAGAACGTAGCATTTACATAAATTCATATGTTTGTTAATTTTTGTTAATTTTCGTACCAACATATTTTTGGTCTTTGCTTAACATTGATCGAATTCAATTTAGCCTATAAAATATATGTTAAATAATGATTGTTTTACTTGCAAGCTTTATCCCCATGATAAATACTTATTTTGATGAGTGTATTTTTTTTTAATCAAAATCGATAACGAAACCGAGTCAATCGATCGAGTCCGATCCAAATTAATTCAACTCAGATCAATGGAACCTTTATATGAGTTCGATCATGATAAAAAAAAAAAAAAAGAAGAAAATTTGAAGCATCCGATGCTATTTATCAAGTAACATTATGCTATGATATGTTCAAATCCTTACTCGAAGCATAAGTGGATAAATTATATAATCATTATTTTTAATTAACTGAGAATCCAATTAATACTTACTGTACATGAGATGTTCAGTATTATTTTATGTATCATCTATGCGTTTAAGTTTTTAGATCGAATGAGAGGGGAAAAAAACATACATCACTTATTATAGCGATAAAATACATACAAAGCAAAAATGACGGAATTTTTGCCATAATTAAATCCCCGATTTCTTTTTAATCTTTTTGTGGGTCCCATTAGAGCGACACGAGCCGCCGTGACTCGTTCAAACCATCAACCGATCCTTCTCGTCGGTTCGCCGCCCACCGTCAGCGAACGGTCAAGATGTCGTCAGTGGCGTCTCTTCCTTAGAGGTAGGATTGCAGGGGATCCCCCCTTTCTCCTTTCCCTTCCCTTCCCCCAAAAAAAACGAGGAGGAGAGAGAAAGCGGATGGAATCAAAACTGGGCGGCCGTCTCCTCCTTTCGGTCGTCCGCACCGCCCACACCCCCCCGACTTCCTTCCGCACGAAGAAAACCATGATAAATGACGACACCAAACGAAAAAGCGATGCACCCTCTTGTTGTTTTCTGGTGTTCCTCGCAAGACAATTCAAAAAGGCTCGCCGGTGCTGCGTGGATCCAACGGGGATCCGACCGCCCATCACTGACCGCGAGGACAGAAGTGGACGGCGGATACGGGCCCACCGTCCGGTGCAAAGTACAAGCCTAGTTGGAGAGGATCCCTACCCACCCACGGTAAGACCCCGGTCACCGGTGTTCTGTTCTCTTGCGGGATTCGGGATCTTCCGTCTCGAAGGAGCCACCGGACTCGTAAGAGGCCTCTGCCATTGGGTCTATTAATGGGTCCCACATGCGACTCGTGGTTTTGCTGTCGGTACGTCACGTGGATCTAACTGGAGATGGGTGCCAAGTACAAGTCGATTTGGAGAGGATCCCCACCCACCGGTCTCATGAGTTCTGATTTGTCGCTGGCGTCGGGCTCTTCCGTCTCGATCGAGCCACCAAACTCCTAAGAATGCTGTGCCATTGCGGATTCAAATGGGTCCCACACAGACTCATGCTTTTACCTTCGTCTCTGGTGGCTGAAAAGAAACAGGTGATCCCGGACCACCGATCGCCACCTACGCTCGTGCTAGTTTTCATTGTCCTTATAACCAACCCCACCATCACTGCGCCCTCGCTGATTCCTCGGGTTTCTGCTCTTGGTGGTGGCTCGAGAGCGAGGCCAGAGGAGGAAGGGTTCCTCGATCTCCTTGCTTCTTCGTCGCGAAAGGTAAAAAAGTCCCTCCCTATTCTTCTCCGATCGCGGGATGATTTCGCCTTGGTTGTTGCCGGACCCTTTCTCGTTTTTCTCTTCTAAGTTGGACGGTGTTGGGCGATCGAGCAAAGATCGTCTGTGGGTGTGATAAACGAGAAATGGAAGCATCATGAAACTTGGTGGAGACTGTTCGAAGTCTTCTTCTGAGTCGCGTAGTTGATTTGTTGGTAGAAGAAGGGCTCTAGAGATTGCAAAAGAACCAGAAAAAAAGATTGTGGTATATGCAGTCTGATGGATCGCCGGATCGGTGGTACTGGGAGTGATGTTGTAGGAAATGATGATCCCGTCTGTTAGAACTCGAACAAATGCACTGTTTCAAATAAAGGAGTGTATTCCGTAAGAGTCTACAATAACTGGGGTCACTATTTGAGTTGTTTTTGTTTGGGGGTTAGATCAGGAATTGGTTAGGAAGCAAAGATTTCATGTTACTTACGCCGATCGGTGTTGTTCATTTCGTAGTGGGGTCATTTAGGGATTGTTTTTTGTTCCTCATTTTTCTTCTTTTGTTCTACAATAACCACGGTGATGGACATGCTGAATTTATAACTTATGTTAGTGCT
The DNA here is from genome assembly GCF_036884655.1 of Musa acuminata AAA Group. NCBI lineage: Eukaryota > Viridiplantae > Streptophyta > Magnoliopsida > Zingiberales > Musaceae > Musa > Musa acuminata. The sequence goes on from NC_088352.1 coordinate 39,320,160, forward strand.
GAGAGATTTCCTTTTTTTGGATTTATTTGAACCTTAATCGATGAAAAAAATTCTTTTATTATGAGCTGACACAATCATTTCAAAAAATGGATATATTGTCTCTTAAATTAAATAGTGATGTCTCCTTCGGTGGAAGTGAATGGAAACACATGTTTCACGAAGTCTATCCTAAACGAGAAGGAACTACAACTTATTATATGAACTTTAGGAAGGAATAAGAAACTATCATGTATGCAATTCATTACTATCCATGCGTTCATTGGTTATGGAAGTTATAATTTTGTGATCTCGAAGATGATGGATAACTCTCAAACTCAACATACATGATATTTCTATCTTTCATCTCTGGAATCTTTACATTTTTTCCCTTTCCTTGTATTGCAACTTTTTTCCTTTAGCTATTCTTGAACAATGAAGCTGATCTGATTTCCTATGACGATTCATTTTGGTCATGCCAGTGACAGAGCATCAGAGCTCTTTTCTACATGAGAAAATTGGTACTGTTTTAAGTATATAATAACTTCCATCATAAGGTCATACAAATTCATGAGTCTTGCCTTTGTTATATTCAATTCAACTACATATAAATGTTTTTCCTCATCCAAAATTTTCAGAGAATTGTCTTATATTCTTTCGTTTACTGCTGCATTTAAATAGATTGTCATTAGTTCTGTCCTTCAGTGCCAACTCGCTTTGGATCATATAGCTCGATCTTAATTATTCAAGTGATAATCTTGTAGTTTCTCACTAAATGCCTTTGACAGGTTAGCATAAGCAATGGCTGATGCTGAGGACATCCAGCCTCTTGTCTGCGATAATGGGACAGGAATGGTGAAGGTAACATATATTTTCGTTGTGATACTTGGTTGTTGCTTGTGGAAAGTCATATGTAATGATTCATTAATGTTTCTCTATGGTATCTTCTATCACTTGCAATAGGCTGGTTTTGCTGGAGATGATGCTCCCAGGGCTGTTTTCCCAAGCATTGTTGGTCGACCTCGACATACCGGTGTGATGGTTGGAATGGGACAGAAAGATGCATATGTAGGTGATGAGGCTCAGTCCAAGCGAGGTATCCTGACTCTGAAGTACCCTATTGAACATGGAATTGTTAGCAATTGGGATGACATGGAAAAGATCTGGCATCATACCTTCTACAATGAGCTTCGTGTGGCACCAGAAGAACATCCAATTCTTCTCACAGAAGCGCCACTTAATCCCAAAGCGAACAGGGAAAAGATGACACAGATCATGTTTGAGACTTTTGATGTTCCTGCCATGTATGTTGCTATCCAGGCTGTCCTCTCCCTTTATGCTAGTGGACGTACCACAGGTATTTTTGCACTTGTCTTGGATGCTGACTATTATCTTTTGATCTCATGGCTTTATTCTAAGTTACATATTCTAGAAACTTGTGTTTAACATGCATACATCATCAGGTTTTGTTTCCTTCCATTATGTAGGCAAGAATAGGTAAAGCATCAGCATGGAAAGCATATGGGGGTATACAAAAACAAGAACAACAATGACAACAAGCTCTATAAAATATATAGCAAGATGATTATCTAAAATACGTATGAGGATGTCTACTGTTATTGAACATCTATACAAATTCTTGCTAGTAGTGATATGGATTTTAGTTACTACCTTTACCTTTTGTGTCCTCCCCTGGAAAGGCTAATCATATTTACCTTGATGCCTAAGCAATTACTATTTTTGAATATCCTTATCTATCTTATTGTTTTATATTGGTTGTCTTCTCTGTTATTGGAATGTAATATTTGATTGTTTACGTGGCGTCCAAAATTCTCTGATAAATTGCTGTTATCTAAATTCTTCCTTTTCCTCTATAATTGTCAGAATCCTGTGGTTTGTCTATTAGACTTTGACCCATAGCTGCATTCAGTTTTAATCTTCTCGAAGTATTTATTTGTTAGTCCACCTTTAAGAAGGATAAATGTTAGCAATCGTCAGAGTAACAGTTCAATTATTTGGATATTAGCACCAAGCATGCAAAGTACATAATTTGCAACTGTGTCCCTGTTATAGAATGTGATTATGCAAGGAGATGCACTTGAAAACTAATCCACTTGTTCTCATCTGCTCAGGTATTGTGTTGGATTCCGGAGATGGGGTTAGTCACACTGTCCCAATCTATGAGGGATATGCACTTCCTCATGCGATCCTGCGTCTTGACCTTGCTGGAAGAGACTTGACAGATTCCCTTATGAAGATTCTGACAGAAAGAGGATACTCCTTCACAACCAGTGCTGAGCGTGAAATTGTTCGTGACATCAAGGAGAAACTTGCTTACGTGGCACTTGACTACGAGCAAGAACTCGAGGCAGCTAGGACTAGCTCAGCGGTTGAAAAGAGTTATGAACTACCTGATGGCCAGGTCATCACCATCGGGGCAGAGCGCTTCAGATGCCCGGAAGTGCTCTTCCAACCTTCTCTCATTGGTATGGAAACGGCAGGTATCCATGAGACCACCTACAATTCCATCATGAAGTGTGATGTTGATATCAGGAGAGATTTGTACGGGAACATAGTGCTGAGTGGTGGGTCAACCATGTTCCCTGGTATTGCTGACCGTATGAGCAAGGAAATCACTGCATTAGCTCCTAGCAGTATGAAGATAAAGGTTGTGGCTCCACCCGAGAGGAAATATAGTGTTTGGATCGGTGGTTCTATTTTGGCCTCGTTGAGCACATTCCAGCAGGTAATAAGATACCAAACTAATCTATAATTTTTTTTCATGGTATTTCTATTATAATTGGTAAAATTTAATAAGATGTTCGGCCATCATCGCAGATGTGGATCTCAAAGGCAGAATACGAGGAGTCTGGTCCTGCTATCGTCCACAGGAAATGTTTCTAAATGCTCCCCTAGTTTCCATCTTGCACTTTGGTTTATTTGGTGTTTGGTTTGAGGATAATTTAGGCGTTAATTCTGTAATTTCTTTTTGCTTTGTTGCATCGGACTCTATTAATACATATCAGGTATGAGTACTTGTGTCGTCACTCAATCTTTTTCAGTCTTTAGTTACAGTCTATTAGTAAGTAGGTTGGACACATGTTTTGAACTTGTATTCATGTAATCTATAAAACTGTGTTGCGTTCATGTCTAAATCAAAGCGTTACTTAAACGCGTTTCTCATTAGTATGTATGTTTAAAGGCTATTGTTTATATTTGCAAGAATATTTGGTCGAGGGTGAATACTTTTTCTTGGTACTATTTGATCTCATCGACTCGGCTCTCTAATTATACCGAAAAGTGCAAAACTAGTAGTACCATTATCAACAGGTGTACCTGATCTCGGATGGTTTCGAACCGGCGATTCTGGTTTCAATGAAAATGGAATCGAAACCAAACTAGTTTCAGGTGGTTTTTCCGATAATTGGAATTATCGATTTTCGTTGATAAAAACTAAACGGTTGTACTAAGACTTGAATCCATAGTCATTAGTCTGAGTTCTAAGTCCTAACTACTTCCTCATCGTGAATTCTATCTATGTTTTAACTTTTTTGAATCGTTGATTTTTTTTTTTTATCTTAATTTTTTGGTTTCGAATTGTTGATCGATTCTTGACCGAATCAAAATAATTTGAACCGAACCATCAACATGATGCAACGGACGCAGGAATTTTATGTAGGAAATGAAATTGTGTGCCAAATCTTGAACCCTATAGACATAATTAGTATAATTACGCTCACTTTGTCAATATCAATATTTAGAATTTAATTAATTATATTATATATCTTATTTAATTTTAAATTATCATTATTTTTTCACTTGGTTCATTAATTAATAAGATATAAAAAAAATATTTAAAATAAAATAAAAATAAAATAAAATTTATTTAAAGATAATTTTATTTAATTTGATTTAAAAAAATTAAAAAAAATTATATATGATCATAAATTATAAAAATAAATTAATAAGTTTATTAAGTATGATAATATTATATTCAGTTCAAAAATGTTAGTCTGTTCATGATGACTCACAATATACTTAAAATAAAAATATTTTTTAAAAAATCCGCCTCTCGTAAGAAATTAATTCTTTCTTCTTTGTTTATTTTTTCCTTCCCTCGTAAGAAATTATGATTCTGAGGAGAGGCTGTTACAAGAACGACAACGAGCCAAGTCAGTTGGCAGCGCGTGGGCCCGACCAGTGGGGCATGCAAACAACCGTGCGCTGTTGTCTTGTCGCTACCTTCGTTTTCCTTTTTCTTTTCTTCCGCGGATGATCGCTATCGCTGCACGCGAGGACAAACTTCGCTCTCTCGCCCCCATCTCTCTCCCTCACCCCCTCTTTCGCCTATCGGTCGGTCCTCCCATCCCACCGACCAAATCCCATCACCGCTCTCTCTCTCTCTCGTTTCCTGTGGAGAGAGATCTATATACAGATCGCGTTATCTCCCGTCGAACTCAGTGATGAGCGCTCGTTCTCCCCCGGCGACGGCAAGATGCATCATGGATCCTCCACGTTCGATGGCTTCTTCTTGGACGGTATTCATCATGCCATCCTCCTCTCTCTCTCGCACACACCGCCGATTCCGATTTTTTCCTTTACGTTCCTCTTTCGATTCATTGATCTTTATTTCTTTTCTTTGGGGGCCAAGCAGTGAAGGAAGGGGTGGACGACATGATCAAATTCTTAGCCAATGAGCCCTCCGTGGGGCTCTTCTTCGTCCAGCAGCACGCCCAGACCTCCATGCCCTACCTCCTCAACCTCAAGGTATGCGTCTTCTCCTCTATTTCCTCTAACCCTAGTTTGGAAGTTTTTGGCGTATTTCGTAGATCTGGAAATCTCAATGAATTGTCCATTGAGATTTCTTGTTTTATGATCCCTAACTCTTATTGTGTCCGCTGATGATCAGAGATAAAAAGAAAAAGAAAAAGAGTGCTTGTATATGCAGGAACTGATAATTGGGGCTTTCGGTTTTCATCGTTCATTTGGTTCTTTCATCATCGAATTGTATAGTATAGTTTGTTACTGCTTTTGATTTGGACGACTGGTCTTACCACTTATTCTACTTGTGATTTCTTTCCTGTTGTTACTTGTAGCAAATCAAACGAACATGTGATTGTCATCTTACTTTTTCGTCAGGTGTTACTTGTAGAACTTATTCTGTTTTCCAATAATGTGAATTTGCTGTCTGCACTAACTCTGTTCTCTTTGGATATTCAGAATTTTAACCATTTTGGGAAAAAAAAATATCACTAAATATCACTTTCTTATTTTAGGACAAGGTGGGGGAAAAGATTCATGAAGTGACCCTGCACACCGAGGACATAGAGGATTCTATCTGTTCAGTCAGGTCAATGGCAGAATATGGTATTCCTATTGCTGATGAGATGATTAAGGACATTAATAGATCACTACACATCGTGTCAGCATCCCAACCTAAGAGAGGGTATGACTCCTTAACTATCTTTTCAGAGTAAGGAATAGAAAGTTCTGTTAAATTATATGCTAAACAATCTTCTTGAATGACCTTATGTTTACTAATTATTTTTCTTCAGTACCTAATGGCTGACACTCTAGACTAAACATATAGAAAAAAATGGAGTCAGTACCAGCTGCCATAAAATACCAACCATTTAATTGTAGTTGTCACACTCTGCTCACACATCTTTTCTGCAGTTGAAATTCACCTTGTATTGGTTTATCCTTCAAAGTAGTTCATTAGCTTAATAGTCTTAATTCCATCTTATTTATCCAAAATACTGCACTAGTGGCACCAGTTGGTTCAACCCAGTAGCTGATTTAGTTTTTCCATTGACCCAGAGATTGAGATCTTCATTGCCACTTAGAGTAGATTATCACTGTGCCGAGAAGGAGAGATCTTTTTTATTCTTCTATGGTATTAGCTTAACATGGCAGCCAATTGCATAAAACTTTCCATCTATGTAGGGCTTGGAGAGGATCAATGCATGTAGCTTTACACCTGCAAATATAATGTCAATGTGTAGTATAGGCTTAAAACTGCAGCATAGAAGACAATGGAACCCGCACCAAACTCCTCTGTGGAACTTTTTATGGGGGAGTAATAATATCGGGTATCAGACTTTACGGTGCTTTTACCCTGCTCCAATCAGGTCTAAAATAGAGGCTTTTATTTTTATGGAACTAATTTTTATGTGAATAATGAGGAAGGGTGGAGCGCCAAATAAGCTAGGTTATAGCAGAAAAAAAAAAAGAAAAAAAAGAGAAACTCATGACCTTCTTATACTTGCAACTTGATATTAACTCCTCATTTTTCTTTATATTTTGATGTGTCTTTGTAGTTGGTATGACGATGGGTTAGTTGGCGTATAAGTGACTCAACTATAAAGGAATATATTTGCAATGGATATATAAAGATTTAAGGCAAGAACCACACAGGAAAGACCAAAAAACAACCTAATAGAGACAGTAAACTAATCTTGTTCAAGGGAAATTTATACTTAAAAAGGAAAATATTTTGTTTATAACAATCATATGATATGTAGATTTTTAGAGTGAAAGCTACATTGACTGACCAAACATGGAAAACTCATTTGAAAAAAATAGATAAAGATACTGGGGAGGTAGGGATGAAGCACAATAATATCTGGTCTGGACAAAAATCATTTGCACCCTATGTTTTTCAAAATTACAATTTAAACCCTTGCTTCTTGGAAATTACATGCTGTACCTATGTTTTCCAAAGTTATAGCATCTTTCCCTTTGTGATAAACTCCTGAAAGTATCCCTCTTATTATATTGGTTGAAAATTGATTGATGAAAGTACCCCTCTTAGTGTACTCCTTTTGAACATTTGAATGTTTCACTGAAATCCAATGATGAATATATCCTTCTTTTAATGATTACAAATATCTTAACCCCATCTCCTTCTTCATTCCTTTGCCTCTCTCTTCTCTTCCTCCTTTCCATACTCCTCTGCTTATCTTTGCACTCTGTAAAACATGTGGTCTGTTTTTGTGGAGAGAGACATCTTCCTCATAATTCAACAATGACCATTCCAGGGAAGATGCTTTTTTGTAGCTCTTTCATCGTTCAGTATAAATATATCTTTATTGCCTGCCATGGTTAACTTGAGGCCATTGGAATCGGTGATATAAGCGATCCTTTGGACCATCATATAATCCTTCACCTCGTGACCTTGAAGCCTTTAAGCAGTGAAGCATTTTGATGGATGCTAAGTTGATCATGCATGGAATCCTCAGGCTTCATTTTGATGGTATGAATTTTACAATATTATTACCCTGGAGAATGCCTTGACATATGGAACGCAACATGGAAGTTCTTTTTTGTTTTCCAAAGTCTTGTAGCACTTCTTTCTGTTGGATAGAGATGGTGATAAGATATTATTTAGATGGAGGAATATTTATCTGGTACTCCACTCTGAGAGTTTCTACATGTTAATACAGTGTAATCCGCAACCCAAGTTGGGGTGGTCAGGAGGATACATCCGGTCGCAGCATCATGACTGCCCCGCGCGAAGGAAGCAGTCGCAGCAGTTATCTGTCAGCTGTTTTCAAGTCCACAAAGTGGAAAGCGGGTGGGCTCAGATGGTCCCAGACAAATTCGATGATGGAAGACCCCAAGAGTGGCAACCCGTTGTCATCTGTAACACCGCCACAAGCAGTCGGCTCGGTTACTCCCGCCACCACAGATACAGATGGTGACGAATTACCTTTGTCAAGCCAACTTTTGGATGACGAGAGCTTGTACGTTCCTGACACGTCGACCGTGTTGGACGACTATGATAAGTTCAAATCTGAACGAGAGGCTAAATTTGAAGAGTGGCTCCAAGAGGCGGAGAACCGTGTCAGCTGCAGTGAGTCCGGTATCTGACGCTTGTCGTAATATGGATTTGTGATGACAATTTGAGGCCGTGGTTGTCTTTGTGCCTATTCTTTGTTGTGGCATCCAAATGTTGAGTAAACACGTTATGTATGGAATGGGAATAAACAACAGTTTCTTCTTCTTCATGTAGAGATTGATTTTTGGTTCGTTGTGATGATAGTCTCGATAGCATCATGGATCCAAAATACATGTGACAGTGATCACACACGATGATCGGATCCAATACCATTCCAATAAAGCAAGATTGCAGCTTCTAATTGGCTGCACGCTCATGCGAACAAATGGCACCCCAATTAATCGATTATGAGAGCATATATCGCAGCGTCTTACAGACATTGCGACACGACAAAAGGAGTTCGACGACCTTCGTGAAATTACCGCACTCCGGTTTGGACGGTAAGGTATCCCAAAAATAATTAAATCGTCGGCAAATCCCCCAAACTCCGTGTGCTTGTTCTCACTTGTGGTGAGCAGAACACACGTCTATCCGCTTACTCATTGCGTGCTTACCGTGCGTCTTGCCCCAACGACAAGCCGGCCCACAATATGTTAAAACAGCGCCGAAGAGCGAACCTTCGAATTCGTATTTTGACCGACGGTGTTTAGAACCTGCTGGTTTGAAAACAGTTACGAAGACCAAAAGTAGGCTTACCTCAGGGCAGCAACCCAATGAAGTGGCCGAAAAAAAATTAGAACACCTCAGGGCAGCAACCCAATGAAGTGGCCGAAAAAAAATTAGAACAGCAGGAAATAGCTTAAATCCCGCGTAACACAGCTTTCTTAGTCTCACCGAGGGAGCAGAACCCACGCCAACCCCATGTCGAAGCTTCCGCGATCTTATTTTGACCGCTGGTGTGACAAAGTAGGCTAAAAAAATAAAAACAACAAGAAATCAGTCGACTCTCGCCTACTGATGCATCGTTGTATACGAATAATTCCACTCTGGGACTTTGTATTAGGTAAGGGTGACCCCTCGCTGATGACAAAGCAGCTTCAATTTTAAGTTATATAAGCTGAGAAATTCGAATTAGTTAATATATTAATATTTTTATTGAGATGTTTAAATTAATTAATATATTATCACATAAGTGATAGATCTCATATTCACCAATTCATATATGAGGATCATCAGACATAATATTTGATGTAATAAAAATACTTTTATTGAGAAAATTCCTAATGTTATGCTATTCGCTACACATTAGCTACAACCAAGTAAGCAGATGCACTCTCATCTTGTTCAGGAAGAATGAGATTTGAAGTCCCACCGTCCCCTTTTTTTTTATGCACTGTAGAAACGATAGTTTGGGGCTGTTTGATTCCCCAAATCTCTTCTTCTTCTTCTTCTTCTTCTTCTTTCCATTCATCATTTCGATATCTCCCAAGTAAATCCCATTGGCTCTCTACATAATATGAATTGAACGGTTCTTCTGGCACCCCAACAACTCTTCAGCCTGCATTAAACTCCTAAACAAAACCCAGTTAACTGCTACATGTGTTAACAGAAATAGATGGATCATAATATGATTAGACAATAAAGCATATGCAGAAAGATCGATTACATCTCCAGATATCTTAATCAACAACTCAAAAAAGAGTAAACTCAGTCATCGGGCTGCATCTAACTTGACTAGTGTTACATCAAAATAATCGCAAGACTGCAAAACCTGCTGGTCCTCAGAAATTTCTAGCTACATGGGTTGATGTTATCACAAAAACATTGGATGAAATTGACTTGGTAAATTTTTTTAAAAAAAATTTCTTGAAGATATTTATTATTTTAAATTAACAGAACTAAAAGGCCAGCTTTCATTTTCTCCGGATCTTGACATTTAAGGTCCACTGAACCCTTCCTTCCGGGCGAGGTATCTCCCTTGGTAGGAGGAGGGGGATTTCATACTCTCCTGCAGATCCAAGTGGGGATGGAAGGCGCAGGTTATCAGGATGTATGTTGACACAAAGCTGCCTCGCAACCTGAACGTGAGACGATTTGAGAATGCATCAGACTGATGAGTTAGAGCGTAAACTTCTCTGCTAATTTACTGGATTTGTTTCTCGATACTAAAAAAAAAAAAAAAGTAAAACAGTAAGCCATCTATTCTATGCTTGACAGGATATATGAAATTGACAAGTTCCTGAAATAGCTGTCTCCAAAGAGTTCCATAAAAGTATCGGAGTCATCTAGACTCAGAATCTCGTGTTTTCTGAAATCCGATACTTCAACTTGCAGTAAAAAATGACACAAGCTATAAAGCTTAAAGCATGTCATTCTTTGGAAACATAAACATGAGAATGTTAACATCGAAGACATGAGTTTCAATGTTGAGACCTTGCTTTTGTCTTATAAAATGGAATATGCTAAATGGATTGGGAACCACAAATATAATGTTCTTCACCAACTTTCAGAAGCAGACTAAAAGTTAAAGAGCATATTTCTCTGAAATACATTGGAGAATTTTTGGTGATGGCCTCTTTCTTTCTTTTTTCTTTTTTTTTCATGTAATATAGTGTGCTTGCACACACATTAGACACAACTTTAGTGGCTGAATTGACCCCAAATAGATATAGTAGTCAACTTTGTCCTATACATCCTCTTACGCAAATAGATATAGTAGCATATATAAGCTATATATATCCATAATACCTACAGACGCATATACATACGTAAGTGTGAATGAACAAGAAACATAGGGACAATAGAGTGAATTATACTTGTACCTCAGCAACAATTTCATCCTTCGTCACGGGTGTACGGAGTTCATTGTCAATTTTGATATACCTCCTCAAGACCTACAATCAAAATCATATAGCACGTGTAACAATCTAGACATAAAAAATCAAAATAAATAATCAGAAACATTTTACTAAATCTGCATAGCATTGGCAAGAATAATCTCCAGCAACAGATTTGCATTTGGATTTTGAATGAAAAACGAAAGTACATGACGAACTTGATACAAATATACAAATCAAAGATTTGCATGAATTAACTCCAGCAAGGAAGATAAATATTATATTCTTCATTAATTTTTCAAGTAAATTTTCAGCAGAAAGTTCATTTCTATTGGTTTGAACAAAAACAGTCCTTCCAATCATAGCATGTCCAAGAATTCGTGTAAGAACCACGAGAAAAGTGACATCTCCAGGACAACTTGTGTAAAGGAACTAAGAACTGTATGTTCAAAGACTACAAAATGGGCTATAACTATCTTTATATAGGCTGCTCAAATATGAAATATAATACCATTCTGTATTCTGTTATAGATAATCTTGAATCTACTTCCAGACTAATTACTCTGCAGAGACAAATAGACATGAAATGAGATTCTAGCTTCCTTGCGATGCCATTAGCCATTCTGAGGAAGCATCTAGCACAGATACTACAGTAGAATATTACTACAATGACTGGGCCTGTCCCCTCTCTGGTAACTCAAGGTTCTACAGGGTAAATAATTCTAACATTTGCCACAAAAGCAAACACCTAAATAGAACCTACTAAAACTTACTATGAGGATCTGTTTGACTTCCGTAGTGACAGATGTTTTTCTGAAGATAAGTAATGACAGAAGTTGATACCATGAAATTCCAACATGATTTTCCAAAAAACTAGCACTACAGAAAGATGTACCATATTGTAAGCAGGATCCCTCTATATGACCTTAACCTGCTATCATGATGCAACATAAGCCAGCTTGTTACTCATGGAAGTAAGTTATCCCTATTTCCTATTTCTAAGCTTCTCATGTTTTCAGACAATTAAGGGGTTTAAACTTTAAAGACCCCAACAACTTGGGTTCAGATGCATCCATCCTCCACAACTCAACTCTAAGGCTGTGGCCCAATTATGAGGGTTATATTGTTCACTAGCTTCTTCGATTCAAGACATCTTCAGTCCTGGCACCTCTTATTAAACCTTCAAAATAGATGGCTTTTCTTTATTATTAATTTTGGTAATGGCACTTTCTCATCTCAAATACACTAATCCTCTGAACATATATTTTTTTCCCACAGTATCTTACTAACCTAGTGGGGCAAGTATTATTGCCAACTTCTAAATTTTGTGTCTTAAAAGCATATTAGATTAAGCTTCACATTCTTCCAAGTTATAGCCCTATTTAATCCTATTGAAAGGACTAAGCTGAATCATATGAAAGATTGTTAAATTTCTGACTTATTTAGTAACAACACAACACAATAATAGTCAAAAAAACTTCTACCACATCAAATTTTAAAGAAAATGGTAAATCTCCCTATTTTTCTATTTTCTCATCCTAATTCCATGCAATTTAATAATCTTATGGCAAAAAATAATTTCTCATATTGGATTCTCCATATTAAGTACCAATCACAAGATTATTATACACAAGAGTTTATATGTTTACAGAAAATTATAATAAACTCAAAGATGGGTACAGTGTGCAAAAGTATTCACCAACACAAAACAGTGAATCATGAATCTTAAATAAACTTAATCTCAAGGCAGGAAGTAGTGAAGCACGGTTGAGAAATCTCAAACAAGTATAAGATGAACAACTTGTAAGAATTACAAGCAGGAGATATTTGATATAAATTGTGATACATGTAGGTTCCCTCTTGACTAGACATCTCTATCTGACCCCAAATGTTTGGCGCTTACGACTCATTGTTGTTGTTAAAAGTAGATATCTCTGCTTCAGTGATGGGATCAGTTGTTATGTCTAAAGTTTCTTTGCATCCTTCTTTGACTTGCACTATATGATAGCCTGCAATGTTAGCTCACCCTTGATATTAACTCAAGTTACCTAATAAAGTATATTTTTATACACTTCTTAAGTTCCTTCCACTTTATTTTTTCCGAGAGTTCTTGATGCAGAATTTAGTCCAATTCAAGTGACCGCTGAATCATAAATTCTGCAGGATGGATAACGATATGCTTAAAGATTTATATCATGGGGATAAATCTTGCCAAGTACAGCAATCATAATCAGTAGCATATATTCCATAAAAGTTGATAATGACATGTGAATCTCACATTAAACAACAAACATGGCATACTTCATCTTATAATTCACAGAATGGAGTCAAATTACTCCCAAATTATACTCACAAGGCGAGCATTATTAAGACGCTTCGCCGCTGCATGATATTCCTTCATTTTATCCACCATGGCCTGTTAACAAAGAATATATTAGGCACTTCAAAGGTAAAAAAAAATCTAGAACTAGAAAGCTTCTAGCAAATAAATACATGAAGATATGCAAAGATGGGTAAAGTTAGTAGTCAGAAGCTTATGTAACCCATATACCAAGAGAAGGTAACCGAATCAGAAATAAGCAACATTCATAACTTGACCATCCTAACTACATAGTGACAAATAAGCACCCATTTCACTTAATGGCTACTTTAAAAATTAGTATCCAAGTTTGACCATTTGCAAATAATAGGCCAACTGCACATGAAAATATGTGGACAAATATAGTAGAATACATTCATTTGTATGTTACCTTGGTAACTGAATATACCATATATTTTGATCACTAGACACCTTAAAAATGAAAAGCTCAAAACCAGGAAGATACTGTAGCTATGCATATAATAAATGAAGAACTTTGATGATCCGCTTGGATAGATGCCTTGTCTTACATTAACTTTTTTGGCAGACATTGCCAGTTATAGAATTCAGTGGCATCAATCTTATCCTACCTAAGCTATCTCTGATGCATATTAGATCACTATGAAGAAAAACATAAAAAGCATTTGATAAAACTAGTATAACCATACAAAAAAAAAAGGAATTCATAATGATATGTAATACCAGAAGCATTAGCAAAATTCTTCATAATAATTTCATCAAACCTAATTCACCAATTAAATAAAACAAAATGTGACTCATGATAGTTGTGAAGGCAAATAATTAATAGAAGAGATGATAGAATCAAGTAACGTAATACAATATAACATAGTGCTAAACATTAACATTTTAAAATTTTAATGTACAGAAGGGAAAAGTAAGAGAACATCTCACAACTCACCCCTCCAGAATCATCAAGCGCCCTCCCAGATGTCTGATCTTGCCCTTTATCTACCTTGATCATAGGAGCTTCTTTTGCAGCTTCCACTCCTCGTTGGTAAAGCTATTATAAACAATGTAGCATACAAGAGAAATCTAACAGGGTCAGTTGCATTCTTATTTTCTTGGGGACAGGTTTGCGTGAAGATGGAGACAAGGCAACAATTCAAAACCAGAATACACTGTAATTTACAGGAAAACACAAAATCACATGATCTTAATGGAAGGACTTACAAAGATACAAACAGGCAAACTTAATGTGTCAGATTCAAAAAGCCTGACATCGGCTAAGACCGCAAAAGGAAGAAACCATGGCGATAAACTCAAACAACATTTGTGATCTTACGCTTACGACACGCCCAACCCGGATACTACAAGTAAACTAAGAAGTTCCTCCCCGACCTCTTTCCACTCCCACATCAGGAATTTACTGAGCATATAATTGCACTGATCTAGCAATCAAAAGTAATTAACATCCTGCCAGAACTGCAGGGTAAGAAGGGTCCCAACCTCGCGTTGCTCCCGCATGAGGAAGGCGTACTTCTCGATGTTGGGGACCGCGAGCAGCTTGGGCATCAGGTGGTTGCGGAAATGCCCCGGCGCCACCTTCACCGTCTCCCCCCGTTTCCCCAACTTGTCGATCGTCTGATGACCCCAAGAAACACGCACGAACGCGCACACAGAGTGAGAGAAGAGAAGGAAGAGATTTAGGCTTCATCGAATAAAGACCTGGGGCCGTACCGTGGTGAGGATGACCTCAAGCTTGCGGTAGCGAAGGCCCTGTGCTGCGAACAAGAGCGGGTTGGTGACGCCATCGCGCGAAGACGGTGGCTGCGAACCGAGGAGGCGGCGGAAGGCGGCGGATCGGCAGCAACGGGCGTGCGCCATTCCCAACGGACGACGACAGCGCGTGCGAGGAGAGGGTTTTGAGTACCTTTTCGTGGGCCAATAGGCCCAACTAAGACAAGACAGGTTTATAGGCCCATATTAAATTGGCCCCCCTCGATGTGATACATAAAGTTGAGTGACGTCATCTTTGGGATCCAGTCGAATCGGTTAATTAAACCGGTCAAGAATCCGGTTCTCAATTTTTAGGTCGAAACCGATCGATTAAGTCAAGATTTAGTGGTCAGAGAAGCTATATGTACTTGGGTCGAACCGGGCCGACAATTAACAACCCTAATCTTCTCTCGTTTTGGACCGGTTTGGTACCAGGCTCGAGTAAAATAAACCGTTGCGTGTCAGTAAAATACTAGCTTTCATCGAGACGGCCCACCATATCTTCTACAGGCCCGCCTCCGCAGTTGCGGACGTCCGCTCTGCCCTCCAAGTGTTCGACGCTATGCCCTGGAGGAACACCGTCTCCAGACGTTCAATAGTTATCGGTCTTTGTAATGATAATAATCCCCTTCAAATATCTAGTTGGGAATTTGAAATTGCATTGTTAAGCAAGCTTGCACATGAACAGGTAATCCCGTCGGACAATGTTATTATCAGCTGAATGCAGAAATCACCTTCGCTAGTCAAAAGAATTGGAACTGTTTGTATGGTACAATTGATGGTTCGGATATATATATAGTTGTCGATCATTGTACTTCCAGGTTTTCTATAGACAGAGTTGAAGGTAACGTGTGACCACAGTGGCGCCGGGGAAAGCCCGGGGTGGACTGCACCTGAATGGCTCGGGCCTTGCTCACGTACAGCTTCTTCAAGTTGGAGCTCTGTTGGGTGAGCAGGCGGGCGAGGCCGCGCTTGGCGTCCGAGCGGAAAGGGCTGTTGGTGGCCATGAAGCCGTCCACCAGGTGGAGATAGGCCTCCAGGTCGTGGCAGCAGGCGGGGTCGGCGTCCGGCCGCAGGTAGGGGGACATGCGGCAGTCCACCAGGAGCTCCCGCCCCACGTGCGCGTACCCGCCGGTGCGCGACGGCAGTACCATCGGCACG
Organism: Musa acuminata AAA Group; assembly: GCF_036884655.1. Taxonomy (NCBI): domain Eukaryota; kingdom Viridiplantae; phylum Streptophyta; class Magnoliopsida; order Zingiberales; family Musaceae; genus Musa; species Musa acuminata. Next base: position 39,336,010 of record NC_088352.1, read on the forward strand.
CGCGTCACCAGGTCGCGTGCGTTCACCACCCGCAGCACCTTCACCCCCCGCCGTTCCACCCGGGCCGCGAACGCCTGGTTCCCCACGCGCGGGCTGCCGAAGGAGAACACCGCCGTCGGCACGTGCGGAGGCGCGCGCGCCGCCAGCTCGTCCGCGATCAGCACCGCCAGCGCCGCGCCCAGGCTGTGGCCCACTACCGTGATGCTTATCTCCTCCCCTGCGTACTTCTCGGTCAGCTTCCTCACCTCCGCCACCACTGACGACGACAGGCTCGGCATGTCGGGGCCAGCTGTCTTGTAGAGGCTCCGGAACCCGCATTCAACCTTCGGCACGTCCCCTTGCGGGTCCGTGACGTCCTCGCCGTCGTCATCGACCGGGACAAGCCCGGTGCGGAGGTTCTCAGCCCACTCCAGGCAGGTGGAGGTGCCGCGAAGGGCGATGACGATGTCGCGGCGCCCCATCCGCTGTATCTCCCGTTCGTTGTCACAGACAGCGACGTAGCCGATCCAGCTGGTGCGTTGGGCGGCCATCATCCACGGGACGACGGTTTGAACCCACGAGGGGAGCTCCACGGAGGCGGTTGCGAACAGGTTGCGAGTAACGCGGTAGGACCAGTCAGGGAGGACGACGGGGCGTGGGCGGTCTGGCGGGGCGGCGATAAGGTTGGAGTGGAAGGCATGGTAGGTGGCCTGGACGAGCTCACCATATCGAACAAGCTCCCGGCGGAGGTGGACGTCGAGGGGTTCGAGAAGGCCGTCCCAGTTGGCGGCGCCGTGGTACTGGCGCCAACGTGGGCCGATGGTGCCGCGAGGGGAGGGGCGGGTGGAGTCGGAGAGCAGCCGGTGAAGGCGGGTGAGGCTGCGCGGGGACATCTCTTCGGTCTTCTTGTCAGAGGAGTTGAGGAAGGCAGCAGAGGAGAGGTTGAGGACATTGAGGAGGCGGCCGCGGGTCTGGTGTATTGACGAAGAGGGCGAGTGGCGGCGGGGTTCCGGTTCTACCTCGACTAGGTGGGGCGGGGGAGGCGCTTGCTTCTTCTGTAGGAGGCGCTCGAGGTTGGAGAGGTGGTTTCTGGTGGATATAACAGCAGCAGGAGGAGAAGAAGAAGCAGCAGCGCTACCGTCGGCATGTACTCCAGCGACGGCGACGGCTTTTTTGAAGGGGGTAGCTGCGCGGGGGCGAGTGATGAGGGAAGCGAGAGGAGAGCGGGGTCGCCGCCGATGGAAGGAGTTCCGTACCGGCGACACGCGACGAGGTGGAGCCGCAGGAGCGGAGCCGAGTGACATGGGTCGAGGAAGGGAGGCGACGATGCGAGAGAGAAGAGAAGGCGGGGAGAAGAACACGGAGTGAGCGTCCGTGCGGTTCTTGGTTGGTTGCATATAAAAAGACATGGCTGCTACACTGGTAAACAAGGAGTTGAGAAGGCTTTTCTATGCCCTCTCTTTCAACATAGGAAAACGGGAACCGGTCGACTTCGTGTGCCCATCGCGTCTTCCAACTCCAACCGTCGAATGAGGTATGGCTTTCTTCGACGGTAGTCAGGTTTTCTGCAATTCCATTTTGCTTTAGTTGTTTGACTTTTAATCGGTCAACGACCACCCGACGTCGGTACTAATAATTCAAGTCGTCCATGCGCTCGTACCAAATTTTCTACACTTATTCAATCAACTAATCCACTCAAGGCACAACAATGGAGGATCCTCTTCACTATGGAGAAGGAGAGGGAGAGAGAACTGGGGTGCCATATTTTCCATGAAAGAGACCACCCCGTTTAGACAATTCGCCGACAAAGAAAATGACACAGCTATGTTCGTTTGATTTATCAATCAAAACATCACAGCTTTTTTGGTGGTGTCATAATGGTCGAGGAGTTGATAGATTTGTGAGACGCGCGGAGAACGACGCATGCATCCCGTCGGTGAAAGGTCACTTGGTGCTGCTGTGAACGAACGACAGTCTGCGGCTTCGGGTTTGACAATTCCCTCTATCCGTCAGAGCTGACATCACCGTAACGACGTTAAAAAAAGTCAAAAGGGCCTTGGGTCCTTCTGTTCATACGAGAGCCATCATATTGCATGCAGTTGAAACACACAAAAACGACGACCAACTTTCACCTACAACATTGACCATCATTTGTAATGCATCATACTTTTACTCATCTCACACCAGTGTATCTGTATTCAATGGTTTGGTTTGTTTGATGCAACCTACCAAAATAGTGTAGATATCAAAAGATTTGAAGGTTAAAGATTCAAAGTACCGCAACACAACCTCATCGTTTAGCCTTCAGATGGAAGTAGAAAGGCTGAGGAAGGCGAAGCGACAGGTGGTGTTAAGGTGACCGACTCGTGTCCTGCCGACGGGATACTGGAATTATCTGGGTTTCCCAACAGCTCTCGTTAGGCACCAGCTGTAACAAAGACGTTATAAACTCTCCACCAGTCCATGAAGTGCAGTTTCCAACGCAAGAAATAGTCATTATATGGATGATATGGTGGGTAATGGCGAGTTGAGATGTCATCGACAAACAGCTATGCGATGACGAACTCGTCCGTGTTCTCTTTCAGCATCACACCGTTCCACGTTTTGACGAGTTTTTCTTGTGTGGATTTGCCAACGCAGTTGAAGAAGTCTTTTGATCAACTCAACGTCGGTGGACTGGAACAATAAGACTAGCACGGGGGTCTCCCTGGTGTAAAACTATGGCAATTGAAAGCTCGCAATGCTACCACAATATCTCCTCCGGCTTTCCATGAATGCTACTAACCCAAGCTAAAAGATAGCATTTATGAGGTTGTTAACAAGATATGATAATGAGCTCGAGACAAGAAAACATAATCTGTTCCAAGTTCATAATTACAGCACAATAGGATTTTTCTTTTTTGTTAATAGATATAGAGTCCAATGAATTTGAAAGCCTAATGAAGGTTCCAGTCGATTAATGTTTAATCTAATAACAAGAAAGGTTAACCTCATCCTGTGAATTTTATACAAAAATATTAGGCATACTCGCTTACAGTAGATTTAGGTTTTTGACTGTAATGGTTAAAGTCATGAAATCAAATTTCAACTTTGTCACCTATTTTTTACTAGAAAAAAAATACTATTGACTGTCAGTCTGATTGACTATCGTTTTAGTGATCAAAGAAATCAAAGTTGAATTTGTTGGTTTCAAACTAGATTATAAGTCAATTTAATTGAAATGAATCCAATGCAAATTTGAATCTCCCAGAAACCTGAGAGAAAACTGACTCTATGCATTTCTCCAACCACATGAACTCAGTTTAGAAGACACAAGGAGTAACTAAGAGGCATAATTTGATACAGATGGTCTGTTTTGGGTTAACCAAGATGGATATTACTCTTTAAGACCGTAATGGATCTCGTTTCAATTATGCACACAGCATCTTGAAACACCACCTTAATGGGATATATTGCAGTAGGAGGTATATGCAGATAGAACTATGCAAACTACAGTCTGAAACTCCAATGAATAACTAAACTGTGACCAAAACATGCAATTTTCACATAAGATAAGCAACACACAACAAAGTTAAAAATCAGAAAATTAGAAAGAAAAGATGTTCTACCTCGAGATTTTTTTTTATTATTTGCTGTCCACGAGCATCATCGGGATGGATCTGAAAAAAACCAAGCAATTAATGTACATGCTAATTGATTTCAAATATATAAAGAATATCCAAGAACATAAAAATATATGAAAAAGGACCTATCTATATAAATAATATAGAGCATGTGTGTGTGCAATTTAAAAGAAATATCAGAAATAATCTGTATATGGTGCATTATCACTGTGGATTGCTTTAATTCAGTTTTATGAGCATGTGAAACTTTTAGTCGTTCCTTGTTAAGACACTACTATAAATTTGTTTACTCACATGTAATTTGTACATGTTGAAATTTTGATTATACAGTACACTTTGCAAGTATTTGTCACTCAGTGGTCTAATCTTATGATTCTCTTAACGGCATAACTCATATTATCACTTTACCTACCACCGAGAAATCACAAGCAGTAGTATTGCTAGCCTAAATTTTACTCTCCATCAGTGCATAATCAGCCACACAAGGGTTTTTGGACATGTAAAAGTTTGCCACTGAAAATATTCATTAGTTTATTTTAGTTTGAGTGAATGATTTTATGTGCTTCTAGCAACCCATATATGTATGTTATCTTTTGTGTGTAAAATGAAAAATTGAACCTCAAGTGGATCCCACCTGAAGAGCAAATGGTTAGGCCCATTCAAGGATCACTGTGTGTATTGTACACATTCCACCTCTCCAATAAAAATGACAAAGCTGATACAATTACTAAATTTTTCGAGTGCCGAGTAATAAACTCCCTTGCCTTTGATTCTTCATTTATACCCTCCCACAGCCTCCTACAGAGTAAGTAGTTTGCAGATTTCTGCTTTACAATAAACTTTTTGTATATGTTGAACAGTTACAACTCAAGTGAAAGTCAAGCATATGGATGAATTTTAATATCTTCTCAGATGATGTTACAAATTTGATGAATAAAAGGGAACTACAGCTAATAAAGGAACAATGTTGAAAAACAGAAAGATATGGTACTTGGTTTAGCTGCTCATTTGAGGTAATTTACCTTTGGAAATAAAAGCCTCACGTTCAACTCTGTTCTCTGGTTGATCGTAATGATTTGTCATAGCTGCCTTCTGACTAAGTGACCTGAAACATGACCACAGAAACCAAATAATCTTTATCTAGTTTTCAACCAGCATGCTGATAAGATGATCAAGACTAGCAGAAAATAATATTAAATGAGAAGTGCTAAATGAAACCGTTGAGATAATACTACTTCTTTTGCTGTCAATAGCTAGACATCCTTTATCCAATTCAGCGACAGCGTGACACAAAAAATGAATTACCAGCTCCACATACAGATAATGTGTGATCACTTCATCCCATAAAAAGTAAATGAAATAAAATCAACCTAAAATCATGAATAAAGACATGGCTGACGCATCGACCGAGAAAGCAGAGTCCAAATGACAAGGTTGAGAATTCCAACATAGTAAATTTGAAATGTGTTGTGCCGCTAGTTCAATGATGCATGAATAAAACAATGACAATTGATTCCTTCACATAAAGAACAAGAATATTTTCCTTGATGTCAAGTAAAAGTGGAATTGTGCTCATGAAGATAGATGTAATCAATCGGTTCAGGGAAAACAAATAAATAGTATCACATTCTAGCAACTGAAAATGGGTTGTACCAGAGCCAGCACCAACAAAATGTATCTGTTCCTTGTCTGTCTTTTGTCTTTTGTCCTACTCTCAGATTTAGACAACCAAACAAGAAGCTTCCTAAGAGCAGCCCAACAAGCATGATATCCTTCAAATGCCATTTGCAGTGGCATACAGTAAGTCTATCAATTTTTCCCCTAAAAAGAACAGAACTAAATTCTTTCTGGCGGCAGCTCTCCTCACAGGTCTTCTAACAAATGAGTTCTCGTATCCATTCTTCACATTGCCTTGTTTTAACTAAGGACCTGTGTGAGCATTGACAAGTGATTAGTTCCAGTGAACTCGATTTCAATAATCATGTACTTCTTTTTCGAGTAAGCTAGATATCGGATTCGAAACGATGGCAACTACAAATCGGTCATTACCTATGTAATTTGCATTTATGCAGATTAAAATCATGGATATACCATCTCCCTCCTCACATTGCCATGGATATCTAGTTGCTATTTCTACAGCTATGTTTGCCTCACCAAGGCCAGTTTGTAAACCTAGGGTGAATTCAATCATGAGATAAGCCCCTTTTTCCCTTCTCTAATGTTTCATCGCAGTCATGGAGACCCCCACAAATGCAACGGTAGATCGCGGTTTCTTCAGCGACGAAGACAAGAGGACCAGCGATCTTGATGAATCGATCAGACAAAGAACTGAAAACACCATGATTAGAAGCACTAGGATCAAGCAAGCAAACCCCCATCGATGAACCGATGAACTGTATATCACCAGGGTTTTCTTGTTCCATGCAATTTCGTAGAGAGAGAAAGAGAGAGGGAGAGGGTCAGGGGTACAATACGCACAGTTTGCTGGCGGTAGCATCATCGTTGGTGCCGCTACTGCCGCCATGGAGATCGCTCGCATCACGGCCATGGCTTCTCCCCATCCGCCTCTTCGGTTACCGCTCTTCCCTCGCGTCCTCATTCGAGATTCGTTCGCTTAAGTACACGATACACACGTGGGCCACCTACACCTCATTTTGGGGGCCCACCCCTCGCACCTGACCCGACCAAATTGGACGGACCCAATTGACTCGGTTTAGCTCGTAATTGGATTGGATCAAGATACAACACCACAGAAAGTGCGAGTACAGTGGCATTGAGTGGATTTCGAGTTCAAGTCAATTACATGAAGACGGCAATTGACGCAGCTATTGGTTTCGCTGCTACAGAGTTCGCTGTCAGTCTCTTCCTGCACTTGGAGCAGAGCCTTCCTTCTCCACTCCCTCAACCTTCTTCCAAAACCAATGCTGTCTCCAGATCTGATCCATCTTCTCGATAGGAAGACCCTTCGTTTCGGGTAAGAGCAATATGACAAACACTGTCATGATCAAAACCCATCCTCCGAAGAAAAAGAACACACCGGACTTGAGATGGCAAAGCATGGCAAGTAAGGTCTGGCCAACGATGGAGACCAACAAGAGGGCCACTGCTATACCCATGCTTTGTCCTACCGATCTGATCTCCAGTGGAAGTATCTCGCTCGGGACCAGCCATCCCAATGGCCCCCAAGACGACGCAAAGCCTGCAGTGAACACACATATCAACACCAAGATCATGTACGCGTAGCCTTTGCTTATCCCTCCATGATCCCCGAGCTGCGCCGCCAACACCCCTCCGACCATGAGATGCGTCACGAACATGAGAACTCCTCCGACGATGAACAGCTTGCGCCGGCCCACCCTGTCGACTATGATCATGGCCACGACGACGGATCCCACGTTGATGACCCCAGAGATGACGGTGGAGAGGAGCGAGGAGCTCTCTCCGAGGCCGACGGTCCGGAAGATGAGCGGGGAGTAGAATGTGATCGCCGTGATGCCCGTCATCTGCTTGAAGAAAGGGATCAAGATCGCAATGAGGAGATGGGGTCTGTACTTGCGCTGCATGATGATGAGCAGAGGGCGTCGTGCCGCCTTCGACACGTTGCCTGCAGCGATCATGTCGTCGAGCTCGGCGTGGACGTCGTCCGTGCCTCGTATTTTCCGAAGCATCTCCGTGGCCTTTTGGAGAGAGTTGGTGCGTTGGATGATACTGCTGGGAGTCTCCGGAAGGAACAGAGTGCCGAATGCCATGATTGTGGCTGGAAATATAGCGAACCCTATAGAGATTCGCCATCCCAAGTCAGAATGGATCTTTTGAGTTCCATAGTTGATCAAGTTGGCCGACAGTATTCCGAGTCCGACGAAGAAGTCGAATCCATTGTTGATTGCTCCTCGGTGTTCTGGTGGAGCCATTTCCGATAGATACAGAGGAGCAGACTGCACGAAGAACAGCAAGTAAAGGAGGGAAGAGAAGCCCAAGAAGCAGAGGAGGAAGTACGGAGCCAGTAAAGTATGCCTGATTGGTGAAACCGACGCCGACGCCGAGGAGGACGCGGCCTAAGATGAGCATGAAAACGTTAACCGCGAGGCCGCCAAGAGCAGCCCCCACGATGAAGGCGGCGCCACCGAGGAGCATGGACGCCCGGCGACCGAAGGCCTGCGTGACCTTCGACGCACACAAGGAAGCGAAGAGGCCGGCGATGTACAAGGAGGACGTGAAAGCGGTCAGGAGCTGGCTGTCGAACAAGCAGTAGTTGCTGGTGTTGGAGTCCTTCATATCGGCGTACACGTCCGGGAAGAACTTCTCCAGGAACGGCTCCATGGAAGTCACCCCACCTACATATCACCCAAGACACCATGAGATCCGATCCGCTTGACGACGACGACGACGAAGAAGAAGAAGTCATGAGTGGAAGAGAAGGACCAGAGATTCCAACGTCGTAGCCGAAGAGGAGTCCTCCGGTGGCCGCGACAGCGCATGAGAGGATGACAAAGGACGTGACCCTTCCGTTGTAGGTTTGGCACTCTCCGGCGACCTCCAACGCCATGGCTTCGAGGAAGGTAGATGTCAACGCAGGTAGCAGATGAAGTGAAGGCGTCACGTGCAGCTCATATACCTCTTTGTCTTCTATCTCAGCCAACGAAGACGCAATGGTCACATCAGACTCTCCTTAGTTGTCTAAAGATCGAATCATGTACAATACATCAAAATTAATAAAGAATCATTGATACGATCCGTAGACTCGTAAGGAATTATTCGTTTTGAATAATGAACATATCCGTACAATTTTATCTTTTTTGGAATATGTAAGCTTCAATGTACAGACCTACAGATCGTATCAATGGTCGATCGATCAAATTATCCCTTATCAAAAATAAAAAAACTCCGATCAATATTTAATGAAAGTGATTTATCATATTTGAATCGAAGGAGTTTGAAAGGAAATATAAATTAAGGCCTATGTTTAGGTGGAAAAGAACAGAAAGAGAAGAAATAAGGGACTTTTTTAGTTGCTACTCATAGCTGTTGAAAGTGGAAGTGGAACAAAATGGTGCTATAGAGCATATTAGGAAACATGATGAAAAGTAATCCATATCAAAGTTATACTTCATGTGGTTTCTTTATGTGGTGAGGAATGTTAGAATTCAATGTATGTTTTGAACTAATGAACACTTTAATCGAAATATCCATCATGGAATCAGAGTAGATAAACACTTTTAATCCCTCTCTATGTTGTATACTAGATTAATACTTTTGGGGATTAACACATGAAATGTTCAAGTATGCAAGTTATTATGGATGTTTTATTTATTGTTATTTATATTCAAACGCTATATGGTATTCTTTTTGTGATTTCCAAAGATACAATTCAACCATATGAAAAATATAGGATTTAAACTTCCAGAGTTTCTTTAATTACAATATTTAAGTGAATTTTAGTTTTATATTAGAATTTTTTAAGCTTAAAATTGATTATAAATTTTTTTATGAAATGTTTGAGATTTTAACGTTGATAGAAGATGGACAATATTTTATTTTCATATGTTATGTTATATTTTGATTGTCGAATGTAAAAGACGATTCGAATATAACCATATGTCTTTTACAAATATATATTAGGGGTATGTTCGATAAAGCCCATCTAATATTTAAATTAGAATAGTGTTCGAATGGTTCAATTTAATATCGAAATGAAATAGAGTCCGATTAGATTAAAAATAATTAATTTTTAAATAACAATATACCCGAGGACTTTTATAATAAAACAAGAGACAGTGATAAATGGGGAAGTGCTAATGAAAATCAAAGTTAAAGATTTGAGATTGTGAGTTTAATTATGTACAAAATCAAAGTCATAAATCAAAATCATTCTTATGTTATATCATAATGTTAGTTGTATGTAGCTAATGTAGGATAGCCTGCTAGATATCATCTAAGATACCTAAACTTCATTCTCCTTTCCACAAGTAAATGGAAAAGGAGATACACATCCAATCTCAATGATAGACCAAATAATGGAGGAGAACAATAAAAGCAGTCCTTAAGCATCTCATAAATCGAAATTGTCACCAAGTCGAGAAGAACAAGAGGAACATATACTATTCCATCGCAGACACTCTTATTTGATGCTCATCTTTCCAATATTCGTGCTCCACTTGAAGATTCCAAAATTAAAGGGGCGAAAAAGAAAGATAATAATTGGAATCCGTTCTCGCTTCAATCTGTTTCTCTATTGTCGATCGTTGTGATGCTGAGTTCACAATGAGTTCACGTATCGAGCCAACATGACTCGAGCTGACGTAGCCCGATTTGATCTGTTGGGCCACACGGCTCAGTAACGAAACGGAACGGATGCGGGTCAAGAAATCTAGACCCGCTAATGTGTCGGATCGGGTCTATCCAAATAACCCCACTTTGATCCGCTTGGTCGAGCATAACGGACTCGGATAGCCAGCAAGGGTATCATTAGCATCCTCGGCCGGTGGGTTGTTGCGAGGGAGGGAAGGCGACTTGAGATGCAGAAGAGGGAAGCCGGCAAGTCCGGCGGCTCCTTCACGACGCCCGCCAAGCGCGGTCGCCCGTTCGGCAGCACTGCGGCTGCCGCCGCCACCTCGGCTGCTGCCGCTGCCGCAGGCGACGCCTCCTCCCCGGCGTCTCTCCTTGGCCCTTCGCTTCAGATCACGACCTCCTTGGCCGGTTATCCGCCTATATCCTCTCTCCTCTTCGTCTCCCTTCCCCTTCCTTTCCTTTCTTCTTAGAATCTTGAATCACTTGTGAGGATGTTTCTTTCTTGAATCACTCTACAACAGGTGAACTACAAGATGGTATTTCAGTAGAACATTGAAGCCACCAAGCTGGTGCTTGTCGAGGCTCCATGGAAGGCCTGTTCTTCCATGGGACTCATTTTCTCTCGCACGATGTTGTGATGAACTGGTCTAAGGGCCCTCCGACATGGCCAGCCCCTCGTGGTGTACCCATCTGTATTTGGGTCTAAAAGGGGGATATCTTTGGGATTGATTGTGGTAGCCGCTGGCGGACGTTTAACCTGCATAAAGACACTTAAGTCCTTAGTTTCATTCGGCAATATTGTACATGGCTCTTTTCCAACACTCACACACTTTGCATTGCAGAGTATACCATCAAGAAAAAGACTTAAAAGAGGTTTGGTTCTATAGTCATGCCATGGTAACCCAATGGTTAAGCATAATGGCTAGTATCTTAATGACAAGTTCATCACTAAGAATGATATTCATATGTATCTATTGAGACAGATTGATTAGTACATTGTTGCATAAGTGATAGGTCTCAGGTTCGAATCTATGTATGAGTGTTGTGTACTATATTTGATGTAATGAAAATTTCTTTCAATTAGAAAAAAAGAATGATATTAACATAAAAGTTATAAACCACCAGTGAGTCAACTGGAACTGTTTTTCCTTTTCTTGTTCATTTTGTCTTGTCTGTTGTCCTTTCATCAACCAGTACTGTTGTATGAAATGATTGTTCCACAGATAGGGAGCTTATTTTATGTTAATTCGATGGTAAATGTATGTATGTTTCAGTTTCTTGGTTATTTTACTGACTAAAGTTTTACAGATCAAAACAATAGAAGAATTGTCTTAGCATTGCAAAGTGGATTGAAGAGTGAACTGACATGGGCATTGAACACACTCACCCTGCTTTCTTTCAAAGAAAGGGATGACCTACGTAGAGACTCAACAGCGCTTGCTAAGATACCTGGACTGCTGGATGCTCTCCTTCAAATTGTGGGTGATATTATCTTTTTTGTTTGTTTGTTAATTTATTTTATATAATGTTTTAAAATCTTTGAATTCCCATGAGGTAGTTTACTGCATGGTTCGCTCTCAAACTATTGGTCCTCATGACATTTAGTAGGAAATCTTAGAGTACTAGCTGTCCTTTCTAAATTGATGCTTTGCCATTTCAATTTTTAGCTACTTTCTTCATCTGTTTTAATTCACCAATAAATGTCGCCAGCTTGAACATGCTTGTGGTCTTCAAGTTTTGTATTGGTTGACTACTCCTTTAAGCATATTGATCACAACTCAAGTATTCATGAAAATTTTCAAGACAATTAGGTTTATATCAAGGATTTTAATTTTGAATAATATCGCTCGTATCGGGCGGTACCGCCGATTGGGGCCGTTTCCGCCTCGGACGGTGATCGAGGGAGAAGAAAGAAGGGGAGAAGGTGGTATTAAGCAAGGGAAGAAAGAAAAGGAAGAAGAAGAGGAGAACCTGGAGATCGATGCCGCTCTCCCTCCTTGTTTGTCGGCCTTCTCTCGGCGTGGGGAGAAGAATCCGCGATCGTGGGGAGAAGAGAGGCAATGTTGCGGGCAGAAAAGAGAAGATGTCTCCTCGGCGAAAACGATTTTTTTACTTATATACACACACACACACACACACACACACGCACGCACGCATACACACACACACACACAAGGGTGATGAGGCCGTCAGTTTTTTTTTTTCTTTTATATATACCGAGCGGTATACTGAATTGTACCACTCGGTATACAGTACCATACCGTACCGAGCGAGTCTTGAAACTCCGGACGATACGAAATTTCAATCCTTGGTTTATATGTAGCTTTTGTTTCATTCTGAAATCTTACCCTTTTAGTACTCTCTCTCTCGCATTAAATTATGTCATCTTTGTATGCAAGGTTGATGACTGGCGTGACATTGCTCTTCCTCGAGACTATACAAAGCCTGCACGAGTGAGAACACTGGGAGCAAATTTAGCGGTGACAGGCTTTGGGAATGAATTGACAACCAGTCTTGACACCACCTCCTACCCCGGGTGTGTTAGAATGATCTTTTCATGGCCAACTTCTCATTTCTAGACATCCTTATATACCTTTATACTATGAAGGTTTAGGTTGGATTTTTTTTTTTTACAGTCGTAAAAAATCATCTAATATGGAGGTTTCCAGTGGGAAAAGGCATCGGTCAATAGACTGGTGGTTTGAAGATGATGGCTTATTTAATCTGGATGAAGAAGCTCATGCAGAAAAACAACAGTGTGCAGTTGCTGCTTCTAATGTCATTAGGAACTTCTCTTTCATGCCTGATAATGAAACGATAATGGCACAGCACAGGCATTGCATGGAAACTATGTTCCAGTGCATAGAGGATCAGAACACAGGTACAGAACTCTGTCATACTTTGTATTTTTGTTTTCTTTTGACACTTTATTTTAACAATATTAGTCCATTTACCCTTCTAAAGGGACACATACTTGCTGTACTCATATATGGTCTCAAGTTTGTTGATTTTGCTATTGATACATCACTCTTTTCTTTGTGCATGTCTTGATGCTAATATTTTGTTGTGGTTGAATACAGAGCCCAAGGTGCACTGGGATTCTTGCCATTGTGGATGCACTGGGCTTTTTGTCATTGTGCAGTATAAGGGTCAAATGTACACAACTGACCAAATAGCAAAGAAGGGGCTTTCCCATGAGGTGAACCCACTAGGCATAGGCAAATAACAGTGGTTGATGTACATTAAAACATTATGGCAAATAGCAAAGCTATCAACAGTCTGAACGACATAAAAAAAATATCATTTTCAAAGTTCATTAATAATATTTTCTTGAATACACAAAATTAAACTGGAGTTTAGGGGGAAAATAGGAAATAATAGCTGATATTCTCAAATATTAAGAAAGAAACTAGATAAATGAAATACTGATATCGTTGTATAAGTCTCTGGAACTTAAAGTTTTTTAGAAGAAATAATTTAACAGCCAGCCGATTCACACTTCAATGGTCTCACATTGGATGTGGGAGGATGAATGTGATTGAATATAGAGCTAGATGAGTCAATCATGGACTTAAGCATTTTAAGTCATGCGGTTTTAAGCCTATTAAGTTAATAGGTAAGTTTCTCCGTTAGGTCTTGTTGTGACAATTGGTATTGAAGCATTAGTAGTATTTCATATGGTGAGGGGCCCAAGTAAAAAGGTGATCTACTCGTGGATGAGACAGGTGACACATCATGATATGACACCACAAGGTTGGGCCACATATGTTATCTATATTAAATGTTGACTCTTGGGCTTTGATGATGTCATGAGGTCTTAAATGAGGGAGGTTATAACATTCTGATTTAGTTACACATCATAAGTGGGAGGATGAATGTGATTATAATATTGCATATAAGGTTTGATGGTATTACTACTATTAACCTGGACTTCGGCATTTTCAGTCATGTGATTTTGGTCTTATCAGTTATACATTAGGTTAGATCATGACAAGCCATTCGTCTCCTTTCATGGTCCAAAGATTTAACTACTGACAAAGTCACATCCAAAATGCAGCCTTGAAGGTACGCCATAGCCTAGCTTTTTGGTGGTTTCTACTTTCTACTGCAATTTGGTTTGTTATAGCGGATTGTTGTAGACAAGCTTTATGATTGTTGTTATAGCAGTCTTAGCTTACCGTGTCACTACAAAGTTGACAATAAAGCTTGCTGCTTTAGTCGACAATATACTATATGGTAAATCTGTCTTTTATATGATATTGTTGATCTTGGTCTCATGGGCTACAATTTTTGTTTCCTATTAACTATAGCTTACCCCACAAGTTGCAACTCCCCTCTTTCTCTGAAACTACTTTTCATATCTAGGTGAATTTGTTGATTGTTTTATGATTTTGTAAGGTAAACTTAATCCATAAGGTAACTCTTCTTACCCAGAGATACTGTTTAGCTTTCAAGGCAATCTCTCCTGCCTAAATATAACTGCATCAGGAACTTGGTGCTAGATTAATAGGTTATATGTGAAGTAGACAGTCAATCATAAGTTCTGTTGAATCATCTATTGAGCCTTCTATACTTATTGTATATCCAATCACATATTGATTGGGAGGACCTTTGATGATCCGAATGCTGGGACACTTGCAATTAGAAAGTTGTATGATACAGAATGGTCAAGTGAATAGGCTTCAGGAACTCCCCTTTCATAGAATTACTGCCAACTAAGGACATTATGAGGTACATTGGTGCAGGTGAATGTTGTAATCACATAGTTTTGCACTTCCATAAGCTCTCAATCTGAGTTTCCTGAAACTAGTCATACTAGGATTTTAGGCTCTAGTAATTATCACTGATGAGCCTGCTGATTATAGAATGCGGAATGACTGTCGCAGGCACTGCAACTGATGTTGTCAAACATAGGCAGGGTTGATAATCTGCATCAATATTGCTCAGTTACTTATTTTTCTAACACCAGGTTGTAAAGGTATCTTGTTTAATTTGATCGTACAGAAGATGAGGAGCTTATAACGAATGGACTAGAGACAATTGCCAATTTAGCACCACTCTTGGACCTCCGTATATTTAGCTCGTCTAAGCCATCATATATTGGAATGACGTGAGTATACTTCATGTAAATTGATCCCTCTTATTCACTTATGGCTATGGTTTTGCACCTGCAAATTACAATACTTCATGAAAGCAGTGAGAAACGTGCAGTTCAGGCCATCATGGGGATGCTTGGATCTTCGGTGAAGGCATGGCATTGTGCAGCTGCTGAATTGCTTGGACGCCTCATAATAAATCCTGATAATGAGCCATTTCTTCTTCCTTCAACTCCAGAGGTCAGTAGCTTTTTACTAATTTGGTTGTAGATAACCTATATTGGTGTTGATTCCAATATTTAACATCACCAATTTCTCTGTTTTCGCCACCGGCTGGTATACATCAGGTTGGACTTTGAAAGGTAATATTACTTATACCGTAGGTGTTTGACCTCATCCCATTGTACTTGTAAGATTAGTTGTATAGTCCACCTATGCATGACAACCTACTTATACTGATACACCATTCTGCTTAAATGCTGGTATAGCTTGTAGTTATATTGGAAATATATAATCATCATGGCGGTTAATATGGGTTTTCCTTTTTGTGTTTAGATTTACAAGAGACTAGTCGATCTTCTTAGTTTACCAGCTGTGGATGCACAAGCAGCAGCGGTAGGGGCACTCTACAATCTTGCAGAAGTGCATACAGATTCCAGGCTGAAGCTTGCTAGTGAAAGATGGTTGGCCCAAATTTTATACAGCAACACTTGGATGCCCTTTTTAATCTTCTTTCTAATGTGTTATAATCAAATTTCAGGGCGGTCGATAGACTCTTCAAGGTAATCAAGACTCCACATCCTGTGCCCGATGTTTGTAGAAAAGCCGCAATGATACTGGAAAGCCTCGTCTCCGATCCTCAAAACAGGCATCTGCTAATGGCTCACGAGAGTAGCTTCGCCGAGATGCTGATGTCAGATGCGAGGTACTCTGATACATTTTCTCGTCTACTCTACGATCTCACGTCGAGGCCAAACAAAGTTACTGCTGCTCGTGGTGTCTGGGGAATGTGAGCTTCTTCATGTATGATTTGTTTCTGTAACTTCTTATGGCTGTAATGTGAATCTCGTCCACTGTTGTTCACTCTATTGTAACAAAGGATAAGTGATTTGAACACCCAAGTCGCTGTGAGAAAATATGGCTAATTAGTTGCATGATCTTTGGAATCCTATTATTTATTAGTTGATTCGTTCAATATGTCTATCCTCATGTTATCACTCATATCATTCTTCTTTACCGAAGGTCTGACTAGTTGATCTAACATGATTCATTTGATTGGCTTGCAAAGACAGGATTGGTTGGATCTTCACATCTCATATCAGTTGGGAGTCCTCTGCATCAACCATGTCCAGTTTCTATTATAGGCTGTGTAGCCACATTGTTAGTATCGTCCGCATCAGGTCAGGAATCGAAGAGTCGCACAGAAACAAAACCAATCAAAGGGAAAGGTACACATTCCAAACTTCTTCTCACCTCCTCCTTGTGACCCTCCCAACGTCTCCTCATCCTGTGCTATAAAATGGCCTCCCACCCACCATAATCCTCCTATCGCCTCCTGCTTTTCCGGTCCTCACAAACTTTTTAAGTATTTGATCTCTCAGTTTCAGAGATAATGGGCATTGCCATCAGTGTTCTCGGCAAGCTCGGTGATCACCTTCACTCTTCTCACATGAGATCATATCTTCTGATCACTCTTCCTGCATTAATATCATCCTTTTGTCTGCAGGCTTGCTTGGGGTGGACTCTTTATCCACAGATCAGGTCTACAAGAAGTACTTCGGCCCAAAAAACATAATGAAATATGAAGATTTTCACCTTGCTTTTGTTGACCTTTGCAGGTGAAACTTCTTTATATTTGATCCTGATCTCCTCCTTTGTGCTATGATCATTATGTGTTCTTCTTCTACCTCTTCTTCTTGTTGTAATGCAGCGATTTCAATTTAGTCATGCCTGGTAAACATTTTACTATCCAAGCAACTGAGATACAGGTGAGCTGATCAGTCCTCCATTAACTTCACTACTAATTAGTCTTTGATTGTGTATGCATCCCTCACCTCCTCCTCCTCTTCTTCTTCTTCTTCTTGCCTGAAGAAATTCTTTGAGAAGTGGCCGAAAGCGTCGGCGGATCCAGGGACGGAGAGCGAGAGGAAGGCACTGCTTGTGGAGTTCATGAAAGAACAGGTGAAGGAGTACAAGACGAGCACCCGTGCCATGATGTTGACCGGAGTAACCGCCCCCCCGGCCGCCATCCTCATCAAGAAGACCGGGAAGAAGGTGCCGCCGCTCAAGATGCTCCACATCGACCTCATCCCCAACGTCGTCTTCGTCCCCACCGTCACTGTGCTGTTCCTCATCGGCGTCAGAATCCTCAACGTCACCAGGGCTGCCCCTTAACACTCCCACCTTCCTCCCCCCCGCCCCCACGTCCCATGCCATATATGTTCTTCTCCCAGTAACTCGCACGAAACGCCATCGAGTTTTAGCTTGATTAGTATGATGAGGGTCGGGAATATTTGTGGTGTTAGAGGCATCTCAATAAAGCCGGCAAGCAGCCACCTGACCGTGAAGAAAAATTCCTACGTGTAATTGCTGCTTATAAAGATGTGACGTAAACAGAGTCATTAGATTCCTCGACGTTATGTTTATAAATTAGTTTCATATCAAAAATAAGTAAGATTAAAATTTGATAAGTATATTTTTTTATTAATTTCAATTTAAGTATTTTGATATAAGTTAATTAACCCATTGATATTTATAATATAAAAATATTTAAAAATAAATTAAAATAAGATTATAAATCCTATAGTTATGATAGTAAATAGTAATATCCTAATCTTTTGTTATAGAAATAGGATGAATTCAAGAGAAAAGTCTCTCTTTTTAAGTTTTTTTTTTAAAGTGTAAGAATAGAAATTGTTATTATGCTATTATTATATGAAAATCTTTAATGTCAAAGATTTATGATGGATTGAGAATATATGTAATATCAATAATTAATTAGATTAATTCGTTCTTAGGAGATATTATTTTTTATTTAAGTGAAAGCAAATGATCTAGAATAAATAATTAAAATAGTCTCTCTTGTTATCTTTTAAAAATTCATATTATAATTAGATTTTTTTTTTTATTGATCGATAACCATTATCAAAATTTAAACAGATCTATAATATATTTTACCTAATTAGTACCTATATCTATAGAATTCTCTAATAACCTTTTTTATTTCCTAATACCTTAAATACCCCCAATGATCTATCTATTTTTTCCTAATTTTGTATTGTGTTACAGTCTTTTCTTGATATTGTTGAAAATATTATAGTATAATACAGAAATATTATAATTAGACTA
Source organism: Musa acuminata AAA Group (assembly GCF_036884655.1). NCBI lineage: Eukaryota > Viridiplantae > Streptophyta > Magnoliopsida > Zingiberales > Musaceae > Musa > Musa acuminata. The sequence continues at coordinate 39,354,344 of NC_088352.1, forward strand.
AATTCGTCCGAAACTAGAAAAATAAAGAAAATAGCAAAATAGGGGGTGGGGCGCACGAATAAGAAGGAATTCTAGAAAAATGATGACACCTCCATATATTAAGTCAAAAAAGGGAATATATATATATATATATATATATATATATATATATATATATATATATATATATATATATATATATATATATATATATATATATATATATATATATATATATGTCTCGAGTCAAATTCAATAGCACTTATCTATCATTCAAATGAATAATCGTACTTTAAGAATTTAACTATAACATATACTTGTTGAAGAATATTTATGTATATAATGTGGGATGAATTCGAGAAAAAAAATATTGGTTTTTGGCTTTCTTCCATAACACGTCATATTTTCATTTTTATATCTACTTTTCAGAACTCCATTATTATCCCTTTCTCCATTTCCCTTTACGATCAATTATTTTTTCAATCTGATTCATTATGTTAAGAATGGTTTACTGAATTAGACCAAATCAAATTAATATTTTTTAAATTGTTTTTTAAAATATATAAAAATTGAAAAAAAAAATAGAAGGAATAAAAAAATATTTTTATTGTTACATAAATTTATGAAAAAAACACTCATAACTTTAAGAATTTTTCGTAAAATGCTCCTCGCTATGTGAAGAGATCATTTTGTCTCTATCTCCGTTGAACTCGTCGTTGCTTTCGTCGAACTCGCTAACCTCAATAACTCTATTCTTATGAAGGAGGGGGTGCGAGAGATATTATTGTCGTTTACAACCTTAGCGCGATGGTTCACCGTCGTGCCCACACCCTTCACACGAGGGTGAGTCATTGCCGTATGCAACCCTAAACTCGAGTTTGGGCAATCCTCTCCGGCACAAGGGATGCCGTCACCTCTACGATCCCCACTAGTCTCCATTGGGTGAGTAAAGGCTGGTCTACCATAGAGTAGGAGGGTCTATGAAAACAACGATAATTCTTCTGTCCTCTTCTTCTTCGCATGAGGGTCATTGGTAAGCACTGGATAGCATAAGTAACGGGACTAATCAAGTCAGGGGTAAAATAATTATTTATAAAAAATATTATATAAGAATTTTTTTTTAAAGTTGGATAGTTGTAACGGAACTTATCAGTTTTTTTTTTTTCCAAAAATTCACTTTTATTTTTAAGTATTATTTAAGTATATATAAATATTAATTAATTTAAAATCATTTTAGAAATTATTAAAAAAAATTAGAAAAAAATTACCTACAAGAAGGTTCGGAGGCTTCCACTTGTTCTGCTCGGCTCCCGAAACCTACCCTTCTTTCCCGACGCTGCCCTATCAGGAGAAGAGATTGCGTCGGCTTTGCAGGTAGATGGATCGCTTCAGATCGGTGTTGTAATGGCCGGCTTGAAGGCATCGAACGAAGAGGGTTTCTTGGGCCAAAGAGTTGCATCAGGTATTACTAATCGAATCCTCGCATCCCGCGGCTCCTTTACGCATCATCATGTGTTTGATTCCTTGGTCCTTCACGTTTTCGTGCTGTTGAAATGGTGGCGTTCTTGTGCGTGTTTATTCTCGTTGCTGTGCTGCTGTTATTACAACCCATTTTCCTATTGTTTTCTTTTTGATTGTGGTCGGCAAATTGGTTGGATAGTTGTCGTTTCTAAATTTTCCTCTCTCGATTAATTATTTCCCCCATTTTCTTGCCACATTCCACTGCAAAAATAGGCGTTACTGTAGCTGTGTCTATGAGCCATTTCACGGTGGATTTGCTATGGAACCCAACAGAAGGTAGAAATGGCGTATCCTTTTGCTTGGTAGATCTCTTTCTCTTTTCTCCTTTTGAAGATGTTAGCTAGTTTGACTGGTAAAGATCTTGATAGTTTATCAGAAGCTTATGAGCTCGAATTCCATTTACGTCGCTTACCTTTTTAACAATCAATTAGATTAAAAAAATAGTTCAATAATTGATAACTTATAGAACCAAAAAAGGCGGCGTGCTTATCTCGGTTCTCTACTCCTCAATCAACATGGGACTAAACTAAACGTGCTTATCGATACCCCTAGTAGGGGAGCTGAGATTTCTTGGGCCCTCTTTCTAGCACTATCTGATAAGTCATCGTTTGTCTTTGACGTTCGAAGCATGATGACTCAGGGAGGAATTGTCTGCTTTGGATGGGCATAGATAGTTTTGACCTTTCGGGGTGAGGGTGATGTGGGATTAGACATGCTTATCAATAATGTATATGAAATTTTAGTTACATGTTGTTGATCTCTTTCTACTAAGTTAAAATTTTTCATATGGTGGTGAGATGTGTTAGTAAATGATTGGATTATCAGATTTTACCCAATATTTCCTATGCACTTGGCCGTGTTAAGACTTAGACCATCGCAAGCTTAATCAAATTTATCGCTTGCGCACATAGAATCTTATAATTAGGTACCATGTCACTTTGCTTTGAGGGAGGAGTATCAAGTCATATGAACTGTCTTTCTTTCTTTTTTTTCCTTCCTTTTCTTTGCTTCTGAACCAGTAATGAGAAAAGCTCAAATAGAGATTATTATGGTAGTGGGGTTCATCAATTTTTAGTCACATTTAAAAGCATTTATGTGCCGCTAGAATTTAAAGGTTTTATAGATATGCAATGCAAAAAATGCCATTTTAGAAACATGGTCTTTTTAATACTTTAGGAATAGATCGGAAATTGTAATTTATTAACAACAACGATCACATTGCATCCATATTCTCATAGGAGATATACAACATACTGTTGTAGAGGATGAAATGGACCACTTGGTTTCTTTTAGTTACAGACAAGATTCTACTCTCACTATCACATATGAATGTTCACAATTGCACTTGCCAGCACTCTTTATTCAAGATTACTACAAGGAACCCATAATTCCATGAGGATTAGCTGAATTTGCATATTGGATTTACCTTCCCTAGTTGATGTTTAGTGCTGATACTGTGTATAATTTATAGTGAGTAGTAGTATTGACTCCACCTTCATCTGATGGCTCACCAAGCAAGCTATCAGTCTCCTTAGGTGGTACTCATTGATGCAGCTTGAGTTTCCTCAGCTTGTCTAGCTCTTCTGCCACTTCCTTCATCGGCGATTGCTCTGACTTCCTGAATCAGTTCTTCTCCTTCCTCTCTTGATTATCTGAGATCTCTGATAGCCGCTTCTCCATCGCTAAAGTGAAAGTTGATGCAAGGGTCCTCTCTTCTTTAGATCTTGCGAAATAAAGTGCATTCTTACCAGTAAGCAGTTCTAGAAGAACCACACCAAAACTATAAACATCACTTCTGACTGTTAATTGGCGAGTTTGAGGGTACTCAGGGTCTAGGTAATCCCTGGTTCCTTGCACCAAGGTACCTAGCTGATCTTTATCCTTTGGCACTAGCTTTGAAGCCTCGAAATCGGAAACCTCTGTGATGAAATTTTCATCCAAAAATATGTTGGAGGACTTCACATCTCCATGAATAATTAGAGCTGAAGCTGTTGAATGTAGGTAAGCCAAGGCATCAGCAGACTCTAATGCAATCGTTAGGTGGGTGGGTACCCATGGAAAAAGGAGATATGATGTTCTTTTCATGGATTAGATGAAGCGACCCAAGAGCTTAACTATATTTTTGTGGTTGATTAGCAACAAGATAAGCATCTCTTTTCCGTATTCTTTCTTTTGGCTCTCATCAATAACCTTATATTTCTTTATGTCGACGACACGATTGTCTTCTAATATTCCTTTGTGACCAGTTTCCTGTCCTCCTCGCCCTAGGATATAGTTCTTGTCAAACTTATATTTTGCCCATTATAGTTCTTTTGTATTGTAAATATCTTAAATGCCCCCCCCCCCCCCCATGTTCACTAAAATACTATGTGCAATTGTTTCTTTCTTCAATTTTTGATTTAGTGAGCACTTAAGTGTACAAAGAAATTTTATTGGTGACATGCAAGGATTGCCTTTTCGATTATCGGATCCATTTCGACAATCTATTAGACTAATACATATCGATCGATACCAGTGTACCAGCACATAGTATGTTGGTGTGTACCAATGTTTCGATGAGGAAGAAAAAGAGGGTGAAGAGGAAGGGATGGCGAAGGAACAAAAGAGAAAGGAGGAAGGAAGAATAAGAAAAAAGAATAGGACGTGAAGAAGGAGAAACAACAACGAAGAGGCAGCATAATAGCTAAAGTCAAGTCATTAAGTAAGTAAGAAAATTTGTAATACTCTCGAGCTTAATCTCATATCAAGATGGGTAAAAACTTAATGAGCATATTATTATCAACTTGGGTCTAGGCATTTTGGATCAATGGTTTAAGTCCAACGAGTTGATAGATCAGTTATCCTATTGGATTAAGTTGTTATGGTTATTGTAATGTCTCCTTTACGAAGAATTAAGCCAGTTTTGTCTATCCCATAACTCAAAACTTTAGTTTTTGGATCTAAGATTTGTAAATTTTTCTCATGTGAGAACCAAAGAGAGTGAGCTTTTGGATGTCTGCTCTGGTAAGAGTGAGATGCAAGATCTCACACAAAATGTCCAGAAGTAAGATTTCAGATAGCTGTTGGATAATAGGTTGCGATATGTTTGGTGTAGTTTGGTTGCCAAGATCTCACCAACTCTAAAGCTGGAAGATAGACAGTTGCCATTGAACGAGAGCCGATGGTGGCGAACTTTGGGTGGGTATCGGAGAAGGCTTAGAGTGTGGCCAAAACCAGTTGCCAGTGGTGGAGTTGGATGCGCTTGCCCTTAACATTATAGCGCTGCGACGATGTTATGATTTGATAGCATTCGCACTTGGCCTCGCGGCAGCCAGATAGATGTTTTCCATGATCTCCACGTTGCCTGGGAAGGGCCGTAGCGGGTATCTTGGTGCAATCTATCACGCGGAGGGCCGATACGAAGTGGGTACGGGATGTTGGCCTGGCCGCGCGTCAGCAGATGCCGCTGCTGCCATCGTCGTCGGTAACTGGTACGGCAGAAGCATCGTAGCCTCTCTGTCTGTCGGTGTCACATAATTGAGGCTCGGTATGTACGGGTTTTTGGATATTAGGGGTATCAGGATTATGGCAAAGATGCCATATATATATATATATATATATATATATATATATATATATATATATATATATATATATATATGCTTCTATCTTTGTCACACTGGCTTGGCCCCCTAGCCTCGTCTGCACATTCGCCCTTTGCCCTACTAATCTCACCGCCCACCGCCCACGCCCACTAGTCTCTCTTTCTCTCGGAGTTTTAGAAAGGTCAGGGTACCGAAAGCATTGGTCCTTCCCTCTATTACTAGAGGATATGGGCATCACAAAAGCCGTACTCCTCGTCCCTTTCTCTTCCCGTACTATTTGTATATTACCAGAGGAATATATGGGTATCACTAGCCGCCTCTTACAGCAGCCCAGTCCTCCCGTCTCGTTAGGAGTACGAACGGATGACTTGTTATGAAGACCACTTTTTCATTCGGGTGATGGCAGTCATCAGCTTAGCCGGAAAACATCGGACCTCCCCTTCTGGTTCGAGTCCCATTACTGATTTAAAGACAATTCTAACCAATTTACCCTACGCTTATTCGACAAAGCAACGGACCCACACTTTCCCTTTGTCATCCTCTCCCTCTACCACCTCTTCTAAGGCTGCCCACAACTGGGCCCCAGCCCAGCCTCTCTCTCTGATCGTTCTCACCACATATCAATCAGGAACTGATCACCCTGGCTCTCAGATCATGCTCAAGTCATCAAAAGAATCACTCTCTAATTCTTTATCTAAGGTTCTTTTATCTTTATTTTATTTTCACTTTCTTTTCATGATAAAAGAAGTAAAAAAAGCTATATGTTAGCATCTGATTGGGCTTGGATAGGATATTAACATAACTTTTGAGCTTGAGATGATAAGAGTTCTATATGTATAGTACAAGTATGACTTTTACTGCCTAAGGTATTATAATTAGCAACTAGCAGCAGGTGAAAAAGCAGTTGAAACCCATTTCCTGGAGTATCTAACTTGCATGAAGACAGACATAATTTTGAGAGTGCATATTGTTATAACCCTTAGATATCTAGAATGTAATATATGCTCTACGTCTTTATTCAACCTCAGGTAACCAAATTGAAAATGAAAGACGTGGTAATCCAAACCTATGTTTATGGTATTCCAAGTAAGAGATGAGAGATAGCCAGTTTTGTTAACAGAAATTCTGAAACCAGCAAATCACATACAAATAAATACACAAAGCATCGCATGTGCAAACAGAAGAAGAGAAAGAAAAGAAACGCTCACCAGCATCTAACCTGGTTGGAGACGTCCACACGGAAACCTTAAGAACACTAATAACCTGACCAGCAGTTAATAATGTACATTTCAGCCCAATACCCTAGAATATGCCAACTCCACAACTGGCTGAATAAAGGAACCCTCGCATAAACATGACATTGGCATCCTTCAAGTGCGGGTTCAGATCATGTGTTGGTCTTGAAGCTTGATCATCTTTGCCATCTTCTCTCTGGAAATGATGAAACAACTGGGACATGTCAGTGAATGATGTCTAGAAGTTCAGGTGAGCAAAAGAAACAGATTACAGTTTGTTGGAAAATAAAAAATATCAAGAAGATTTAACCGGACAAATGTTACATGAATAGGGTGTTAATCGATTTATTTCATAGTATATAGATGTTTCCTTGCACAACAATCACATGCAGAAGCACTCACACGTAGAGAGAGACATCACTTTCTTTTCTTATAACTGGAGAATAAGCATTTCTACTGAGGTTCACTTACTGAACACCTAAAAACGCCGCATGGATTAGCAGTCAGACAATAATGCAATAGAGTATGAAGCTCCCAAGTGTTCAAAAGATTAGTAATTTACCAGTAGAATTATGAGGAGAATGAGCTCCATTGCCTTTCGTGCTCTGCGGGGCTTGGGATGCTGATCTTTGGATGCGTGGGGTTGAGCTCTGCTTTCCGTTTTCAATAGGTAAGGAATGCCTTTTCTTAGGTTGGATATCATTCAAATCAGGGCTGGACTTCTGAGATGTAATTACATGGGCTTTTGCTCTTGCAGATGCAGTGGCTTGCATATAACCTGGAAGAGAACTACTGCTACTGAGCCTGGGTTCCTGGTCAACATGATCGGTTTTAGCCATCCCAAATGAGTTATGCGTCATTGAAATCCTCAAACCCTTGGTTAAATTTTCTGTGCTACTTTTTCCATCCGAATCAATATTTGGATTAGATGGTGATCTTTTACCTACCAAATGAGACCTTTGCCTATGGGTATGCCTGCTATTATCCTTCTTACTCTTTTTGGCATTTACAGATACATCGCTAGATGGGGTTCCATGAAGATCAGTAGCTGTTGCATGACTTCTTGGAGTTCCTTGAGGCGAACTAGCTTGCCCTATCATACCTTCCAGATAAGTCTGCCCATCTGAAATAGTTGGCTCAGCTGGCTGTTGATCGACCTGCACCGAGTCAACAGAAGCATTCAAGTCGGCCACAGGCGAACTAAACCTCGAGCCATCCTCATCACCACCCAAATGGGAAATACTAAAAGCATTCTCAGCATCAGCATTGGTGGAATGAATCTGTTTCTCCAGGGCCCCAATTTCAAGAACAATTTCCCCACCTTCCATTTCAGATCTGTCCAGTGAGTCAAGAGTGGAGGAGAGAGATATTTCAGTGCCACATTCTGAAACTGCAGCTTGAACAATTGATTCATGCAACATTGAGCTCTCTGCCGAAATTTCTTCTTTGCTGTTTGAAAACGAATCCACTTGAATATTTTGGCTCTCTGTTTTTGATTTTGATGCAACAATTTGAGAAACAGGAGTAACAGACTGATCGACAATTGATCTTGAACTCAGCTCTTCAAACTTCGGCTGAGCTACAACAAATGCTGGATTGCATGGTTTCCTCGATCCAATAACAGATTTCTTTCCTTCATTCTCCAGTGCTTCACAGGATGTACTTTCGGGACTAGGGCTCCAGCTGTCTTTTGCACATTCAAGCTTATTAGGTATAGTCTCAACTAATATTTCTGAAGTTGGATTTGGTTGCAATTGTTTATTATCTGTTATAGAATTCAAACTTTCCTCATTGACCATCCAAGTTTCTGTATAATCTTCAACAGTGGTGTTCAAAAGCTCAATTTTGAGCTCTAAATGTTCTACATCATCCTTAAGTAAAGATTTGGAGGAATTCTCTGGGGCAATTTCCAAAGTTTGAAACTCAAAGTTTTCAGTGTTTTCTGTCATTGAACTACTTTTACCGTTACTCACCATGACTAATTCTGTTGGAGCAAACTTTGAATCAGATAATACTGATGAATCTGCAAGTGGGATCTCTTTAGCTGGTTCACTATCTGCCATTTTAGCATTCTCTTCCAATGGCCGACTAATATGGTTGAGATTTTGCTCCTGTTGCTGGCCTACTCCAGATGAAGTTACAGCCATCCATCTCTCCAACCACTTCCATGCTGAATCAGACTTTGATAGATCGCATTTTATGTAGATGGCTTTTGTCTTTGGTGTAGTCTCCAAAAGCTTGGAAGAAACACGTTATACCAAATGAGAGCAAGAGATAAATCAAGTATATCCAAGATTAAAGATGATTAGCCATACCTGACGAGCAAGCCCATTTGAAAGCAAATTCTTGATTGATGTTTTGTATGATTTCTCAAAAGAATCTCCCTTGCCCTGAGAAAGAATGTGAAAGAAGGAATATAAATCTAAAATCTAACTAAAATAAAAGCAACACATATCATGTTATATAGATATTAATAACAAACATCAACGACATTACTCAGTAGGCGTCAAACACAATTCACCATAGAATGCAGACTCTTGATGAAGAAACCCATTCTTATGCACAAACATAATTCTGGCATGCATTTACTTGCTGATGGAATCCAGATCACCTAATGTAAGCATTGCCGTCATAAAACTCGACATAATTAAAAACATTCTAGTTCACTTGGGGCCTTAAGACACTTACAAGTGACATTTTGAGAAAAGGGATATGATATCTATTAACAGATGGAGTAAACACCACAATGGTCATGAGAAATAGGCAAAGTAATGTGCATAAAATGCATTAGTTAAACAATTGGAATAAAATAATATCAAGATCACAAATCACAGTCAGACATAAATATAGCTTTCCAGGAATGTATAATGACCACATAGTTTAAAATAAATACATAAACAGGAAACTAAACTGTCAAGCTAAGGCCCATCCATAAGAATTATCATAGCTTCAAACACTCTCCAAGACCAAAACAAAATCATGCCAAGATTCTAGAAGCACTTGAAATGTTGTTTCTTACACAGTGATTGTCAAGTTAGTAATATGTCTGGCATTTTGGTATTCATGCAATAAGAATACCATTAGATGGAACAACAGTAAAAGTGTAAGGATAACTGATTTATCTACCTGGAACTTCGTATTCTCTGGAGAAAACTTTTCAACTAATTGACAAGCATGACGAGCCCTTACAAGCGCTTGCATTCTAATGATAGCTTGAATACACCGCAAAGTTCCAATAGCCTGTCTTCTTACCAGATGTCCACGTACAGCAGCTTGCAACTTGACAATGCTCCTAAGTTTGTGGAACTTTTTCCTGGCCTAAAAATATTTAAAGGTAGAAAGTAGACACAAACAAGACGATGTAATAAAGATTCAGAACCAGGTAAACAATATACCAAATATCCCCTTATAACAGATTGAACTTCAATAGCATCAGTGTCATTGAAGGCTGGAGCAACTGGATCTGTGCTTTTGTCAGAAGATGGACGATCTTCTGTATTTACTACGTCTGATGGTGATGAAGAGGTTTCAATTGGTCTTTCTTGCACTTGGGCTTTTACTGGGGATGAATACTTCAGTGAGTGGTAATTAGTATTTGAGACCTCTTGGCCTTGCTTGCTAGAGCAAACTGATACGGGTTCGGAGATCACAGTGTTTCTTAGCACTCTTTGCCTGGATGATTTTTTACGGAAACTCCACCTGTGTGTATCTGATGAAGTTTTGGCCTGAAAAAACTTATTAGAAAATTCATTACCTACACAGCAATGATACCTATAAGAAAATAGAACCTGACAAACTAATGTGTCAACTTCAACATTTATGTGTGCTTGATTTCAGATCAGATAACAGAACCCTGATGTGACACCAAAGAAAAAAAAGGTTGTGCGGTAGGTGAAGCGAAGTTGCGAAATATTCCATTAGGGTCATAAGTGGTTGATGAAGTTACCCACAAAAAAAAAAAACAACTGGCATATGTGCCAAAATGCTTTGACAAGTTGTCTCATTAGCTATAGAGAAATTGGCTTATCAAACTAATAACTAACTACATGTGCCTGTATTGTGTTGCTTTTTGGTTTTCCATCCATGCAGTGCTTGAAAGGAAGACAGTTTTAGTGTTTATAGAACTCAGGTATGAAGATGTATCACATAGATGTGACAACAACTCAGAAAAAAGAAGTACCACCTATCTGCTTAAATCATTATATATATTGATTACACTACCTCTAACTCCTAGTTTACTGTTCCATGATCCCAGAAACAGGTTGCTTCACATTAATGATCTTTATTTCTGATTGACTAACACTGGTTTAATCAAATATCTCATAATTATAAAAGCACATATTATACACTTTCACTTAAGTTTTATTTAACAGAAATAGTATTCAAGGCTTACTTTTAACTAAAAATTGAAAGGAGTTCTGTCTTTTATACAACACAGCTATAAAACAAAACTCATGGTGCACTCCATATTTACCCTATGTGGTCCGCTTTCCTTTTATAAGGTTTGACAGAGAAAAGAACCAATATGAGAAAAATTAGTGACAGAAAAGTTACTTCAGAGTGTGATGCAACATCTAGATGGTATTAAGCGACACCAAAACTAAGACAGAAGAAAATACACATGAACTGGCCAGGCACTAGCATGCAGTCATCTACAGTACTGAGCAAAGTTCCAACATGGGTTACTGTTTAACTTCTTGGCAAACATTCACAAACTGACTAATTCACATGCATGTATACTGACAGTTAGGTCTGGCTAAGAAGTGAGAAGGCACATTTAATTAATTAAACAGCATAAAAGATTTTCTTACAACGACCAGATTGTCAAACTCCAATTATAAGACACAAAATGGCACTACACAAATAATTGAAGCCGTAACCAGTTTTGGTCAAACCTACCAACAGAACTCCAAATTGAAGACCCACTCTATTGAATATATCGTGCAATAATTACAGAGGAATGCCAAAAAAAGAAAAGCTGGCATATTACATGTTAAATTTTAATTAACAACAAAGAAACAACTTTTTTTATTGAACACCATCTGCACATATGAAAAGAAAAGATAAAATCAGTGATACTGTATACTTAATGGAGATAGTCCAAGACATAGACCTGTGCATAAACATCATTTTTTTATTATTAAGGTCCAAAACTTTGTTGGATAAGACACCAAAAAAGGTGGATAGTGAATTCATATACTACACTTACATATAGCCCACGCCTAGTAAGAAACTGTACTGAGGTATCACATATTTACACACAATATTTTGTATTGGCAAATGAACATGCAAATTTTCCTCAAAATAACAATAGTCCCTTTTTTGCCTTAAGCTATCCAGAGGCAGAGATTTTAGATCATGATTAACATAATTTATTTTTTAGTATGTAGTTTCATGCTTATTTATGACCTTATAGCTTTGAAATCTTTATTTTCCTGATGGATACCAGCTTAGCATATACTAATCTTAGTTTGTAAAACAAAAGAAAAACATCATCTCCCAAAATTTAATGAAGATATATTTCTACCATCTTTCCATGAGGGAACCTAGAAACCCACTGTGATGTCATCCTCGAGCAATTGCAAATATACATTGGCTAGTAATCAGTCATCTACAGCCTTCAAGCAATTGCAAATATACATTGACCAATTGGTAGACTTTAAGAGAAGGAACTTGATCAAAGAATACGTCTAATCTCTAACTGCAATCAGACATCTACAGCCTTCAAAATTCAGGAGTATAATCAGTCTAATATAGCATATTGCACCAATAGCTCATAAAAGCGAAAAGAAATATGGGCTACATCCTCTCAAGATTTTCCGTTAATGCAACATGTTTCTGTGTAAGGCCATTGATATTGCCTCTTCCATTCACCAGGTTGAAAGTGTGTAATTAGGATCTGCCGTGACAGATCTATGTCAACCGTATTCGAACATGCTCTCCATTCCAACAGTTGGAATGAATTAACATAGTTAAGGCGCACCATAAATGGACTACAAGACCGTAGTCAGGAGCTTCCATCTAAGATCAACTTGAAATGATTTCCATCTCTGTTATCAGATCCATACGACAGAGAACATCCACCTAGTGCTGTGCGATCATCAAGATACAACCCATCAGCCTCATCGACCCCCACCCGGATCCTCAGCCTAACATGTAACCGTGCAAACTAAACAGAACATACATCTAACGCAGTCTAGCAGTGGAATTAATTAAAGAATCTGTTGATTTGGTCAATATCCCTTATGAAATGGCACTCGAGAGATCCAAGTAATCGATCTCAAGCAAGGCCAAGTTGGATCACACATTCCACCATTTTCATCAAGGATCCACAGCAATCGCACCAATTCCAGCTCGAACCGCGTCGCGATGGTTATGATACAGAAGTCAAGCAAGCAGGGAGGACCGCAGTCATAACCAAAACCAACAGATAATTCGAAGTAGCCAACCAGATATTACCTCTTCCGGCTCGAGATCGTCGTCGTCAACGGCATCCCTCCCGCCGCAGCCCATGATCTTGAAGCATGAGCTCGAGGACTTCCCCATCTCCAGCCTCCTCCTTCTCCTTCTCTTTGCCAATCCTTCTGGACTCGGATTCGCGTTTGGATTAGGTATCGTCGTCTCTATCGAGAAAGCGGAACAGCGAGGGACGGCAGAGTACTCCCTTTCGAGCGATCAATTACAGCAGAGCGGCGTCAAATGTCGGAATTTAAAACCTCCTCATTAAATTCGTTTAAATCCCACCTCTTGGCGTCCGATTCCGACGCGTCCCCGTGGGACCCGCTAACATGAGACGTGGGTAAAACCAGTGAGGCGTCACGTTTAGAAGCTCTTATTTCATGTCAAGCATCCGGTGACCGCACTTGCCGCGGCCGCCATGCCATGCCCGACTGATGTGATGCGTGCCGTAAGTTGGGGGCGGTAACGACACCGCGGGATCACCACTGAAAGTACCGGAACGCTAACGGCAGAGGGAATCGTTGGGGGCGGCAACGGTCCGCTCGGGTCGTTGTCAAGTAGTCGATCACCAACCGTGGGGCACAACGCCGTTACGTCGCGATGATGACGACTGGCAATAGTCCTCGATCCGCCGGTCAGCGCACGGCGACGCACGAGTTGGGCCGTCGCCAATATGAGGATATGGATGATGACGAACAATAATAATGATATAAATAATAACATTATTATTACGTTGAGGGTTTAACGATGGGACGTATATTGTGGGGGCAGTGACAGCCTACACTCCATGTTGCTTGTGATAGAAAAAAGAGAAGACTTAATGCTTTAATCTTTGGTGGAGCAAAGCTGCGGTCATGCCTTAATAAAGACCTTTCAGCTATATGAGCGAGAGATGCGAACCAGTGATGGCTCTAAGCAAGCTTGCTTTTCTTTTTAGCTCTTGCTTGTCTGCTGTTGTGTCACTGAGGGTTTAAGCGTCGTCTTCGAAGAGAACAAACGAATGGAATCTGCAGCACCAAACTACAAGGAGGAGATGGAGATCAGCTGGATGTCAACCGGCATAGTTCTCTGTGAAGAGTGTCTCGTACTAACATGAACGAGTCAAGCAATCTGGAGTTCAATCACGCAACGAAGCTTGAACAAAATCTATCGTTTCAGGGCTAATGATCATCCTATGATTGCCTAATCAAACACCTAATCATTGAGATGAAGGCATGGACCGAGGAGTTTCTTTAAGAGCAGCTCAGATAAGAATGCCATGGCCGGTGGATGATTGGGGTGTTTAATAAACCTAGAAGAGAGTGGATGACCCAAAACCCACTGCTCCTGTCGCCAAAGCTTGCTGCAAGAGGACGAGTTCCGCTCATGTGCCGCCACAAAGTACGTAACTTTGCAGGGGATGGTTGAGAGGAGACGGCAACAATCTGTCTCCGCGGCCTGAATGCATCACCATTGGCCCCCAAATAAAGAAAAGAGGAAGCATGAGCAAGCAATGGAGGGAGAGAGAGAGAGAGAGAGAGAGAGAGCGTCTCGGTGGCACATGGGTGGGGAAGAAGGCGAAGGTTTGTTTATGGCACCTCGCCGGCCACCTTTTCCTTCAAACAATGGAGCTCAGAGCCAATGGAGCCATTACACATGACATTCTTTTAGGTCGATATAAATGCCACACTTTCACAGCACGTAAATTCCGAAGCCATCAACACGGCCTCTACCTTTGTACATTTCAAAGAGCACGTACAAAGAAGGATTGGTCTGATGGGGGATAAACCTTTCCATGTTCAATGATCGATACGTCCTTTATATTATCCTACATGTATAGTGGTTAGGCATAAATGCCAACTTTAGTATATCTCGCCCACATCTGTGAATGTTTGGTATTGTAGGATTCATTTATATGTATACACATATGAGAAGTTCGAAACACTGTTCGTGTATTTGTTAGGAGCGGTGAATTTGCATCACATCAAGCGGGATGATTAAAAGGGATTGACGGTTGTGATGAAGTCGTCGTTTGTTTGACTTAACTGTCAATAAGGGCATTCTTGTAGTTTTTTGCCTATAAAGCCAACCCGCCCTTTCCTCACTAACGGAGAGCAGTGGAGGAGGAATGGAGGGATGCAGCAAGATCCGGCACATAGTACGGCTGCGGCAGATGCTGCGGCGGTGGAGGATGAGGGCGACGGCGCTGTCGTCGTTGTCGAGAAGGAGGAGCGGCGGAGCGGTGCCGTCGGACGTGCCTGCGGGGCACGTGGCGGTGTGCGTCGGGAGCAGCTCCCGGCGGTTCGTGGTGCGGGCGGCGCATCTCAACCACCCCGCTTTTCGGGAGCTGCTCCGCCAGGCCGAGGAGGAGTACGGATTCTCCTCCCACCCCGGCCCCCTCTCCCTCCCCTGCGACGAGTCCCTCTTCCAGGACCTCCTCCGCCTCATCTCCTCCTCTTCGAGCTTCACGGATTATGATCTCGAGGACTTCGATAATCTCCCCCGCACTTCTTCCTGTTGTTGCCACGTAGGACGGTGGCGGCCCGTTGCCGATTCACTGCCGCTTCTGCACCGCCACCGCCTTCCTCGCGAAGAAGCCAGTCTGGTGAGCTGAACTCCTCGTGCAGACGAAGCCTTTCGCTTTGCCATTGAATGACAATGAACCCATCTCTCTCTCTCTCTCTCTCTCTCTCTCTCTCTCTCTCTCTCTCTCTCTCTCTCTCGCTCGACTCTTTCTTCTGTATTCGTTTCACATGATGCCATGTATGATTTGATGCAAATTTCTACGAAAGAATGATGCGAATCGAACAAGAATAAGAACAAATCACTCTCACCAAGATTCAACTTGACTGATTTGTTCTACACATTATTATCTTCACTTTTACTTAGGATACGAGTCATTCTTTTAATGTACATACACGATCCGATTTTTTTGCTTGGAATGGGCTTGTCATGGTCCCAAATTTTTTAGAGTGGTCCATGGATCGTACTCAATCGAGGACGAGCTCATGAAGGTGTAATTCCAGTGGGCACAGTGGGAGCACTCAATGCGTTGTAATTAATAGCCATTAGAGGAGTTGACCTGCACGCCATGCAGTGGATAGATGGAGTAAAAGGACTTCCCATGCTCGTGAGAGAGACTACCAACAAAGAAGACTGGACCCGTCAATGGCGATCGCATGAAAGATGCTGATGAGGAGCACGCCATGTGCATGCTCGGGACAATCAATACATGGCGAAGACAGGGTTGATGTACAGTCCGTGGACCTTCCTCTCCTCTCCTCTCTTGACCTTCTCACCCATCATGCACGTTGCCGTGCGATCACATGCAGCTTACGTGATTGCATACTCACTTGTGTCCGTAGCACCAAGTGTCTCTCTGTGGCCCAGCCATGAATGGACCGTGCACAGTAGGTGTCTGTATTCATGGTGCTTTGAGATGTGTATTGCTCATGATAGAGCCATTTCTTTCACTTAATGGACTGCTCAGGTTGGTAGCTCGTTGTTATAGTATATTGCTGTCAATGATGAATCGCTGCATAATATCCCATTTGTACTTTGTTTCATATGGAAAGATCCCCAAGAAAAGTCAAAGGTGATGGGATTTGTCGCTTAGATGTTGGAGAGCACAGTTCACTACGAGGAAAGTGAGTGTAACTGTAGATGATCGAGGCTTCAACGTCATCACCCCTTCAAGTAGAAGAACAGTGCTTATTCCTGTGCGGCGATCTGAGTTGCTCAAGTCTCATGATATATTTTGTATGTTGACTTAAGTCTACAGTCGAGTGAGAATAATTTGGAAGCAAGTCACTGTAAAAATATCATGTGAAGGGTATAATTTTAGTAATTATTATTGAGTTTCTCACCGTTTATCAGCAACATCATCACCAGCTGCAGGAGCAGCATCTCAACAGTATGAATTATGATCAATTATGATGGAAAGTTGGAACCCACTATGATACATATCAGCAGTGGAAGCGCAGAAACAGCTTGCAAGAACAAATGGTTTCTGTGTGATGTGTTCAACAGCAATTATTGCAGGCACTCACGCATCATGGTCTCTTAATCATAAAGATTACTAGTCTCATACAGTGAATGCAGTTGAGAGGATGATTGATTGGTGTTGTTCCGATACAAACAATGGTTGTAACAGGCTGTTAAAGCTCTTGACATCCATCGCAATGGCTTGAAAGGTGCCCATGAGGAGCAGGTCATGTGCATGTCGGAGGTAGAAGACGACTGAAGGGACATGAAATATCTGTAGCCTTTCTTATGGTGGAACAAACCACGGACTTCATAGGGTAATCTGTGCACTCGTGAGCTTCGACTTGGGAGTTTCTGATGATGATGAGTGTATAACCTTCTCCCGGCACATTACAAGGCATGAATTGACAGAGCTTGATCTCGTGGAAAGACCACTGCAGAGAGCTCACAAGCTGGCAATCTGTAAAGCACGTAGATGCCAAAGATCACATGCGGATGCAATGGCCATGTCTAGCTTTAGCAAAGCATGGGCCATTTCCGAGCTTGAAGGTGATATCACAACTCACTGTTCATACATGTTTGAGAGTTGTTCGGATTGGGCAACAGAAGAAGTTCCAAAGCTTACACTTAATTTGTTCTACCGTGAATCAACCGTAGATCTCACACTACACTCCATATCGTTCATGTCTTAATGCTTAACTTGTTCTGGTTCTTAGCATCAAGCAGAAGTTTGAGCTGCGCTGCTGCAAGAACTCAGAGAACAGAGTTCTAAGCAGACAATACTTGGGAGACAGAGAGAGAGAGAGAGAGAGAGAGTGTTGCAGTGACAGAGGAGCAACTTCTCCTCTTCTCCTCAACAAATTATGGCGTACGGTTGGATGGCGCGACCGGCACGCCATGTAGTATACACACTAATCCATCCCGAGCACGTCGGAGATGGCAAAAAAGGTGGTCATTTGAGCGCAGAGGTGAGGGAGCGGAAGACGGTCTCGTCGCAGGGGATGGTGAGGCCCATGTGGTGGTGGAAGCCGAACTCCTCCTCGGCCTGGCGGAGGAGGCCCTGGAACTGGGGGTGGTCCAAGTAGGAGATGGGCACGATGAAGCGGCTCCGGTTCGTGCCGACGTAGACGACGAAGTGGCCCTTGGGAACGTCCACCGGCGGCCCTTTCCCCCTCCCAGAGCTCGAGCACCGCTTCAGCATCTGCTTCAGTACTTGAGTCTGAACCAGCTTGCTCTGCTTCTTGACCACCATACTGACCCTTTTTCGTCACCAGGAGCAGCAGAAACAGAGGAAGGAAGGTTGAGATTGTGGCGGAGGAAAGACGAGGGTGGGGGGTTATTTATCTAGGCAAGGTGGAGAGTGACGGACAGGAGCATGTGAAGCGGTGGGGGTTAGAAGGGAAAGGACGCAGAGGACGGGAAGAGGGAGGGGTACAGTTGGGTGCTGCGGCCGTGCAAAAGGACGTGCGGGGTCGACATGCGCAGTGGCCGTGATGACCTGACGTGGTTCACCTGTGCGTGCCACACGCCCATGCATCCCAAGGACTAATCACCGGAACTCCTTCACTGCAACGCCATGAGGTAAGAGATGACCGTAAGCTCTGCCTGTGTTGCACCTCAAAGCATCGTTTAGGCTCGAGATCTGATGATACAAAAGGTTCCAACTTTATGCCAAGTTTCTAATCCGAATACCATTTGATTGCGTCCTTCTCAGAAGCCACGACATGACTTGTCTTCTGCACTAACTTTGTGTGCACTTCAACAGAACAAACATGTAGGAACCTTCCTTCTCGCTAAGTTCTCTGATAACCCCAAGAGAGAGAGAGAGAGAGAGAGAGAGAGAGAGAGAGAAAGAGCGATGAGCCGTACTCGAGGGTACTTCTCCCACGGTGCGGGTTGTGTCATCACGGCAATAGCAGAAGCCATGTGGTGGCTCCGCCAGCCCACTGTCGATCTTTAGTGGGCAGAGTAATCGCCTGTGCTTTATCCCGGATGAGGGACACACTGCTGCATGCACTTTTGGACTCTTGCAGTGCTTGCAGACCTGCTTTAGCCTCAGCACTAAACACTAATGGATTCAAGGGTTTGAAGGCTTGCCATCTTTAGCAAGAACAGAGCCAAGAAAAAGGAGAAGAGGGAAGAGGGAAGAGGGAAGAGGGAAGAGGGAGACACCCCAATACAGCAAGCAGAATGCAGTTGCCAGGAGCGGCAATGGATGGGAAATGGATCATGTAATTGTGGTGACAGTGACTGCACGATTCTGCACTGCACATGAATGCCATGTTACTCTTGCTCCCAAAGTTTCCTCCATAGGAACCACAGATGGTCCCATTAAGGTCACTGCAAGCCAACTACTGCTTCACACAGAAAGTTACTCGTCATCTTTCTCAACACCACTGTAATTGGCAGAGAAGTGAGCTGAAGTCTTCAATATCTAATAGAGAGAATAATTAAAACGTAAACTTGAAATCTAATATATATTTTTTTTCTTTTTATTAATTAGAACAGATGATTGAAACTCGAATTGAAATCAGAACCATATGAAACCTTCGATTCTTAATTTGACAGAACCAAAACCACCGATTCAGGAATCAAAACGGACGATTCTTTGAGGCACAACACAAGCATGTCAAGAGGTATCGGTAGCAAGACGAGAGGGAAAGGAGTTGTCTGTGTCACAGAGAAGGCCCAGTGAAATGAGACAAACACACAGCGATACTGTAGACAATATCGCAATCCGATGACACCGATTCATGTAAAGGAACGTAAATGATGTGTACTTACCAACATCTAAGGGCGCGTTTAAGTACATGCAGCAGTCATTCACGTACGTAGATTGACAGCATGACTGCAAGTGTCATGTCTGACCTTGAACCGGATCTGTCATTCGAGGACAGCATGACGTACGTAGGAGTAGTCGAGGAAGGACAATGATAAGGAAAACGATATGTCAGACTAACCAATACAACCTCAAGTGAACTCTCTCTCTCTCTCTCTCTCTCTCTGTGCTACAGTTGTGTGTCACCATTTTGGAGTTCTACCACAAATTTCAGCAGCTGAGGCAGACTGGGCTTTGTGCCAATAATTCTCTGAGAGTACATTGCTCGATCGATTGATCGCGATTTCGAAACCTTTGATTCTGGTTTTGAAATAATTAGTTTTGATTTTTTTTAAATCAGAAATCGAAACTAAACTGCTGATTCTGTGTTGGTTCCGATTCGAATAATTAATTTTTAAATTAAAATTTAAAAAAGATATTTTTTAAATAATTTTGTTTACTTTTTTAAAAAAATATAATTATAATGAGTGTAATAACATAAAATAAATGATACAGAAAAGAATAAAACTATAAAAAGTTTAATCAAATAAACAATGCTATCAAGATTCCAATCCAAGTTTATTGTGTTTAAAATTATATAATTTAACCACTATATACCCTCTTCATGTTAAATTTTTTATTTTTATCATACTTAATTAGTTTGGAATCGAAATAATTGATTTGGAATCGAAATCATCAATTAAATCATTTAAAAATCAAGTCAAGATCTCATCTTAGGATTCAACTAACAATCTATTCAAGAATATGATTCTAAAAACTAAACTATTTGTTTTAACGATTAAATTTGATATTAACATATGGATACTTAGTCTCTCTATTTAAATTTTTGTAATATCTCGATTAGTCCTATATTGAAAATGAAGTGGACAAGACTAATATTAGTTTATAAAGGTCTAATAAGTATAATATCATCAACTTTAACTTAAGTAATAAATAAAATTGATAGACCAATTAACTTATCAAGTCCAAATAATCACATTTAATATTAGATAATGGGTTTAATAGGAAAAGACTATCTATGAAGATAGACTACGCCTAATATATATCATATTAAATCAAATAAAATGATCAAAATTAATATTGGTCTACTATTAACTTTAACTTAAGTATTTTAATCAATCATTTAAATCAAACGAAATCAAATCTTAAAAAAGAAAAACGAAGAAACATTCTTGTTCATTGAAGTCAAATACAGGCTATTTGTTCTCCATAAGTAAAGACGTTTCTTTTGCTGTGCTCTCAATAAACAATACCATGAAAGATCCCCAAATCATTGCATTAAAGACTAGAAACAAATCATCATACCTAAAGATTAGCTAACTTGATAGAACCTTTCACCATACCAAATAAATGTTCCTTTTTGCTTTCTGGATCGGGGTCCAATTATAATAAGTTTTTGGAAGATTACTCGTGTGAAGCAGATGCTGAGGCCATTACCAGTCAATGATAAGAGGAAACAACATCTGATTACTCATACCTGTCTTTGATCTGAATTATAGAACTGTGAGTTTGTTAAGTGAATTTCTAATTATCTTACATGGATATTGATTCCGATCTATTCAAGGTTCTTTGTTGTTTTTGTTATATGATCACGTAGTATCAAACTCAGAGGTCATAGGGTAATGGTTAGCTAAGTTGGCTTCTTAGTTATATAACATAACAAGTTCCGTAGGATCCAGTTGGTCTCTTAGTCGATATCGTGAGGAACTAGATCATATAGAGGTTTGATCGGGAGCTACTAGGAGCTCCACTTCGGTGAACAACATAACAATAAGAAAAACTGTGGATTAAATGAGTGAATGACATGGTATCACAGAGACGGATCTTTCGTATGTGCATCGAATTTTACATTAGATAAAAACCTTGGTCATCAGTATATAGGAGCTGTGTACCGTCGAGGTGAATATCGAATGCAAGTACCAGTAAATCCCATGGAAGAGGACTTGATCATATAGTGATCGAAATAGTTAGAGAGCTGGATTACTTAGAACATCATCTTGACTAAAAGTGATTGCATCAGCTTAAATGATGATGATAAGTCGATATGTGTGAACATATAGATGAAATATCGATAATCAGACATAAGTCATAAACGCCGTTTCACATACAAATTGCAGTGTAAATTTGAGTTCACTGACATCTAAATAAGCTTGTACTTGTCAATGCACTACTCAGACTAGATGATGATGAATTCGGATGCAGCGGCAGTAGGATTACAGGTCAGCTGTTTTGCTCGAAAGATATCAACAAGAACAGTAAGAACAGATTTGACTGAAAGCAGTAAGAACAGCCTCAAGTGAAAGAACAACAGGAAAAGATTTGTTGCGATTCCTCGAATTCTGCAACCTCTTCTGATTCATCTTTGTGACAGAACAAGCCACTGGGTGGGCTTGCAGCATGTCATGAAACAGATCGAGATGGCATCTTTAGCCCTAGTGTTTCTCGAGAAAGGAAGTGTTGGGTCACCATCTGGTTGTAGGCAGCGAGTTGCCATCACAATGGTAGTCAAACAGTGGATGCTTTGGCAAGAAGTTATTATATCTGAAGTGCAAGTTCTCATTCATGCAAGATCTGATCGCCTTTGAACTTACTTCCACTGATTGCCAACCTCGTCCTTTTCTTTGCTTGTAGGAAAATGATGGACTGCGAGATCTGATGTTGGCTTGTTATTAGGTAATCCAAGCCTCGCATCCTCCTTTTGCCAACCACAAACATCATATTCTCTCTCTCTATCTCTTCAATGATACTGTATCATGTGTATTTAATTTATTGACCTTAAGTTGGTGTTTTCTTCTCATGGCGACGTTCGAACCACAATACTAGCAAAGGAGAGCTCCTTCCTAGCATGAGGATATGTGTAGGTGATAGTTGAATCGATTCGATTCGATTTGAATTTGTGTGCATAAAGTATATAGGGAGTTTTTATGCACACAAATTCAAATAGAAAAATATATTAACATAAATTAGTGTCATGAATGATTATCACATCTTCATGTGATGAAGTTAATATGACATAATTCATAAAATCGTATACCTCTTGATTTATTGAACATGTTGAGTTTAGATTGATCATCCATGATTTGATTGGATTTCAAATGTCTTAAGTCTTGATTGATTATGAATTTTAGCCCGATTAATATCTAAATATCATCTTATTTTAATCGTGATACTAATATGTTAAATGAGTCAGATTAATCATAACAAAAGCTATTATAAATAATACTTTATCTTTGTGCGAATCTCTTATCGACGATATTACTCGTATTGATCCCATAAACTTAGAAGAGTAAGTGATGAACGCTCGAATTGATCCCATAAACTTATGATGATATCATAAAGCTTTTACCGGCCACGATAGTTAGCACATTTCAAAGATATATCATATGATACTTCAAATCCTCAATTAAATGAATTCGATAGAGTTTGATACGATCAATGTTTTATACACAAATAAAATATATTAAATAAAAATTTAAATCCTCGGTCTTTCGAGTAATTGAAACTTAAAATCTCTTCACCTCTTTTGAATTCATCCAAACAAAAAACCAAAATTGTGCAAGCTCAGTTCCAAGAAGGGACAATATCTTAATGAGTCATTGAAACCTACTGATATTGATAATGATGATGAGGTACATGATCATAATGATCAAGTAGTGATCGTACTATTGTCGGACCCGTTCACGTACCCATCCCACCATGGTGGGCTCCATGGCCGTCTCACTACTCTTTGCCCATGCCGCTCCAACAAGCTTTTAAGGGGACAAAGCGAGACCCCGTAAAAAGCTGCAACCAATCAGAAACAAGGTAAAGTTCGAGGGAAAACTGAATGAAAAGCAGAGCCCCAAATAAAAACGGAACTTCAATTGCGGCCCCAATTGCTTCTCCCCCACTCTCATCCACCTCGGTGGGCCCACCACCAAAAGCCCACTCATCCTTTCTTTACCCTTTCGGTCGCCTTTCAATTTGAACCTCTCTCGCTCTCTCTCTCTCTCTCGCTCTCTCTCTCTCTCTCTCTCTCTCGTTCTCGTCTCCGATCGCTTCTCGGCGGTTGTGATCGAGGAAGTAGTACCGCATTACGTTGTAAGAGAAGAGGCGAGGGCTTCTTCTGCTTCTTGGCCTACTTCGATCGACGGTGGGGGATGGCTTCCGGGAGCTACAGGAACGGAGGCCCCAAACCGACCTCCAAGCTCGACCGCCTGCCCCCCTCCACTGCCTACTCCACGCCCAAGCCCTCCGCCAAGCCCAGGCCCTCCGCCGCTCCCGTCCCTCGTCGTGGCGGCTCCGTCGCTCCTGCCGCTGCCTCCGCCGGCAAAGCCGGCGGCGATGCTGGAGGTTCGTCCACACACACACACACACTGAGGTCCTTTTAGATCACGTACATTCTGCGCATTGATCTGTGTTTTAGTCTGTGCTTTTCCCCTATAAGTGCATGCTACTGTTTTGAGCTGCATTTTTGTTAGCCTAAAGTGGCAATTCACCCTAACCTATCAACATGTCGTTCTTTGCGGTTGATGCTTGTATACTCGAAAGCTTCATAAATAGGGAATTTCTGTTTCCTTCTTGCTTGGGGGACTATTCTGAATTCTTATGCTCGTGGCGGCATAGGAGAAGAGCGTGGAGCTGCGAGTGTTTGAGGTAGAGGTGTACTAAGATTTGCAAATAGATTTATATGCAGATTGGGCAGGCTAACGAACGGGTTGTGGCATCTGAATAGCTCGGCTGGGAATGAAAATGCTGTTGAGACTTTTGATTCAAAGATGTTGTGATTGTCTCATGTGTGGTTGATTCTGTAAGGGTCGCAAACATGGGTGGTGAAGTTTGTGTTTATGTGACCCACTTAAACAGCTTGCTCCTTCAGATGCTCTAGATTCGACAAATTGGACAAGGAACCGGCCATTGGAGCTGTCAAGATAGATTACCGGACAACATGTAGAATTTAGAACTGTAAGTTTCTGGGCAATATTATAAGACGTATACTGGTGGCAACAAAACAGTGAGATTTTAGAAAAGGCTACTTCATTGAAGAATGGACAGCCGCGATTTGTCCTATCTCTTTGTTGTATGTGTAACGAGTTTGTCTATCACCTCTCCTCAAATGTAAGCTTGTGTAGGTTGCTGGAGCTATCTCAGATCAAAGCTAAAGGTGTAAAGGCTCATAGGGAGGTTTCAGGGTGGTGTGGATGCAATTGTGCACAAAGTGATCTAGAAAGAAATGAAGGAATGAATTACTCTTGGCTGTTTGCTCAATCACCTTGTCAGAAAGAAATAGGATGTTTTCTGGAAACTATGCATAGAAAATTGTGAGAAGCATTTGAAACTAAAAGCAACCTTTTTTTGTTTGGATTATACAAATGGCATTATCATTGACACTTGAAATTTCTTTATTGTTTTGATTTTCAAATATGAACATTGATTAAAAATCTAGGTTTAGTCAGAGTTCTGGTCAAAATTGAATTCAATTTTAATGTCATCAGCAAGACAAGTTGCCGAGTGGCATACCGCTTGCATGATGTGTGTGATGTTTCCAAGGGGAAGGAAGCGATATCTGATGGAAGAATAGCTTATTTCACACAGTGAATATGTGCATTATTACTGATACTTAAGGCTTATGGTTAGTTTGGAATCTGGATTATGGTAACTAGAATAAAGATGCCTTCATTTATACCAGAGAACGTGAAATCAACATGTTCTTTTCTTAATTCATCAAATGTCTATCAAGTTCCCCAACTAGAAGAATGGTCCAAATGAGAAAAGAGTTCCATACTGCTGTGACCGTGATATTGTTAGTTTCACATAAGTATTCTGTCAGTCCTTTCTGCATTGTTTTCAAGTTGCTAAAGAATTGATAATCTTTGATGTCCTTGACAGTTCCTGGAAGAGTTAGAGTGGCTGTAAGACTTCGGCCTAGAAATGCAGAGGAAACAATAGCAGATGCAGATTTTGCTGACTGTGTTGAATTGCAGCCTGAGGTTCTTGACATATTCCTTTTGTTTTATATTGGACATCTATATAAGCTTGCTGAAAGTTTCATGTAACTGTGACTGCTTTTGTGTGCAAGCTTGAAGCTTACAGATAGTGTCATTTATTATTCTTATTTTTTGCTGGGTTGCAGCTTAAAAGGTTAAAGCTCCGCAAGAACAATTGGGAGTCAGAAACCTATGAATTTGATGAAGTGCTGACAGAATTTGCCTCACAAAAACGTGTATATGAAGTTGTTGCAAAACCAGTTGTGGAGGTACATATGATACACATCCCTAACACTTGATTTTTTCCAGTTTACTTCATGTTCACTACACCAGATCAATCTTAAACTTGGTTTCAAATTCTTGCCATGAATAATTAATTAGGTATAATTTCATAACTTTGTTTCCTTTATCTATGGAATCTTACCTTGCTCGTGTACCATGTACTAGACAGCATAGTTGGCATGGCTTGGACATGCAATTCTTGCCATACACTATGATCATTTATGATTTAGTTAGGATAATAATTCTTGTTAGTAATGTACTTTTAGGGCTTGGTATTGCGTATGATTAGAGGTGATCAAATCTGTTAATATACTCATTATGCTACTTTTTCTTACATAATCTAGCTTTGCTGGTTGGTATTGCATTAGTCTTACATTTACAGACTGTATTTTACCAAGACACCTGCATTTTTCTCTCTTATGATGGATTTTCCAAGTTTTTGATGGAACCTACTTTGTCCATCCATCTGAACATTCCACTGCCCAAAGGCTGAGAAGAAAGGTTTTCATCTCCATTAGACAGGAGAAAAGTACATGGAATGCTATACTCTCAGTTCAGATAATTTTTTGCTATTTCTTCTCCCACTAAACATGCATAGTCAAATTTCAGACTCTAAATCTGGTATTAAAATAACTTTTCCTAATTAAAATATCTCCATGAGTAGATCTTCCTAACAACATTGTCACCTTAGCTCTAGGTTGGCATCACAAGAAGCTTTTGAAAGAGCCATAATTTGTTTTATGACCAGGATTTCTTTGTGCTTGATATAGGTTGTGGTAATAAAAGAAAATGCTAGGTATTTTGAAGCCTTTTCTATTTCTGGTGTTTAATACTTGAAACCTAGCTTGTTATTCTAATCTTACTCCATTAGATGGTTGGAGTCTACATATTTTTTATTTCAGGAAAATTTATATCAATTGCTTGCTACTTTTCACTAATTATATTTGGGCATTCTAATAAGTACATTTAATGTTGCATCATTTACAAGGAGTACATTTAATGTTTTACAGAATTTGTGTTCTTTTATATTCCTGGCACATATACTTAGGTTCTTAATTGGACATTTAGAACAATTGGGATATTTTCTTTTTTCTTTTTACTATTCAATCTAATTCCTTATAATATACAGCATTTTCCTTGCCTGTTGAGATATTCAATGGAAAACTTGGATAGTTGCTTTTGCATATCTTAAGTATTTCTGCTTTAAGGTCTGCTATAGTCACTGTTGTAGCTTGGTGAGTGTAGTTTTCTTGGCAAACACATATTTCCCAATGTTGCTTAGTTATAGACAGATGAGATTCTTACTCTCGCTTGATGGATTAGCTGTATTCAATTTAGACTGCAATGACATCATCAATAGATGATTCTAGTGTCACTACTTTTTTAGGGCATTCTGATACTGCAGCTCATGATGAGAAATCATTTCTAATGTAGAGTGTTCTGGAAGGGTATAATGGTACAGTTATGGCCTATGGACAGACGGGTACTGGAAAGACTTATACTCTTGGAAGGCTTGGTGAGGAAGACACTGCAGCACGAGGCATTATGGTCCGTGCAATGGAAGACATTTTGGCAGATACATCTCCAGAGACCGATTCTGTTTCTGTATCATATTTACAGGTTCTTTTTTAGATAAAATAGTCATTGGTTTGCTACATGATTTTACTTATGGAAGTGAGAACCCTAAAAATAGTTAAAGCTTGATATGCAGCTTGTTCAGACTTCTAAATCCATTCATGAGACGACCTTGCATCAGAGGGCTAACATTTGTATTTATGGTTTGTTATAGTTATACATGGAAAGCATACAGGACCTTCTTGTTCCTGCAAATGACAACATTGCCATCATAGAAGATCCAAAGACAGGAGATGTTTCACTACCAGGGGCTACCAGTGTAGATATTAGAGATCAAAAAAGCTTTATGGAGCTCTTAAGATTAGGAGAAGTGCACCGTTTTGCTGCTAATACAAAGCTGAACACCGAGTCATCTCGGAGCCATGCTATTCTAATTGTGAGTGGATATTTTATATATTTGATAACTTCTAATGGTGGTAACTGAAACTTCAAGAATAACTATTGCTGCATCGTGCCAGGTCCATGTTAAGAGGTCACTTAAGGGAAGGCATGATGCAGATCATGGTTTTCCCAGTGAGAATGGTACTAATTCCACCTTGGTCAAATCTTTCAGACCGCCCATAGTTAGAAAAAGCAAACTTGTAGTTGTGGATCTTGCCGGTTCAGAGAGGATTGATAAGTCAGGTATAGATATCCTATAAATTTCTTGTGAAAATTTGTACCTTATATTAAAAATCTCTTGCTTGCTGTTTGGCATATATCCTAGAATTTTATGTTTCCCCAGCAACACCACATTTGTTAATGGCAGTATGCTTGACCGATGCAAATGCTCTGCATGGTCGAACATAGTGATGGTTACGTAAAGAAGCTAAAATGCAGGAATACAAAGTAAAAAAGATGCATTCCATAAGTTCTAAGTTTCTTGAATGTTAATCTAGTTAGATCTATCATTCCATAACTTTATGAATTTAAATATAAGATATTTATTGGTGTATCATTGTTGGTAAGTAATAAAAAGAAGTGAGAGGGAAAGAAAGTTGAAAAAGGGAATTTCACTAGCCATTGATCTTCTGGTTGTGGCAGTCAGGAGAATTTGCTTGTTGGAGAAGACCCATGTGGTCTTCAACAACGAGGAGAATGAGAAGGCAGCTAGGGAGAGTGATTGAACAGCTATCCAGCTAAATCGGAGGTGATGTGATCACTTTTTTCTATTTGACAAACTCTGTTGCATAAAATAAAAACAATTAGGTGATATGGGTGTAGTATGACAATATGAAAGCAAAACAATTAGGTGAAATGGGTATCTCATGGCAAGAGTGAAAATGTATAGAAGATACACATGTTCTCAATATAGTTGTCTCACTACTATGATTTAGAACATTTTGAAATAATTGGATATTTGCAAATATATTGAACATCATCAGTTTGCCAACAATGTATATTGATATTGCTTTAAAAGTTTTCACAGTTTGCAAAATCCGGCACACATAACAAAGAGAAGATTCACCACTTTATTTGACTGAGGTGCTGGAAGTTTACATGCTCCTTTAAGTTTCTGTACAGCACTAAATGATTTTTAGGACAATGTATTATTCCATGTATGATGAGGTTCATTTGCTTGTTAACATGTGATATAAATAATTACCATCCTGGATGTATGTTTTTGTGTTTGTTACAATGATGATGGGCACACATGTCACATATCCATTCATATTTTTATTTTGTTACTTGTATCAGATATAGTCAGAAGAAATTGAATAAAATTTCAGTGTAATTTTTACATAACCAGCCTGGTTCTCTATTCCTGTAACTAATTGGAGTGTTTGGTCAGAACCAAAGGACATATGCACTTCCATGTGATGGATATTCTATATCATGACTGATGCTTTTTTTGGTGCCAACATTGTTCACAGGAAGTGAGGGGCATACTCTAGAAGAAGCAAAGTCGATTAATCTATCATTAAGTGCTTTAGGCAAATGCATTAATGCACTTGCTGAAAATAGTCCACATGTTCCAGTTCGTGATTCAAAGTTGACAAGACTGCTTCGAGATTCATTTGGAGGTAAGATTTAACAGCTTTCTGGGACATACCAGTTAAAGTATATATCTGAAGTGTTGCCCTTTTCCATATCATATGATCATAATTTTTCATTTTTTGTGGTATCCTTTCTCGTCAACCTTACAAATGATTGATTGAGCCATGTGTGGAAGATTGGGTTTTGAGAGTATTGTATAGCTGAAGCACCAATAGATAATACCTGAACACATGATGCCCAACACAAGTATTTAGTGATTCTTGAAACTTGAAGTCCATTACTATTTGCTTCTGACTTCCAATTGCTTCGATTGTATTATACTCTTGTTCATTAATAGTACAAGTCTGGTTGAAAACCTGATTTTAGAAAGCTGAAAAATTGAATTTTGATTAAATTGTAACTTGATTGTAAGGATTTTCTATGACGACTAACTGAAGTTTGTATATTGTTATTGAAGTAACTCCGTGTATCCTTTTTTAGTAACATATAAAAATCTTACAGGAAGTGCAAGAACTTCGTTAGTGGTGACTATTGGTCCATCTCCTCGCCATAGAGGAGAAACTGCAAGCACCATAATGTTTGGACAAAGAGTAAGGTTCTCAAATCATTTTGCTGTTGCTTTGCCTCAAAAAACTTATTTTAAATCTTTGTTCGATAAATATTACATTCAGAAACACCGATTACCAGTGGTTCTGCTATATAGATTATTTTTTGTCCTAAGAAGCAATTTTTTGCTGGATTTGCGTCCGTTGTAGGCAATGAAGGTGGAGAACATGGTGAAACTAAAGGAAGAATTTGATTATAAAAGCTTGTGCAGGAGGCTTGATATTGAGCTTGATAAGTTAATGGCAGAGAATGAAAGGCAAAGAAAAGATTTTGAAGATGAGATTGAGAGAATAAGGACAGAAGCTGACAGCCGAGTTGCTGAAGTTGAAAAAGGCTACAATAACACTCTTGAGGTGTGCTTTTAGATTTATCAGTCAACCCACTGATAGGCAAGTCCTTTATGACATTAACTTAAAATCAGTTGCCTTTAAAGTGGCATTTCCTGTTGTGCTGTAAACTTTTTCTTTTGTCCCTTTGTTATCCTCTAACGAAGGTGATAATAAACAGGAAACAAAATTTAACTAGTAAATTGTAGCGCCTGGACACTAATTGTGAATTTCAATCTAATATTTAGGTCAATCACATGAAGCTTTAAATCTCAATGTAGCACATCACCGATGGTCACATTTGTCAGCTTGTCACAGTTACAAGCTTGCTATTGGATTCACTATTTGTGATGGTTGTTTTAGATGTAATCATCAGTTACTAAAATTTGACTTCAGACAACACCCAGCCACATGTAACAATCAGGTAAGGTATTGTGTACATTTGGAATTTGGCAATATTGACCTCACATTAACCATATGAAAATTTGTAAGCACAAAAAATTCCATATATGGCTTCACTCAGCAATATTGTCCTGTATCTTCGAGAAGAGCCTTTATTTTAAAGATTTTCATCAAGGTCAAAGAGTTGCAATAAATCCAAATCCTAAAGCAACCTAGTTTTTTAACCCACTCAAAAACCTCCTTGAAGATCCATGTCTCAGCAGCTGAGGGAGAAGTTCCTGTCATGGACACTTGTTCCAGCAATGTGAGGATTAGAACTGCGGATTACAAAATCACATTCATCTTCAGAATAGAGTCCGTCCTGTAATCAATCAAAGGGTTCAACTCCCACTTTATCCAAGTGAGATGTGTGATCATTGCTAGGATTATTAAAGGTCTGATTAGTTTAATTGGAAACAGCAGCTACCATTTGTAGTTACAATATGTGAACTCTTACCAGGTTTTATATATTAATTGATAGTACAATCCTTGAAGATTATCTGGACTAATTGCTGGCTCCAGTTTTAGCCTCATTCTTTAACTTGGTGTGGCCTTAAAACTGTCTTACTGACTAGTGAGTCATTCTTCGTTTTTCACTTTTTTCTTATGTAGAATGAGAGGCTAAAGTACCAACAAGACAATATGGACTCAATCAAGAAGGTTGAGGAGAAGTGGATGGCTAATGTGAATAGAGCCAGAGTAGAACATCAGAGTGCGTGTCTAGAAAAGGCATGTAACAGCAAGGGATATACTAATTTGAATTTCTATCACATTCTTATGCAACAATTTCAGATACTGTTGTCTTTGTTATTGGCCTCTGTAATAATTGATTATTGTATACTGTGTGGTAAAAGCTTGGTTAAAGCATATGTAGAATACAAGAAATGCAATTAGTTTGGGGATCAATTAGGAGAATTCATGGTTGACTTGGTAAAAATAAAAATAAATTATCCAGGCTCCATTCAGAAAATACCAAATTGGTAACTCATGTAATGTACAAGTACCACTTGTATCATAAACAATTATTATCCATATTATAGGAGTGATTTCAGATGTCCAACCAATAACCAATGGAATAGTATGATGAATACATTGACTGGTTTGGGAAAGGCATGGAATGAATTGAAAAAAAGAAGAAGATGATAGCACAATTTTGTTGGCCAAATTCTTTGTTTACAAGTTTTAAAAAAGTGACAGCCTTGTGATATCATAGTCATACTCTACAATAGAGCTGTTTCTAGTTACTGCATTAACTTATAGTATATGTTTACTTGTTGGTCAGGATTACTTCATTGGTGAAAATTACCTGTCATATTTGAATTAACAAATGGCTGACAGGCCAAGAAGCTATGATGATTAATGTTATATTTGCGGAGGGTTACTTGGTCTTTCTTTCTTTTTCCTCTAATATTGTTGGAACCATCCCTGACCAAGTCAGCTATACTTCCTCTTGCTCTATGGCTCATATGATATGAATTAACTCATGTCTATTTGCTGGTGCTTTTAATGATTTTTTTAACACTACTCATTCAGCCTCTTGTTCTAATTTGAGTTGCTTGAAGGAACTTGAAAGTAGTCATTCCTTGCTCTCTCTTTCCTTCTAATACTAGTTAATCTCAATTTTCCTCATCTTTGTACTGCAGTGACTTTTGTAGGTGTAGGCTCCTAATTCAACACTCTGACCAATTTGCATGATTGGTGTTGTAGTTGCCACATAAATTCTGCCTTGACCTTAATGACAATTGGTTAAGATTTTTTTTGTTGAAACACATTATCTTTGCTTTTGCCTTCTTTATTATATTGTTTATGAGTCTTTACCTATAATTAATTTATGGTGCATAGGCTCCAACAACATCCAGCTCAGCTGATATTGTCGAAGTCAGACAGTTACTCGAGAATGAAAAGATATTGCGACAATCTACAGAAGAGGTGGTTATGAACCTCAAATGTGAAATATCACACTGGAAAAGATTAGAGGTATGGTTCCTCTTGATATGATTCTTCAGACCTTTCAGTTTCTGATATCTGAACAAATAGTCTTCTGCATGTTTTGCACTTTGTTGGTGTTAGGCAGCTGGCAATTCTGAAATTGTGAAACTTCGCAAGATGCTGGACAGTGAAGCCAATCAGAAACATAAACTTGAAGAAGAAATAGCAATACTGAGAAGTCAGTTGTTGCAGTTAAGTTTTCAAGCCGATGAGGTAGGTGGTTATAAATTAATTTGTTTGCACCATTCAAGTCGATCAACTGAGTTGTTGCATAGACAACTAAAATTCTTGAATGTCCTGATTATAATTATACTGTTATTCTGTCTTCTGATCCATCATGACATGTGTCACTCTGTAATTGTTGACATAGGGTACTGAATACATCCTAAATGTTTGGTTATGTCGAGACAGATGTCTGTTGACTGATTGCCAGCATGTCAACCATCTTTTCTCTGTGCTAACAACTTGACTGCTTTCATTTGACAATCATCAATACATTCACACCAGATTTCTTTTTCTTAGAATTTTATATACCAGGATGTCTGCAATTCCATTTGACATGAGAACTTCTTTTTTATTATGTTCTTGTTTAATCCAGCTTTTGCTAATCACTGTTCTCGTATTTTCATTTATTTGAATCAGACAAGTAGGAGTCTTGACAGAGGTGAGTCTGGAAAAGCCTTAACTGGATTTGATTCCCTTGTACCACAAGCTAGGCATCCCCAGCTTAGAGAT
Source organism: Musa acuminata AAA Group (assembly GCF_036884655.1). Lineage (NCBI taxonomy): Eukaryota > Viridiplantae > Streptophyta > Magnoliopsida > Zingiberales > Musaceae > Musa > Musa acuminata. Next base: position 39,387,881 of record NC_088352.1, read on the forward strand.
TCAGCAAATGGACCGAAGGCCTCAATTGCTAAACTTTTTGAACAAGGTACTTGTCATTGGCTAATAGTTTTTAATATGGTTGGGTTTGTTGATTTTCTAAATTGGTTGTTCCATATGGCAGTGGGTTTGCAAAAAATATTGTCATTGCTTGAATCAGAAGATCATGATGTTCGAGTTCATGCAGTGAAAGTTGTAGCAAACCTGGCAGCCGAAGGTGAACATTAATTTAGGAATCTTTCATAATTTATTCTGCAGTTGTTTTATTATATTAATTGTCCTATTTCTCCTTTTTGGCATCTTTAAACTGCTTTTCTACAAATTAACATGTAGCTGAGTTGAACTTACATAAAAAGGCTCTGCGGTATATGCCCATGGACTGCAATATGCCATGGTCCCAAGTTGTAGATCTGCGGGGTAGATTGGAATCAGCCAAAAAAAGTAAAAGAAAATGGAAGGAGAAAAAGAAAAAAAACTATCACATATCTTGCCTGGAATTTCGTTTTTCTTCCTCTACGATTCTTCCCATCTCTCTCACATGTTATGTGGCTTGAATGACATTTGGAGCCTTAATCATATAGCTTCTATCAATATTAATCAATTATGACCTAAGAAATACTTGGAAAAGCGTTTAGTTTAGAATTTGAATCGCTTGGAGAGCAAGATGTGGTTTCGAAGCGCGAGGTATGAAGTGCAATGATTCTTGGGGAAAAAGAATCCAATCGGGGAATGGGAAAGGATGAGTGCTTTACAATTTACAAGCACAACTGAAAAAATGGGTGAAATGCATCTTCATTTTGAACGACTTAACCTTTTAGTTGGTGGTTTCCTTCCGTAACCTAGTGTCTTTGCTGTCACTTAACACTTAATTAGCTATGTGGATCTTTCTTTTATGGTCTTAAGTAATTGTTTTCTTTGTGTATTTTTTCTTTTATTAATAATGTATCATCTTATAATCAGAAGCAAACCAGGATAAGATTGTAGAAGCTGGTGGTCTTACGTCATTGCTGATGCTTCTAAGAAACTCAGAGGATGAGACTATACGTAGAGTAGCAGCTGGTGCAATTGCCAACCTTGCGATGAATGGTATGTGTATGATGATTAATATGCTGGCAGTGTTTTCTTATGACTGAAACCTTGAATTAAGATCTCCTACTCGGTCAACGTTTTTTACTTCCTCACATGATTGTGGCTACTCCATAATACTTTTGTCATTGCAGAAACCAACCAAGAGCTCATAATGGCTCAAGGTGGCATTGTCTTGTTATCTATGACTGCTGCTGATGCTGAGGACCCTCAAACACTTCGAATGGTTGCTGGAGCCATTGCTAATCTATGTGGAAACGGTGACACCTTTAACTTCCTTTCAATCTTTAGTCAAGCTGCTAATGCTACTTATATAAATGTTATTGACCACATGATAATTTGGAATTTGAAGCTTGTTATTGTAACTGCATAGAAAGGACGCATAACTAGGCTGTCTTTGTGCATATATTTGATCAAGAATTCCACTTTGTGATATTTTGTTCTTTCAACTTTCTGGAGCAATTGTTCCCACACTGTGAAGTAACTATCTTATTGATGGGGTGGACTTGTGACCGTGTTAGAGTATTTATTGTGTCATGATCAATATAGTATCATAAAAATATATGCATATCTGTCTTCAAGAAGCAGCTTACAGTTTCAGCTATAGGAGCATATATAAATAATAAATATATCAAATGGTACATATAAAGGTCCCCAAACTTATTACTGTGATCTTCTAAGTTTTCCCATAGGGATGTGTCATTGTGTTCTTGGATATACAATCTTCTGTACTTGTATCTATTTCCTACTTAGAACATCTATATTCTAAGGTTTTCTCCATTCAGAATAACAAGAACAAGCATTACTAATTAGGTCAAAGGATGATATCATATCAATTCCCAATATGACTGCTTAAGATTGACCAATTTTTCTGTTTACACGGAATTTTGGTTTCTGACATGCTTTTGCTGCTATAATTATATGATTATCCCAATGTAGCTCAGAAAGGTTAAATTTAATTTTCTGACCTCATGTTACCAGGTAGATTCATGTTACCCTATAGTGTATGTATAATGACGTGAAATTCATCTGTAACTGAAGTAAATATGATCTGATACCATACATGAGTCTTCGTAGCATAGGTCTTGGCTGTGCAGATATGGTTGATTTTCTCTGGGTAATTTTTCATATGGACTATTTTCAACATCACCCAAATCTTGCTTACAACAATCTGTTATGTAAAATGAACTATTTATGGTACTTTTTCACTGCTAATCATTAATCATATGATAACCTGATGACCTACCCATGCATTGTCTTCCGAGATTGTTGAGGCTCTGACTGTTTCCTACAGATAAGCTACAGATGAAGCTTAGTGTAGAAGGTGGCATTAAAGCCTTGCTAGGTATGGTTACGTGTGGGCACCCTGATGTTCTCGCACAAGTTGCACGTGGCATTGCAAACTTTGCAAAATGTGAGTCACGAGCTTCTACTCAAGGTACAGATATTCTTGCTCTACTTGTTTAAATGATACCTTGTTCCTTTTATATTGATGTAATTTTTTTATTTAATTTGAAAGGTTATTATTAGGTGATCTTTATCTTTACTCTTGTTAATATGTAGTGTTTACATTGGTCATAGATCAACGATGAGCGAATTGTTTATTTACATTAACATGTTGTTTAAATCAGTTGGATGATCAAAAGCCATCCCTTTTTAATTAATTAGTTGTGGCAGTATCAAATATTATTTATTGTCTGTTAGCATATGGTCATGTACCAAAGTGTACCACTTTTGATATGGCCTTTAATTTATTGGAAGTTTTAGTAAGTGCCTTCGGCCTCAGATAAGCTTGGAGCATAAATTTGCTGGTTATTTCAGTGTAAAGCAATTAGTCACACTTTGCTTTGCTGCAGGAAATAAGGTGGGTGTATCTCTCTTAATTGAAGATGGAGCTCTTCCATGGATTGTAAAAAATGCCAACCATGATGCTTCACCTATAAGACGCCACATTGAGCTTGCACTGTGCCACTTGGCACAACATGGTAATTTTACTTAATATCCTCAATGTAGTGACTGAAATCCTAGCATCTCTTTTTCCTGATATTATGAACTATTATTTGCAGAAGTCAATGCAAAAGATATGATCAGTGAGGGAGCTTTGTGGGAACTGGTTCGCATCTCACGTGATTGTTCACGAGAGGATATTAGAATGCTGGCACACAGAACTCTGATCTCAAGTGCTACACTCCGGACAGAATTGAGACGATTGCACATTGAATTTTAAGACGCTAAAAGTAGCCTGCCATCTGCACAGTATCTTGGTTTAGGTGTATCTGGTTGTTTGTGAGCTTCATATCTCAGAGCGTTTGTAAAAGAAGATAACAAAGGTTTGCCTAGCATCTGCTTAGTACAAAACCAGTGGCTCATGGAAGTAACTATCATCCTTCAGCCAAAAGAGGTCAAGTTTTTCCTGCCATTGGTTGGTGTCTGTTCAAACTGGTTATGACTTGAGACCCTAAATTCGGATCTGCCCACACTGCAAATGTATTTGTTGAAGGTAAATAGTGTGTAGAAAATAACTGAGGTGGTTTGAGTTAAAGACAACTCTGGACGAGCTATACTCGATCCACCATTCACCTGTATTAATTGATAATTAACCAGTTCACTTGAGATTTTGACACAGTTTGTGTTCATATTTTATCAGTCCAATATTGAAACACATTCGATGATCGACAGAAATGAAAAGCCATCGTATGTTGGAACATCTTTAGTATTGGAACCGTGCTTTGTTGTCTTCTGCTCGGTGTTCAAGATCTTTTATGATTCACTTGTGTATAATGCTAACTAAACTGGTGCATTGCATTACAGGTACTGTGTGATCAAGACACTACCAAGCTGTGGTCAATGAGGTCAAGAAAATCTATACAAGGTATATGCTCCTTTGACTTTGCAAAACCAATGTAATTGTCTGTTAGTCGGGCATCAACTCCCAACAAAGTGCCCACGGATATTCCAATCGGTAACTAATATTCTGTGGTAGGATTATGGGAGGCATTGACAGATCACACAGACAGGAGAATTCATTCAATATGATATTACAGGTTCAAACTGCAACATGTATGTTGGAATGCCTTTAGGTTTTCTCTCACTTTATAATTTTGGATGGTTTATTATTGGCAGGAAGATTTTCAAGTTTTCTTGTTGCATTTTAAAGCTGTAAGGGCTAAAAATTGGATGATAAAACTCTGCCTTCAAGTATATTTGTGACAAATCTAAACTCTCTGTTTCTGAAGTAGCTGCAGGAGCAATTGTTTGATATTTCCGTTTATTTAATTAATAGTTCGACCAACAGTATATAGAATTAGGTGGTAAGAGATATGTCCTGCTCTGTTTAGATGAAAAAAAAAGGCAGGAACTTGGCATCAGAAATTTATTATGTAGTTCCACTGATTCCTGCTCTCGATTTACTTGTATCATCTTTTTGAAACAAAGCCTATGTGACTTCCGATGACAAGCAACCTGCCACCTTTTTATGAGAGCTTACCCAACTTTCTCTCACTCTATCCAGTTTGCTCATGCTTGCTACTACCAGCCATCACATCTCACTCTTCGGTCCACTGCTCTGTTGCCGGAAAGCTGAAAAGGAGATCTACAGCTGGTAGCTGCTTGATTGGAAAGCAGCAGCAAATCCTGAGAACAAAGGCTTACTAGATTTGGTTGGGCAAAAAGACCTTCCTTCTGATGTAAGAATGCAAAAATGGTCCTAAAGGCTTGTTTGTTTATCTTTGCAGGTACAGATCATGGAAGTATCAAAGCTTTTGGAGGTGCATGGATTTGGCTTCATGCTTTTGCTCAAAGTTATCTTATGGTAGTGTTTTCCTGCTGTCTTAAAATCTTTAGAATGGTGCAGATTTTAAAGCTTCTCAAAATCTCATTAGTATACTGTACTTCTGTGGCGACCTCGGAGATCTCTTGATGGATCATATGTCCATTGTTGCCATCCACAAGACCCAACTACGTACAGCAGCAGCAGCAAACAGTATGGCACTGTTTCCCACTCATCGATGGCGGGTACCCATCCAAGAGGTGTGGCCGTCCCCTTTCGGTACCACGAAGCACAGATTACTCGCACAACCCGCATGAGAACATTTAATTTGCTGCTGCTTGGAGTTGTCATCTTTGGAAAACTCATGACATTAGAACTTTCGCTGCTCTGGAGAGACAGAAATGATGACTGAGGAGGCCTCTGTTTTACCTTCCGTCACAGGACTTCAATGCCCACGGTTCACCCTGCACATTACCAATATGACTTGTGTCAGTCCTATAACATTGACATCAGGTCAAGAACAACTGCAGAATACAACAGTACTCTCTCTCTCTCTCTCTCTCTCTCTCTCCCTAACTTAATTGAGCCGACAAGGAAATGCTTTTCTGATGACCTTAGAGACATCCCCATTACTGGAAACTGGGTCCAGGGCTCATGGAGCTCGCGTGCCCCTGCAACTCCTTTGGGGAGCATCAGCTCCTGTTCCTAAGGGTTGTGCTGCGCCCAAGCGCAGAAGAAAGGGAAGAGCCGTGTGACCCCACCTATCTGAATCATGGCGCCGAATGAGATCTGTTGTATTCAGTATATTGTATTGCTTCTCATTTTGGTGTCGTGTGTCCACTGCTGACTCTGATATACATCCACGTTGGCAAGACGTACGTCCGCATGCCTACCTGTAACCTACGTGGACGCCATGTGGTCTGCGCTCCATGAGACGTCAACTCCTCCCACGACACAACCTCACTGATCATGCCCTGCTATTATAATTCTCCCTCCATGTTTGCCACACCATGTAAGCATTTGACAGAGAGGTGATGGAGTGTATAAAAAGTATCCGACAATGGTTGATCTTGCTGTTAACATGTCGGCATCCGGTCGTGCAGCAGTGCAGTGACTTCGTGGAGTTCCATCACTCGCCAACTACGCTGCGCGTGCCTCTTCTCTAATTCCACCGAAACCCGATTCATCTACCTTGCTTGTGATTGGTGAGAGTCATGGACCCCATGTAGCGACTCTCAGGATGCTAAGTATCACTGCGCAACGTCAGACCTTTCTAAACTACTATATCCATAGCTCTTCCTTCACATCAAAAGCATTAGTAATTGACGGGTCGACCGGGTTTTGTTTGGCCGTATCTGAACGATTAGTCACTAATTAAGAGCTCATCAAGCAACCCAATCGCATGGAAACGGCAGTAACGACGACCAAACGGCAGAAGCGTGGCCGTTTCAGTAATGCCACGGGCGGCACGGAGCGAGGCGGTCGGACCGGCTTGTGTCGGCTTACGCTGAACCGGGCCAACCCCACGTGGTGGCACGTGAGCGCTCTGTGCCTTCGCCCCAAAGCGAAGCAAAGGTAAAAGAGCGAGGACACGTCCACGTGTCAGCAGCGGTGGGGCCGGCGTGAGCTGGTTCGACCCCGGTCGGAGGTTTAAGGATTAGCTGTCGGTCTGGTCCACACAACGTGACCTCTCCGGCCGGGTTTTCCCTTTGGTTCGGGTTCTCGGGGGGCTCTTAAGCGGCGAAGCCACTGGGGCGGCGGGCGATCCGTTGCACCGTGGGAGGGAAGTGCGAGAGAGTGGAGACAAAAAGAGGCGCTTCGATTCGGACAACGGCGGATCCTTCGGACGCTTTCCCTCGTCTCTTGTGCCTTGTCGTGCCCGTCCTCTCGCTGGGATAAAGCCGCGAGAGAGGGATAGAGAGAGAACAGAAGGGTGAGAAGGAGAAGCGGAGGTTGGCTTCTCCTCTGCGGCGAAGGAAGCAGTCATGGAGTGGACGACGTGCTTGAACGAGTACGAGAAGCTCGTCATCAAGATGGACACCCCAAGGTACCTTGTGTCGATCTCATACGCTTCTTTGTTATCTCGTTGATGAGAGACTGATGGTCATCTTGTCTGTAGGGTCGTCATCGACAACGCCGTCTGCGCCACCGCGACTCTCGTCAAGGTGAGCTGTCGTCTCAAGTTCTCATTCGTGCAATCCAAGAGTTGCTTCTTTACTGGTCTTTAATGGAGATCCACCGACGACAGGTGGATAGCGCGTCGAGAAAGCACGGCGTTCTTCTGGAAGCCATCCAGGTGCTCACCAACCTCAACCTCTCCGTCAAGAAGGCCTACATCTCCTCCGACGGCCGCTGGTTCATGGACGTCTTCCACGTCACCGACCAGTTTGGCCACAAGCTCACCGACGACAGCGTCATCTCCTACCTCGAGCAGGTTCGAAGCTTCTCCCTTCCTCGCTTCGAGAGAAAGAGAGCGGCTAAGAAAAATTCGGATCTTTCCGGCTTATATTTGCAGTCTTTGGCGACGGGGAACCCGGAAATCGGCACGTCGCATGTCCGCGAAGGGCTCACGGCCATGGAACTGATGGGGACCGACCGCCCAGGCCTGCTCTCCGAGGTCTTCGCCGTGCTCGCCGACCTCCGATGCGGCGTGGTGGAGGCCACGGTGTGGACGCACAACGGCCGCATCGCGTGCCTCCTCTTCGTCAAGGACGATCTCTCCGGCTCGACCGTCGAGGACGCCCACAGGATCCGCCGCATCGAGTCCCGCCTCCGCCAAGTCCTCAAGAGCGACCACGACGTCCGAGGAGCCAAGGCCGTGGTCGCCACCACGTCCGTCACCCACCCCGACCGCCGCCTCCACCAACTGATGCTCGCCGACCGCTACCACGGGCACACCTCTCCGTCATCCTCCGTCTCCGTCCAGAACTGCGTCGAGCGGCGCTACTCCGTCGTCAGCGTGCAGTGTCGTGACCGGCCGAAGCTTCTGTTCGACGTCGTGTGCACGCTGACGGAAATGGAGTACGTAGTGTTCCACGGCACCGTCGACACCGACGGAGATTTAGCTCATCAGGTTCGATCTTTCCTCTCGTTAAATGGGATGAAATCTTCCATCTTTGCGATTCTTTCAGCTCTAATCTCTCATTCTCATCTCTTCAGGAGTTCTACGTAAGGCACAGCGATGGAACCCCCATCAGCTCGGAAGCAGAGAAGCAGCGAGTGATCCAAAGCTTGAAAGCAGCCATCGAGAGGAGAACATCCGAGGTAAATAACCCAACAATCTGCAGTAATCCACTTCCTCCCAAAGGATTAAAGATTCAGAGTCGGTGCTCGACGATGAACAGGGCACAAGACTGGAGCTTTACATGGAGGACCGGCCGGGGCTCCTCTCCGACGTGACCCGGACGTTCCGAGAGAACGGGCTTCTGGTGACGAGAGCAGAGGTGGCGACGAAAGCCGGCATGGCGTCGAACGTGTTCTACGTGAGTGACGCCGGCGGGGAAACGGCGGACCCCAAGGCCATCGAAGCCGTCCGGCGGCGGATTGGCCTGGAGCGCCTCATGGTGAAGGAGGAGCAACGCCCAAGGTTCCAATCCAAGGAGTCAGCTGACGGTGACGAGGCACAGAGTGGCGTGGGCATCGGACTGTTCTACTTAGGTAGTTTAGTGAAGAGAAATCTGTACAATCTGGGGTTGATCAAGTCATGTTCTTAGCTTCCTCGTCTTCCTCTGCTTCTGTGTCTGATGGGCCACCACTGCATGACAGAAGGTGGGGGAGAGGGAGTGAGACAACGGAGAGCACAGCAACGGGGCCGTGCATTGTGACAGAGAGGAGAGCAGAGAGATGGTGATGGTGTTGTTGTTGTTGTTGTTGTTGCTGCTGCTGTTTGTTATGGTTTATGGTTTATTGCACACACATCTTTTACGTGCTGCGTGCATTGATGGTTAGTGCTGATGTTTGACAACATTCGAGAGTTCGATTAGCTTTCTTCCTCCTTTGGAAAGCTGATTGTTATAGTTTTCTTGATATTAATTAAAATTTCTATTAGCATCGATTTGGATTGTCAATTCCAGATTAATAAAGTTGAATCAATATAATTTTCTTTTCTAAAAAAGATATAAAGTTTAACTCGTAAAAAGGGTTCGATTGTTAAATCTTATGGTAAAAGTTCTCTGATATTTAAGTCAATATTTATTTAAAAAAGAATATAAAGCCTTTTACGATTCGGAGGTTCTAAGGAATTCTTATAGAAGGTTAAAGAATATTTCCTTTAGATCATTGTGATATGGTATATTTATTTGACATATTATCATTTCTTAGTCGATAAATGTCATCTTAATTGCCTCGATATTACGTTTTGAAGTAAGGCCTTATCTGTACTCGAGTGCAATGGTCGTCTTTGAACCTCAAGCGCTTTGTCCAATTAGATATTTTTGTTATGATCATATGCATCAAGCTAAGGAAATGCTTTACCCAGTTGGAGTGTATCAGATATTTTAGATTTCTTATCTCTTGGGCAGATGCATCATCATGTATGAGAAGCAAATGCTTTGCTTCTTATGATACATTTGATGTGTTATGAATGTTTATCTATTGGACGAATGCATGAGACGTAGGGAGATATTTTGCTCGAGTGGGGTGCATTGATTTCTCTGCATGTATTATGTCTTAGGAGGATGTATCAGTTCTAAATGTTTTATATCAACATATCATATGCTTTGATCATAACAGATATATGGATGTACTTACTCGATTATGATACATGGGGGTATTGTAAATGCTTTTCGTCTTGAATAGATAGAGATGTTATTTTTATTTATTTATTTTATTTATTTTATTTATTATTATTATTATTATTATTATTATTATGTGTAGACGTATCATAGGAAGATAATCGATCGACACATAAGGCATAGTCAAATCCGCATAGAGTATTTAGATTATAATATGATTTTCTAACATTTATCATTTAATCTTATTCAAACAATCATGAAGATGATAAATTTTTTAGACAATATATGATTTGATGAATATTTATAATTTAACTATATTAATAAATTTTAACGTAAGGTATCCTCGATATATGTAAAGTTGATGATGGCATAGGGTCAACTATTGATATGATCGACCTATTATTTCTCGTAATCAAGAGAATGAAAGTTCAAAAAAAGATTGATGGTCAGAAAATCTTATAAACTTATATTCGACAATACTCCATCGTGAATTAGATAATAAATAAATAAAAAGAAGACTAAGGAGACGTGAAAGATGTTAGTGTAAACACTTTTAAGCCGTGGCCTCGGGGCCGACGCGGCTCGGTTCGAGTCTGGATGACGGGGAATCTCCCGAGGGAGGAGCTCCTCGGGACAGGCGGGACTCGACGGTTTCCTCCGAGAAGGGGCTCTTCGCTTGTGCGCCCGATGAGAGCGCTTCTTCCTCGTACCTGCACACAGGTCGGGTCGGAAGCTCGGCCCAACCCCTTCGACGATCAAGTTAGTGATGTGGAGTGAGGATTTCAGATGAAGAAAGGTTTTTGTGTCGGTCCCCTCCCCCTTTTCCTTTAGGACTCGGGGGTATTTATAGGTAAGTTTAAGGTTACCTGACAGGCCTGTCGACGAGGGCAGGATCGTACCTCTGATGGTGTCTGACATAGCCGTTGGCGTTGCGTGGAGAACCGAACTGCCGCAGGGTATGGGCGAACCTCGGTGGTCGTGTTTCTCCGCCTCGGCCAAGCATGCCGGGTCAGACGACGATGGGATCGTTGTCTGAGAGTGGGTGACATCAGCGCACATCGCGTCGGCATTATTGCCCTCTTTTGGGGTAGAGCGTCATCTAGGCATGGCTGACGTTGTGGCACGTCATGTCGTCGTTATTACCCTTATCAAAAGATTCAATTACTTTGAGATATCATGTTGATGTCATGTTGATTCAATGACTTATATTCTTTAGATATCATTTTGATATAATACAACTATTTCATTTCTTTTGGCTATCAACTATTTCATTTTTTTCACTTTAAAAGAAAAAGGTTTTTCTTTTGGGAACATTTTTTGATGATATTTCTCACCATTTGTCTGGTCTGCTAGGGTTTCAGCTGGAGTTTGCAGCAGAATCTATGTACTTCCAATGTGATACTTGTTGGCATTTGATGCCTCCATTAATTGTGCCACTGGAGACCCCCCAGGAAGACATCAACCTTACCCTTTTCTTTGATCCAGGACAAAAAGGAATCCTCAGCTCTTGTGGCAACAGCATCTACCATCTGATTGGTTGATTTGATCTTGGTAGGACATTACATCCCAAAATGCTCATTTGATCTGCTTGTCATCACCTCCTCCTTCTGCCCCCACTCCCAGAAGTCGCCGCCAATGTTCATCTTACAGCATTGGTCGGCGAACAAAATGGCTGCTGCCGCACCCAAACCCGTTGACCTCTCCTCATCACTGTCGTCTTACTCCTCTCCACGTTGTTTCTTTGCTCTGCCCAACACAAACGTAGCAGCACATGAAGACAAGCTAATTGCATCTACTTGCACGCATGAGCAGCGCCGGCGTCTCCATTGCATGGACTGACGTGCCGCGAGCCCCGCCGGCCGCTGTGTTGTTCTTCGTCCGCACTCGCCCTCTTTCTCTCTCTCTCGCCTTTTGATGCCCACCCACCATCTTTTCGCTGCTGCTCCGCGCTAAACGATGCGGCTCGTTTGAGCTCGGCCGAGCTGTCACTCCAAGCCGGGTTTAGAGCACCGTGTGGTAATCATGCTCGAGGCACATGCGTTCCCCTCGAGGAGCTCACCATCTATCTCTTCAACCACTAGTTTATGTTTCCTGTGCGGGTTGGTAAGCACACATCAAGTAGCAGTAGATTAGTGATAGATCATGTCATATATGTTGGGGAATAGAACAAAGTGTCCTCGCATGCATGCAACTACTTAGCAAGTACCGGAAGTGTGCCTTTGAATCTGATTCCACCTCCCATGAGGAGGGAGAGATGTCGCCATGCAAGTGTTTCCTTAAAGCATGCTTTGGATACTCAAGAAGAAGTGTCCTGCATGCAATTGGGCACTCACTCGGTGGAGTGTGTTCCTTAAAGGTGTCTTTTCGAAGGTGGAAGAACAAAAGCCAGATCATCCATCTATCTCCCTCCACGGAGTAGGAATCTTCCCGGGCAGCTTCTTGGATTCATTCTCCATCAGCTAGCATGAAGCCTAATGCTCTAACATGCATGCAGATGCAGCCTTTTTGTCGTGAAGGTTGTCCTCAGTCCATGGTTGCTACTGACCGAGAACATATAGATTCCAGTACTAATCGTGGCACTCGAGGATAATATCGTTGCCATGCTCAGAGACAGATTACAGTCACAAACATGTTCTCCCAAGTAGCTGATGATCCAAGTGGAAGACAACATACCATTGCAGGTTCACTGTGGTTGATGTCGTACAAGATTTATCATGGATGCTTCAGTTTTTGACTCGATCTAACTAAATATGGTCAACCGAGCTGTCAATTCCTTGTGCTATAGTCAAAACTGACTCATGGAATCACTGTTGTACAACGCTTGTCGTCTGCTACTTATGAGAAGTCGAAGCTCTCTCTTTCTCTCTCTCTCCATCAAATGAATCTGTCTGTCTGTCCATCTCAATCCTCCATCAACAGTAGGTTACAGTCAAATGGAAGAGCAGAAGAAGAAACCTCGCTTGCGGTGTTGTATGAGACGGAGATCTCTCTCTCTCTCTCTCTCTCTCTCTGTGAAAACATTGTTTAGTCATGGCCTGCTCTCCTCCTTTTGACCACCGACCAGCTCGTCGAAGACCACCCCCTGCTTTCCAATCCTCGCTTTGGCTCGCCCAAAACCTTTCTTCCATCGACGGCGATTTAAGATCAACTTCTTTTGACCGAATAAATGATATCAACGCGAACACAAATATCAAAGACCATTTAACGTTTATATCCATAAATCTCCACCTGAAGGAAAACGCTCGGATCAGTGGCACCGATGTAAATCTTCTGAACGACAATGGCATTTCGGTACGATGATATTAAAATCGGATAACGACAAAAGAAGCAGGTCGCTGGTGAGTGACAGCGGAGTCTCCGACGGTCGCCTCGCAGCTTTAATACAATAAATTAAACCCCATAAATATAAAAAAAGCAATTTCCTATTCCAATTATACCCTTATCTTTCCTTTAAATACGATACCATTTTTATCTACTTAATTATTCTTTCCATATTTTATCACCATCGTCATCATTATTTTTCTTGCACTACATTTATAATAATGGTGTAATAATATTAATATTAATTCCGGCCTTTCTCTTTCCCATTTCTTGCACTGTTCTGTGTTCGTCTTCTCTCTCTGGTGAGGACGGCCGCGGCGGAGTCGGCAGCAGTCTACTGGACGAGAAGAAATAAGGCCGGGAAGAATTGCTAGGAGAAAACGTTTCGAGATTTTTTTTTTGTTTTTTGTTTTTGTTTTTTTGTTTTTGGAATTTGTTGCGGCAGAGCTGTTGGAGGTGAATTGTAATGGCGAGAGCTTGAGGAAACCCTGGCGATCGGGTGTCCGGCGGGCGAAGAATCTCCTTCCGGCCTCTGATCCGGCGGTGCGGGGTGCTTGCCTATGCATGGAGGGGACGGAAGGACGGGTGCCGTCTCCGGGGCTGGCGGTGGCGGTGGCGGTGGCGGTGACGACGGCGGAGGGGAGTAGGAGTTTCCAGCCTCCGCCGGCTGCGCTGGCGGTAGGTGTGGTGGGGGAGGAAAAGCCTGCTGGCGAGGCTGGCGGAATGGCGGCGCCGGTGGCTCCGCTCGCCGGATTGGTGGTGGGGCCGGCTGGGGTGGGGGTGGAGGGGACGGTGAAGAAGAAGAGGGGGAGGCCGAGGAAGTACGGGCCGGACGGGAGCCTGCTGCGGCCGCTGAACCCGATGCCGATCTCGGCCTCTGCGCCGACCGGCCTCGAGTACACGTCGGTGGCCGCGGTGGGGGCTGCGATGAAGCGGGGTAGAGGGCGGCCACTGGGTTCGGTCAGCAAGTCACCCCCGTACGGATTCGAGTTGGAGGACCCTTTAGGTAACCTCCTCATCATCTCTTCTCCTCGCCCGTTTCCTTCTCGCTCTTTTAACAGCTTCTAACGAATCTGAAATCAAGGAGACTGTTTTGCTCAATCAACGATGAGATTTGCATTCGAGATCTAGTGGATTACATTTTTTAGCTGAATTTTTCTTCTTTTTTTTTGTTGTTGTTGTTGGTGATGATGAGGCTGTCGAAACCCCAAAAATCATCTTTTTGTGGCTCTGTCTCTATCTGTCTCTGCTGCTTTTCATCAGAGCTCGGTGTTGGTGGTAGCTGTCAACTTGGAGTTCAAGAAACGAGTCCGTAAGTTGTGTCAGGGGGTCAGTGGACGATGATCCCTATCTGCAGATATGATAAGGTAGAGGGGTATCGGATCTGATGGTGAAAGCGAAATGTGTGGGGTTGGATTGGATTATTCTCCGACTGAAGAAGTTGTGTGGAGAACATTTTACCGGATAAGAACATTAGTTGCCTACTTTGGTTGGCTGGAGTCAATTTTAGCGCTGGCAACAGATCCTCACTGTCCATTATTGCTTGTGGTAAAACTTGGTAAACCCGCGGCACGATTAGTTGGAATCTCATAACAACTGGACAAATTGCAATGGAGGTTGCGGGCTACATCGTCGTCGTCGGTAGATGGTGCTGCCTTTTTCTCGAGTTGCTTCCGGGGAGATCCCAGTATAGCAAAGTCTTTGTTTGGACTCAACTATGGTTAGGCCACATTTATCGTTCACTGTAGTATATCTAATTGTTGGAATCCTATTGATACAGGAGAGATGGTAGCATGCTCTGCTGGTGCTAATTTCACACCTCATGTTATCACTGTTCCTGCTGGCGAGGTAATTGCTTCCTTGAACCTTAAATTACTTTTCTTCTTATGAATTATTATTGTCAAATATAAATGCAAATGTTCAACATGGTTCATGTAGCTGTTATTTAGCTCTTTGGTGTGATCCAAGTAGCTGCAAAGCGGAAAGGTCTTTGTGTTACAATGTTCTCGTTCGGTACTTTGGTCATCATCGCCTTCCCTTGGTTATATTTTGTCCAACCTCCACTTGAAAACTTTGTGACAATTTGCTTTCTTGGTTGTTCGGCATTTTATACTTGGGTCACTTTTGCAACTTTGTAGATTTCTTTCCTGCAGTGGCTGGCTTGTGAAGTTTGAGCTTAAATCTGCGGGTAGCTTATAAAGTTTGAGCTTATTGTGTTCATCGGTCGCCAAAACTTGGATGTCTACAGAAACTTAGTTTGTTTTAGGAAGTTATAAAATGATTACATTGCCAAAAAGATCCTCTCATGGAGTTGTCATTATGCTTGACGCATATATTATATGCTGAAGCACTTGGTTTTTCTAATTTACATCATATTGACAATCTATTACTGCAGGAACCAAATCATTAGGATGTATAGAACAATAAGAAAGACTCAAATTGTACGTAAGCTAACAGAAAATTGCTACATAAGCTTCTGAACTTTTATTGAAACGATGTTGCTTCTCGAGAGACTATTCCGTAGCTGGTTCATCTGTTTTGTATGCAACAGGGTTCTGATTACCCAAATTTTCTATCCCAAAAAATGAATTGAAGACATTACTGTTTTTTGATTCTTTCATAAATAAACCAGAAAAAAACTAAAGTGAAGAGTTTTTTTAAGTTGAAATTGACAAAGTTGCATATCCTACCCTTGTCATATGTTGCTTTTTTGGTCCTTAAATTTATCTTAAAAAAATCTTCATTGAACACATTTCTTTTTATGTTTGTTATTATTTGCAGGATGTTACTATGAAGATCATATCATTTTCACAACAGGGGCCTCGAGCTATTTGTATCTTATCTGCTAATGGTGTTATCTCAAACGTTACGCTTCGTCAGCCTGATTCAAGTGGTGGTACATTAACTTATGAGGTCTGTATATCTCTTCATGTGGAAGGAAGTGTAGGATTCAAGTACATTTGTTTGTTAAGTACAAAAAAAATAGTTTTAAATCAATAAATATGAAACTAAATTAGTTTTGAATATTAATAAGCACATATTCATGCAAAAATATTGTGTGGCAAACATTGAAGGTCAAAGGACTTTACATCTATTGGCTGATTGGGCTGTTTGTGCCATTGAGATTAAGTGCACTTATGAACAGTTTGTCAATTCTTAACTCTTCCTAAATTTTGGGGGAAGTGTGGGACTTTGTGTCAATTAAGCTTTAAGGAGCAAGGCCTTCTTTCTCTGCTTTTCCAATAGTTTGGAGTTATGCATCGTTGGGGCTTCTCCATCTTGAGATATGATCTGTGGCATAATCATGTTTAGAATATCATTCTGTTCCAGTAACTTGAACTAAGTTTTGGCAGTAACATGGCTCCACAGATTATAATTTGACTTAAATTGAAGCATTGACTTGAATATAGCATGGCTCCGCAGATTATAATTTAACATAAATGGAATCATCAAAGAGATTAGATTGCAGGCATTTAGATCAGGTGAACCATATTGAATGGTTAGGATACTGAACATATTTGTAGAGAACTGATTTGATATTGGGCGATGTTAATTAATTGCATCATAGTAGTTTAATTTTTAGTCAAAATTTGAAGGAAAAGAAACACGAATGCAAGTTAACTTTGATGGAGGTTATTACTAATGCTTTTAGCAGTAAAGTGGGAGTAAAATACTTACAGCTATAGATTGGGATGTGTAACATCTCTGGGGTCGTGTGGGTGTATTAGATGTTGTGCTTAGTCTTGCCCGCTTTGTATCAGGGCCGTTTTGAACTGCTCTCTTTATCTGGATCATTTATGCCAACCGAAAATGGAGGAACAAGAAGCCGATCAGGTGGTCTGAGTGTTTCTTTGGCAAGTCCTGACGGTCGAGTTGTTGGAGGTGGAGTTGCTGGCTCACTGGTGGCTGCGAGTCCGGTGCAGGTAATAGTGCTCAAACCTACACATTCTCATGATGTAAAATCTTCTCATTTGGATACCTGAGTTATTCTTTTTGGCTGAAAAATATTTTCTCTTTTAATTGAACTTCTTCGACTCTAGTCTTTTGCGATGAAACCGATCAAGTACATCTAAGTATCTGCCTTGGCTTGTTAAAACTCTTTTTAACGACATTTACTCCCCCTTAGTTTTCACCCATACTTGTTCTATATTTCTCACGTAAAGTTATGGATGCAAAACTTATTTATTCAAACATCAGCACTTAGTTTACGTGACATTCTATGTTAGGTTGTGGTAGGAAGTTTCTTGCCGAGCTACAAGATGGAGCAGAAAATAAAGAAGCCAAGACTTGAAACTGGATCAGCATCGACACCGACATCTGCAATTCAACGTTCAAACACAACTATGGAGGAACCTTTGGCTAGTGGCCAAGGTCAGCAGAGTTCAGCAACCATGAATCCAAATCCTTTAACTGCATCCCCTTTCAGTGAAGAAAATTGGTCTGCATCCCTACAGCCGGCACCGGGAGCCACAAACACGATGGACATAAACACAAGTTTGCCCGGTGGGTGAAGTTACACTAGAGTCTCTCTCGCATTTGTGAGTATGTTTGATTCAGCTTCTAGGTTTTCGGATCGAACCCAAGTGGTCGTGTCGTTCAAGCTCCATCCTTGTGATTGCAAGTTTGAGGTCCGAACACATGTATTGTTATCATTCATTTGAGTAGACTTATATGGTTTGTTATATGGATTTCGTAGGGTTTTGCCATCCAATTTAGTTGATGTTCAGCATTGTAACACCTGCTTTGTATCTGATGGGAGTCGGTTTCATTCATGGCTTGATACTTTCCAACAAATTTTATAGAAGTAGAAGTTTGGTTTAGTAGCATGTGGATATCTCTACATACATATTTGCATATATCTACTGGTCTATGTGGATGATATTATTATCATTAGTAATTTTTTTATTGAGATCAAGTAATTCCTTAAATAATTGGTAGATCAATTCTCTATCAAAGACATATGAACCTTACGTTATTTTCTGGAAGTGAAAGCAATGTTCAAATTTTATGATAGTAGCCCTATTACGGATCTCACATAATATCGATAAGTACTTGGTTCTTTCTACTATTTATCTCTAACATGTTTAGACATTATATTTGCAATCAACAAATTATCATAATTCATACATCGATCCTCTACTTCATTTTCATACCTTCATTGATATTGATTGGATCTATGTTCTTTCAAGCATCGATTTGTAGCTCACTTATGAACTTGCTTATCGTTGCAATCGTCGAATTAGATGTTGCTGGATATTTTATGCGATTTTATAAAGCAATATTTTTTAAAAGAAATCTATGTTTTTAGATTTTTTTTTAAATATCTTTCATTTTCAGAATTATCTAATGGCATCATTTTTTTTATATATGGCATCATTTATATATATATATATATATATATATATATATATACTATGGATCTGTCCATAGAATAAATTGGTTCAGTAATAATATTTTTATATTTCTAACAATATCAAAAAATATTATAACATAATACAAAATTATTATGTTATGATATTTTTTATTATTGTTGAAAACTCAGTAACACAATGTAAAAATACTGTGTTTATAATGTTTTTATAAAATCTGTATAAGCATACTATATATTGTAATATATTTGTATTACGTTGTAATGTTTCTTGGTGTTATTAAAAACAGTGTAAAAACTTTGTAATTGGATAGATACACCCAATGGATTTGTCTATAAGAAAAGGAATATGTGAAGTATTGAGTATTTCATGTATTATGTAAAACAAAAAAACACTGTTAGGAAGTTCTGAAAATAATATTATTTTTCGAAAAAAAATTGATTAGAAATTGGTCCATTCGAGTAGCTATGTTTTGTTTTCTGGGGGGCCCTCTTCATTTTCCGGTGAGGATGTGGTAACCACACCGGAAGGTCTACCGACACTTCCGTTATGGTCACGGTAGGTGAGAATAAGAATCCAGTTTCTGGACGATTTGACGCCATTTTAATTTTTTTTGGGTTTGTTTGTGATCCGGATGACGTGCGGTAAGTTCACCATAGAGTATGCTGGTACGCTCCCGTTACATGGACGGCGAGTGAGACTAAAGAGGGGAGTGCTTGGGCACTTTGGAAGACCTTTAACGCGCAACCGACTCGTGGTATTCTCACCAGGTAGTCTCGGGAACTTCATCCGCAGATGCAGATGGTGGGAGACGGAGTATTTGTTCGAGCATTTGAAGAGGTTAAGCTTCGGTGATTCTGCCATCGACAAAAATAATGACGAGTAATAGTATATGGTTTATCATTACAGTAAGGTAATGACGATAATATTATTATAAGAGTGAAATCTCGGTATGATAATAAGACTATGTATTTGTAAGGGTATAATACACATGTCATCAGATGGAATGTCATATATATATATCCATCCATGGTTGTCGGATCCATCTTCACTCGACACTCAATTTTTCTGTTTAATTATTTTCTTTTTCTTAAAAATATAATTTTGGTCCATTCAAATCAAACTTTGTTTAGATGATTAAAATATCATGTTGAAAAATGATTGAAAAATAATATTCAAATTAGAAACCTCAGATTTGTTATTTGTAGATGCATTTGATCATTTAATTTTTTTTTATATTATTTTTCTGATCGATTCAGTTCAGAACTGTCTGATTCAATTTAGAATGATTCATTCAATTAGATTCTGATTCAAACCGAACCATAGTCTAATAATCTACATCTATCATTCTCACAGTCAGGATTGTGCTAAACTCTCATTTAATAGCAAGATAATACTGCGGTTACAAGATTTTCTTCAGATCAGATAGATACAAGAAGCACTTGCACACGATTGCAAGGTAGCATCATAGATGGCTTTCCGATTACAGCACGGTTAATAACTAGACATACTCTACTAAGTCTACAAGATCGGCTTCAGACCAGACATACAAGATTTACTGGCACATGAAAAAGATTATTCTGCCTATGGACAATCCTCAGAGTCCCTCAATAACACAGATGGAAGCACTATACAATGTAAATTTGTATCCGACTTCTCATGGAGCGGCCACATTTTCCACAGCAAGTGGAGCTACTTCCTCGCCGTCGATACCAGGTTCACTATTTGCAGCCCCTAGACTCAGGAGAAATTGCTCCCACTTCTTGGCAGGTCCCTGTGACAGGCGATCGATTGACACCCAAATCACATAAGTTGCGAAGAAACACATGGAGTGCAGCATATAAATCTTAGGAGAAATGGATGTTTTTGTAGCTCACCTTCCAGGAGAGATCTTGGGCCATGCAGTTCTGGATCATCTCTGCAAAAGCAGGTGTTCCATAGACCTTGAGGGCCCTCTTCACGGTTTTCACAACTTTTTGTACATCAGCTTTGTCGGCAACAGCACACTGGAAGAAGCGGATCGAGTAAGAATCATGTCAATGCATCAACATGAAGATTCACTCGGGAAGAGTTTCCTTACCTCCACACTGAAGGGACCCATGTGGAAGCCAGTGCAACCTTCTTTGACGGTGTCAACTAGTCCCCCAGTTGTGGAACACATGGGAGGCTGCACCAAATTTTAACAACCATCAAGGTTTTCACTTATGTAGAAGCAGCCAAGACCATCATTTTCTAGTCAATACAATTTCTGGAAGTTCAAGTTGTTCAACAGGATACTAATCATCATGTTACTGAAGCCTAGTAAAGGATGCAAAATGTCATGATATGGTGCCATTCTAGAAGTGAAATAAAGACTACTCCGTGCCATCATATGATTCAAGACACCAGGACAAGGAAATGACCGATGAACCATAATAAAAATGAGTCGGGACATGGTCCTTTATAAATTTCTACCTAGTCAACACCTAAATATGTCATTTAGATATTGCTCTAAGTTTATGCCAAAACCTGAAAAAAATTCAAGCGACAAGCCTGAGAAAAGTAGAACATTCTAACTCGAAAGAAACAGATAAAGGGACTATCATGCTAACACAGATAAAACGAGAAGCTCATTGATTAAAAAGGATAAAGTCAATCCGGATCCATTGAACTACTGGTTGCTAAAAGATGTAGACATTTATGGCAGGCATAACAATGAAGTCGATGAATGCGATAATACTAACGAAGAAGAGGTAACATACAATTCCATATTGCATGGCCTGGAGCTGAATAAGACCACATGGTTCAAATCTACTTGTAACAGCGAGGATATCTGCTCCAGCCATGATTCCATGAGCCAAAGGAACATTGAACTTCAGATGTGCTCTGACTTTGTCTGGAAACATTGTTTCAAGTAATGCAAGCTGACGCTCCAGCTTCTTCTTACCAGTACCCTGCACATGTGGTTAATTAGTATTCCTGTGCTGATATGTAGTGAGATATGAAAGGCTACTGATCATGGAGCTCATTACTTACAAGCACTACTACTTGAACATCCTCATCAATGAATTCTGGAATTGCTGAAGCTAGAATGTCTGATCCTTTCTGCTCTTCTAGTCTTCCAATGAAGGCTATAACAGGGATATTTGGGTCAACAGGCAGCCCAACCTCGGCTTGCAAAGCTTCCTTATTGAGAGGTTTTGCATCCATTACCTGTAACTTCCTTGGTGAGTTTGATGTAAAAATTAAAATTAAGGCAAAAACAACTCCATTGAAAATGCTCACTGTTGTTGCATCATAATTTGCAGATATATATTTGTCTGTTGATGGATTCCACTCATTGGTGTCCATCCCATTTACTATCCCAGTGATGCCTGTCATGCGCAGGATATTGTCCAACTCAACACCCTTCTCTACACCTGAGACAAGCTCTTGGGCATAATATGGGCTTACAGTCAGGACCCTATCTGATTCTATTATTCCAGCCTTCATCCAATTAATTTTCCTTCCTTTCACAGGTTTGTCATATCTGCAAATAAAATGTATCTTGTGAATTTTGCATGCAAATAGAAAATTTATTATCAATAATAAGTTATGACATCAAAAAAATGAAGAGCATACCCATCAATGAAATCAAAAGAAGACTTAAATTTATCAGGAAGATTAAGTCGTGCAAAATCTGAGTAGGCAAATCGGCCCTGGTAAGCGATATTATGAATGCAAAATGCAACCTGAAACCAATTAAAACCATTGCTCCATCAATCAATCACCTACATTATAAATAATTCCTAATAATGAAAGAAAATGACCAATTTTAGTGGAGACATACCTTAGCATTCTTGTAAATGCCATGTGATTGGTACATAGTCTTTAGGTAGCATGGTAGAAGGGCAGTGTGCCAATCATTGGCAATAAACACAACATCTTCCCCTGGAAGAAAGAAATAACAAAAAAATCATTGGTAGATTTAATCAATAGAATGGGTTTATTCACAAAGATTGTGCATACCATATGGTCCAGAATGGTATTTACTGTTGTTGAAATGTAGAACTCTTGGAGCTTCCAGAGCTGCCTGTAAAAGTTATATACAGTTTGGTAAAAACCATCATAGGTAGAAATTTTAACTTCACAAGCTTTCAGTAGAACTTCCATGCGGCAGATAATGTTGAACATGAAATGCATAAGCCCCTTGGCAGATTCAGGTCCCCAAATAAAATACTACTATCATCGAATAGGTCTAAACAGAATTAGTTACTGTTGCAGATTACTCATCATCCTAAGGTATGGTTTATATATTGATGTAAACATAGCAGATAAGTTCATGAAAGAAAACTTTTCTTTAAAATAATTCAAGCTAAAAGGTGAAGCTACTCATGGGTCACTTGGCACATGTGATTCCGCTGAAGTCGCACTCATAAGTGAAGCAGAGTAAACTATTGCTAATCCCTATGATTCGTTGGCAGAAATAAAGATATTCCTGATCCAGGACATAACAAAATCTGTCACTGGCATCTATAACGATGACTCACCTGGCACAAAAGGCTGAACCTCAGCTGGTTGTCTTCAAAATCTGTTCCGGTCACAGGACCATATATCTTTCCTCCAGTTTTGCCCCAAACCTTTGGCATGTAGATGGTCAGTAGGCTTTGTGCCACTTGAATGTTTGATAAAAATAGTTGACATTATTCATAAACAAGAAGATTATTCCAGGTTAGATAAAAGAAAACCTTCTCAAGAAACATTGGATGGTCAACAAAGACCCGATCAACTCCCCTTTTGTAGCAGTGGAAGAACCGAACAGTTTCAGTTCTATCCCCAACTTTTAGCTGCATATAGGAACAGAATTAGAGCACAATGACCCAAAAGATAGGAAAATACGTTACCTAACTAGTGCAGCAGCTTGTAATTGTAGCAGTAGTCAAGCTAGCATACCTCAACCAAGACACCAGTATCCCACCCATCTTTGTATTGATCGTATCGTGGTGCTACAGTCATAACCCTGTGTCCATTTGCCTGCACAAAGATCGGAACAAAAGAATCTAGTCAATATATATTCACGCCAACAAATTATTAATCAGGCTATCAGATTAATGAATGCATGAGGTGATAATGCTGCATAGAGGTATAGCAACTGAGTACCGCCATGGCTGGTGGCAACCCTCCAAGAACATCACCAAGGCCCCCAGTTTTGCTCCATGGAGCCACCTCAGCACCAACAAACACCAAGTTCATTCCACTTCCACAGACAACAATAGCCCAGGGCCTATGGCTAGCATGACGAGTGCCCCTCCTAGCTTGCCTAGAAGTTGCTTTGGCATTCAACTGCATCTGACGTGAATCCACAACATTCCGAGTTCTTAGACCTTCATAGGTAGTGGCATGGGTACTCAAGTACGGAACCCTTCTGCTCTGGAAAGTCATTGCCTCAGAATCAAAAGCTCCACCATAGCTGGAGCATGAGGTCCTCGAGATGAAGCGTGACGCCATCACAGCAGCCATTGGAACACGCACACTGCAATCAATCGAAATGCTTAGTAAAGACCAAAAGGTGAAAGAACGGAAAAGAAAAGAACACAAATTATCCAAATTATATTAAAAAGCCTCCACCTTTATTTGCATTATTTGATTAATTATTAATGTTCTTCATACAAATACTACCCCAGGATAGTTCAAATTGTATTTGACAAAGCGGAAATTATTTCTGTGAATTTAGTGTGAAGATCCATGTAGTAACTCAACTACCATCAACACTATCTACACCTTCATTCAACAATACAAATGGGTAAAAAAAAGGTGCTTTACCCTCAAATTTCTCATTTTACATGAATACTATCACTATGGAAATGAACTTACAAGCTTTTTATAGTACCACAAAACCCACTTTTTTATTTCAATTAATTCAAACTATATATATTATAGTGACAAATTTATGCAGTATAATTAGCAGAATTAGACTTAACAGACACGAAGCTCTGGAAAAATCGCCATTTTTGTGTAGCAATCTACCCATTCTTGTGTACAATAATCATTAGATTAGAAATATCCCAAATCCATAAGTTGGTTCAGTTGCTACTCTGCTGCAGATGGTTATTCCCTGTCCCAGTCTCCGATAGATCCAACAAGAAAAAGGATTATTTCAAGACAATCAATGGTTACTTATGGAAGAATCTTAAAAGGAAGCAGAAAAAAAAAAACGAAGCTAAATGCGTTTTACAGAAACAATACAAAAATCCGCCATGATCACTTGAGCAGAACGAGAACGAGAGAAATTGAGTAACCCAACCGATCCCGTTAACCAAACTTACCACTCTCTCTCTCGGAGGAGGAAGATGAAGGGAGCGGAGACTTCCTTCTCTCTCGTTCGCTCCCCTCGCGCAGTGATGACCAAGGCCGGCGTGCGCTCCGTGAGGTGGGTTGGCAGCGAGGCGTCGGTACTTGTAACCCGTGCGGGGGCAGCGGGGGACGCGCCGAGGACGCGTGGCGACGTGTTAGTGGCGGTTTAACCACACAGTCTCCTAGGAAGTGACTGTGGGTCCCAGGCGAACCAGCAACACGAAGTGGGAATATGCGAGCGGGGCAGAGTAGAGACGCAGATGCCCTGCCACGTTAGCCAAGATTTTTATTTGGAATGGTCACGTCGGTGTACATTACCAGGATTACCCTCGAGCTCGTCAAGTAGGCTTCATATCGGATCCGGATCCAAGCCCGATAAAAGGATCTGCAGAACTGGCATTATTGGATTCATACATAGCTTGTCAATTGTCGGATGTCGGGTTGGATATCGGATCGTAAAGTGGATATTAATGTTGTAATCAGGAATTACATATTACACAGCGACATGTGTGGAAGCACGTAGAGACATATTTATAGCGTTATGGCCCTAACCACATGCGATTAAAGATATTTGTGCCCATTAACAATCTTGCGTGATAAATTAGAAGATGAGGGGCATTTTTGTACTCAAATAGTTACATTGAATGATGGCCGCCAATAGAGTAGACGTCCACAAAAACTGAAGATGCACTGTATATAAATCACGTGACATGCACGAGGCTACAAGAGAACCACCTATTAGTAATTAGAAACATGAAAGGAATGAGAAGTGATTAGAGGTTAGCATGTACAATATGCTCGACCACAAACTATCATGATTGGTTGACATCGGTTTCGGGTGGGACCGAAATTGATGGACGGCCAAGGAAAACTAGAGGCATGAATGATTTGAATGTGGCTCGTGAGAACCATCGTTCGTTCAATGCCTACCTGAGAATAGCAGCAGGGGAAATGGTGAGCAGAACACCACAAGTGAGATCCCGTGACTTGGTGAACCCGTGGTTGGAAGGAATACTTTGGATCTATTTGTGCGTTTTGTCTTCTCTTTCTATTTGCTCCTCCGAGAGAGAGAGAGAGAGAGAAAAGTGTTGTGTTGTCAACATCGATCTACAGTATGCAAAACTCGAAATATTGATGTGAATGGCGATGAAGAACGAAGGAGAATCTCACTCAACTCTCAAAATAATTCCCATTAAAGAATGAACAGATATTTAAAGGTGGAAATAAGCAAAAGGCAAATTTAGCATTATGAAGCCACGAAGATGAGAAATGAGGCGTTTGAAAGATGAGGAAATACTAACACAGAAACCAGATGAGTCGGTTTAATTGATTTATTGTCAAAAGTGTGGATCCATTTTGATTACTCTTCTTGGTTAACCTGAAGAACAAGTGTTGCGAGAAGGGCGAAGGAATTTATAAAGAGAGGTAATTCGTCACAAGCAGCTTAGTTAGAAATTTATGTCGGAGTATCTCGGCTCGATCTCAATATCAATAGTGTAAATAAGAAAAAAATAATAATCTTTTTTGCCTACTTGTGTCGACTCAGCTCGAGGCTTGACCTTTATACCTGAGTGCTGGGTGAAGTAGACATGTCTCTGTCAAAACCTCCCTTATCATGCGTGGAGGAAGCATTTAGATCTCCATCAACACCCCCCTTACCCTATGTGGAGGAGGCTTTTAATGCAGACAATTTGTCAACGTGTGCCCCAAGGGTAACGCCTTAGGACTATTGAGATGACATATTCGATCTAGCTTCCTTGCTTCTTTTGGTCAGACAAGACATGGTCCCTTCGTTATCCACCCGAAAGGGAAGGCTTGTGAGATTTGGCCATATTATCGACTATTAATACATAATCAGATTTTTCTTTTTCAACCGTGGATCGATGATGAGGTCCCGCGAGCCCATTTTGAAAAACTGAGATAGACGTCACAACCTCCTATTAGTGACCTTAGGGTGTAGATGGTTCCCCGACTTTTACTTAGGTGTTACTTACATGGTCGGGGAGCTAAGGAGTACTCGGATTATCCACGTGAGACCACATGTTGAATCTAATAATTTACAGGTAGGTTAACAGTGAGAAGCTGATTTGCTATTTTTCTGCAATGACCAACCTATAAAACGAAATTGATGATATACCATAACCACCTCTATGACACTAAGATTCTATTGGAGGATGGATGCAAATTATTACCCATCTGTAACCTTCCATCCACCACTGCATTGCACTACCATAGTGGCATGGATAGAAACCATACCATATACATTGATGCCATTAGCCTAACTCATAGTTAGGTATGTGTAGTTTGCTCACTGTAACTTAAAATACAGTGACCAAAATAAACAAGACACGAATATTTTAAGTACATTTGGAACAAGAATAATCAATCTTTCTTTAAAAATTTACTCTACACATTATATTTTTCCTTTTGAAAAAGAGAAGATAACCATATCAAAGTAAAAAAAGGGGTACATCCTGTGCTTTGAAGATCAACACATAAAAGATCGACGGTCAATCGTGTCCCTCCAAACAAAATGCAAACCACTAACTCTAGCGAGGTTTGCTACACATTACATCTTAACCATAGGATGTTTTCTTAAAGATAATATTAATAATAATCCATCTAGCATGATGTGAACAACAAAGATAATATATGGAGACATACAAACCCATATCTCAGCATATATCAGTTCAATGGATCAAATGTAGGGTCAAGATTAGGCTAATTTAGCCACCTTACCCTGCAAATGAAATTTATTCTTGTCACTCTCAACATTAGTATTTGTTGAGTTCACCTAAACAAACAAATTAACAAGAGAAACATCAACATTTGTATTTGAGAAAGTCTCAAATTTTACAAGAACAAAAACTATGTCATCTCGAGTTCACCTAAAGAAACAAATTAACCTCAGCAGATCATAAGAACATCAAAATTCCTAAAGACTAGACTTAATGATGGCAATAAGTAACTTAAAAATCAAAACTGACAAAGGATGATAATGTGAAGATCTCTCTCTCTTTCTCTCTAATCAAACAAACTGAATCCCATGTCATCGTCACTCTCTTCCTTGGGCTCCTCCTGCAACCAAAACAACAGCAGCATCAACAACAGCGGAACAAAACAAATCAAACCCTTTCTCCACTTCGATGAAATGATTAGCATTCTCGTGTAACGAATATAGGAAACAGAAAACAAAGAACAAAAAATGTCACCTTTTTCTCCTCAGCAGCAGGAGCGGCTGCAGGAACAGAACCACCATCGCCAGCGGCTGGGGCAGCGGAGACTCCAATAGGTGCACCACCACCTCCTGCAAGAACATTCAGAGACTAAGTAAAATGGGATCAAAATCCATTTTTTCTCAGCAAAAAATTCAAAACGGAGACGACGAAAAAGAAAGCAACTAAATCAAACCGGATCCCACGCTCAAGATGAGGTCGTCGACGCTCCTCTTCTCGAGGAGCTTGGCGAAGAGAGGCGCCCAGTAGGAGTCGATCGTCACGTTTGCGGCCTTCACCAAGGTTGAAATTTTCTCCGACTGATCGTTTCGGAAATGCAAAACAAATAAACAAATCAGATAGCACCGAGGAAAAAAGAACTACATGATCGCAAGGAGCAAAACAACAAAAAAAAAAAACAAGTGGGAAGCATGGGAAGAACCGTAATGGCGATGTCGTCATCGTTAAGGATGAGAGCAGCGTAGGTGCAGGCGAGCTCTCCGATCGATGAGGCGGCCATCGGTCGACGAAGAACTCTGCAACCGATTGACGAATGAAAGAATAAAACAACAGATAACTAAAAGGAAAAGATCTCGAGGAAAGTGGGATAAAAGCTTACTTTGGGAGATATAGGCGATCAAGAAGAAGAGAAATGAGGGGTTCTCGACGGCGGTAAGCGGGAGTAGTGGAATTTATAGGACAGAAGAACTAGGGTTTCTCGGGCACGCTATGCGCGAGAAAGCGCGGCTCGACTGTTCGGCATCCTCCGCGGTGCAATATATTGCATTTTTTTTATTTTAATTATATTTTTAAGATATCTTGAGTTAGTTGTTTCAACTGCTTACGGCTAGAAAATGAAACTCATACACACATTATATATATATATATATATAGATATAGATATATCATTTAGAATAAATAATTTGTTCGTATTCTTCTCGCGCTTCGTAGATTTGAATTGACCGTGTAATTTAAAGATTACTCTTCAGTTTCATTTTACCTACCTAATGTTGGATGATGGGTGACGCATATGGTTGGTAATTGGTATTGGCACGAGAATATACGTTGTATATATATTCACGTTGAAGTTGAGAAGTGCTTGTCACTTTTACGCTTAATATCTATGAACTACAGTAAACAATCATATGTGGAGATATAGGTTCAAGTCGAGTTGTTCTGGCTACCCTACCTCCAACCGAAGCATATATATATACAACCAGAGGCTGTGCTGTTTCGATTTTGATGTCTCTCTCTCTCTCTATATATATATATAGAGAGAGAGAGAGAGAGAGCGAGAGAGGATTACGGTGGGTCGGATTCAAGTGTTGAATTTGGGATTTGAAGCAACATTAACATGAATTCGAGCAGGATTGAGATATCTCAACCAAACCCCAACCCAAACCCAAAAATACATTTAGACCAACCCAAGCTACTCCACTGATAGATGAAGGAAGGCTTTGGCTGTTAATAGAAGGAATAAATAGTAAGGATCTTAATATTTGAAGTATAATATATATTATATCATAATTTTTAGGGACAACCATAAACTTCGCTTAAGTTGACATGTAAAAACCTCAGGAGATCACACGGAACAGTCGACAAAGTTTGATCCACCATTTTAAAGGGAAAACAAACACAAAGAAGTGATTCAGCCATCCTTGTGCGCAAGCTCTTATACATAGAATTCAAAACAGTAATACCTCAAACTAAACTTCATGCATAGAGTGAAGCAACGCAGTAAGTTGGAGAGCATTAAACGGATGAAGATTTCAGACCCGCAACTGGAGACTCTACGGAGTAGTCGTGAAACCTGGAGAAAAAAGAATGTATCTGTTTAAAGGCCTTTTTTTGAGACCAAGATGAACAAAGTGTAGGCATAGAATGCATAACAGCTATAAAACCAACCAACTGGAACTTTTAATAGTAGGCAAAAGTGCCTGTTAAAGAAATCCTTTTGTACTCGTACCACCACAATTTTCTTTGTTTTTCTAAGATGAATTACACCAGCATAAGAATAGTTAGCAATTCAGGGAACTGCATGTAGTGAGCATATATCAAAATCAAAGTAATTTGTTATGGTACCAGCTAGATACAGCAAAGAAAAAAGTAACTAATCCACGGGGTTGTCCAACAAGCTTAATAAATCCTCGTTAAATGCACGCAAGAAGGAATAATAGCTATGAAGAAAATTTCAGTTGATAATCTGGTGGTAACACTCTGTTGATTGTTGATTTCCAATTCAAAAAATGCATCACAAGCCTATTTGTTTATGTTAATCCTAATTTGTTCTCCCTATCATGCTTTCATCTATTATCTATATTAAATGAGAGAGGCATCATGTCTTTTAAAATCCATGAATACACTAAATATGATTTTTCACTCAACTACAGTTCAGCATTTTAAAGAATACCTGGCATAGTCAGCCTGACTTTGATCTAGACCTTGATCTGTATGTACAACACAAAATGTTGGTTGGAGTAAAATGAAAGATACAATAATGTTAAATTTATAGAAAATTAACATAAAACACAGAAAAACATATCAATTTTTACATTAAATTACCTCGACATTCTGGCTGGAGACACAGATCTGGGTCTTGGAGATGCAGACTTGGATACTGATCGTGATAGAGGCCGTTCAATTGATTTGCTAAAGAAAACAGAAAATCGAAAATCAGTTACATTACATAAAGATTATTTGGAGTTGCATCTACTAGGACCATAGGAGATGTAAAGATATTCTTAATCTCTAAATGCAACCAATTACTTGTACTAGCTTTAAACAATAAGTGCAAGTTTAAGGAGGATCCTTAGAAGCGAAGCAATAAATAAAACTCAAGATTTACCTCCGACTCCGTCTAGGGCCTCTGCTTCTGCTGCGGCTTCGGCTTTGGCTTCGACTCTTTGACATACTTCTCTCGTAGCTTTTTACCTAGAAAAACAAGGGGCAAATGAAATAGAAAACGAATGGGGTACACTTGTTAAATCAAATTATAGAATTTATACTGTCAAATTGTTATTAATTTCTAATAATCAAATAATGATTTAGTAAAAAATAGCAGACAATTAAAAGTCTGTTAAGTCGGATAAAAATTTCAGGCAGAAAATCATCCAAGTAAAGTAGTATGCAGATGTGAAATCTCAGCAAAATCAGCCTTAACAATATGACAAACTGTGTCGGCATATGTCACTTTGTGAGCATTTCAGTTGTAACCGGATATTGATTCTGTATAGTTTTTGTTTGTTCTTGTTTGTACCTGTTTAAGACTATGCCGAACTACTTGTATCAATGCACTTCCATGTCTTACTTGGACCCAAGCCAATAATATCATGATTTGACATAAAAAATTTTGCACAAATATATTTTTTCTTATTGTTCTGCAAACATACCTTTATTTTTATTTTTTACATTTATTTTCCTTATTTTTTAACATTTTTATTCTTATTTTTCTTATAAACAATTTTTTGCTTGTTATTCCCACAAATATCTATTTTACAAATATAACCGTGAAATCCCAATCTATGGTGCATTATAAGCTGGTTACTACTGGATATCCCAATCTATATCAACTTGGAATAGGTGATGTGCAACTAGTTGTATATTTAATTGAAACACTGGAACATAAAGTCCGACAACATTCAATATTCACATGGTAAGAGAAGACAAAAAGTCCTAGGATTTTGTCCAATATGTTTATCCCTCTGCTCAACATAATAAGAAGCAGATTTTGCTAAATCAAGTTACTATATGACAGTTAATAGGTATTGAAAATAAGCAAAATGTAATAACTGTTTCATTGTTACTTTATTTCGTAATTCACACCCAAGATTTTTGATAGAACATACCCGAATATAGGACCTCGAAAAGGGATTTCTAAACTCAGTGTCATCAAGTTTCCTTATCTGGAAAGCAAAAAAGAACAATAGGAAGCCATCGATAACATGCATTCTTAAAAGAATGACAAATGGCCAAGCAGGCAACTTACTGCATATTTCATGTCTTCATAATTAGTATAATCAACCAAACCCATCGCACCTGGAAAAATAAAAGCAAATTTTTATGCAACATTGATGCATGCGGCATAAGTAGGTGATGGAGATGGCACAACTAGCAAATAAATGAGAAAACAAGCAAGGAGAGATCCCAGGTTGAACAATCAGCAAACCCTGACAGGTGCTGTTGGATTGAGTGATAAAAGAGATTAGCTGGTTGATCAACCATGTCAATTAAATATGGCATAAAGGCGTTTCAGCTTTGGATTTGTCTGCAAATTGTGATAGATTATGAATGCATATCATATGCCTGTCTTCATGTGTAATATTATAAACAAAAGGACAACCATATGTGGACTAGGTTTGATTGTGTTGTATACATGATGTAGCAATAATGTGATTATTTTATGCTCTCCAGCTATAATTCCACAGGGAGTACACATTCCGTTAATAGGGTCTGAAAACTGAAGCTCATAGTATCAGCTTCAATATTTGAAAGAAATTCTAGAAATACCTGATCTCATCAGGATACCACATAAACCTTACAAGTTTATGGGTATTGATATCCTACACAGGCAAATGTCCCTGCATGTCCCTATTTGATGATAGCTAGATACACATGATGGGAATGTCAAATCTCTATCACAAATTAGGCATTTATAGACTTCTGTCATAACCAAAGCCTTCTCTTGTTTTCCCTCCCTGACAGAACTTAGACAGCAAGGGTTGCTCATTGATCCATGCATTTAGAAGTCATAAAAATAGAAGTCATCGACAGCCAAACAAGACTCTAGCAAGCACTGGGGTTCTGCAGTGAGCACAGGGTGAATCTCAAAAACCTCAAACCAAAATGCTCATTTGCCACCAAAAGGAAATATCCTTCTGCAAAAATTCCTGGTAACAACACCATATTGCCAACATGTTGGCAATTCGACCAATAAGGTAACAGTGATTACTATCAATTTTCCCTGTACAAATACTCAAGGCTCTAGGTCAAGCAGTCAGAGCATATGACATATAACTTACAAGTCGACATTAGTTCATTTTCAAAACCATATAACATTAGTGTATTATGTTTTCAATTTTCAGAAGAAAATAGAGAATAAAGTCAATAGTTATACTTTACGGTCATAAAATGGTGATGTTGCTTCCTAACACGACAAGAAGAGTGGAGAGCAAAAGGGTACAGACTACTATTTATCTTTAAAAAAACCCCTGATCTTGGAAAATTCTCAGCATTATATATTCTCATGCATTTATCATTGAGAAAGAAGAACATAATAAGGGCCAACCGTATGGCAGCAAATGCTGGGTATACTTCAGTTATCCAACAATTTTTGCTGATTCTGATCACTAATTTTAAGCGATAAACATAACCTAGTAGTTTATAATCAATTATCCTAAACAAATACCTAAGATCCTCGCTTGTCCTAGTCAAATTTAATCAATTTTTTTGGTGGAGTTATATCCGCATATTATCTGAAACAAAGGAATGTCTAGTTTAAGTAATAGGTGGACCCAGTTTAGTCCTTTTCTAAATTCAGGATGACCGACTGAAAAAGGATCTTTAGTTAAAATTATTTTAAGAGCTCTGGTTGGCTGCATAAAGTGAATTTGTCCTTGGGACATTTGCAGATATCCCTTCATTATTACTCCTCATTCTATTCAACTCGTGGTCCCCTTCCTCTCTTCTTTATTCTTCTTGGTCTCCTATCTCTTATACCATGCTGTCTGTTTCATCTGCTGCATCTATAATCCTTTGGAGCTAACAATGAGAAAATAAATTTAGGAAATTATTTAGTGCAGCATAAACTATGACAAGGTCACTCAAATGAGCGTCCAATGCATGTCTGACAACTGCCAAACATAAACATATAAAGGGAAAAAGTGCATATGCAGGCAAGCATTCAGGAGTTCCCTATTTTTTTCATCACTGACACTAAAATGGTGAAAAAACTGTAAAAATTAAATGTGACCTTCGAATATTATGTCACATTTGCAAATGTTAAAATAAATTCACAGTGAAACACTAAAATGATTTCAGAACCTACCATCACCATCACGGAAAACTTGCGCAAAACATACATCTCCAGCCTTCCTCATATGATCCTGAGATGTCAGGAGGTGTAAAACACGGAAAAATGGAAACAACAATCTATAAGGTATCCCCTAAGAAGTTTACACACCTTCAGATCCTGCCATGAAGCTGAAGAAGGAAGTCCCTTCACAATTACTGCAGAAGTTGAGATGTGTTACATATTTCAGAACCTTAGCATAAAAGATTACTATGATGAATTAGCAAGATATACCACAATATGTTATGAAATTATTATTAATCACCTCGAAATTCAGAACGGTGTGAAACTCCAAATTTGCTGCCTCCACTCCCATGGCGACCACCTCGTCCAACCGAAACTGACTGTCCTCTGCCACCATGGGCTAGCTCAACCTTTATTGAAAAAGGATCAATAAATTGAAAGTTGATTGCACACATGGTCCACAAACATAATAGATAATTTTAATACCCTAAGACGGTGCCCATCAAAGTTGTAGCCATCGCGACCCCTGACTGCATCTTCAGCATCTCGTGAACTTTCAAACTAAATAAAAAACAGTTTGAATTATAGAACTTAGAAGCCTAAAAATGTAATATAACAAATTCCACATTAATAAAATTTACCTCGACAAAACAATAACCAGGAGGGCGAGGTGGATTCTTCAATTGAATTTCCACTACATGGCCATACTATAACAAGAACAAGTTAACATATCAAAAGTAATAATGGTTGAACCTTCTAAGACACACAACATTATTGCGATAAACAAAATAATTTACTTAACAAATCCAGAAGAGTAAAGCCACATGCATATTTAAAAAAATTATACCGTCAAAATTGACTACATGATCAGCAATAACTCACATCAGAATCAAATTCTTGGATGTTTAACAATTAAGTGATCTACTCAAAATTTCAAATGGAACGTGTTTTGC
Source organism: Musa acuminata AAA Group (assembly GCF_036884655.1). Lineage (NCBI taxonomy): Eukaryota > Viridiplantae > Streptophyta > Magnoliopsida > Zingiberales > Musaceae > Musa > Musa acuminata. Next base: position 39,422,667 of record NC_088352.1, read on the forward strand.
ATGATCAAATAACTCATATCTAATTATTCTTGGAGGCAAAAATCATATGCAAAAACATGTCAACAAACTAAAAACTGCAACGCTCTGCTCCTACATATCAGATTGTAGAACTAAAAATCCAATACTTCATGGTACAACACCTGCTTTAAATTGATCCATCATTGTGAACAATAACCTACCTGAATCCTTGCACCAAATCTGTCTGCAATTTGGTGAGTGTCAAAAAATTGTAAAACAAGAATTAGCTGCCCCATATTATATGGACAACTTTTGGATCGAAGGAAGCCTCGATTGGTATGAAATGATGTATCAATATGTTGGGGATTAAATTATTAGATAGGACCATGGTTACAAATATCCGTTGAACCAGTACATACCAACCGTATTTACTGATCCTTAGTTGGACTGGTGCTAGAGGTACAGTCGGCATTCAATTTTTATTATATTTTTCCACTGACGATAAATGGCACAGGAGTTACCACTCAATATATTGATGGTGACCAAAACTTTAATCCTTGAGGACGACATTAAACAAAGTAATTCATTGCCCCTCCAACTGCTTCATAATTAGAACTTGCTAACCCTACCTGGTTACTGAATATACGATGCACAAAAATATGGACCAGGTTTGATTGAGTTGGTCCAGCATTGGTACTGTCCTCCCCATAAAATATAGGTGATATATACTTCTCACAGTCGTATGTATCAGAAGTAGTGACCTGATCCTACAAAATATATATGCACCAAAACTGCCATGCCAATGCAGCAATTCAAAAATTACATGTATAGCATGTATGAACTAAACTTTTCTGGTACATGGCTAGAAGTGTGACAAGAGGCCTCTGAGAGTGTCATATTATGCTAGCAGATGGATAGTGTTTGGTTGGTCTGGAGCATGAATAAAATAATTTAACCAGGTACTAAATAGCAAAGAATGCAGAGCAAAAGTCCGAATAAAAATCAATAATTGGAGAAATTCATAGATTTATCAAATAAATAAGAGAACTAATGCACAATGAGCATCTGACAAATAGGTTGTAATTCAAACCTTGTAAAATAAATCTTCAACTTCTGATTCTCGTATGTCTATAGGAAGGTTGCCCACATAAATGGTACGACTCAACCGAGCACTCATGATCAGCACTATAGATGTAAACCCTGTAAAAGAGAAGGTTCAGACGCAACAAGCCAAACATCAAATCCATGTTTTTTAGTTTCTTGCTTCCATGGTAATGTTGATTCTTCAGAGCGACAAGGACCCATGTTGATATTAAAGTTGAGAAAAAAAGTCCAAACTGTGAGGCAAACCAATAAAGCAACTCTTGATGCGAATGGTGCTCCCCAAGCTCCATTGCCCAAGCACTCCAAAAGGCTCCACAGCTATAATCAATTGAAATTATATGTTGGATAAACCATCCACTTTAGTTCTCCTTTGTGAATGCCAGAACCTCTCAAAGTACCTAAAACTCCAAATAGATTCCTCCCACTCCTCTATAGCCCTATTGACAGCTCCAAAGCTCACATTTCCAGCATCCATCATCTATCATAAAGGATTTGTGGTTGTTACAACATACAGTAAGGTTTGAAATAGATCTACGCATTTACCTTTTGAGATTCCTTCAATAAAGAGCACTGATGGAACAAGACCTGGAATAAGTATAATAAAAAAAGACTTAGTCTACCTCTGGTTTAGCCATCGTCACTAATAGTTCCATAGGACGGTGAGACAAAGAACAAACATGCAAACAGTCAAAGTGTTTCATGTACAATGTTGACATAAATAACCACACAATATATTGTTGCTAATTGCATCTCAGATACAAATAAATAAAATTCTAACTTAACCAAAGATATGTAAGGAGGAAGGAGTGGACAGAGCTCGTAATGTCCAAAAAATTGACGAACAGATGGACCAAAACAGAACATAAGAAGTTAAAACCAAAACTGCTTCACTATATAATTAGCTTCTCGGGACAAAAATGGGGAAAGAAATAAACCCTAAATCAATCGACCTTAAGAACCTAACAGTTCCAAAGCGTAGATCTAACATCGATTGCAGAGACACCAAAGGAAATTCGATCAGATCGAGCATCGGCAGAGAACAAATCGCTGGGGAAACTAAATCAGATGTATATGAGATGACAGACGGCAAGAGGAGACACCAAAGGCAATTCGATCAGATCGAGCATCGGCAGAGAACAAATCGCTGGGGAAACTAAATCAGATGTATACGAGATGACAGACGGCAAGAGGTCAGAGGGCGAACCAAAAGAGGAATTGACGAGACGACCTGACGAGCTCCGTTTCGCCGAACCCTACCCTGCGAGCGAGCGAGCATCCCGGAGGAGCGGGCAATTTATAGCTAGTGTGGGCGTGCCGAGTCGACCTAGTGATATCGTGACAAACACGTGACTCTAAGCAACAAATTTGGACCTTAAGCCGCACAGAAAGCCCAGCCCCAACCCACATGCTAATTTGAACCATCGACGTCTCACGATTTAACCCACGAAGATATATATATATATAGATATATATATATATATATATATATATATATATATATATATATATATAAAGGGCATTCGAGTACTTTTACTTTTCTACACGGAGATTTCCCTTTTTCATATTTCTTAAAAAATATTTTTTATTTATTATAAACTTTAAAATGCCTAAATATTATAAAACTATAACTGGTATATTACTGATTGTATTATTTTATATTTTTTAACATATTTATTTTTTTGACATCTACCTACAAAACACTGTAAATCTATCCGAAAACATTACGATTGAGATAAACAAACTCAAAATTCAATAGAAAAACATCCACATACAAAAATTAAGTTTAAAATATACGTTATTATTAGTTTAATAATTAATATATAATTAAATATAAAAACTTTTATATCAATTATAGTGACTTTCTAAAAAATATTATAAATATATCTAAGAATATTATAACTAAAGAATTTAACCAATTACTCCTTAAGTTAACATATACTTGTATTGCTTGAGTTATTAGAGGCATCTTGGAGATTATGACAAACAGACACCTCATTGAGAATATATATATATATATATATATATATATATGTATATATATATATATGTATATATATATATATGTATATATATATATATGTATATATATATATATGTATATATATATATATGTATATATATATATATATGTATATATATATATATATGTATACAGATATATAGGGATCAATATCTGATTATCTTCATGTGATATGTCCTATCTCTCGTAATGCATCACCATGGAATGGATATAAGTATATGTATATTTTAATTTGTGATATAGTTTTCTTTTTTGTTTTTAGTAATAAGAAGTTGGATAATGTGTTAAGTTGCACTCATGTTGACCGATAAATCAATTTTTTCTTCATAAATCGGGAAATGAGGCAAAGGGAAATATTTTATTAATATTTCTTTCGTTAAAAACAATGATAAACTAATGTTAGAGGAAGGGCGAGTTTGATATTAATGTCATGATCAGTGATCCTTTATAGATCGTTGATTTATGGGAGCCCACCCAATCCGCAGTCGCTTAAGAAAAGCCTCTTAACCAGACTCGTTTAAGGGTGGCGTGAGCTTGATCTGTTGTCTGTCTCCATCAGCAGCCATAATTAGCTCTCGGCCTTGTCTTAGTAACTCGTTCCTTCCAGTCTTACACAGCCGAATGTTGGATTAAGAAGAGAGAGGCTCGCGAGGGATGAAGACAAACGTCACATCTCAACGCTTCTCGTGTCGGTCCACTAATACATCTTCTCATGTGGGCCCCACACGCTGAAAGAGGGCCCACTAGTAGATAAAAACACTGAACCAAATCATAAGATTTTGGATCGGCAAAATGATGTGAGGGTGAATTTCCATAAAAATCTGAAAACATTGATACATAAAATATTATGGACGATTTTTTTAATAAAATATTTATATTTTTTTGGATATTTTTAATTAATATTTTTTTTCTTAAATAGTATCTCTAATTTAAAAATATCTAAATTATTTTTAATTTTTTTTTCATAATTTATAATATTTTTAATTTATTATAGTGTTTTGATTACCATTATAAGAACACCATAAAGTATACTTAAAAATATTATAAGACTTATTTAAAAATATTATAAATAATCAAGATGATAAAAATATGATATCATATTATTGTATGAACAATAACATGATACTTGAAGTTTTTTTTTTTTAATTAGATCAATCGATGAAGTGAACTGATTCATTGTTATATGAGTTATGATTATTTTTGAATGATATTATAGTGTTTTTATCAATTTTCTAAATCAACTTTTTGGTCTGTTTTTGTTCCTAAACCAAAAAAATGGCTTATATTAAACATAACTAATAATGATAACTTAGTTTATGTTAACTTTTGAATTAGTCATAGTATTTTTATATAGACATAATATTTTTATCGGTGTGTCAAAAATAATATATTCCTATTGAAAAATATTATAATTAGTATGACAATCACATTAGAATCAACCCAATGTGACCGGGCAAAGTTTTTCTAGAGGAAATAAAAAAAGGAAAATTGATAGGAAAAAAAAGATAATTATTATATACTTTTCCATAATCTGTCCTAATGATTAGTATACATTCTTATTATATAATATATAATGTAATATATCAGTTTAATTTGGAGATTAACTTGATTTACGCAGCAGACGGGCACGTGCTCTTCTTGACCAAAGGAAGCCGGCCTCGGCCGGACGGGGACGGGTTGCATGGCCAGGTCGAGAGGGGCTGAAATATTCGTGTGATGATCACCTAAAGCCGGCCGCGGCCGGACCGGGATGGGGGTGCTTGGCCAGGTCGGTAGCGGCTGAAATATTCGTGTGATGATCACCTGATCGACTGTCTACGTGCGTCACGTCAGCCTCTCTTCTTGTCTCGTCTTCGGCTCTACCTCGAACACCAAACACAACTGTGCACTCCACGTTGTCGAGCATGGGGAATTATTCGCCTATTATTCTTTGCAGTACAATCATTAGCCGAGCTAATAAGACTCCAACAAAGATCTAATAATTACCTAACTGTATTTTCTACCGAGACATAATATATCATAACTTATGTGTCTCAAGTTTGAATTCATGTATACATCATTTAATGTCGTAATGATATTTTTTTTATCACTTAAAACACTGTATAATTATATATTTATTATCAAAATATTATAATATATATTTTTGCACCGTATATGCTTATATATACTTATCAAATAAAAATCAAGTTTACTAAATTCGACTCATCACCCCTCAAAACTTATCATACTGAGTATGAATGATCATTTACTAATTGCTTATGATCATTATTACTTAAAAAGTATATTTTTTTTAAATGATAAATAATGAAGACTGAATTTTAGCATAAAATATTATGATAAATTATTAAAATCTTTATCAGCTAAGCTAGCTGACACATTCACTTTAATAGATATAATACCATAATGAGTTTTTAAAATATATTAATATAAAATTAATATATAACTAATAATCTATATTAGTCAAGGAAGATTAATTAGAATGTTATGCATATTTTTTTAATATTTTAAAGGTATATATTATAAACTTAAATGTAAGAGGATAAGAGTGTAAATTGTAAAAAAAAATTAATTATTAAAATATTTTTACTAATTTATAGTATTTATAATAATATTTATAATAATTTATCAATGATTTGAAAATAATATAAATGTTATTGAAAAATATACATGTTATTTTATCTCTTTGGTTATCATTGTTCATAACTATTATAATATTATATTTTTAATCTTATAATTAGTTTAATTGAGATTAAAAGCCTATTTAGATCATTTATAATATTCGAAGTATGTTTTCTAGTGTTTTCGTTGTGGTGATCAAAATATTATAACAAAAGAAATTTTTTTCAGAAGTAATTTAGATATTTTTTAGATTAAAAATACTATCTGAGAGAAAAAAAAAAAAGAGAGTATATATATATATATTTAAGACAAGCCTTAATAATAACATCAAGTCAAAACAAAGAGGGGAGATCTCAAGCACGTTCAAATTCTGAAGTGCACGAATCCAGGGTTTTTTGTTTCCGTGTTACTCGACCGCGGAGATGCTGAGCCCAAGTTGAAGCCCTAACCGTGCACCGAGAGTCCTATTCGCTGATATATGAAAATACGATGACGTGGTGCTCTTGGATTCGCTGGGTGGACTCCGGGTATGTAAAATCATGGAATCAAACATGGGCATTTTGAAAACCATGTTTTCTGTTTTCTAAAACATTAGTCTTTTATTTTAGCAAACGAAAATGACGTCGTCTCCTTCGTGTCCCCTCTCTCTCTCTCTCTCTCTCTCTCTCTCCTCTCCCACTCCTTCCCACTCCCTCTCCCTCTCCCTGTGATTTCTTTAATCCTCGTGAGCCCCCAACGCCATCCCTCGCCTACTTTTTCTTCACCTCCTCGATTCCCATCCGTCTTTTTAATGCCTTCGGGTTAGATCTCGTCACGGGAGAGGAGACAGAGAAGAGAGAACAACAGGAAGCCGGCAGCAGCAGCAGCTTCGGGAGGAGGAAGAAGAAGAATCCGATGATGACGACCAGTTAAGGTTTAGCGTTCCGTATCATGTGGTTTGCTCGGTTGTTATCTTGGCGGCTGGTCGACTTCGTGCTGACCACATTCCCCTGATTTCTCCACTTACAGGTGATCTCTTGTTTTCCGTCTCACATTCGGTTCTTCTCGGTTCTCATCGTTGGATTCCCCTGATTTTATTTGATCTGAAGCTTTTCTAGTCATGTTTTGTCGGCCGATGTTTCTTTCTCGTGGTGTCCTTGACATCACCAGAATGTATATGGTGGGGAAAGATCAAAGAGTTCCAGTTCTCTAGAATAATTATTTCGCTGCCGTAGAGGAGTTTTACTCTCTTCAGTCTTAGAAACTGTTGCATAGGATTCTCTTTCTTGGCCAAAATTGCATAAAGATTGGATTTTGCATGCTGAAAAACCCTCGTACATGTCTATCCCCACCTTTTTTTGGAGCCAAAAAGGGGCCCCTCTTTTTTCCATCAACTTTTTCTCACGGGAGAATTCTTGTTTTGGAAGTCAAGGTATGATGTAGATTTTGTATGAAGACACTTTTGCTCGTTGGAATGCTCAATCCAACATGACTTTTATATTGAACTTTGTATTGGTTCCAAGATTTAGAAAAAAGAGGGGGTGCAAGAAGGTTAGTTGCGGTGCATTAGGAGGAAGTGTGTGGAAAGTCTGTTGCTCTTGATCCACAGAAATGAATGTCGGCAGTCTGCCCATGGCAGCCCAGGGTGCTAGGGCAAGCCAATCATCCTTCAACTCCAGCAATGGGAATGCAACGCCTTTGCATACTTCTGCTGCCAGCGTAAACGGGGATGGATATGACAGCGACGGATCTTATTTTGCTCCTCCGTAAGTTTAAACTTCTTGGTTGTTTGTTCCACAAACTGTGGAATTAGATAAAGATTGCTTTCATTGTTTTGGTAGTACTGACCTGCATTCTCTGATGGCTTAATGCTGGATGCGTAAGAACATTAAACCAGAAACCTTCTCACCTGACTTTTCAGTTGTGCATCTGCAATAAAAATGCCTTGGTGGAATGGGGCTATCCTAAAAAGTTGAACATATCTTGAGAAGTTCACCACATTGATAGACTTCCAACCTAATTTTCTATCTACGGGAAGCACACATGTTAATCTTACACTCATAAACTTTGAAGCGTGTGGGATCTATTTGTTTTTATTTCATCACTATGTATGAGTTTTAAACCCATACTTTGATGATGTCTTGTCTGACTACCACCATCCAATTTTAGATACAGTGCCAAATGTTGATTTCTAGAAAATCATGGTAATACCAAAACCTTTATTTTACTTCAAATGTATAGACGATGAGAAGATTTATTTTACATTAGGAAAACTCAGCCTTTATTGCTCTTAACATGATATATGTACCTTCACATTTTTCATTTATTTTGGGGACACATCTTCATATCTGTAGCTCCATGGATGTTTTCCTTTATTCTCTACTTTCTCCATCTGTTTGAACTACTGAATTTAAGGTCAAAATCCTTAAATAATCTATTATGTGACATAACAATTAGTTCATTAATGCTAATATAAATTAATATGTTAGAAATGGAAAAAAAAGGAAGTCCAATACACGAGGCTCCTGCCAATGAAGGGTTTGGAGAGGGTCAATGCACGTAACATGCAAGCAAAGAGGCTGCTTCATGATTCGGGTACTTGCTTAGGTAGGTCTCAAAGGAGCAAATTTACACTCATCTCATTGTTTTATCAGTGGGTGATGCCTAGCGTTCATTTTCTGTTCATGGTCACTTGGACACGTCCTTGTATTTTCCATAATTTATATGGTCATCGTAGAGTAGAACATAAGAGAAGCTGCACTAAAATTTTTCATTGTTTCATATGCTTATTCTTTGACTATTGCTTTTGTAGTACCCCAAGGACCCTATCAATGTCCATACCAGCTGATCTTGCTGGTGCTATAACTTTGATCGATAGGTTTCAGGTATGCATTTGAACCTTCACTGGTTCTCAGCAATTATCTCTGACTGACAAGGATCATATATGCATATAAACATTGATCTTTCCTTCAAATCTTGTTTTCATTTAATTAGACTTGTTTTTTGTGAACTTTAAGCCAAGGGAAAATATTTTTCTTGGAATGGATACTTACTAATTACAGCTAAACATTCTACATATCAGCATACTTATTTATAATATCCATATTGACAAGTATATGGTCATGTATGCTTGGACAAGAATTTCAAAATGTGAAGTTATGTCAAAAATTTATCGAGAGATTTGTCAAATAGAGGATACTCAAACCACACAGGTGCAAAATTTTGCCTTTTGTTTGTGGTTGTTAAAAGACATTATGATCAATATTATCAAATATCAATTATGCTAATCCCATAGTAATGGATTCCTTTGGTATCATATTATAAATTGTCATTATTTGCCCTCTCCAGAATTTGACTGATCTGAACACTATTACTTCGATCATAGTTAACAATATGATGAACGAGGGGAATAATTACAAATTCATCATAGAGACGATTCTTTTTCTCTGACTTATTAGGTTTTTAAATTAAATTATATCTGGTAGTTTGAAAAATAAAGGTAATTCTAAAGCCAAAATATCATATTACTTTATTCTCTTTATGTAGTGTTTGTATCATGCATATGACTAATGTACCATGATATGTATAATGATTCTGTGATGCTGCATGTTTCATCTTCCCAATGAAGTTGGGTATGTGCAATTTGGCTGGCGATTTTCTTACATTGCTTAGCCCAGAAAGTTCTCTTTCTGGATTTAGTGCATGTTTCCAAAGAAACATATTTTATATGTTAACTGGCTACCTTGTGTAGCTCATATAGGCAACCATTACGAAAAACCACCGAAGTCATCCTTCACTTTGTCTATGTCTAAATCCTGCAAGTGATCTTGATCCATATTCGGATAATATATTTCTCATTCATCCTAGTTTCTTGCATTACGTAGTATTGTAATTTTAGTCATTCATAAAACTCACCAGTTCTATTTTCTTTTTCCTTTCCAGAAAACAAGCTTTTTGACTTGTTATTTTTATCCTTTTTTATCACTAGTTGTTCTCTATCCTGATTCAACATTTGCCTTTGGTTTTTCAACTACACATGATTTCTTCACGAGGTGTGCATACTATTTGGTGCTAACTTCATGACACTAGAAATATCCTTGATTTTCATGCATTCTTCATGCAACTGAATGGATCTTTGCACTAGTTCTTTTTGATAGTTGTGATCTTCTTGGAAAGTAGGCTCATTTGGCTTTTAACAGCTTTTGTTTTGAGTAAAATGCTAGCTAATATATTTTCAATCATTTGACAGCAAATTAATCAGTATTAATTGTGGGCCAAAGCATTTATGTTATGGAACTTCTTATTGCATGTCTCATGCTAAATGTGTTCAAATTGCCTTGTAGCTTTGGTCCCCACAAAAGATGACCACTAGTTATATAAGGTTTCTTTTGCTTGTCTTGTATTCCATCATTATCTCAGTTTTGCCCTCTCTTCATAGGTAGAGGGGTTTTTGAAATCAATGCAAAAGCAGATGCAGTCTGCCGGAAAACGTGGATTTTTCTCTAAAAAATCTGTTGGCCCTCAAGTTCGTGAAAAGTATACATTGGAAGATATGCTGTGCTTTCAAAAGGTGACACATCTTCTTTCTATATATGGCTGCTTTGATAAAACACTTACAATTAGGTTTATCAGTTGCTGTGCAGAATTCTGATTATGCATGTGTGTGTGTGTGTGGGTGCATGTGTGTGCGGGTGCATCGGTGTGTGCATGGGTGCATGCTTGCATTTACATGCGCATGTGTGTGTGAAGTGAGAGATAGATACAATATAGCCTGTTTTGTGCTTCTTAGAACATACTAAAATTTGTTACATATTTTGGCAGGATCCAATCCCAACTTCTCTGCTTAAAATAGACAATGACTTAGTAAGCCGTTCCATAAAGTTGTTCCTGTTGATTTTGAAGTACATGGGGATTGATTCTTCAGATAAAATAACTCCATTGAGTGTTGAAGAGTGTACAGAGCTTGTTGCAAAAATTTATAAGCACTGTTTAAAGCGTTCTGAACTTCGAGATGAGCTTTTTGTTCAAATCTCAAAGCAAACTCGCAATAATCCTGATAGGTAAGCTATACATGAGACGTTGGGATGTTACAAACATTCATTGGTTTCCTCCTCCATAAGTATGCTGCCTGTTAACATCATATCACTATCAGCTCACAATTCCATGGTATTGCTATATTTATGTCTGCAGAGATTCTCTAATAAAATCTTGGGAACTCATGTATCTATGTGCTTCTGCCATGCCTCCAAGCAAGGATATTGGAGCATATTTATCAGAATATATTCATTATGTAGCTCATGGGATGAACAATGAACCTGAAGTTCATGTCCTTGCTTTAAATACATTGAATGCATTGAAGCATTCAGTAAAAGCAGGACCGAGACTTACAATACCTACACATGAGGAGATTGAAGCTCTGTTAACTGGCAAGAAGCTTACAACAATAGTGTTTTTCCTAGACGAAACTTTTGAAGAAATTATTTATGACATGGCAACAACTGTTGCTGATGCTGTGGAGGTACAGAATGATTCTTGTTGCTTTCCTTTTTCTTAATAAACTGTATATCTACTTACAGTTACATATGCAAAATTTACTTTATTATGCTCTTAGGTTGGCCACCTGTTTACTTTTGTTTAATATCTATGTTGCATTTTCAGCCAAGTATGAAAGAGATGTGAAGAATCTACTATTGATGATGAAAAACACAAATGCTGTGAACATTGGCATGCAAGCATATTTTTCAGATTGGTATACTGAAATTTCTTAGGAAACAATAAATTTATATTTTTGCCGGTATCACCTTGTTTGATATAAGATGATGTAATTCTCTAAGGTTGCTTGCTCCTCTTCGACTTGAGTGCCAATGGTTTGAGTCCTGGAAAAAACACTCACCCATAAGTAAGCCTGTATACTTTGACCCTCTCAAGACTGCAAATTGCAGAAATCCTGTGCAATGGGCTGCCTAAACACAAATATCCCAGTAGGTGCAACATATTGATTAGTTGAAGTGACCTCATTGGATTTGTCCTATTATGCACGTACATTTGTTTTTACATTTTCCCCCAACAACACTATAACATCTAGGCTTGGCAACCCTTTAATGACCATTTTTATACTTCAGAATTTTCCTGCTAAAACAAAAAGTTCTTTGCCAAATGCACTCATGTTTTGTCAACTTTTGAGCAACTGCTCTGTGATTGTATACCTTTCAGATGGAGGCAACATATCCAGTGGATACATTTTATGCTTGATGCATTCTCATGCAGTCATGCACTCATGCTAAATATAAAAAAACTGCAATGTGCTTGTTGACTAATACAATTGATTTTTTTCTTCATCAGGTAAATGAAAAAATGAGTAGAATTTAAGTAATAGCTGTAACATTACTTAATTGTTTTTCCAAACACATCTTAAATGTGGCCTAGATCCTTCACAATCTCCCTACTGGCTTTAATTGGTTAGAGTTGTCAGACCACTTCAGCATTTTGTTGCCTGAATATATATCAAGCACTTACTCTCTGTCAAATGTTCCAGCAAGAAAGCCTAGAGAAGGATGTTAAGAAACATTCATCTAAAAATTGTTAGACCTAACATGACTGGAAAAGTTCTAAAGGATTAGTAAATGAATTAAGGAAGAACCAGTGAGTTATTAGCTATTCCAAATTTCTAAGATCCATACCCATAAAAGCAGCAATTGCCTAGGAAGCAGCATGTTAACTGCATTTCCTGTAATTTCCTTGGCTTTTTGGTTGGTTGTAATCTAAGTCCATGTGATCTTTGGCAACGTACGGGCCTAAAATAATCATTCTTCTATCATCATAAAAAGATCAGTTTTTGTATTGAGTTATTTTTGAGGTTCTTGATGATGAAATGTGATTTTCCTTTAGGAAATTGCAGGAATCATCAAACTCTCAGTTTATTCGAGTTTCAGTCTATTTGAGTGCCGAAAAGTTGTCAATGGTTCAAAGTGTGCTGATTCTGGCAATGGTAATTATTATTGCAAGGAAGTTCTATGATAGCAAAGAAAAAGTTGAATCTAAGATGCTTATTGTCTATGGTCTTTTTTTTGCACTATTAATGTGAGTGGCTATGTATTCTTTTGCATGCAGAGGAATATTTAGCCTTAGATGATAACAAGTATGTTAGTGATTTGCTGGCTGAATTCAAGGCAGCTAAGGATCGTACTAAAGGAGAGATTTCACACTGCAAACTTATATTCAAAAAACGATTATTTCGGGAATCAGACGAAACTGTAGCTGATCCAATGTTTGTTCAGCTGTCTTATGTACAGGTATCAGACATTTTGCCTGAGACACGAACAATTGCTGAAGTGTAATTCTTATGATCATGCCATCGCTTTATTTACCTTGATATTTTCCTTTTATTGCAGTTACAACATGATTATATGCTAGGAAACTATCCTGTTGGGAGGGATGATGCTGCACAATTATCTGCTTTACAGATTTTGGTTGAGGTTGGGAGCATACAACATCCGGGATCATGTGTGTGAGTGTCTGAATTACCTTATTGTTCAAGTCACTTCTGTGGAGTTTGCTTTTGGTTGAAATGTTAGATTTTAGATGTTCTTCGTGATTTGCAGTGAATGGTTTTCACTTCTCGAAAGGTTTCTGCCTAGACAAATTGCTATTACACGTGCAAAGGGAGACTGGGAGCTTGATATTATTTCCCGCTATCGGTTAATGGTAAGCATTGAACTTTCGGTGGTAATAATTGAAATATTACTTCATATCAAGGTCTGCTATACCGAAGCGTACTGTCCGTACCGGTCCGATAGGTTATCGGTACGTGGACCGCCCGGTACCGCTACAGTGCTACAGTATGAAAAAAAATATAAAATTGTTTGGTACACCAGGGTGTACCGCTCGGTATGCCCTGATGTACCGCCCGGTACACCGGTACCGTATCGAGCCTGGGTCGAAACACCGGTATGGTACGGTACGGCGAACCTTGCTTCATATATGAAGCTTGTTTGATGACAGTTATTCTATCAAGTTTTTCCTTGTTAAATTATCTATGGACTAATATATGGCAAGTTTCTCTCTTCCATAGAGTTGCTTTTTGCTAGGAATTTTGCATCAATTTGCAGAAGTCAAAACCAAAACAGGAGATGGCTGTAAAATTCTTTTGAAATTCCATAGAACCTTCCTCTTCAGTTATTACTGTCTGTTCAAATTGATGGGTAAAGGCTTAAATGATATACGTTGATTGTATTTTTTTTCTTCTTATGTGCAGATGTTTATTGTTCATGTTTATATGTCTTATGTGCTGATTAAAGTTGTGACTGAGGATCATTCATGCACATATGAGTAGCACATATTAATACATCATTTATTCGACATTCAATATTATGTGGTGAAATTTTTTTGGAATATCTTTGCCAAAACTTTATTCAGTTATAAATTTTTATGATTTTGGAACTTATTTCAATTTATTGATTCATGCAGGAGCATATGTCAAAGGATGATGCTAAACATCAGTTCCTTCGAATTCTAAGGACTCTTCCTTATGGAAATTCTGTCTTTTTTAGTGTGCGGAAGATAGATGATCCTATTGGTCTTTTACCTGGACGGATTGTTTTAGGAATCAATAAGCGTGGGGTTAGTTGCAATTTGGACTATACTTTGGTGCTTCCAAGCTACCATAATTGGGTGACTTAAAAAGCAAACTGTGTTTATGGTTTTAGGTTCATTTTTTCCGCCCAGTTCCAAAAGAGTATTTGCACTCTGCAGAACTAAGAGATATTATGCAATTTGGTAGTAGCAATACTGCTGTTTTTTTCAAGATGAGGGTCGCTGGCATCCTTCACATTTTTCAGTTCGAAACTAAGCAGGTTCAGGCATATCCATGTGTTTCATTTTTTACTCTTAACTTATCTTGGATTCTTTTTTGGGTCTTCATCTTATTTATATTTTTCTTTAATCGCACATTGGTTCTGCACTTAAATTTTCAGGGTGAGGAAATATGTGTTGCTCTTCAGACACATATAAATGATGTGATGCTTCGTCGATATGCAAAAGCTCGCTCTGCTACCAGTGGAGTTAATCATGGTGATTTTTCTCAAGCAATAAAAACTCCAAGCTTAGATATATATGAAAAACGTTTACAAGACCTGTCTGGAGCTGTTGAAGAATCTAAAAAGTATACAGATCATGTAAGTAATCACATGTTTTCTTTTTTTCTGTGTATTTTTAATGGCTGTAATCCATATTGTCCATTTTGTTTGCTCACTCAACTTTTTACTTTTTCCTCCAGAACTTTAAAGGAATTTTCATGTAACTCAACTTTTATTAAGCAATAAACTCATATTCATATATATATATATATATATATATATATATTTATTTATTTATTGTAGTTGTTGGAAGAATTGTGTATGAGGGAGAAACAAGAGCTGGAGATGCAGGAGGAACTGGAAAGGCTGAAAGAATCATTGAGGTCAGAGAGGCAATGTCTAAGAGATGTTACTTATGACTGTGACAATCTTAAAGCACTTTGTGATGAAAAAGATTCTTCTTTGCAGGTTATGTCCTGGTGAACTAACAATTTAGCTGCCTTTTCCTAATTGATGTTGCTTTGTGACTCATGCTTCTGTCATGTACTCTTACAATTAGGCTGCATTGCTGGATAAAAGTATTCTGGAGTCTGCATTAGCAAGAGTGAGCATCCAAGAACATATTATGGATGAGACCAATCATGAGATGGAACCTGTAAATGTATCTAATAAACAAAGGAAAAATACATTAACAGTGGGGAGTATGAAGACTGATCATGTTGACACCGAAGTATGTATGTCTGATTACTTTTCAGAGGGTCTATTAGGATTCGGTTCTTGCTATTCACCTTATGTAAATTTTAAGGCGAGAATTTTATTTGTTCTGAAAGATCTTTCACTTTGAAGATGATAATATGGGTATTTTTTTCTCTGATGATCTTTACAAAGACATTAAGAACACAGGAGGATCTGAATGCATGTATGAAGGAGTTACATGCGTCAGAAGAAAGTTATAAAATTATGCTGAACGAGAAATCTGTGCTTGAACAAAAGGTCCAAATGCTTGAGACGAAGAAAAACGATGAGGTATTTAGTCTGCTTTTACTTTCTTCTAGATTATGTTCACTTCTATATGCTAACTCAGTAACCTTGTAAACATTAAATATTGGATGTGTTTTTATAATTAAACAACCTTTTTTATATAAGTGCAATAACTGTGCTTATTTTTCCTTGAACTTATGTCTTGTAAAATGCAGAAGAGTGCACTGGAAAAGAACTTCAAAGAGGAACGAAGAAAGCTCAAGGCACATGTTAAAGAACTGGAACAAAAATTGGAGCGTGTTACACAGGACTTTGATGTTGCTCACGCTACTCTTACAATGAGAAACAGAGAACTAGATGATTTACAGAATAATTCAAAAGAGTTGGAGGAATTACGTGAATGGAAGGCGGTACGTATATTATAGTATATCACATTTCTTTTCTTACAAAAGATAATCTGCGATATTCTCTCAAGATTTTTTTATTTGGAAATGCTTTTCATATTTGTAAGTTCTATACTGAGAAAATTTAAATCTGCATTTCACTTTTAATCATTATTATAGGATATTGATAGAAAGAACGAACAAACTGCTGCTATTTTAAAGAAACAGGGGGCGCAACTCATTGAGCTAGAGGCACTTTATAAGGAAGAGCAAATTTTACGGAAGAGATACTATAATATGATTGAAGGTTTTTATGGCGATCTCCAGTTTTTTATGGAAGCTCTTTCTGTTAGTTATTTTATTTTCTCACAATAATAAACTTTTGCTTATCTTTTGACTTGACAGATATGAAAGGCAAAATAAGAGTGTTTTGTCGTTTGCGTCCTCTAAATGAGAAGGAGATTGCTGAAGGACAAAAGCAAATAATTGTCAGTCCTGATGAATTTACAATTGCACATCCGTGGAAGGATGAAAAATCAAAGCAACATATTTACGATTGTGTGTTTGATCAAAGTGCTTCACAGGATGAAGTTTTTGAGGATACCAAGGTAAGTTGCAGTTAAACTTATTGTGAAGTTTCAAAGTTCAATTTACAAACAAATTGCTGAATGATCATTGTGAACATATTTTCCTGCACATCTTTCTTTTCACATCTAAATAATGTTTAACTTTCTTGTTGTGTGTCACTGTGTTGATTGGTAATGTAATCAATATGCAGTATCTGGTACAATCTGCAGTTGATGGTTATAATGTTTGCATATTTGCATATGGGCAAACTGGTTCTGGAAAGACTTTTACAATCTATGGTTCAGAAAGTAATCCAGGGCTTACTCCAAGGGCAACTGCTGAACTTTTTAGAGTTATAAAGCATGATAGCAGCAAGTATTCCTTTTCCTTGAAGGTGAGTGCACAGTCCAATTCTTGCATTTCTGTCGTTGTTTTTATGTTCTGAATTCTCTCCTGCTTGGTGTATTCCAGATATGAAATAGAAGTGTTAGTCACTATGGGGCTTCATTTGGTTCATGAAATTGGGATGGTTATTTGTTAAATACACAGGAATTATTTTTCGATTCATTCTCATTTTTGTTTCTTTAAATTTTTTTGTTCCAGATAATCATTAGTTGTAAGAGACAAGTTATTTAGTCACTGGTATTAAGTTGGCTTGACAAATGAGTCATCTTTACCCGAACAATTATTGAACTCCATAACTGACAAAGATAACAAGTGTCCGTGGTACCGGTAGCGGTGGCAGGTCCTGGGGACAAAAAAGTTCGAGCCCGGGGATGATGGTCATGTTGGCAGCAGAGTAGGTGGAGGCTACAAGTTGTAATTTCACACTTTTTAGCATCAACTAGTCTCTTTCCTGATTGTTTCATCCATAAACTAATATATTCACTTCTTCTCTGATCTAGAATAGATTGACATTTCATGTCTTTAGCCGAAGGCTAAATCTATCTTGAAATTTTTCTAAGCATCATTTCTGTCATAGCTACGTTAAGTATGTTAAGGCATATGGAGAAATTGTCTCTCGCATCCCACTTTGACAGATTCTTTCCCACAGATAAATGTAATGAAGTTTAACTATTTGATTTAATGGTTTAAGTTGTTAAACTTTCTTTTTCAAGCACTTTATTCTCTTTATTTAATATATTATCACATTTTCCTTGATGTAATTCCAGGCATATATGGTGGAACTGTATCAGGACACTCTCGTGGATCTCTTACTACCAAAAAATGCCAAACGCCTAAAGTTGGAAATAAAAAAGGACACAAAGGTAACATCATACTTCCATCTTTGGTGCTTGAATTGTAACACAAAACGTCCTCCAATTCTCATTAGAGAAATAGGTGATGATACTGATAGAACATGCAGATAGAGAACTCTATGCAACACTATCTCCAAGTTTCTAAGGCAGCTTAGGAAAACGTTGCAATAACGAAATGAACATTCTGTGTCCCATAACTATGTCACTTTGTAATACTGGAAATTGCTTATAATTTAGATTGATGTTTCTGAAATTTGTTATTGTTCTTGATTCTTCAGGGCTTGGTCTCGATTGAAAATGCAACAATTATGCAGATCTCTAACTTTGATGAACTAAGGGCTATTATCTCTAGAGGGTCTGAGCAACGACATACTGCTGGGACTCACATGAATGATGAAAGTTCAAGATCACATTTAATACTATCAATAATCATTGAAAGCACCAACCTTCAGACTCAATCTCTTGCTAGAGGAAAGGTATGCACTTTTTAGAGAAGCTTTAAGTTGTTGAGAGTCAACAATGATCAGCAAGTCTATGATAAGTCTGTCACTTTATAACAGCATAAAAAACATTGCTTGATAACCATAGTAGAAAATCTCTTAAGAGTTGCAAAGAAGATTTCTCTTTTCATTGTACCAACCGCTTCAGTACATACTTTTTCAGATACATCACAAACTATGCTGCAAATGTTCATTGTCTTATCGTTATGCTCGTAAAGATATTTCAGTTAACTTACCCCTTGGACACACACTTTTAGTGGCATTGCTTTGCTATGTCCAATCATTTTCCTTTTCAGAAGCTTTTTGTTTTGCCATCCTCACTAGTAGAACAAAACTTTCTCTGGCATTACTTGTATTATGGACTTGATTTGTTTTTGTGACCAACAGATTAACATCCTTTCTTTTCTTTAAGCATATGTTATGAGGCACCTACTGGGTCACTTAACAAGAACCTTTTTTTTTACTTTATTGGGCAATTTATTTACACATCAACTGTTTCCTTGATAATTTAGTTGCTGATTTCTGTGAAGAGCAAACATTTAATCATGTATCTGGCTGACAGACTAAAATGGGCTATTTTGTTGTGGTTGTGTTATATAAGTTTTTATTATTAGTTAAGTTCAGCTCATATTGTCTTAAGCGAACTATTTCTGTTGTCCACAGATTAGCTTTGTAGACCTTGCTGGTTCTGAAAGGGTTAAGAAGTCTGGCTCCTTGGGGAACCAGCTGAAAGAAGCTCAAAGTATCAATAAGTCCCTCTCGGCTCTAGCGGATGTGATTGGTGCATTATGTTCTGATGGACAACATATACCATATAGGAACCATAAATTGACAATGCTCATGAGTGACTCTCTTGGTGGCAATGCAAAGACTCTAATGTTTGTGAATGTGTCTCCAGCAGAATCAAACTTGGAAGAAACATATAATTCCCTGATGTATGTATTCTCTTTGTTCACTTTTTTTTGTTGGTATTCTAAACATGTCATTGTTTTGAGTTTTGCTACATGTCTTCTTTTACTTCACATTCTGCAGAAAACACCACTGATGTTATTTGGTTGATTCAGCAACACAAGAACAGATAGGTTGCATTTTATCCTGCAAGTTGGAATTAGGCACATGTTATGAATTGAAAACTGTGCTCCACTCTTACTGCATCTTAAAATTAGTCTATTTTTCCATTCTTATCTATGTAAAATTGCATTTCTCATGTGTGCACGTGCTTACTCAGTCACATACCATGCAGATAGTATGTCAACATATTTTGTATGTTAGTAATCATAATTAGTATACATAATTTGACATGCTTTTCATCCTTCTGTCGCCTTTGGTATTATAACTCCATTCAGCATCTTAGTTCCTAGTGTCTGACCTATTTGTTCTTGCAGGTATGCATCAAGAGTACGATCAATTATAAACGAGCCAAGCAAGAATGTTTCTTCCAAAGAGATTGCACGATTAAAGAAGTTGGTAGCTTACTGGAAAGATCAAGCAGGAAAACGAGGCGACGATGAAGAACTAGGAGAGATCCAAGAAGAGCGGCATGCAAAAGACCGACCAGATGGCCGACTCGAGATGTAGCATTGACAAAAATGGAGGAGATTCGAGATCGCTGCACTTATTTTGATGTGAAATCATGGCTTGCAAATTGTGGCTCAACTGTGCCAGCAGCACATGTACAATGGTTTTCTGCAGTAAGTTGATGTACAGTGTATTTTTGGACCTCAATCTATAAGAAAAAGCTCTTCAAGAGATAGTTTTATGTAATATTGTTCATCATTATAATCATTTTAACATCGATTGTTCCTCTCACTTCTTTTTTAGATTTTCTTCTGCATAGTTGATGGATAAAGTCAGGATTACTAATTTCTTCTTGAAGCAAGTCCAAGTAAATGAGGGCGTGTATCAATCAAGTTCAGTGCATTTAAAGTTAGTAAGATCTTATGATCACACCGAGCTGATGTTCCAAAGCTGGTAGGGTCAGCCATGAATTCAACTTTATTTTCTTATAAACCTGACTTGCTTTTCAGCTACAAAAATATGAGAATATTTTTTAAATATAATAATATTTATTTTATCTTTCAGCCTTAAAATAAATAAAAAAAGATTAAAATATCCTCGAATAATATTGTAGGAAAGAAACAGTTGAGGATATTTCGGTATATTTAAGGTTGGAAAGGCCTCATTAGTGAGTGGAACCGATCGACGGTTCGGTTTTCGTTTTTTTTCTATGGGATTGACCGGTCCAATTTGGGTTTGATAAATTGTGATTTTGGTCTGACCTGTGTAGCGATCATAAGAGATTCGAATCGCTTGCATTGCTGAGAATCGTCAGTTAAGAACCGCCAAAATTCCACTCGAGTTGCCCGCGACGCGGACGGACACGTGCGGGGATCGTGACTATAAATGGCCGGGAGAAGGTATTTGAGACGGCAGCCCACTTTTGAATCCGCCTCTTTCGCTCTCTGGTTTTGATCGCGCGCAGGTGTTCGTTTGCAGAAGAGTAGAGCGGCGGCGTTAGAGTAGCGGCAGTATACGAGGATCGAAGGTGTATAAGGTGAACCCCTCGACCCCCCCTGAACAGCGGCGGAAACTTGCAGCTCTTCAATCCCTCATCACCAGTTATATACTCATCCTTTATCCACAGTCTTTCTTCTTGATACCTTGTTGATTGATCGACGGTGGTCTTATAGGGTTTCTCGTTTCTTGACAATATCTCCCGAGGACGATCGAGGCCGTTGATCTCTTGGTAAGGGTTTCTCACTCGATTAGTGGTAGAGCTGTCCTGTCTTCTTTCACCGCTTGGTTCTTATCACCTGAAGATTCAAGATCTTGTAGAAGTCGCCCTCAGTATCATTCTTACTCGTTAAAAACATGACTAGGGTGGTTCTTGTTGCTGTTTTGCCAAAAAATTGTCGATGGTGGTATAAACTAGATTATTGTTGTTATGCCTGTTGATATCATAATCACATCAATTATCTGGAAATTTTAGCATCATTTATTTTATTCGGGGCCTTTTAATGAACTTTGCCTGAATTCGGATTCCTTACATCTATTTGTTACGGCGAGATCGGCATAATTAATGTTTATACCTTTCTGTTTCTTCCGCCCGATCTTATTATGCTTCTCAGTGAAGGTGCATTAAATGAGTTCAAAATTCATTCCCAATTGGAGGAGAATGTTTACGGTTGATTATAACGTATAAGCAGTGTGTGCACCTTTTGGCATCACAAGCAAATTTTATTGCCTAAAGATCCTGAACACCATGATATATTTGTTGTGACATTGACCGATATTTGTGGTATCCTTTTCAACACATCGGATGGTTCAAAGCAATAGGACTAGGCAGTCAAATATTGGGAATAGGTACGTAGTTTGGGCCTTTAACTTGATCAGTAATATATGCTTATGTTTGGAGTACTTTCATATATATCTGCCAATTATGTTAGTAGTTGTTATGCTTACAAATTTTATATGAAATATGATAAATAATATTTCATACAAGTATAAAATTGTAATACTAAATGAAAAAAAAACATAAAACTAATTTCCATATCCATCTTAAGTCGTGTCATATTTTTGTCAAATTCTTTCCTTGTCTGCTTTAGAATCATAAGTATAATGATCGATCGGCATCTTACTGTATAATCAACAGCATAAAGAGGTTCAAACATTGAAGTGCTAGAAAGTCAGTGCTTTGTTTTTGTTCCACATAGTTGCTAGGTTATTTAAGTTATTACAATTCCAAATGAAGCTGACCCTTAGTTTACTTCAAATGCTGATAGACTACCATCGTGCAACTTTTCCCTGTCTAGCCTCAGATAATTGGCCCCCAAACTTGCAGTAGTATGTTCTTGTGCAATTTTTCTAGGTTTAGTTGTTGGCTTCTGATTATTGCATTTGTTGTTGTAAGTTTTAAACATGGATTTTTTTTTTTTTTTTTCATTTGCAGCGTTTCAATCATTCCTTTTTTTTATTAAGCATAGATTACTTGCATCCTATAATTCTGAAAATAAAATAAATAATTTTATTTATATTAATATCATCAACTGGATTATTGAAAAACAACATCACATGTTGAATCGGTATAAAAATATTAAACAAAAAAATAATTTTAACTTCTTTTATGTTTTTAATGATTTTATTAATAAAAAGATAATTTTGACAAATATTAAAATTATTTTTTTGTTTATCACTTTTATATCGATCTAATACATATTATGTTTTCCATTAATATAGCTAGCGATCTTAGGATAAATAAATTTATTTATTTTATTTTTAAAATCATAAGATTTTAATATAAAAATCATAATACTAATAGGAAAAAGATTATAATATTAATAGGAACAAGTACATAAAGTAATATATAATTAATGACAAGCAACTTTTTCCTCAAACCATCATGTGTAACGTAGGAAACCTAATTTGATTCTCATTACTCCACCAGCTAAAAAATTAGAAACCTACACCTGCCTGATAATGGTTGATCATCATGCAAAGCAAGCACCATGTGGTTTTGAGTTTATGATTTTGTTGAATATTATCAGACTGATCATGTGCCCAACAGGATATGTTTAATTCAAAAAGTTATAAAAAAAAGGGAAGCAAATTGAGTAAAACATGGCCAACGTGAGGACGCGTCCGGCCAACACAACCTGATCACTGAGTTGATGTATCGTCACGCGGCTTGACCTACACCGTCGATTCAGATCTACGCCGCACGGCTCCTGAGTCTTCTGGAATCTTACAAATCCAAGATCTGCGAAGAGCGGAAAGACGAACGATGGAGGCGGCGGGGGAGAAGAGGAGGAGGGTGTGCGTGACTGGCGCCGGAGGTTACCTGGCCTCGTGGCTGGTGAAGCTTCTCCTCAGCCGGGGCTACGTTGTTCATGGCACTGTAAGGGACCCAGGTACGCTGTTATCCCTATTTGCCTCATTTTGGTCGTTCACTCGTTGTGATACCTCGATTTGATTTGTGGCTATGACACTCTGATTTCATTAGAGTGTTGTGGATGTTGTTAGGAGTTCGCTATTTCAGTCGTAATTTCTTGTCACCAAGTTATTACTGTTGAAGATTGGTAGTAGCTATATGTCCGCTATTTGTCCTTCCACTACTTGGTAAACTGCAGCAGTACCTCTTTAGGTTAGGAATTAGTAGGAATATGCCTTACTTTTGGTCGGTTCAGAGCTGTCCTCCGCCCTGTTGTCCTGCTTCCTTCTTAACTACAGGAAACAGTGAAGTTTTGGACAATTTTTTCCTCTCCAACCGATGAGCGATAACTCCCACAACCATTTGGAAACTGTTGTTTGTGAATCGATGCAAAAAGAAACTTCCAAATAGTTTCTTTTAATTTGTCAAAATTTTCCAACAGAATTGTGATTTTTTTTTTGAGGTTATTTGGCACAAACTTGACCAAATTCCTTTGCTGTCGGGGTAATGATATAAATAGTTATTATATTTGAAGAACAGATTTTTTTTGTCTTGTGAATGCATGTGACTGGAAACTTCTTTTTAGTATGTAACTAAACCTCACATCACTGTCTCATTTAGCTACCACATTTTTGGCTCTGAGTTCTGCTAAATCGGGGTTCAGGTGATCCAAAAAATGCCCACCTGAAGAATCTGGACAGTGCTGCTGAAAACCTGCAATTATTCAAAGCAGACATGCTAGACTACAATTCTATAGTATCTGCAATTGCTGGATGTGAAGGAGTTTTTCATGTTGCTAGCCCTGTTCCTTCAAAGAAAGCGTCCAATCCAGAGGCAAGTTGTTCCCTTACGTCCTGACATCTCTCATATGTTAGCCTTTTCTTCTTTTGACATACTTCAGAAGCTCCTGCACCCTTGCACCCTTATGTATTTGAAGTCCTTGCTGCTGTACTAATTATGCCACTAAAGAAGCATATCTTGTTTCACTTGTCCATCAGCATAAATACTAATAGATAAGATGAGTCGTGGTGAGGCGACGTAGGTGATTCAGGGTTTTTAAAAAGCACCTGCAAGCATGGATTATTTAGTTAAATATTTAAATATCTTTTCATCTGCGATACTTACTCTCCAGATAAACATTTTTGGTTTTTGAGATAGTGTTCAGCATGTTTTTTTGACTGTCTTTCAGGTGGAGGTCATTGCTCCTGCTGTTACAGGCACTTTGAATGTACTAAAGGCATGTTCTGAGGCTAAA
Organism: Musa acuminata AAA Group; assembly: GCF_036884655.1. NCBI lineage: Eukaryota > Viridiplantae > Streptophyta > Magnoliopsida > Zingiberales > Musaceae > Musa > Musa acuminata. The sequence goes on from NC_088352.1 coordinate 39,447,293, forward strand.
GTTAAGCGAGTGGTAGTGGTATCATCAGTTGTTGCTGTCTCAATGAGTCCCAATTGGCCAAAGGGTAAGATTAGGGATGAGAATTGTTGGTCAGATGAGGAATATTGTCGGAAATCAGAGGTAATTGATGTACAATGTCTGATTAATTATACACAGAAAGATTTCTGACATTCATATGCATGCTTGTACACAACATGGTTGCATGATTTTTAACCAGTATCTTCGTTTGCCATGTGAAATTTTCTGTTACCATGTGTGCTAATATAACTTCCTGTTCTTTTATGGATGGTCTTCTTCTTAGTGATGCTGTTCTCTAAGTATCTTGATTAGTTGAACTATTTCTTGTTGTTGATGCTATTATCGTTGGCTGTGGTAGCTTTTTATGTTACTCCAAAGTAGTGTCTGCCGTACCGAAGTGTACCGGCCGTACCAGGTGGTACGTACCGGTCTGCCAGGTACTCGGTACGCGGACCACCCTGTACCGCTACAGTGTTACAGTACTACACTGTAGCACTGCTACAGTATCGGTACACCAGGGTGTACCGCTCGGTGCACCCTGGTGTACCGCCTGGTACACCGGTACCATACCGTACCGAGCTCGGGTCGAAACTCCGGTACGGTACGGTACGGTATGGCGGACCTTGCTCCAAACATTAATCTCATCATTCGTTTTATGCTTTTGGACATATTAAGAAACATTAAAAGTGCTATACCATTATTTTGCTCTGTCATCATGCTGGTATGACATACTTCAGTTACAGATGTTACATTTATTCATTACAACCATATCCCATAAGAGTTGAAGTTCATGCAGTTATGTTCTTATGAATGGTTGTCTTCTCCAACTCAATTTGAAACCATTCTGAAACATATATGTTAAGATTTATAATAGATCTCCATATCATCTTTTGGGATGTTATTCTTTTGCCAACTTGATTCCCATTCATTTACGCTTGGGTATATAGTTTGTCACACCAAGTTAGTTTCCATTGAGCATCTCCTATCATGCATACGTTTCCTTTTGCGCTTTTCGTAGGTTTTAGTGTTATTTTTTCAAGAATATGATGTATATTGGACTACTTTTTCAGTTATGATTAATATGATTGAAGGAAATATTGAAAAAATATTGGGCATATTAAATTGAGATCATTTTGAAGAATTCAGGAAGGTGGTCTAGGAAGATTATGATAATATCATTTTCTTCCTTGCATCATCAACATCAGGTCCCTTGATTCGATTAAGATAATGGCCTTACTGATATGGCTACCCATCACAGGTTGTTGCCTTGCTTTTAAAACCTTAAAAGACTTCTTACTCTGGACCCATGTTGTAGGAAGTTCGAATCTCCCATTTGGTTTTCTGAAAAGTGTTTTTTATGATTTAAGACATCAAAGAGAATAGGCATGTCAACTGAGTGGTTGGCAGTCTAATGTCCTTTCTTGTTACTTACCGTTGACCTTTTGGCATTCTGAATAATAACCCATTTCTTTCTGAAAGGATCCTTCTTTTAAGTTTTTTTGCTTCTATGTACTTCAAATTTAGAGATCTTATTTATATCTGTTCTTTCCTACTGTCAAATATTAACAGCTGAAAAAATATGGTTGAAGCCTTTAAGAAAGTAGTAAAGATGACTATATATTGTGTTTTACTGCACTAAAACTGATCATAGTTTTCTAAATGATTGTAGAATTGGTACTACCTTTCAAAAACACTGGCAGAACGAGAGGCATTGGACTTTGCTGAGAAGAACAGACTTGATGTTGTCACTGTCTGCCCATCTTTCATTATAGGGCCATTGCTCCAATCCACCATCAATGCTAGCAGCTTAGTTCTCATAAATCTTTTAAAAGGTCCATATATACTTTCCTTTGTTATTTAGTTTGTTCAGATGATGTAGTAAGAAGTAAGTATTTTCATTTTAAGATTATCAGGAATTTTGTTTTAACAAGGGATGAGCCGCCGACATGAACCATGAGATGCCCCAATCTCCTACTTTTGTGTCTACATGCATATAAACATATCTGCATATGTATGCCTATATATATGCATATATCATATCATACAAGTAGAATGGTATTAATGTAGGCATTAGTGCTATTTACAAAGTTGAAAGTCACCAAAACATGCTGGCACCAGCAAGTACCTATAAGTGTACTGAAGGAAACTGCCAAAAGAACAAACTGCGGAAGGATTCTGGTAGAAAATTGAGAACATTGAGAATGAGTAAATGCAACCGATGCTTAAAGATACCTACATTAACTAATATATATGAGGCCTTTGAGAATCAATTTTCATTTGCGTCTTTAATTCATGTTGCTGTTCCTATATCCAATTACTAGTTTACTATATTGGTCATTTTCAACCAATTATACTAACTGCCATGGTCTTTTCTTCTACTAATAAAAAGACATTTATACGGTGGATATTCTCCAATATGCTAGTGGTACAATAAGATAATGAAGCTAAAAGGAGTCAGGAGTCTATTTACTCTATTTTGTCCATTCATACTTAAGCATGCTTCAGATTGCAAATCTGTTTAGCCAGATTACCTGGATTTTTACTCCTCTATACGAATTGTGTCGCATAAGATGTTGACTAGCTTCAGTTTTTGCCATGATACTAGAATCTGACTTTTGACTGATTCCTGTCATCCCTTCTTTTGGTGGATGCGATATACACATTCTAAGCAAGGATATTGTGCTTGCTACGTAAACCTTTTTTTGGCTCGCAGGTGTCCGTCCGACTGTGGAGAATAAAGTTCTATCCATTGTGGATGTTCGAGATGTAGCTGATGCTCTGCTGCTGGTGTATGAGGAACCGAATGCATCAGGACGGCACATTTGTGCACCTCATCGGGTGAAAATGCATGACTTAGTGGACATACTGAAGAGCGTATATCCTCACTACAAATATCCTGAAATGTGATATAACTAAAACCCTTCTTATACTTTGCATCAATGCAATTTGGAATGTCGTAATCTTATGATTCGTCTGAATATTATTGATCTAAGCATGTTAAATGCCAGTTTTACTGAGGTGGAGGAGGATTCCGAAATTCGTTCGGCGAAGTTGAACAACTTGGGATGGAAATGCAGGACTCTGCAGGAGAGCCTCACCGACACCATTGAATGCCACCGAGCTGCAGGTCTTCTGGACAGGGTGTAAAGCACATCATTTAGGTGCTTTAATTCTGCTTTACGTGCATCCAATCTCGTGCATTTATCTGACATTTCAGCAAGAGTAGTATCTTTTGCCCAAAAAAAAAAAATCAATTATTCGTAGCAAGTCATCGAGTAAACCAATTTGTAGGCTATATGGGCTGCAGCCATGTTCACCGTAGAACGTCTGTATGATACAGCCTTTCAATATGTCCTTGTGAATTGCTTGGTTTTAACGACATAATTATAGAGGGTGGCATTATGAGACTGATATGTAAATAAGCGTGATCATGATTGCAGTTAATAAAAGAGAAGGAAGAAGAAAGACGCCTTCTGAAAGTGATCACAAGCTGTGCAGATATAAACTGTGCACCATTGTTTAAACAATCCAGAGGATATGTACCACCTCTGCTTATTACTGTTCTTCACAGATATTGGAACTGTGAATATCTGTAAGTAACGTTACACTCTTGCTTTATGGAGCAAAATTACTATGACCAAAACTACCAGAGGCCTTGCGTGACATACAGCTCTACTACATACGTAAATGAATGATTGGCTGCTGATGGTCTGATACTGGGAACTACGTGGATTATGGTTGCCTCGAGTTAAAGTGGCTGATGGCCACCAAACGACGGAGTCGTCATCACTGATAGTACTTCTGTCACAGAGGCCATAGAGCTCAGAGCAGCTTTCACAACCTCTTGTGAACACCCAGGCTTCACAATGCTCTTCACCTGCACATAGACAAAGCAACCTCTTTTCAGGACATGGTAGTGTTAGATCACTCAGTAAATTATAACATGATTCGGCTTATTGATTTGTACCGATAGATAGATCAAACTATTCAGCTATTAGTATGATATATATCGAGCTATATCAAGTATATCAACATATAATATATGAGGGTGTATTGATGTCGGATTGGTACATATTGTTCATACTGAACGGTATGTCATAGTATGATGAATCTTGAGTTATAGGATCGTAAAAAAATATATTAAATCATGCTCATTGAGTCAAAAATTATAACAATGGAGCATGTAGAGGTACGGATCTTGAATAGTTATGGCATGCTGGAAACAGTTCCAAAATGAAAATATTTTGAGATGTTATGGGATGCATCAAACAGCATAAAGGTTGGAAGCGATATCTAATACACTTAAAAAGTCCAAGTTAGACTAGGAACACTAGAAGTTATTAATTACATAGAAAGAAAGTAGAAACTGAAAGCATAAAGTTCCCATGATGAACCTAAAAGCCTGTGAACTGATAATTTCCTTTCATAGATTCAAGTAGTTAATATGCATGTTAAAGTGACTTCAGTTAGTACGAAAAACAGCGCTTGTCTGGAGCATTTCAACTTTGAAGAGAACAAGGAGGCAAATGTAATCATAAGATGAACCTTATCAAGATACTCCTGAAGCTTCTTCATCCGGCCCATGTAATCTTGATCCTCAACGGCGAGTGTGTAGGTCTTTGCATCAGCACCCGGCCCTTCAAACTGAAGTGGCCCTGGGTTTCTGTATAAATCATCCATTAAAAAGCTCGGAGCCTTCTGTCTCAGCAACCTGAAACGAGAAGTTGGTCAACAGTGGCTTCACTTGCTCTACTTTTCAAAGGTAACCGTGGAGCTCTTGTTACAAATATAATTTAAGATCGCACCTAATAAATCGTTAGGCATTGTCCAAAAGAACCAACATGAAATACATGTAAGATCTACACAACTTTGTAGATCAAATTTGCTAATTATCTGAGACTGTAAGTTGATGATTGAAAGAGGAGTTATTAAGGCAACCTTGTAGATTTTCAGTGGAACCAGAGAAGTACTTTGACTTTATTCAGTTAAAAATTAAACAGGACACAACTCAAAGCCATCAAGGTGTGATCTCGAAACATACTCATATACTTTCCCTTTCAAGTCGACTGTGGAAGGATGGATGGCAGGTTTTCCAACAGGAACAGCTCCAGGACCACGCGAGTATCGCTTCACGGTCATCATCGCCTAGTTTAAGCCAGAATGTTACTGATATGATATCTTCGTAAATGGATGACCAGTTTAAGCCAGAATGTTACTGATATGATATCTCCGTAAATGGTTAATGTTTTTGATATGCAGGAAACACAATGTGGGGAAGAGACCCTTACCGTGAGTGGTGCAGCACCACAACGCCACTTGTTCACAGGGTGTTTCAAGTTCGTTGCAGTAGCCATGTATCCATTCAAGCCAGCTGCTAGAATATGATAGCAGATGTGTCCAAGAACCTGATCATGTAAGCTAAGTATTTAGTATTCAAGGCGTAACCAAAAGAAAGGGAAAGCAAGCTAGCGGGCACATACATATGCATAGTCACAGTCGAATTTTGATGGTACAGATCCACGAGCTTGATATCCAAAAAAATGGCATATAGCATTGAATTTTTTTCCTTTGTATATGCCTTCTTCCTGGAAGGGTACCAAACCACTCGGTGTTTTAGAGTCAATACATGAAATAACTATCAAGATGTGGACTATCGGAACTGTTCCATCTCGATGTCAGTAGTCAGATTAAATTTGTTTGATGGGAAATTGAAATTCTTGTTAAATATGCCACAATTCAGTAGAGAAGTCGACTTACCATCCTTCTGTTCATTTCTTTTTCTACTAATTGTGCCAGAAGCTTTTCTGTTTCGATCTGAGCATCGAATCATTGATGTTAATATAAGTAAATGAGAGCAGAAGTCTTTCTCTGTGCAACATTAGATAACACACCTGGGACAACTGGGCAGAGTCATCAGACTCTGGATGAAGCAGCAGCTGCATCATAGAATTTTTTGTGATGTTTGCTTTAAAGAAAAAAAAAAATCACTGAAACAATTTGCTCTCAGTTAGTCAGAAGACAGAAAACCTGTTTCCTGATAAAGGGCGGCAGGAATTCGAACAAGGCAGATGCCCAAGGTGAAAGACGAGAAGAAATTTTGTCGGTCAAAATGCCTTGGTTGTGGAGACCATGAATTTCCTGCAATAGTTATTTCCGAAACATCAGAAAATTTTAAACGTTTACAGCTTTCGAAATTTTACAAATAGATAAACTACCTGTAAAAGAGCATACAATTCTGGAATGCTCTCTACGAGCCCCTCCGGGATAAGAATGACGCCATGGTACTTTTCTGCAGAAAGCTTAAGTTATCACAGAAGAACATACTAGTTATAACCAAAGCATTAAACATAACTCCCAACCTTTCTCTGCTCTGGCTTGAACTGCATCACAAATTTGCTTTGTAATGTCAAAAATAGTAAGTTTTGACAATGCCACCTCCTCTCCCAAGATAAGCTGAGAATGGATAAAGCAAACCAACATATAATGATAAGGATTAGAACAAAAGAAAAAAGTATGCTTATAACAATAAAAACTTTTTAGAAGGGAAGACAAACCATATTAGGATGAGATTGAAGTGCACATTCTAAAGCCACATGGGATACCTTGCGACCCATCAGGCGAATAAAATAATAATACTGCAACAGAGACCATTAGTATGTAAAAGTATCTAAATGACAAAGCATTATTTGCATCAAATATCTTTAAATTAATAAATGATATTGTGGAAATATTTTGTTGATTAAAAAATGATATTATGGAAAAGCACTGGAATTAAGTATTTATAATTCCTTTAAAGTACTCAGGTAATAAGCTTGAAGAGGTTAATTCCCACAGGAATATATCATCATATATTGCCATCAAATTTTGTACAAACAAAGATTTTTCCCTGGTCTGACATAAGAACCAAGTCACCTAAGCTACTTCGATAACTAAAAGGTGATCTATGTTCTACAGATTGTAAAAAGACCTGCCTTACCTTCTCTGCAGATTGCGCATCTATACAGACATTACTGATTAGTTGCGAATTAACCTGAAATTGAAATGTGTTCCGTAAATATCAGTGTAGAGATCTAGAATATATACATTACTACAAGGTCAAGTCAACCTTCCAGATTTTTGTGACAAATATTAGCTGAAAAAAGAATTTAGTTGCTAACGTTTATCCCCATCCTCAAACACAAATATAACTCTGGCTTATTAACAATTTCACAAACATTGACTGCTAAAGCCATTAGAAATCACAAAAAAGAAAGAACAATTTCTATTACTTTTGCATTTCAAATTTTAAAATGCGTACTCAGGTTAATATATACAGTCATCCAATAGACTGTTGATTATCCCAAATGAAACATGGAAAGCGCGTATGGCACGAAGTTATCAAAAGAGGACCAAACAGAAAACTCAAGCTCCGAATGCACACAGTGCTTATGAGCTTATATGAGACTTACCCTGCATACAGTATCAAATCCAACGTTTGTCTCAACAAATTGATTCTTAAGATCCCCATTCAAAGTAACAGGCACACCAACCACCTGTTCACATGGTACACTTGTTATGTATAGAAACAAGCCTAGAATACATACAGAGATAAAGAAAAAGGGGAAAACTTATATTGATGTGGTGTATGACTTGTTATAGTACAAGTTTAAAGGTCACCCAGGAAGAAAGCAATCGGTTTAAAATCGATGGAGTCAACAATATAATTATAAATGAGTGTGAAGCATATGTGAAGCCAAGTTACCTTTGTTGGACATTTGGCCTCAGCAAATGTCTCGGCAAGCTGAGCAGCATCCGAGTTGGATGTGACACCTTGTGACATAAGAAATAATGAAATAGTGAGAATGTATATTCCACAATCTGAAAAGACATTAGAAGACCTACAAGGGTTTTTGAGGTACCTCCGATAATGACAAGACCATCCAACTTCAGATCATTGCATGCGGTCATAGCAGCATTTACCTGCTCAGTAGTTCTGATTTGATCCACTGTTCGGCCCAACAAATCATAGCCACCTTCAAATGCAACAAACACCTAGTTCCAATTAGAAAGACAGCTGACATTAATAAGATGAAGGGAAGATAAACAAAAGTAAGATTTCCGTGCACCTTGGTTCTTGTAGGTAGCAAGAACCTCATCTGTGATTTCCCGAGTTTTTTGTGTAAATAGACCTTCAGTGCCACCTGTATCCAAGAAAGGAATTCAGCACATTCATTTCAACTGAGGGCCAATTACCACCTTTATAAGCATTCCAATTTACCAATTTGTTATATCATACTGTATCAGCCTGCTGATGGGTCCAAACATAATATCAACCAGCAACTTAATCTTTGATTATAAGCTAACGAAAAGTTGTATTTGTTTCATGAAGTTGAATATTAAATTTTCCTAAACCTTACCTCAAAGGATTGATTCTTGAAAAGATATGCAATGTACCAAAAGAATGTTTCATGATAGTTCTAGGTGAGACAGAAAGCAGAAAATTTTACAGCTCATGATAGAAAAATACTACATGCTTACCAACAAAACCAAGCAAGACACTGTCAGGGTTGCGAATCTTGATAGCCTTATAAAGTCCCCATACAACATTGTGTCCTCCTGGTGACTGCCTTCCACAAAATAGGACACCGACCCTGCACTTAGTCATTTGAGTCAATACATCATAAAGTAATTGATCAACCAAAGAAACAGAGGGTCATCTTGAATTTTATGTTTGCAATGACACTTTGTGCCAACAGAACATACAGTTCCAGATATGCATTCAAGAAGAAATATTATAGATTCAGCATATATTAGGGGGCAACTCATGTTGACAAACCTCATAGGAGGATGCTCTGTGATGATCTGGGCATCAGGTACCTTTGCTGTTGCCCTCAAAAAATGAGCCAAGGGCTGGCCAAATGTGTGCGGAAAGGCCCGGCCGATGACATTTGTACTAGATGGATCTGCACAGGTTGTCGAATCGCCGAACTCCACTCTGACTGTAATGCCCTGCTCACCATGAACAAAATAAACATGAATCCACAGATGAGCCCCCATAAGAAGTATTGATCCAGCAGTGGTGGCATGAAGATTAGTAGTACATAGAAAGATCCTAGAGTGGACAATAAAGATTGAACATACTAGTCTAGTTGGAATCCATAATTTAGCAGATTAACACATACTTTTTGAGAGAATTTATCTAACAAAAGGTCAACAATTCCTGAGAATTATTTCTCACAAGAAGAATTTTGGGCAGATGAATCCAATAATTTAAATCATCTCGGAAACTATTTTATATATCATTCTATAAATTACATTTAGTCTTTCGATCATCGCTACCTGCAACCTTCCGTATGTATTGCCCATTGGTCATAGATTTAGTCTGAAAAGGAAAAGAAAAAGGGGGAAAGGAGATGCATCAAACTCCAGTTTGAAGCAACAAGAATGATCACTATATCTGCGAAGAACAAGAAGCAATTAATCCCCAAACAAGACAGACACCCACGAATCAACCAGAACCCAAGGGAGGAAGTAGCATCACGAGGCCATCCAAAGCATCGCGTAGGAAGAAACAAAGACTGCGCATAACACGATGCCGAATCTCTCCTAAGAACCAAGATACCAGAGATTCACCACCACTACCACCACCACCACCACCACCACCATTAGAAGGAGAAGAAGAGACCTGAAGGCATGGTGGAAGCTCAGGATGATACTGAGCTCGCTTCTTCTGGAGCTCCGACAGCTCCCGTGGAACCCCGAAATCTGAATCCATAACTTCCTATTCTTAGTCTTCTCCTCTCTTTCGTTCTATATATCTTTCTCTGGTATGCTCAAATCCTCTGATGTCACATCCTTGATATATATATACATACATGTCATTAGCATCATGCTACATACATGACATGGAATGAGGCGGCACGGAGGAGGAGCCGGTGACTCTAACCGGGGGCGACGGGCGGGCCTGCTTTACCACGACCGCGCCTTCGGTTTTGCGGCTTTGTGTCGGGTCACCTCACGCCCGCGACGATGCTTCCTCCAACTGCCGCGATTCTGTACCCTTCAGACGGATTTGCCCTTTCGCCATCGGATTAATCGGAACCCACGACGTGATGTTGACGATGATCGGAGGGACAACTCGCCTGGTCTTTTGACTTCGTTGCGGGACGTTGGTGAGCGCGTTTGATGGTGATTTTGACTTCGTTGACCATGGGAAACATATGGAATTGGGCGTCTTCTGGAATGGCCAACCCACCTTTAGGACCCGAGGAGGTGGCCAGGTTTGAATTGTCGTTGAATCAAAGGCCAAGCCGTTCGATCTTATGGTTTGGTGCTGCCTAATTCTTCAAATCAGGCTGCGGTCCGGTCCGACCTTGACTCGGCTCACCGCCTAATGTTCATTGGCGCTGAGACGTCCAACGTCTGAGATAGCAGCGGCGTCGTCACGGCGCGATCAACCTCAACCGCAAACACACGCGTCGTGTGGGGGGCAGGTCGATGGAAGAATCCCGCTGCGCACTGATCTCAAAGCAGCCTCAAGTCGATCCGCCTCGGAGCAGACTGATGTCGGCGGGCTGCACGAGTATCAAAGCGCAGCGAACGCAGATCCCCACCGTGGGACGGATGCATGTGAGTCGCCGGGGATGGGAGATCAATCAAAATTCCATGTGTTACTGATGATCCACTTTCACGGCTCTCAAAGCGGTCTCAAGTTCCCGCAAGCAGCTCAAATCTTTTCGACTCCGCGCAACCTGTGATGCAGGACGATCTGCACGGATAACAAAGCGTGTCGGAAGCAGATCAGCACCGTGGAAGGAGTGCACGTGATTGGCATGAGGTAAGTGATCCCGCTGCACGGGATTCTTGCAGTATCATTCTATGACAGCAAATGATTCTGTTTCACGGATCTCAAAGCAGCCTCAAGTTCGCACACGCGGCTCAAATCGATTCGACTCCGAGGAGCCTGTGATATCGATGGGCTGCACGACTATCAAAGCGGGTCGGCCGTAGATCCCGCAGCAGGGAGGCCCGTGGTATCTTTCTATGGCCACCCGAAGGTGAGATCACCCAAACATTAATATCGATGTGTTACTGATGACTCTCTCTCTCTCTCTCTACCGAAACAAAAAAGTTCGAAGCCTCGATTCTATCTCATGAAAGTCACTTCCTAATGTCTTCTTACCTCACTGCCACAACAGAAGAGCACTATTGAGTTCATCTTCTTCTCAGATCCATTATTATTTAATGGGGTCATTTTAATCTTCCCTTTGTCAGCATCTGTGTTGCCCATCTTCCATTAGCATGGAAGGCATGCCCTGTATCAAGAAATCCTTATATTAGCAAGCCAGTAAACACTGTATACGAGTCCTTGCATCACCTAGCAAACAAGGTCATTATTTTTATGCACATTGCTTAGCTTATATAGCAACAATCTTGTCGCCAAAACCCATCTTGCTTCTTCCACCCTTGTTTGACAAACACTAATATTTGCATGTATATATATTGTTGCAGTCATCATCTCATGATGAGTGCAGGTCTTCTTTAGAAAATGGTTTACCATGGTGTCACACTTGCAATGTGTAAGGACAAGGTTAGGGTGGTAGAGTGTTAATTTAGGCCCACTAATTTGGGCTTGAAAAGGTAGGTCTGGATTCTAAATTGTTAATTCTAATTGAGACTTTGATAGCATTCTCACATTGTTTTAGAATTAACAAGTTGAAATCAAGGGAGAACAAACATACTTTAAAATAATTGACACATAAACGTGAGAGATCTAACGTGATTATATCGAGGATAGCTAGGATGTGTCACCATTTTGAAGGAAATGAACATTGAGATATAGGGAAAGAAGTTGCTTAAAGGAGTCGACATCTGATATTGTCATTCAGAAAAAATGATCAACCCTTTGCACGAGAGACATCACGAAGACAAGCGAGCTTTGAAGAACGTGTATCACATAAATGTTGAGATAGTTGAATTTGAGCTATGATATGTCATTAACAATCAAACCTAATGGTACTCAAGGCAAGCGAGGTATTTGACAAAGGATAAAACCGTGCAAGGTGGGATGCATGTATTTAAATTTCAAATTATTCCGCTTATACCGGGTGGTACATATTAGTCCGCCAACAAATTGGTATCCGAACCGTCTACTATCGGGCGGTATGCTTGATATAGCTTTGTATAAGATGATATGGGGTTGCATCAGGTGATAATGATCAAAATTTTGACTATTACCGATTGGTACAAGTTGGTAACAGTCAAAATCAATTGTTACTTACCTATAACAGTATTCCAATGGTCAATTTGACCGTTGGAGCTCTTTTTCACAGGTTTTAAAACCTATTCTCCCCTCTATTTCACTCCATTTCACACTGACATTCTCGTAAATTATCTCAAACTTTTTTTTTTCTCATATTCTCTTTCTTATTCTTATATTTGTATTTTCCTAAAGTTTAGCAAAGGACTTTGAGAGCTATTAAATGTCAGATTGTTCTAGCTAGAGCTTTGCTTCGTCTGGGTATAATCCAAAAAACGGGTAAACGAAGGTTGATTGTCAAAGGAGTGAATACAATCAGAGGTGGCGAAAGGCTTGTAATGTACTAGTAGATGCAAGAAGGGCTATGTATTTAAAGAGTGAATACCATAATACTATAAAAACAGGTCTTTTGTACGTACATTCAATAAAAGTTTTAGTCATCAGCATATGTGATTATATACTGTTGAGAGGGAATTCTGAGTGTAATTGCTAATGAGTCCTAAGGGGGGCTTGATCATACAGATGTATAATTAGAATAGTTGGAGAATTGGATTACTTCAAAGCTCATGTGCACTTAAAGAGTCTAACAAATCAGAAAATAAAATTGAGTAAATGAACATTGTTACTAAGGAAATAAAAAAGAATAGAATCAAGCCCTAAAACATGGTGTCAGAGGCTATGTAATTTTGCTTATCATTCCGTGGCAAATTAGTTGGATGCCACGTATGCGTATGAGAGATGACTCCCACAGACTAACTCGTTAGATGGGTTCCATCAGTAGAACTGTCGGATAGTGCCACCTGGATGCGGAGACGAGAGGGGTGTACTACTTTGGGACGTAAAACGTTGTCGATGCCACGACCCGAACGCGTGGGGAGCATTGCGGAACCAATGCCACGAGATCAATACGTGTCCTTCGGACCCGTGGAGTCCTCGCCGACCACGGTGCCTTGTGAGATGTGGGACCTGCTGTGTGTGATGTGACGTGGGCACCGCAAACGGGTCAAGTGTGTACGACGGTGCCGACGGACCGAGTGGCCGGATTGAGTTGGGTGAAGACTTCGACCGCCTGAGCTCATTATCACAATTTTGATCAAATTTTGACCGAACGAAGAACGTGGGTCATATAATAGACTGGTCTTTATCTCACTCCCAAGCACGTGTGACTCTCGTACTCCGAAGTCGTACACACGCATCATGCACATCTACAAGAAGTTACGTCGAATCCTCCGAGCAGACACCATCAAATTAATTGGTTGCGTGTGATCAAGATCGAAGTTGAAGTCCAACTTGCAAATAAATTACAAAGCACTGAAAATAAATTAATGGATTCACCTCCTTATAGATGAACATACGTTGGATAAACATTCACGAGCAGTATAAACTATTTCGTACATATAGATGAAGAACATTAAATGGCAGTGACTGAAAAGTCATATTCCATATAAAGAATCCATATTATTCATCTTTGGGTTGCTTGGCAACCGCTGTGTGTATTTGACGGTTGAGTAAAAGGCAAATAGAAGTTAAAAGGCAATGCATGGCCGGAGGAGGCATGGCGGGGACGAGGACGTCCTCTTCTACCCGTCGTTTTGCACCTGCGCGGTGAGTTATGAAACTTGTGGGACCCACCTAAAAATAGAGTGAGACGTCCTCTAGGATGACGAATTTCGAAGCCGTCCACATTATTAAATACCTAAAAATGAAATTTGCAGGCTAACGGGTCGGGTAAATTGAATTTGGGGCGGATCAAGGGCGTTCTTACCCGACCCAACTCGTCCAAGGTCGATGCGGCTCGACTATATAAATTGGCGTCGAGGCGGTTCTCCCTCTTCAGCTCGTCAGTTTGAATCACAGATTAAGACGAGGGTATTGTTCTCTCAGCTCGTCAGGGTATTTTTCTCTCTTTACCTTTCCCTTTCTTGCATTCGATCTAAGAGGCGATGATGATTGGTGAATGTTGCATTCGATCTAAGTGGCGATGATGATTGGTGAATGTCAATGATGGATTCAATCATCTGCTATTTTGGCTCTTTTGGATCGATCGTCCATTGCGATGGCGAATCCCATATTCCTTGAGTCCGTATGTTTCTGATCCTAACCCTAAGTCCGTTGTCTCCTCTCTTCTGTCCTCTCTGTTCTCCAATACTAGAGGGATTCGGGCAGGAATAGGGAGACGATGTTTCTGTCCTCTGTTCTTTGTCCTCTCTTCTTATGATCGACGTTAGATGAATCTGAGCCTCGTTTTTCTAGATCTCTCTGTTGTTTCTAACCTTAGAGTATTTAAAAGATTTCGATTCCTATTTTCTCATTTTCTTTTCTACTTTAAGGTTTCTGTTACTGTTGAGAATTGTTTGGTCGGAAAAAAAACTTTAGAAACCTGCCAATTTAAACACTACCGTAGCTCGATTACCTTTCAGTAGTATTATCATTTTTTAGTGTCTACATGAAGTTGACGTGCTATTTCTAACGTTAAGTGTGTTTTTAGGATTATTATTACATTGTGAAGAATCATCTGAAGAAAATGTGGTAATGAGATATGCCCTCTAGTAAAGTGAAACCTGAAATCGTTTGTTGGAAGATAAGTTGAAACTCGTGGTAAAAGTTTTAGCACAACACTCTCTTATGAGGGTCTTACTAGTGTTTCTTGTTTGAATAAATTTGTGTTGGGATATATGTTTGTGAAGAGGTTATACTGAGAAGCATTTTTGTGTTTCGATGTATCACCCTATGAAGCAACCAAGCATTGCGGGCAGTATGCATGTAGTTGTTGGGGTTTGCTTCTCACTGTTTTAGATAATCTGTTTCTTTTGTTTGTTGCTATGCTGTGATTTACATTTAGTTTCCATTTAAGGTTCAGATGATATGGCCCATAAGTTAAATGATTCTTTGCATAATTTGCACAAGTGTTTATTAATTAAATGGGGTATAAGATTGTTCTGGTTATGTTATTCTTCAGCTATATGGTGTGAAATGATCAGTGTTGCCTGCTTCAGACAACATATTGTTCTCTAGTTTTTTTTTTGCCACTGAGCAGATTTTTGGCACCTCATGGTTACTTATAGGATTTTTTTTGTTTGTTTGAATGATCAGATTCAATGTGTTTAGTTTGGACATTTCGCTGCTTATTCATTTATATGCATTTGCCTCTGTTAATAATCTGCACTAGGTTCTCTTGAGTTATTTAATTGAGTAGAAATTGTGGTTGATTGCATTTGAAGATTGCTATCGTGTTAATTGTAATGCTGAAAATCTTTAATTTAGCAGTTGCATTTCTATGGCTATTTACTAATGAATGTTTTTTGTTCGAATGATCACGTTCAGTTGTGCTACATTAATGGTCGGTCCCAATACATTCATGTGCTTGAGTTTTGGATGTTTTGCTGCTTATTTTTTCTTTTCATGCATTTGCCTCTCCCATAACGGTATAGTTATTAAAATAATCTCGAGTGGTATACGAATAATATTTAGTGATGCAAATTATGAATAACTGTTTTGGCAATAATATATGTAGCTCAAAATTCATATAGAAAAGCCAACTCTGTTTGGAATCGACAATAATCAATGCTTGTTGAGTGAAGGTTTGACACGCACAATAATGATCATGCAGGTGTTTTAAGCTAAATGCTCATGTATTGGTGAATTTTTATGTATATGTGCAATTGGGTGTTATGCATATCTTAAAGACCTAAAATTTAATAACATTTGTGTGGTGTATTGATTGTGTATTGATCGTGCAGGTGTTTTAAGCTAAATGCCCGTGTGTTTCAACATCATTTGTGCATTTTGTTGACAAAGCAGTTGGTCATATTGATTGGGGCTAGCTTTTCATACCACTAGCTTTCGTATACAGAAGTTGGGTATAAGTCCATGTCACGATAACTGCGAAAATTTTTATGGTAACATAGTTTTGTTTTTGGAATTTGATTGGTTAGTCTGTTGTGTTTCTGCTTGTTGGATGTTGATTTGGTCTTGTTGTTCTCTTGTGCAGAATTTATGTTTTTGGCTTATTCTGTGAATTAATTTATTGGAACTAAGATTTTCTTGTTCAATTGCATCTATTCACTCATATGATTACATTAGTTTAGTATACAGTATAAGGTGTTTGGGGATCAGAGGATATAGTCGTGACGAGGAAATAATTGATGTTTTTGAAATGGTTGTCTTATCTTTTTTTCTTTCCATTATAATATTGAAGATTTATTTTTTCCCTAATTTTCCCTTCACATTGCTTGATTCGTTTCATACCATTCCTATTGATTCAATAAGAGGTGATGATGATGAAATTAAAAAAAATATTGGTTTCGACCATTCACCATGTTGGTGTTCGAACTGAGATTGGTCGTTCAAGGTGATGAGGAAATAAGGTAGTCTTGTGATGAGGAAATAATTGATGATTTTGAAATGGTTCTTATCTTATTTTTTTCTTTCCATTCTAATATTGAAGATTTATTTTTCCCCTAATCTTCCCTTCACATTGCTTGATTTGTTTCATACCATTCCAATTGATTCATTAAGAGGAGATGATGATGAAATTAAAATAAATATTGGTTTCTACCATTCACCATGTTGATGTTTGAATTGAGATTAGTAGTTCAAGGTGATGCTGAAGCCTAGATCCATATAGTATGTAAGAAGCATGAATCCATTATCTCCTCTCTTCAATGCTTTGTTCTCCAATCGTAACAGGTTGATGGCAGGGCAGTTTGGATGGCCCATGTGGCAACCACTGCAGCCATGTCTACCTCTTAGGTTGGGTTCATGGCCAAGATGAAGGTAGATATTATCGTCTCTTCTTTAAGTGATCAACAAAAGATGAATCTGAACATCTTGCTAATTTTTTTAATTGTTCTTTTGATTACATTTACCCTTTGAATCAATTCCTCTTTTGACCTGCTCTCTCTTTTAAGACAAATTACTTTGGACATTTTCATGATAGTTTTCTTCTATAATTTCTGTTTCTTGAAGTTATGTTATTTCTGTTTGTGTTCTGATGGATCTTTAAGAAAATTTTACATGTCAACTTAAACACTTGGTTTTTTTTTACTTTTGAATATTAGGATCATTTTTTAATGTTTATAATTTTGGCGTGCTTTATATATTTCATCTTTTTCTTAAATTTTATTATTTTTCCAGATATTTGGTTCATTGTATGCTTTTAAGGAGAAGTTTATGGTTTACCTAAAAAAGATATTGTTTGCAAAGGAGTGCTGCAGAACTTGTAGTTTGAAAATTTTTTCTGACAAGCTTCATTTTGGAATTTTGCATATTCCTGTAGATTGTGTTTACACACATATGTTATAGCACCCTACCATATGCTTTTTCTTTGAAATGATGCTTGAGCGTATTGTGTGTCATTATCAGTATCTTATGCTACCATGAGTTATGCTATATGTTTGACAAAGGTTCGTGCCACCTTTTTGATGAGAAATATTGTGCTATTTTAATGTCACTGTTAGAACTTGGGTGTCTCATACATTACTACTCTGCTTGATTGCTGCTTTGGCTGTATGTTATGAAGCTGGGTCTTTGTTCTTTGGTAGGAAAGTAAATAAGTTGAGACTTATGACTTGAGTCTGGCTTCATATTCTCTCTAGTTGGTACTCAATATGCAGAATGTGTGACGTGCTGTGAGGTAATAGGGTTTCTTGAACTATCATTGGAAGTAATTTTTTTTTTTCTTCACTTTTTCGTGGAACCATACTTGCAAAGCAATTTCATGTTTGGATGCATCATTATTGTTTGAAGCAATGAGGCATCTAAAGGAAGTGTCAATGTAGTTGTTGGTTGCTTCTCTCCTTTTCGGATAATCTGTTCTCTTTGCACACATATTTTATAGCACCCTAGCATATGCTATTTCTTTGAAATGACGCTTGAACGTATTGTGTGACTTTATCAGTATCTTATGGTACCATGTGTTATGCTATGTGCATATGTTTGACACAGGTTCATGCACCTTTTTTATGAGAAATATTATGCTATTTTAATCACTGTTAGAACTTGGGTGTCTCATACATTGCTACTCTGGTTGTTTGTTGCTCTGGCTGTATGTTATTAAGCTGGGTCTTTGTTATTGGTTGGAGTGTAAATAAGATGAGACTTATGACTTGAGTCTGGCTTGTTATTCTCTCTAGATGGTGCTCAATATGCAGAATGTGTGATGTGCTGTGAGGTAATAGGGTTTCTTGTTTGAATGAACTATCATTGGGAGGTTTTTTTTTTATCACTTTTTCGTGGAGCTATACTTGCAAAGCGATTTCATGTTTGGATGTGTCGTTATTGTTTGAAGCAATGAGGCATCTAAACGAAGTGTGCAGGTAGTTGTTGGTTGCTTCTCTCATTCTCAGATGAACTGTTCTCTTATTTGCTGTAGTGCTGCTATTGGTATTTATATGTTATTTAAGGTTTGGATGGTGCATCTCATAAGTAAAATGATTATTTTTACAATTTGCATTAATGTTTGTTCAGTCGGCGTCGTTTGGAATTGTGTTGCCCTCTTTCTTTTGTTGGTTGGACCGGATGATATAATCTGATCAATGTTGTCTGCCCCAGCCAATATATTCTTCTCTAGTGGTTCAAATTTTATATGGGATCCTTATTTAATTGAGTAGAAATTGTGGATGATTTCTTTTGAAGATTGCTCCACTTTAGTTGTATAGTTTAAAATCTTTAATTGAGTAGTCGCACTTCTATGGTTATTTACCAAGAACATCTTCTGTTCCAATGATCATATTCAATTGTCCTTCATTAATGGTGGGTCCAAATACATTC
Source organism: Musa acuminata AAA Group (assembly GCF_036884655.1). Classification (NCBI taxonomy): domain Eukaryota; kingdom Viridiplantae; phylum Streptophyta; class Magnoliopsida; order Zingiberales; family Musaceae; genus Musa; species Musa acuminata. The sequence goes on from NC_088352.1 coordinate 39,466,320, forward strand.
GTGTGTTAAGTTTGGATGTTTGCTACTTATTCTTCTTGTTTCTTTCAATTGCCTCTCCCTCAACAATATAGTTTTTCTAATAATCTTCACTGATATGTGAGTAAGACATATTGATGCAAGTTATAAATAGTAGTTGTTTTGGCCATAATATATGTTACTCCTAGGAATTTGTCTGGAATTGACAACAAATAATGCCCTTGTGTCTGGAATTTGTCTGGAGTTTATATACTATTCAGAATTTATTACGTCATATGATCTTGCAGTTGTGTTAAGTTAAATATCTGTGTAGTGGTGAATTGTTATGTAAATGTGCAATTAAGTGTTGTGTATTTCTTAAGGACCTGAAATTTTATAGTCTGTCATTTGTGCATTTTATTGAAACAACAGTTGGTCATATTGTTTGGGAAAATTATTATCTTTTTATACCATGAGCTATCGTATGCAAAAGTTTGGTATAAGTCCATGTCATTATATCAGTGAAAACTTTTGTGGTATCATGATTTTGTTTTTGGAATTCGGTTGGTTAGTCTGTGGTGTTTCTGCTCATTATGTCAATTTGGTCTTGTTGTTCTCTTGTGCAGAATTTGTTTTTCTGTTTTATTCTGTGAATTAATTTGTTGGAACCAAGATTTTCTTGTCTATTCACTCATATGGTTACTACAATTTTAAATGTAATGGAAAAGAGGAGGATCTATTGGGAGTATCATATTTGTTAATAATCAAAGGGATCTATCTGATAATGGGGGAAGGAAAGGTAATTACAATGGTTGGCTTGGATTGTGGTGATGTCATCCTTGCTAGCTGGTTAGTTTAGTACACAACATAAGACATTTGGGGATCAGAGGATGTAGTCTTGCGAAGAGGAAATAATTGACAGCTTTGAAAAGGTTGTCTTCTCTCATCCATCTTTTTCCTTTCTAATATTGAAAATTTATTTTTCCCCTAATTTTCCCTTCACATTGTTTGCTTAGTTTCTTACTATTTCTATTGATTCAGTAAGAGGTGATGATGATGAAATTAAAATAAATGATGGTTTCGACCATTTACCAAGTTGGTGTTCGAACTCAGATTGGGTCTTCATGGTGATGCTGAAGATGTAGTCTTGCGATGAGGAAATAATTGATGTTTTTGAAATAATTGACTTCGCTCTTCTTTTTTCTCTTTCTAATATTGAAGATTTATTTTCTCCCTAATTTTCTCTTCATAGTGCTTGATTAATTTCTTACTACTTCTGTTGATTCACTAAGAGGTGATGATGATGAAATTAAAATAAATGATGGTTTCGATCATTCACCATTTTGGTGTTCGATTGACTGTTCATGGTGATGCTGAAGCCTAGATCCATATGGTATGGATGAAGCATGATCATTGTCTCCTCTCTTCAATGCTCTGTTTTCCAACCAAAACAGGTTGATGGCGGGGCAGTTTGGATGGCCCATGTAGCAACCACTGCAGCCATGTGTACCTCTTAGGTTGGATCTAGGCAAGAAGAAGGTAGACATATGATGTCTTCTTCTCATGTTGGACGAAAATGAATCTGAACCTCTTACAAATTTTTTTAATTGTTGTTTCGATTATGTTTACCCTTCAAATTTATAAAAGAGTTTGATACCCAATCAATCCATCTTTTCTCCTTTTATCTCTTTTAAGTTATGTTATTCCTGTTTGTAGTTTGTTCTGATGGACCTTTAAGAAAAGGTTACATGTCAATTTAAAGACTTGTTTTTTGTTTACTTTTCAATAATAGGATTATTTTTTATTGTTTATATTTTTGGTGTGCTTTATATATTTCTTCTTTTTCTTAAATTTTGTTATTTTCCTAATATTCGGTTCATTATATGCTTTTAAGAAAAAGTTTACTTGTTATTTTCAACATTATTAGGGCTTGGGATTGTGCTGATAATATTATTGAGCTAGATGATGAAAAACGTAATGTCTGCTCCATGGATGTAGTATTTGTCATTTTGAGATTCATATAAAAAAGACATTGTTTGCAAAGGAGTGCTGCAGAACATGCTGTTCAGATATTTTCTCTGATAAGCTTCATGTTGGAATTATGCATAGTGCCTGCATATTGTGTCTGTGCAGATATGTTATAGTGCTCTAGAATATGCTTTTTTTTTTAAATGAAACTTGAGTATTGTGTGATTGATAAGTGTCTTATACTACCATGAGTTATGCTAGATACATATGTTTGACACATGTTTATATCACCTTTTTTGATGAAAAATATTGCATCGTTTAGTTGTTGCTGTTCGAACTTGGGTGTCCAGTACATTGCTACTCTGGTTCTCTGTTGCTTTGGCTATTTGTTATGAGTTTGTTGGAAAGTAAACAAGTTGAGACCAATGGCTCAAGTCTAGCTTAATATTCTCTCTAGTTGTTACTCGATACGTAGAATGTGTGATGTGTTCTGTGGTAATAGGGTTTCTTGTTTGAATGAACGTTCCTTGGGAGGTCTTTTCTGTTCACTTCCTCATGGATCTATACTTGCAAAGCTTATGTTTGGATGCATCATTATTGTTTGAAGTAACGAGGCATCTAGAGGAAGTGTGTGTGTCATTGTTGGCTGCCTCTCTGTTTCAGATAAGCTATTATTTTGTTTGTTGTGTTGCTATTGATGTTTGTCTGTTATTCAAGGTTTGGATGGTACACCTCATAAAGTAAATGATCCATTTTATGGTTTGCATAAATGATGAAATCATTCCCCTCTTTTCTTTTGTTGGTTGGACTAGATGATGTAAAGTGGTGAATGTTGTCTGCTCTAGGCAACATATTCTTCTCTAGTTTTTCAAATTTTATATTGAATCCTTATTTAAATGAATAGAAATTGTGGATGGTTACATTTGAAGATTGCTCCATTTTAGTTGTAAGGTTGAAAATCTTTAATTGAGTAGCTACATATCTATGGTTATTTACTAGGAACTTCTTTTGTTCCAATGATCACATTCAATTGTCCTACAGTAATGGTGGGTCCAAATATATCCATGTGTTAAGTTTGGATATCTTGCTACTTAATTCTTTTCTTGTGATCCATTTGCCCCTCGCTCGACGTTGAAGTTAAAATAATCTGCACCGATATGTGAGTAAGATATTGTGGTTTTGTATTGGTATGTAAATGTTCAATCGAGTGTTATGTATATCTAAAGGACCTAAAATATGGTAGCTTTTTCATTTGTGCATTTTGTCGAAACAAGTGTTGGTCATTTTCATCACCTTTGGGATTTATGTGAATGTCTTTCACCTTGAGATTGTGGAAGATGTTTTGGCACCTTAGCATGCTCGTATTCATTGCAATGTTTGTGACACTACATAATTTACATTCTCCGTCGATGTGTTTGATTGAATGTTTGGGTAGTTCTAAATTGTTAGCTTTTGATACGATGTGTTTGTTATTGAAATCTTGAACGATATGCTCCATGCCCATCAAATGCATCGTTGTATAATTTGCACAAATGTTATTTTTGTTATCAGGGCTTGGGATTGTGTTGGTGATACTGTTGAGCTTGATGATGTAAAACATAATGTCTGCTCTAGACGACTTTTCTTCAGTAATTTTTTGTTTTTCAGTTGAGATTCATATTGAATTTAGTTTACTTTAATTAAGGGTCATGAGTTTTTTATTTGGCCCAAACATGAGGGTCATCTATATTCTCTCTTTTAAGAGCACTTACAATGGTGAACCTGTTATGTTTATGTGCAATTGTTTATAGTCTATTTTTACTAATTTACTATAGCGACGATCTTATTCTAAAGTTACGAGTTATAATCACATGGCTGCATATGTGGGATTTATGTGTTTGTTATTGAAGGTGATTTTATCCTAAATTTATGAGTTGTAATTACATAGCTGCATATGTGGGATTTATGTGTTTGTTATGAGTTGTAATTACATGGTATGCCCCAGCAAATGCATCTTTGTTGTATAATGTGTCATATGTTTGTTTAAATATTATGGTTTGCTTGAATGATATGCCACATACCGAGCAGATGCATCTTTGTTTATAACAAGGTTTGAAATTTCGTACCGTACCGGAGTTTCGACGATCTCTCTGTACGGTACGGAACGGTATACCGAGCGGTATACCGAGTGTTATATGTATATATATATATATTATATTTATTTATTTTTTATTTTTTTATTGGCCGACGTCGCATCGCCTCGGCGACGTCGCCTTTTCCTTCCCCACACGGGGCGACGTCGCCGAGGCGACGTTTATTTAAATTATATATATATATATATATATATATAGCGACGTCGTCGAAAAAGGCGACATCGTGTCGCCTCGGCGACGTCGTGTCGCCTCGGCGACGTCGCCGAAAAAGGCGACGTCGCCGAGAAAGGCGACGTCGCCGAAAAAGGCGACGTCGCCGAGAAAGGCGACGTCGTGTTGCCTCGGTGACATCGCCGAGGCGACGCGACGTCACCTCGATTTTATTTAAATTATTAATATATATATTTATATATATATATATATATATATTATTATTATTCGTTCCGCCCGGTAACGGGCGGTCCGCGTACCGATATACCATCGGACCGGTACGTACCGCTCGTACCGAGCGGTACGGGTCGGTATGGCAATCCTTGGTTTATAATGTGTCATATGTTTGTTTAAATTTTAGGGTTTGGATTTGTGGTGTTGATAATGGTGAGCTAAATGATGCAAAATATAATTTCTGCTTAAATTGTAATTTTTTATTTTATAATGTGTCAATCAAGGTGCTCACATGTTTCTTTCCTTCCCCAAACATAAGAATCATCTGTATGGGTATCAATAGGATTGTTTTCATGAATGATATTATTGAATTGTGATATATAAGGGATTGGTATGAATGCATCAAATTGTTTTGTTTGAATATTTATCTGAATGTTTTGTTTTCATGGAGTTGCTGCTCTTTTAAGAGCATTTATAGCGGTGATCTTATACCAAATTTATGAGTTATAATCATCCACAATCATCTTGATCAGATGAGTTATGAGTTATACTACTTTTATGAGTTATAATCATCCACAATCATCTTGATCAGATGCTTCTCGCTTTCATGAAATAAAATGCAACTAGATCGAAACTTGATCAGAATTATTCTATACCATACAACACACCCGTTTGGATCTTGGAGTTGCTTCATAAGTCAAACCTGTTTAAAGCTGAGTCATCCGGTTTGCGTAGAAACTTGTCACTGTAGAAATTTTTCTTATGCAGTCAAATTCAGTCAAATGATTTTAATTCTTGGCTAATATTTCCATAGGTAAAATAACACTAATCCGTAAAATGGAAAGATTGTCGATAATCACACCAGATCTAAAAACTCTTGTACTGCTTTCTTGCTTCCTTGGTCTCGTTCTTTGATTACTAACTCAAAGTATGCTATACCTTACTTCTAGCCTTGCTTTACTTGCTTATGAGCCTAACACTGCTTGCTTTGAAACCAACACTATTACTAAGAATAATTAAATAAATGGGACTACCGCGTCACATTATACGTTACTTGGTGGGAAACCAACTACCAATTCTGAGGCTTTGACTCACCTCTCTTAGCCCGGCACTCCTCGATTGAAGTCTGGAACCCAACATACACACTCAGGGCTCTTGCCTTGCCTTCATTCTGTATGGAAAGTGATTTTATATGATATTTGAGAGTGTTTTATGAAGTGAACTAGGTTGAAAAACAGCAAGTGATTTTGAATTGAATTAAAGCAATGGAACAGCTCTACTTTGGATCTTAATTAAAGCAAACAAACAGTTCTACTTTATTCAGAGATAGGTCGGTCGGTGAGTAGCTATGTCTATCTCTTAGGGTGAGATTTGGGCAAGAAGAGGGAAGACCTATGGTCTATTCTTGTGATTGACAAAAGATGAATCTGAGCCTCTTATACCAAATATTTATCTGAATGTTTTGGCCTTCATGGCAACCACTGTAGCCATGTCTATCTCTTAGGGTGGGATTTAGGCAAGAAGAGGGAAGACCTATGGTCTTTTCTTGTGATTGACAAAAGATGAATCTGAACCTCCTATTTCTTATTTTGTAATGGTTCTTTCGATTATTTTTTTTATTTAAATGTTTAAAAGCATTTCATGCCTGATCAAGGGTTACTATACATGTTTTCTCCATTTCTCTCTTTTCAAGGTTCAATTATTTTAAATGTACTCACGGTATATTTGCTTAAGTGGTGTTAATTTTTCTGAGATTTGTTTTGATGTAGACATTATAGAAATAATTATTTGTCTACCAAAATGACATTTTTAAAAATTTACAAGTTTGGTGTGCTTTCATAATTTTGTTTCATGTTTTTTTGTTTTTTCTTCTGAGATTGGATCACCTCTAGCTAGTATGAGATGTTTGTATGTTATTTTCAATATTATGTTAATTTTAGTAATTTTAAAAAATATTATCAGGTTGTTAAAAATTGTTTTGAGGAAAAAAAATATGGCAATGTGATAGTTGGTCCAGTTAAAGAAAGTCTTGAGCTTGATGACAACAAACTAACATTGGGGGAAACTTTGTATAGGTACCATTTCGGGTGAGCATCTTAGAAGGTTTTCTTTTTTAAATGAACAGATCCTTTTTGCTCACATTATCATGGATTTATGCTTGCAAAACACTTTCATGTCCAGGTAAATCATTATTGTTTGAAACAATGAAGCATATAGGGGAGAGCACATATGGTTATTGGGGATGTTCTTGCCATGTCAGATACATTGTTTCTTATGTTTGTTGTCATGCTACTGTTTGTACTTGTTTGTTCTTCAGAGTTTAAATCATATGCCCCATATCGCAAATGATTCTTTGTACCATTTGTGCAAACGCTTAGTTCAGGTAGTAGGGATTGCGATTGTATTGATGACATTGTTGCCCCTGCATTGGTTAAGCATTGATTAAGCTTGATGATGTAAAATGGTCATAAATGATCACTATCTGTCGCAAACAACAAATAGTTCTCTAGTTTTTTATTCTCATTTAAGTTTCTTATTTAAATGTGGTATTTAGGGGATATGGAGCTTGTTTTGGTGCGGGGAAAGAAATAATACATTCAAGAGGATTGCTTCTTTTCTTCCAATCTTTTTCCTTTTATCCTTTTATAGCATTGATTATTTATATGTTTTTGGTAAATTTCACTATATTGTTTTCATCTTTGCTTCTCAGTATCTTGCTTTTGAATTATGAAGAGACTATGATGATAAATAAAAGTCAATGATGGATTTGACCAATCACCATTTAGGCTTTTAAACACAAGATTGTTTCTCCATGGTGTTGGCAAGTCACAGATTCTTATGTATATTATGAAGCATAAAGGTTTTGTAATCTCTTTCAATGCTCGATTTTTCAATCTTAATAGGATGATGGCGAGGCAGTATGGATGGCCTTCATGGCAACCACTGCAGTCATGTCTATCTCTTAGGATGGGATTTGGGCAAGAAGAGGGAAGACCTATGGTCTGTTCTTGTGATTGACAAAAGATGAATCTGAGCCTCCTATTTCTTATTTTATAATGGTTCTTTTGATTATTTTTACTATTTAAATATTTAAAATCATTTCATGCCTGATCAAGGGTTAAACTATATATGTTTTCTCCATTTCTCTCTTTTCTTGGTTTAATTATTTTAAATGTACTCATAGTATATTTGCTTAAGTGGTGTTAATTTTTCTGAGAATTGTTTTGATATAGACATTATAGAAAAAATTATTTGTCAACAAAATGACATTTTTAAAGTTTTACAAGTTCGGTGGGCTTTCATAATTTTGTTTCAAGGTTTTTTTTTTCTTCTGAGATTCGGGTCACTTTAAGCTTATATGAGAAGTTTACATGTTATCTTCAACATTATGTTAGTTTTAGTACTTTTAAGAATTATTATCCGGCTGTTAAAAATCAATTGAGGTAAAAAAATATGGCGATGTGATAATTGGTCCAGTTAAAGAGAGTCTTGAGTTTGGCTACAACAAGCTATCTTTGTTGTTGTGCTACTCTTTGTACTTGTTTGTTATTTAGAGCCTAAATCCTATGCCCCATATAGCGAATGATTCTTTGTGTCGTTTGTGCAAATGCTTGTTCAGGTAGTAGGGATTGCGATTGTGTTGATAGCATTGTTACCCCTACATTGGCTAAGCTTGATGATGTAAAATGATCATAAATGATCACTGTCTGCTGCAAACAATAATTAGTTCTCTAGTTTTTTATTCTCATTTGGGGTTCTTATTTAACTGAGGTATTTTGGGGATATGGAGCTTGTTTTGGTGTGGGGAAATAATACATTCAAGAGGATTGCTTCTTTTCTTCCAACCTTTTTCTTTTTATCCTTTCATAGCTTTGATTATTTACGTTTTCTTTTTGTAAATTTCACTGTATTGATTTTATCTTTGCTTCTCAGTATCTTGCTTTTGAATTATGAAGAGGCTATGATGATAAATAAAAGTCAATGATGGATTTGACCAATCACCATTTGAGCTTTTAAACACAAGATTGTTTCTCCATGGTGTTGGCAAGTCACGGATTCTTATGCATATTATGAAGCATTAAGGCTTTGTAATCTCTTTCAATGCTCGATTTTCCAATCTTAATAGGATGATGGCGAGGCAGTATGGATGGCCTTCATGGCAACCACTGCAGCCATGTCTATCTCTTAGGATGAGATTTGGGCAAGAAGAGGGAAGACCTATGGTCTGTTCTTGTGATTGACAAAAGATGAATCTGAGCCTCCTATTTCTTATTTTGTAATGGTTCTTTTGATTATTTTTACTATTTAAATGTTTAAAATCATTTCATGCCTAATCAAGGGTTAAACTATACATGTTTTCTCCATTTCTCTTTTTTCTTGGTTTAATTATTTTAAATGTACTCATAGTATATTTGCTTAAGTGGTGTTAATTTTTCTGAGAATTGTTTTGATATAGACATTATAGAAAAAATTATTTGTCAACAAAATGACATTTTTAAAGTTTTACAAGTTCGGTGGGCTTTCATAATTTTGTTTCAAGGTTTTTTTTTTTTCATTTGAGATTCGGGTCACTTTAAGATTATATGAGAAGTTTACATGTTATCTTCAACATTATGTTAGTTTTATTACTTTTAAGAATTATTATCCGGCTGTTAAAAATCAATTGAGGTAAAAAAATATGGCGATGTGATAATTGGTCCAGTTAAAGAGAGTCTTGAGTTTGGCTACAACAAGCTATCTTTGTTGTTGTGCTACTCTTTGTACTTGTTTGTTATTTAGAGCCTAAATCCTATGCCCCATATAGCAAATGATTCTTTGTGCCGTTTGTGCAAATGCTTGTTCAGGTAGTAGGGATTGCGATTGTGTTGATGGCATTGTTACCCCTGCATTGGTTAAGCTTGATGATGTAAAATGATCATAAATGATCACTATCTGCTGCAAACAACAATTAGTTCTCTAGTTTTTTATTCTCATTTGGGGTTCTTATTTGACTGAGGTATTTTGGGGATATGGAGCTTGTTTTGGTGTGGGGAAATAATACATTCAAGAGAATTGCTTCTTTTCTTCCAACCTTTTTCTTTTTATCCTTTCATAGCTTTGATTATTTACATTTTCTTTTTGTAAATTTCACTGTATTGATTTCATCTTTGCTTCTCAGTATATTGCTTTTGAATTATGAAGAGGCTATGATGATAAATAAAAGTCAATTATGCATTTGATCAATCACCATTTTGGCTTTACAACATAAGATTGTTTCTCCATGGTGTTGGCAAATAACATATTCTTATGCATAAGTATGAATCATAAAGGCTTTACGATCTCTTTCAATGCTTGGTTTTCCAATCTTAAAAGGATGATGGCGAGGCAGTTTGGATGGCCTTCATGGCAACCACTACAGCCATGTCTATCTCTTAGGATGAGATTTGGGCATAAAGAGGGAAGACCTATGGTTTGTTCTTGTGATTGACAAAAGATGAATCCGAGCCCCCTATTTCTTATTTTGTAATTATTTTTTTGATTATTTTTACCATTTAAATGTTTAAAATCATTTCATACCTGATCAAGGGTTACTATACCTGTTTTCTTCATTTCACTCTTTTCTATGTTCAATTATTTTAAACGTATTTATGGTATATTTATTAAGTTGTGTTAATTATTTTTAGATTTGTTTTGATGGAGACACTATGTAAAAAATTATTTGTCAATCAAAATGTTATGTTATGTTCAATTATTTTTTCAGTATTCCTATCACATTTTTAAATGTTTTAGTGTTGTGCTTCCATAGTTTTATTTCAATTTTTTTACCTCTTATTTGAATCACTCTTTTATGAGACGTTTACATGTTATCTTTCACACTATTTTAATTTTAGGTATTTTAAGAATTATTATCACACTGTTAAAAATCATTTGAGGAAAAAATGGCAATCAGACAGTTGGTCCAATAAGAGTAAGTCTGAGTTTGCCTTCAGCAAACCATCTATGGTGAGAACTTAGTGTGGGTACAATTTTGGGGTGCGTTATCAGCTCTTTTTTCGGTTTTCTTTTTAAAATGAACCTTCCATGGGAAGTCCTTTTTACTCACTTTGTCCTGGGGTACATCTTTATTGTTTGAAGCAACGAGACATCTGAGGGTGAACTATGTGGTTTTGTGGTTATTCTTGTTATTTCAGATAGTTTATTTCTTTTTCTTTTTTTTTGTCGTGCTACTGTTTGTACTTGTTTGTTATTCAGAACTTAAATGCTATGTCCTATGCAACAAATGATTCTTTGTACTATTTATATAAATGCTTGTTTAGGTAGTAGGGATTGCTATTGTATTGATGATATTGTTGCCTTTCCATTGGTTAAGCATCGGTTAAGCTTGATGATGTAAAATGATCATTGTCTGATGCAAACATCAAATCATTCTTTAGTTTTTTATTCCAATTTAGGGTTCTTATTTAATTGAGGCATTTAGGGGATATTCAGTTCATTTTCTGTGGGGAAAGAAATAATACATTCAAGAGGATTGCTTCTTTTCTCCCAACTTTTTTTTTTCTTCTTTCATAGTTTTGATGATTTACTCTTTTTTTCAAAAATTTTGCTGTATTATTTTCTTCTTTGCTTCTCACTATCTTGTTTTTGAATTATGAATAGGCTATGATGATAAATAAAAGTCAATAATGGATTGAGCAATCACCATGTAGACCAAGCATCTCTCTTCAATGCTCACTTTTTTAATCTTTAAGAGGATAATGGCAGGGCAGTTTGGATGGCCTTCATGGCAATCGCTGCAGCCATGCCTATATCTTAGGATGGGATTTGGGCAAAAAGAGGGAATATATGTGGTCTGTCCTTGTGATTGACAAAGATAAATATGAGCTTCCTATTTCTTATTTCGTAATGATTCTTTTGATTATTTTGACCATTTGAATATTTAAAATCATTTAATGCCTGATCAAGGTTTACTACACCTATTTTCTCCATTTCTTTCTTTTCTAGTACCAACTATTTTTAACGTATTCATGGCATATTTGTTAAGTTGTGTTATTTTTTCTGAGGATTGGATGGAGTCAATATAGAAAAAAAAAAGTTATTTGTTAACCAAAATGTTATGTTAATTTGATTTTTGTTTCAGTATTCATATGACATTCTTAAATGTTTACATGTTTTGTGTGCTTTAAGCTTGTACGAGAAGTTTACATGTTATCTTCAACTTTATGTTAATTTTAATACTTTTAAGGATTATGATCACACTGTTAAAAATCATTTTGAGAAAAAAAAAATAGCATTGAGGTTGTACTTAAAAATCATGTTTAGTACATCAATATCGTTTGAAGCAAAGAGGCATTTAATGGAGAGCGCATGTAGTTGTTGGGATTGTTATTGCTATTTTAGATATTTTGTTTCTTTTGTTTGCCACTGTGCTACTGGTTGTACTTGGTTATTCAGAGCTTGTATGATATGTCCCATACAACAAATGATTCCTTGTACTGTTTGCACTTATGTTTGTTCAGGTAGTAGGGATTTGGATTATATAAAACGATCATTGTTTGCTGCAAACAACATATCATTCTCTAGTTTTTTCCTTCCCTTTTAGGATTCTTATTTAGTTGATCTGAAAATGTGGATGGTTGCATCAAAAGGTAGAGATATATTGGTTTTAGCAACATTTTGGCATTTTATGGATGTTCTCTAGTAAGTGTTTTTTTTTGAATGATCGTATTCAATTATGCTACATTAGGGATTGTTTTGAACACATCCATGACTGAATGTGTAGTGATGAAAGTTAGGAAAATAATTCACCGAATTTATTGTTTGGATTTACATACAGATGTTAAATTCCACTCCCTCATGATTGTGCAGGTGAGTTAAGCTAGTTCGTGTATTACATTTATTATTACTACAAAAGTAATCTCATATTAAACGCACCTCTTATCATCCATATCATGTGGTTGCTATATAATGGTCTGTGTCAAGATGTTTGATCACATTAGGATCTGAAGAAATATTATTTTGTGCATTTTGTTAAAATGACGTCTGGGCATATTGTGTGACAATAGAGGTCTTATTTTACAATTAGTTATGTTATGTGCACATGTTTGATATTAGTTGGGCTCGTCAATTTCTCGGTGAGAATTTTTGTGCTACCCTAATACCGTTAGAACTCAAAAAAAGGGTTCTAACAGGATCATGGGCATGGCAACATTATGGTACTTCAAAGGCATGACTTCTATGGAGCCATCGATCCCTTGCTTGCATAAAGGGAGAGCACCTGGTCATGAAAGGAATCGAGGAGAAAGAGAATATAGAGGTAAACCCAAATTATCGAGATAAGACTGAAGGATACAAGTTAGGAAATTTCGTAAGACCGGTGTCAGTAAGCTTCTCATCAAAATAGTCAAAAGTGGAGAACTTTATGTCAATGCAGGAGTACTCAACCAAGGAACAAAGTAGACAATATGTGGTGTTATACCTTTTCTACTTAGATAAGTAGGTGACAAAGATGAAGAAGAAGATGGTATAATCTCATAGGGGACCAAAACTATTAGAGATTTGCTTCAAGTCATGGAGAAATTTTTTTTTCTTTTCGAGCAAACTTCTTGCATTCTAAAAGTTCGATGGCAATGAGAAGACAAATTGCAGTAGCTAACTCAACACAAGGGTGCAAACATTTTGGGTACTTCGGAAGTGTAAGCAAAGAACAAACGAAGGCCAGTAACCAGTTTGATGCATGAAGTACAATCCTCGAGGAAGCAGGAGAAGTTGAGCAACCTTTGTCTTCTCAACTCTTAAACTAATGAGTGAAACCAAGTACACCAGTTCTCTTATTTGTCGAGCAAATGAACTATGCACTGGTTTAAAGACCATTCAAGAAAACTTAGTAGAAGATAATAATGATTTAATCCTCACCAATAGTGATCGATAGCTATTGAGAGGATACTGTCCACTTTATTTTTTAATAAAATATCAATCGAAAGCGTAAGTGATGTAATCTTATTTGGAGGCGACAACTAAGTAGAAGAAGAATCGATAGAAAAATTTTATTGAGAAAAAATCTCAAAAACTTTAAAGCTTGCAATCCAATGCTCGTTAAAGTTACAATAGATAACCACCCAGTTCAAGTGGCATAAGATGCTTCAGGGATTGCTGCTTAACAAATGAAGGTATTTTTCTTTGTTTGAAGGATCTACAGGAACCAATAAAGATCAACACAACTCTATCGATCCTATACTAGAGTGAGAGTCGTTGGCGAATTGAAATAGTGTAGCGGATCATAATTCGACTACTTAACAATAATGGTGAAGTGCTTCTAGGTGCTAAGATGTGCATTGCAATTGGAGTAGAAAATTGAATATTCAGCAAATGTGAGGAGATACAATGTCCGCAAAGACTTCAAGGAGGGTGTTTAGAATGTTACAGATAAAGCTGTTAACAAAATGTTTGATGTAATGCTTGTGTATATCTATGTCTTTTAGTTTTATTTATACTTTGCACGACATGTAAAAGGCTTATAGTAGGTTTGGTAGCCATATTTTGATTGACTATTATGGTCGTTTAGGCCTGTAAATATAGGTTATATAGTTATCACAAAGGTAGAACCGCCCAAAAATAAACTATCCAAGCAGTCATTTAAGGGGATTTCTAGCTCTGTAAAGTATTATAAAGTATTAATCAGCATAGCTCTCTGGAGTTATTTGGGTGGCATATGGGTGAATGTGTCTTTGGAGTAGTGTATAGGGTTGGTTTACTGTCTTGTTCCGTAATAATATCGGGCACTTGTGAAAAATTTTAATCATGGCATACCATCTTGGTTCATTTTATCGCTTGACCATTCAACACTTATAAAGTCTATATTTGTAATTTATATTACTAATTAAATATTTACTAAAATGACTAGTTATGGATCATGAGTTAAATATATTCTTTAATCCATTTTATTTTTTTATGTTCTTAAGGGATCATAAGAGATTTCGATGAGATTACGATAAAAACCGGATTTGAGTAGAATTTTATAATAATCTGTCAAAAATTTTATCTAATCATTACCTTCTTCCTTCCAATTGTGTTGAGTAAGAATATGTCGTTGTCAAAAAGCTTATGCTGCTCACTTATCGAGTCTTCTTCATCACGAATGACCGATGAATCCAATGTAAACAATGATAATAACATCTCCTTCAATTCAATAGTTAACTAATAAGAGAAAGGAAAGCACGAAAAATGAGAATCCTGAGATTTCGATTCCCGATGACATCATGTTATTGCTTTACGTGCTTTCGTTTAAGATTAGAATCAAATGGCATTCGAGTCCGTGCAAAATTGTGGAACGGACGCGATGATACCATCGAAGCGGTGACCGAAATCTGTTGCGTGACCTTACCACCTTCCCCTATTTGGATAAAGTGCGTAGAGAACAAATAGTACTTGGGAAATTTTAAAGCGTCATTAATCATATTGTCACCGGTCTCTCTGGTTGCAGAAGATTCGGAGACTCTTGGTGAACTTACCGCCGGTCCTTCGTTCGACTAAGTGCCTTCAACGTATACCTTCTGTACGATCATATTGTAATGTTTGGTGACCGAGCTTCTAGTCGCAGAATATTGACATTTCGGTGAACTTACCGCCGGTGTTTTGTTGGATTAAGTGCCACTAAAAAAATTTTAATACTTAATCGTATGGTGACCTGACTCAACACATGCAAAAGATTTGGAGAACCTCGGTGCGGTTACCGCTTGTCTTTGGTGCGATAAAGTGTCTCCAAAAAAAAAATTAATCCTCTTAAAATCATCAAATGTCGGTGATAGTACTGTCACAACAGTGACCGGACTCAATTAAGTGCGGAAGATTCGGAGACCTCCCGTGTGCTTACCACTTGTCTTTGGTGGAATAAAGTGCCTCCAAAGAAGTTTAATCCCCCTAAAATCGTCAAATGTCTGTGATGATACTCCGACTGGCGGTGACCAAACTTGAACAGATGGATTGCATTCGGCTCTACGAGCGCGTTTCTCGATGAATTATCTAAAAGATGGTAGCGAGGCAAGTATCTCACAAGCAGCAAGCAGGATAACTTCGACAATTTACATACTGTTGCGACGTCTACGTGAGCACAATAAACTATTTGATTACACCACACTCTGGATTTGGCATAAAGAGACGAGCAATTGTAACGACGAGGTGACGAGCAGGTCATGTTTGATGTTTAGTATCATGCAGTTAATGAAAGGAATAAATCAAGAAAGCTAATACGACTCTGTATGCATTGTGAACGAAAGAAAAGGAGAATGCACTGCAAGCTGAGTTGCGTCTTCGATCGACAGTGGTGGCATGTACTGTTACATAAAGGTAATGAAAGTTTGATGATTTTGCTGTGATTTAATTTTTTTTTGGAGGCACTGAAGCCCGTCAACGATAGGAGGTAAGCACACCGGAAGGTTGAACATGATAGACCCCTCACCGACATGACAGTGATGGATCCAGAGTCTCGTCACCGCAGGTGAGAGTATGGACGTGCACTTCTGGTGATTTTGTAGTGTTTTAATTTTTATGAGGCCATTTGACGAACTGCCGTTGTGCAGTAAGTTCACCAGAGGGTCCACCTACTACCTCTCTTTTGCTGGCTTCGGAGTTCGATCACCGCGGGTATTAGCAAGACTGCAAACACGTTTCGTGCTCAGTCTCAAGACTACTCTGCCGAAGCATAGGATGCAGACCATATCAATCGATAGGTAAGGCAGTATGACGAGCTCTTAAAAACATAAGAGAGATCCGAACAGAGATGTGGAATTTGAATCCACTTGCGCAAGCAATCGGCTGCATTGAGATGCAGAGGATTAATAGATACCAAAATGATGTCCTTTTCAATAAGCAGAAACTTCTTTTGATGCAGTCCAAAGAGGCAAAAACGTCAGTGCGTGGTAAAAGTCTATGATCAGACTATGACATGATGGAGAAACCCTCATCATCAAAGTCCTTGTTTTCTTGAATCAGAATATTACAAGTCAAGATTAACGTCGTCAGGTTTCACTACAAGAGCAACAACACAAACTGTTTCGAGGTCCAGTTATCTATAAGAGTAATGACAAACAACTGACGAGTAAGACGAACACTAACACGTAACTACGACTACCACCTTAGAGTAAAAGAGTAAGTTGTCTTTGCAAGTCGATAAGTCAGCATATCATTCAGTCTTTTTCTCACTTCAGCCTAAAGCTTCTATGGCAAAACCTGTAGCATGTGATGGTTTCAAATTCGCACTGCTTGGTGAGGTCTAAGACATTTCAGCACTTGGAAAAGGGAGACCCTCAACTCTCTCAGTGTCATACATCTGATTCATCAATTGGCGCACGAACAAATAGCTGGCCGTGTAAGGAAACTACTGCAGATGTTTGATGTGGATTGATTCGTGAAGGCAAGGTTATGACCTGGTTGAAAAAAAGGTTCCGATTTTGTTGGTAACTCAGCGAAAATATCACACAGTTTTGATCCCCCGGAAATAAAGTATATACCAACCTTTTTAAAGGGGGTGACACCCCAAGGATTATCTCGCTGCTCGGGATCGCCAGAAATAATCAAACGTCCTGCAGGATCCGACTGAACTTGCACCTATGTACGACCAAAAATGAGTCCATTATTTGTTGCATGTTGGTTTGCAAACAAGCTACAAGCAATGACTCATAACCTAAATGCTTTCAAACTAGCAAATTACAGTTTTCAAGAATGATGACAACAGAGTGCAGCCTGTACCTCTTCACGCAAAAGCCCAGGGACTAGGGCATAGACTTCAAAGAACTCCTTCTGCAGAAACAAGCATTAGTTTCAAGTACTCAGGAAAATCATAATGGTGCTATATGTTTCTGCTCATTATGTACATCTTCCCTGTAAATAGAAGCTGCTACACTGGAGACAAACAATAATACGAAAAAGGGTTAGAATCTGTTGCTTGCACTTACAGTCCTCAGAACATTTATCTTCACCCAGTCCGCAGGGGCACCAGCATCAGTAATTATTACATCCCCTCTGCACATAAAGAACACAATCTATAATCATTTATTGAGTGAATAACATTAGGCAACTAGAAAAACTCACAAAGGCTCATGCCAAACATGCAGCAAGGAAAAGGAGATAAAATTCAGATCAACTCCTCAAAGTGAATGATCAAATAATCAATCGAAAATCTAGTCCTTGTAAATTTTGTTTTTGTTTCTTTCTGGTGATATATGACATCAATAATCAAGAAAAGGGGAAAGATGGGGAAGCGGGGTAGGGGAGGGAGGAATGAGCACTATAGCAAGGTCATGTTCATAAAAAAGTCTGTTACCAAAACACTTTCTGCAATATCCTGTGGCTGTTCTTTTTCAACCAATAGGCATCAAAGAATCAGCACTGGTTATTTGCAACAAGTTTGTTATTTCAAATTTTGCAGATATACAAGTCTTGTCCTTAGTCAATATCTATGGTTAACCACAGTCCAGGTAAACATATACAAATTACGCACTCACTGTGACTCATCACATTCGCATACTTGAATTTGTTACGTGTGCATAAAGTAACAAAGCATATATAACGTCTCTTCTATTTTTATTTGAAAGTACATAATATAAAAAAAACTATGCAAGTCAACTTAGAGAGGTCTAAACAATGTTCCAGATGTCTCAGATTTTTCCAAGACAATAGCCAACCAAAATAAATAGAAAAGTTAGACATCAAAAGTACCTGATAACCTCAGGCATTCACAATTCTAGATTGTATACACAAAAATTTCAGTTTCTTGTAAAGTTGAATAAACAAAAACAAAAGTTGTCTGAGAAAGAAATTGCACAAATACTAAGAAACGGACTTAACTGTCGTTTAACAGGGTCTGTTTTTGCAACTTTTACTGCATCCTCTAGGGTTGGAGCTTTTCTCTTCTTCAATGTGCCTATACAAGGTAAAGTGATACAAGTAAATAGATGAACCCTTTTATTCAAGCAAAATGATCAACCTAAATAAAAGAATGCTCTTAAATTAGTTACCCCTCTTCATGAAAGAAAGAGAGTTCTTGTCCTACAAGAGAAAGAGTGCATCAGTATGTGGGGAAGACCATGCGTAGCACTTCTTTAGAATACATGCAAACCTTAATTATTGGATCCCCAACCTCTCCGTTAAGTAGCCGTTGTGCATGCCATCCCTGCATTGCTCGGGCTGCAGCATCCCGCCTAGCTCTACCAGAACCTGACCCTTGATTTCCACCTACCTATAATGAGAAATGATAAAATCATAAATCTGGGAAGGACTTACTGAATCGTACAAATTCAAACTTAGGGTAAGAGATTGTTTAAATAAATATAATTCATATGCTTATAAGACTAGATCTCAATAGTGGCAAAAGATCCATGTAACTGACCCCAAATAGCTGGGACTAATGGCTTTGTTGTTGTTGTTGTTGTTGTTGTATATGCTATAAGACACTCAGCACCATGGAAGGACGGAAAGTCTGAATACCACTAAGAGTAATTTATGTTATTTGAAATTGACTAGTTCTAATTTGTGCATCCTCCAAGGCACAGTACACTATGCTTTGTATGCAAAAAAAAAGATGATTATGTTATTTGCAACTGATTAGTTCTAATTTGATCAAGAATCCAAGGAAAGTCACTTGCCAAAGTATCATTATCAATGATACCTCTATCTCATCCAAATCATTATGTTCAGATTCAGTAAACTAATGAGAAACACTGGCAGCCAAAAACTTCTAACATGTCATCCACTTTAGAAACTAGTTGCTATATGATAAAAGAAAAATAATTGCTTCCTCTCCAAAAATTGGTAAATAACATATTATCAGAGAAATTAGTCACATTATTGAACAGAATTCCTGCTGATTTTGGCAAGTATTTATCTCTACTCGACCATAAATTTAATTGGATCTCTGCAGAACACTTCTAGACCACCATCTGTCACCATCTCCATCAGGTGTCCATTTAATCCTAAACAATTCATTTCCTCCGGACTCTTTTTCCCAATCCAAGGCCAATCATACCTGTTCCATCTACCATATTCTGTATCCGTTGTTTGAGCCCTTCACCCATCTTCTTCTAATTAATTTAAATCTTACTAACTGTGCCTTTAATTAGTAAAAGGACAACAAAAGGCAAGAGACTTGTTAACCTCTTCTCCATAGAGGCACTAGATCTCATATGATGAAAGTACGACACTAGAACATAGCTTTGTTATGTTCTTTATAATTATGCAGCTATATATGATAATTTTGCAATATGAAAATGAATGAGATGAGTCTTACTCCCTCAATTACCAATAATGAGATGAGTCCTTGTGGTTATAGCACATGAGGACCAAAAATTAGAGCATCTCTATTACCAATAATATTTCTAGTGACAGATCATCTTTTGAAATGTCTCCCATTCTTCATGATCATAAGGTTACTCACCAGTGAGAGTTTAGATAATGGTTGGAAAGTAGGTATAAAGCAAAGCCATCGCCAATAGCAAAAATGTGAGTAGAAGCAATAAGCACTTTGTGAACCACACTAAAAATATGATTGCAAAATACGTTTGTAATCAGTTAACATTATAATTATGATTTTGACAACATTCTATTTATGTAGCATTCATTGCCAATCCTAAACTCTACTTTTTTTTCTTAAACCTTTCCCAAAAGCTTAACTTAATGTGAAGTTCTCATAAGCAATTCTCATCCACTAGCAGCTACATATTCAAGTAACATGGCTCATATGTAAAGGATGATCAGTCTTTTCTTTTCAAGACATTCTGAATATTTTGCTTCAACAATAAATATCAACATTACATATGCTGACTACTTTTCTGATAATGATTCTTATGAATTATGCCCCATGATAAGTAATGATCTTTTATAGATGCTTTTATTATCTATGTCATAAATGAGCTAAGAAATAAGCTTATTATCTATGCCATAAATGAGCTAACAAATGAACTCAAATTCTTATGGTACATTTGTGAAGATTTATCAATTAGCATAATCTGATTTTAACCTCATTTTTTCTTTCCCAAATCTCTTTTGATTAAGTTTAATTACTTTGTTACACCAAATTAGATCCTTTTTTAGTTCCTTTATTTGGTGCAAACATTCAACTCTATTCAGCAATTTTAGATTATAATACAACATCAAGGATCCTATAGTTATAAGAGGAATAGTGATCGAAAATTTTGACTTCCGTTGACCATTTCGATGATCAAGGTGATCCAGTCCAAACTGTGCTAGTGTTGCTATCTGAGTATACCGTTATGTCTTCCAAAAAAAACTACCTATTTTTATTACTTTCTTTAAGTAGTTAGCCTCCTGTATCTGTCATTTAGTAATTAATGCAATCAATTTAATACTTTCTTTTACATTTGTTGTCAATGATTTCATGACTTGCGTTTGGTACCATTTAAGCACACAAATGTATATATCTTCTTGGTAGGTTAATTCCAATTTCTTTTCTAAATTGCAAGCAGTTTTTATGGAACTTGTAATGATTAGTCATATTTTTCGTTTAAGAGTTGTTTAAACAGGATGTTAAGATTCCAATCAGCCAATAAATGCTCTCTTAACTAACCTTTTTCTTCCAAATAAGAGCCCTCCAAGGCAACTCATAGGGAATTAAAAAAGTTTATTGTGCTATTTAACATTGATTCAGACATCTGCTAAATCCACAATAAAAGTCTCCAAATATGCAATGAGAGAGCACACCAGAGGCATTCGATGAAGCTGGTAATCATTCTAATCAGGATGTTATAACAAACAACAAACCAGTACTTCACAACTTGCTATGATGATCCACACTAATTACAAGCTAAACAACCAAATAATATAAGTAAAAGTTGCAAATTAAATTACCAATAGATCCTGAAAGATTAGATCTGGTAACCAACTTAAGTAAGAAATATGGACCTAATATAGCATATTAATTTCACATTCTTATAATGTTCAATAAGTTTTAGTTGATATCTAGCTGTAAATTACTAGATATATGATGCTCAATAGAGATCCCTGAGGGTCTACATAAATAACTAAATACCTCCTCACTTCTGCACCAATAGTCACCGAGATCGCCTTAATGTCTATCATCTTTTTGGATCAATCAAAAGGACCATTCTAAGTTGATAATGGGTCCATCAAATCATCTCAATCTTCTGATAATCATGTGATTGGAAATAATCTTCATCCTCTTCCACCTTTAGCCAAGGTTAACTAAATTCTCAGATCACACCCTATGGGTCGTGTCGGATGTGTGTGCAGGTCAGGTGCTCAGCAGAATCTATACAACTGTACATTTTTCTAAAGCTCATTTTTCCTGTGAAATAAGGATAGGTAGCTGGCCTCATGCCAAACCTTTAATTCATAGTAAAAAAGGCATGCTTTAGAAGCCAGAATACAATCCTAAAAAAATAGCCTACCAACTCAGAACTCAAGCCGTAATGTGAACGTGCATCTTTTCCAGGATGTTCAGATGCAATCTACTATTTTTTAAGACCACAGCAATATATTATCAGACTAATGTTGATTATAATATACCCTTTTATTTTTATCAAGTATCAAAGAAAGAGATAAGATAAGTGAACTAAAAGATAAGCATGCTTAATAGCTAAAGGACCACCTCTTACAAAAAAGATACAAACTTTCCTTGATTCTCCCACATCTTACAGAAAAGATAGTTGCTTCCTCCTACGCGTACTAACATCTGCACCCATTTCCATATCTGCCCCAGGCTACTTATCTTTACATTCTTTATTTGGTGCCTTTTTTGTCTTAGTACTGGGGTCTTCAATGCTATCTGGATCTGAATCTTTCAGTATTAAAATTTCCTTTACAGTCTTGGCTTTCTTGCATTTGTCCTACTACTCGGGACTTTAAAAGTTTAAACAATCTTGATTTGATTCTTTCAGTATTGATATTTTCCTTTACAATCTTCCTTTTTTGCATCATTATCTTTAGCACTTTCCAGAAATAACATGGACTGAAGTACATGATAAATAGCATCTGCCAACCAAGAATACATCATCTTTATCTCAGACAATGCAATAGCTTAAGTTGATACTCTCCCAGAAGTTTGCAGAAGATTGAGCAACCAAAATCAGGAATTTATCTACGCTTCATTAAATTGTTGCAACCTTGTTGTATTGGACACTATCATGGTTTCAGGTTTTAAGTTACCTAGGTGTAATTCCAGAAAATAATCTTCTCTTACTCCAATTTTTTTGTTAAGAGATTCAGTAACATGGAAATTATATTGCTGTCTCATATAACAGTTCTTGATACATTAGTATCAGCTCAATTGGGCAAGAAGCCTCTGGCCTCTCCTTTCTTTCACATAAAACCATGTCTTAACCCAAACCATAGAACAAACAAATAATAATAGGGCAATTAAATAATCATTAGGATTGATCTAACTAAGAAAGTAACCACAACCAACATAATTGGGTTCATTTCTGCCAGACCAAAAAGGAAATCATAGAAGGCAAGAGTATGAAATTAAACAATCTTTATTAGAAGCCATTGTTCTGGAAGATAAGACAATAAACAGCAAGAAGAGCTATCAACCAATAGCTATGACAATTTTTTCTAAACCTGTCATAATAAAGCTTACCAAAGAAACCAAAGACCCAGAGCTCAAAATTAATTAGACAAGAACAACGATTGCAGCCAAGCAACAAATTGAATGAATATGTCTCGAAGATCCTATAAGCAAACTCTTCTTCGTAGTTCATGATACTATTGGAGTTCCTTCAAACTATAAAAAGAAATTACTTAGATAGAACCATTTCTTCGTCTAAAACATGGAGACATCTTGATCCAGACTAGAGGCCACAATGGACCCTTGATTTCACATATAAATGGTGTCCCTAACCTGCTGTGTCTCAATGGTTCAGATTGGATGATCTCAGTTGGGATATGGCCTGGAACAACTGTCAACAATTCTTTTAATCTTACTCAGTTGTTCTTGAACCATGATTTGTTATTAAGGATACCACTTTTTACAGAGTCCAATGACGGCAAAAGGTCCATATAGCTGACCTCGAATAGTTGAGATGTCCTAGATGTGTCATTGTAGTTGTTGTCATCATCCTTGCACCATGGAACTCACTTTTTCAGGGGGTGGATCACAATGCCGTTGTTCGCCCTATCCTTGCCAAGTCCATCATCCCATTTTGCCAGTAGCTTAAACTGACTGAGACCATTGCTCCAATGACCTATGCCAGATTGCCACTGATGAAGTAGGCAGGGAAGCCCACCTTTTGGCTGGTGAAGTGGCAAGAGAGGGAGAGCAAGAGAGAGAGAGAGAGAGAGAGAGAGAGAGGCTTCCACTTTTAAGCATTGTATACATCAGGTTGCATGGCCTTCCCATCTAAATGTTCACAAAGTTTGATAGCCCATTTCAGATTTCAACTGACTTGTGCATCCCAGCTGATTCTAGTAGAGTGGATTTCCTGAACAATCCAAATGCACAAACTCAGACATTGACAATCACAACCAGTCTGTGGAGGTTGAGCACTTCGAACGTTATGAGTCACCTTCAACCCATAATAGGGTGTGGCTTATTGAAGCAAAATCAAATTGGTGCAGTCCACTCTTAATTGAAGGATTTATTTTAATTATAGTTAATGATCAAGTCTACTCTGACCTCGTTTCATTTTGGTAAATATCTTCCATTTTGTAGGATCTTTTATAGTTCATCATTTTTTTTTTCAATGCACTGTTTAGACAGCCAGTTACCTAAAAAGATCTGAACGATTTATGACTAGGTTGAATTGTCGTCTCAACGGCTAAGTAATTCACTTGTTGCAAATGTTTCAACTTGTAGCCAAAGATTATAATTTAGAATATTAGCATTGGCATCAAAATCAGGATTGTGATTCAGTAGTGACAATAGATTCAAGATTAGCATGATCAACTGGATCACTAGATCAATCAGAGGGCATGAGAATACATATCAATCTAAAAACAAAAAATATAAAAAAGAAGCAAGTGAGCATTGCATGACAGAGGTACATTCGGTAGAGTGGCACAGACGTAGCTAGCGATGGATTGATGTAGATTGATTATTGGACATTGCATGACAGAGGTACACTATCTTAAAATGCACAATAGTTGGCACAAAAAATAACAAACCACAGACCCTTAAAAACTTGACTCTTATGAGAATAAATTATGAACACAAATTTGATGTGGAATTAACAGATAATATAATCTCAATATGTACATTCGGTAGTCAGAAAAGATCACAATATACAAAACATGTCAAAATACTTGACCTTTAGAAGAATAAATCATGTCATTAAAATGAACCTCAATAAGTTGAATATGGTGATTGAGAGTAACAATAGATCTTATGCACAATGCTTAACTCCCTTATAGGTCACAAGAATAATAAATGTATGAACAATATGCCTTCATCCATAGGTTTACACCGTACAGGTTTTACATTCAGAGAAAAACAATGAAATTTTACCTGATTATCAACACTCATAGATCCTGGAAGATTTGCCATGGAAAATTTTAATTCACCAGTTTGGATCTTATGTTTCTCGTACTCAAGGAGTGCCTGTATAAGGGTCAAAAACAAGAAAACAACAATGCACATAGAGTAATATTGACCAAAAATGCACCTTTTTTTTATATTTGCTGAAAACGGCAATTAAACACCAAAAGGAATTTTATTGTCAACATTTATAGAACTGCATCCATGCTAGTTTTATGGCTACCACTATCTCAAGTTAAAACTAAAACTAGGGAACTGAATGATATGCCTCATTGCACAAAAATGGATGATATTTTCTTTTATTTAAGCATTAATTCAATTTTCAAGACACAAAACTATATCCATGAAGCTAAAACAATTGAAGAAACTTTTAATCACTAGTAAAATATAAGCATAGAGAAATTGGAATTATTAAACTCCAAGATTTGATGCCAAAGTCCTCGAGTAATTAAGTTAAAACAATAAGAAAACATTAACACTAAGTGCATATCTCTGCAGATTCACTCTCTTAAATTGTTATGTTAATCTCATGATTTTCCATGCCAAAGAAGAGAAGACGAGTAAAAAGGCACCCATTGAAGTTTGTTGTTCAATATATTAAAGTACTCATGCCATGATGGAGTGTCGGCTCATGTTGTGTAAAAGCATGACCAGCACAAGCCAACTGGATCTTACTTCAGTTTAATCTTTGTTTTCTCCAATTTGTGGTGATTGGCGACTTTATACTTCCTAAAAGAAGATATCTAACTGTTTAAACAGAAGAAAGCATTAAAAGTGATATGATAAAAGAAACACTGGAGGACCACATTCATCTGAGTTGGCTCAGCTTGCTCCTAAGCCAATTCATTTATTCAAAAGTGCAGCCACAGAGTAGGTTTCTCGGACAATGGAGCACCATCTTTAACTTCTAGAGTTCCCGACACAGGTAAAGGGAATGTTCCACTAGTATATATAGACCCAAGCTCGAAACACAATATAGACCCCAACATTGAGTCCACTCTTTTGCATGTTAATGCCGCCAACATAATCTTTCTCAAAAATCCACAAATGTTGACTTCGGACCAACATTAAGTTCACTCATTTTACATTTAAGTTAACGCTGCCAACATATTCTTTCATACATCCAAGTGATCCTCTTAAGCTAAATATTAGTAGATCAAGATGGTACAACTAATAGCAATACATTCTAAAAAACAAACGCCACATGATACTTGCGGAAATTGTTCTTTGTATGCCAAGTGAGCTAAAGTCAATACAAACTCTAAACTACAAGTTTGGGAATAATTACGATGTCTACTGGAAGCCATATACATGATGACAAAGTGATCTTCTAGATATATATTGAAAACACTAAGTCATGAACATCATGGTTAGACATAGCAGGTAGGAACACCTTGTGTAAACCATAGTTGACTATTAAGAAGCACAATGAAGAAATCTTAGATTGACTATCAAGCTTTAGCAAATAACATCAAACCTTTTTGCAGATAAAGAAGAGAATTGTACAGAAGTGTGAACCCTCACAGATACAACTAAAAAATAGTCCATAATGTCCCATCTCCATGAATAGTTGGGACACGATGGCTTACTCTTTTTGTACATCTAAGGGGGTTTGCATGTCTGTGCAACTCTATTATGTTTTCTGGAACACTACAAATTTGCCGTAGTTGTAAATGTGTATCTGCGACGGTCACCATTTGTCATCATTGTCATTGTAGGTGTATATCTATAAGAGTCTGGGATAAATTTTAATTTCCCAGACCCAAACATCTACATATTTACATACTCACAAACAAGGTTTAAAATCTCGGTTCAATTTCGATCTCAATTGACGACTGAACCAGAAAGTATCGGTAAGGATCAATGTAATGAAAATCAGTATGGGTCAATACTATCTGGGCCAAAAAGGAAGAGAAAAGAGGATGGAGGATGGAGGATGAGGCAGAGGGAGAGGCAAAGAACCGGTTGAGAAAAATTAGGAGGCAAACATTCCAACACGAGGAAGAGATTAGGCAGAGGAACACACAAGAGATACAAAGAAAGAGAAAATAGGAGAGAGAAAGTGTGACAGGAGAGAAGAAAAAAAAAAGAGAGAGTTGTCATACTAGTACTGGCTGACAAGCATGGTTTTTTAAACCATGCTTACAAATATGAACATATATTAATGTTTAACTATAAGGAACACACAATACATACACCAAAAATGTAAAGGATATAAATGTACAAGCAGATAGCAGAATATCCAACTACTTGTCTACTGTCAAACAACCAGTTTGAGCAAATATTGAACAGTCTTCTACACCAACCACACAATGCACGAGTGGGCTTTTAGATGCCATATTCCATAAACATATTTAAAAGGACTTTGACCCCTTTGTAGCATTTAGAAAAAACAAAAACACAGTACTAAAAAAGCTTGCAAGACAAAGATCGGTGCAAAAAGGTTATTGTTTGACAGCTTTCGAATAAAAAAACATATAGACATGGCCCACAATACTTTGTAAAGAAAAAATATTTTAGTCTAAATTATACGCAAATATTTGAAATTTTACAAAATAATTCCTTCACTAAAAAGCCCTACAGTTGATAGGCAAAACAGCTTTTAATCATCATGAAGAATTATGCAGAGTTGAGCTCTGAACTACTTAGTGAACATCTAAAGCAAGTTGCCAAGATTGATGACAGTAGATTAAGGTAATATGATGATCTAATGCATTACCTTCTCGAAAAAAATTCGAAATGACCAAGAAATTGTTGTACAGGTCCTGCATAGAAAGTGAGATCTATTAATACTTCATATCCCCCCAAGAAAAACAATGCTTTTCCACTTGATGTAGCAATACCACACTCCTAGACAGTTTGCTGCTTATATTTTCCTTGTGAACTTTTAGCATAATCATCTCTGTAGTTCATCTATAATATACTTCATGTAATAAAGGCAAATAAAAGGTACATTTCATCAGCATAATCATCTCTGTATTTAATCTATAACATTTCATGTAATAAAGGCTAATAAAAAGTACATTTCATCCATGTTACGAACTGTTTGTCTTGCTCATTAAGTGACTAGTTTAGGCCGTATTGATAAACAATGGTGCAGCAGAAGATCAAAAAGGAAATCTTTTCAAAGAATGGTTTAAAAAAAATACACTACCAAATGAAATGTTTGAGTTGACAGGATACCTATTAAACAACCAACTATTAATTAGAAATTAGAAATCTTCAAGACAACAATAGAATATCAAAATAAAAAGTTAATTCACCATATTAATCCTAGTTATTTTCTCCTATTTCATTTGTCTGTTGATACTATTTAAGAAATATGATATTTAACTAATGTCAAAGTTTAATTATACAAAAACAACTAACATAACTTGATTACTGGAATAGGATAGTTTATTTTTCCCAAGTTCAATTGTCTGTACAACTTATATCATACTGCTATTAGGTGTCCATTTAGGATGGTTTTCTCAGCAGCTAATTGATTTACCCTTACATAGTCTAAATCTTTTATATGAACTACCAGCAGAAATAAATATTATTTCTTGAGTACTAAGTCGTGGATTCATGAAAATTTCATTAAGTATTTGATGATCACTTTCAGATTGTCAAATCCTATTGGAAACAACAGGAACCCTGTTCTTTGATGAGTCAATACACTTGGCAAAAGGAATATCAACACTAAAAGACATGCAAAATGCTGCTGAGTTAGCCAAGCTGATCCATTCCACTCAGTTAGACCTTACAAGTGTATTATAATTGATCTAACCAGTTGCACGAACATTCGCAAGGATGCATATATTGTAAATGAATTTAAATCCATTTAATGTAGAAAAATGATGATAAATTGATCAGACTGGGTTTTAGATGTTCATAAAATTGTCCTCTAATTCTCCTTTAAGACCAATGTCTAAATAAAACAATTCTATAAGAACAACAATGAAAGACATAAAGGCTCACTTTGGAGGTTTGAAAGACTCGCCAACTTGACGCCAAAGCTTGCATGCTGTCACCTAGCAATCAAAGGTCAATTATGTCAGCACCAGAATTAAAAAAAAATTACAAAACTGCTAAATGGACATTCACATATAGAAACCCAGATGTTCAGAATCGAAGAAGTTCAGTGTACAGTGAAGTCCTGTTTTAAATAACATGGCAAAGGTAACTAGTTACTAGCATTCACGTCATATTTTCCTGGTCACAAGGATCCACTAATATTACAACTTTGTTTTTACTGTTGCAGTGTGTTGATCCATGTGGAGAATCAGTCCTATGACAAGCAAAATCACTGAACAATTTCGAAGGAACATGAGGCAATGCAGGTGAAGTGTGTTGATCCATAGCCAACTAAAAATGTAACTAGCTAGAGCTATGAGCAATATAAAAAGATGAGTTTATCACCTAAATCTCATATGAAGCACTAAGTTGATCAAACTGATAATTGATCAGCAATTGTTACTCTGATAGTCATTAAAGATGAAAGCAAAGGGAATAACTATTAAAAAAATTGTGAATTGTTGTTATTGGTTGAAATGATACAGTGCAAAGCCACATCTCCCAACTATCTGGTATCAACCTTGTGAATCATTTCCTGCCATTTAAGAAATTTTGCTATTCAAACTAGAGTGATCAGATCTCTTTAATTGTTTCTAACTAAGACATCACTCTTGTTGCCAATATGTTCCTACACCAACATCCATGCTCATATCCCTCAATCTAACAGTTAACTTCCAGTGAACCATGTACTGAAAGTTTGCATGTCTAGAATGACAAACAAGACATTTCAACTGGTGGAAATTAAATGCAATTTAGCTGTAAAAATGATGTCAGGGACTCTCATACACAATGCTGCAACTGAACATTTGACATATATTTGAATTTAATTATTAATCAGCACTTTGTTTCAAAATGTAGTTTGAGCAACCACATGCATGTCTGGTTAAATGTTCACTCTGCATAAAGCTATGCAGCCCATGCGATGCCAAACTCGTATATATAAAATAAATACGACTATCATGTCCTACAAGAGACAGGAATGTACACCATAGTAAAAATACATACTGCAAATTAGGAACTTAAACTAAGAAGTTCACATAATATGCCTATCAGGGCTGTTCTTATTTACATCCAAAGCTGACTAAGATTTTATTTTCTTTGATAAAGGTAATAAAAATGGAAACCACTTTAGCATAGTAATGGAGAACAGTTGTAAAAACCAACATAAAAAAATCATAGCTAAGCAATATCTAGAAAACAGGCAGCCGAATCACAAGGCTCCCACTAATATAGAGTCCAAGGAAGCAAGGAAGTGATTGTTTCGAAAAGTAAAACATCATACATACCTGATCATAACCACCCAATCTAGTAACTGTTCTCCACAACCTGCCGAAGAAAAGACCAAAAACCCTTTTTTGGAGTTTGAACTTTAAATTAAGACGTCAAAGGGATGAACCACGGCTTACTTGAGACAATTGAGTGCTTCTCCATAAAATTTAGGCGGTTTGAACTCCATGCTCCTCTCCCGATAGAAATTCTCCAACTCCTTCATGAAAGCAACCTGTTCTTCCTCTGTGCCAGAATCATCACCATCTGAGTAGGGTTCAAAGATGAACGACTGATTTGAGCCCTCTATAGGGGTTGAATTATCTCCTGCTGTCTGTTCCTCTTTTGAGGGTGTTTTGGTGTAATTATCTCCAGGATGAGGCTCCCTCACATCAGTCACTGCTGATATGGTCTTATTTTCTGATGTTATAGTTGCAGCCCCATTCTCTGCTTCAGCCTTGACATTGAGAATGCCACTTTGGTCAGAATCGGTCTCCATATGAGTCGTTGGCATGATAACTTGATCATCTGTATGCTTCCCCAAAAATGCATCATCTGTTTGTTTCTCCAAGGACATGTCATCTGTTTGCTTCTCCAAGGATGTGTTATCCTTTTGTTTCTCGAAGGGTCTGTCATCTGTTTGATTGTTCACGGGGGTGTCATCCGCTTGCTTCTCCAAGGGCGTGTTATCTGTTTGCTTCTCCAAGGACATTTCATCTCTTTGTGTTTCCAAGGACATGTCATTTGTTTGCTTCTCCAAGGGTATGTCATCTGTTTGGTTCTCCGAGGGCATGTCATCTGTTTGCTTCTCCAGCAATGCATCACCTGTTAGCTTCACGGACAGTGCATCATCAGTTTGCTTCTCCGGCAATGCATCACCTGTTAGCTTCACGGATGGTGCATCATCTGTTTGCTTCTCTGAAGGTGCATCATCTGTTTTCTTATCTGACGGTGCACCATCTGTTCGTTTCTCCAATGGTGTCTCGACTGTTTGCTTCTCAAAGGATATCTCTTCCATTAAATTCTCCAACGGTGTGTTGTCTGTTGTCTTCTCTAAATGTGTCTCCTCTGTTGGCTTGTCCAAATGTGTATCGTCCAGTTCCTTGGATATATCGTGTTCGGCAGCGATCTTGACAGATTCAGATTTCCTGGTCAAATCAGGCTCCGCTCCCAACTGAGAGCTCTGATTGTCTGTGTGGTCCTTTGGCAAAGTTTGAAGGTCCCCACCATCATCTTTGGCATCAGTCACTTTGTTTTCAGGAAGCACTGGCATTTCTTGCTCTGGACCGACGGTAGCCATTGGCTCAGCCATCATTAGCTAAAGGGCTCAAGAAGCCAAGATAAGTGAAAAAAACAAAAAGAAATCAGCAAAAATTTATGATGGCAAACAGAAATTGTACACGATCTATATGTTGTTGTAACTGTGATTTATCAAAAGCTCTTTGCATCCCTATTTGCAATCTATGGTAAGAATGGTATCTTGACGTTAGAAGTAAAGGTCCAACAAGAAGAGCAGAAAGACCATATCAAAACAATGCAATAGCCACAAGCCCTACACGATCAACAGATTCCAATATTCCTGCTCTTCCAAGAACCTAACCACTATCAACGAAGATGATTTCTTGCTAATAAATAAATCAGAAAATCATAAATTTGGACGATCAAATCACTCAACACCAACAAACAATTCCAATATGGACAAATAAATCAATGGAACTGAAGAAACCAGATTCAGAGGAATCTTCCGCGACCCATGCTAAGAAGCACAAAAATGGGACACGGACACAATACGGCACGGACACGACGATACATCATTGTTAAAAAATTAGGACACAGACATGGCGAAGATACACGTGTGTGTGTGTACATATATATATATAAATATAAAATATTCGATTAACATGAGCTTTATAGTACTAACACTAATAACAATCCTCATTATAAAGTTCAAGAATTCCATCTGAGCCTAGCATCTCTGGAACACAAAAAACAAAATAATAAAACAATATGTTAGAAAAGTACAGAAACCATATCATATAATATGAGCTCAGGAAAATTGGACAAGGAAATGATCTCTAACATATGTAACATATAACATCAAGTAAAGCATATGGTATGTGATTTCTTGATAACAGCAAAATACAATTTCGAAATATATGCTCATGAAATCTGAAGAATGTTTCATATAACATCAAGTAAAGCATATGGTCTGTGGTTTCTTGATAACAGCAAAATACAATTTCGAAATATATGCACATAAAATCTGAAGAATGTTTTAAACTGCTGTTGAAGCCTGAGTAAGACTACAGTTCTTTAGATGGCTTAGTATGTTAATAAGAAGTCAGATACCATCGACACTAGTGTGGAACAGAATCCACAAAACTTTTAGGAGTTCATCTGTGTGTTAAAAAAAATCAGATCTTGTTTTAGTTAATAATCTGCACAAAGCAAAGAGAGAGGACAATAGTTAAACCACAGTCCCAGAATCTGAAGAAAGCAAAGAATATGTGTCCTCTAAACTTCTTATTTATAGGAGGAACACCCTGATCAATTTGCTTCTCAAATCTAGCACTATTCCATGCGAGCCATACCTATGATTTTTTATGGTTGAACTGGAAGACTTTTTCTTATGAAAGTTCGTTCTATGCACCCGAATTCACCCAGGGATATCAAAAGCAAGTGGCACCAGATCTCATACGAAACAAGCCCTGCGACAAATCAAGATCCGGAGAGGAGAAGGGTCGGAAATCTGGGACCAAACCCAAAGATCAAACCAGAAACAAGAAATCTGGGCCCTGATAAGCAAAAAGAGAGGATCGCATAGAGTTCGGTATAGTATAGTGGAAGCGGGCAAACTGCGGGTCAGCGTGGTACCTTGCTACGTAGCAGTAGAGGGTGAAGAAGAAGGCTTCGTCGGACGTCGGTGACGTCGCCGAGGGCCCGAGGATGCGCGACGGGTCGTGGTGGTCTGGTGGACGCAGGTGGGCTCGGGCAGGGACAGAGCCACTTCCACAGTCCACGCCGGTGAGGCAGCAGGCTTCGCCGGTGAAGAAGAAGGCTTCGCGACCCAGGTGGCGGAGGCAGTTGGTCGAGATTTAACGCCGGCCGACGATCCTATTCGTAACGAAACAAGCAAAAAATCCGTTGACGAAGAGATTTCTTGAATCAAGACACGACCAACGATCCTATTCGAAGCAGCTCCAATGGCGTTTAGGGTTTCCTTCGCTCCAAAAAAACCCTAGGCCGAAAAACCAATGCCTTCCGAAATAGGAGAGAAAGGGGGGAATGAATTGCATCAGGACACGAGCCCGATTGTGGAATACGATTACCGCTACGTCAGCTTACCGCAACCATTACCCTGCCAAAGTAAGAAACGATCGAATGTCTTTCCGTTGAAGATAAACTGTAGTTCTGTTAATAAAAAATATAGATATAAATTAACAAATAAATTCAAAACAGGTCTAAGATAATTGCGAATTAGGAATTCTTATTAGTTTCAAAGTAATTTAAATATTTATGTATCATAAATAAGACGTTCGAGTCTACCTCTATCAAGATATGTGATATGTTAGGATATGTTTAATTATTTTGATATAATAAATATTTTTTCTCCAATCACATAATGTCAAGATAATAATATTTATCACATCAAATTCAAATCTTAACCTAAATATTCTCTAAATCAAATATATCATATATTTTTATCTTATTAAGTATTTATTAATTTGAGTATTGCACGTATCTTATTGAAAATCTTACGCATCATATTGCGATTAAGGCAGTCAGATTGATTAGTATATTGTTGTATAAGCGATAGGCCTAGTACATCAATTGATATAATATTTTTAAGTGAATATTAATATTATGCACGAAATAATAATAATAATAATGTGTTATTAATTATTAATTCAAGAGAGGAATGAGAAAAATATAACTCGTGTGCTTTCAATGGATTCCGAATTGCGAAGAAGGTCAACCCTGCGAAATGTTATTTTGACCAAGGTCAACGAGCACGGCTGCTATTATTAAGGGGAGCAGAGTCGGAGGTTGTTGCCTGGGAATGATGGTGGGAGGTCGATAACGGTAGTTAAGCGTCTCCACACGCTCGTCTCTAAACTTGGGCATGGAGAAGAGCTATAAATCCTACGCACGAGACGCTTGTGAAGGATCAAACAAGCAGAGAAGCTATTGTATTTGGAAGGAAAAGAAGCAGAGAGGAAACACAAATGGAGATCGTGAAGCAGATGTTGCTGCTGCTGCTGTGCTTCCCATGCCATGGCATGGGAACAACAGCGGGTTCGGGGAAGGACAAGAGCTCGGGCACCTTCGATGTCAAGGATTTCGGTGCCAAGGCTAATGGCATGAGTGATGATAGCAAGGTATTAGTCTGATGTTGGATGCATGATACTTCTCTCTCTCTGTCTCTCTCTCTCTCTCTCATTTTATGTGGAGAGGTTGAATCCTTGTTCCAAGAACCAGAAGGTTTAACATAGGAATGCAAGAGTTCTAACTGGTTGTGCACCTGCAACTCACTCTGATGCCACATGCAGGCGTTCCTGGCAGCTTGGGATGCAGCTTGCAAGTCATCTGGTAAGGTGAAGATTTTGGTGCCCAGCGGCACATACCTGCTCAATCCTGTTAAGTTCAGCGGCCCCTGTCGAGATGTCCAGACCTTGGAGTTCATGTTGCAGGCAAGACCTCGTTGATCTTTAAAGGCTTCAAGTAATCTTACAAGCGTTGGAGTCAGTATGCCAATGTCTTCTCGTGATCAGAGACAGACATTTTGCAGGGCACGTTGAAGGCAACGACGGACTTGAACAAGTTCGGGAACGGCGAGGGCTGGGTGCAGTTTGGACGGGTCGACGGGCTGACCGTGACCGGTGGCGGGACCTTCGACGGCCAGGGCGCCGTCACCTGGCCCTACAACAAGTGCCGCAAGGAGAAGAACTGCAAAGTCCTACCAACCGTAATCGATCCATCTCTTTGGCCGTGCATATTATCCCCATCTATACTAGCCGATGTGCGTTCTCAGCTTTCTTCCTGGTGTTCATGGCGTGTGCGCAGTCGGTGAAGTTCGTGAACACCAACAACACGATCGTGAAGGACATCACCTCGCTCAACAGCAAGTTCTTCCACATGGCGCTGCTGGGCTGCCACAACTTCAAGGGGAGCGGCATCACCATCACCGCCCCGGCCACCAGCCCCAACACCGACGGCATCCACCTGGAGGGCAACTCGGGGGTGACCATCGCCAGCTCCAAGATCAGGACCGGAGACGACTGCGTCTCGATCGGCCACGGCAACTCCTTCGTCACCATCTCCGGCATCACCTGCGGCCCTGGCCGTGGCATCAGGTCAGGCATCTGCATCAGTACGAACGCATCTCAGCCGTGTTTTTTCTCATATGCCGTCATCACAGTGTCGGAAGCCTGGGGAGGTACAAGGACGAAGAGGATGTACAGAACATCGTGGTGAAGGACAGCAAGCTCATCGGGACGATGAACGGAGTGCGCGTGAAGACCTGGGCCAACTCGCCGGTCAAAACCAGCGCCATCAACATGACCTTTGAGAACCTGGTGATGAGGAACGTCGGCAATCCCATCGTCATCGACCAGACGTACTGCCCCTACGACAAGTGCGACAACTCGGTGAGCGATGAAGCGACACTCTTCGTACTCGTATTCTTATCGTGGTCCTGCTGTGGATGGAAGAGATTTCTTATGCATGCAGGTGTGGTCCAAGGTGAAGCTTACCGACGTCCACTTCAGGAACATAAAGGGGACGACGACGTCACCGGTGGCGGTGACGTTGAAGTGCAGCAAGGGGATGCCTTGCGAGAAGCTCAGCCTCCACGACGTCAACCTCCAACACGCCGGTCCCGGGAACACATCCTCCACCTGTCTCAACGTCAAGGCAGAGTACAGTGGCACAAACAACCCCCCACCGTGCGAGTAATACATATAGCATGGATAACTAATTTACTAGGCATATACAAGTGTTTTGGCATCCATCTAGCCAACAAAGTGAGGCAGGGCTACAAGATGGGATGATATGATGAGAGTTGTAAGACTTGAGAACTTATGTGTTCCTGTATGGAATGAGATGAAGTGATGGCTGTTTGATGTCGCCCTTCACCTTCTGTATTGATGAAATTGTTGATATATATATTATTCATTGCGATACCGCAATATTTTCTCCTCAACAGTGTTGTACTTAGACATATAAGACTGTCGATGCAGTTTGTGTGACGTAACTTTCCTCAACATCATCGTGCTATGATAACAATAATAATAATTATAATGGACAGTTCATGTGTGATCGCTCAAGTTCTTGCAAGCAAAATTGGTGTCCTCCAATTCCAAATGAAGCTAAAAAGATCCGAGTTGCTCAGGATCCATCCATCAAATTAGTGGTTCTTATGAATGATAAAACAAAAAGAATTAACCAAGATAACGGAAGTACTCCTCCCTAAACATCATGTTGGCTCGTATTATAAGTTTCTGGCATTATGCTGCTTATTGGAAAACAAAAGCAAATAAACAGGAATTAATCTCAAAACAACTGGGGGTGCAGTGAAACTCACGTAGCCTTCGTACAGTAAGTTCGAAGCCAATCCATGGTGACGCTCTTTGGTCTCTCGAGTGGTAAACCAAGTGCTCGGTCCCATATGAGCTGCATCAATAACACCCACTCTGAAGATTTGAAGAAAATAAAGATAAGTTTGAAATCATGTGTCTAAGGAAATGTATTTGAACCTGGGAGCCTATCCCGATGCTTCTTGAGACTCCAAATAGAACAGTGAAATACCTGCAAATATTAAATATGACAGAACTTAGGATAGCTGTAGCTGACTCAATAACAATTGAATTGCCGCTATGGACTTCATGGTTGAATGGTAAAGCAGTTGGCTGATGTCCCCAAACAGGTTATAGACTAGGTACTATGGGGTCAGCGATCAGCTTATAAACAAAAACAGGCAGTCCAACAGGCAATCCGTTACCTATGCAGTGTCAGTGTCTGCAGCCATACATTATATGTAAGAAAGCTTTATTTCCGTGACTCAAACCTTTTACTTGTGTCAAGAAAAGAAAACAGAAATAGGTGGGCAAGGTTCGCACTCAATAAGCTTAAAAGATTAAGAGAAAAAGAGAAACTTGCAACTAAATTTTCTTATCCTACATAATGTCATGTCAAACTCCATAATTCTATCCAACCAGGGTGGCAGAAAGGTTAAAAAGGTGGTCTAGTGCAACTGAAATCTTGCTCACCAAGGTAACAAAGAGGTGACCTTAACATGACATCAAGGCTCTCACTATGCTTGGTAGAAAGACTACAAGCTAAAACACTGCATCATGATGTCTTGACCAGAGTGTTCAAAACTTTTACCAGGAAAACAAGTACAAGTACCTCGTTAATGTATTGAAAACAACTTACCTTGCTTCAGATAATCCAAAATACTTCAGCAGAACTCCACTATGAGCATCAACATTGGGCCATGGGTTTTTGACCTGCAACAATACCAGCTTACAAGATTACTCTAAAATAATGGTAAGACAATGTTATGAGTGTTGAAGCACACAAGAACTTGTACTAGAATTTCCTGGACAAGAAAATATCATGTCTGGTTATTGTTCGGCACAACATTAGCTTTTTGACTGTATATATTAGACCAAATAACCAAATTGGTTATCCACTGAATCATTTTCCCTGACAAAATATTGCCAATCAAATTGATTAATAAGGGGTCTGGCAAAGTTACCTTGCCTAGCTCAGTAAGTATAGGAGGAACGACTTCATACAACTTCGAGACCTGCACAAAAAAAAAAGACAAACAAAAGCATTGTTCAATCTGGTTCCCAACTCCAAGTGAATAGAGACAAACCAACAATCAGAACAGGTATTGTGGAATTAACCAGCTTGAAAAATGGATCATCAGGCAAGTGCTTTAATGCAAATTCCCTTTGGCATGTATATCTTGGATCTGTCTTCCGTAGAACTCCATGCCCATAACCAGGGACAACCTGTAGCCACAGAAATTGCAATTAAAATGACAACATATGATGCATAAAGTAAATACGAGGTCCATGACATGAAAAAAACTGTTAGCTCTGTACTGAGCATATATTGCTAACAGAAGAAAATAGAATAAAAGTTTTTTGTGGCTACAACTTTATCAACTCAAATGGCAACAATTAGTATCAAAAGTACGGAAGACTTGATCTTCAAGTTTAGTGGCAATTGGGGAATTTCAAATTTGAAATCAATTATTTTACCTTTTGCAATAATTGGACTTTGAGCATTCATCACAACAACAGAAGACTAAAATACAACTCCAATTATATGCAAGAATAAACAACATGATAAGGAACTAGGTACCTTGCCACTTTTTAATGTTTTCCAAACATAGTCCTTCAACTGATCAGTTGTAATGTCCTCTCCACATTCTTTGACAAGTGATTCTATCCACAGAAGAACTTCCTGAGACAGTAGAAAACAAATTAATTCACAAACTTTAGAACTAATGATAGATAGCATCTAACCATCTCGTTAATTTTTTTAGATGGCATAAAGAACAGTCATGGCCTATAGCATAAGTAGAACTAGGAGCAAAAAAGTCAGTTGGCAGTCCAAAATATCTTGCTACTCCAGCAAGTATTTTGGGCAAACTGGTAAAGATTGTTGAAGAATCATAAGCTACTGCCTTGACATTATCTTTCAAGAGCTAGTTAGTTGAAAACCAACACTATGGTACCAAGATATTCCAGAATATGTCACAGCCTAAGAGGTGATGCATAACATGGAGAAAAGTGCCACCAAACAAGTCATACCTGATTAGCTAAGCCATGAAGTGGTCCAGCTAAACCATTCAGTGCAGCTGCAAACGAAAGGTAAGGATCTGAAAGAGCACTGCCGACCTGAATATTGTGTAAATGATTCGTAGGTAAAAGTTTTGCAGATGCAACAGATAACAAGCTCTACATTTATCTTCAATAATAGAATACTTGGGACTAAAATATTTAAATCAAACAAAAAATAAGATGCAAGTGAGAAGACCAATAGATTATAATATCTCATTTACCAGATGAGCAGTATGTGCACTAACATTTCCACCTTCGTGATCGCTGCAAAATTATATGCCTCAAAATGTCAGATATGGACCTATACCCCCAATATAATAACAAACTTGGGCAAGGATAACGGATTGATCACCTGTGTATAGTTACATACAGTCTCATCAACTCAAGCATTTTGGGATCATCAAACCCAAGCATGTGAGAAAAATTTGCCGCATAATCCAAAGAACTATTGGCAGGTATGATTTGACCATCCTTGTAAATTCTGAATGATGCAGAAAAACAACTCCATCAATTTCTAAACATGAATCTCTGGCACTGACAATTTATAAACAATAATGAACAAAGACATGTATGCCATATAGAAGAACTAAATTTGATTTCTTTACACATAACAAGATACTAAAAGAAGTTTTGTGTGTTCAGGAAACTAATAAAGAGCAAGTCAATTTGGTGAACAGTTGACATAATCAGGCAGCTCGCCAAAGAACCAGCTAAAATGAAATTATATCTGTGTAAATGAACAAAATTATAGATCACTGTTAAGCTTCATCTTCAGTAATGAGAGACTACCAGGCAATAAGAACTGTATTAAATAAAACGTAGTTCAAAACTTTTTGCTGGTAAAGAGATACTCTACAAGACTGGAAGACTAGGTAATAAGTCATCAAGTAGAAATACAATCTGGGAAGTTGCAGAAACTTACCTCCGGTAGACATAGGAAGCCACTGTTGGAAGCCGAGCAATCAAATTCATAGAATCTTCATATGTTGGCTCCCAAAACCTATCAAGAATAGTAACTCTTATGTGCTCCTATATATCAATCAATTGTAAATAAATGTCACGAGCACTTACTTTGTTTTTGGCATCCCTTTCTCATATGCCTTTTGAAATTCACTTTCAACCTGTGATAGTATAGTAAATTCTGTCTTAAAAGGCATTATAATAAACCTCAAATGTATTATCCTTTCTTTTTGATGAACTGAGAGATTTTACCCTTTTTACAATCTTAAATTCTTGAATCATGGGAAGATGCTAATTTTGTTACTACCTTAAAGATATACCAATTGAAAGATCACCTTTAGGAATATCTTTTTTAATAATTAAAACTCAAGGAGAGAAAAAAACTCCAACTAGCTTTTTCTACCAAAAATGGAATTAATTAGTGAAAAATTAATCTAAATCTGTGACTTGTGAGCATGGCAGCTAGGAGGTCAGCTAGGTATCCTGAGACCGAACTACTCCCACAAGACCAGACATGATATTACAAATTAAAGTGAAATTGAATTAGAATATAAGATGTTGGGGATGCATAAATACCGCTATGTGAAACTATATATGACTTCAACCGTATCATATGCATTCTTTCTAATAATTCATAGCCAAGATAGTCTAACACTTCTTTTCTTTCTTCTACTATACCAAAAAATGCATCTTTAAAATCTGGCATTCATTTAAATGGCCTTTTCACAATATAATGCAAAAGTTATAAATTCCAGAGTCCAGACTAAATATATCTTGTGAATTTAGCCCAACCTAGTGCTAAAAATGGTCAGCTAATTACCTGAAGTGCCATAACCCCACTAGCGAACTGTGTCATTGGATGAGCTGTGACAGGGAGAGCATCAATTGCTCTAAAAACATGTTCTGCAGCCAAGTTTCCACACAAAATTCAGAAAAAAATCTGAAAGAAAAAAAGTTCAACTACTCATATGTGTTAACACATGGCTTAATAGAGTAATAGATCCATGTGTTGGCCTAACAAAGTATTAGGTCCATGTGTCCTAAAAGATGTCATTGGCATACATATTAGATTATTCTAAGAATATCTGTTGGTTACGGCAGTCAATTGTCAGTATTATTGCTACTTTGGAAGACAGAACAAGCACAATGAGACTTACAGTGTAAACCATGGTAGGAAACCAAACTTTGAAATTTATACGGTGACCTTTCATGCCACATTACTTGTATGTAAGACAAACCCTCTCATAAATTATTCATGTGATAAATTAAAGGATCTTAATTCTTCACAACTATGAAACAGCATAGCTATATGTATGTCAGGTAATCTCTATGTTGTATAAAAATATTACAATAGTGATATCTCTATGTTGATGAGCCTTAAAATTCCTAACATATCTATGATTATGAACACAAGTGACCAGCCAATGTCTTTGAAATATAAAAGAATACTGGAAGAATGTAATTACTACCAAAATATTAGCTGCAATAATCTCGTTAACCATGAAAAACCCGAAAAATATATAGTCAATAAGGGAACCTGGAACTTTTGCACGGCTCTGTAATTCTGCAGACAGCCCATTGACTTGCTCTTTGTTAGGCACCTAGGGTAAAGAAAAAGTAGTATAGCCTGAGGTATGGAAAAAGATTATGCTTTTAACCAAACTAACTAAGGCAAAGACAAGACACTTTATGTAGAATACACATCATAGAGATAGAAAAGCATAGAAGAGAAAACTGATAGCAGGAGAACCACAAAGTGTTCAGGAAGGCATGAAATCATATTGGTGACTATGTTTTCAGTTGAGTAGTATTAGTGACCACCAGGCATGCAGGTTTCACCAATGAGGAAACTGTGGCACCCTAAGAACTAAACTCCCAGCAAATGTCTAAAAAACTATGAACTAGTAACCAAATGACCTTTGGCATATACAGAAGACCTAATTTTAGAAACCATAGCCACAGCAGTCTTGTGTATATTAGCACTCTTCTAGCATTGCTAGTTAAACCACTAGCAAAGACACTTCCTTTATCAGTCTATTAAGAATCTCATATCTACTCATATACGGTCTCCTATTTAAGGAACCAAAATTTACAATAATGAGCACTTTCCAGAGAACCAAGGAGACAAGGAGTCAGTACTAATGCAATGATAAACAAATTCGGAGATCACCTTTCCGGTCAAAAGAAGCCATAGAAGACCCTCAGGCAATGGCTCCCCACCGGGGCTTGCAGCAGGCAATAGCTTTTGACATTCAGGAATAGAAAGCCCTCTGAATCTTATCCCCTGAAAAATAATCAGCATGTCTATCGTATTACCAAATCTTGGAACAAATAATAAATTTAAGGAAAAAAATCATGTGCTTAAAAGCAGAATTCTTAAGTAAACTGTCTGTACATAAAGGGGGATTATGGAAATTATAAGTTCTCAGCACAAATATTTATATTCAGAGGAAATGCACCTCATCAGGATCAAGTAATGAAGTTTCCCACAGCAAACCTGTCATTCCCCTCATCCCACTGATGACCTGCTCACATGCAAGTTACTAGTGAAATGGCAACTACTCACATGTATCTTAAACTGCTATGTGATCAAATACATATACCATGTCTACAGTGATATTTCCAAGTTGAACTTTTCCATGTTCTGCTTTCAGTTTCTTCAAGCATTCCTGAAAGAAAAAAATAGTATTGCTAGCAAAGCATAAGAAACAATCTCTTTCACAATTTCATTACTTCTACCTAATGGAAGTTTCACATTAATGCAAACTAGTTCTAAGGCATTTAAATAATTAATGCATCCCAAAAAATGCCCTTTAATGCTTGTCAATTGTATGTTGAATATAGGTTAGAAGAACAAGTCCATACAAATTGTTGGCTCCTTCCTTTGCCTCAGCATTCACATACCATGATTCAAGTTCACAGTTGCATAAATAAGAATAAAATCCAGTAGAAAACTTAACGATATGAACCAATGAACAAATTCACACCCATGCAAATATGGATCAATGGAAAAGATGATATGTTTTCCAAGCAAATTGTCACGTAAAACAAAGCTTAATCAATATCCTATACTCTCTTTGTAATTACATAATTATTACAGAAAGAATACTTCGTAGAGTACTTGAGAGATAAGATATGAATGACAGAGAGATACACAATGAATGAAGAAAAGTTTATAAGATATGTTTATTGAATTTTACAATAGCTACACAGTGGTCAGTTGCAAGCAACAAAAAACTTGCTATATAAATATCATAAAAATCCACAACAAGCTAAAGCTTCAGTTGTCAAATTTTTCATGTTTTAAACATCAAACAAATTGTTTTCAGCAGCTTTAGCTGTTTAAACTTTTATGTCAGACATTAAAATATGTTTCAAATTAAGTGCTAATAGTTGTTTTAAACATCAAAACAATAATAAGCCAAGACTCAAAAAAAATCATTAAGTACTAAATTTTATCGTGGACTATCAAGTCAACACCATATGCTTCTCCAGCAATTATGACTGGAAACCATGATTCCAAAATGAGGATTGAACTACTTCAGAAAAAGAAAAAAAAAACAATACCTGTTGCTCTGGAATCATATCCTTCAATTGAGCATGAAGATCCTGCAATGCGAAACATGGAACATGCAGCAAACAGTTAAATAATAAAGGAAACAAACCAAAATTATGAATTTTAGCACAAAAAGGAAGAAGATAAATACAGGCAAGCAATCTAACAAACTAGCTGTCGTGACAGAATCATGAGAATCGCTAGATTATGAAGAAAAAAAGTAGAGATGATCAAGTAGATTATTCATTGATCCTATGATAATTGCCTTCCCCACCCAGCACTACTAAAATCAATGCCAAATCCCGAGATATGGCTTGACAACCCGACCCTTCGACGAAGGACCAGCACAAGAAGGGCATGAACCTGATCACCATTGGACTGGCAAACCTTCAGTCAAGGGTGGCACATGTGGCAGGGAAGGGATTCTAGGCAAATTAGAGCGGTAGATGAGGTGCTCTCCATGTTGTTATAGAAGTTATTAGCTAGTGACATGAAGGCCAGTGGCATAAAAGAAGCT
Source organism: Musa acuminata AAA Group (assembly GCF_036884655.1). Taxonomy (NCBI): domain Eukaryota; kingdom Viridiplantae; phylum Streptophyta; class Magnoliopsida; order Zingiberales; family Musaceae; genus Musa; species Musa acuminata. The sequence continues at coordinate 39,510,451 of NC_088352.1, forward strand.
ATAACTAAAGAAGCAATGGGACAGACATGATCCTGTCTCTCTTCTGCTTTCGCCACTATTAGGTAACAGGAGGGGAGAGAGCTGACACATCATACATCCATTTCTTTCTTTGTATTAATAGCTTCTTTTCCACCCCTTCCTCTATGTCATACACCAAGAAGCATTATAACACTGTGCAAGCTGATAAAAATCATGACAAGCTGCCTCATTTTCAGTTTAATCCAATGAAGCCCGTTTCACATCACATGTACCACCCTCGAGTGGTGGTTGGTCAACCAAGCTCATCTCTTCTTCCCATGCTAATCAACTATCTCAGGATTGGGGTGTTCAATCGTGATTCAAAATTTAATTCCAATATCCATAGCATCTGGTGGGGACGAGTCTGATCTACCCACTCCCTGAACAAAGAGTTAAAGATTCCTCACAAAAGGGTATCATTTTCGATGTGTTTACCATGGGCCTCAACTTATTGGGATTGGAGCTAAAATTAATAGCCCAAAACAGTAGATATACGTGTCAATTCAGAAAAGAGAAGAACTTTTGGAGAAGCAAGCATGAACCTATGTCGGGGGAACACCTTTATAGTTGACAAAGATTAACTTCCAATTAGGAAGATTTAACCATTGGTCATGATGTAATCAGTGGATCCACTCCAGACACCGGGGCAAAGTATGGCCCCGGACACCCACCTCGGAGGACAACGACACACCCACAATAGAAATCCATGTGTCATGAGAACTATTGTTTGTAATATAATTAGTCCAATGTAGCACCCACAAGTATGCCCAATAAAGGTGGTTTTAGGTTGCCAACGATTTGAGTTTTTAGTTAACAGTTCTCATGTTCCCATTTTCCAAGTCGAAGCAATTGACAGTGATAATCTTCGTAGACTTTGACTAGTAGTACAGTTTGTCTAATCTAGACGATTTTGGATCGCCAGATAGATAAGTACATTCAATCAAGAAGGTTTTGGATCACCACCAACCAGTGGTGGGGTACATAAGATAAAGGTGATTGCCAAATGATAGATAATCCTGGGAAATGGTTCTCGGGTCATGCAGTTCAAAGAAATCGATATTGACAATTTTGTGTTATCGATGGCCAATAGTGCATTTCATTTTATCAGGGTGGTTTTGGGTCCCCCAAAAATCAGTTATTCTAGAGATTTCAATCCAATTTTTGGCATGACTTGGAATCTTGTAAATGTATTTGATGAATAAATAAATAAGAGTTTGTATAAAAAAGAAAGGTATGTTAGACAATACAAGATAATCTGCTTAATGGTTTTCAACATTCCACTTTCGGGGAATGTTGATCCCTCCCATTATCAACAGTTAGTAGTGGTAGCTTCAATGTCACTAAAGCTTACAACACTTGAAATAATCAAAGTGAGGAGAATTAAGCTGCCCCTTGAGTTGGATTAGGCCAATAATAACAATTGCCATTCAAGATATCCTTATCTATTGAGGTCACAAACAATGAAATCCACTACCTCTACTAAATTACTTATGTATAACCATGCCTGTATAAAGGGATGTGAAGGCAGCCAAGGGATGCCTAGGCTCTCTTAGAGTCCCAGTTATTACTCGTTTAGCTTGATCAGTTGTGAACATGACCATAACAGGCAACCATGCCATAGCGAACCCTCATGCCCCTGGGACTTGCAGCGCATGGTCCATGTCAACTCTCACTAACTAGTTCAGAGGACGACCAACCAAAAGAATTAAGCATCTCCAGTTCAAATTTATATCTAATGGTGATTGCAAGAACCATATTTAGCCATAATGTGCAATGTCAGTGTCATACCAGTAATAAGCATGTCAGACTAAGTAGACATGAACACCAAATTTCCTTTTAGCAAATACAAGCATTCTTTTTCAGTCCACAGCACATCAAGTCTCATATCAGCAATCACCACTAGTCAAATAAATCCAGTAGTGAAACAGAAAGAAGGACTCACAAGATCTGATGTGCTCTGGACTTGCAGCCATCGGATTGAACCCAACGATGTTGATTGGTGTGCCTGGAATCAAAGGTCGCCCAAAGAATTATGACAAATAACAGAATGCAAACAGATTAACCACACAGGATAGACCATACAAGAAGTTCCGATTTCATTAAACTAGCAGTCTAGAAAAATATATTATATTCCCACGAGAATCACTTACCAGACGAGAGCGTAGCTTCGAGAGCGCCGCAACACTCCGGAAGAACACCATGGATTCAGAAATCGCCTGCGATAAGCATCATATCAAGACAAAGAACAACAACAGAAATGAAAGTCAAGAAAGAAATCACATACAATAAAGATCTGAGTCCAGATGAAAGCAAACAATAAACAGAAATAGATCCGATTGAGTTAGGGTTTTGGTGAACAGAAGGGGTTAAAGATGACATGATCGATGAGAAAAACCAGCACAAAGGGTAAGACGAACTACCTGAAGCGAGAGGATGGAAACTGGGAAAGGGCGACTCGAGAAGCGGTGGCGGGCGGGTGGCGGAAGCCAAGAAAGAGGACTTTTAGATCATATTTAGGGAGTGGCCAACTGTTGTTTATTTATTTATTTATTTTTTTGCCACCCGTTTCTGCGTTTTACCCCTCTCCCTACTAATTATGATTGGAGGCGGAAATGGGGCCCTTTATTTTCCTTTTTCCGAAATGGACTCTCCTTTTATACCCTCCTTTTAAATAGAGACGTGCTTCATCTCCGGAATAATAGGAACGTCACCGCTTGATCGGACGGCTGAGAAAGATTTGACCCGATTAAAGATCGTACCGGACGGCTGAGAGGGATTTGACTCCACCAAAAGGTCGAGTCGTTGGAAGGAACTTGTAGGCCGCGTGAACCAAACGCTGCACTGCAGACCGGACACCGTGCAAGAGGCAAATTTGGAAATGTACTCTTCTTTTCCCCTCGCATAAACCATGCTGCGTGATCCAAAGGTCCCTCCAGCTCGATGTTCCTCAGGTTAGGGTCAGACTCATAATCACGAACAGACAGATATGCACCGATCACCGGCAAGGGTTGCAGCCACGCTAATCTTTGCAGTGGCAGTGGCAGTGGCAGTGGCAGTGGCTGCAAAGCTAGCAGCAGCTGCATCCACACCAGCAGGCGGAGGCGGCTCAAATCGGCCTCCCAGTCTTTTTCCCATTGGGGGTGTCATTAGACCATCAATGGTGGATAGAATGGGCTTGCAGCCTTCGGATGTGTTGCACCTGTTGCATACACCGGTGTTGATGGTAGGTGCAGAAGCACCATCATGAACGGCAGGAAGAACCATTGGATTGGCGAGGCTGGTCGACGAAGAAATTTTCTTGCTAACCAGAAATTTCTTGCTAATAAATCAGAAAATCGTAAATTTGGACGACCAAATCACTGCGACATGGGCAAATAAATCAAGGGAACCGAAGAAACCTGATTCGGAGGAATCTGCGGCGAGTCACGAAGAATGATGAGAGGAAAACCAGCGGCTCCAAGCCTTGGAAGCAGCTCTAATGGCGTTTAGGGTTTCTTTCGCTCCAAAAGCAAACCCTAGGGCTTTTGGCCCATTTAGAAATCACCAGCGATCGACCGGCCCAGCAAAAGGCTTGATGACATCGAGCCAAACCCAAGCCTTCAACGCTAACCCACCCGTGGCTCGACGGCAAATTCATTGAAACCCCCTCGATCTCTCCGCACCTGCGACGAACCGGTCGCAGCGCCTCGGTCTCATCGAAACCTCTTTCATTTAAGGAGTGGGGCGGCCTCCGATCGATCCAGACGCGAACCCCGCGCATCCTCCTCCTGCAGGTGAGAGATCGCGTCATCCTGATGTGATTCTCATGGTTTCTTTGGTCTTGTATCTGGCATTTCTGCCGTCGATGATGAGATATGGCCGCCGATCTCTTTCTCTTAGGAAGGTCGATGTGTGGAATTTGTTTTGCTTGTATATTGTAGATTAGCTCTGAAACAAGTTTGGAGCGATTAAATTGATTGACTTTTCGTGCGAAATGCTTAATTTGGTGCAGTATGTTGTACTGAAACTCCAAGATCGAGCACAAGGGACGAGATGAAATCTTACCCGTGGTGGTGTCTATGCGAGGAATCATACAGTGAACTGGAGTTTACATCTCATTCTAAGCTCAAATAGTGGAATGCTTCGCTCTTGAATGACTTGGTTTCTTGTTCTGCTTTTTTCTTCAATGCATGCGGAGTTTGTCGATTCTTTCATGAACTGCATTTATTAGTTGTGTTTAGGCAACATGATGTGCGTTTTCACCGGATTACGTGCGGTTGTCTATTGATTGATACATGGAATTCGTAGCTTACTTAATACCTGAACTAATTGACTTTATCTTTCTAAGATGCTAATGTGGAGTTGAGCTTTCCTGTGATTCGGAATGTTGGATATAAGCTGTTTGTATGTTTTTCAGACTTGTTCGTTGGATCAAATTAGGGTATCTGAAGCCAAATCACTGGGTTCTGTCATGGTTCATCCAGGTTTATCTGACTTGTGAAGAACAATGGGGGCATCCGCAGCTGCTGGCTTGCAAGCTGTGGTAGCACGGCCTTACATCATTTCTCCTACACGAATGTTCACATCGACGACAACAATTTCTGGGTTCAACCTGAAAGTAGCCAAACAAGGATTAACAAACTCATCTGGCATCTTCTCTCGCCAATCTCTATGTGAGAGATATCCGTCAGCCTCCTCAAAGAACTGCAGAGTTGTTACTAGGGCAATGTCTGGGGAAACTGAGAAAGGGACTGCATATGGGTTGCCTATTGATCTAAGAGGTACAGGATTCGTTGTAGTTTAAACAGTTCTTTGCCTCTTAGTTTAATTTAGAACTTCTTTCTTCTCGTATCATTGCACCAAATTAGATTGATTACCTGAAATTGTTCTCTTTACTTAAAATATCAAATTTTGTAATGACTTTGCTTTTTTGTGAAAAATCTGTTCAGTTTCCTGAGAAGTTAGATTTTTGTGATATTTTTTCTCGGTTCTTTTTTCACATAATGAGCCTTTTAATGATTTATCAGGAATCAATGGGTGCAGATTGTTGTTCTCATTGCTAGTAAGAAGAAAGTATAGAAAGGAGCTCGTAAGAAGAAAATAGAAAAATGAACTACTTTCTGATTTTAAATTAGCTTAGCATTGTTTTTGTTTTGCAACGTTGGAGTTTTGGTGAAACTTGTTATACGCAGCTGATATATCCATCTGAACATTTCAGATTGTTTTGTCAATTGATTTTCAGATCAATAATACATAGTTCAGCCATTTGTACCTTCACATTGTTGTGCTTCGCTTAGTTAAATATTACACTATCTGATCCTTTGAGATTTTCCAGGTTCCCCTTGAAGCCCGTAGACATCTTTTCCCATTATATCTTATGACAGATCATTGCCTAATTCCTTAACCTCATATCTTTTAAACTACTAGAGATCAGATGATCACTTATGCTTGGTTCCTGAATTTATGATAGTGTTACACATTTCATATCACTAACCTGTACTTCCAAGTGGAGACACCTCCATCCTCCTCTTGATGATTAGCCACTGTTTCATCTTTGGTAAGCTTTAAGTCCACATACCAAATTCTTTTGTTCAGGTAAGAGAGCATTTATTGCTGGAGTGGCTGATGACAATGGCTATGGTTGGGCAATTGCAAAGGCTCTTGCTGCTGCTGGGGCTGAAATTATCGTTGGTACATGGGTGCCTGTATGTCAATTTGAACTCTAATTAGTTTTGCCATTTGTTTTGGGTAACTACCTATCAGGTTTTCTAATGACCCATACTATTTCCTTTAGGCACTAAACATTTTTGAGACAAGCTTAAGGCGTGGAAAATTTGACGAGTCACGTCGGTATGCACTTTATGAGAGTCATGCATTTATGATTTGATTTATTTGTTTCCTTTTAATGTATAAGCACAGCTTCCCATGGCTTGTAACTCTATGAAGTGGTTATGTCAATGATTGCATTCTGCAGATTGCCAAATGGTTCACTTATGGAGATCTCCAAAATATATCCTCTTGATGCTATTTATGATACACCTGAGGATGTTCCAGAAGATGTATGAAACAAATGCCTATAATTCTATTGTTCCTTTGGTCTTTTCTTTTTCCTTTTTCAATCATAAACAGTTTTTGGTGTGTTATTATCATTTTAGGTCAAGACAAATAAACGTTATGCAGGATGTTCAAACTGGACTGTTAAGGTAGACCATCAAATCCTTGTTTTTACCAAACTATGTTCTTTTATTTCACATTATACATATCTTCTTGCCACTACACAGAGTGCATCAGTCCGATCTCTGTGACAATGGTGCTTTTGAATATCATATTGGTTGTCTTCTGATACTGCAGTTTTTTGTTATTTGCACAGGAAGTTGCTGAATCTGTGAAGAATGATTTTGGCAGCATTGACATTCTTGTGCATTCTCTTGCCAATGGCCCGGAGGTATTATTCCTTCAATTTGTGTGTGTGTGTGTGTTGGTTCAAAGTCTTAATTTATATGAACAGGTAACCAAGTCACTGTTGGAGACATCTAGAAGAGGATACCTTGCTGCGATCTCAGCATCAAGTTACTCTTTTGTTTCATTGCTCCAGCATTTCCTCCCAATAATGAATTCAGGTTTATTTCATTTCCTTAAAACATTACATGTGCCATATTTTATCATGGGTTGTGTAGGTGTCTTTTTAATACTGGTGACAACTGTTAATTTAGGTATTGCTTTTTTGCTGATTAAGATGAGTTGAGTGGTGGGTTAAGGGTTTATCCTGCTAAACTTGATATTGGTTAAGGTGGAATAGATGAATCTCCTCAATGCAACTTAACCTAGTTGATATTGGATAAAATAACCCATGGGAAGATGTGAAATTGATTAATCCACCACTTTTTGTCCCTATAACCACCCTTTCCTTATTTTTCTTTACATGTTTCCTCTTGTTAGTCATGTCTATCTTAGATAGACTATCTTTATCTACCAAATGATATTTTGGTTGGCAGCCAAACTTAAATGGATTAGGATAAATTAACCTGAATATTTTAACCCACAGGATAGTATAAAAAAAAGCCTGAATAGTAGGAGCCCTTCATTATATGTTTGACCTTGTAGGAAAGTGGAAACAAATATCACATTATAACAGCAGCATTTTATATGTAGATCTAGGAAAAGTGAGAGGGAGGTCAGATGTAGAAGAAGGATCAAGATCATTTAAAATTACCTAGGAATAACTTATACAATTTAAAACAAGAATTAACTGAAACATTTTAAAACTAACAGGGTTGTAACAATCCCTCATCATATAAGTCACCCAAGTAAATCAACAAATTTTTAGTTACCTCTCAAGTGCTAGTTGGACTGATGGATCTAATTTTTTACTTCTTTGCTAAAGTTTTGATATTTTCATCTATTAATGCTTCAATTTTGCAAATGTGTCAAAAGACTCAAAACCAAGTTTAAAATCTGCAACTCAATGTGGCAGGGGGTGCTTCAATATCTCTAACATACATTGCCTCTGAAAGAACTATCCCAGGGTATAATCTTTCCTACCTTCTTGCTCAAAATTAGTTAATATGATGTTCAAATTATATATTTATCTTTTATTTAAACTGGTAGATATGGTGGTGGAATGAGTTCAGCAAAAGCAGCCTTGGAGAGTGATACCAGAGTAAAGTCTATTTTCTACAAAGTGTCCTGAATTTTTGAATGTTTTAGCAAGGTGTTTATTGCTGCTTTTTAATTGTTTTTTAGTACCTTTGTTCCTGGCTGTAGGTGCTGGCTTTTGAAGCTGGAAGAAAAGGCCAAATTAGAGTCAATACAATATCTGCAGGTATTTTTCTTTGCAAGTTCTAATTATGTTAAAATTGGAGTCTCGTGTTGTTTGAGATGAGATTAAACCTTCTCTCTCTCTCTCTCTCTCTCTCTCTCTCTCTCTCTCTCTCTCTTTATTATATATATATATATATATATATATATATATATATATATACACACACACACAAACTTCAGCTAAGCATTTGGTTGTTTTCAGTTATTACTATCTATCAATCATATTTTACTGATCAGTTCGGTTGCAAACCATTTATCACATGCAAGTATTATCTTGATAATCACATAGAGATTAAACATGTACACAGGGCCATTGGGAAGTCGAGCTGCAAAAGCTATTGGATTCATTGAAAAGATGATAGATTATTCATACTCTAATGCACCTCTGCAGAAAGAATTGCTCGCAGGTCAAACTTCAGAACTTAATTAAATCATTGCTACTTTATCTTATTTTAATCAAGTGCAATGAGTGTCACTTTGTTCCCATTTCCTTACCATGTTTTTTATATCAAATAAAATACCTTCTACAGATGAAGTTGGCAACACGGCAGCTTTCTTGGTATCCCCACTAGCTTCAGCAGTGACAGGTTCTGTTGTGTATGTGGACAATGGTCTGAACACCATGGGATTCGCAATCGATAGCTCAACGCTAGCAACATAATCGTAGGGATAAAAAAGAATAGAGGTTTCGACTTTTGTTTCTTTTGCGGCTTTGTCACCATTGAATAAAGAGTGGGATTGTCTTGGTGCATTTAGGGTTCAAGTCATTTTACTTGGCACTTGCTAGTGGAGTAATTAAAAAGTCAAACGTGTTCAAACTATTTTTAGTCTAATTTATGATGTTAGTATGCTTGTTTTCTACATTTCATAGGCATATATTTTTGTTGAGTTTCAGTTTAGTTGGGTGTCGTGGAAAGCATAATCATGAGATAGAATGTTGAGATAATCATGAGATTTAGTCTCTTATCATCTATTTTCCTTCAATATAATTTTCATCGTTTGTCTTTCGTTGGTATATAATTTCATCGTTCACTTTTCGTTGGCATATGTTTTCATCGTCGGTCTTATATATTTTCATCTTATGTATTTTGTCAATGTATATTTTTATCATTCTTTCGTAAGTATGTATTTTCATCGTTCAACTTTTATCGATTTATATTTTTATCATATGTTTTTCATTATATATATTTTCATCATCTATGGGCATATATTTTATGTTGTTTATCTTTCGTTAGTATATATCTTCATCGTTTGTCTTATGTTGGTATATATTTTTGTTTGCCATCTTTTGTCGATATATATTTTTATTATTTATTTTGTATTAATGTATATTTTTATAAATATTTTTTAATCTCAAAAATATTTGATGATCATATATGATTTTTGACATTCTTTGTTATTTTAATCATTTTATTTTTTCATTGAAAGCATGATGGGTAAAATGATAAAGGTCATTGAGAGTTGTGTGATCATTGAATATTTTTGAGATAGTTTAAAAAAAGTATATAAAAAAATTTATGTTATTGAGATGAAAATGTTAGGATTGATTGATGTGTTGAGTTATTATGAAATATAAGATATTTTAATATAAAAATATATATTTTATTCATGAATAATTATGAAACAAGATGAGGAGAGAATATGATATTTAGAAAAGGTGAAATAATTAATATTAATGATACAAGAAGATTATAAAAAAAATTATAAATAAATATTAAATATTTTTAAATTTAATTAAATATATAATTTTTTATATTTTAATAACGAGAAAAGATATAAATAGTTGATTTTAAATAGTTGGGACATACGAATTTATTATTATTGTTGTTATCTATCGTCCATCAAATTATAAATACGATTATCGTTCGTCTTTTCTCGATATATATTTTTGTCTTTCGCTGGTATACAATTATAAATTTATTTCTTTGACAGGGATAAAATTTCTAATTTGAATTAAGAAATAATCTTCAGTTGTTAAAGATGAATCTTCCGATTCATAATCTTCAATCAAAAATATATTTTGATTAACGTCATCTTTTCTTTTCTGTATTTGGTTAGTTTTTCTCCTCTCTCACAATTCATTACATACGCCAAAATATTATTAAAGTAATTACATTTATTTAAATAAAAAATAAACTAATTGGTTGGCATCACAAGTTAGTATTTCATGACATTCCCAAACTCACAGTATAAATAGTTGGGTTAATTAATTAGTCAAAAGAACGAATGTCAATAATACATGTGGTATGAAGCTATTAAGACATTGGAAAAAAAATCACTGGACTCTTACTTTCTCCAAAGATAGCTGAACAAACCATATGGCTAATATATACATGTCCTTCTACGGAGACGCTTAGGCCTCCAAAGCTTTGACAAAGTTCAATAAAATGTAAGTTAACCTACCACATCATCCATTGCAAAAGTTCTATGCGGCATTAGCTCTTCCCCAGCAGCAACAGAATCCATCATCAACTGCAAAAACATAACATGAATCAGGAAGAATCAAATGCAATCATAGTGACATCTTAGAACATAAAAGTGACAATCTAGTACACAATAATTCTACTGATTTCTGTTTACAATCTTACCCCCTATGATTGTTTACCGATTCAAACATTATTAAGATCACGAAGAAGCAGTGCAGCACTAAGGTTGTGCCATAGAAATTGATAAATTTTTAGAAGCCTAAGAACTGGCAATTCTGCCCATATTCCTCTTAAACCAGTCATCTAATAAGTTCTTCATTCACTTCGTAACGTTTGTAATATATATAAAAGAAAAGTTAGTAGAACCTGGTTAAAGAAGCAATACCTTCCAGTCTTTAAAATCGAATCTGAAAATGAAATGACTGTATGATACTTCGCCAGATGCCACTGCAGAGGGTTTGGGAGCATTTCTTGGAGCTAACCATGATCAACAAGTATGTCAGAAGCAATGCAACCGAATGTGTTTGAGAATGTGACCAAAGATCAAGATGGAGTCCAAAAGAAAAAGGCAGCATTCAAAGATGAAAGACCTACAAACTAGGTGATGCCCACTATCATCCACCGTAATCTCAGCTCTTCCATCCTTAACAAGAAATGAGAGGGCAAATATATTCTCTACAGTCTCGGAGAAAGATCCCCTGTTCAGCACTAGATTTTCCAGCCTTACGTTTCTCTTCCTCCGTAAGATCTCAAATATGGTTGACATATTCTTTTCGGTATCAGCCTTCACCTCAGACCCAGCATCAACGAGCTGTAAGTTCATGAAAGAACGACATTGTTTGAGTGAAGCATGCAAACAATCGCAATCAACTTCAACAAGGCTACAACTTATGTTCAGACCTACCCGTCACTACCAGATTCAATGCAGGGGAATCAATTGCCACAAACATTAGCATTATAATGTAATTGCCACAGTAAAGATGTTCTTCAGATAACAGCAGACCATATTCTATCTAAAACATTATGAGCAGCTGCAAATCCATTAAATCTTGCAGTGTTTTCTTACCGATATGATGCACTTAATGAATTTAACAGCAAGCATAGACAACAAAACTCGATAAAAAAAAGTGGTCCTTCAGAAACCATGTAATAGTGCTCAATATAGTAAATAGTAAATTGAATGATTAAATATCAAAACATAGATATTCAAAACTTGTAGAAGATTGCATATTAATATATTCTGTAGCAAGCATAGAAAAATAAATACTTGACAAAAGAGGTCCTTCAGAAATTACAGAAAGTTGCCTAAAATAATAAATTATGTATTTGATAATTCAAACTCCAAAGAGGAGTAGCAGTTATGATGCAGCTAAATGCATGTCGACGACAAGCCAAGACAAATAACAGATAACCAGTGCTTGAGAAAGTACATGATATTGCCTGGAAACAAATGAATAGATTTTCATATAATAGATATCTAAACTTCAAATCTTTACATCTAAAGAGAAAGTGTTGAATAGAAGTAACAATGTAGAAATAGTGTGACACTCTTCTTTTTCCAATATAATTATTAACTATTACAGCTCAAAGAAAAATATTGACCAATATATTAGGATAAAGAGATGAAAATATTTTGACAGATAAAAAGGATCTAAACAAACAACACCTGATACCTCATCAGGATGACTGCTTTCAGTAGCCCTTGTTCGTTTTCTCTGAACAACCACCTTGCGCTGTTTCAATTCAGTATACATGGGACCGATCCTGACATTGTGAATAACAAATGAGAAGTAGAATACAGGCAACAATATCTAGGATCTACTTATTTTGAAACTATTTGAAAGCCAAACCAGAACACATTTCAAAGACCATGGGAATTTACAGTTTAGATTGGTCCATTACATCGTAGGGCATCCAGGAGCAGTCCTAAAAACATGAGAAGCTGCATGACCAATGTCATCCCAGTTGAAAACTGGAATATTCTCAATATTTGCTTCACCTTGTTGTTGACCAAAATTCCTTAGCAATGCAGTCACAAAATCAGAAGGTGTCACTCCATTGCTTGTTTGGGACCTAACTGAGGTTAACAAGGTATTGGCAATGTCCAGTAGAGCCTCAGCATCTGCAACTTGTTCCCTAGGTCTCTGAACTGTAATGATATGCAAAGGAAAAGAGAAAAAAGAATCCAGAATTTTGTTATTCAAATCTCACTCACTTCAAAGCATTTAAGGGAGAAGAAAAGGAACAAGCCAACATTGTTCAATGTTAAAGCCATAAGGAAAACAATTCACCACACCTAAATGGATCTTCAGCATAATATATGCAGTTTTCATGTCACGCAGAACATCCCAAGCAAAGCACAGAAGCACTAAAGAGAACAGAAATTGTTCATGAATGATACTGTGGAGGCTGCCGTATCACAACTGAACAATGAACACAGCCAATAATCTAAAACACCGGAGCTCAGTTGTCATCATTGATCATGGCAGTCGAGCCAGCCACACAAGCAATAACTACTACCGTAAGCCTTCCATTCCAACTGTTCCAGGTGGGAAATTACCAAGAGGAATTGCTAAAAAGAATTACCACATCGCTCACTGTGATGAGACTAGAAAAGCCCATCAAACGACAAGCAAAAAGCATCGCCACCATGCGAGTCAGCGCTCGATCATGAGCATAAGTGGCATGTCGTGGGATATCAGTAACTCACGAAACAAGATCAGGTTGACGGGAATTACAACAGCGTGAAGAAGGTTGGCAAGTAGGGCATAACATCGGGAGCTGAAAGATGAAATATACGAGGTAAAAACATCAAATCCTTGGAGGATCGGCAAATTTACCATGTTCATGCAAGCTTTCCACTTCCGTGATGATCGAATTAAACCTCTCCGATTTAGCGCTTGTGATATCCTCCCGTTTACCTGAAGCAGCGAAAACACAAATTAGCACAAGGGATTACCTAATTCGTTTACCTAAGAAGAGACGGCAGAAAAATCCGCACTGCTGATGAGGTTCTTGACGGCAATGTAACGAGATCGAAGAATACGGCGGTCTGCCGTCCCTTGCCGGCGCCGCCCGGCGTCGCTGCTGCCGCCGTGCTCGCCTCCCAACACCTCTGCCGCCGTCCCGCCCCTGGTTTCCGGCTTTCTCTTAACAGCCCTCGCCATGGGTCGAGTCTACAGCAGAGGAGCTATTATTGTTCGCGGAAGCCAGAAAGATCTCCCACGAGATACTCCGGCGTTGATCTCCCGACCGAGCCCTAATCGAAAACCCTAAAGAAGGCAGCAAAAGACGGGAGGACGAGAGGACGGGAAGAGGAGCGGTAACTGATAGGGGATTCCGCAATGGGAGGATCGTTCGGATATCCCGCGCGCTGTTGCCGGGAAACTTGAGCGAGTTCGTGCGCGCATCGGAAGCAGTGAAGGGAACGGACTTTTTGCGGCTATGTAATATACGTCAGTATGATCACTCACAGCTGTTAAATACTTCATATTAGATATATCTGTGAACTGTCTCGAAATAAAAACTCTAATGTGCGATATGATTATAGTTAAATCCGAACGCAAAATGAAATGATAGAAAAATGAAGAAAATGATGATATTATGAGGTACACAAAATGATAATTATAATAAGGGTACTTAAATCCTATGGGGTCCATTCTCTAATTTTCTAATCCAATCGGTCAATCTAACCCAGGTTTCATATCATCAAGGGATATTGATGAGGTGTGGAATCAAACTATCATTCTCGTACTCAACCAGATGAGAGCTATTGGTGAACCTTTACACCATGGCTTAGGTGTCAACACGACTTGATCCAATCTTGAATGCGTAAGGTTGTCCACGCAAATGTTCAAGTGGAAGAAGTGGGCATTAGGTCGAGATGACCTATGGGCCTCATCGTCGGGCTACTATACTCAAGTCAAGATCAGGAGAGAGATTTCTCGATTCGATCCCTTCGAAGCTAAAATTATATTTGAGTGGAGTAAGAGATAGTTGAGTGTTCGAAGTCGCCCTCATTGGTCAGAGGGTTAACTTTTATACATGTGACGAGATAATCAGTCATACATTATCCCTTAATGGTTATTGACTCCTCGAGAGGATGACTTGTACCATGCAAACAAGCATCGATCAACTCGTACGGGTCGACGTCGTGCGACGTCATCTCGAGTTTTGCGAAACGATTCTGGGGTATCCAACATCGTATAGGTCAATATCATGCGGTGTCATCCCGAGTTTTATGGAACGACTCTAGGGTGTCTGGTGCCATCACGAGTTTTACAGAAACAGCTCCAAGGTATCCGACGTCAAACAATACGGAGGTCACATGGTCACCTCGTTCGGATATGAGGTGTCGCTCTGTATTAGTCCGAATGTCCTTTGTCTATTACCGCAATCAAAATGTGCCATGAGCGGCTTCCATAGAAGACCTTGCTGCGTACCTGAGTCGAAGAAGGTGATGTTATCAAGCTTGGGAGAGCGGCATTTTTATTCTAGCCAAGTAATCTTTGGAGTACCTGCTCTCTATCATTGTTTTGTTTCATCGTGGCATGTGTCGTTCACGGTGGAATCTAAACGGCTGCAGTTGAGTTACGTGTCCCCATGCCTTACCGCACGTTATAATAGTGACGCGACGTTCTTTCTCGCATCCAACCAAGCCAGGGACGAAGGATAACGCCGTCGCCGCCCCGCCCTCTCTCCCATGCTCCTCGCAAATCGCCACCACCATCACCCAAATCAATCGCGAAATAGCAAGTCTTCCGCTCTTTCATGGCGACCGACGATCACAGGTGGTAGAAGAAGGCGAGATTCGAATTTACCCTCCCACTCCTCGGCGTCGCCATGAAGGCATCCCTCGAGCTCCGGGAGGATCGGAGTCCCCTGTTGCGAGCCAAGCTCCCTTTCACCGCCCTCGGCCTCCCTTTCCTCTCTGCCTTCACAGCCGGCGACCCCCGCGACCTCCGCCTCGACCTCAGCACCGCCTTCGACGCCGGCCCCGTCGTTCGCCTCTCCTACCGCCCCAACGACACCCGCAGCCCCGTCTGTCTCGCCGTAAGGATGGGGACCGGGGCCCTCGGCTCCCCGATCGCCGCCCCCTTCGGCATGTGCGCTGAGTTCAACCCCCTCGCATGGGGCGGAGGCAGCCCCTTCTTCTCCGTCGTTTTCAAGCCCCGCCTCGGCGACTTCTCCCTCAAAAGGATCGCTCGATCCGGATCAGGCACGCCTCCGCCGCAGGCTGGCTTCGGATCCACAGTTCCGGAGAATGGTTTCCACGACGGTAAGAGCGTGAACGGGTTCGGCCCCGGGGTCGCCTCCGTCGACGATGCCCGCAGCCTGCTTTTCGGCACAGAGCTCCGAGCGAGCAGTGTCCTTCCGCTGCGAGGGCCAACGGCCCTGAGGTTCCGCTGGGGGGTAAGGCTGCCGGCGGAGCTCCGCATCGCGAATGGCGAGGACCCCGCGGCGGGAGATGGGATCTCGTTCCGGAGGCTTCCACAGCTCGTGATGACTAAGATCACGATCGAGCACATGGTGGAACGTAATAAGGCACGGGAACAGAAGAGCGAGTCCGCCACCGGGGTGGTGGCCGAGCCGTGGTCGTCGGTGAAGCAGCACCTGGAGGCGTTGAGGGCAGAGAACGGAGTTCTCAAAAGGGACGTGCGGCAGCTTTGTGCCGAGGTCTTCGCGAGAAGGCAGGCCCCGACATCCGGCGGAGCCCAGGTCAAGGAATGGAGGGGCGTCGAACGGGGCGGAAAGGCTGAGATGAGGCCTCCACCACCATCGGCGCCGACGGATACCAAAGATAGGCGAATCGACGGGAAGTCGCTGCGAACTGGAGTCAAAGCGCGTACGGAGGACGTGAACGAGGAGCTGAAGAAGGCGCTGATGGCTGCCACCGGCTCCTCCGGGAAGTGAGCACCAACGTCGAACACTTGATCTGCGCTCAGTGGAAGGTTGTTGAATTGTAGATGAGCCGATAAATATGCTACCATGGTTTTCAAAATATACTACCATGATTTCATGTCTGGGCTTATGGATGAAACTGTGTAGTTAATTAGGTGTCTTTAGCGAACTCGAGTAACAGTTCTATGAGATATAATAACGTTCTGATCGGGCTAATTTCTACGGGTCCGGTTCACTTTAAAAAAAAGTTACATTGGATCCTCATAATTAGTAAATTATTAAATTTAATCTTATTTTAAACAATATTTTATTTCATAAAATTCACTGCCCGTTACATCATACGTTGAGCTGACACCGGACATAAAATAATTATTTCATGTACTAAAATATTGGTACAAAATTTGCTGCTGCTGGATCAGCATGCGGCTACCCCCCTCTATAAAGAGTTGGGCTTCGACGACACGTTTTTGATGTCCACACACGCGGAGAGATCTCCGTCCCCTCCGTATTCGATAACCACCGTGATCTAGTAGGCGACTTCCGCGTGGACGTCGATGCCTACGTAGTTGCAGTCCACTCTGCGATTATATAAACATGCCACGTGAAATGGTGTTATCTTAATTGGTGTTGGGACTGAGTTCCTCTTTAAGATGGCACAAACCAGTAGAAAAAGCTCAGGAGTTATCACCGAGTGTACAGTACTTGGAGATCGACGACGTTGCAAAGCTGATATGATTGTCCAGAATTTGGCATGGCCCCGAACGCAGTGCCGCTTAGGTCGAAGTGGACGAGCTCGGCGAGACTTGCCAGGGCACTCATTCGTGAGCACAGTCGTCACAGGATTCCCAGAGCGTGCAGCATTCTCCGTGCATCGAATCTTCCATGACCACCAAGGTTAAAAAAGTCAATCTTTTGAACAAGTATGATGTGCACGTCTTCGAAGCAAATGGATACCTGATAGCTACCACCGCAGCCCTCGCCCGACTTAAAGATAGGACTTCCTGCTGCTATCATAGAAGAGAACGGAGGCCAGTCAACTAAATCACCGTATCCGCATGCACCACTTGCACAGCTGGTATGCTTGTTAGCTGATTTAAGATGCACATGCTGTGCAACTATATATTCCAAGGCATTACCGTCACTTCCACACCGGGTGGCTCCCGCCAGCGACCAACCCTCAGTAGTCGAAGAGAAGTTTAAGCGCTTGGGGATGAAGCAATTGCAAGGGTTGAGGAGAGAGACAAAGCAAGCAAAGCAATGAAACAATGAAGGGATTGCCGTAGAACCTATGTGGGAGATGCACGTGCCTGCGATTAGGGGAATCGATGCAGAGGGTGAGGTCGACAGAGCCGAGAGGGGCGTCCGGCTCCATGGCGAAGGCGCAAGCGATGTGGGCCCAGAAGGGGGCAACGAGGGCATCGAACCGGGAAGAGTCGAGCAGAAGCCCGACACCAACAAAGCAGGAGTTGACGGTAATACTAGAGAATACGAACATAGCGGAGGACATCCTCCCTTTTATGGAAGTGGCTGTTGTGGAGGACTTTAGGAGAGGAGGGATTGGGTTGGGAACAGGGAAGAAAAGCTGGGGAACGAAGGACGGGCAGACGATGCAAGCATGACAATGGGCATCGTGGAGGAGGTAACAACATCTTGATCAGCGATAACAGTGTGAGGCTTTGTACGAATATCTTAGTATATGAAATAATCATTTTATCCTTGAATTTGGCTGATGTCACATCGGTAGTGTTACTAAAAATAGATAGTGTAGCTGATGTCACATCGTAACGATTTCCAAATAAATAGATAGTGTTACTAAAACCGAAATCAAATATAATAATTTATTAATTAAGATTTTAATATATTTGTTTAAAATATAAAAATCACGATGCTAACGAGCCCAAGAGCCCAAGAGGAATTACCTGTTGTCATCTGCGTAATCATTCGTTACCATCATTATTCGTCGTTGCTTTGCTATTGAAGCTAGGGTAATCATGCCTTTAGGTGATCTGGCAAGAAGACGAGTGCATTTTGACCTCGACTCAGAGAAGACAATTACCTCTCCTCCAAATGTTCTGTTCCCAAGGGAGGACATGTTTCCCAACAAGTATCATTTGCCACCATCTTCTGATTGCACACAGAGCCCTCTTCTCATCACGCCCTTCCTCTTGTTAACGCAAGCTATCATCTCAGATACCGCTGCTGACAAGAGCTACTCCAACATCACACCGGGCCCCCTTCCTCCTCAACGATGTTGATCCAAAAGAGACTCCGGTTTGATTCAATCAAAGTTCAAGTCAAACTTCAAATTGGCCAAAATCCAACCAAATCAAATTCAAGCTCGAATAAACTCAAATGCAACTTAAGTCTTACTAAGTTCAACTCAAATTGAATTTCGATCGAAGTTTAATTCAGCTCAATTAAAGTTTGACTCGAACACTAATTCTAATCTAACCTAGTCAAACACCATGCAAGCCCAATCTCAAGATCAAGTTTTGATCATACCAACATCAACTCTAATTTTAGCATAACCAAGCAGAGTTACACTCGGACTGGGAGAAGCCTTGCAGCCAAATTGGAGGACAATTAAGGAGGCTGACCCTAGCAAGGGAGAGTCCTAACGGGGTTAGGACTATATCTCTTACAAGCACTAGGAAGGGGAGAGTCCACCCCTTGCAAAACCAGCTGGTCCCACCATCTGATTAATCATCGACCTCGTGGTCATTACCCAAATAACCAAAAAAAAAAAGAACAAATAAATGCATGAGTAGAAAAAGGAGAGAGGGAAGCATAGCTGAAATGGCTTGTACCTCTATTGTCGCTCATCCTTCAAATCCATCAGCAAGCATCGATGGGATTATTTCTGGAGACAGTGAACCACGAACACAGGACTCAATCAGCTGCTGCCAATGTAAAGATAAACTTCGCCATCAGTGACCATACTTCTACAAAAACATGTTCTACTCCTATACAAGAAAATTGAAGCTATATAGTCAAGGAAAATTCATGTACTCACATCATAATATGATTAAGGATGGAAGGTACTGCTGGTTATAAATGAAGCTAGGACACAGCTGATGCCTGCTTCTGTAATGAAATTTGCAACAAGGTCAGGAGCATAAACATCAAAACATTAGGCAAAACTTATCACAATAGAAATAGAATACTCCTGATGAACATATAAAAAAAGAAGAGCAATATTGCATCATGACACTTCACATGCTTCAACGTAGATTAAATACTGTATTTTTAAGGAATTTCTCTTGTCACATCAGTTTGTAGTTGATGAAAAGCTAACAAGACGACAGCATAAAACCAATGAGAAAAGTTAAAATGCTTTGATCTAATCAAAAGCTCCATAAATTTTAGAATAGATGGACGGTGAGTTGCACTCCTTTGCAGCTGAGCATAAAATGTTACCATTAGCAATGCACTAAATTTTGCCAAGTTCCAAACCACGGTAACATGCAAGTTCCTTCATGCAATTTAATTTATAAAGAGATTTATCTAATTTACAGTAGACGGGCCTCGAGACAATGGTAAGGTTGCTCGTTTGAGACCCCTACGAGACCAAGATTTGTGTCACAAAAGTCATCTTTTTAAATATTTAAAGGTAAGATTATGTACAATGACCTCCCCAGACCGCGCAACCACTCTTTCTCTTTTATTTATATAATTTACAATAGAAATTGATAATGATGCATGTCCAGTTCAATTTGAATGCTAAAATAGTGTTAGCTTATACTTTAAAGGATCTACAACCATCTCTATATCCTCTTTATAAGGACCACATGTCAACATTATAGGCATTTGTTGGAATAAAGTCAAGGGTCACAGAATTGGTATTATCATCTCTCAACAAGAACAGATAGATACTGAATGAAGATTTTAAACAATGCAAAGTAATATTCAATCAATGGTCACTTAGAACCCTAGCGCTCCTGTCAAATGTGCTTCGTTGCTCCTATGGTTACAGACATCTTACCAGGAAAGAAGAGATAGCTCGACCTGTTAGATAAATTACATTCATGTCAAAGTCAATCAGATCATGACCCCGCTTGCTGTCCTGATACCCCATGCCCTATTAACAGTACTACGCAAACGACCGATACGGCAAGAAAGAGTACCTTAGCCAGTGAAGGGTTTGGGTTTCCATAAGACATCCACAACCTTGCTTCGAGCTTCACGATCATGTCCTTCTCTTGGTGCGTCAAACGTTCCAGGTGCGGTAACCCCTTCCAACATCGGCGAGCACAACCTGACATTAGAAGCTGCAATCGGAAACACGGAGAACGAGATGTAGATCGATCTTAGAAGCCTAAAAGTATAATCGCTTCGATCCAAAAAGGGAAACAAGGAGAAGAAAACAAGAAGGAAACAGAGGTACCGCCGAACCATGAGGAATCTCCCTCAGGACTTGGCATCGGGAGATTGTCCAACGCCCCAGTCGTCGCCATGCCGGGGCAACAGGAGCGGTCGATCAGAGAAGGCCATCGCCTGCGTGATCTGAGTTCTTGGATCGGAAGTGACGGCTTCTTGTTTCAGAGAGGATTCGGGAGTCTAGGGTTCAGATTTGGCAAGGGGAAACCGAAAAGAAGAGAAGGCAGAGGAAGAACCGTGTGATGTGGAGCGCTCGACAGGCCGCTTTATATAGCCTTCCCAAATCTTCGGCCTTTTAGGCGGTTCTTTTAAGTAAACTACCTAAAAATATGAACTTCCCGGATTGCACTTCAGCTTCGGCTTGTAGTCTCTGATTCGGCGGGCAATATAGATCCGACGTGGCGGCCTAGGCCCGGGTCGAGTAGCACATGAAAAGCCCATGGGCTTTGCAAGCCCAACCAGTGACGATGAGGTGATGGCTGTCCTAACAACTTAAGTCACGGCCCACATTCTTTTTCTATATGTTCTTGGGGTGAATTCTAGAAAAAAAAAATCTTTTTTTGGAAAGATATCCTATTTTTTTGAATTTTCTAAAGTATTTTTTTATCTAAAATATGAAATATTCTTTTTTCTCCTTTTTCCTATGGACCGCCTATACGGTTTACACTGTGTTACATTATTTTCAATAATATCATAAAAACATTATAACCAAGTATAAAAATATTGTAGCATAGTATTATATATATATATATATATATAATAATAATAATAATAATAATAAAATACTATGTTACATTGATTTTATACTATGTTATCGTGTCTTCGATAAAATTATAATATTTTTGTATAAATTTTTATTCTACATTATATTATTTTCAATAAAATCAAATAAATGCCGTAACATAGTGTTTATTTTGCAATGCTGAAGGAACAGTATCTTTTAATATATTATTAATATTTTTATATTATAAAGTTACAATGTCTGTTTACTATGTTATAGCGATTTTTTTGGTATTATTGAAAATACTTTAACGTAATGTAAAAGCATAGTAGCTAGACACGTTCAACATATAGCGATTTTTTTTTGCAGAGTACTCCTACTTTAATAAAATTTAAAATAATATTTTTAAAAAATGATTATTCTATCCCTTTATTGGTTGCACTATTTCTGTCTGCCTCCGCCTAGCCTAGCCCAGCCACTACCTTCATCATCACCCTTGTCGAAACACAACAGCTTGCAATGATAATGATCGCCTAAAGTCGATGGGAGGCAATCTCAAGTGCGATAGAGAGGGAGATTAGTGACGGGTGACGAAAGAAGTGACAAAATAATCTTTTCATAATTTTTCAAAATAGGAGTGCTTTGTAAAAAAAATTTAAAAAATACATAATTTTTTTAGAATTCACAAATAAATGATTATAAGTATTTTGGGTAATATAAAACAAAAAAAAAAGAAAGAAAGAATTCAAGTGAGTGACACTTATTAGGGATAATTCAAAAATGGAACTGTTTTAGTGTACAAGTATATTAAAATGGTATGGTAAATATTCCCAGTATATTAAAATTATCAATATGGTAAAGACCAAATTCTTTCGAATCAAATTGATAAATAGAATTTCCCTTTTAACTCATGGTCAAAATTATTACACAGGTTTCTTACTTTCATTTTAAACATTTATTAACAAAGAGACTCGTAAAATATTCTCAACTCCATAGAAAAGGTTTTTAAAATCGAGAATATAGATCTACAAAAGTTAACCTCGGAAGTAACTTGAGTATAGAATGAATCGATTTGAAAAATTTCTCCAGACTTTAATTTTTGTGCAAATAACATCTTATGAGCATGATGTTTCTATCTTCGGAGAAAATGCTTTTCACCTCGATTGATTCTGTTTATACGGATCAGGACTACATCAGATCGGTAAGGATGTCCAATGATATTTTTTCCCAACAACATACATGATATTTTTTTTTTGTGAAGCAGCAATTTAATGGTTATGGTCAATTAAAAAAAGTTCATGATGAATAAAAATAAGAGGTGAGCATTATACATTTGACACTGAAATTTCACATTCTTATCATTTAATTTTCATGACTTTTATCGGAATTTTACCTAAATTTGTTGAACGAATAACATTTTGTTGAGGCGTTAACTCAGCATCTCTCCTCTGAAAGAGATGAGCATTATGTATTGACAACTGAAATTAAATATTTTTTATCATTTAATTTTCATGACTTTTATCACAATTTCACCTATATTTTTCATCGTAAGGATTCATATGCCCTGACACAAAAGCCAAGTTTTTATTAGGCTAAATCCTTCTCTAGCATCTCTCCTTGGAAAGAGATGAAGATTTTGATTTCCTTCTTTATAAGCTACAATGTCTTTTCACTGTTATGATGGATGATGACATTTGGTGAGCTTTTATGTGCTTGAATGTGATCATGATGTCCCTTAGAAAAAAGCTATCCAATAATTGATGTCCTTTCAGAACCCAAAGAGTCATATTGTTGCTTAGGGCAATAATACAAACAATTAAAATGCTTCATTTAATACAAACATGCTTTAAACAAATCTGCAAAGCCTTCATCCCTTTTCTGTGGTGTCTCACTTCCCCTATTCTAATGAGAGCATCCAATCATTTGTCTATTCCCCATCATCTGATACTTGTCATCTTTAATTCACATCACCAACTTTCCATATGCCAAAAAAGCCTTCTTTTGGTGCCATGGCAACATTCTGACTCCACCCTTCTTCACTACCCAACATGAGAATCCAATCACCAAGAAAAGGCTCACCATTAGAAGTCAGAAAACTTTGCATCTGCAGTCCTTTAGATAACAAGACTCCAAATGATCCTTGTCGCAGACTTTGAATCACTTTGAATCAATGATGTGCTACCAAACTGAGAGTTACAAACTGGAAGATGAACATGGCCTCTCTGGGATGTACTTCCCTTCAGTCTAGATTAATTTAAGAACCTTATCTAGTTCATAGAAATAAAATATATTTTAGGTGTTCTAGCACAAGCTTATCAACAATTACAAGATGAATCCATCCAAGCCTTCACTATCTTCCCTCTTCTTCTATATTGAATATGAACCTGTGAATCAATCTGTTTTAGCTGCCTACAAATTATGTTTAATGCAGCTAAACAAAAGACTGTTTTGTATGATGATGATGATGATGATGATGAGCATAATACTGCAAACAACTGAGGCAGGTTTACATGAGAACAACACTTTCTGACTTGTGATAAGGGTGAGAGGGGTGCATTTGATTATTGCAAACCTGTCATTTGTGCTCCCTTGACTTGATAGAAAATGATATGGTGTGCCTCATTGTTGGTGTAATCTTTTATTACAAGAGTTCATAGATCTCAAAGCAACACTTATCTTCTCACTCGATCGGATCGCGTCTGTAATGAGATGGCCGTCCTCTTGTATACAGCTAGCTAGATTGAGAATAGAATATGATGCAAAGGATTAATTCTTGATTTGGATTACTTACTAGTTTATAATGTTCTCCTTGAGATAGCAAGAAGAGAGTGTTGATAGCTGTAATGATACTATTTTTTAGGTTCAAGTGATATTATTTTTCCCATCTTATTCCATCACCAGCTGAAGAAAATATTTCATAAGGTCGATACATACAGACAGACTTCTCTGACGTGAGTGTTTGTAGTGCATGGATCCCCACGTAGAAGAGAGAGAGAGAGAGGTGCTGTTGTTGGCCATCATCTTTATCCTCGAACATGACCTGAGGAACACCAAACCAAACCCTAATCTACTTTTCCTAAAAATATAAAATAAATAATAAAATGTTCCAAGTGCTTTTGTTAGACTTTGATTTTGGAACTTCTTTTTTTTTTTGTTCTTTATTTGTTGACTTTTCGTTACAAGAAGTAAAATAGAAAACAATGTCGAGCTTTCCAACGTGGAAATATTGACCTTTTTTTGTTGGATATAATTCTCATACATATTTGTTCATATTGTCGTTAATTATTATCATTATAGACTAAAAGAGCAAAAGAAAAGAAAATGCCACCGGTGTCAGCATGGTTGATAACTCCAAAGAGATTCTCCATTCCCAGATTTGTTCTCTTGCGTTCCCTCTCTCTCTCTCTCTCTCTCTCTCTCTCTCTCTCTCTCTCTTTCTCTCTCTCTCTCTGTGTGCTTCTTTATGTTCTTGAGGGAAGGCCCACCTCGTTACGATCAACCTTCCCTTTTCCCAGCTATATTTATGGCCGAAACGTAGTTCCACCTTCTTCCAGCCTCTTGTCTCGATCCGAAAGAGAGAGAGAGAGAGAGAGCTGACAGTCAAGCTTGCTTCTTGTTCGATCTTGATGACAGCAATCTGTCATTTGTTGTGGGCTATTGTTTTCATTCAAGCCTTCTGCTTCAACAGCTAGTTGAGGGCGTTATGCTTGTCTTGTCGTTGAAGCCTCGTGGAATATGGGGTGACAGTAATCCTGCAAACAGAGAGCTTTCGGTCTCTAGAATAACTTCCGCGGCTTGCCTGCCTTCGCTTTCAGGATTCTTGTGGATCAAGAATGAGTGAATGAGTTGCTCCGGTGATCAAAGATCTAATATTTATCGGGAATTCCAGTCGTTCTTGTGGTGGTCTGCGATGAATCTCCAGACGAATGATCTCCATGACCTCTGTTTTGGATCATTAGGCAATGCTCCGTTCGAGGCTCCCGACCTTTCTTACAAGGCGCCCGCTTTCTTGGGGTGTTGTTTTCCTGTGGGAAGGAATCCCTTCTCTTCTCATGCACCGAGGCGAGGTTTCATGCCGCCTGATATGCCCACTCCTGCTTCGAGCTGTGTTGGATCGTCTCCTGCCGCCTTCTATGCTGCTGAGCAAATGATGGGCTTGCCTCAGCTCGACTACCGATCCGTCTCTAAACCGACAAGGACTTCCTCGGAAGCTTGGTCGTCGAACAAGCCTGCAGCGTCATTCTTCGAGCAAGACGGTATTAGTTGTCGGTCAACGGATGATGCTTTGGACTCTGTCTTGAATCTTCGGATGCTGCAAAGCAGAGTTCCAAGCTCCAGAGATGATTTCAGTAATTTTCTACGTGAAGATCCCCAGCCTCATCCGAGGAGCAGACAGGCAGGTTGGAGTGCCGCAAGTCCACCTCTTGTCATTCATGATCCCTCTGTACGTATCTCTGCCTCTTCTTTTCTGTTCTGTCCTCCTCTTCGTGCTTGTTTGGTATTGGTTTCCGCAGCGCACGTATCCCTGCTTGTTTAATTGTCGGTTCTCCCTCTTAAGGTCGGATGCGGTCCATCAAGCTCCTCGATGGAAAAGCAGAACTCTCAGCTTCAGACAGAGAAGCAACTGCCCAAGGCTTTGTCGACTGCTCCCGGCACGGCTCTCTCCAACAAAACGCGAATAAGGTGGACGCAGGATCTCCATGAGCGGTTTGTGGAGTGTGCGAATCGGCTCGGAGGAGCCGAGAGTAAGTAGCTTGATCTGATTACCTGTTCTACAAGGTAGAATTTGGTTTAGACTTCTCCTCGGATCCTAAACCATCATCATTCTCGTGTGTTCTTGTGGGTTCGCTTGCAGAAGCAACTCCAAAGGGGATTCTGAAGTTGATGAATTCAGCTGGGTTAACCATATACCATGTCAAGAGCCATTTGCAGGTAATCCTAAACTTGAGCAGGGAATAGTTTGATGCATCATAGTCTGCAGTTTCAAGCTGAGATGGTTTGTCTTGCAGAAATATAGGATTGCCAAGCACATGCCAGAACGAGCAGAAGGTAAAACTCTTCTTCTGTAAGAATCTTTAGCCTAATCCATAAGCTGTCGTTCGAACTTCTATGAAGCAAATTAAGATTTACATTAGCAAATGAATAAAACGAGAGATGTTGAAGATGGAAACATGGCCTGCAAATGTTTTGTTTGGCATGCAGAACAAAATCTTTTCCTGCTTGAGACTCATCTGTCTTTCATGTGAACTTTCAGTCTTAAGCTTCTGTGCTTTTCATGTCTCATAAGATATAGCAATGCATCGGAACAAGTTTGCATCAAAAATCACACAAACGAGTTTCTTGCTGCCGTATATTGATTTCCTGAAGAAAATATAGTTTGCCCATACTATGTATGCTCTTAAAGATGTTCATATTCTTCACTGTTTATGTGTGATGTGCCCTTAGAGCTACTTTGTCAATGGCCTCATCTCCAACTTCACAGTGTGTGTCTCTAAATGTTGCAGGCAAGTTTGAAAGAAGAGCTGCTGCCAATGTTGCAGAACTCGATCCGAAAATGTAACTTCTGATTGATATCTTATGCACAAAAAGAATCGATTGGGTGCAGCTGCATCTTTCACTAATCAGAGGCTACCATTCTGTTGCAGTGGCATGCAGTTTACAGAAGCATTGAGGCTTCAACTAGATGTCCAAGTGCGTCTTCACGAGCAGCTGAAGGTGCGATGCTCTTCCTGCTTATGATTCTGATAGGCGTTCTCATGTTGAATCATCACAAGTTGTTGTGTCTTGTCTCATTGTTCTTGAGTAGATTCAAAAGAACCTGCAGTTGAGAATAGAGGCACAGAGTAGGAAGCTGCAGCAGATGCTTGAAGAGCAAGCCAAAAGCAATACAAGTCTTGTGCAGCCTGAAAACATGGATGTCTCGTCTGCAGGAGATAGTCCTGCAGAAAGTTTCGACGATGCTCAACTGTTACACCAAGTTTCCATCGAAGATTAGTTAGCTTTAAGATGCAGCACACAGTTCCATTTCAAGTGTGGACAGGCTCAC
This sequence comes from Musa acuminata AAA Group, assembly GCF_036884655.1. Taxonomy (NCBI): domain Eukaryota; kingdom Viridiplantae; phylum Streptophyta; class Magnoliopsida; order Zingiberales; family Musaceae; genus Musa; species Musa acuminata. The sequence continues at coordinate 39,537,740 of NC_088352.1, forward strand.
CAGCTTTGAACATTCCTCAAGTCAAGTCTCCTAACACGTACTAAAGATGAAATTTTTGTCCGATAAATTCTTGTTGAATGGATGCTTGGTGTAATATGATCAATTTCTTCCAACACTCAAAGTGTGTGAATTCACTTAGCTTTTCCACTGTTTTGGTACAAAAACGGATCCAAGACTTGGAATTCCATATGATCACACTGTTTGAATTAAGGATAGATGAATCTTTCTTACATATAGAAGAATGATGCTGATAAGTGTTCTAAGGTCCTTTAGCTGGTGTTCATATAACTTTTGACCATAATAAAAGGCTCTTATTTTGTTCTGGCAAAGAATTTTCGCTTTTCCTATCCATTCCAACAAATATTAAAGATCAAAGGTTTTGTTTTTTTACATCTATGATGAGCACTTGTAATGTCATGACCTAAGTAAGTTGGCCTAGTAAAGTTGTATTATGGATGGTGGCACTTGATAAACTACCTATCCGAAACAGCATAGTGTGTAGGGTAGTCCATTAGTACCTCAAATTGAGTGGCTTTAGGTATCTCTCAACAACATTGCTGTTTGTTCTCTCCTAATGCCAATTTGCTGCAGCTGACTTACAATAGTCAACAAGAAATGACTTGGATTAGAAATGGACCAGAGATTATTTATTCAGAGCACCTAATTCCCAAAAAAAACACAGTAAGCCTGACACTGAAATGCTCAGGTTTGTATTCAAAATCTGGGATGGAAATGTTTGGTAGCAAGCTTACAAGACAGTTTAAGAAAAATTTCCGGAGCTAGGCCTTCAATGTTGTATGAAACACACGACTGCTCCAGTGCTCCAGGGTGCTTAAGCAATACATTATGCTTTGTTGACGCGAATCTTCTGCCCTTCCAACATCTGAAAAGACAAAAGTATTAGAGAAAAAAGAAAAAAATTCCAGCCACTTACGATGGTTGTTCTTGAGTCAATTACATGTTATTCAAAATGTGTAGCATTAGGAGGAAAGATATGGTTCAAGCAAAATCTCACCCTAAGAATCTACTTAAGTATATCTCTTCAAAAGCGAAGGGCATGTGTTGAATGATAGGTTGTGCTAGGGAGAAGCTTGTTATGAGCTACATACTAATGAAGAACCGAATGTGAGATTATTAGGGTTTCCTATAGAAGTGGTTCCAAGTGAACTCTACATTGCCGAGAAGAATCAGCTGGGTAAATTAAAGATTAACCCACACTTCAGCTGCCCAACTAATACATTAGTGATAAAATCATATCAGCAAGATGGAAAGAAAATAATGTTCTGAGACTTCTAAATGTTGCAAACAGAAACACATAAGCAGAAATAAATTGGAATCACACATAACACCTAAATGAACAAGTGTCCTCTCATAAGAGAATAGAAGCTTCAAATGCTACTAAACTATGGATTGAAATTTGATTCCTTTTAAAGCTATTGAAATAATGCAATGGTTTTGCTAGTTGGTTATAGTTGATACAGAATGAACAAGACTTACTATAAGTGGTTCTTTGCTCAAAATGTAGCACAACTAATATTAAGAACAAGATGTAGCACGACTTACTGCATTGTTGAATGATGCAATAGCAGCCTCCACTTCCTCATCAGAAGAAAATGATACAAAGCCAAAGCCACTGGACTTCGAAGTTCCTGGAACTCGGGATACTTTTGCACCAAGAACCTTTCCCTTTTCAGAGAAGAACTTGCTGAGTACATCAGTGGTAACTGTCTTCGCAAGATTGCCTATGTAAACCTTGTGTGGACTGTCAACAAACGTCGATTCTTCAGCTTGGAGAAGGGATAAATCAATGGTTTGAAAAGGTTTCTCTGTCACATTTACTTTGATTTTCCGACCTCCAACTTCCTGACACCAGGTTGCATTTAATGTTTGAGCTCAAACATGTCCATATAGCAAATGAAAGTAAACCAAATGCTCTAAATATCAAGTAAAAGTGTCCCATATCTGATGGTCCATAAAGTGGGACAAACAAACGAACCTCACAAACTTACAGTGTCATTGAGCTTTTCAATAGCTGCATTTGCATCCTCTACAGAGTTCATTGTCACAAATGCAAAACGCCGGCTCCTTCCAGAATATTTATCATACATAACCTGAAAGAGAAAACACATGACATATTAAATTCTCCTAGAATATGATCAGGCATACATAACATGGTTTTAGAGAAAGCAAGGAACCGAACCTTCTACCCATGATCAACTTGCAGATTAATGTCAGTTATTACAGTGACGATATTATGAGCATGCTGAAAGAATTTGCAGACCATTGCTTCTGAAACATTTGAGGCAGCTTTCATTCGTGGCAGAGAGTGTTTATTAAAGCTCTAGTTCGAGCTCTCCAATTTGCAACTAGGTAGGGTGAAAGTAGCGGTTTCGCTACCAAACACAGCTCTTATTAAATTTTTTTACATAGTACAAGACAGACGAACTCCAAATTAAACTCGGTATATCACGAAGCTGTAGAGCTAAAATAGGAAGAAAGAAATCCAGAGAAGTAAAAACTCTCATTGTAGAATGTGGCAGACAATCAACTTCAAACATCCAAGCAGAGAATTCAAAGTATCATTACGTCTGTTAAAAGTTTAAATATACGAAAACAAATCAACAACACAGTACACCCAATAATTGTTGCCAAATCCCCTCCAAGATAGAAGCTTTCTGAACTACGACCAATTGAAGTTCTCAAGTTCTAAGGGGAAACAATCACAAAAAAGAAGGAAAAAGTGGGTCATAATACCTCGGCCTTCTCCACAGATCCATGTTCCGCAAACATCTTGGTCAACTCCTCATTGTCCACGGTCCTTGGGATGTTCCCCACGTAGAGCCTCCGCGCGACTTCCGGCTCAGCCGTTGCGGTGGAATCCACGGCCAAGATGGAAAAAGCTCTCCTCCTGCGGACAGAGCAAGAAGCAGAAGAGGACAAAGAGAAGGAGGATAATGATCGGTAGTTCGCAGGAGAAGCTCCGGCAACCAGCCAGGCGGATACTTTGGGGATTCCGCTGCATTCCCTGGGATTATGGTAGAGATTGGGAGACAAGAACGACGAGATCGCCGCCATTCCTTCCAGAGAACGAAGAAACAAGGAAATTGAGGTGTAGGGTTTCTAGCAAAGAGCGAGTTAGGGTTTTTGGGGCGGGCGAAGGAAGAGGGGCGAAGCAGGGAAAGAGATGAGGAGCGTTATCTGCTTTAAACGGTGACAACGGTGGGCGAAAGGGGTGATGGCGACTGCGTTCACATGTTCCTGAGGCACATCGTAATGCCGCAACAGTGTTTCGGCCCATCAAAGAGGAAGGCCCATGTCACTTACTATAGCCCAAAGTCAAACCAATGTCAACGAGCAGCACAAGCCACCATGCCTCCAAAGTCAAATCTTATATTCTTTCTCGTTTGCACTTTCATCAGAATTAAGTTATCACTCATCCATTAAATGAGGCAAAAACAACTTCACTTGCATTATATCCAATCATCATTACATGTCTTTATGAAAACACTGACAAACTCGGAATTTTGCTAGAATGGATCGACGCAAAGCAGTTGACTTATAATTCTACAACCACATTTAGATGTCAAAGCTGAAAGCTGCAAGCTGCAATGCTACATTTACAGTCTGAGAGCTCCTTTATTACTTCGGTTCTACACTTCAATCTGTAATAGTTGTTACCTGGTGATGTTTCTTCAATGCAGAGGACCTGTTCTTTTATGTACAGAGATGAGAAGAACATGAAGGTCAAGGTCAGACCCAGTTCCTGGTAATTGAGAAGTTGTGGAATCTGAAGGACACATCTCCGGCAGTGTCCCTACTGAGACCGCCCTCGGCACCACCTCTGTAGACCAAATCCTGCAGCACTTTATCCACTGGGGATGGCGGCACAAGAGACGGTGTTGGTGACAGCTCAAATGGCAGCGACGACGGTGTCGTTGCCTCTGATCTCTCGGCCATGCTCGTCGGACTGGAAGGAGGCGTCTTCCACATGAGCAGGTGGAGTAAAATGGGCTTCAGCGCATGTCGGTGCAGTGAGAGCTTCTGGCTGAGGGAGACCGTGTCGAAGCACCTGATGGCTCCTGATGTGGACACCATCCATGGAAGGACCTTCTCGTCCCCGACCCTTGAGATCACTAGTCGCTTTGAAGCTTCCGAAGCTTCTTTGAAGAGTTCTTTGAGTCCCGATCGAGCTGCAGCAACTCCTGAGTTGTTATCATCCGTTACGGACGATATGTAGATAAAACCCTGTTAAAAAAACTATCGTCTTTCAGAACATATTTAGGATCTTGAAGCTACGACATGTTTGAAGGCATGAGAAAACATTTACTGAAGGAAATGGCGGTAGCATTTCGAAGACTTAGGGTCCATAAATTCTGTCTAGATTCAAACAATTCTAGCGAAAGGGATGAATGATTTTAGGAAAGTTAAGGAATGAACAACCAACAAAACAAATCCAACAATTGAATTTGTTGAAAGGTGTTAAAGAAAACCTCTTCGGTGCGACTAATCGCAAAGCCAAGCTTCGTATCACCTTCCTGTAGCATAATTTCCAATGGCATCTCCCCTGCTATTGGAGTGTACCAAAGCCTAACAGCTCTTACCACCCCAATGTCCACTCCATGGTAATCCTCAAATCCATAGAGGCTGACATTTGCCAAGTTTGAGAGGTCAGCCAGTGATCCCATGTTTACCGTAGATGAAGCCGTCTCTCCTGAGATCTGTCACGACAAAATTACAATTACTTTCAATTTACAAACAGTAGAGCTCAAAGAAGACTGGTGAAGAGAACAACATTGGGTGATATCTGGAGCTTGTTCTCAGATTACCTTAGTAAGCAGGGCCTCAGTTTGGAGGCTGCTGAAGGCAATGGGGACCCCTGATGCCTGCGAGGAGTTGAACCAAGCATTGGCTCGGGATAAGGTGTCCTCGAGAGAGCTATAGCGGGTGCCTGAAGGATCTGATGCCTTGGGAAGGATGAGCATGGAAAGAAAACAGCTCGAGTTCGAGGTGCGCAATGACTCCTTCATCTTCTTCTCCCATGGATACGAGACATAACCATCCTGGACTTGTGTGTTGCTCAGCACACACACCACCCTGGAGCTCCTTGACCCTTTTCAGAAGCGGTCAGTACAAAAACCATTAGATTGAGAAAGATGAAACCCAATCTGGCAGCATCCTTTGCCAGCTCTTTCAAATAGCCATATCAAAATAAGCTATTAACTTAATGTTAACTTCTTAATGGCACTAATTTAACTTAATCCCAGTGAAGCGAAGCTATAATGCATCTTCTTCAAAGCAATCTACAGATACAGCAGGGATCTTAACTGCCGATAAGAACTTAAGCATCTACTCATGTGGATTGATTCCACACAAATCCTAGAAATATTTATTGTGACCACATTATGTTTTGTGTACTTGGAAGATGCACAATGTTTATTCTAACACTTTGGGGACTGGATCTAGAATCTGAATCACCCAGGGCAACATTTCTTGCAATCACCAAGAAGTGGCATGCGAGTGGTTCTCTAGAATACCGTCCATGACCCATTGCTTTCTTCAAAACAAATCTTATTCAAAAGTCATCCCTGTGGATGTGCCCTAGAAGCCAAATTTTATTTGACATTAGACTAACAACAGTACATGTGGAGAACTGGAAATAAAAAGAATCAGACAAAATTTTCTCTGTTGAATAGAATCTAGTACTGTCTATGGAGTATCTGCTTCTGTAAAGGCCAAACGACATATATAAACAAAGAAGGTGATAAACCTTCATTTCACCCTTCAAGTTCACATAAGCATATTTACAGAGCAAAATATTGGTTCCATGCATCGTGACAAATTTCACGAGGTCTCAATACATAAATTTAGTGTCCCACAAGCTGATTACGAAATAATTACATTATTCTTACAAAGGGATCCCGACCCAATTCCTTTGGATTTAAAAAGAAAACTCCAAAAATCAGATAGATATTCACTAGATACCTCAAGTCTGTATGAAAACTACATAAACATTCTCAGCCAAGAAACCTAATCACTGACCAATGTAAGTACAAGAAATATCTCGATCACAGGTTTGTAAAATTTTACCGACCTACTGAAACAACACAAAAGAAGAACTTTCATCTTCAATTTTTTCTAGCCATCAATTGAAAAATAGACCAATGAAATCAATATTCAACCACAATAGTTTTCCGTAATAGGCCAATGAAATCAATACTTAACCACAATAGGTTTGGCATACAACCTGAAATCCTCATACTTCTCTATAAACAGAAACAGAACTTAAACTTCAAATCGCAAGTTGTGGACTCACCCCTGAAACATTCTCTCTATACAAACAAATAAAACCTAAAAGGTTCAGAATTAACAATTATATGTTACACAAGGAGAGCTCATGCAAGAGAGACTTAGTATTTTGTATGCTAGTGATCTGCATCTATAATGTTATTCTAAACATTCTTTCCATAAGATCTGTTCTATAATTGAAGAAGAATGAATGGATTCTTGGAATTTGATTCCCGTTTAACACCAAAAGAAAACACAGTAAAAGAAGGTGAAACTATTGCTTATAGATTTAGCACCGCAGAACTTCATCTTTGCCTCTTGACAATTGCATTAATATATTATTCGAAACTTTGGAGGGGCTTATGTGCAAATGAAAGAGGAAAGGAGGAGAATTACTTACTCTGCAAGGCGATGCACTCGGACTCGGAACGGTCGGCCAGGGCGACGGCGTAATTGGGGTCGCGGATCGAGCGGAGCAGGTACTGCCGCCGCCCTGCCGGCGGGTGGGGCACGACGCAGGCGTGGAGCTCAAGGATGACGGCGCTAGGGTCGCCGCCGCCGCGGCGGGCCTTGAGGAGGACGGAGGTGTCGCCGCGCTTGAACGCGGTGTGGAGGTACTTCATGACCCCGGCCCGCCCGCCCTTGAAAGGCGCCTGGACCGGAGGCGAGCCCCCGAAGGTGACCTCCTCCAGGATGTCCCCGGTCTGCAGCGCCGCCGTCTCCCCGCCGGCCCCGCTCCACTCCTCCGCCTTGCTGCCCCCCGCCACGCACTCGATCGCCACCACCGTCGCGCGTCCCCCGCCGTCGTATCGGTCCATTTTCATCGCGCCTCTACAACAAAGCTTCAATCTTTACGGCTCTTCCACCGCCAAAAATCGATCTTTTCTCGAAATCGATGATAAAGTATCCCTGTAAGGGTGAAATTCGAAGAAAGATTTGAAATTATTTTTTTTTGCACTCACGTTCTTCCCGAAGTCCGAGAGAAAGAGGGGAGACAAAGATCGTCGCTCCCCTCCAGAAGCTTCAAAGTGAGACCCAATTCGCGTGACGAAAGAGAGAGAGATATTAACTTAAGAAACCCAAAAGTCCTGCAACCAAAAGGAAGACTTTGACTATGGAAAAGCCACCATTCGTTGTCTTCCGATGAGCAGATATTAGCGACAGCGACAATTCCACACGATATAATTATCTTAGAGCGAATTTACGATTTTATTTTTAATTTCTGATTAACACTTTTATTTTTTAAAATTATCAAAAAATATTTTTTATAAATAATGATATTATCCTTATTGCTTTGTTTAGCATTATGACCCTTATTGAACCCATTGGTTTTTATTGGACTCTCCTTTTGTTTTATTATTATCGTTTTTACTCGTTATTGTTGGACTCGTATGCTAACTCAACTCACCTTTGCCTCATCGATCTCCTATTATCTCTATAATCGTAACCCCTTTCACGTGTGTTTATGTTAATATTATAAAGACGAGAGTGCCGGTGTAGGCCGAAGACGATGACGGATTCACTAAAGACAAAAGTAAAATGATTTGTAAAATATTTTTAAAATTAAAATACATGTAAATATTTTTTAAAAACTAAGGAATTCTTTCAAAAAAATTCTTCCAATGATATATAAAAGAAAGACCGCTGACTTTACATGTTGGAAAACCACGAGAACCTCCAATCACGGCCGTCCATTCGCTGCTGCAAGTGGAATCAAGCACAACATTTGTCGTTGCAAAGTCAGCATGAGACAACGGTACGTTCTTCCCTCCTCATTGGTGAACACCCTCAGACTCCGTAACATTATTGGATTCTGTGCTGCAATGACACGACTTTGGGAACGTGCCATGGGAGGAAACCTCCGATCATTTCTCTATTCCCTGCTTCGTGCATTCTTGTCCTCGACGCAGGGGATCCACCACGAGATTTGGCAGATCTAGTTGGGGCAGTACATGGTATAGCAGTTCTTTAATCCCTGATCTGATCACCTTCTTTGTTGCTCTGCTGATGTTCGCGAACAGCCTTACTGCTAGTGTGGTTGCTTGTACGCTTCTTCCTCTGTTAATGACATAAGATTACTTCCAGTTTTGAGCTACTGATACATGATTAGAATATGTACTTGTCCTGCAACTCCCATTACATTTAATAGCTATTGCAACTTCATTGGTAGTCGACACCAATGACACAGCTTCTTTCAGAATCAAGAGCTCGAGATGTGAATCATGTTCAGAGTCAAGGATTCAGAATGAGGTGATCCAAGCTTGCTAAAGATTATGATATTGGTGTAAGAATCAAGGATTCAAGAGGAGCTGAATCAGACCTGCTGATTCTGGCATGTTTTCTACAGTAACAAGTAGCTTTCAGAATCAAGAATTCAAGATGATGAACTGAATCAGGCCTGCTGTTGATTCTGATCTTTATTTTATATAACAGCAAACTGCTTTAAAATATATCAACCTCACATGTTTAAGAAATGGAGCTTAGCATGACATCAGGGACGTCCAATAAGAAAAGACTTCCATAAGCACATAGGCCATGGAGATATTCTGATGTTTGTCAGTAGGTGCAATTTTTGTGGATCTCTCCATTCCATGGAACAAGAAGTTGTCTTCAACCTCGAAAACAGCTTCATGATCAGCCAGTGCCAGTCTTCAACCTGGGGCATAGATATTTGTATATCAGCATCCAGGGAAAGAAAATATTATTTATCTTGAAAAGATAAGAAGCTATTTTCAACTTCTATTCCAGCTCCAATTGTCATGACTCGAGCCGGGCTAATTAGTCTATCAATTTTGTTTGGTCTAAATCATTGATCAAAATACTAAGTCAATTTTAATCTTGTCTACTTTCGATATGGAACTAATCATAATCACCTCCACTCAAAGGCTTTACATCCTCGTCAAAGCCTAATATAACTCAAATCAGGTCTTAGCATAGTGCATGTGAGGTATAGCCCAATGATGGCTCCATGTCGTGACGAGTCATCTGACTCCGTCTACAGATAGTCCTTTCCTACTCGAACCCCCTCACCGTGCCCAAATGTTAAGTCGACTCTTATACCAAATGTCATGACCCGAACCTGATGAGCTAACTGGCCTATCAACTATGGATCAAAATATTTAAACAAAAGTTATTGGCCAGTTGACTCATCGTTATGACACCATTTGATATGGCCAATGTGATGATTGTTATTAAAACAATACAAATATAAATAGTTGGACTGTGTTTGGTCATGTGGACATCTCAGCCCACAACAAAACATGGTTGGCTCAATTCAATGGAAATCCAAATTGTTCAGCCAGTTGAGGCTTGAGATGGTCGAGGATAGCTTGTGGTCATTGGCAAAGAGCTGTTGCAAAGCTATAGCCAACCAGTTCAAGCTAAATCAGCTTCAGAGTAGTCCTTAGGGTCTTGTGTTGCTTACCACTGAATCTGAGCACAGTTTGAGACTGGTCTGGACAATCAAAGCCCCAAAGCTTTCTGATACAAGTGCACTAGGTGAGGAGAAGTAGCCAAGGAGACAAGAGGATGAGGGCAATGCTGGGTTCACTGGAGAACATGTTTATAGTCGAGCACTACGTCAGGGATGATAGATGTGAGGGTGCTACTCAAAATGCTTGATCAGCCACATTTATTTCTCACCGTGATGTGAGCAACGTAACAACACATGACATGCTCAACTCCATGTGTTGTGATAGTATAAGGGTGTCAAATGGACTACACAATCATTGACAGCCCTCCAGGAGCTCAATTAGGAGATACGAGACAGAGAGACGAGAAGAAAGTGCTTTGGCACGGTAGAAGTAATGGAGACTCTGGTTTTCGTCAGCCCATCACTCTCAATGAAGACTTACTTCAAGAAACAATTATCCTCACTTTATGGGCGGATAATTTTCTGCCCACTTTGTCCATTATGGATCATTGATTCAAACTGTTTTTGCAACAATTATCCTCACTTACTAACTTTTAGTTGTCTTCCAATAAATTACTCATTTTTAGGGATAAAAACTCTACATTATTTACAAAGAACAAAAATATATTTCAGAAATAAAAGAAGGTCCAACACTCTTCTTAAAAAAACTTGACCTACACAAACAAATTATTAAGATAAATTATATATCTAATAACATTTAGAATGATTATCCAAATCATCTTTAGTCTATCAAAATGATCTATCAACTTCGTATAGCATGAACTATTAATCAAAATACTTAAGCTAAAATTAATATTAATATATTTATCAAACTCTTATAAATAAATCTTAATTTTATTTATTTTTGATATAGAACTAATTGAGATATTATAATTTCGATCAAACCCGATGTATATAGGACGTAACTCTAGTTGCTCTGGTGAGTTTTATGACTCTATTCACGAGTAACTCTTTCTTATAAGATTGACTTTGATATCAAGATATCATAACTCGGACTAATTGATTTATCAATTTTGTTAAATCTAAATTATTAGTCAAAATACTTAAGATAAAAATGATAATATTATATTTATCAGATCCTTATAGACTAGTCTTAATTTTATCTATTTTGGATGTGAAATTAATCTAATTTTACACCTCTTCCATTAGATTTTTTCTATTGAACTTCTTAGTGATGCATCCCATATGATCTTCAGAAACCTTATAAGCTTCATTAAATGTGATGCAAAATGAGCTACTTACAAACATAAATAGATAACTAAATTCCTATATATCATAAATGGACTTGCAAAATATATTACGACACAATTGTACCTCGAGTTGCAGCCCAGAACTTGACTTTAGATCTCTCTTTCCTTCTAGACATCCATCATTCTTCTTAGAAATTGATGTTGCGATCACCATTTCTTGTCTTTGATTCGCAGCAGCATTGAAGCCGAGGTCGCCATACTTTCGTGATCTCTCGATCGTGCAGGCCAGAGTACGTGTCACAGGCTGACTCGATCTACATACGGTGTTTCCTGATGGCCCACCCCCATAAGAAGCCCCCGTTGTCTACGTCTTCGCACCGTATACCTGTCCACCATACCATACCGCGCACGTACTGTAGCAGAGTCAGTACACTCGGGACCAAGCAAGGATCACTGCGCCCTCGGTTGATCAGGGCCGTCCATCTAGATGGACCCCTTAAAGTGGACGCTTTGATCTGGTGGAGACGACTGGGTGGGGATGGACAGCGTCATAAATGCTTACTGTACTTATACATGCCACTGGTAAAACTGGTGTCGAGAAGTATACCTCACAAGCTGGAGGAGATCCGGTGTTAGAAAACGAAAGCGGACGAGTTACCCGCAGTGAAACTTGCCCGCACTGGCTTTCCCGTATCGATGCGAGAGAGCGACGTGTCGAGGCCTCTGTTAAAGAAAAGCTGTCGGCTATCTCGTCCCCACCGCTTCTCTTCTCGTCCCCACCCCGCCTCATACGGTGGCGAGTACGCCCGCGCCGTATGTTTATACGTGTGCATGACGGCAGCCGTAGGTACACCGGTTCGGGGCCCGCGGTCCCGCCCTCGTCGCCGCCCCCTTCGGAACCGCCAGTCTCGATCTCCCACCTCTCCCCTCCCGGCCACAGTATATGAACACGGAGAAGAAGAGCAGAGAACGGAACAGGGGAACAAGAAATAAAGAAAGTCCCGTAATCTCCTACGAACGCATCTTTCTGCACCCTCCTCGTTCTTCGTGCTCCTGTTCCCCGTTCCGTTGCCTTTCCCTGAAGTGCCGCGTGCCTGTGCTACACCTAATCCGCGGTGAGGTTACCGAGACAATTATGTGCCAGCCATGTCTACTCAGAAGCAGCTTGTTGAATTTTCTAGTTTGGCAAAGAAACATCATCATTCCACATGAATCTTCAAATATGGGAAGCTCGTAGCTACTACGAGTCGATACATCTCTTTGGAGATAAAGGCTTTAAGACAGTTTTCAAGTTGTATTTTGTGTTAATGTGAGCAGAATTTTGATCCAATAGCATAAAATTATCCTCACCTTTGATGAGATTCTTTTTTTGCTACGACTGAAGGTGACCGGACTCCCAACCCCCTTCTAATTTTTAAGTACGGTTATCATACGTTCGTTTCAGAGCGCGGCCGTTGAAACCGCCTCAAGAGAAAAAAACAAGAGAGAGATGATATAGAAGGGACGAGAGAGGAAGAGCTCTTTGACCGCCATAGGCGAGCTCTAGATGACGCTGGTTGCCTCCTCTTAGCGCCTTCCCTTTCGTATTGTCCTCCCGGTTCGAGGCCTTCCGCGGTGGTTTCCCCCCATCCGACGTGTCCCCCAATCGCTCCCGAGAGCAGGGGTTTCGATCTGGCGGAACGGGTGAAGGAATCGAGAGGGATCGGTTCGATTTGTGGATTTCCGGTGGCATTCGGCGGGGGACTCGGCGAATTGGGCTGCGATCGGTTTGGTTTGGAGGGAGTCGATGGGGCCAGCGCGGTGCTCCGGCGTCGGATCTGGGAATTCCGGGGCCTATACGACGGAAATTGCGGAATCCTTACGCTTCGAGGAGGAGATCCACAGCATTGTCCACCCCAGCTTGGACTCCTCCCCCGCGGCTGGCGGCTCCTTCACTGCGCTCCTCGGCCTCCCAGCCAACCAAGCCGTGGAGCTCCTCCACGAGACGGGCCCCAGTGAGGCCCCCGGCTCTGCCGCGGCCCCCTCCCCTACCGGTGAGCTGTGGCGGCTCCGCCTCGGCGAGCACGCCGCCAGCCCCCTCCACCTTCCGCTTGGCTGCTCTCCCACCTTCCCCTCCAACGCTGCCCTCGTGGAGCGCGCCGCGAGGTTCTCCGTCTTCGCCGCCGAGGATTCACCGGCGTTGAGCTCCGGCGGCGGCCCTTCGCCACGGCTCAAGGCGGAGCCCCTCGACTCCGATTCCCCCCCTCTCCTCCCTATGCCTACCGAGAAGACTCAGCGGCCGGCAAAAAGGAAGGAGTGCGAGAAGAGCAAGGTAAACCGGGAACCTCCCCTCTCCCAGTAAGGTAACCTCCTCTTGTAGCTGTGGGGATGATATAATTTCCTCCCTTGGGACGCAGGCGAAGGGACCCGCAAAGAAGAGCAAGAGCGCGGAGGAGACCACTGCCGCAGCAGCGAAGGAGACGGCGGCGGAGAACACCGATGGTGAGAAGCTCCCCTATGTTCACGTCCGTGCTCGCCGAGGCCAAGCCACCGATAGCCACAGCTTAGCTGAGAGAGTACTACTGCTTCATTTGTGGCCTAATGATCCATTAATTAATTCCTTTAGCTCATTTATTTATTTATTTATTTCTTTAATTTATTGTAGGCGCGGAGGGAAAAAATAAATGCAAGGATGAAGCTTCTCCAAGAATTAGTTCCCGGGTGCAGCAAGGTTGGTATTTTTCTCATTACGCTTTTTCTTAATTGACATTTAATTAGTAACAAGTATATATATATATATATATATATATATATATATATATATATATATAATGCTTACTGTGCTAAACTTGCAATAAATATTGTGCGTTGATGGCTTACTATTTATGCTTAGTGGTCTTATGGAGAGGGGGATTCCCTGGAGCCAGGTAATTTGGATCTGGTTCGGTCGGCTTCCTTTTGTAAGCGACCTTGTGTGTCCTTCGGCTGGGGCCCTTTCTAACTAGGTGCCCTCCCTGTTCGGGTCTGGGTATATCCACTTGTGATCCGACCTGTTAGAGTCAATCAATGTGTCGAACTCGTTCGCTTACCTTATCCCACAGGTCGGATCTGGATTTTGATCCGATAGTCTTCTGAAGGCCCGTTAGTCTCTCGATGGGGTTAGATCGTGGGTAAATAAGGCATGGGGCCGCGAACGAAGTGGGTCGGGCGTGTGCAATCCAGCGCAAAGTGCGGCTCAATGCTCTAGGTGCCTGTGAAGGAAAAGTGACGGAGACGGGGACACGATGTGATTTGGGCGCTCGAGTAGACTTTGGGTATGTTGCGGTTGACACACGTATATTAAACGATGCACATCATCACGCAGAAAGAGGGATCCACTCGATTACTTAAATGCTAGTACCTAGTGAGGAAACCAATTATTATTATTCTGCTAAGCAACTTTTGTGCAGACCCACGACAGGGATTGTTGTTAATTGTGTGATTGAACGACTTTTCTTTCCCAAATCAGAATCAAAAACCAAATTTTGGCTGAAACAAACGACTAAGCTGTTGGTCTTTTAGAACTCTCTCTCTCTTTTTCATTCGGAGACAGAAAAAAAGGACTTGAGAGTGAACTATCTAATCTGTCTGTCCGTGACGCAGATAACAGGTACGGCTTTGGTGCTGGATGAAATCATCAATCACGTACAGTCGCTTCAAAGGCAAGTTGAGGTACACTACTCGCTCCACCACAAGTGTTGTCGCTCGCACAGCTGTATCACTGGAATTCACCAAAAAGCCCCTCAGTTGTTATTATTAGCTTAAGATAAGATAAACGAGAGAAATAATGATGAGATCACCGATTTCTCCACTGTGGTTCGCAGTTCCTGTCGATGAGATTAGCGGCCGTGAACCCGAGGATCGACTTTGGCGGCCTCGACAGCTTTTTATCGGCGGAGGTAACTTATCGTTCTCCGTTCTGCGCATCTTTTCTGAATCCCATGTGGAAGGGCTAGAAATATTCTCTTGCGATTTTCCGTTCTCGAAGACTGGAAACGAGTTAGTGTGACCTGAAACGTGGTCGTTGATGGCAGTGTGGACCGCTGGCGACGGCTAATGGGAGGGGAGGAGTGGCCTTGGATCCTGCGCTGTGGTCGTCGCACCCGGTAACGGCGAACGGAGCACGTTGGCTGCCGCAGCCGCAAATCCGGCACGTCGATGTCTGGCCAACTCAGCAGTCTTCGACGGCGTGGACGAGGGATGGACCCGCCCATCCGCACGCCCTCCTCAACCCCGGGGCTTCGCTCGTCGGCTACGATCCCGCCAGCTCCGGTAATTCCTGCACAAATTTCCCGTTATTTCATCTTCTTATACTTAATTGGCACGTATTGAGAATGCACGTCTTGAATCATCCCGTGGGCTCCGAACTGAGTGTAGGAAGAACTTTTGGGAGGACAGAGATGAGATCCGTTGTCTTTTGGTCTCTGACTGCTGCTGTCCCAGTCGGGTGGCATTGTCGGGCCCAAAGCCATAAATGATTGCCTCAGGCAACGTGGGCTGCCTGTTGTTTAATCGGCCTGCCCCGGACCACACCTTTCTCAAATCTGGTCCCAATGGTCCCCTTGGCATGTAGATTTCCTCCCTCACCATGTACAACTGTCTGTCTTCTATTTCTGACGGTCTTGGGCCTTCAAGGAAAAAGTTGGTGTCATAACTCTCGTCTGTGCAGTGGCTGTCTTTCCCCTGTTCCAACCTCATAATTCACAATCAGTCCTGTACAAGCCTATTGACTATTTACTTCAGATCAAGTGGAAAGCAGCATAGCCATTCTGTAGGTTCCATTTCGTGTCATATTTTGCTTCTTGTGTTCTTCGCTAGACTTCACCATCAAAGACTGTCTTTTCCCCTAGGTCTTGGATGTTCACACTTGGTTTTACTAAGCCCAGCTGGTACCAACCAAGCTCGGTGCCGAACAACTCATGTACCATTGTGTGTCGAAGCTAAGTCATTAATTGACGATCTTGATATTACTGTGACAGGCATCTGGGCCACCGCTCTGGACGATTTTAAACTAGCTAGTCGCTGTATTTGGACTTTGGGTTGGAATCTTATCCTGGATGTCGGGAACTTTTACTGTTTACTTTTGACTTTCTAACTCTACAATTGACACTAATCTTAAGATCTCGTCACAGATGTCGAGCGGCTCGACTTATCATGAGTTCAAGCATTTTTACTCAGCAAAATCCTTTTGATGTTCCTCATTCATATGAAATGGATGGGAAGGCCTGGTTACAGAAGAATGCATTTATTATTATTTTTTGTTTTAGTTGGATCATTTTGCAAATCATGTTCGCCTCATCTGGAAGTCAGTGGTGCATTACCTCATATATGAAAAGAGAAAATTTCCTTTTACACTTGTACATAAACAGATAGAAATACCTCATATGAGAGAGAGAGAGAGAGCGCGATGCTTGTTCAGTCTATTTAAGTAATAAGAAACCTGCATCAATGATCATGTTTATTGTTATTTTAGACATTTATGCATATCTAGACATGCATCATAGATGAAACACTGAACTGCATCCTCCTTGGTTTTGCAGTGTTGCTGAACACGAACCAGTTGAAGACGGAACTCTAAACAGCAAGTGATGGTGCTTTCATACTGGCATATAACACCAGTTTGTACAGAGCAGAATTAATATATTGTTACGATTAGTGGAGTGGAAGTTGAAAGAGCTTCGTTCACAATTTCATGTGACCAGCTCTCTGATAATTTATTGCAGAATATATACTCTACTTTCTCGTACATTATGCTTATATAAATTTCAGCCTTATGATTGAAGCAGCTTTTTTATCTCTTCCATTCAAGTTGCATTTTATCAATTAGATGAGGCAGTCATAATCTTTGCAACGAAGCATAATTAAAACATGTTGGACTAGCCAATGCTTCTATGCACCAAACATGGAGTGTTATGCATTAAAACAATGGATCTTATCAGGGTGTATTAACAATCACCAAACCAAGCTCTGAACAATCAAGACGCATCTTACTGACTAATGATTTCAACGTTTGCTTTACTCCACATCTCTAGATCTCATCAAGCTTTTTAGCCTTAACAACAGGGTTTGCTTTGGCGATTGCGTCCTGGTTCGCCCTCAGGTAATCGAACGAGCAAGCGTGCTTGTCCGAGTAGCGGTGCGCGGCGCAGAAAAGATTCCCGCATCGACAAGTGAAACCAGTCAAACCAACCCGTTTCTTGCAAGAGCTGCACCTGTTTGGCTCCTCCTTTGCCTTTGCTTCTCCAGAGCTCGAGCCTTGAGCAACAGTCAGTTTACTTATTTCCATGAATACTAATGGAGGTATTCATAATAAGGAAGAATCATTAAGTAATATGAATTAATCATTTTATGTTATTACGGATAGTACAATGAATTAAGGGAGGCATTTATTCGCCTAATAGGATGAGTTAATCATTTTATGTCAGATAAGTATTAATGACAAATTATATATATATATATATATATATATATATATATATATATATATATATATATATATATATATATATATATATATATATATATATATATATATATATATATATATATATATATATATATATATATATATATATATATATATAAGTAAGATGACAGATCAACATGTCATAAGAATAGTACAAATGTTGTTCAGCTAATGCTGCTATACTTGTCGAAGGTAAGTTCTCGACTGTCAACATGCCATAAGAATCGTACAAATGTTTGTCCTAAAATAAAATGAATCATCAAGCCTCATCAGCATGAAATCTAATTGACTACCGATTGATTGAATATAGAATTTTTTTTTTTAGGATCTTAAGCCATCTTAGCTAGTTAAGATTTTTCAAACCTATTTCTTATCACTTATCGTTTGCAAAAGAAAAAAAAGATTTCTTTCGTTAATACTAAGGCTTAAGTCTTATTAATACTTTCGAATGACTAAAGATTAAATCTTATCCTCACCGCTTAAATTTTTTTATTAAATCCCCATCACTTACGATTTATAAAAACCAATATTTTTTTCTATTAACACTAAGGTAATTATTTGTCTCTGGCCTTTGCCACATAAAATTTCACCACTATGCAAAAAGTAACTACTTCAAATATTCAATCATATAATAAATTAATTTAAATATGTTAATTTTTATATAGAATATACTATGTAAAATACACATAAAAGAATATATCAAATATGATATATATGAACTTTGTTGGTTTTACCGAAGTTATACAACATCCTTATGTGTCCATTTACAAAGAGTCAAATCTCCAAAAAATTTCTTATGATTTCTTAAGGACCTACAAAAGAGAAGTCGCGTCAAATAAAACGTTTAACTAGAAATCTCACGAGTAAAATATTTTAGTAAATATTTGATATACAATATAAATTACTTTATAAGCTTATTATAAATAAATATAAAACTAACTAAGTTTATAACCGATATATCAAAAATATCAATAAGAAATGATAAGGATCAATACCTTTCATCATGTCTTCCCTTCCTATAGCCCCCTTTTTTTTTTTTTTGCCCCTCCTATAGTCAATTATGTTTCTCGGTGATTGAAAGGAGTCAAAGGGGATTTTATAAAAGATCCTACTACCAACGAGACATGATAGGATAATAAATAATCATATTCTATATTTAACCCATATTCATATTTTGTGTGACTATAATTGCCAAAAATGTATTTCTTAAAATATACCCTACCTAATATATATATATATATATATATATATATATATATATATAATTTTTAAACTTAACATGTAAATGATACCTAAATTCTAAATGAAATAACATTAGGATTTTTCCCAATTACTTAAATCGTAAGTAGTAACATTTTGTACATGAATATGGGTTGGCTTGAGCATGGTTTGATATGTATCATCCCTCGGCATAGCCTAAGGTCCAATGATTATTTTAATGAGTTATTTTTTAATATATTTTATAATGAATTTTAGGTCATTACTTGAAAATTTAATTTAATTTAGTTTAGCCAATTATTTAGAATAAAATTGATTTTATAGTAGAATGATACAAATGTAATATTAATATTAATGTTATTTTACCGATCATATCATGTTATTTATTCTTCAAGCATATATCCATTATTGAAATACGTGGGGATGTCAATTATACTTATATGTATGGATATCTATAAGGATTTGCCCTAATTAGTTAGGGATGGAGACATTTTATATTACTTGCACAAATATAGGATGAGGACGAATAGGATACTTTCTATCTTGTACTCGACTATTAATATATGGGTTGAGATGTTAGACCTAAACGCTAGATGGGCTAAACTTTCGTTATTAAAATTAGGTTAGGCAAACCAATTGATTGTGATTCAATTATAAACCATATAGTTTAATTAAAAATATCATCTCGTGGCCCACATGCTTTGCATACTCAATCCCTAGGCACTATCATCATGGTTGTTTAACTTCGTCTCCAAATAACTACAAATGACAAATAATGAATGATAATAATGATTCCTTACTATTATTTTGTTTCTCCTCCTTTTCCCATCACACTCTCTTGTCCCTCTTTCCTTTTCCCATATTCCCCTTTCATCATAGTTGTTCTTGATCTTCCTTTATCTTCCTCTTGCCTCTCCCACGGCAATTTTGATTCTATTTGTATTTAAATATATTTACTTTTTAGTATAATTTATTATATTATTAATTAAGCATTATAGTAGTTTTATTTTTTAAAAAATTAAATGAATTAAGTAAGAGAATATAAAAAATTCATGGGTTCCTGCCCTTAGTGGAGATTCCTCGTCTATGCTCTCACCCTGTCTAAATGGGAAATAGGGTGGGGATGGAAGATAAAGGATGAGATGAGGATAGGGATAGGGAAGCATTTCTTGCCCGATTAACATAATTAGATATATTTCTATATTACTATATATATAATCATAAACTAGCTGATTATTAATCATTCTAGGACCCTATAATAAACTATCAAGCTCTTTACTAATTAAACTAGCTGATCTAATATATAATCATAAAATCTCGATTATGCTCCATATAAAAGGAGCAAAGGGTTGTCATGACTCCCCTATATCATTCACTAAGCATGATTCACTATAATAAATGATGCATGATTCATTATGATAATTGGATATGCATTAATTATCTAAATGATAAAATAAAATAATATTTGATAATATTTTTTTTCAAAGAAAAATGTATAACGATAGAATGATTCCATTTAGGGATTAACTACATTTTAGAATAAAATAAATAAAAAATATTTATATAACCAAGTAAATATGTGATTACGATTAAAACAAAGATTAGTTAGAAAAAATCCAGAGATATAAATCATTATCCTAAGATGTATTTTTGGTATTCATACAAATATACTTGGGAAAGTCATCCTAAGATACAATTGGTAGACCGAAAAGAATTCCGAAGATGTTTTAATATTAACATATTGAAAAAGAAAAAAATTATAAATAAAAAAGGTAGAGAAGATAAAAACTCTTAAAGTGTATAATAAGATTGGGTTATTTTTTCAACACCTCTAATTGAATGAAAATAAAAAATTGATAGCTTCTTCCATCCATCCAAAAAGTGTTACCACATCCATAAGCAATGCAACAATAAGAATCGTTATTTACACGAGTCAGTGTAAGAGATAACAAACAAAATCATTGACACGTGAGTTGGTTACAAAAAATTAATATTTTCCTCTAGCAATCCCTCACAATATATATATATATATATATATATATATATATATATATATATATATATATATATATATATATATATATATATATATATAATAATAATAATAATAATAATAATAATAATAATAAAATTAATTATAACAAATAATTAATGTATATTTTAAATATTTTATCCTATTTAATGAAAAAAGTATCAATATAAGAAAAAAAGTGAATCAGATCTTATCATCTTAATTATGTTTTTTTTACGTAAATAATTGAACGAATAAACTATCTTTGTTAGTCAAATGATTAAAAGTGTTAACTATCTTAATCGGTAAAGATTTTGATAATTTATCGAGAGGTCTTCAAAATATGGACCAAAGGTACCTTAAGAAACAACCATCCGAGCATAATTCTAAAAAATCTAACACACATATATATATATATATATATATATATATATATATAACTTTTTCTATCCAATTAAAAAAGCATCAATTTCATCATCAATTTTATTTGATCTAAATCATTGATCAAAATTTTTAAATTAAAATTAATAATAATACACATAGAACCATTCACTTATGACGCAGAACCAATCAGAGCATTACATAAATCAAAGGCGATACAAAACATCTTGCAATTATAAGATGCATATCTTATATAAATTCTGGTCTTCTAATTTCAAACAGTTTTTTTTTTAATCTCTTCCATTTAGGTTGCATTTTATCAATACATAAGGCAATCATAACCTTGCAACGAGGCATAATAAAAAATAATATATAGAGTGTCATGCATTAAAGCGATGTATCTTATCAGAGGTTTCATATACGGTGACTAATAGTAACAACATCTACCAACAATAGACCAATGGCCGTAGCATTTGCTTACTCCAATTCTCTATATCTTATCAAGCTTTTTAGGCTTAACAACAGGGTTCGCTTTGGCGATTGCATTCTGTGCCGCACTCCGGTAATCAAATGAGCAATCATGCTTATCCGAATAACGATGCACAGAGCAGAAGAGGTTCCCACACCGACAAGTGAAACCAGTCAAACCAACCCGTTTCTTGCAAGTGCTGCACCTGTTTGGCCCCTCCTTTGCCTTCGCTTCTACAGGCTCGCTTGAGCTCGAAGCACAAACCGATGGTGCCAAAACATTGTTGTTCGTCGAGAACTCATTGTAGCACTTGGAGCACATATTTCCGGTTGCCACACTTCCAAAGAAACCACAGTTGTTGATACAGAGAATTGGCTCTTCCCCGGCTTCGCTTCTAGTCTCATCATCATCTCCTACATCAAATTAACCACAGATGAGAATAAATAAAAAAATATAGTCATTCCAAAGTCTTTTGTTTTTTAAGATAAGAGGTAAAGACAGGACTCAAAGTTCAGAACGATGAACTATCAAAATCTTTATTACCAATGAGGCTAATTAGCACCTTCAATCATTTCAGAGTCACAAGCCAATACCCTAAACCTTTATCATCAATCTAACTATCATAGCTAGATTAACATTATGAATCTTTTTGTTTTCCATGAATCTTTAATGATTTTGACTAGTTTCCTATTAAATAGATACGTAAATAAAAAGTAGGTAAAAAATAATAATACAATCTAATTTTACAACTAGAATAGAATTATTTATTTATAGTGAAGGAAATTGAATCTATACATTTACGGGAGAGGTGTTTTGGATTAAGCAAGAACTAGCTGAATATGCTGTTTGCATTAGCCCAAAACCAGCTCAACGATCACTCCAATTAGTTTCAAAGTACTTCTGTGCATGCGTTCAAGGAGATATTTATAATAATGAAGAATTATCATATTGGAATGAGTTGATCCAAAATTATAGTTAATTAGCCGAACTATCAGTCTTTAGCCTTTGACCAACAAGACTAGATCATAAAATTTCACCTCTACATTCAATAGATTGTATGATAAATTAATTTAAACAAGTTGATTTTCAATATAGATTATGGTATGCATAAAATGTGTGAAGGAATATATCGAAAAAGATATTTACGAGAATGTATCAATAAGAAATAATAAGGATTACTACCTTTCGTCTCCTCTTTCTTGGCGGTCGACATTTTTCTTTTCTTCCTTCGATCAATCTTGCTTTTTGATGACTTGAAGATATTCGATTGGGATTTTATAGAAGAGATATCCTACTTCTCTAGACATAATCTCATTTTTTTACATAATAGAAATAACTAATAATCATATTATATATTTATTCGTATCTATACTTTTGTCTAATTTAAACCAAATTGAAAAATATATATACTAAGATTTATAATTATAACTAAATCAATTTTGATTCCTAACATATTCTTAACCAATAATGAGTAAAACATTTAAGTGTAATTGCCAAAAAATTATTTCTTAAAATATACCATACTTAGTTTTTATAGGAGATATATTGATGGAGAGATTGTAGTCATAAAAATTTTCTAGGAATATTGTATTACTAGATTTAACGATCCTCGTACATGAAGGTAAATACATAAATAATAATTGAATATAATTTCTTTTCATGTGAATTGAAGACTACAATCCTAAATATATAAATATTTTTAATTGGGTTTCCTATAAATTTATAATTAAAAAATGATAGAATTGACTTACTAAAAACTTTATTCAAGATATATATAATCGTCCTTAGAGCTTATTCTGATATTGATCCAGATATATAAGAATAACCCATTATGTTCTTAGCATGAGTATGATTTTACTTTTTAGTAATCTCATTCTGTTATGATACATCTAGTAAAACATAACGAGAACATATATCCAACCAGAATTATGATCAAATTTCTCATAACTATCGTAAAATTTATCACTCTTATCAGATCTGATAATTTTAACTTTTTTATTTAATCATCTTTTGATTTCATTTTTGTACACCTAAAGATGTTAGTAGCTTAAGACATTAGATAATCATATCTTAACAGGTTATAAATAAAAGTGATAAAATATTTCTCTCTGCTAAAATATGAAATGTGGAGTAACCCATAGATGCAAATATATAAATATGAAATATGGAATAACCCATAGATGCAAACATATATAATCTTAACGATTTCATAAAACTACGTTTCATTCTAATATTTTATTACAAGATCATTATAAACTCAAATTCATATTAATTCCATGCAAACTATCATACATAATTAAAAAAAAAATTGCATAATGATGAGTTTACCATCACCAAAAGAGAAATAATATTTTTAACAATTCTAGATAAAGAACATAAATTTGTAGTAACATAACATGCATCCTCAAGATCTATCATACAAATCATCTCTAAGCATATCCAGTACTATCGCTTCCACTTTAAGATGAATTCTTATAATGATGAATATTTTACTCTTTTGAATCTCATATTAAGATAAATATTTATTATTGGGAACATAAGTTGAAGCGTCAAAATCAATCCACCAAATTTTAAAAAATATCTTTTATAATGTTTGATTCGAAACATGCAAAGGTCAAACTTATACCTTTTCTTTTCAAACCAAAATCTTATAGTCCTTTTTCACATAACCTTTCTTACCACAAATACTTTATTATAAAAATTTTCCCATTGTGAGTTTACATAGCATTTATAAACCGGAGATGATTTACGTTTTAACTTTCTTTTATCATTACCTACTCCTTGAGTAGTATTCAAAATATTACAAGCCTTTTCTACTTTAGTCTTAATTCTTCTTAACGTATATATTAGTCAACTAATCTAAATTCCACTTATCCTTTATTTGTGTTGTGACGAATTTTAAATGAGCCAAACTAAAAAGAAATAAAAATAAAAATAAATTATATGAGAAAAGACTCAACAATATTCATGTTCAATGTTCTTGACTTTACAGTTTTGTTAGTCATATTGATAATATAATCTTGAATTCCTCAAATATTATTATATTAAATTTTAATAAGTTCTTTTATTAATATATCAGTCAATGACTTATCAATATATTTAAATTGATCTTTAAATATTTAATGTGCTAATTGTAGACTATAATAAAATCTAAATATTATTAGTAATTATCATAAAATTAAGTCTTCTATAGCTTTTTTATCATTTATTTTAATTATTTATTCCATAGATTTTTTTGGTAGTTATGTTTGTGATCCTTTCAACTAGTTTGATCAAAGTTTAATATACTCAACGTAAATTGTATATGCTCAAGTTATTTCTAATAATTTAATAAAAATATAGGGATATTTATAAAAATACAATGAAGGAAGTATCACTATAATAAAATAAAATAATATTAATATTTTAATTTTTTTAATAAATATTAAACTATTAATATTATCTCAGTGAAATATTAATATATCTAGTGTTCATATAAAATTATTTATGGAGAACTGATATCATCCTTATGGAATAATATTGTTATTTTTGGATATATAACTCTAAACTATAAAAATATCCAAAATAATATCATCCTATCTCATTACATAACTATTCAAAATAGATTATTTTTTAAAATTATTTAAATATCATAATTATGTGTGTCATATGAATATTATTTTTTTAATTTTATTTAAGAGTGATGCTTTAATGTTATTTTATAAGTTATCGATTTAGGCCACTTTGATGGCTATAAGATCAATACAATAATATAAAATATAATTAAAAATATTTTATAAATAATAAAATAATTATTATATTTTATATCTCATATGTCTATCAATTTAGACCACTTTGGTAGCTATCAATCAAATAAAATTTAAGGGTATAAATTATAAATAATAATATTATTATTTTTAAATATGATGTATGTTGAAATAGTTCAATAATAAAAAAAATAATCATAATAATTATAGAATATTAATCAATAAAAATAAAAACTCATATAATAACTATAATAATGATAAAACATAAATCATATCTTTATATGAAAATAAATATTATTTTATAATTTCGAATATATGTATATGAGTAACCAAACAGATATCCAAGAATATTAAATAAATTTTTAATTATCATATGTAAAATTTTATCAATATGTCATATGAGAAAAATAAAAACAATTAATAATTTATTTTTAAAAAAATTCTATATGAAACCCTTAGACTAGTCAATCCTATTTAATTAGGCAGACCTAGAATTAGGCTAAATATTAACCTAATTAACTCAGTCAAAAATTGACTTTATTGAAATCAATAAAAACTTGATTGATCGAATCTAAATTCAATCAAGCAGGTAAAATACAGTCATAATCAAATTCAATCAAAATATTTGATTAAAATAAATCGATTAGTCATTTTTATAATTGAGGATATAAGTAAAAAAATTAATTTCTAAAAGATAAAATTATTATTTTTCTTAAGATACATATTAGAATTATCTAATTTTTTAGGTGTGAAAACATTTAATAAAAAAGAAACCCTAAAACCTCAATAGCCCTTGTAGCCATCGTTGTGTCCCATCACGCCCACGCGCATGGGTCTTGCGGTCATTTGCTACTTGCGCGCCGCTAGCGATCACTCTCACATGGCTGATCGTGTAGTTGTGGTGACATATCTGTCGCCATCCAAAATTTTCTAGGAAACTTGTACCAAAAATAGAGAGATATTGATGGAGAGATTGTAGTCACAAAAATTTGATCACTCAAAATTTCACAATCTTGGATAGGATACCAGTTGAATGTCCTCCAAACAGTCATATTATCAGGGACAACCAAAGGAGATGAAAAATCTCCAGTTTTTCAGCATTACCAATAAGCATCAAGTGATTTCAGAAATACTGAGTGCATTAAAACCTTTGCCTGCTTGAGTCCAGTTAACTAATGATAAAGGACTCCAGAAATTATCATTAAATCTAGTTTTCCTTTCTCCGAGCTAGTAATGATCTTATGTGTACTTATTGCCATGATAAAAAATGCCATTAACCTTCTTAACCCCTCGTTACCTAAGAATTTCCAAATTCAGCATCTATCACTACAGACACTATTCATAGCAGTATTGTCATAATTTCCACCCAAGTTAGTGCAAGAATTAGAATAAAAAAATAACATGGTAAAGATATATTCGAGACATACATTACTGCTTCCAGGATGCATCTTTAACTTGTAGCAACAGCAACACATTGTGGTTGCATTATCCTATTGAAATTTTAGTTGCTCTAAATGATTATTAGATACATCAAGATTTAATTCTCATCATAATAAAAGCTTGTGTAACACCAGAGATTTTGACAAACATCATAATAGTATGCAACAGATTGTATCACAAAGGCAGAAATTAAAAGAGAACAAAATAGTGTTCCTATAGAGGACAGAGCACATTAGTCTATACCGCATACTAGCTTAGAAAACAACTAGGGTTGTTATCATTTTTCTCAAGCACAAACTCCACCTTTGTTCAGATCCAACCACATTCACAACATTGCAATGTATCAAGTTAACTCCATGTTTTTGTGTAACATTCAATCGTGCATAGGCATCAAGACGTGTACCAATGTAAAAGGGAAAAAGTTCTAATTGGAATATCTTACAGTTGGTCATGATAGGTGCTGCTTAGAATCGTTTTGAAAGAGCGACCAGTGGGTAGCATGCACGGGTAGTTCTCAAAGATTGTTTATTGCACCGAGAGAAGACTGCAAAAAAGAAGTCAGTGGACCAGGCAGAATTAACTGAATGGTTCTTAACAACAATCGGTCACTTTATACTCCTGCCAACTATGTTCAAGAAATTGGCCGTATGTTAGATCAAGTAAACATAAAACAGGAAGATGAAAAATTCCAGATCAGTTAGAAAAATCAGGTAAAACATCACATCTAATTGCATAAATTAAACTCTGAGAACATTAAAAAAACAGAATTCCTGATGTTGTGCAGCAAAGAGAATGCAGAATGAATGTGATGTTTACATCTCCGGTCCAGTAGAACAGAATAAAAGAAAGTAGGAGAAACCTTACTTTTTCTTTTTTGACTGACAACCTTACTGGCAGACTTGTCCACCAAAGCTCCCATAAGAAATTGCACCCTCATATTAGTTTGAAGATGGCAAGTGACACAATTATTTTGAAGCTCCACCAATCAATTCAATGGCATTAAAGCACATCTAAAAATTCATTAAGAATCCATCATTCTATTTTCAAAGAAAATTTCATACATCTTCATGGCAGCATTTTCAACTGCATTTTTCACTCCTATTTTCTCAAAGCAGCAAACAAGAGCCTCATATGTAAGATTATTAGGAAAATTATCATTTTCTTTCATCATGAACAGAAAACGGCAGGCTTCACTAATGTTCCCTTCTTTACGGAATCCACATTAGGTCAGGCTCCTATCCAGCATACAACATCTTGTGAAATAAAACGCTTGCATCTTGCATGCGTTTCCTTTTGCAGAAACAATTAAGGAGAGCACAACGTCTTGTGAAATAAAACACTTGCATCTTGCATGTGCTGCCTTTTGCAGAAACAATTAAGGAGAGCACAACAAGTGACAACATCAGGTGTTATTCCATTATTGCTCATGGTACACCATATGAGAAATGCTTCTTCCAAATTTTCAACTTGAGAATAACTCTCAATTGCATTGGTAAATGTGATTCTTTCAGGAGAAAACCCCCTTCTAACAAGTTCATTGAAGACTTCTCTTGATTCCTTGACGTAGCCTCTCCTAATAAGTCCATGCATGAGAATGCTATATGTCACGACATCTGCGGATACACCATCCTTTTCTGACATCCTTCAACTCATATGCCCTATGCATGTGGCCCTTCTTCCTGTAACCATTGATCAATGTATTATAGGTGACAACATCAGGTTGTACACCCTCCATTTGCATAAAAAAAGAGTGTACCATGCACCACAAAGATCATTTCTGTCACAACAGCTTTCTATCAACACTGTATATGTAAAAACAGTAGGCTTAACCCCTCTTTTCATCATTAGTGCAAATGTCTTCAAAGCCTGATCTATCTCACATGCTCTACAGTAACCAACGATAATAGCTGTGTGATTGAATGAGTCAGGATCTAACCCCACCTCAAACATCTCTTTGAACAGCTCATAAACTTCTACCATATTGCCATTTTTACATAACTTTAGTATCAAGCTATTATACACAAAAACATCAGGAATGCTACTTAGAGAGTTCAAAAGATGTACGGCATCACCAACCTACCAACTTTGCAATAACCATCAACAACTGAAGAGCCCCAAACATCATCATGAGAGATGCCCAACTGCAACATTTTATATAGTGGAGCAGTTGCCTCTTTGAGGAGTCCCCATTTGCACAAGGCATTTATCATTGTTGTATGCACAACAACATCGGCTTGACCACCATAGTTCTGAATCTCGAAGAGCAATGTATAAGCACAGTCGAAGTCACCATGAGCACCAAACTCCCGGATAAATAAACTTATAATCGGCATTTCCACAAATACCTTCCATGCCAATTTGAACTGCTTGGATTCCAGCAGCAACTCGATGAGAGAACTCTACACACGGATGGTCGGGTACATGCCAAGGTTCCTCATATCATCCACCAAACTAATAGCCATCTTGATCATTCCTTTATCTACATAACACTTAACGAGCATGCTATATACAGTTTCCAAAACTCTCCTACTATTGCTAGTTTCACGCAACGCATCAAACAAGAGCTGATGCCATTCTCCAGCGCTGTGCTCATCAACATCCCTAAGAACACTCCGAAGGAGATTCACTGCGATGTGGTTCATATTCCCCGAAACCGCTATGTGCACCATCGTGGAAACCGCGCGGACGCCGTGCTTCAAACCGCTGTACCTCTGCGACAGCCTAAAGAAGTAGAAATCCAGCGCCGCGTCGGAGCTGCCCTCGAACAGATCGTTCAGCAGGGCAACCACATTGCACTCGCACAGCTCGACTTCGAGCGAGTTCGGGGAGCCCAGAATCCAGCCCCGGCGCGAGAGGCTGGCCCGCATCCACTTCATCATGTCGGCCTCGCAGAACCATTGTCTTGAGAAGGAGTACCTTCGCCGGGAGGCGACGAAGGTACAAAGAAAAGCAACATCCCCCGTCATCACCATCATGCTACTTGGGCTTGCCGGCGGCGCCGGCGAGACCGTGCTTGTGGATCTCTTGGACTACGTTCTCGATCGCGTCGGATTCTTGCCTTTCATTCAAAGCATCCCCTTGCTGGTGGTTGTTTCCTCCTGTTCAAAGGCCTCTGTTGTTGATGCCGTCGACGGGGAGTCCACATTGGTTCGATTCGGTTCGGTCCCGAAAATACAAGCTCCGCCGAGGGGCACATGGGGTGGGTGACGTGAGAAGATCAGAAAATGGATCCGACTGGCACGATCCGAGGCATTGTTTGTTCATCGTAAACGGGTTATGGATTAGTCCCGAAGTGCCACCTAAGCCTCGCTAAGCTGTTTATACAATTAGTCAGCCTTGGAGGGATGTTCTCGACCTAACAACCCCTTTGAGTATTGAAGATCAACTTTTAGGATATTGTTTGTCAAGGTCAAGATGGGACTAAGCAGGAATGACTCTCACTCCCTATGCTAGGAGTATGAAAATTCATCTGTATGCATAGATTTCATATGATATTTGATATCCTCTTATTAGTTTAGAGAGTATAAACTTTATAATTTTATTATTTTATAATAAAATATTTATCTAATTGCTCATGATTTTTTTCTTTTCATATCGAAACATTTTTTTATTTAAATATTGTCTCATCGTTTGCTTAGTACTTTATCACTAATCAAATTCATTAAATTATATCTTATTTGATTCACATAGAGAGAAATTTTTTTTTAATGTTTGTCGCTTAATTAACACTTCTAAGTTAAATAAGGAGCGGGGATAAAGATAATAAATGGAAATAGAGGCAGGAACAAACGAAAGGTTTTCTTTATTAGCACATAGCACTCCCCACTCCGTTCCTATACACATCTCATCTCTCATCTCTTATCCCCCATCCTCACCTCATTCCTTGAAAATAATCTATATTGATAGACGTAAGCAATACAATTCCTGATGATATGGCCAATATACTCGATGAGATCATCCTCAAATATCTCATCGATTGCATCCTATCACAACTTCATTTAGCCCAAATCATTAGTCAAAATATTTAATTTAAAATTAATAATAATTCATCCATCATACCTTATAAGTTCATCTTAGTTTTATTCAATTATAATGTAAGACTAATACAAGTGTCACAATCTCTCTCGTTTAAGGGTTTGACATCCTCAATAAGATCCAATACAGTCTAAATCGAATCCTAATATGATACATGTGAGTCATAGTCCACTGGTGACTCATGAGTCCTCTGACTTCATCCTCATTTTTGTCTCGAGTCATTCACTAAACTTCAATACTAGGTCAACTATGATACCATTTGTCATGATTCGAGCCTAATGGGTTGATTAGCCTATCAACTTCGTTGAGCCCATATTGAATTTTTTTTCTTCATAAAATTATTACATCTTTCCACTCTTTAATAAATAAATAAATAATCATAACTTTATTAATACACATAAATTATAAATATTTATTATAATTTATTTATTTATTAAAATAAAAGTTCAAAATAGTAAACATACTAATATTAACTCAAAAATAAAATCCAACTAATTCTACCTAATATTAGAGAAAAGCATATTCTCTATTAGAATCAAGTCTATGCTATCGGGAGATTGTTTTGAAAATCAATAAGTAGCCATAGGCTTTATTTAGCAACACTAAGTAAGAACCTCAATAAGTCAACTATAAAATAAATATACATCTAAAAGTCAATTATCTTACTAGTATATATCAAATACTCAAAGGAGCTCACCCCTAATGCAGATAAAGAAGCTTTATCTTACGGGATAAGTTATGTTCTCAAAAAAATGGATGAAGACAGACTCATATTGCACTTCTAACAACGAATAAAGTGGTGTTCGTCACTCGTGAAATTAGGGACACATTCCTCCCAACAACGGATAGAGAAACCATTCAACTGTCATGTTTGATAATCCGTTAATCCCCGAAGAGGATCGACCTACCTCTCTTTGGTAGAGAAACAAAATCATCTCATACTAGTCATGTCCGTATCGAAATAAAATAATATTTTAAAATATCTTAATTTTGTTAGGATCGAGAGCACTAAGAGGGGGGGGTGAATTAGTGCAGCGGAAATCTTTCAGCGATTAAAAACGAAAGCTGCGCTCGTTCGATAAAAAACGATTTCGATGTAAAAGTCGATTCTAAGATAACTTAAGATTAAGCGCAGTTTACGTCTGCACGCAGTTTGCGTCTGAACGCAATTTGCGTCTAAACTCAGTTTACGTCTAAACTCAGTTTACGTTTAAACGCAGTTTGCGTCTAAACATTGTTTGCGCAGTTTACGTCTAAATGCAGTTTTACGTCTAAACGTAATTTTACGTCTAAACGCAGGTTGCATAGTTTACGTCTAAACGCAGTTTTACGTCTAAACGCAGCTTGCGTCCAAACGCAGTTCTACGTCTAAACACAGTTTGCGCAGTTTACGTCTAAACACAGTTTTACGTCTAAACGCAGTTATACGTCTAAACGCAGTTTTGGAAAGATCTGAACTTAGAAACTCGTTCGTAAAAGCACAGAAGACAGTTTGCAGTTATAAATGGAATCAGAACGTAAACGTAAACTGCAATGTAAAGTTTGTACGAAAACACCGATTTACGTCTGAATGCAGATTCGGAAAGATCAGAACTTAGAGACTTGTTCGTAAAAGCGCAGAAGACAGTTTGCAGTTATAAATGGAATAAGAACGTAAACGTAAACTGCAATGTAAAGTTTGTACGAAAACACCGATTTACGTCTGAATGCAGATTCAGAAAGATAAGAACTTAGAGACTTGTTCGTAAAAGCGCAGAGGGCAGTAGCTATGTAGGAGGTTTGCAGTAATGATAAAGTGCTCAAAGTAAAAGCAAACCAGAGATTTAGAGTGGTTCGGTCAGTCTTGACCTACTCCACTTTTGGCTTCCTCCACCGACGAGGTCACCGACGTCAACTAGAGGCCTTCCTTCAATAGGCGAAGGCCAACTGCCCTTTTACAGTTTCACTCCTTTTGACGGGATCAGGAGACAACCCTTACAGAACCTTTCTCTCCTCTCTTTACAACTCAAGACTTTGAAGAACAGAAGAAGGAGAACTTAAAGGCTTTTCAACAATTTTGAGCTCAAGAATCACAGAGAAGATCAAGATTTCGGTGTAGGTCTCTTGCTCTTTCTGTGCTGAATGGGTGGGGTATTTATAGGCCCCAACCCAGTTCAAATTTGGAGCTCAAAACGATCAAATCCCGGAATTCCGGGATCAGGCGGTTGCACCTCCTGACTGGGCGGTTGCACCGCCTGGCAGAGCTCGAAGACTGAGCCTCTGGGCGGTGCCACCTCTGTCAGGGGCGGTTGCGCCTCTCTGCCAGAGCTCGAAGACCGAGCTCAGGCGGTTGCACCGCCTGACTGGAGAGGTTGGACCGCCTGGCAGAGCTCGAAACTTGAGCTCTGGTGGTGTTACCTCTTGACAGAAGAGGTTGCACCGCCCAGTCTCGCTCGGAGACTGAGCCCGGGGCGGTGCCACCTCTTGGCTAGAGCGGTTGCACCTCCCACACTCGCTGGGAGACATAGCCTGGGCGGTGCTACCTCCCTGCCTGGGCGGTTGCACCTCCCACAGCAACCTGGGTCTGAATGGGTTGAACCATTCGACCCAATTTGAGTTCTTTAGGGGCCCAATTGCCCCAGGATTAAGCTAATGGGATCACCTCCCATTTCTAACTTAATCAAAGTGCTAACTATGATTATTTCCTAAGACATATTCTGCAGCTTGCTTCGGTGCGTCACTCGCTTCTTCCGGCGAGTTTCTGGCGAACTTCCGTCGATCATCCGATTAACCCTCGGTGATACTCCTGCGGACTTCCGGCAAACTCCTGGACTGCGACGATCCACTTGGCAAGTTCCGACGAGCTCCTTTGGCAAGCTTCTGAACTTCTCGGATTTGTTCCTGCAGAACCTCCAACGACTGTCCGAACTTCCGTCGAGCTCTCGAACTCCCAACGTGATCATTGTCATGACTCCGGCGCAACTCCTACTGCATGTCTTACTTTCATCGTAGTTAATCCTGCACACTTAAAACAAAAACTTCGATCGAGACAATTAATCCTAAGCAATTAACCAAGTTGTCCGGCATGTCATTGGTCCCTCGACGCTTCGTCCAATTATTCAGCGCATCGTCCTTTCCTGCAGCCTATTGTCCAATCGGCCAGTTGACTCCGCAACTCCGATATCCTTGGCACAATACCCGCTCTTCTTGGCCCGATGCCCGAGTCCACGACCCGAAGCCTTCTATCGATACGTCAACCGATCCACCGGCTCGACGTCCAATCTTCTGACATGTTCCTCCGGCACAACATGATGTTCCTGCTTTAATTGTCTCATCCTTATCGAAGCACCCTACGTCACTCAAAACTCAGATTAAATCATAAACATATATCAAGTAGTTTCATCATCAAAATACGAGATTCAACAAATTTATCTTTCAAATATCATTAATGTGAAAGAATATCACTTAACTCTTAATTCATTGGAACCCTAGCTCAATAATCTAATTTAACTTGATTTAACTGGAACCTAACTCAATCGATCTTCAATCATCATTTAACCGATTTGGACCTGGTCTAATTTAAAATAGATTAGTTTCGATTTTGATTAAATAAACTTGAATAAGTTAACCCGAGGATAATTGACTATTTAGTGTCAAATCATATCCATGGATGTAATTGAAATCTCTAAGTTAATCATAACTTTCACCAAAATCGATTAAATCAAAACTGATTCACTAATAGTTCAGTTTTGAAGACTATAAACATTACAATAGATCGAATCGATTTTAATTTAAAATATATTAATCTGATAAGTTCGTTGACTTAAGCCCTTAATCAGTTCGAATTGATTAATTAAATCAATATAAAGACTTAATTTTACAAATAATATGGGCTTAATTTCACAAATATTATCATGTCACCTAATTAGAGGAAGATTCTGATTCAATTTAATTGAATTGAACCGATTCATTTAAATTATATATATTTTTAAATTACTTAAAATTATAAATCAATTAATCGAATTGAATTAAGAGATTTTGAATCGATTCAATTAGGTAGTTCCGAATTGATTTCCGTTTAAACTATCTTTATCTAGACCAAATTAAAAAAAATAATTCATGTGCTCAATCTAAAAAGAAATATTATTCATATTTGATGCGTCCATCCACCATAAAAGAAGTAAAACACTTGATACGACCAAACCATCCTATTGTGTATAACTCATTCTTTTATGTAACCAAATCATTTTAAGCATCCAACAGAACTATCCATTTAAGATAAAAAAACATATTAAGTGCCTATAATGACTAAAGTGTCCACAAGAAACAAAAGCATCTTATGCTCTTGATATAACTAAATCATCCCTTCCATTGCTTGAGATTAAAAGGTGACCAAGGACTCAATTATCTTGTAATGTAGGTAATAGCTATCATGGTCTATAGATGATATTTGTGTTCTAGAATAGACAAACTCATATTCCATCCACCCTAGATAACAAAGCATTCGATACATCTCACATAACCAAACCCCTTTCACTTTATGCGTCTACATAGGACCAAAAAAATGACTAAAGTATCGTTTCATTACCTTCTAATATAAATAATAATGGTAAGGTCATTGTGTTTGAGATATACAAACATATATTCTAAATATAAATGATATGATTATTATTTTGGATGAATCAAGACTTATGAAATTTGACCATGCTTGGATATTTTATTTTCTAAAAATATTTTCTAAGTATTTTCTAAAAATGACAAAAGGCCACCACACATACTAAGAAAATATTTTTTTATTAAATTAATGATATATATATATATATAATTTATTTATGAACTCACAATAGTAAACTTAAGCTCTTAAGTTATTTATGGATATTTTTCATCAACAATCAATAAGTTAAAACTAAGAACATCAAAAAGATTATGTGGGACTTAACATATTTCCTAGTGTAATTCTGTTGTAGAAACATAATAAGATATACAAACTCTAAAGAATATCTTTTCTAAATCATAAAGAAAATAATATATGTTAAATCTATTTTATCATATCTGATGACCAAAATGGACCCTCACATTTTAACCGTCATGCCAAAGATTATTGTTAGGGGAGGAAACTTGAACTTGAGGATTCAACTCATATCATTTTAGAATGAACAACACAAAAAGTATTAAGAAAAATATATACCTAATTTTTGCTATTAGATTCATCTCTTACATATATCTAACACTAATAATCATCAAAATGAGGTAAGACCTTCTTAAAGGTCAAGATTGACGGATGCTAAGATATCAATTTGGTTAATCAATTCAAACCGAATTGATTTTGATTTAAAGGATATCAATTCAATTGGATTTACTATCCTAAATTCTTAACCCGTTCAAACCAATTAATTAAACCAACACAAAAGTCTAATTTTAAAAATATTTTGAACTCAATTACATAAATCTTATTGTGGTATCTAATTTGACTAAGATTCCAATTTGATTCAATTAAATTGAATCATTTTATTTGAGATATATATTTTTAAATTATTTAAAATTATAAATCAATTAATCAAGTTGGATTAATCAGTTTTGAATCGATTTGATTTGCTAGATCCAAATCGATTTTGATTAGAACTATCTTACTTTAATCAAATCCAACAAAAAAAAAGATTTGATTTTATCTTAACAGTTCCATATGAATCGGTTTAAACATCTCAACAAGCCACTACCATTCTCAAATTGGTCTTTATTTAAAATACTGCCACAATAAATATCATATATCAATCGATTTAATACATTCAAATAAATATCATATATCAATCGATTTAACCCATTCAAACTGAAGTGATTCACTATCCTAAATCTTTAACTGATTCAAACTAATTAATCAAATCGACACAAAAGTCTAATTTTATAAATTTTATAGTGTTATTTAATTGGACCAAAATTTTGATTCGGTTCTATTTAATATAATTTTACTTAAACTTATAAATTAATTAATCGAGTCATATTAGTCGGGTTTTAAATTGATTTGATCTAAATTGATTTCAATTTGATTCCAATTTGATTCAATTAAATTGAATCATTTCATTTGAGATATATATTTTAAATTATTTAAAATTATAAATCAATTAATCGAGTCAGATTAATCAATTTTGAATCGATTTGATTTGATAGATCCAAATCAATTTTGATTAGAACTATCTTACTTTAATCAAATCCAACAAAAAAATCCAACAACAGTTCGATATGAATCAGTTTAAACACTTCACTACCATTCTCAAATCGGTCCTTATTTGAAATACTATCACAATAAATATCATATATCACTAGATTTAACCCATTCAAACTGAAGTGATTCACTAACCTAAATGCTTAACCAATTCAAACTAATTAATGAAATCGGCACAAAAGTCTAATTTTATAAATTTTATAGTGTTATTTAATTGGACCAAAATTTTGATTCGGTTCTATTTAATATAATTTTACTTAAAATTATAAATTAATTAATTGAGTCATATTAGTTAGGTTTTAAATTGATTTGATCTAAATTTGATTTCAATTTGATTCCAATTCGATTCAATTAAATTGAATAATTTCATTTAAGATATATATTTTTAAATTATTTAAAATTATAAATCGATTAATTGAGTCAGATTAATCGGTTTTGAATCTATTCGATTAGATAGATCCAAATCGATTTTGATTAAAACTATCTTACTTTAATTGAATCAAATAGAAAAGAGATTTGATTTGATCTTAACAGTTTGATGCTAATCAATTTAAACACCCCCAACAAGCCGCTACTATTCTCAAATAGTGCCATAATAAATAACATAACAGATATCCATCGATTTAACCAGGTTGAACAAAAGTGATTTTGATTGAAAAGATACCAATCCGATTAAATTGGCTATCATAAACCTTTAACCAATTCAAACTGATTAATCAAATCAACACAAAGGTCTAATTTTACAAATGATATGAATTCAATTTTATAAATCTTATAGTGTTATTTAATTGGACCAAAAATTTGATTGGGTTCAATTAAATTGAATCGGTTCATTTAAGATATATATATATATTAAATTATTTAAAAATATAAATTAATTAATCGAGTCATATTAGTCGGTTTTAAATTGATTTAATTTGATTAGATATATCCAAATTGATCTATCTCGATCAATTGAACCCAACTCGATCGACTCGACCCAACCCAACCCGATCATGGACCAGGACTGATTCGATAGCTTTGGAACTCGAGTTAGATCATGGTGCTAACTTGAGCCGGATTGGAACTAATCATATATAACCCCGTCGGAGTCAAAATTAAATACGACAATACATGAATTCTTCTATTATATACTCTTACGTTATAAAATTAATGATAATATTTGTCTTATATGTATAAATATATAGATTAAGCAGATTTAAGCCAATCAATTCCTTCCTAATTTTAAATCTAATCAAAATTTGACCAAACCAAACCAAATCAATATGTAACTGCAACAGAAAAGGAGAGGGGATTTAAATCCGAAGAAATAAATAAATATTATGAATACAATTCCGTAAAATCCGAGGGTGTTTTCTGCAAGATTTGATCCTACAAGAACAAGAGAAATCCAACCCTCACGGATTTGGGGAAGAAAGAGACGGGACAAAGCCAAAAGGGAAGCATCGCTCGCCCAAGAAACCCTAATCGACTACCGGGAGAGCCCTAATCTCGAAGCTCCGCAGAAGTAGCTTCTTGATTCCGGCTCCTTTCCCTTTCCTCATCGGTAGTTGCTCTGCCGTGGAAGAAATCAGGTAGCTCCTCTAAGAATAGTTGTAATTGGCTTGGTGTTCCTCTGTCTTTGTCCGATCGGTGCGCTAAAAGTGGAACCTTGTCGATTGGTGCCCTTTAATCTGTTGGTTTTGTTATGTTTTCTGTGGATTTGTTGCTCGTTGGCAAAAATCTGGGTGGTCGTGAATATGTGCAGCTGAACGCGCATTGTATCGTTGTCTTTGGTGGATTGTATTTTAGGCCGACTATGAGCATGATATCTTGAAGTGGAATTAGTGCTTGTACCTGTTGTAGATGGTCCCTATATGTGCATGTTTACTTGCAGAAAATGCATGTCTGCTGCAACAGCCATTTATACGGTGAGGACTCATTTTAGGGCTTACTAAGTGACGGAGAATGGATGATATATTTGTGAGTTTTGAGAGGTAGATCCAGGTTTCCTGGATGTGATTGATGTGAGACCTGCAACTTTTATTCGCATTTACTCATGTCTCCCATGTACTATGCAAAAATGCTTTCAAAATGACATATCTTGATTGATCCTCTTAGCTCTGAAACCAAAGTCTTAAAGTATTCTTTGCTTTCTTCAATAGATAAACATTTATATGATCAACTATGTGCACTGAGAAATGTAGATGCTAGTGTCTCTAGGAACCAAGACATGTAAATGGATTAGCAGAGAATGAGCTGATTCCTTGATCTGTTTCCTTATTCAACGTTAGCTTCACTTGCACTGTGAATGTCTGGCAAAAATTGTTTTTATTTTATTGTGAATCCAATTTTCTTTCTTTTTTCCTACCTTCTTGCTTCAGCTTCCAGAATTTTGTATGTATTTCAGGTGGAACTCGGTCTACGTGGACAAACTAAAATATAGCTAATGTCTGTTCATGGTTGCATCAATCAAGTTATGAATGACAGTGGAGAAGACGACGAGGGACCTATTATTTTTAAGAGGCCAAATTCTTCATCGAAACAAAGCCACTTGAGCTCTACATCAAAGAAGACAACTCAAAAGCATGACGGTTCTAATCTTGTTTCTGGTCAAATTGCTCGTAATGGTGAGAACTCTCGTTTGCAAAGTGCCGAAGTGCTCCCTACTGCAAAGACATTGAATGAGAAGCCTATCTCACATTCACAGTCTTCGGTCTCTGTCCAGTCAAAACACATATCCTATCATAAATCCACAACCAATGATGTGAGACCAAAGTATCAGGATGTGTCATCTCTTGAAGTTCGAGAATCTGATGATTCAGATGATGGTAAACCATTAAGCCATAGACTTAATTCACCACCAGCAGCAGTTCAAAAGAAAAATTCCATGGGCTCAGAGAAGACACATATGCATTCCTCAGATCACAAGTTTGTAAACAAGAGTACAGATAAGATGAATCTGGACAAGCCAATCATCAAAAGAGAGGATTCTGATGATTCTGATGATGAGAAGCCACTGAGCTTAAAATTTTCTTCTTCGACTGTTGTCAATAAAGGTGGTCCCTCACATGCCATGAAGACACAATCTGCAAAGCCTACTTTACTTCCATCCCTGAAGATTAACTCAGATACCAAGGGTTGCTCTGATGATTCAGAAGATGAAAAACCTCTTCTTTCTAGGTTTCAGTCAAAAGCCATTGGCAGTTCATCTATGAAAAGTTCAACTTCAGATGACAAGCCTTTGTCTTCTAAGTTAAAATTAAATGGTTCTAGCAAGAAGGAAGGTAATAGTGAGAATAGGTCCTCTGGTGGTGGACAGAAGCGGCCTCTTGGTGATCCTGATCCTACAGGTTCTTCGTCAGTTAAGAGAGCAAAAGTTTCTGAAACCTCTGCTTCTGTGAAAGTTAAGCACGAAGTTGCGGTAAAGAAAGAAATAAAAGCAGACGATACCAATCATGTGTCAATTTCACAAAGAATAAAGAAGTCAGTATCTTCTAACAGCGCATCAACCAGCAAGAATGTGTCTCAGAAAAATCATTCATTATTTAAGAAAGATATCAAGAAAATGAAGAAAAAAGATAAGGATTCTAAATTTTCAAAGATATTGAAGGTGCCTCCTGGATCTGGTGGGGGACAGAAGTGGACTACCTTGGAACACAATGGTGTTATTTTTCCTCCTCCATACAATCCCCATGGCATTAAAATGCTTTACAAAGGACAACCAGTTGATCTGACTCCCGAACAAGAGGAGGTTAGCTTTCAGAGATGTTTGGGTCACTTGTTGTCCTACAATTACAACATTTGTTCCCTTGTCTTTCACTCTTTTGCTGCATATTGCTTCCTGTACTTCCAAAAAAGACCAGTAATATTTGTTAATTTTTTGTCGAACTGCAAGGAGTTTTGATGATTTACAGGTTCAAACATCTTTTTTTTTTTTTCCTTTTTTTACTTCTTAAACTCTCCGGTTGCAGGTTGCAACAATGTTTGCCGTGATGAAGGACACAGAGTATGCCACCAAAAACCAATTTATTGAGAACTTCATGAATGACTGGCGACAAATACTTGGTAAAAGTCATGTAATTAAGAAATTTGAGCTGTGTGATTTCACCCCAATTTATGAATGGCATCTAAGGGAGAAGGAAAAGAAGAAGCAGATGAGCACTGAGGTAAATTCCCCTGCAATTGTCTATATAGGTTATCTGATACTGTGATTTGATGAGATAGACACACCAGCAATGGTTTCTTACCTTTTGAATTTGTTATTATCTAACATGAACTATAGATTTAGCTATTTGCTTCATTTGCATGCATATAGTATTGTACATGGAATCGTGTGAATTTTGATGCTGGCATACATTAGAAGTTGTAGTTGATGTACTTCTGGCCCTTTTCTCTATGGAGAATAAGCCTCTAGGAATAATCACATTTATATTCTTTTGTGAGTTTGTTTCTTGTCCATTACTGCTTTTTAGGGGATAACTGATTACAAGTTCTTAGATTGTGAAGAGGGCTTTCTTTTAGTCTTTTGCTCTTCATTTATAACTTACCATGATTGTTAAATGATTTCCTCGTTATTTTTCTTGTCAGTAATGCTTAGTGTACAACTTCTATTTGAAGTTATTAAATTCTAAACTTTCATCATACATCTATGATTTAAAATGTGAATAAAATTGCAAATCTGTTGAGAATATTGTTAGTCAGAACTATTAAGATGTTGTTCACCATCCTACTTTTAGCTGTGATTTGAAAATTTTGTGCCACAAAAATTCCTTTTGTTATTGCAATAGTTCAAAAAAAAAGGAATAAAGATGTATCGAGAGGAACAAACGCATGTAGTTATTAATTGACAGTGCATCTTGGACAAAACAATCCATGTCATTTCTTTTTTTACCTCCAAATTAAAATTTATCTTATTGTGTTAGTAAGTATGAGTTACTACGTGTCTATTTTTCTTATGTAGGAGAAGAAGGCCTTAAAGGAAGAGAAATTAAAGCAAGAGGAGAAATACATGTGGGCTATTGTTGATGGTGTGAAAGAGAAGGTAAACTCTAAGTTCTGACTTCAAATTTCATGTTCTTTGTTAGTGTTTTGGTTTGTAATATGAAGTTGGTAGTTAACATGTTTTATGCTCCATCTCTATTTACAGGAAAGCTTTTAAACTTGAATTATATTATTACCTGGTTCTCATGGCTTTGAGTTAAGATGTTGCATGTTTGTTCTTTATTGACAGTCGTGAATTGATTTGTGCATGTAACTTTTATCAAATTTAGAGTTTAGTACAAGTTTGTTATGTTATGGGCATGTTTTATGCAGCTTGAAACATACCATCCACCACATGATAAGTAAATCCGTGATAGATGCTTTGAATTTTGGAAGTCACCTACAAGTTTCTTGAATAGATATATATTTTTTAAATTGGTACTCTCAGCATAGGTGTTTTTGGAAGAGAACTGATACATAATGCAAGGTATCTTTCTTCATCAGTGCTATGACATCTAGGATGCATTTTGTCAAGTATTATACCTTGATTATGGTGATGCATATTGTAAAGTTTGTGGCCATTCTTTGTCTTTGATTTATAATGCCTAGAGCTAATGAGTTGGTTTTTATAGGTTGGAAATTTTAGGGTTGAACCACCAGGGTTGTTTCGAGGCCGAGGAGAGCATCCAAAGGTTCTATTCCCATCATTACTATACTGCTAATAACTGTTATTAGCCGTCTGACAGGATGAGTATAAATTCAGAAACAT
Source organism: Musa acuminata AAA Group (assembly GCF_036884655.1). NCBI lineage: Eukaryota > Viridiplantae > Streptophyta > Magnoliopsida > Zingiberales > Musaceae > Musa > Musa acuminata. The sequence goes on from NC_088352.1 coordinate 39,580,362, forward strand.
CTTGCATTGTTTATGAAATTTTAGATGGGAAAGCTGAAAAAGAGAATTCGCCCAAGTGATATTACAATCAATATAGGAAAAGAAGCACCAATTCCAGAATGTCCAATACCTGGTGAAAGGTAATGCAATTCAAAAATACTATGAAATTACTAGTGAGCATTCTAAATTCAGCACTCGAGTCTCCTTTTTCAGGTGGAAAGAAGTAAAACATGATAACACTGTCACATGGTTGGCTTTTTGGAATGATCCCATAAATCCAAAAGAGTTCAAGTATGTCTTTTTGGCAGCCAGCAGTTCATTAAAAGGACAAAGCGACAAAGAGAAGTATGAGAAAGCGAGGCTGTTGAAGGTACTGATTGCTTGATCTTTTTTCCTTTGGAACCGATAACATGCATGAATTTTGACCAGTATTTTGGTCCCTAGGCATTAAGTAGAAAGAATTAGGATTTTGTTAAAAATCTCTAGTGTCCACCATTAGACATTGGTGCATGTCTCTCATAATATTCTATTTATTTTGCAGAATTATATACACAATATTCGTGCGAATTATACAAGGGACTTTACCAGTAAAGATCCAACAAAGCGGCAAATAGCAGTAGCAACCTACCTTATTGATAAGCTAGCACTTAGGGCTGGCAATGAAAAGGTAAATCAGTATCATTTCGACAGTTTGATCCTCGTTTATTTTGCATTGTTGTACGTTTGAGTTTTGCTAGTGTCTAAATTTCCAATTTTTCTAACCCTTTCAATTATCTGGTCAACTCGTATTTGATCTTGAAAACTAGGCCAGACCATATCAACCTTTCCCCCCAAACACATGCATATTAATTGCAAGATGTTCTTTTTACAAGTTTTGTTGGTAACCTAGATGGGTTAGCTATGTCATTTCCGAAAAGAACAGGCTGATGATTGAATGGATGGTGAAGCTTGTAAATTGTCTCCAACTTACACATTATGAAATGTGGTTGCGACATGTAAACATGAGCTTATGTTGAGGTGTTCCTATTTGTTGATACCTCAGTTTATTGAGAACTTATAAGTTGCAGTTTGACTTATTATATTACACCTTGTTAGCAAAACTTTGATCTAATCCTATCCTACTACTTTTTGATGGCGTCAATCTAGCTTTAAGCTTGTTACAATGCCTCATAAAATTCCATGCACTCTGGATTTCTCATAGTCACTGTGCCTAGTAAAATTCTTATTCACCATGAGAGGTTGATATCGAATGAGCTGCATCATAGTTATTCATTCACTTGACACTGAAACATCAAATTGCTGATGGTCCTAACCTTGACTGCTTATCCATCAGATTTCGCCAGGATCAATCTTGAAGGACTTAAACATGAAGATCAAAATTTACTATCATTTTTGTTGTTGTTTTTGTTGGCCGTAGTTTTCCAGGTTGCTGAGGGATACTTCCTCAGCTAATGACCATGGGAAATGTTGCCATCCTACTTTTCAGGATGGTTGCTCTTGTGCTGGGTGTATCTTATCTTGCAAGAGCAATTGATTATATTTGTTTCTTACATTGAGATGTTGCCTGTTTATTCTTTTTCCTCGAACATTCTTACAGGATGATGATGAGGCTGATACCGTTGGTTGCTGCACTCTAAAGGTGGAGAATGTTGAGTTGGTGCCTCCAAATATGTTAAAGGTATAATCTTTTAGGTATACCCACTTGTTTTGTTTCATTCATTCCTCGAATGATTTTAACACTTTTTATCTCTCCAGTTTGACTTCCTGGGTAAAGATTCTATCAGATACTTGAATACTGTAGTAGTTGAACTGCCTGTCTATAAAGCAATTGGAGAATTCCAAACTGGTGAGAGGTGACTACATAAATTTGTATGTCCAGTTTCTGTCAACAGTATGTTTGAACGTTAATTATACATTATTATTCATCAGCTAAAAAGAGTGATGGAGGCAGAAAAAGTAAGGGTGATGATCTATTTGACCTGCTGGACACAAGCAAACTCAATGCACATTTGAAGGAACTCATGCCTGGGCTTACCGCCAAAGTTTTCCGTACATACAATGCTTCTATTACTTTGGATGATATAGTAAGTATGAAGCTGACAGCAAATTTCTATGATTTTCCTCTGTAAGCACGACAGTCCACAAATTCTATCAACTCCTTTCCTCTGACCTGCTTTCTGATAATGAATAGCTTGGTATTCCATGCAATACTGATGTATAGTTGTATTTCTGCTCTTGAGTGCTGGGGAATGATGTTATTGGGTATTGAAACATGTTTTTTTAAGTCTATTGATCTCTAGACTATATACTATATCTTTTACTAATACTTGATTTTATTGTCACCTCAAATGTGCACCTTTTTTTTAATCGATATTTCATTCCACACTGTCATCAATGTATTGAAATCCTATTGACTAGAGAAATGGGTTTTGGTTCCTTTTTGTCCATAATTATTTTGCCATGATATCACAGTTGAATAAAGAAACCAAGGATGGCACTCTTCCTGAAAAGATCGCTGTCTATCAGCATGCAAACAAAGAGGTAGTGGTGGCTTCTTTTTTGTCTATTCATTGATTGTGTAGCTTTAAATCCTGATCACAATTGATGGTCTCTGTGACAAAACAGGTTGCAATTATTTGTAATCATCAGCGTAGTGTCTCAAAGTCCCACGAAAGTCAGATGTCTAAGTTAAATGAGAAGATAAACGACTTAAAGGTCTATTGTTTTACAAGTTCTTGTTGATTTATTTTCTGTAAATTTTTCTCTAAAGATACCTGTATGATTTATGTGTTGCAAACAGACCCAGAGAGAGGAATTGGAGATGGATTTGAGTAGGGCTAGGAAAGGGAAGCCTCCACTCAAAGATAGAGAAGGGAAGACAAAGAAAAACTTGTCCCCTGAAGTGTAATATACTTATCTGGAGACTTGAACTTGAAATTTCTTTGAATGTCTGATCTGATGCATTTCAAGTTGCAGGATAGAAAAGAAGCTGGCTCAGGTTGATGCAAAGATCGAAAAGATGGAGTTGGATAAGAAAATAAAGGAGGATTTGAAAACAGTTGCACTTGGAACATCAAAGATTAATTACCTTGATCCCAGAATATCGGTTGCATGGTGCAAGCGCCATGAAGTTCCCATCGAGAAGGTTCATCATCTGCTACTTTATATTTCTGAAAATTCTCTTAACCTTAGCGTTTATGAAACTTATTTTCATCCATTAGCGATTGCATCCAGTAGATGGTTTAATTTATTAGATGTTACTCCACGGTCAAATACATATATTTATTTCTCCCAACAGAAAACTCATTTCTCATATTTATAATTCTTGGCCTGTTATGCCATCCAGATATTTAACAAGTCACTACTTGCAAAATTCGCCTGGGCAATGGACGTGGAGCCAGACTTCAGATTCTAATGCATCACTTGGTAATGATTTAATTTCTAATGTGCGCCATCCACTTCTCAAAACCAAAGGAGGTTCCAATCTTGTTTCTAATCATCTGGAGCTGCATCAAGAAGTCTCTCACGATACTTCCATAGAAATTTATATATACACTGTGATTCAAATCGGTAGGGAACTCGAGTTCTTGTTTCTTTATATACATTAAAATGTTCACATTGATCTCCTTGATCTGTTCTCCCCGGGACTAACTTGTTATGTGAGCTTTGGTCCTTTTAGTCGCCAAGTTGAAGCTAGTGCTAGGCAAAATGCTTTTGTTTGTTGATGGAATCTAATGACTACTTCCAACTTTAATGAGCCATCTTTGGAAGATATCCTGCTGTCTGTGTTGGATGTATTGTTGGATATTATTTATGATGGATGATTTGATCGCAGGTGATTTTGAACCCATCTTTCTTGCCCAAGTGCCAATATAATCTATTACCTGCATCGCATTCTCTTTGCCAGAGTTGATTGAAACCACAGTGAAGTTGATGTTATGATCATTCATTTAAGAGGTGTTTTACTTTACAGACTTTTAAACACCATTTCTCTGAAGCCTTCCAAGTGAGAAATAGATTCTTTTCAGGTCCACCTTCCCAAGCGTACCGACGCGTGCTATATCAGTACGGATCTGATAATTGACTATCTAAAACCAAGTCACTAAAACAAACATCAATCTTCTTACATTAAGCCCATAGGTTAAATTATTAAGTTATGAAATATTAAAGTTCTTGATAAATTAGACTCTCTTTAACCAAATTCTATGGAAGAGATTTGAATGGGAGGGAGAAGGTTTGCAAAAAGAGGTTGAGATAAAAGGAAGAGAAAAAGAGTTTTTTTTTTCTTTCTTATATTGTACAGTAGAAGAGTAACAACAGAGGAAAAAGAAGTTTTCTATATTTTTTTAGCATAATGTTTGAACATTTAGCATGAAATTTGATTTTCGATAAGTATTAATCTTTTAACTCGACATTCAATTTTCAACATAATAATTTTTTAATATAATATTACTCTTTTACTCTTAATAGTTGATTAAATAGACTTAACCAAATCCCTTATAGAATAGAATAGGGGATCGTTAACTTATTGAACCTAAACCCAATAACCTAAATCACAGAGGTAAAATATTAAGATCTAAATTAAGAACAATATATCCATCAGATTTTTATAACTCGATCAAAATTTTAATCTACTTTGGATCATGGTCCACCCTCGGACCAGTACACAGCAAACCATGGTTCAAACAATAGCAGTTTCATCTCAAAACAGGGCAGAGCAGCTATCACCATATAAATAAATATCACTACACCCTTAAAAGGAGTGTCATCCTGTAAAAGTTGCAGATGCACCAATCTCGGTGGCAGAAGCCCCTCATGATTTAACAGAGGCTCAGATAAAGAAAGACATCTCCACCGGCTGAATGAATGACAACACGCCCTCACCAAATAACTGATACAGTGATGCCAAGAGATGCCCTGCATCAAGATCCTCCTTCCAGGCTTGGGCCAACACGGCAGATCCGGGCGGTGTTCTTCTACCTCCGAATGCCTCGACCGATACCTGCCCTGCAGCAGACGATTGCCCCATACCGGTTCCAGATGATTGTGTAGGAAATCTGTCCTCTGCACCTTGCGAGCCGGTTGTCATGGCAATCGGTTGCATGGTACCTATAGCTCCATCAACTGCCATCTTCTTAAATGGTGGCTGCTGCATAGAGTGGATGGTGCTTGGCTTGCGCTTGTCTGGTTGCACGAGAAAACAAATAACTCTTAGAAATTATAACGATATTGACTAGCTATTTGGTGAAAGAAAAGAACACTTATCCAAGAGCATATACAATGGCATTTCCAAGTTTAAGAGAATTTGTTATGTTTATATTACAGTAAAGTAGTAAAAGTAGGTACGGATTGACTAGTCTGTTTATGGCAGACCACCATGTCATATGTCCTCTTATAAGTTAGTTATGTCTTGAGTGGAGCATCAAACTGAAGAGTACAGAAAATTAATTAAGATTAAGTCTCGTCACCATGAAAGCCTGCCATCAAACATGAATAATCTACACTGATCTCAATGATGCTCCAAGAAGCAAAGTAATTAGCACAATGATACAAAAAAAATTAACTTGTCCGTAAGTGTATAAATCTATTATTGTCCATCAGTGATAGATACACAAACAAAACCCTAAATCTGGATTCGCCACACAACAGACGCACAACACCGTGCAAACACCACCAGATTCCAAGAAATTCTTGTGTACCACCATGCATGCATGTTGCAATCATGTGTACCACCATCATGACTAGACATGGTTTCAGAATGGCCAATCGATTGTAAACAAACTTATCATGTCCAGCGTAGTTCAGCGAGTCATATTGTGACCACCACCTCAGTTATTTGGAGAAAGGTTCGCAATACCGTACCGTACCGGAGTTTCGACCTGGGCTCGGTACCGATACAGTACGGTATACCGCTCAGTACACCCAGGTGTACCGAGCGGTATATTCAGGCGTGCCGAGTACTGTAGTAGCCTACAGTGCTACAGTAGCGCTACAGTAATGCTACAGGCTTCTTTCCCCCTCTCAGTATTTTTTTGCTTGGTTCTAGTGTCTTGTATTATTACACTGTTATTACCAAACACCCCATCCTGCATCTTTCCAGAAGCCCTTCCTATACTACAACAGCTACACCTTACTCCAGTATCTGAAAATTTTGTGGTGAGAGGGTTGGGAGTCATGATGGAATGTGACTAACACCATCTGATCAATTTGGAACTTCCTTTAAATAATAGCTTTGTTGTCACTGTTATTACCAAAACCCCATCCTGCATCATTTCAGAAGCCTTTACCATTCTATCAGAATTCCACCTTGCTCCAGTTTGAGAGAAAATCCCCTAGTACAGAAGTCCCAGGTTTTTCAATTTAACCATTACTCTTGAAGATTCCTCACAGATCAGGATCAACGATAATGCTGATGAACTACTGTTAGAGATGAATAACAAAGAAGTTGTGAAGTCCTTATGGAACAAAAAAAGAGGAGCACAAGACGATGATGATAGATAGCATTTCTGCTCAAAAATTGTTTGACAAGAATAAGATATATGGAATGAAAAAATGTAGCAACTAAAAATTCAAGAATAAACAAAATTGCTTACTCGGTGTGCTAGTTGCAACTTTTCCATTACTCCTCCAAACTTTATGTTTTGGAGGAGATAAGAGACCTGGAAACAACTTGAGCCGGTCATATAAACATTTACCTGCAGCACACTGAAATATGCAGTCTACAAATAAGAATCATGTTTCAATATATATTTTTAAGATATAACTGAAGAAATGGATAAGACATACCAGTAAGGCACCATATACTCGCCAAGCTTCTTTCCGCTTCATCTCATTCTTCTGCTTTTCCAGTTGCATCTCAGGCTCTAAGAGTTGCAAATATGGCTCGAGGTTAGGCAGAACTAGAAGACGTACCTAGCAAGGTTGAGATACACCTATCAGTTGGAAGCAGAAATAAGATTGCAAGAAAGACAGAGTAATAGGAACTACCACACCAGGTCCCAGTGCAGCAAGGCCTTGAATGGCACCGTAATGTTGTGTCAGTGCTTTAGATGGATCCAGAAAAGCATTAATCAGTGTCTTTGTCAATCGGGACTGCAGATTGTGATACACATGACCATATCTGTTCAAAGAATTATTAGCGAATTTGATACTCAGAACTGGGAGTTCAAAGCATAAATGACCAAATGTGCAAATGTTCTCTAAGAATACACAAAATGATGCTTCAAGGGAATTGAAGTACTGGAACCCGATAAAATGTTATAGACAATTCATCACAAGCATGTAACATCACTGCTCAGGCAAATTGCATCATGACATAACTGTTCCAAGACCTAAACATTAGCATATAGGTATCACAAATTTCATCTCTTCTTAGAAAAAATGACAATCAGAGAAGGATATAATGCAACTTCTTGCTGGTGCAATGGAAGACTGCACACTAGTAAGCAGTGACTACTTATTTTTAAGTTGTTAAATATGAAAACAAGAGCTTTTCTGATGACTTACCCATCTTAAAAGAGTAAATACTAACCACTGAAGCTCAGAAGTAATGTCTTAGTTATTGTAGTAAACTTACATATTATATTGGACATTTAGATGTCTGCACTTCACCTTGTTTTCATAGGTGCACTTGATTACTTTCGCTTGACTAGCAATATTTTGGTCACAGTTGGTTAAGATGAATGGCATTTCAAAAGCACCTTTAAAAGTGCATTTTAAACTAAGACACGACTATCATAACAATATTGAAAGAGACTTAAAAGAACATGTCAAACTACTGCCAGAAGCACAACATGGGCTAACTGTCATCCCCGAGACTAAAAGCAAGGCTACCCATCCCATCCCTGATTCATATGTTTATGGGACTGACGTTTGAAAGTCCCAAATGTCATCATTTTTTCATCCAACCACTCAAATGTTGAATCTCAAGGATGCTAACAGATATAATCTCCTTGCAGATTACTGCATGCAAGATGTTCATAGAAAAACTTTTGGAAAGAACAGGGAGATGTACAAGATTAGTCAAACAAAATGATGCCCTTACAAGCATATGCATAGAAGTTTATAATAATTTTTCTGTTTCAGCATTATTCTACTGATAAGTTGTATCTAGATATTTTCCCTATGCTAAACAGTGATGAACATTCTTTATTTAATTTTTTTTGGAATATTGAAGTGCTGTTAAAGAATTAGAATGAAGTTCTAGATTTGACACAGAATGTCCAACCTTCTGCACACTGATGCAGCTAGATTTGCAGAGAAGTCTCTGAGTTCCCAGTGGCTATCAGCTATTCTACTCCCTAACCTTTTGGCAACCACACATGTTATAATTGATGGCATCAGCTGATGCAACTGTAGATGAGAAAAAACCATTAATTAGAAGGAATGTGGGTGGCTGTACAATATTGTCTGAAATATAGTGTCACAAGGATCAGCATAATAAATATCAAAGTTCATGCCAACAAATACACTGGATACAATCCACAAAATGATGACATACATAAGGTTCTATGTGAATATGTGGATTATGGAGAAGGCTTCGGACCACACGCATCAAAGCAAACAAGATAGGAAGATCATGTAAGCTTCGGGCAACCTGCAACAGGAAATGGTTTATACAAATGTATGACCTAAGATGATATATTCTACTGATTTGTGATTGACAAACTTGACCTCATCAGCAATGAAGTACGAAAAATATGGAACTAATGGATGAATTCCTGAATCCGCTGCCAAACTCAGTAATGCTTCCTTGAAGAGGATGGACTCAGGCCTAGTCACAGTAAGCTCAGTAATTTTGTCAAAATAGAGCTGCAACAAGAAATTAAGAGAAAACAACTATGACAGAATTCTTTTAAGGAAGCTTATAAAATATAACAATGAGAACCAAAAGAGAACCTAAACTGAGTTACTGGAATAAGGAAAAAATACCTGGAGTTCTCTAGACAATACATGCTTAACAGGAAGTTTAAGATCAACATGAAGTCCATCATCCTTGCTGTTATCAGACTTCTTATTTTCAGATGGGGCTACAATTGCTAGAAATAATATGCACAACAATCAATCTCAGTTCTAATTAGAAAACAATATGACCAAAAGAGAGGTGGATATTATAAATAAAATTTAGAATTTCTAGAATTGATGATTTGAGGAGCAAGAGAGGAGATTGAGTAACTAGCAAATATCTAAATATTGAGGAATAAACAAACTAGGGTGAATTAAAAATGTTGGGTTTAAAACTTCACATACTCCATCAAAGTTTAAAAGATTCATGCATAACCCTCAAAGAATTAAAAATGTAGTAAACATGCTTCCTCAGGCTATGTACTAGAAACTTCATTAGGTGTGGATGTCTATGTCTATGTACTTATGCATGCATCTTTCACGAGGACCATACTAGAAATGAAAAGTCAATTTAATACTAGATATTTGAAAGTTTATCTTTATGATTTGTAATGATTGTAATATTCTTCTTTCTTATGTTAAAAGGTCAACTACATAAAGAGACAACATATTGCAAGCACACAAAAAAATGATGAGTGCCAGAAAGCTCGCAAGCAGGATGTACATCAGCCTATAATAGATTTTGTTCCACTTTCCAAGAGGTTTAAGCCTCATGTAAGGAATAAGGTCCAACTGCAGCATAAACATTCTCAAAAGATACTATTAAGGGACAGGGTGCTACTATGCAACTAATCTCAGGATATTTTGGCCCTTAACTCTGTGTTACAAAATTTAGGTCAAATAGTACAAGTCTTCTTCATGTATGAGTTCATTTTAATATTAGCTGATGCTGCTGGATATCTACAGATGTGAACATATGAATTATCCAATTCCAGTTTAAGGATGAGGGATTTCTGGCATCCAATTAGCCAATTCTAATAATGTAGTACAAGTGCTGTCTCATATAGATGACTAACACTGCCATGCTCACATGCTGTGGCAAGTCTAAGATATAATACGTCAACAAGAAAAACAAGGTACATATTCTAAATTACTTAACAGTTGGAGATGTGAGATAGATTCGCAATGCTCCTTTCTGATCAAATTTTTATCCAATTCCAGCTATCACACTATCAGTCCCACAGCCAAGTTGACAAGAAAGAAAGGCATATTAACTCTGTCATGAACATAGGGAAATAAAACCTTCAACAGGAGAATTTTCTGGAATCGCAGGTTGGACCCCCTCGATAGCAAGCCAGTGTGCCACAACAGCAGTATCAAGTGGTGCTTTGGGTAAGGGTGCATCAATAACCTGCAGATTCCCAATGCCAGCAAAAATGACAGTGTCTGTGGAGCAATAGAAATTATACCAAAAATACCAACTTCACATACCTCCTTGAAATCCACATCTCTGTCATCAATATAAAACAGATCCTTGTGCCCTACAGCCCTTTTGAACCGCAAAGGATCCCCAGATGCAAATCCATATAAAGGCTGTGACAGAAAAAACACATCTACAATAATTATGTTTTGATGTGATGTTACTCAAAAGGCACACAAAAAGTTTCAAACAAATCTCTTTTGATTTCCAACCCAATTGAGAATCCTCTGAGCACGAATATTCCCTGATTCAAACTAAACATATTGTCAAAAGAACTGAAAATCCTTGTGAAAGATTACTTGGTAATCAGAGAAGCGGAAATGAAACCACCATAGTGGACTACAGAGACTAGCTAGTTTCACAATGAAAATGATGGTGTTACAGCTAAATTTTGCATGTTTCACAAAATTTATAGCTAACTCTAGGTAACAACACAGGGATCTTTCACCAAGATATTGACAATGGAAGAAAAACTAACAATGTCATCAGAAGGCGGGGGACATGCCAAACCACAGTAAGGACTAACATTGTTGAAGTGAGTCGAACCCAGGATGCTTAACATATACGTTCTCTTTTTTCACACAAGGAACTCAAAGAGTGATGAATTAGTACATTGCCTCATTTGGTACCCAGAATAATCGATATGGAGGGAATAATAACCAGTACTTACCCTAATAAAGGTCTTAATTTTTAAATCAAGTTGGTCAAGTGTGGTTCTCGATTCGAAACTGTTACGGGACTATGAAGAGAGAAGAAAATTGGTGTTTATTCGAGGTTCCCACAACATTCGTTCGAATCCACAGCAGCAGGAAGCAATTTGTATCACCAGAAGCTAAAATTTGTACCTTTACAAGCAACAGATCTCGTGGTCCCGCATCAAAAGCCCTTCAAATAAAACCCCGCCGAAAGAAAGAAAAAGGAAGCAAAATTCGAAGGTAGAAGGCCCACATAAACGAACCCTACTAACCTCAATATTCCTCAGACTAAGCGCGCTGTCCACGTCATCCGCCGTCAAGATCGTTCTCTTCGAGTGGCGCATGCACTTGATCGCCTCCTGCGCAGACCCTCACCACGTCAGAGGCCACGGAAACAAAAGAAAACAAAGAATCAGGCTGAAAGAACCGGAACTCAGAACCTCAAGAAAACCCTAAAGGGAAGGAGGAGGATTTTTGTGCAGAACCTGCATGATCTCACGGAGGCGGTACTCAACATCGGGGGCGAGGGCGAGGGCGACATCGGGGGAGAGGTTGGCGATGCCAATGCTTTGCGCGATCACCTCAATCGTCTCCTTCGGTACGATACTCATCGCTTCTCTCTTTTCTTCCCTTCCTCCGCCTCCTCTTACCGCGCGCGAGGCAGAAACCGCAAGGACGTGTTCCGGTGACACTTTTAAATCGGATCCGGTTATGGCGAATCGGGTTTAACCAGCTAAGAGCACGGTGAGGTGACCGCCTGTCGATGGGATATGGTCACTCTCCGACGTTTATGCGATGATGCGTGCATGGGAGATGTTGGTTTGATCGGAATCCAGCAACATTTTTAGCTGTTGTTATTGTGTTGGTAAAAACCATCAGCTAAGATATGATTTCGCTGGTCCAAGCATGTTTGAGTCACCCAAGTATTAATCTAGATCTTAACCGTACAAATATATGGTGGATGCTGTCAATTGTTTTATGATTCTTTTCTTTGATCACAGTAAATTTACATGCATGCAGTATCGTCTTCATTAATAACTTCATTAGGCTCCAATGTTGGGATATTGATGCTCTTGAGGACTACTCATCATAAAAAGTCGAGATCCTGTTTACTGTCCCAAACTCATAAGTTAAACCATCGCTTGTGTTTAACTAGTCAACATGATGAAAGACGATGGGTTGAGTTTTTATCTTTCTCTACCGGGCTTTACTAATATGAACATATACACAAACCTTTCTCCTCCAGCAAACAAAAGAGAGCTTAACTGAGAATTGATTGTTCTTTCAGGGACTCGAGACATGGGATTATTGAATAGACCAATTATAAAGGTACCAAATTGAAATAAGTTCTAATTGTTGCTGTAGAGAAGTCAACTGATACGGCCACCATCAATTCACAACATGAGCTTGGCCATACTGGTCTTAGGCTGATATCACGGAATAGCTGGCAGAACCTTCCCAGTACATGATCCGAATCCCACGTTATAATCCTTCCCCTACATTTGTTTCACAGAGAATCAGCAACTGTCATACATGTATAACATATGTCGCATCATAATTTACCACTTTCTTTCTGATTAGAATGAAAACATTTCTTATAAAATCATGATGAGCACTTTCTTTCTCCTGAAACAAAAAAAGGATCTACAATTCATTATGACAATCAACTGTACTGTTATGATTCTGGAACGATAACTAATGGGAGACTGAAAAAAGAATGACACATTCAACAAACAATTGGAAAGTAGATAGCATCGCACACAAGTTAATTTGGGGTCGTAGGCCTCTTTAGGATCGGCTGGAAAAAAGGAACCAAATCATATATATAAACATAGTGCAGAAGATTTAGAGGTGCACTGATAACACTGCTTTGTGGTTACTGTTTTAATGGACCTTAAAGCTTAGGCAGATCAACTTACAGCTAAACATTTAATTGATAATTTGTGAGTCACTCTTGAAGCATGCTACACGAATTATGATCTCTCTTAAAAGTAAACACTTTATACAAAACAACATGAAAGTATAACTGGTCTATATTGCCCAAATTTAGAAAGCATGTTGGTAAAGCATAATTCATGATAGGTCTATGAAAATTAACAAGCTAATTTATTGTGATATTTCTACCACCCAAAGCAGCAACCTAATGGCACGAGCAATATGACATAAGTCACAATAAAACAGTCTAATAAACATTTTCTTTTCCTTAAGAGGGCAATGATGATGTAAATACGAAAAGCCTTAAATAAAGAAATTTAATATCATTGGAACAGACCTTGCAACAAGCTGTGAAAAAGACTTCATCTCCATCCTCCAAAAATTTGCGAGCTGCACCAATCAGGTTAAGTGGCTTTTGTCCATTCCAAGTTAACTCCAGCAAGCATCCAAGGGATTCTGCTTCCTGGTAGAATGATTATTTTATTAAAGAAAATAATGATCAGTAATAACTGAAAAGAAGAAAGACTGTCCAAAAGTTGATTATTTTCAAAAGTATAACCAAGAAAAACACATACAGGTCCACTGATGGTCCCAGTTCCAAGTAGGTCACCAGGTCGTAAATTGCACCCATTGATAGTGTGGTGTGCTAGTTGTTGAGTTAGTGTCCAATACCTAGTTCACATGATATAAACCACCACAGTTTGTTGCTTAAATCGAGTATTAGATTCCAAAAAGGGCATATAACAAAAACAATGAGTTGGTTATAAAGATCAATTAGTAGATAAGATTATATATTCAGAAGCACTATAAAAGGACACATAGCTGATGCTCACTTTCTCAGGTTCCTATACAGCTGATGCACTAATAAAGATATGAAGTAAAATGCCGTATACATGTAAAATTCCAAGAGGTGTATACTAGGTATATGTCCTATACATTAAGATGTTAGGTAAAAAACACTAAAAATATCATCCTATATATTGTGCTGATAAGCAAAAATAATTGTAAAAATCTCCAGAGAAACATAAATAATCAATCATGAGAAGCCATGTGAAGCCACCAAAGCTCATCTTATGAAAGTTTTATCTGTACAAAGTTAGATAAGAAAAAAAGGAGGGGAATGAAACCATCAATTTGTTCTCCATTTTATGAATAAATGTGTGACAATCTGCAAATGGTTTCTTTTCTCTGCAGAAAATACAAATTGCATGGAGAAGTATATCATAAAAAAAATTATTGCTTTTTAAACAATCACAATGACAAAGCAAGTATATCTTATATAACAGCAATGTTGAATGTGCCAACTACTTGTTTAGATTATACAAAAAGAAAATGTCAAAAGTGTTTTTAAGAACAAAGTATGGAACACTTCCAATCAAATCTAGACCTAAAAGCATAACTCAATCCAACCTAATATATATCAGACTGCATCATATGGGCTTCAAAACAAATGCAAATGTAATACTTTCAGTTAGAATGTTTATCAACTAGTGTCATCCCAATAGATATTCAACGACTGTTTGTAAAATGTAAATCACTGTAATGTCAGAAAACTTGTTAGGTCCACATGCACAGCTCCATCAATGAGTTAAAAAGTTACAAGGCAAATTAGATGCTAACTACTAGTGACAGTTTATTGTAGTAGAACCACCCCAAGACACACACATACACGAGACTACAACAGGAAGCAACTATTTTATCCATTATAACAAAAAAAAATCAAAGAAATTAAGCACCAAAATAATCAGGATGGACATTTTCTTCTTTGAGATAGTAAAAAGAAAGGTGAAAATAGAAGAACCAACTAAAAATTAACAGAATCTTGCAAAGAAAGATGGCCAGAAGTATTTTTGAAAGAAGGATAGCATGTCCTTACAAATTATTGAAATTGCTCCTTGTGACGATCACTGGATGTTCATGCCCTGCAGGTTTGATCCATACCTTTACAGCAAAAGTGTACAATATCAATAGAAGAATACAGCAAACCATCCATGAAAGCTTATACAGATTAGTAATTGGTCAATATAACATTGATATTAGAAATATTTTTGGGAAACTGAAGTTTCGGGGAGCAGTTGGAAAGCAAAGGAACTAACCAATGAAATAAGCTAAGGGTCATACCTCGAGAGGAATATCGTAGTTTATATGCTTAGACTCTGCCAAGTACGGCAAGGGCTGAGGATCCTGCAATTTATAGAATATTACTTGTAGCTAAAATTTTGTCCTACAAATACCATCTTACTAGTCAATTAACCATATGTAAGTTAGTTCAACAAACAGGCAGAAAAAATTGTCCAAACTGTATTCAACAGAGTAATTTAAATCAAGGTATGCAATATCGTACCGTACCGGAGTTTCGACGTTCGCTCGGTACAGTACGATACTGTATACCGAGTGGTATACCGTTCGGTATATATATATAAAATTCGGCGACGTCGTTGAACTCTTCTCTCAGCTCGGCGACGTCGCCTCGTTTATATATATATATATATATATTATTTTCGTTCCGTTCGGTAACGGGCGGTCCATGTATCGGTCAACTGACGGACCGGTACATACCGCCCATACCGGACGGTATTATTCGAAATTGCATATCTTGATTTAAATTCCTAATACCAACTAAAATAAGGGATATATGCACCTGCTTTGGACCATCACAAGCAAAAGGTTCAAGAGCATCTAGTGTCACAATCCAGGGCGATATTGTTGTACCTGAAAAAAAAATTGCAGGACAATTTTTTTCCAAACCTCAGTAAGTTGAATGCAATTATGCATTAAAAGAAAACACTAAATGTTTGCTTACCAAAACTCTTTCCAAGAAAAGGCCCAAGAGGAACATATTCCCATGCTTGGATATCCCTGGCTGTCAAGAATCTTCTAGTTGATTAAAAATCCAGAGCAAAGAAACCAAATGTTTAATAAGTTAAAAGTACTACAAGAAGAAAAGAAATGCTAACTACCACTCCAATCATTCATCAGTACAAGTCCAAATATATGATCTGCTGCCTCATCAACATTGATCGGTTTGCCCAATACATTTCCTGGACCAACTATGGCAGCCTGGAGTAGCAGGAGAAAGTCCCTTAAAGATGATAATTAACTGCTAAGTAAATATCATGCAATTCAGCAGAAACTATTACAAACATGTACCCTCTGGTAATTTAATGGGCAATGCATGATTCATAAACAAGCCATCGAATGAGCAAAGACATTGAGATATGGAGATCAATTCATATAAAAATGAAATAAGAAACTGGGTGGTTTATGTGAAACAAAAAGGTATGAAACAATTTCATACAACACTAACCATTTCAAGCTCAAAGTCCAGCTTTTGTGTTGGTCCAAAATAAGGTGGAGACTTTTCCGTTGGATATCCTTGTCCTCTAATCATACAGAAACATATATTAGCTTCAAATGACAATACCTCAGAGCGTGTTGTGTCAAATTTGCTAGATATAATAAATAATTAACCACACAGGTGAATGAAGTGTGGGCATGAACTAGTGGGGTCCTCTGAAGGTTATCACATAAAATCAGCAAGCCCAATTCTAAAAAATTTGGGAAAGAGATCGAATCTGTAGTAAATTACTAATATGGCTAAGGAGTATGACATAATAAGACATGGAACAAAGATATTAAAAGAGGTAATAAGAATAAAAATTTCAGAATATTTTAGGTCCCGGGTTACTTCTTTGCAACTTGAATAATCAGGGATTCAAGTCACAGAGACAATTTCTACATTTTTAGAGCAGGCCTCCGCATATTTGATCCTTCCAAACCCTACACCAGTGAGAGTCTCATGCATTGTGTTCACACCCTTTTTTAAATCTTATTGAAGTAGTGACCTAGCAGGACAAGCTGGTTGAACCAAACCAACCCCTTTATTGAAAAAAAGACCATTAATCATGAATAGGGACTTCATAAAACAACAACAAAAATGAAAATTTGTCCTTGCAAGGTACATCTAAATGGTCAGAAACAATGAGAAGGGAAATGATAACCCTTGAACTATCTAAGGAAAGTGGGAACACCTGGTTAAATGGAAAGAGAAGGTTTCTTGAAGCCTACTTCCCGTAGTTGGGATTTAACCCTTTCGTCATTCCAAGGTATACATTCAGATGGTAAAAAAGCATGAAAATCTTATGGACTCGATATGAGCTTGATCATCTGAATAGATGCACTCTTTATGCATATATTTCTGAAGGAAGATCATAGTTGGGATTTAACCCTTTCATTGTTCCAAGGTATACTTTTAGATGGTAAACATGAAAATCTTATGGACTTGATATGACCTTTATCATCTGAATAGATGCACTCTTTATGCATATATTTTCTGAAGGATGGTTGTTTAGAAAAAAACTAATCAAGTAAATATAAGGATTTAAGCTTCAGCAACGAAACTAAATGCTCTGGATCACATATTCGACATGGAACATACACAAACAGACTAAAAAATTATATATGTTCTAAAAAATATTAAGGTTATCAAATTGGTGCCACTTGAATTATCGTAAGGAGCATCTCAAAAGCAACTAAAGCGCACCTTGGGCGAATGATATCTGTACCAGAAATTACAACAGAAGACGCCCGCCCATGATAAGCTATAGGAAGGTGAAACCTGAAATTTCACCAACTTTCAATTAGGGAAAAGGCATACAATCTCAATATAGAAATTTTGCTTTCATGCAACAATGCATGTAACAGAATAGATAAACAACATTTTTAATGCTTAAAAATGGTGCCCAAAGAGATATTAACAGAATATTAGCGATAATTTCAGCATTTTACCTGATGTGAGTAGGTTTTCATTACAAGATTGCCTGTTAAGGTCAAATATATTCATTTTTTGGTGGCAGATATAGCAAGTTAGCAACAGTTTGTTTGTGGACGAGCAAGAAACATTGCTGACACCACCACTCTCTCTCTCTCTCAATTGTTATAAGTTATTTTCACAATGAGAATATTAGATTATGTAAATCAGAATAGATGCAGCATAAAAAGTAGAACATTCTCTTTTTCCTGGTCAACTACAATATTTAAAAGATAGTTACATGGTTTTGATCAATTGGGAGAGAGCGGAGAAGGATACATACATCCAAAATAATCAAGATCACCGTGGTATAGATTCAGATTATCTTAAGTTTGACAAGTCAAGTGGTTGTCTAACTGAATCAAATGATAAGTGTAAAATACCAATTCTATTTCTAAAAAATAAAATTTAAGGTATGAAAGAAAATAGAAGATCTCAATCAATCTGCCATTGAAGATACTAGCATGTTTAATTTAACATTAAATAATTGCACAGAATAAATGAGACATAACCAAGATGTAACAGAAGAACTAGACAGAGCTAACAAAAGTAACATATAGGATCACATAATCAATGCATGACTTCAGAACTTGTGGGTTACAGGACAAACAATAGATACTAAAAGGACAGCAGATAACCAGAACTGCAGGTATGAAAAAATCTTAAGTGTCAAAGATTAGCATAGCATAACTAGAATATAGAAATAAAAGCAGATAAAGGTCAGAAGGATAAAATGAGCAAGTATCGCATTAGATAAAAGGATACGGATGTTATAAAGGATTTAGTGGCCAGATTCTAAAGTAGATTTGTGGGCTGATGTTAAAAAATGTACTAATTATAATAATATGTTCGACTATGCAGATCGAGTCCAGATAACATGTAAAGGTAACTGCTGTAGAGAAGAACAAAGGCTACCAGTTGACTGGAATTGGGTTCTCTGGTCCTCGAAATATGGTCCCACAGTTCTTTGCATGATGCATGGAAGAAAAGAAGTCTGTATAATCTCCAATTACAGTAGGAAGAAGCATCTCCACCTCATTCTGTTTTTGGTAAATGGTGAAACGGTCATTTAACTTCAAGAACAACTTTTCAACTTCAGAAATAGATATGAGTCAATGACATTCACATACCATATTCAGAAGGGACTTCTCCCTTAAACTAGTATTGTCACGTAGTGTTGGGTCTTCAGCTGCATAGAATAAGAAAAAAGTGTAGGGGAAGTTTTGTGAACCTCAGGATCACTGATATATTATGTACACCTATTTAGACATTAACACAACAAATTCAGCCTACTTTTTCTGCCACTGAGCCAATGACAACTGCAGATGTTGATACAGTACAAGAAAAAACTTGGGACGACAACAGGAGAATAGATAAAGATAGTCATAATGGAACCGTTGACGCATGAGTTTTTTGGTTTATGCAGCATTTAGTTTTCTTATCAAAGGTAAAATTGAGCAAGACAAACATTTATTGCATTTTTTGTGCGACGATAACTAGTCAGTTTCAGCAAAAATAAAATCACAAATCTGCAACACGGTCTCTTCCATTTTCAGCATGCTATGAACTAATGGAAATTCAAGGGGATCTCTTATGATTAAAACCAGCAGAATCCTGCAATAACGGAAAGATATTGGTCTATACTCACCTAAGGTACCTTCCACATCTTGCACAAAAAGCAAACCTTCTACAAAATCCTAAACACATTGTTGCATAACATGCAAAAGCCAATACAAAATGGAAAATTGGGACAATTGTTACCTGACAGAAGTCTTTGTAAAGTCAACCTCGCCTCCTTCCACGCAGGTCTTCCCATTCCTACGAACATGTTAAGAGAAGGCTGGTCCAAGAGAGGAACTAAATAATTATTATACAGATAAAAGAATCGAAAAGCAAGTAATGAGCAGGAACACAGCAAAGAGAACTTCCAGTTCTTCATGCCATAACCTGGAGGAAGCATGGTGAGTCCTTGAGGATGGGGCCATCGAAGAGACCAGCAGCAGAGATAACCGAGAGGTCGAGGACGAAATCGCCGATGGCGACGCCGGGGCGAGGTGCCGGACGGGATCCATCACCCCTGGCTGTGGAAGTGGGGCGGAAGACGCCATAGGGGAGGTTTTCGAGCGGGAAGTGGGAGTCGGGAAACACCTCGACGAACGACCTCAGTCCCATCTCTCTCTCTCTCTCTCTCTCTCTCTCTCTCTCGATCGAGGGTTTTATCGTATGAAAGGCGAGACGAGAAAGTAAGGGTTGGTTAGGTACAGGGAATTAATCTATTAAAATTTTAAATCCCAATTTACTTGACTATTTTATAAAAATATTACTTTTTATTACAATTCGCCTTTTCTTAATATATTTTATATTTAAAATCCTCATTATTAATCCCTACCAATTGATCTATTATTATTATTATTATTATTATTATCATCTCACAAAGGACAAGAAAAGAAAAAGAAGTGGAAGGATGCTTTTTACCTTCCAGTCTTCGGACCCAGCAACCACATCTGCATGTCTACCAGCTCCAGCTCTTTAAGATCCACATCAAGGTAAGTGAGACTGGAAGCATATCTGTCTTGATGTGCTTTGGTGCTGGGACTTTATGAAGGAGGCTTTTCACTACTTGGTCGTCAAATGAGGTTCTAATTTAAGACCGACGCATTGCAAAAGAAGATAACCTGTGACGGCAAGACAAAGACAGTAAGTAGCTGCGTGACCAAGCTTCATGCATTCGCCAAAATGCTGTAAGAGTAGCAGTCATCTCTCCTCGAACAAACAGCCGGAATGGCGTAATTCAACCGATACTGCCTCCACTCTGACCCCTTCATTGCTAGGAGAGCTACGAGTTTCTATTGCTCAAAGGGGGGAGAATTCCAGAGACCAAAGCCACCAACACTTCTTCCCTCGCCAGCCAAATCCCTCAGCTGACAGTGATAACCATCAGGATCTTGTTGTTTCACAAAGCGCTCTTGACAGCTTTGAGTCTTGTCATTTTGGGCGAAGGAGCGGCCACGGAGTGGCAAGAGGGGAAAACCTCTCCTTCGGCTCTTCTCCATTTTTGACTATGATTACCATGCCATCTTCTTTAACTCGTAATAATGTACTTTGGAACTCCTCCCGGCCAATATCATCTCCCTGTCCAATTCAGACGTCTTCACCGATTCTTCTTTATCAGCATCATTCTTGTAAATATCTCTTCCGACTGAAAGAGTATTGTTGGAGACACCACTGCTATGCCTGCCGCCATTGTCATCATCCTTCCAGCCGTGCCTCCTGTATTTCTCAAGTGAGTCGAACCTCGTCTTTAGAGGAATCGAAGAGCCCGAAGGCCGTCTTTTTTAATACTCTGGGTTATCAGAGTCATCATCCTTCGAATCGCTTCCATCAAAGTAAGAATTTTCCTGCCTCCATCTTGATTGCGAACATGAATTAGTGTCCTTTCTGCCAGACCCGGGTTCCCTGCAGCCTGCAATCGGCCATGATTGCCTATCCCTTCTCTGCAATTAACTAAAGTTGCGTTCAGCATAGTTTGGACTGAATCAAAAACGAGCGTTTCTTCGACGAAAGATATGGAGAAACTAAAGCAGAACACAGGATTCGGAACTCTTCCAAATTGATTGAAATTTTCACTCTAACAAGATTTATTTATGAGTCTATATGTCGATAAATGCCGCGATCAATAATGTTCTTGGAGAAATGATTCCTTCCGAAAGGTCTCCATCTCCTCAAATTGTCCATCATCGAAGATGGCAATATCAATAGTCCTAGGCCCAGAAAACATCAACTAAAAAGACGATTTTTATGCGTAATCGTATTTGAATCGGAATAAACTGTCCGAAATAGAGGATCTTACAAAATAAAAAATCAACTAAAAAAAGCGGAAACCCAAGAACTGAGAGATGGCGAAAGGAAATAGTCGCAGATAGAAGAAGGCCTATCCGAACGCTAACCTCAATTCCGATCGGAGAAGAGCAGAGTCGTTGGGGTTTCGTTGTACCGAGGAAGAACGGGAGCCCATGAATTCCTCTTTGCCACGTAGCCATGCTGAAACAACATGGTCTGACCAACCATGCAACGTGAAACAAACTCAAAAAGGTTGCCTTGTATTAGGCGGGCCCGAGTTCCTCGCCATCAATCACTGCCATGTTCACAACCATGAACCCATGAGAACCGCGGACATGCAATCCAGAACACTCCAACTTGCAAATTTGAAGATTACATGAGATTCAAGATTAATTACATATTATTCTATATAATTAGTTATTATTAAGATTTTAATCTTTATATTTTTAAATTTTATATTAAAATTTTTATACTTATAAAAGTAAAATATTTAATCATGTTTCTTTACGTTATCAATTCTATTGAAAAAAATATCATAAAATTTATTCGATTTATCATTCAATACGTATATTTTCATCGTAAATATAGATATCTTAATTTAATTTTTTAAAAATATAAAAAAAAATATTTAAGATAATTAATTATTTATAAAGATAATTTATAATTAGTCTTAAAATTCATGATGATTCAATGAATTGCGTACGTGAAGAAAATGTCATTATTTTAACATTACATCTCAGTATATTGTACTTTGGTTGTCTTTCTTGGCTAAGAAAGTTTCCGTAGACGTCTTTATTAGATTGCATGATATTTTAGATCGAAAACCAACGTACAGATCGTCAACCCACTCTAACACCTACCCCGCCCTCGTCCTTTGATGGGCCCGCGACCATGTGCGGCGCGTGGCCCCCGCCGGACAGCTACCGTTACCCTCGACGAAGGGGCAAAATCCGATTACGTGTACGAAGGGCCGCGACAAAATCCGCACCTCCCGGCACGAATCTTCATGCACCCTGATCACCAAGAGGGCGCATCATCGACCGTCGGATCTGCCATCCGTTCCGCCATGATTGGCTCCATCGATGAAACATCGAAGACAGTATGTGCTCTGTAGCTGATCCGACGTGCCACTGATGATTCTATGCCGGTCTTTGTCACTCAATTAATCATCATTCAATTATTTAGAGCATTGGATGGCTATAAATATGTTAGGTGCTCGGCTTCAGCCTTCAATTGGGGAAGGATGTCTTCTCATTGGTGGACAATTAGAAGTCGAAGCATGCATGCCAATGATCTCTCCTTGCTGATATAATAAACTATAAAATTAGTTCAAGAACAAGAATAAACTATAAAATAATCGAACTCTATATCGATTGTGGTGTTTTTAAATATATTATAGTGATTTTTGACATCTTCAAAAAAAATACTAAAGACCAATCAAATAAAAAAGGACTAAAAGGCTTTTTGACATGTCAATGATATGAAAAATAGATTAAAAAAAATGCACGCAAAATATAAATTTGTCTAATCCCAACTGTATATGTAAAGAAGATTTAAATTGATTTTTTGATATAACTAGCCTCATCAAATCATCAATCATAATATATCTTTTCCTAAAAATATGTAATATGCTGAACATGAAAATAACTTTTATGCCAAGATTGAAATCAAATACTTAGATCTAGTTTAACGATGCATACATTTTGATGTGATCTATTCAGATATTTTTTGTGCAACTAGATCCTTTCTCTTTCTCTTCCTGTCATTTGACAGGACAAACTAGATTCAGAACCAACTAGATTGATGGTTTAGGGAGAGAGTTGAGGAGAAAAGTGTACTTCCTCAATTATGTTCGCTGTGAGTCGTGTGTTTATGTGTGCCCACGGTCCCTAGGTCCTATCTAGAGGTTTATGATCAAATATTATGAGATTTCCTCCTATCAAGATTATTTTATAAGGAATCGTGTTGGATTTCTATTCTATTGACTAAAATATTTGAACAGAATCTAATTAGTTATATTATATATTTTATCCAATTACGAAGAGCTACAAAATCTAAGACAATGATCTCTCTATATAATAAACTATAAAATTAGTTCAAGAATAAAAATAAACTATAAAATAATCGAACTCTATATTGATTGTGGTTTTTTAAAATATATTATAGTGATTTTTGACATCTTCAAAAAAAAATACTTTAGATTTATATGAAAAATAGTGTAACAGAACACCAGTCCAATCAAAAGGACGAAAAGACTTTTTGACCATGTCAATGATATGAAAAATAGATAAAAAAAAATGCACGTAAAATATAAATTTGTCTGATCCCAACTGTATATGTAAAGAAGATTTAAATTGATTTCTTGATATAACTATCGGACTTGGCCTCATCAAATCATCAATCATAATATATCCTTTCCTTGATTCCAAGTATTTTTGATGGCACATTATTCATGTACTATAGAGAGGGGGCCAAGCGCTGTAGCAGCAGTTAAGCTGGGGGCCATTGGTGAAGTGACCGCATCGCAATCTCAAGTATTCCATACCCGATACGCAATTGGGGTGCCCACCGGGGCCCACCACATGACCTCCATTATTATATTGTTTTTGCCCACTGTCTCTTTGTCCGAAGCCAGCAAAGCGAACGCGAACGCGAACGCGCACGCACACCGTCACCCTCGCTTCTCTCACACCCAGAGCAGCAGCAGCAGCAGCAACGGAGGAGGGTAGAGAGGAGCACGGAAGCGCTCGGATCTCCTCCTTAGATCCACCCCTCCGAACCGTAGCCCTCCGATCGACGCTCTACGGTGAGCGCCCTCCTCCTCCCATCTCTTCCTGCTTCCCCTTCTTTCCCAGCCTGGAACCCTCTGCGTTCTCGTGATCTCGTGAAGAAACGCCGCTCGCCTCGGGCTTTTCGCTGCCCCAACCGCCCGCATTCTCAGGGGATCGGTTTGATGGGTACCTTTCGGCTCCATTCGAAGTGGCCTTTTAGCAATTGGCGCGTGGTTCGCTAAACGAAGAGTCTTTTTCTTCGATGCATTGCTCGGAGATGGTCATTCCTGCTTCCGATTCCGTCGATTGGAGTTAGTTCAGGTTCCAAAGGCTGCTTCTCTCTTGAGTCTCTCCGTCGGAGTTTCGCTGGATACTGTCGACTCCATGCCCTTTTCGTGGATCTGCGGTCCGGCTTTCAACTTCCCACTCTGCTTTTACTGGACAGTTGTCTCGATTACACCATATCGTAACATCATGGCTGGAGAACATGTTACTTCCTATTTTAGCCAGTGACTGTCTTAAGATAAAGACTTACGGTTGGCAGGATTCGGCCTGTGTGATGTGGTTGGGGGAGATGGTGATGGTTGCATTCTTTTTGGAGTTCTTCATTTTCTTTTTACTCTACAATCTTTGAGTAGGCTTAGCTAGTTCTATGGTGTAATTTTAGTTTGATCTAAAAATGTTACTTCTTTACGTCAACCAGTCGCTATCTTAACATAAGGACATACAGTTGGCAACATATAACTTGTGTGACATGGTTAGTTACATTCTTTTTGGAGTTCTTCATTTGCTTTTTGCTCTCTACTGTTTTGGAGTAGACTCAGCTGCTTCCTTAAATGTGGTGAATTTTTAGTTTGATCTGGGAATAATTATGGACTTGAGGCTGGAGCACTTCACTGTTGAGGTTGTTTAGCTAGGTGTAGTTGGCCCTCAGGTGCCTTGAGAAACTTTCAGTATTTTGTGCTTTAATCCTGTCGGGAGTTCTTTTAAATTAATTCTTAGTGTGCCAATTGCACCACATGTTTCTTTACTCCATCTTGCTAGACAAAAACCCAACTCTTTTGTTTCTTTATCACTACAGCAATCTCAGCTAGTTGGAGCGGTCTAAAATTCATACTTCGTGACAAGGACTCGCTTGTTGCATGTTTCATCAATCAGCAGGAGTAAGCTTTCTTACTGTTCTATAAGGTATAATGATCTGGCCTGATTCGATTTGACTGTTCTAGTCCAGTACAGTGGAGATAGTATGTGTATGGAGTCTTCCATTGTGCAGGTTCCCTTGAGCTGTAAATGGCGGTTTCAGATACTCAGAATCCATTATTAGGTGAAACAACATGCGGATCTTTGCTGCAGCAGTTGCAGGTTATTCAATTTCTTGCAGATTTTTCTTACTTGCAATCAGCAACATGAAGCTGATTAAATGACTGTCCCTGTATTTCAGCTAATATGGGACGAGGTTGGTGAAAGTGATGAAGAACGCGATAGGATGTTGCTTCAGCTAGAGCAAGAGTGCTTAGAGGTATATAAGAGGAAAGTTGAGCAGGCTTCAAAGACAAGGGTCCTTCTTCTGCAGTCCTTGGCTGATTCAAAAGCTGAGCTTCTCAGACTGCTTTCTGCTCTTGGAGAAAAGTCTTTTGATGGCATCGTGAGTTACATTTATGTTCCTCAGAATCCAGTGGCCAAGAAATCTACCTGGATAAAAAAAGTGACCTTTTTATGACTTGCATCATATTTACAATGCATAAATTCTTCATGATGGGACATTACCTTGTGCATTGGCAACACATTCTTAGATTAATTCTTTATGATGAGAGACAGGAAAGTGGTTACGCTGTAACCTACAAGCATGCTTTTGAAGTCTGCTTTAGAATATTATATTTAGATAAAAATAAACTCTCTGAATATGGCACTGGTTCTTTTATTTATCATACAATACCATTATCTCAGTCTCCAAGACCTTAGGATATAATTAGGTATTGATCTGTATCAACTCTTGGAGCAGGAGTTGGGTTCAACTGATAGAAATAAGGTGGACTCTCTGACATATGGTTATTTCCATGCCTGAAGAGCCCTTGTTTATAGTGACATATTATTTCAACTGATAGAAACCATCAAAGAATGTTGTTTATGTCGTCGGGAACAATAAATTTATTTTGAGATCAAAACAAGGTGTCAAATTTAATGGCCATTAATACCCTTCCTCTTTTCTTTTTGATATCTTTCGTTGACTTTAATCATCAGAAAACTCGCATCTATTTTATGCCAACTAGTTCCATACTAATTAGGTTTGGCATACCTGTGAACACGTAAGTATCCTTCGAGAGCTGGAACTTTCCTTTTTCTAAGATTTTTTTCCAGAGTCCATCAGTGCTTATAAGTAACATAATATTGCAATAAGTTGCCTTCCAATGTAAAACTTTGTCCTGAGAAGTGGTTGTGTAGTTACTGCCTGAAATTCATAGTACACAGATACAGCGTATTTGTCAGACCAGAATAGTTCTTATTTAACAAGTACAGGATTTGAACCATAACTGCAAAACCACCTATTTTTGGTTTCTGTTTCCATGATCAAAAATTGGATTTTTAATTAATAACAGTTGCTAATTCATATGTTTCAGCCTGATAAATCCTCTGGCACAATCAAGGAGCAACTAGCAGCTATAGCACCACTTCTGGAGCAACTGTGCAAGCAGAAAGAGGATAGGATAAGAGAATTTGCTGATGTGCAACTGCAAATTGAGAAGATCCGTGGAGAAATTGCTGGAACTTCAATAATTGGTGAGCAAATGAGGACACCAACAGTTGATGAGGAGGATTTGTCACTGAAAAAGCTGGATGAGTATCAGCAACAACTGCAAGAACTTCAGAAAGAAAAGGTTCCTTGTCATAGTGATGTTGCTGAGTTTATCTTGAAAGGATGATTCCTGTGGTAACATTTGCATGTATAATTCTGCAGAGTGATAGGCTGCACAAGATCCTTGATTTTGTTAGCACAGTTCATGATCTGTGTGCTGTTCTGGGGTTGGATTTCTTCAGTACGGTAACTGAAGTTCATCCTAGCTTAAATGACTCTGTTAGTGTACAATCAAAGAGCATCAGTAATGATACCTTATCCAAGCTTTCTGGGATGGTCATGGTGCTTAAAGAAGATAAAAAAATGCGACTAAAAAAGGTAAGTTCTACAATGCAGCATCATATTGGCTCTTCAGTAGTTCTTTTCAGCTTTATGCTAATGGATAAACAACATAACTGTACACTTCACTGGATTCAATCCTAGTTTTGGTGTTTGGACAGCATTCCTTTCAAACTTTTCAATCTCCTGATTGTGCTTGGGGTCTACCACTATTTGAAATTCTAAACTTCCACATGTATTGGCATGTTATGACAATCGAGCATTCATCCGTTTTAGATGTAATGTCGTTAATGATTCTGGCTTGTTATATTGATGTCTATAGTTTGATCAAATGGGTATTGTCTTGTATTAGAAAAATGATATTGGAATTAACTGCTGGTTTTGTTGCATGCTGACTCTAAATAGCAACTGAAATCCCGGATCATAATCTTTGACATTCTTTTCTGTATCGGACATGTTAATTTTGTATTTGTTAAACATCCCGGTTCATAATCTTTGACATTCTTTTCTGTATCAGACATGTTAATTTTGTATTTGTTAACATCAGGAATGAGGTTCATTTATCGGAGTAGATCTCCATGATTTCACATGTCAATTCTTCATGGAGCATATCCTAAAAGAAAGTGAGATTAGATTATACTCCGTGGTGCACCATGATTATGATTTAGCAACTAATTTTGTGTTAATTTGTTGTTTCCAATTACCCGCATTCCTTTCTGCAAGATACAGCTTTTTCCTGTTCTAGTTCACATGAGGAGCATTCTTTTCTCTATATTCTTGATCGAAGCCCTTCTTTCATTGGCCATACCAAATTTATTCAGACTTTAATTTCTTGCTGGGCATTAAGCCATGGAAATTTCTGCCACAGGCTTCCATTTGATGGACCAGAAATTCAGTTCCTTGTTCTACATCCTTACATTTGCTACTTCAACAAGAACAAGCATAGTTATTACTATTTGGTATCAGCTGTATATTTCTGAGATTTAGCTCTTTCAAGAGCAATATCACTAGTCAAATCCAGGGCCATCAAATTTGTTTTAAGTTGCTAACATCTGCAAAAATCCACATCCTTATTTGATATTCCCAATTATTATGCTGGTCTAGTTACCTAGTGCAACCTTATTCTTGAGGCTTGGGATTACCATGAATAGGATGCAATAGTATGCATGTGTAAGCAAAAGCGAGCTTAAAATATATCTGGAATTTTTAAAACATATCACTTTTTCATCTTTAAATGACCTTAGAAGTGTTACTAATAAAGTAGAGTTGTCCATGTTCTTCCCTTTTTGATATGTGGCAGTCTCCTCTCTTGCCTAAATTTATCTTGCCTTGGAATTCAGCTTGGGGTTTATTTGTTAAGTCATCTCTATTGGATTGAGTTTCTGTCACAGAACATGTGATTATATGGAGAGAATATAACGAATAATATATGTGTAAACTATGTGCTGTTGATCAGATCAAACATAATTTCATTATTGTGTTTAGATGATGAGGCAGGAATAAACATGTTTATAGGTAATAATATTTTCCGTTCTATTGTTATCATCTCTTTTCTTCTGATGTTTGGCTTCACATTTTATATCAATTAGAAAATGCATGAGCTAGTTTTGAGTTTTGCTTTTATTCCCTTTTCAGCTTCAAGAGTTAGCTGCTCAGCTTACTGATCTTTGGAATCTGATGGATACACCAATGGAAGAGCAGAGTCAGTTTAGTCATGTAACCAGTAATATGTCTGCTACAGTGGATGAGGTCACTGTTCCTGGAGCTCTCGCCCTTGACCTGATTGAGCAGGTTAGTTAGAA
Organism: Musa acuminata AAA Group; assembly: GCF_036884655.1. Lineage (NCBI taxonomy): Eukaryota > Viridiplantae > Streptophyta > Magnoliopsida > Zingiberales > Musaceae > Musa > Musa acuminata. The sequence goes on from NC_088352.1 coordinate 39,609,651, forward strand.
GAGAATTCTTAATGATGCTCAACTTTTTTGTATCGTACAATTGAGTCGATGCTAAAGTTCTTTTTTTTTTCATTTTTCTTCTGTTGTTGCACATATTCTCTCTTTCTATGTCAAGGCTGAAGTGGAAGTTGAAAGGTTAGATCAGCTAAAGGCAAGCAAGATGAAGGAAATAGCTTTCAAGAAACAAACTGAACTTGAAGACATTTACACTCATGCTCATGTAGACATCGATTCTGCAGCTGCAAGAGATAAAATATTGGCTCTAATTGACTCTGGAAATGTTGAACCTTCAGACTTACTAGCAGAAATGGATAACCAGATATTGAAAGCTAAAGAGGAAGCAATGAGCAGGAAAGAAATTTTGGAAAAGGTTGAAAAATGGATGTCAGCATGCGAAGAAGAAAGCTGGCTTGAAGACTATAATCGGGTACCAACAGTAACTTGCTATCATGTTTACATATTCTTACACTTACAATTTTTTATGCATTACTAATTTATTATTCTGCTCGGTGGCCACCTTGATCTCCAAGTCCAACAGTATTCTGTTATACATCTTTTCAAATTTCCTGACTTTGTGATAAAAATCTTCTGTTGATGGAAGGTAAGATCTAATTCCGACAAGAGCAATTGTCTCTCTACACTGTGTCTTATGTTGATGCGCACACATTTGTTGATGTTGCTTTATGCTAATCATTTTTCTGTTTGTAACTTGTAGTTGCTTCTGGGTATATGTTCTTTCATATCAAGTTTCTTTTAGCATGCTATGACAACGTAAAAGTTGAAGTTTCTTACAAAGACCAGCTTGAAGTGTTATATAATTGCTACTAGAACATGACATCTGACATTTAGCTTGTCCATGTAGTCTCTTTGTGCATAATTGAACTTGAGAAATTATTAGAATAAAGAAGGGAATCTACAATGGAATAGTTCCTTTCTGTGGTCCAAGCAATTCTCTTGACCCATGATAAAATTCCAACCAAATCTGACTTGTGTGATGTATGATTTCGTTTTTCAGGATGATAACAGATATAACTCGAGTAGAGGTGCACATTTAAATCTGAAGCGTGCTGAAAAAGCTCGTGTATTGGTTAACAAGATTCCAGGTATCTTTGTAAAACGTTGTTGAGGTTTATCAATTTTGTATCTCTTATTATGATCAAATTTCTGTAAGAAAATTTATGCCTTCTGGCAAGAATTGTTTTCAATGCACTTGTAGAGGATAAGTAGGTGGCTGCTTTTCCATATAGACAAGCAATGGATATTTTCATTTCCAGGTTCCTTATCCTATTAAAGGTGCACTTAACACTGGAGCAGTATGATAAATGCTCTATCAGATGGGAAAAAATATATAGATGCAAGGGTTTATAGCAAATATATTTTAGTACCTGCACATGCATTAATGATCGATATTTTAGTATGTTGCTATCATATTTTAACATATTGATAGCTTGCCTCAAAAGATTGGTAATGTGTTAACAACTGCAATTATCGGATGGAGTCGTTGGCAAGTGAACATTGCAATTGCCAAATATATGACCAAGCTTTCAGCTAAGGTGATTATTCAAACTGCCAAAGATGTGAAATCCTTTGCTTTCCTGTATTCCTAATCCTAGAAAACAATGTAATTTTCTCCATAACTGAGGAATGCTGGCTTCTCATCATCTGTATTACTTTTCTTAAAGGATCATTCTGGTGCATTTTTATTTCCAATATCATCAGAATCAGATTGAGACTGCATTTTACTAGCTCCTTGATAGCTAAAAGATCCTGATTGGGACAAGTAACAGAAAACATGAGTGCCAATCAATGTTCCTCTTTAGTAGATTGATTCTGCAGCTGATTTTTATGATTAGAAATTGATCTACAGTTAAGTCTGTAATGGCTGGAAAATCATTTCAAAATGTTTTAATGACTTGACACCATTTGTTTTTTCAGCTCTTGTTGATATGCTGGTTGCCAAAACTCGTACATGGGAGGAGGATCGTGGCATGTCATTCATCTACGATGGTGTTGCACTTCTTGCGATGCTAGACGAATACACCATGCTAAGGCAGGAAAGAGAGGGGGAGAAACGAAAGCAAAGGGTAATTTTCAGTTTGTTCAATGTTCATGATGGTCTACTAACCCTAATTCATGGCCAGTCACAGGTCATGAGGCTTATATTTCCTTGCTTTGTGCTCATAAACAGGATCAAAAGCGCATCCATGAGCAACTTGCCACCGAACAAGAAGCTTTGTTCGGTTCAAGGCCAAGTCCAGCCAGGCCGCTTGGTCCGAAGAAGGTGGTGGGGCCTCGCCCAAATGGCAGTACATCAAATGGGACCCCAAGCCGGCGGCTATCCCTCAATGCCCATCAAGGCAGTGTTAACGGTGTTCGATCTATGAGCAGGGATGGAAAGCGAGACAGCAACAGGCCTGCAGCTCCAGTGAACTACGTCAAGGAGGAGGCAACCTCCCAAATGTCTGCCACTGAACAAGCTCCAGCTTCACCATGACTACATTTGCACCTCTTCTCCTTCTCAATTGATGCAGTCGTTGTTAGGTTGTGATAAGTTGATCTACTTGACCGAGGAATCAGCTCTATACTTATAAACTGTGTCCTGTTTACTTTCCGAACATAATATTTGTCATTGTAATTAAATAAGCATGCCTTGTATTACTTCATTTCTGGTGAAGACTATGCTTAATTAACAGAATTCATGCATATATGGAATTAGCTTTATATATATATAAATATATTATTTTCCTAGAGCGGGTCTAAACTTTCAAAAATTTTCGTAAGAGTGTTTTTGTTTTTATAAATGATTATTTTACTCTTAACGCTCATCAATCTATTTTTGTCTTTGTCTTGCACCTCATGTCATCTCTATCATCACTTGTGATGATGCTGATCTCATTCGATCCATCTCCTCTACCTACAAGGCTCTAAATTGATTTTTTTTTCTCATGACAAGGGATAATTGAAATTTTTTTAAAAATAAAAATATTTATTAAGAATTCCTCGTGTGTGTATATATAAATATAAATATATATATATATATACATACATACATGTATTTGCGTATATATACATATATACATACACATACATGTATATACATACATATAAATAATATATATATATATATATATATATATATATATCCCGGAGCCTTTTTTTAAACCCCCGTGCACGGGAAACTAGCCGTTGCGGTATCATCGACGTCGCCGTCTCTTCCAACGGCTACTTAAATCGCCTCTTCTTCTTCTTGGATGTTGTTCGTCTTCTTGTTCTTTCTTTCCCTAAGCCAAAATGATGGTGGAATCCTCTTCACTTCCTCCTCTTCCTCCTCCACTGGCGTCGGCTGCACAGCCCCCGATCCCCACCCCTCCGGCCACCGACAGGAGGCCCCGCCGGCCCCGTGCTAGGGAGGTCACCTCTCGCTACCTGTCCCCCTCCCCTTCCTCCTCCTCCTGTTCGTCTTCCGAAACCCAACACTTCGCTGCGTCTCCGAGGAATGTTTGCCCCGCCGTCTCCCTCCTCCCGCTCCTCCCCAAGAAGCCGCAGAAGCATCACGAACCCCCGGAGGCCGACGAGAATCAGCCCCTGGCATCCACCCGGCGCAGCGTGGAGACGCCCCTCCCCGTCTCCACCAAGCCTCCCGCCACCCTCAAGAAGAAGGCCGTCGTCCGGTTGTTCGCGGACAACAATGCCGCTACCGGTGCAGCGGAGCAGCCACCGCGGCCGGGTGATACGAAGCGGAGGCCGAGGCCGGGAACCCCGATGCCGCCCCACCTTGTCGCGGATGGCACCAGCGTCGGGAGAAGGAACCCCCGCCCTCCCACGCCGGCCCGGGTGAGCCCGTTTCCGTTCGAGGGCAACAGCTACGGTCATGGAAGCGGCGATAATCGGCTCGAGGAGACCTTGTCGGAGAATTCTTTCTCGGATTCAGAGACTTGCAGCGTTAGCAGCCAGGGCGGCCTCTGCGACAGCCCACCCCTCCTCCCCCCTGCGTCTTGCAGATCGAGGCCGGTGGCCGAGGTTCGGTCCTCCATGCCGGAGGCCGACCTCCTGTCGGCCAGACGCACCACGGAAGCGTGTTCCAGCCGACAAACCGGCGCCGAAGACTCTGCTTGTAGGGCGTCGACCAGCTCGTTCTGCCTCCGATCCCTAACCCCGGCCATGTCCTGCCGTCAGCAGCAGCATCCGCTCAATTTGAGCAAGTCCGTCAATAGGCCCCTTTTCTCGTCAAAGCCGCCGCAACCTCCGACTGCTAAATCCAGCACGGAGGTGAAGAAGGGGAAGAAGGAGTCGAGCCGGAAGGAGGAAGTCCATGTGCTTAAGCTACTGGACAACCATTACGTGCAGTGGAGGTTCATTAACGCCAAAGCACGAGCAGCAATGGAAGCTCGGAGAATTGCTGCCGAGGTTGGTGAACGTTGAGGCTCCATCAACAATTTGAGCTGATTTCTCATCGATCATCACACAAATTCTGAACAGATTGTATTGTTTTCAGAGATCACTGCACGGGCTTTCGGCGACGATCGCAGAGCTCCAAAGCTCCGTTACTGAGAAGAAGATCCAACTCGAACAACTCAAGAGAAGAGAAAGTCTTTCGTCCATCATCCGCTGTCAGGTAAGGCCTGTTCTTCTTATATGTGTGGATTTCAATTCTCTCCTCATCTGCATTGGATCACTCTGCTCTGATCCACGCAAAGGGTGTTTGTTGATTCAGAAGGTTTCAATGCTTGCAATAGGCAAAGTTTTTGAACCAGGGTTAGGATTTCAATCCAGCTACAATTTAACACCCCATTTAGTCGGATATCAAAAATGGTAAAAAGATATGTTAACCGTCGTTGTTTTAGACGATTTTTGGACCAGTAGTATAGGCTCAACAAACTAATAGGTTAGTTATCCCATCAGACTAGGTCGATACTATCAAAGCCAACAGAAGATGAGTCAAGTAGATAAGGATGACGAGTAATACCCATGGATGAAGTTAAAAGGCATGTTACCCTGGTTTAATCGTGCATCAAAAGTGATAGAAGATGAGTCTACGGTCATTAATTTAGGTTTAAATATTTTTGAACTAGTGATTTAGGCATGTTAAAAGGTCGATACTATCAAAGCCGACGGGCATACAGCGAATGACTCAAGTAGGTAAGGATGATGATTACCCATGGATGAAGTTAAAAGGCATGTTACCCTGGTTTAATCATGCATCAAAAGTGATAGAAGATGGGTCTACGGTCATTAATTTAGGTTTAAACATTTTTGAACTAATGATTTAGACATGTTAATAGGTTGATACTAGCAAAGCCGACAGGCATACAGCGAATGACTCAAGTAGGTAAGGATGATGACTACCCATGGATGAAGTTAAAAGGCATGTTACCCTGGTTTAATCGTGCATCAAAAGTGATAGAAGATAGGTCTACGGTCATTAATTTAGGTTTAAACATTTTTGAACTAGTGATTTAGACATGTTAATATGTTGATACTATCAAAGCCAACAGGCATACAACGAATGACTCAAGTAGGTAAGGATGATGACTACTACCCATGGATGAAGTTAAAAGGCATGTTACCCTGGTTTAATCGTGCATCAAAAGTGATAGAAGATGGGTCTACGGTCATTAATTTAGGTTTAAACATTTTTGAACTAGTGATTTAGATATGTTAATATGTTGATACTATCAAAGCCAACAGGCATACAACGAATGACTCAAGTAGGTAAGGATGATGACTACTACCCATGGATGAAGTTAAAAGGCATGTTACCCTGGTTTAATCGTGCATCAAAAGTGATAGAAGATGGGTCTACGGTCATTAATTTAGGTTTAAACATTTTTGAACTAGTGGTTTAGACATGTTAATAGGTTGATACTATCAAAGCCGACGAGCGTACAACGAATGACTCAAGTAGGTAAGGATGACTACCTACTCAAAAGACTCGAGTAGGTAAGGATGAAGTTAAAAGACACGTTACCCTATTTAATCGCACATCAAAAGTGATAGAACTAGTGATTTAGCCTACGATCATTAATTTGGGTTTAAATATTTTTGAACTAGTGATTTAGACAGGTTAATAGGTCAATCATCGTGTGACAATAATGACATTGTAGCTACTCATGCATCAGATTTCCCAGGTTTACTACTCTGATTTCATCAGAAACAGCAGTATTCCGGAGCAAACTAAACTAGCAGGATAAGAAAAATGCAAAATTTAAGCATCTAGTGAAGTAATTTTGGCAAATCCAACAACAGGTGATGAACCAAGTGTGTTTGCATCATGATGACAATGATCGACTCTTTTTATGTGTGGCCTCAATGCTCATGTAGGAGCATTACTAGGAGGACCTTCTTTCTCTTCTTTTCTTTTTTATACTTTGAGGGATGCTTGCAAGGCTGACTTGTATGATTTATGAATCCATTTCCATGATAAATGCAAAAACATACAACATCTTGTTCGTGATCATATACTAATAGAATCATGGTCCTCTGCTCCTAGATGCTGTATTTGGATGAGTGGACTGTTCTTGAAGATGAATATTCAAGTTCTCTTTCAGGAGCAACAAAGGCTCTTAAGGAAGCTTCACTTAGACTCCCAATTAATGGGAATGTGAAGGTACGACATCTTTGGTTAATTTCTCTATGAATCATAACATTTTACTCCCTTTTTTTTTTTTTTTTCTCTTTTTGGTTAATTTTAAATTATATATGATCTTTTTTGCAGGTTGATAATAGAGAACTCAAAGAAGTTCTAGACTATGCATTACTAATGCTGGAATCACTTTCTCCATGTGTGGAAAATTTTCTACCAAAGGTAAAATTTGTTGGATATATAACTGCATGCATGATTTCTAACTTCTTCTAAAAAAGAATTTGAGAATTTTCGTTACTAATCTACCGGCCATATGTTCTCCTTAGTTCTGCAGGCTTGTTCTTCCATAAACCAATGTTTATCATATCACTCACATGCGCAATATTTCTGTTTTTCATTAATTTTTTTTTTATAAGATTGTTTGATACATGATTCTGTAACCAAGTCGATGCTCCTAAATGCCAAACTTGTGATGTGCAAGAGAAATATAAAGTTCTGTTTAAGTACTGAGAGGGTTGACTCTTTTTCGAAGGCTGACTAAAACTTTTTGAACTGCATGAGCATGTCTTATGTGATGAATTAGGCATTTAGTTTCCTGAATGATTACTTCAAATGAACTTTCAAGTATTTGTAAATTATGTTACCAATATATCAAGAAATTTTATCAAGAACTAGACACCTAAACCAATGACTAACTTCTGATGAACAGTCTCTGTCTCTCTCTCTCTCTCTCTTCTCTCCTCTCTCCCCTTGTGTCTTTGGTACATGAGCCTTCCACCTAGGTGATTACTTGTGAATGCCAAACTTGTAACTGTCAAAGAAAAGTATAAAGTTCTATCAAGTGCTGGGGACTCTTTTTTTAAAGGTTAGCTAAGTTCTTTTGAACTGCATAAGTATGTCTTATGTGAAAGACTATTTACTTATGAAAGACTATTTACCAAGATTTGATAAATCATGTCACCAACTCACCTAATTTTCTTTTAGACTGTAGTAAAGATTTAACTTTGCTAAGTTGCAGCTTGTAGTCCTTCTTTGTCTTTGATGTTCTACCATGTTTATCTTTACATTGCTAGACTCTTATAATGGATTACTCTTACAACAGACAGCAGATATTGATAATGTAGCTTCAGATCTCGCAAGTGTAATCAGTACTCAGAAAACTCTAGTTGAGGAATGTGGAAATCTTTTATCGGAGGCACATAGGTTGCAGGTTAGCCTAGTTTCACCAAAGATGGTGCTTACATCCATTTTCTGAGGCAACTCTTAGTAGTTGTGGAATCTGGCAAAAAGAAGTTTAATCTTTTTAATACTGTTGTTTTCAGGTGAAGGAATGCAGCTTGAGAACCCAACTTATTCAAGTAAAGCAGCACAATGTATACTCAAGTACAGTACTTCAGGTCTCTTAAGCATTCCAACTGTCAGGAATACCATATGTTATTCTTTCATTCTTTGAGTTCATTGAGATGCCACGGTGTCAATAAGAACAACCGTCAGAAAGGAGAGAGTTTCCAGTGAAGACAGTGACATCCATTCATTATGAGGCTAGATCTAGTATCTCAACTTTTGTACATCAAGCAAACAAACAGAGTGGCCTTTTCTTGTATGGAAACATTTTTGAATCATGGATGAACAGTTTCAGAATAAGGTCTTGTGTCTTCTGGTGCTTCAGTTGTTAGTCTGATTTCTGAAGAGAGTACACGATTCATGGATCTAGGGAAGAAGAAACTTGGTCCCCTTGTTGGCTAAGATTTAACTTTGAGCTAAGCTAGAAACTACAGGAAACTAGATTCAGATTGATATTGATAAATGCTATGGAGGGAAAAATCATGAAGCCAACTGAAACAAGGTGCCTTTGATTTGTTTTCAGAATTGTATCAAACATAATGTATCATGCTCAATGATATTTTTCTTTTAACTCAAAACTGGTGTCAAGCCTGCTCATAAGCTTGGGAAGATTTCATCTGTCCTCAAGAATATATGGAGTTTTTACAGCTGCAGAACATTGCTTATTTCTAACAGTTTTTGGATCATAGGGAGGTTAAAATTTCAGGTTCAAGAGTTTGTTAAAACTCTTGTTCTATCAAGAGTTTGTTAACTTGTTCTAACATATAATCTACGGTCAGGGGAGGTTCTCTCTCAGATAAACCATCTCTTCAATTAAATGAATCATCAAATTATTCAGGCAGAATAATAAATCGTTGCTATGCAACAAGAATGGATCAACCTGACTCAACCCAAGTCCAACAAAAATACTTCACTGAAGAAATTTTTTTAATTTTAGGAAAAGAAAACCTATTTTGAAGTTATATCAACTAAAAGCATTCTGCAATTTGTAAGTATCAAGGAATGCTTCAACACAGACCAAATTTAACAACAGTACTGCAAACTTAATGCAGTAAAGGTGGAGATAGAAATCTACTATGTTGAGACACACCAAGAGAATACATTTTTCGCAGACATCACATAGTTTGCTGACATACCAGGCACCAAATTGCACTCATCCCATGGCATGCTTCTGCGTCCAGGCCTGGGCAGTCATCTCATACTTTGCTCTGTCAGTCTTGTACATGTGAGCAATTTCAGGCACTAATGGATCATCTGGATTTGGATCTGTCAGAAGGGAACAAATGGACAGCAACACCTAGAAGTAGACAAATACATCATATGTTAAGATCTAAAAGCCGCAAGGAAAGATTCATTGACCAAGACAACTATGTCTAAGCAACATTGGGACATCTCTGTTGCCACAGATCCTAGAGTAGCTCCACAATGTCCAGCCATCCAGATTCCACAAGCCTATAACAACTGGTCCAGTCATCCAAAGTTAGCTCTCAAACTAGCTAGGAGTTTATAGTTGTTAAATGGTAAATCATACATGGAGAACAAGAACAATTTGGATCATGAGCTGCAGTTTCTCAAACCCTTCTTAGTACCAAAATATATTTAAGCCAATAGTGAACTAATAGATACACCTAGTTAATTGAGGCTGTTCCACACATGAGAAAGAATCAAGGGTCTAGAAACAGATCTAAAGTACCTTTGATATAGTCAGGGCAGGGCTCCACTGATCCTTTAGAATGTCAAGGCATATACTCCCATTGCTATTAATATTTGGATGGAAAACCTTGGTGCAGAAGGACACCTGAAGAGGACATAATGTTGCATAAATTATTCTACGACATGCGAGCAATGGGCGTGGCAACAAAATGGAAAGCAGTGCAAATAATTTGATATGCATAATAATGTGCTAGATAAAGTTAATAAGCTGTGTGGCCATGACTCTATGATGCCCACGATTTTGGGCTCACATTTAATACACCTAGATCCAAGTTTTTGTTAGGCCACAGTTGAGTAGCTAGGAAGTAGGACACGAAAAGCTGACATGAAAAACACATTACATTTATCCATAAAAAAACTATAAGTATCCTTCAATTAAGTATGTGAAGATATCAAATTAATAATGAGATAAGCTTAAGACCTACACAGATGTTGGTTTATGCTCACTTGGTGATTTAGCCGACTCTAAAGATGTAAATGATGCTAGTTATCTCAAAACAAAGATTGCTATTTTGTTCAGTCATTACAGCTAACCCTAGTCATGAGCTCCAATTGCAACATATTCTCATGTACAAACGAAAAGGTATTAGCCATATATGACATGATGTGCATGATAGGAGCTCCCTTTTACAAGTTTGTGACTCTAGATGTATACATGGGAATATCTTACGTATATTGTTAAAAGGCCAGCTTATTGGTGCTCCCAGTGGACTTAAGCTTTTAAAGATTGCCATAAGTTTCTCAGTTAACAATAAAGTCTAATTATGTGTCAGAAACTGACACTAAACTTGTATAGATAGATTTTGATTGTATTATTTTATTTGTCAAAAAAGGTCATATTTATTAGTGTTGTCAAACAAATGGTCTTATTAAATTTGTTCATATACAAAAACACAGGGAAATATGTAACTTTGCTGACACGGATAATGATCCATTCTAAATGCCATAGTTTCATTTTAACTTGAAAGAATTCTTCAATCATCTGATTGAGTAAGCTATTAAACCTTTAAAATTTATCGGAAAAAAAAAGAAACAAACATGATTCTGAAATAAAATTTATAAGCAGCTCTGGTAGCAAACAAAAATTTCAAAGAAGAAATTTAAGTAAATTGCAACTGATCACAAGAAAGGATAGAGCAGATATATATTTTAAAGCACAAATCATTAATAGATGTGCGCCAAGTCAATAACAATAGTCTAAAATATGAACAATTTACCTTGGGTGGCTTGAAAGGATAATCTGGTGGAAAGTGTATATTCACCAGAAATACACCTCCAGCAAAAGGGCTATCGCTAGGTCCCATAATAGTTGCTTGCCAGTGGAACATATCTTCAGCCACAGGGCCTATAGAATCAAAGAAACAAGCAATATAATGTGATTGCAGAAGCAATTTATTAAGACCACCATGTAGCAATTATATTAATATTTATCCTTCATTAAGATCCATTATTTTTTTTCATATGTCCCTTTCTTTGAGAACCAGATTTCCTACCATCTATTTCATTAATGAAAATGTTCATACACAATCAAATGTTATATTTGATAATTCACTTGTGTAATAGGAAGAAACCTTCTAAAAATAATGAGTCTATAATATTATAATTGCAACAATTTCAAAAACTATATCACAGAAATCCCTCTATCTATAAGCTGTAGTCCCAAGTTTAGACTCCCTCTTTTTTATTGCTTACACATTTCAAAAAGCATTGGTTCCAATGCTTGTGAGGGACCATTTGATGTCTTTTAAATTAAGCAGACAGTTCTCTAAACAATTTTCTTGAAGAAGCTAGGCTCCTTGAATAAACGAATCATAAAGACTCAAGTCATCTATTACCCTGTTACTCAAAATTTTGGGTGCACCAAACCAACACTTACAAGAGCAGAGATTTAGTTTAATATGAGGATCATCTCCGTTATAATAATTAGTTGAAATCGGCATAAAGATATGTAAGCAACCATTCAAACAGGTAATGCTAGGAAGTAAGCATCACCTGCGCTGCACGATGTGGGAGGATCCTTCTGCAAGTCCTTCAACTCCTTCAAAATCCGCCTCGAGGCCATCAATAGCAATCGGAATCACAAATCTTGTCGAGGTCTCTGAAACAATCGAAGAACAATCGAGACTTGAAGTGATCCCATGAGATGCAAAAGCAAAATTTTGATGTAATGCACCGGTAAATCAAACACTAGAAGTAACATCGAGACTCGGGTGCCCCTCCCCCAACGAAGAATATCCCTCCAGAGGCCTAATAACACCTTCAAATGTCATGGCAGAAGCTATTACCTTGCCCAAAATCCAATCTTTTTCGACAAAATCCACCAAAATATCGAGAAGTTCAAATTAAGATGATGAACAGATAGATCAGCAATCTCTCATCTCCTCAAAGAAAACGAAGATGGATAGGTCAGCAAATCCACTGAGTCAGCGGTCGAAACTGTACCAATCAAACATAGAAACCAAGAACTAAAAGAACCACCATCGCCAGAATCATACCGTCCGAGGTCGAAGAAATGGACTTCGATCGATCGACTCGTTCGCGCTCTCGCTCGGCCGGTTCCCGATCCCGAGGCGTATTTATAGGGCGGGATTTGGATTGTGCCGGCGCGTTTCCTATGATGGAAATGGGTAAATATTGTCCGTTGGATGGTGGATGGACGGATCCGATGGCTCGAATACACGTAAAGGCAACCGCATCCTTTTTCTTTCCTCTGGATTTAAAGGCGGGGTGGGGTCGCGTGAGAAGCACGCTGGTTAAAGTAGCCGGTTACCAAGTCGTGTCGCATCCCTCGTCTCAAGTCGCCATCCCCCTGCCCTACACTTGTACGGTGGAGGAAACCCCACTATCAATAATACAACAACAAGAATAATAAAGTAATAATATTATTCTACTAAAAATAAATATTTGATAGGTGAGAGAGTAGAGAGTCAACACTTTTCTATCGCACTTTTTTTGGTCAACCTTTTTGATGGGATTCTTCTGAATCAACTTTACCATAATATTCCAAATACATTGACAGAATTTTGTAATTATGAATACCCTTTTTTGTTTGATTTGATTATTTTTCTTTAATATATATATATATATATATATATATATATATATGAAAAAAATAATTAATTGCATAAAAAAATAAAATCCACATAAATCTAAGATTTATATATGGATAGATAAATTACTATATAAATATATATAATAAAAATATAATTCTCCATAGAAAGATATAATGCATAGCTATTCACGTAACAAATGTTATAACACTGGCTAACAAGTTCTTATTTGCCTTTGGAAAACGGAAATATAATAGAGCAAACCACTCCTGCACCGACGATCCTCAAATAGGGTACGTGGCATCTTCTGGTCCCTTGAGACATGGATCTTGCGGCTATTCACTAGTGGCAGCCGTGTGCTTAACGGGTGGAGTACCCGCAAATTGTATCATATCCAAACCCGACCCACTAACAACTTAAATCCAAAGCAGAGGACCTTTTGACCGCTGCTGTGTGTTGGACCAGAAGACAACCGTAGTCAACTCCAAGTAACTCGTAGAACACAACAATGCGACTTTGTTTCATAGCAGGTAGTACACGAACAATTAAAGGGCTGTTACAGAACAATTGTGGAGCGGGACAGTGGGAGTTTTCTCAATGATCTTACAAGATGGCACCAAATTTGCAAGATCTGATAACAGAGAATGAATCCATCTTGCAGACAATACATCAGCACGGTTGGTTTCCTAATTCAGCAAACTTCTGATAGAAGAACTGGCCTTCGATGGTTGCGGCAGTGGTGGATGAGGGAGAAGTCTTGCAACTGGAGCTGTGCAGGTTTACTGAACTCATCGATAGCTGATGGAGGAGAGATGGGGAGGAAATGGCCCTGGTTGCCATGTCTGGAGCTTCTTGTTTGGTCATGCTGAAACCATTCGAAGCGATTTGCTCTGACGCTATCTTATATGCCTTTGCTAGCAAGGAATCGATGTACTTCTGATGCGCGTCCATTCGAATCTGTAGATGCTTCTGAACCTGATCAAGGAGCCTGACAAAGAGTTTTAGTACAATCTGATAAGCATTAGAAGCTAATAAGATGAAGATCTTAGTTGACAGAAATACTACAAGTTAAGATGGATGTTATGTGTAATCACAGTTGACACTCCAAGTTTAAACTTGATACAGAAATGAACGTATGTGGACAGGCTGATAATAAAACTAAAGAAGAAAGATGAACAAAAACAGTGTAGTAAGAAATATGTGAATGTCTATCACAGATTAAAAGTCAAAGAGGCTGAAAAAGATCATATGGATCACAGCGTAGTAGGTCGAAACCAGGAATCTTGATGTAGACAAGATGTTACTTGGTAACATGGATGAAGTCAAATTTTATCATGTCAGAGCAGAACACTTAAATGATGGCAAATGTTTAGGACCTGAGGCTATGAAAAATGTTGATGAAATCAAAGAGAAAGAAGAGTTAGTTACCTCCACTTGTTCAAGCAGTCTTTGCACTTCCATTTGTGCTCTTAGTGCCTCTTTCACTTCCTGACCCCTAAAAGCAGGAGCACCAACCATGTCCAATGTTTCCCGACTTGCTCATGCATCGTGCCTTGTACAAATTCACAGAATTAGAGGTCCAAGCAAAATAGACTCATGTTTATTCGACGGGAAGGTTAGATACTACTTACTGACATCAAGAGTAGGTACTTTTTGGAGATAAAGCACTGCTGCTCCTATTCTCTAAAATGCAGGAAGCTGAGATTCAAGTGGCAAGGAGTTAAAAGTGATGTAGCCGAATAAATGTAAAACAATCAGGCTGATGTATGATCACTTGTACTGATTGCCAAAAACGTAAAATCCCGATGATTGGATTCAATTATTTTCTCTCATACAACTAGATATGAACAGGTGATTCCCAAGACAGTCAATGCAAGAATCTCTTTCAAGTATTTACTCTGCCTGCTCTATCTGTTTTCCACTAGCCTTCTGAATTGGTAGCCGACGAGAAACATTTTATGAAAAAAAAGATATAGCAAGTTCCATCGACAAGAAGGACAATTTAAGAGGAATTTGGAAAGAGATCCGAGATCTGACTTATCTGACTATATTAGGAAAGAAGATAGAACTGAGACAGACTCCAAACTTCTTTTCCCCGATAGGTAGTTATAACGATGGGGGTTTAAATAGATCACCTAAAGACAACAAGGCCTTCTACCAAATTCTTTGGAACCTTTTTGGAAAGATTATTGAATGAGCAGACAAGGTGTTTAGCAAAGACAACACAAAGGAAGAACTTCTGGACCTGCCATCTTTTGACTATTTAGTCATTTCTTTGCCTGATTGCTTTCCTGATCCGTATGATAAGACCCTAAAATCTTATCGTATACTCTGATACTAAATGATAAGGGTCTTATCGTCGCTCTTATACTAAATGATAAGACCCTAAGGTCTTATCGTGAAAGAAAGGGGAGAAAAGAGAATGATAATGATCGCTTCAAGGGGATCGACCTCCTAGGATTTGTCAAAAGACAGAATAATATTTTTCATAGATAACTAAAAAGAAGCAGTTGCATCCCTATTTATAGAGTTCCACCCATAGTCTATCAGGACTTGAACTCTAATAATAAATAAATATTAAATAAACCTCTACTTGACTCTAACTGAACCAAATCGACTCAATAAACAACTGGACTAAACAGACTCAATAAACATTATTCAAAAGCTCAGAAAAAATGGTCCTAACAGTTCCTCCCTCTTCAAATCAGCCTTGTCCTCAAGGCTGAGCAGCATCAATCTCGGGGAGCTTGTCTTTTAGCACTTCAGTCATAGGCTATTTGCAACGCATCACAACCCGTTGATCAAGTAAGTATGGTCTCCACTTTTTTACAGTGTAAGAAATAGGTCAATTTTTCAGTGTAGTAATCGTTGCAAGAAATTCCTGGCCCTTGCTATCATAAGTTAAAATTCGTCCATCAGCTTCGAATATATCACAGCCTTCAATGTAGTAGGCTAATTGGGCTGCAACTTTCCTGTCCATAAAATTATTAGTGCTATCTGTATCAATCAAAATAGTGACAGGTTGATGCTTCAAAGTTCCTTTGATTTTCATAGTTTGTGGGTTAGTGTAGTCAGCCAATGCATGTACTGTATGTGTGATGGCTTCAATATCTTCATCAGTTTTCATATCTTTATGATCGGAGTCCAACTCTTTTACTTCTGGTTCCTCTCTAATTGGCTCAATCATCAGAAGTTGCCCTTGTTTACATCGGTGCTCCATACTCCACTTTTCATCATAGTACAAACCCTGTACTGATCTTTCCTTAAGTTCTTCTTGGGTTAGTCTTCGGGTGTCAAGGCTTTGGTTGGGAATAGATAGGGATGGTGGCTTACTGATCATCTAGTTATTATCACTTCTGTTCCATGATTTTCCCTATTGATTTTTTTCTCATGTAGATGTGCGAATGAGATCGCAGCTATCATAGTGCGAGGTTGACGAGCCTTAACTTCACACCGGATCTCTGGAATAAGACCTTCAATAAATGTATCCAGAAGTTATCGTTCTAACCAATCTTTAGCTTGATTTGATAATCTTTCAAACCTACTATGATATTCGAACACTGTAGAAGTCTGACAAATTTTTGAGAGCTGTTCATCCACCTTCATGTATGAGTAGATTGTGTCACAATCTTGGGGTCTTTTTTTTGTATTTTCATATCTGTGCAACATAGAACTTGAGCCCCCATTTTATTTAAATTTGCTGAGGCTCTCCAGTAGGCTCTTTTTGAAATCATTAAGTGTTTCTTGCAGTCGATTCTCAATTCTGATTTCTAATGCTTCCATTTGTGCTTTCACCGAGTTATCAGTGGCCATTGCGTAAGACTGCAAATTTGTAATTTCAACTCCTGTTTTTGGTGTCGGTAAAGGGCATCAATCACTGCCCTATTCGGTGCTGCTGTTGTGACGCAGTCGGTGGCAACACTATGGAAATGAAGGGTTGCTGCGAGGATGCGGGGATGTAGTTGTGTTCGCTGCGTGGGAGGCAATGATGCTTGCTGTGGTCTGAGAGGTAGCGGCGGTGATCGATCGACCGGGAAGCAGCGGCGGCGGTGGAGAAGGAGTTACCCTGCAGTGGAGGTAGAGAAGATGAGCAGGGCTGCGGCGGAGTGGGACGCTGGCAGCGTCGTCTCCTGGCAGTGGTGGTGGCTCGGGTGGGAGGCGCGGTGAACTCTAGCTGGAAGTGGGGCAGAGTCGGTTGCTGGCCAGAGAGCAACGACGAGCGGCGGGTGGGCTGACCGGAAGCAGGGGAAGCAGGGGTGCGTGGCTGCGGTTGCTGCTTCTTCTTCTCTCTTTCATTCTTTCTTTCTTTCTTTCTTTCTTTCGTTTTTCTCTTTTTTTTTTTTTTTTATAGCTTCGTTGCAACGAGAACGTCAAGGATCGCTGCTCTGATACCAAATGATAAGACCCTAAAATCTTATCGTAGGCTCTGATACCAAATGATAAGGGTCTTATCGTCGCTCTGATACCAAATGATAAGACCCTAAGGTCTTATCGTGGAAGAAATGAGAGAAAAGGGAATGAAAATGATCATTTCGAGAGGATCGGCCTCCTTGATCGCTTTGAGGGGATCGGCCTCCTAGGGTTTATCAAAACACAGAATAATATTTTTCATAGATAACTGAAAAGAAACAGTTACATTCCTATTTATAGAGTTCCACCCAGAGTCGATCAGGACTTAGAACTCTAATAATAAATAAATATTAAATAAACCTCTACTTGACTCTAATCGAACCAAACCGACTCAATAAACAACCGGACTAGACTCAATAAACATTATTCAAAAGCTAAGAAAAAGGATCCTAACACTGTATTTCTGAAAACATTAATAGGGAAAACCAAGTGTATCAGTGAAAATCAAATTGATTCTAGCAGCAACAAGAACTCAGAGGAGCTTCATGAATTGAGAATCGTTAACTTGTCTAACAGTACCTGGGGATGACGCTTCATGAATTGAGAATCATGATAGCCTTTGGTGTTCAACATGTCACAGACAAACGATCATCAAAACCAACAATTTACATCAATTCAAATCACTAAGATGAGAGATAATACTTTGGCTTTAAAAGATGCTTAAACAAAGAGAATTTGATTCATATGTTCATGACTGACTCTATAACGTAAAAGATTACTTGACAAGGGAAGCATCAACGACTGGGGGAAAATTAAACTGTTCATAACTCTGATACATGTGTTCCATGTGTCATCAACCTATATCACCACACATTATTCAGCTTCATAATTGTATTTTAATTGCGACTCCATTTGCTAGTTTTGCTGAGGATTAGTTCAAGATTATTCGACAAGTTTTAGGTAAGTTAGATGGAATTGTCTAAACAGTGACACCAAGAAATAGTGTAAAGTCAGGCAGAATCTGGTCATGCTGTGAAGTTGTGATATCAAAACTATTTTTGATTATTTTCATTCACCACGACCAAGAAAGCTATGCCTCATCCAGATTCACCAGCTATAAATTTCTCATGAAAATGATTTGGATCTTGCTTTGTTTATCCTTAGCAAAGTCATTGGTGAAGCCTTTGGCTGATCAAGACTCCACTAGGCAATGGTTATGTCTAAAGAAAGCCAGAAAAATGTATCCAACGAAACCATTTATTTGCTTACTTGCTATCTGCTTGTTTTGATTACTTGAAACAAGTCAAACTTTTATTGGTCAGTCCTAAATCTGTCGTTTGCTTTTGTTTGCCAAATGAGTACATCAAAAGCTAAAAACTAATTGCAACAACTGCACATTACAGTGGCCATTGGAGCTGAGTGATGGCTAATGAGAGGCAAATGGAAAGAGGAACCCGAAAGCATGGGACATCAGAAGAACAAATAAGCAACGATATCAAAGTACTCCTACTTGGATCACGAAAAGCCCGTAGTCAATTGAGAAGGCGCACGTTTCGGTCATTCATGAGAGACAACAGAGAACAAGTTCTAGCGGCCTAAAAGGCAAAAGGAGGGAGACAGGGATGGCAGCGAGAGGAATAAACAACGCAACAAAACCAGATAACTTTCGAAGCGATTCAAAACGACAGAGAAATCGATTCGAAAGCCCACACCTTTCGGTCATTGATGATGGAGAACCAGGGAACACTTGCAGCAAAAGGCAAAAAGGTACCAACTTTCGGGGGCCCCGAGCTGGGCGACGGCGTCGACGAATCGCTCGTGGAGGTCAGCCGTCCATCGGAAGCTGCAGCTTGGGGTCCGCCGTCGGGACCAGGCTCGGGCTGTGGGTCTCCTCCGATGGAATCGAAGCTTCGGGTCGGTGGATCAACCCAGAAAACAAGATCAAAACAATTACACACTCTCTCAAGCTCTGAGAGAGAGAGAGAGAGAGAGAGAAGAGGAAATGTGGTAGCTTTTTGGCTCTTTGCTGTGGTTATTCCAATGGTCTTTGAGGTCTTAATGCGAGGTGGACTTTGGTCCCTTTTGGCATTGAACCAAGAAAAAAGCTCAAAGCTCTCTCTCTCTCTCTCTCTCTCTCTATTTTAATTGAATTATAGTTGTTGATGGGCTAGGAAGAAGGATTAGGAAACAAGAATGAACCATACGGCTAGAGTGAGAGAGAGAGAGAGAGAGAGAGAGAGAGACGTACAACGTTCGCTTTTCAATTGACCTCTGCGTTTAGCTGAAGCATCTATTGTCTTTAACAAGTCAACGGCTGTGGCTTCTTCCATCTACTTTTCTTCATGTTGTTGATGTTGTTATAGGTTGTACTCTTTGTTTAACCTCACAAAGGAGTTGTTGATGCTTGTTCTTTAGAGCTTCATCCTCTCCTGCTGAGGCTGGAAGTGGGCATGGGGGATGCACATAAGAGGAAGGTCCAACTTTTCTATGATCATTCATCTTCTTAAAAGAATTCTTTGTTCTTTTTTATCCTTGATAAGGTAGAACTTGGACTCAATATGTAACAGGTTGGAAGATCAATTGAAGCAGATTGTGATTGTTAACCATCTAAGATTGAAGGGTATAAAGGATTCAGAAACCTTGAATCTGAGGAATGATTGATGTTCCATTGGGTTATCCATGATGATAAGTGGGTGGATCATATAATGGTGGCTATCTGTCCATGAAATCTCGTGGAGTTCAATAATATGATTGATGTTGATGACATTATTGCATAATAGTATCAGCTTGGCTTGCATTTGATGATGGACTGGAAACAGAGGATGCCATGTCATGGACCTCAGTGATACAGGCCTACTCAAAACCATGGGTGTGGCTGCACATTGCAGGTCTTCTCTCAGATGCATCAAAACAGACAAACAAAGAAGCTGATGGACAGACACAAACAGAGACCATGGAAATGATACCACCATCACCTGTTCTTGTCATCTCCCAGGACAAAAATGTTCACCCTTAACAGTTGAAATCTTACTATCATGTCATCCTTTGCAATGCAATCTGCTTATCAAATTATATCTGATTGCCTGATATTATCATTGTATTTGTAATGTGATCAATGTTCACTTGATTTCAGGATTTCTTGGAATGCTAGAACAACTTCATCCTCATTTACCAATATCGACACCCGAGTCTTTTCTGTTTCCAACTTGGAGTGAAGCAGTCAGAATCATAGATTTGTAAATGAGTAGAAATTGATGAGCAATGTATTATTTTCAATGATAAGTAGATCTGAAAATAATGGAATACATGATCTCCATGCCAGAGAAGAGTAGAATCCATCAATATCCATGTCCAGGAGCAAAGTTATTGTAGCTGCCATGAGTTTTGGGAGATGGTGGCACATTCTGTGAAGCTCTGTCACCCAGGAGCTGCCTTTTGGGAAGAAGGACTCCATCTTCTGTAGACAAACATGTAGAACAACTGTAAACTAAATATGGACTTTCTCTAAGCGAGACTAACTAAGATGCATGAGGAACTGAGTCTCTCCCAGAGCTTGAAGCAATTCTAATCCAAAGAAAAAGGATAAAAACTGAAAGAAAACAAAAAAACAAAAAAAGAAGAGACCAATACACCTGCTGTTATTTTCTAGTGTTTGCCAATGGGGAAGAACTACCACCAAGCAAGAGAGAGAGAGAGAGAGAGAGAGAGAGAGAGAGAGATACCAAGAGCATTTGGAAGGTGCATGATGACTCTGGAATCAACTGCAGCTGAGCAAGCAAGCAGGAACAGAAGGAAGACAACCCTGTGACAGCATCTGCTATCCATGTTATCATTCAACTCATTCTCTCTCCATGATGCTACTCTCTTAGATTTATAGAGCAGTTGTGTCAGTGCACCTTCGAAGTCCTCGCCAGAGGGGATCTAATTCTTGCTGCTGCTTGTTAGTCAACACCTGATGAAGAAGAAGTCACAAGTACCCTGTTTGACCCTCCAACTCTGGTCAGGATTTCCTATGGTCCATGCCAAACTTTGAATGGCTTGGTGTGGATTCTAATGGACAAGCCTAACTATTTTATTCAATTTAATGTTGATTTTGATGATTGATTGATGTGTTAAAATTAATTTGACTCGATTTATTTTTCAAAAATAATTTTTTTTCTTATGCTTTCAAACTTGAAAAATGATTCTTTTCTTAACATCGAAGATCCCAGTTTGGATTGTCTCGATAACTAGACTAATTTTTAAGAGTATGTCGAACAAATTTTCTTCGGTAGTTATATAAAAAGTTATTCTATATAAAAAAATAGTATGAAGGAGAGAAGACTAACTTACGTTGTCTGACGATTTAATGGATTAGATTCGATTGGAAGAATATTGTCATTAGATTTGGTACTAACGCAATAAGTATATTTTAATGATATCTGATGATTAGATTTTATACAGACACGCATTCTTTTGTCCTCCATGCAGATATAGTTATGTCCCCGACATATCCAACTCTTGGATTGGCTATAGATTTGGTCGTCACTCCCTTCTCTCAAGATAAGTCCATCCTATGATCGTGTGACTACCGGCCCATGTGAGGTGTCCTCAACGGATGTTATCCAAGTCATATGATTGGCCATAGATTTGGTTGGTCGCCGCCTCCCTATGTCCTCCTCTCCATCCTAAAGACTGTGTTGTTAACCGCCCAAGTGAAGTGTTCCCCCCTCTAACCCAAGGGAAGGAGGAGGAGGCTATGATTGCGTCTTTTCCTAGTCCCCTACGACTGCGCTCCCCCTTCCGGTGCCCCAGGCCTCTGTTTCCCCGAGAAAATGGGGGGCGCCGGAGGCGGGGATGGACTTGGAGGAGCTCCATGTGCTTGGCTGCTGCGCCGTTCGTCAAGGACGGAGCTCTGAGGGTCAATGGCAGAGATGCGTTAACCAGCGTGCCCCAGAATGTCGTCGTCTCGCCGCCGTTGATGGATGGAGCAGCGGCGTTCTTGGGCGCGGTGGCCGATCGAGAGGACTCGCGGCACGTCTTCAAACTCGGTGTTCTTAGGTAAAAATTGCATCTTTCTTTCTCTGTGTTACGTATACATTCGCATATGAATCTCGAAGCCTTTCTTGGTTTCTCATGATTGGAGATCTGAATGATTCAGATGAGCAATATACATTATACTTTGATTCAAGATGATTAAAGATTGTCAAGAAATCAACCATCTGATGCCAAAATTTGGTTTTTCTTTTTCTTTATTGATTATACACATTTTACTCTTCTTTCCCCCCAACAAAAAATCCTTTTAACCTTTATCACTCTTGTTAATTTATTTTGCTCGTCTTGTTCTTATTTCAGTTTGCTTTATTGGAATGCCACTGTTTTGATGTGCTTGAATGCCTCATCATATGATGCCAAACTAGAACAATCTTCATCTATCATTTTAGATGAAGGGAATTGTCTCTTTGATGTAGCTTCATTCATGGTGTTGTGATGCAGGGACTACCGACTACTTTGCTTATTCAGGTTCAAGATCTGGTGGATGATTCCCCGCATGGGGACTGCAGGCAGTGATGTGCCTTTTGAGACCCAAATGCTGCTTCTTGAAGCAAGACAATATGAGGCTGTTGATGGAGGAGTTCGCGAAGCCGCAGCCAATCCAGCATTCTATATACTCTTCTTGCCTGTCTTAGATGGTGATTACAGAAGCAGCTTGCAGGGGAACTCCTCAGATGAACTTGAGTTCTGCATTGAAAGTGGTAGCTATCTTGCAGCCATTGTCTAATGGCTATCGTCACACTCCTTTAATGACTGCTTTGATGTTGTTACTGCTCCTGTAGGTGATCCAGCGACGACAGGATCCCGGTTCCTGGAAGCAGTGTTTGTGAGTCACGGGAGCAATCCATTTGACCTCATGAAGGAATCCATGAAGTATGTCTCCTCCAATTGCAATGAAGAACATCTGATCTTTATTAAATGTTACAGTCTTTAAATTTTCTGCAGGATTAGAACATCATCATCAACTCCTCTGATATACTACCCTTTACAGAATGCTAGAGAAACACAAGGGGACCTTTTCAGTGCGTGAGCATAAAATGGCAAGTTGAGGATCACATGATATGTTATGTATCAATGATTTATCGGATGAGACATGTTGAAACTTATTACCTCTTCTGGTTTGTTGGCTGTTGAATCAGAAACCTGGAGTGCTGGATTATTTTGGCTGGTGCACTTGGGATGCTTTCTACTTTGATGTTAATCCTCAAGGAATTGAAGATGGATTGAAGAGGTAACTATCTTCATGCTTTTTCCAATGGAATCTATCAAGTATTATATGTGTAGCTGCCTCTGCTGACAATTCTGGTTTGTTGTATTAGTCTAGTTGTTTGAAGTTGTAAATTGCAAAACGATTATTCTGCAACTGCAAGAATGTGGATTTAATGTATGATAGAACTTTGCTGGTTTCCATCAGTCTACAGGATCAGTTGGCAGCATAAATAAGAAACTGGTTCCTGCACAGTGGCAATCAAGAAAAATATCTGCTCTAACTTTAATATCTTGTTATGAATTTTCTTAAAGTATAAAGATACATTATGTGTGTGTGTGGTGCTTAATATACTCATTGATCTGTGTGTGTGTGTATGTGTGTGTGGTGCTTAATATACTCACTGATCTCTGTTGATCTAGTTTATCGAAAGGAGGCACACCGCCAAAATTCCTACTGATAGATGATGGTTGGCAGGACACCTCAAATGAATTCCAGAAAGAAGGTGAACCAGCTGCTGAAGGATCTCAGTATGTTTTTTACAGCATTAGTTCTTCATCTTGATACAAGTAGTCCTTATCTATCATCTAAATTTTTATCTCCAATACGAAGGTATGGTGCTAGACTAGTCAGTGTTAAAGAGAACAACAAATTCCGAAGAACAGCAGATGGAGCCTCAAACAATGGAGCTACTTCTTTGAAGGATTTTGTTTCAAATATAAAGCAAACATATGGACTAAGGTAGATGTTCAACCATATCTCCTTTTCTTTCAATGTATCACAAGTTACATTCTTCTTTAAACCCCAATTAGGTATGTCTATGTATGGCACGCACTGATGGGATACTGGGGAGGAGTAAGTCCAGATGCAGCAGAAACAAAGAAGTACAATTCAAAGCTAGTTTATCCTGTTCAATCTCCAGGAAATCTTTCACATTCCAGAGACTTGACTATGGATTGCATGGAGAAGTATGGGGTTGGCATGGTCGACCCTGAGAAAGCATTCGATTTCTATGATGATCTGCACAGCTATCTCATGTCACAAAATATAGATGGAGTTAAAGTGGATGTACAAAATATCCTGGAAACAATTGGAACAAGTCATGGTGGCCGGGTATCCTTGGCTCATCGCTTTCATGAGGCACTCGAGAAATCTATCGCGAAGAACTTTCAGGATAATAGTATCATATGCTGCATGGCACAAAGCACAGACTCAATATACAGGCGAGGAATACAAGTAGAACAATGCTTCTAATCTCATTTTAATTCAACATTAACAGCACAGTGATGTTTTGTCTCATATTTCGTGATTCCAGTTCGAAAGTGAACTCTATTACCAGAGCCTCAGATGATTACATGCCAAGAAACATGTTATCACAGACACTTCATGTTGCTGCTGTTGCATTCAATAGTATGTGGCTTGGAGAAGTTATGGTCCCAGACTGGGATATGTTCTATGTGAGTCTTTGCTACTTCTATCAGTTAAATTGAAATGATTTTGACTCTTTATTCTCATGACACCTTGATTGCCAATAATGCAGCAAATAATTTATGATTCTTGTCGTTGCATCTGTTGTCTTTCCCTTTGTAAACTGACTATGTGGTAATAATGCCATAACAATGATTCCAGAGCCTCCATTATGCCGCAGAGTTCCATGCAGCTGCAAGAGCTTTGGGAGGTTGTGGAGTCTACATCAGGTGAAAACATATGACATGTTTTGGCATGTAGAGATAACTTGTTCAAACTATAAAACTTTGAGGTATGATGATCAAACTGTCTTACAGTGACAAACCAAATCAGCATGATTTTGAGCTTCTTAAAAAGCTTGTTCTTCCCGATGGATCAATCCTCAGAGCTAAATATCCCGGGAGGCCTACTCGAGATTGTTTATTTGATGATCCAGTGATGGATGGGAAAAGGTGTAGTTCCTTTCTATCAGTAAACTCCATCAGAGAACTGTTACCTTCTATCAAGAGGAAGTACTGTGCTTTATATAACATTTGCTCTCTCTCTCTCTCTCTAATGAACAGCCTTCTGAAGATATGGAATCATAACAAATGTACTGGAATCCTTGGCATCTTCAATTGTCAGGGTGCAGGGACATGGCCATGCCTTAAAGTTCCAAGTACTCCAAGTTCTGAGGTCACATACCTCACTGGCCATGTTAGCCCTGGTGATGTTGAGTATCTTGAAGAGGTTGCAGGTGATAATTGGACTGGTGATTGTGCAGTTTACTCCTACCATGATGGTAAGTATCATTAGTTCTCTCTCATGCTCTCATACATAGTACATATTCATCCACAGAATTGTTACCTACTTCATCAAATGCAAATTTATTCTGACTATACCCTTAAGAGAGACAGATCACATGGCAGTAAATGTGGAACAACCAAAGACACTGCCATCCACTGTAATATTTCAGTGTCCAAATAGTAGAGATGCCAAGTACATGGACATTAAAGCTGCAGGATACTGAATGTTTGAGAACAAAATGGCAAATTTATCCTATTCAGGTTTCAGACTAGAATTACTTCACTGCTTTCTTATTTTCTTTAGAAAAAGAAAAAAAGAGTATAATTTATATATTCTTTCATACACTATATTGAGCTGCAAACTAATATAGGAAGAGACATGGCTGAATGAGCAGATGGATAACAGTGATTAAAACTTGCCATGTAGAGTTTGATTTTGAGTGTCTCTCTAGTTTGTTATCAGAATCGCATGACACAGGCACCTTTCCTTGCTCATCTTTCTTCCAAAACAACAGGATCTCTCTCCATATTGCCAAAGAATGGATCACTGGATGTCACACTAAATGTTCTGCAGTGCAAACTTTTCACCATATCTCCAATCAAGGTAAGTTATTATTCATTTTAATGACTGTTGCCTCAACAATTCTTCTGCGTCATGCCTTGTTCTTCCATTTGTTCAGAGCTACGACGATACCATCCAATTTGCACCGATCGGACTGATCAAAATGTACAACTCTGGTGGTGCCATCGAAGCCATGGACTTCGTGAGCGATGGATCTTTGTGCCGTTTGAGCATCAAAGGCAGAGGATCTGGTCTTTTTGGAGCTTATTCCAGCTTAAAACCCAAAGTTTGCACAGTTAACTCAACATCTGAGGAGTTCATGTTCAAGGATGACAACCACATGCTGACACTAACAATTCCTTCAGGAGTGGATTACTGGGAAATATGTGTTTGTTTTGATGCATGACATTTGTTTATGCCTCAAAACCATTCATTTCTCCTTTTTTTTTTGTAATCAATTATGTAGAGAGGACAGAAAAATAAAGATTCAATCTAAAGAATTTCAGTAAATTGCAGTTTGAAGAAAACAAAATTTGAAGATATTAGCTAGCTTAATTAGTAACTAGATATGGAATCCTGTCATTACTACTTACCTTTACAACAAAAACACAACCACCCACCAATTTCATCACATCCAAGCTTGAACAAAAATCTTGAGCTAGATATTTATTTTTCTAACTAAACCCGAAAATCCGATTTAAGTGGATAAGAAAGACTGAAAGGTCCGAAAAAACTTAATCACTCTCATAAATGATGGCCCTTTATATCTCTATCGTCCTCATCTTAAATTATGTATATTACCAAATAAATAAATAATAAATAAAAATAATATTTATTTTTCTAACTAAATCTGAAAAATCGATTTAAGTGGATAAGAAAGACTTGAAAGGTCAGAAAAAACTCAATCACTCATAAATGATGGCCCTTTATATCTCTACCATCCTCATCTTAAATTATGTATATTACCAAATAAAATAATATTTGTTTTTCTAAGTAAACTCAAAAATTTGATTTAAGTGGATAAGAAAGACTGAAAGGTCAGAAAAAACTTAATCACTCTAATGGCCCTTTATATCTCTATCATCCTCATCTTAAATTATGTATATTATCAAATAAATAAATAATAAATAAATAAAAGACAGGTGACCCCTTTAAAAGTGTCGGTGATGCTGGAGCTGTTGATGATGTTTCGCAGCTAAGCTTGCCATGGCGAATTGCTGGAGAACCGCTACGTGTATTACAAGTTGGAGACAATTTGGGGTTGCCAAAGTTGGTGCCCACTTAGATCCCGGACTTTGTGTTCCTAAGAAGGAGAACAGGTGGGTCCACCAGTTCCAAAAGGGCCCCACCCAAAATGAAGTAAGCTCTTGTTTTCTAAAATGTCTTTGTCAAATAGTAGATAAAATAATAATCACCAAATCCTTCCTTTTACAGCTTTTCAATTGCCTTTGATTTGGATTAATTATTTTGATTCAAATTTCCATGTGAACAGTAGAAAATAATCACCAAATTCTTCATTCCACAACTTTTCAGTATCATTTTTTATTGAATAACAACTATTTAATTATTTTTTATTGAATACTAACAGTGTAAATTACAGTGTGCTCAAAATTAGAATTATATATATATATATATATATAACATGTTTAAGAATATTATAAATGATTTAAGTAAACTGTTAATTTCAATCAAACTAATTATAAGCTTAAAAATATAATATTATAATAGTCTATGAACAATAATGACTAAAGAGATATAATATAATATCACTTAATAAAATATTATAAATATTATTAAAAAATAAATAAGACAAATAAAATATTATAATAATTAAAAATTAATAAAAATATATAAGAAATTTTAGCAGAAAACACTTTTGAGAGATATTTTAGGTATTTTTAAATCATAGATATTATTTGAAAAAAAAAGATAAGATACTTTTTAAGAAATACTAAAAAATATGAATATTTTCTAAAAAAACCCATTATATGTATATATTTATTTATTTATTCGACCAGACAGTGACGATTGACCCCTCTCTCTCTCTAGTGTTTATTTTATTTAATTTTAATTGGACCAGTGACAACGCACATGGAGGTGGACCCCACTTGATGGCCCACCACGTGGCGCCAATGGAGCAGAGGGTGTCCCACTCCGCCTCCGATTTTTTTTAATCGAATGAATAAAATAATTAAAAAATAACTCTCACAATATATATATGATAGTTCGATTATAAAATCTCCAGCAATTTTTATATTTTGTTAGATTATTATTAACACTAAAAAAGGACTAAAAAAGTCTCCAATACTCTCTTTCAGGAAACTCAAATTGGCTGGTTCTTCCGTTTAATTAAATAAAAAATCAATCAAATTGGATCCAATTCAACTTCGTCTTTCTTAATTATTTTCCGATCAATGGTCGAATCAGACCAACCAAGACTGTGGGAGACAGACGAGCCACATTAAAATAATTGTAACCCAAATAGTCCATCGTTTAATCCAGTCACGTTACTGTCTCCATCCACAAGTTGATTCGTCGAAGTATATATACGTTGTCCATCAGATCGATCACAACGGGCTTTTGAAGCCTAATGGACGGCTGGGATGTCCGATATATACATACACTCCCTTTAATCGAGTAACTACGCATCTCTTCTCTCGCACTCTCTCCCGGTGAACAGAGTTGCGTGGTGGGGTAGATGGTACGTAACGGGGGTGTGTTTATCTGCTTCGCCAGGTGTATATACTCCTTTTAGTAGAAAAAGAAGGAAAAGGGCAGGAAAGCCGTAAGCGCTCCCCATCTCGTTTCGTGCCTGCTTCAGCCCTCGACGAGAGGCCGGAAGCGGTTCCCGTCGGCGCCTCCCTCTCCTGGTCGTCCTTGCTGTTGGGGACAGTGGAGGGAAGAGGGTGGGTGGTGGCGTGTCTTGAGCGAGGCTTTCCCGGCGGAGGATGAGCGACGGCTGAAGATGACGAGGAGGAGACTCGTTCTGGCCTTGCTCTGCCTCACGGTCCTCTCGCCCATCGTTCTTTACACCGATCGGCTCTCTGCATCCTCCAATCCCAGCTGTGAGTGCCCGAATTTTAGGGGACGGGGGGAAGGATCGAATTTTTTAAGGGGGAAATGGGGGTTGTGCTTGATGATTTCTGAGAAATTCTTGTCGTTTTGATGGTATTCTCATGCTTCTTTCTCTTCTTGTTTGCACAGCAAACAATGAGGTCGGGGATGAGGCTTCCAGTCTGGTAAGTATTAACTTTTCCTTTCTAATTCCAATTTTGGAGATGCACAATCTTAGAAGAATTCACGGGACGACTGTTCCTTCTCCAGAGCTTTGGGACTTCCGACGTCGGGGAACTGCGCGCGCTTGCGCAGGTAGCACTGGAATTCTCTCCCAAGTTCTCTGCCTCCGTGCGTCTTTTGGATCTCAAAGTTCCGGTGAAGACTTGGTTCTCTTTCGCAAGATCTTGATCTTGACACTATAAAAATATCCTATTCTGTTACAGGAGTTGACGAATTCTGTGAAGGAGCCAATAGGAGTCGTATACTCCGATAATTCAAACAATTCCAATCAGATTCTGACTACTCCGGAGGATGGATCGAAAGACTCAACCGCCAAAGGTCGGGTTCCCCTTTATTTGCCTTCTGTTGGAAGAATTTTACACTTTGTGGATCTTGATGTGTTGGTAGATCAGAGATCTCTTGTCAATGGAGGTCTTTTCAAGGTCACAAGATATATGGTTTTATCTCCAAGAAGTGGTAGGTTGCTGATGACTGTTAATTTGTTCAATGATTTACAGAACTGCCATTGGGGAAATCTGAGGAGCACAAGAGCAGAGTTCTGTCGGCTGCAGTAGATGAGAGGAGTTTGCCAGAGGAGGGCGTGATCAAGGAAGTGACCGATGGGGTGACTGGAAACAATAGCTTAGAGAAGCCTGAGTCAGTGGAAGAGAACAGGGAGGAAACAGGATCCCAACATACTATTCCAATTACTGTTCCAGAAAAAGAGGTATCTTAACTATTTATTTTTAAGATTATTCATCTCTTTTGATATAAGTTTCTTTTTTCCCCATTTTAGTTATATTATCTTTGGGTTTGGGGATATCATACTGTAATTGTTAATTGTTGCTTCTGTATGTGGACCAGTGGGATCATATGAAGTTTACATAGTTTCATTGGTGATGACTTGTTACTTTTTTCCTATTTGAACTTACTTATGATCTGTTTGTGCTTTTCGGACAGTTCTTTGTGGTGGGAAAATTTTTTTGTTGAAGTTGCTGGAGCACTTCGATGCTCTACTGTTTACAGAAATTCATATGAACTATAAGTTGCTGATGTGGCTTGATGGAAGAAGATCTTATATTATATTGGTGACATGAGACATACTTCTATGCTTTGGTGGGAAAATTAAATATAATAAATTCTGCGATACAACTGTGTATAGGTGCACTAGCCTTGTAATGTTATGGCAATCTTGACATAATAAACTGCATAAATGATTACGTCAATCCATCACAACCAAATTAACATATTCAGAATAGGCTTGTAAGAAAGCGATAACTGGGATGGGTACTTTTGATATTATTATTTGGGAAGCTTTCTCAATTTAATTTCTTTAAGTCACCATCTCTATTGCATCAGAATAGTTCATAACTAATGGGAGATCTGAATGAATTCAGCTTAAGCCCCTTTAAAAGGTAGTTTGATGAGATCTGCAGGAGCCGTAGATTAGTTTGGAAGATGTTTTTGATGTTAACCAAGAGAGTGAAGAGAAAAGAATGACATGACTACTCGCTGAAGAGAATCATTTAACTTGTAATTTGCAGTATTTGCCTCCAGTCCCTTTTGTCATCTTTTGCTTCTAACCATGCCACCAAAGTTCACCTATTAGTTGGTTTTCAGGAAAACAAATCTGAAGAGAAAGTTAAACAGGTGCCTCCCAGGAACAATACTGAAAAACATCATATAGTTCCTAGCGAGAAAAAGAGCAGCAGCACAACAATTCCTGATGCTAGGGTCAGGCAACTCAAGGATCAGTTAATTCGTGCAAAGGTTTATCTCAGCATCGGGCCCATTCGATCGAATCCTCACTTTGTAAGGGAGTTACGTTTACGTATAAAGGATGTTCAGCGTGCCCTTGGGGATGCAACCAAGGATTCTGATCTGCCAAGAAAGTAAGCGCTTGGATTTGCAATAACTTCTGATTATCTGATTGTTTGATGGAATTTTGTTTCTAATTCTTATGTAATGTTGATTAATCTGCATGTTTTATTCATGTATATGGATGTTATGTACTTGTACTCATATATACATGGCTTCTGCTCTTATGGTTTTCTTGACGTTACTTTCATGGTGTCTAATTTAGTGCATATGAGAGACTGAAGGCGATGGAGCTAACTTTGGCGAAAGGCAAGCAGATCCAAGATGATTGTGCTGCTGTTGTAAAGAAGCTCCGTGCTATGGTTCACTCCAGCGAGGAACAGTTACGAGTTCATAAGAAACAGTCATTATTTCTAGCACAACTTGCTGCAAAGACCATTCCCAAAGGTCTACATTGTCTTCCTTTAAGGCTTTCTGCCGAGTACTTCTCTATGAACTCTAGCCAGCGGCAGTTCCCATATGAAGAAAAACTTGAAGACCCTGACCTCTTTCACTATGCTTTGTTTTCGGATAATGTGTTGGCTACAGCAGTGGTGGTGAACTCAACTGTATCTAATGCTAAGGTCAGTGCTTGATACATTGCTGCTATTCATATTAATTTATTGATTTCAGTTTGCTTCTGTTAGTTAAACAGAAATATCTTTCTTGCAGAACCCATCAGATCATGTTTTCCACATTGTAACTGACAGACTGAACTATGCAGCCATGAGGATGTGGTTTTTAGCTAACCCACCTGGAAAAGCTGCCATTCAAGTTCAGAACATTGAAGAATTTACATGGCTAAATGACAGCTATAGTCCAGTGTTGAAACAGCTGAGGTCACAGTCCATGATCGACTATTACTTCAGGACTCATCATGCTACTGCAAACTCTGATGCAAACCTGAAGTACCGAAACCCAAAGTACCTATCCATCTTAAATCACCTGCGATTTTACCTACCCGAGGTATTTCCAAAGCTGCACAAAGTGGTGTTTTTAGATGATGATGTTGTTGTACGGAGAGACCTGACTGGCCTTTGGGAGATCAATATGAAAGGAAAAGTCAATGGTGCAATTGAGACATGTGGACAAAGCTTTCACCGTTTTGATAAGTATCTTAATTTCTCAAATCCTCTTATTGCCAAGAGATTCAATCCTCGTGCTTGTGGTTGGGCGTACGGAATGAATGTGTTTGATTTGGATGAGTGGAGGAAGCAGAAGGTTACTGAAGTTTATCACTACTGGCAGAATCTGGTAAGATATGATGCATATCTTTCTAATGTTTTGTTTACTTGTTATCTATTGTATACATTGCTTATCCCTCGTGCTTTGCTTTTGTACATTATAACCTATTTTTCCAGTCAAGATTTTGAAATCTTGGATTATTATCTTGTCTCATATTCTTTTCAATATTGGAGAATTTGAATTAGAGAACCAGAACCTTCTTCAGAAAGGCAGTCAACTTTTTGAGCCTTGGTGATGTGGTTACCATGTTTATAGGTGTGGGATAAGCTTATAACTTCTCTAGTGTCACATGCCAATATAGTAGTGTGATCAGGGTAACTGGTTTGTTTATTTGGAGAAAGAGAATTCTGTTTTGTCTTTATTTAGTTAGAAACGTAAAAGATCTCCCAGGCCTCTCTTGTATGCTAGATTTTGAAATTCTCTATCTGACTTTGCAGCTGCACTCTATACTTCATATATCTCCAATCTGTCTCATGTCTATGCTTTTCACAGAATATTGATAGACAACTATGGAAATTGGGAAGTCTTCCTCCTGGTTTAATAACATTCTACAACCGTACACTTTCCATCGATCGTCGGTGGCATGTTTTGGGCCTTGGGTATAACCCACATGTAGACCACAAGGATATTGAGCAAGCAGCAGTCATCCACTACAATGGAAACATGAAGCCTTGGTTGGATATTGGCATACCTCAGTATCGTGGCTATTGGTCTAAGAATGTAGATTACAATCACATTTTCCTACGGGAATGCAACATCAATCCTTGAGACTGGACATGGTTCTCAGATATTTTCCGACCCACTTTCCATGTATCTTTTGAGGTTCTTTCTTGTTTTCCTTCTCAGCACCGAATTAAAACTGCTCAGCTCGATTTTGCTCGAATTTTCTCGATAGCCTCGTATTCATTGTAGCTTTTCTTGTTCCCATGGTTTTAGTATCTGCACAAATGCTGTCCTACTGTATATGCTTCGTTACTAATATTAGGCATCAGGGATTACATCATGGGATACTTTTTTTTTTTTTTCCTTCCAAAGTTTTCATGTAATATAAACTTGTGTTGTAGCACTTTCATGTAAAACCACTGTATGCCCAATTGTTTCAATTGGCTTCAGATTTAATTGCAATGGATTTCTTTCTCATCATTATAACTTGTGTTTTTATCATGCTTCTCTCTGGTAGTCAAGAATCAGTCTTGTTGGTTTGCTGATCTCATTTGACTTCCTCAGAACTCGACTTAGTTCTAAAAGCTATCTGTCCTAAACAAATTACAAACATGAGCAGGCATGGTCTAAAGCTATCAACTCCTCCACGAGCATCATAAATACTGCAGCTGTAAGTTCCTGTCCCTTTTCTTTTAAGTTGACAACATTGATGATTCACATGTCGAGCCCTCTTTGACAAACTAACAACTTTGAGTCCATGGTTTCTTGCACCTAACAACATGAGAGCCTCTGTATTTTCTTCCAGCTGACTAAGCCATTACCCCATGTACTTAATGCTTTCATCTGTCGTATCAATATAATGACTGTGAGGACACTGATGTGATTGTTGATTGGATTTCCTCGGTGGCCAAAGCACTTTGTCTCTTACCTTTGTCCCTTCTCAATACCTGTGTATTCTGAGCCCTGAATGCATGGTGCCGAATGCAGATAAGAAAACAAGTGTTGAGTGACATATTGATGACAAATTGGTGCATCATTTATTCATATCTGGTGAGGGCTTTTGTCTTTGCATGCCTTCCATGTGAGGTGATGGTCAAGAGGTTGATGTGTCCATCAGCTCTTGTATGGCTGGAAAGAACAGGGTCGGTCCCAGGAGCAATGAATTGTTGCACATGTCGGTGGACTGTCTTCTCTACATTGTTCGCTGTATAATTTAATTATATGTTCCTGAGGAGGAGTACTTTGATTTTTTAATTAATTATTTTAAAATAAATGATGTAAATAGGATTCGAATTTAGAAATTTATGATAAGTTATCAGAAGTGATAAATTTATGATAAATTTGAAAATTTTAGATGAATCGAAAATGACAAGTATAAAAAAAAAATTATAGAAGGAATGATTATTATTTTTTCATTGTTGACCCAAACAGAAAAGCTTTGAGTTTTATTTAAAAAATAAAAAAATTATTACGTTAAATAGTGTATAAAACGTCAATCGAGTTAACCCAAACTTATTATGAATAATTATGATATGAATGTAAATAAATATTATCCTATGACATTGTTATTGAAGGGTTAAGTACATCATATTTCTATGTCATGTTAATATGGGTTAATGACGACAAGAATGACCACATAACTCCCTGTTCCTAAGCCAAAAATGAATGCCAGATTCGCTTATACGAGTAATCTACAAGGTTTAAATGAGTAATCTACATTTACTCTTCAATAGGTTAAAGACAAATAATCTTATTAATTGGTTATTTCTTTCGCCTAATCGAAGCATCCTAATCATAATTCACCAACATTTAATTTGTATGTTGTTGCGTGCATATTTTCAAGATTTGAGAATGGTTTCCATCGATCGAGATCTTGATATTTAAGTTGCATTACATGAATCTAATCCGCATATTTATTACAGAGAGATAGGAAGACAAGAAATCATTCATATGTCAATTGGGTCCAATCCGCGCAGACTCCGATCTGATTGGGTCGGACTCGATTCAAGTCCATGGTTAGGGCTCGTTGCGGCGAGAAGCCTATGGATTCCCCCGATGCCCGGGAGGAGGAGGGACCGGCCGGGAGAAGGAAGGAGAAAGATCGAACCAGGAAAGGAAGGAAAGAAAGAGGCCAAGAACGGCTGGTGGATCGGGATTTCGTGGGACGAGGATACTGCGATTTGGTTATCATTGCTCGATCCACTGGCGACTCATATGGTAAGCCAAATTTACTTCCCGACGATACCTATCCAAAGAAAGATGCGGCCTTTATCCTCTGCGAGCTCATAAATAGCGAGATGGAACGTAGAGTACAACAGGGCAGTGATACCTTCTTATCCTTTACGTGCGTTTCTCACTTGGTCTTCTACGGTTCATCGTATCTTCGGCTGTGAGCAGAGGTTTGTGAGTTCTTGTGCTCCATGTTTCCCTCATTTCAGAACATCTGAAATGCCATTCCATGTTTTGAATGTTTGCATGGGAATCATGAATGCAGTCATGCGTCGGCTTGAACCTTTCAACCGCATGCAGGAATCTTAAAATATGCATGGGTGTTCATTGCTTGGCAAGTATGAGATGATGTTCAATCTACGATATTCTACTTTTTGTTGTTGAAATTGTGTGAATTGCTCCACTTTGTTTCTATGTAAGAATTATAGACAGAAATGAAAGAACCAGTATGTTCCACTATAGTGGCCTTCATAATCTATACGGTAGATTCTATAACAGTTTAGAGAGATTTTGTCGCCGATAGTCCCGATGCATGTGTTAATTTTCTGTTGAACACTCTTGGTTTATGAAGATTTTGATGCGTCAGATGGCATTGGTCATGTCGATCAGCTCGTTGATCTGGTTGTTGTTTTCCTTTTTCTTTTGCTTTATGTGTCTTTCTTATTTTGTTTCAGGAGTACCCTATTTATTTTACTCAGAATCTGATTACTTGTTCTTCCTTTTCCTTTCCTATTTGAAGATGTCTGAAGTCACCGAACTTTATTTTTTAATTCTTCATTTTGTCTTATCAGCTTTTTTTTCTAAAAAGAGAAATAGAAGGATTAAGCTTTCATGAAATTATCTGCTGTCTCAATAGTTAAAAAAATCGACAGATAGCAGTAATTCAACTTTGTCTCTATTTATCCGTTCGTTTTATAAAATTCTGAATCACTAAGTAGCTTTGTTGCATGGTTTAGGGCTTGTAAATCATTTCAAATAATAACTTTATGCATACATAGCTAGATTTTGTTAGATTTAATTGATTTTCCAATAATATCCTGTTTATATCAAGTTAAGAAAATCCAAGAGACTTTAGTACCATCTTCTTGATTAAACAAAATCCTCATAATTTCCATCAAACAGGGCAATTGTTGAAGCATCGTTGAACCTGGAGTTGCTAGAATTTCAGTAAACAAGCTTTGCTCATTGAAAGTTCAGCAAGAATCTTGTAGTATTATGATTTCCCTGTCTCAGGCTTGTCTTAACCATCATTCTTACCTTCTCAGCACAGGATCCTTTCCGCAGGTTTCCATCATACTTATATAGCTTGAAAATTTTGCAAGTTCTTCCCTACAAAAAAGGATGGAGGTACACTTGACAATAATTCTTAAAATATATCATTTATAAAGACTGTTAAATAGTTGTCACGCTTTTGGATTCTTGAAATAAATTTTGATTGCAAGCTTTACCCAAGACGATTGGGTGGTTTATGTGGCGAACTTCTTTTGTTGAGCATAACTTATTACTTATCTGAAGCGATTCAAAAAAGAAAACAAGATCTTTGATGATCTGATTGATGGAATTAACATGTGTGCTTGGTTTTGCAGCAGAAAATAGTGATCAAGATTAATGTGATATGTGACAGGTGCCGCAACAAGGCCCTGAAGTTAGCATCAAGTGTGAGAGGTATCTTTTTTTTTATATGTCCTGGGCACTAAGTTTACCATAGGTTGAATGCTCCTATCAGCCTAACAAAGGATTCCTTATGGTAGGTGTGGAATCTGTTGCAATACAAGGCAGGAACAGGAACCGTGTAGTAGTGACTGGAGAAGGGGTTGATTCTGTATGCTTAACAAGCATTTTAAGGCAGAAGATGGGCTATGCAGAGATCATTGGTATAAGCAGAGCGAGCATTGATGAGGTTCAGGAGTGTGAGGTGCCAGGCCATCAGGAAGTACCACAATGTTACAACAATTACTGTGGACCTCCGCAGATGATGTCTAATGGAGTTTGCAATACATATTCAAATGGTTACAACCATTATTATCCACCACACCCACATACCATCCATGATGGGTGGTATGCCTCTCGCCCAAGCTTTTGCACGATTATGTAAAATATTATTGTAAGTAATGTCATGTTGGTTTGGGCTTGAATAATTTGTTCATATGGAACTTGAATGGAATGATAAGGAGAAGGTAGGTACTTTCTCATGTATATTTGCCACATGGATATGAACTTGAACATAGTCTTTGAACTTTCTATGCTCCACAACGGCAGGAGCTTTGTGTACCAAACTTTTTTTTCGCCTTTTGTTATGTTGACCAGTTTGGAACCTTTATGCTCAGGATTATGATATCTGCTCTTTCATTTCTTCTTGGTTATGAATGAGTCAAAGACGAGGATCACACTGGAGACTCAAGCAATAGAGGTGATGCACTATTCATCAGCCTGTTACTGTTAGCTGAGAGGTCATTTACAAGGTCTTGCACACATAAGTAGTTTTAAGTTTTATTCTTTTGTATATAATTGTTCTTACTAGTGTTTGAATTTATGGTTTTACAATTATGTAAAACTGCTGATGTGTTTCCCAATTTTTAGTATGACAACGTAGACTTGCAGAGCAGCTAAGGCAGTGAGGCAAACAGTTTCTGCGGAGGAAAGCATGGTAGTGACAGAACACAGCTTAGTCTGTTGCAGAGTATGTAGAATTTTGACTGTGAGCAATTTCCTAGCTTTGTATACTGATATCTGCTTCTTTTACTTTTATTTTCTTCTGTTGTATTAAAATGTAGCTAATTCCAGATGATCTTATGTAAGTTAAAAAGCTAATTGCAAGTTAAGATGCTTTGGTTTGGTAGTGTGAAGAAATGAGAGAAGAACTGCATGTGGAGAGCTCATCGACTGCATTGTGTACAATCCACTGCATCTCATTTGAATCAGTCTTGGAAAATAATTCTAGTCATAGCAGGCAAGCTTTTCATTTTCAAATATTAAATTCCAGTTAGACTGAATTATCTTTTCTGAAACACAAATGTGATCTATGGAGAACCAGTCATCTCCCCTTATCATCTGCCCCACCTCATTGCAATTGGATGTCTTCTTTTCTACAGGAGATCAACAATTACTGCAATCATATTCATGTTTTGGCTCCAGGTAATTATCTACCCATTCTTTTGTATGGATTTGCTCCTAGTAAACCTCTGTTTTATATGCAAAATGTCTTGCCAATAGATTTGTTTCTTCACCAGAGCAACACTGATTTCGGAACATGTCTAATCAAACCCACTAATTATAGTTTGATTCATGCATGACAGAGAAGCTGGGTTGGTTGATGTGTTTTTCAATAGCTTGCAATCATCACCATATAAGAACCACACGGTTGAAGCCTATCAAGCTTTGTCTCACAGGCGTTCCCCAGGTTGTTGCTACTTTCTAATCTGGAATCCTGCAGCAATACCCAATCCCATTCTGTGAAAGGCTTCGAAGTCCTTGAAGAAACAAACCATTCCTTCAGCTGTCCTCAATCTATGAACACCTCTTTCTGTGTACTTGCATCATGATTTTGAAGCTTATCACTTCTTTCCTTGTGACAAGAAGAAGATGCTGCAGATGAACTTACCACATCTCTCTCTCTCTCTCATAAATAAAGATCTGACTTGGTTATCAAGCAAGGTAGGGAATGTGTGTCTCTTCGATTTCCTCTCTATGTACACATTAAATGCAAATTGTTATCTTCAACATGCATGGTTGTATCTTCTCTTAGTTGCAATAATACCCAACATTTACACAAAAAAAATCCTTGGCATGTAAGAATGCATGAGATATGTTCCAAAAATATGTAAATTAAGTAATAGTTTACTCATCCAATCCTTATCTTTCTCCACTTTTGATCATAACATCTATTACATCTGTCGATATGATTGGCATTTTAAAATATATTTATTACATCCATATAGCATCATAAATTATTATTAAATAACATAATAGTATATATATATATATATATATATATATATATATATATATATACTATTATAACAATTAAGAGCTTAGAAGGAATCAATTTAACACTTCAATAATTTCGTGCTAATTGCTAGAGATTCTTGTTGAGGAATTATCAATGCCCTCTTTAGATCATTTCGGATCTGAAATATGATTTTTCATGTCAAAGATATTAAGATTTAATAAAGTTTATATGGCAAACATACATTTACTGAGACCTTAACAGCCGACGTATCGGACGATATTGAGAACAGTCGTCTGCCAACGATATATAACTTAAAGTACGTTATCGATCCGCTGCCAGTCCCGTACTCGGTTTCCTCCACTTGCCCTAATCAGAAGGGGGAGCTCTTGAGGCAAGAAAAGATGGCAACTTTGTTGGCAAACCGAAGGTTTCACATCTCCCTCCATGGCCAGTTTCGATGCCTCGTTATTTCTTCGGGGTAATTCGTCTGTCCCAACTTCTCTCTTTCCACCATCTCCTCGATCGCTTGAAGGAGGGAAAGATGACCGAGGTTGATTATGTGGATTTTTACCTGGTTGGAGTAATTTTGCGTTCTCCTTTTTTGATCTTTAGGGTGAAGAACAGACGTGATTCGTTCGGTCGTGTTAGATGCATTCCGGGGGAATACGCCAAGATCAGGAAAGCATCAAATTTTTCGCATCTGAAGACTGCCAAGGAGAAAGAAACCTACCCGACCGAAACAGTCTCTTCCAAAAATATCAAATTTCACCGGAATTTTTCACGCAACAGTCTCCCTGATGCAGAAGGCAGTGAGTTCCTCGAACCTGTCTTTTAATTTCATTTTTATCTGATTATTCGCTTGAGGACTAGGTTAAATGTGGTTTGATGTAGAATCATGTGCTTTTGTTTTAGACCTTGATCTTAATTGTGGTTTTATTGTTGATGATAGCTTGGCCGGATTTCTTTTTTTTTTTTTTTTTTTTTGGTGTTTTGTGAGACATCAGAAGAAACAGCGAAATCGGTTAGATATTTGCATTGAAGAGCTTGTTTCGTGACATTATGCTTTCCTCTAGTTCCTTTCAGTGAAGAAGTGCCTCTTGGATATGCTTTACATGTGACATTATAAGAAGCAGCTAAAGAAAAGGTGCCAAATGCTTAAGGCACATACACACCATGCCTCGTTGGTTGCATTATTTTTCGTTACATACTAAAAAATACAAATGCAAATGGTTCCTAACATTCCTTAGCCAAAACAAGAGACGTGTTAATGTTGCTGGTATCCACAGGAAAAAGAACACTAGATGATTTTCTTGTTCCATGGGACACCATGTCAGTTCTGTTTCTAAAGGAGGCAAGAGCTTCTCATTATGATCTGAGCTGCTTCTTTTATCAGATATTTGTTTCTTATACTTTAAGCAAAGCAGACATAGAGATCTTCCTCTCCGTCACCCGACTAATTATTTAGGGTTGTGATTAAAAATTGAGATTGACCATTTTAGTTTCTGAAGATTCTAGTAATTTCCTGGTTTTTTACTTGAAACAGAGTTACGATTGTCAAATAGTACAGTCCCCTTTAGACATGAACATAATATGAGTGAATGATCATATTCTGTACACTGTTCATTTTTTTTAGTTCTAAGAAGCACAGGCACAGACATGACATGTCATTTTAAAAAAAAATAGGACATAGACATGGTGAGGACATGTGTATTTATATATATATATATATATATATATTATATTAACATGAGTTTTATAGTATTTGTACGTAAATTTTATAAACTCCTCATTGTGAACAAATAAATATCACAATTAAAATCATCTAATGTAAGTATCCAAAATAAAGGTTGAGTACATCAAATAATATTTAACAATCTCCAGATATAATTGATATATGTTTCCTTGCAACGATCTCCAGATTTCTTTTCTTGCGATGCCAATGATTTGTCTCCATTTAGAATCCGAAGCAGATGACCCTCATGTGAGGGCCATGTGACAAAGCGTGCAGGAGCGAAGCGGGGGCAATGCCGTGTCCCACAACTAGAAATGAAAAAAAAAAAAAAAGACAACTGATACGATGACATGTGTCGAACACAGACACATCCACCGAAAGCACATGTCAGTGCTTCTTAGTTCTATTTCTTAAAAAAACTGAAAAATATTGTATGATTGTGCTGATGTTCTTGAAGAATTGTGTACATGCATTTCATTTTCTGATAGTAAATTAAGATTCCTATTTGTAATCCTGAGGGTCTGAGTGAACTAGGCGGGTTATTATGAGAAGGCAATGCAACAAACAACCAGAAGTTAAGCCAATGATAGGTTTCAGAACCTTTTGTACCCAACTGTACTTTATCTACACTGATGATGCTTTCATTTATTGCTTACTATCATCCACCTCTTTGCAGCAAGCTCAAGTGGTATCTTTGATAGAACTGAAGAACTCCTAGAGTTCAAAGATGCCAGTAGTTGTTCTCTAGATATCATGGAGGATGCTGCAGAGGAAGAGTTTGGACAATGCCCTGGTGAGGAACAAGATTCTGATATAACAAAGATCGCTGAAACTGGGGAAGTAATGAAAAGTAGAATTAAGCAGGATGCTGAGCAAATGGCAATTGAATTACTTTCGGCCAGGTTTGGACTTATGCACCTATAAAGTTATTTTTATTATGATTTGGTGTGTCATAAGATTATTATTGCACATTGCCATATAACCATGTTGTTGAACTTGAGAGGCTCTTTCATTGACTTATTAATGTGTTCCTCTTTTCTTATTCTGTTATGTTGTATGTTAAATTTTTAATATCTTATTTTTCTTATCTTATAAGCATTGGCATCTTCAATCTATGAATAACTTATTTCAATCTGCTTTTTCTCTTACCATTACCACTTGTTGTATGTTAGTTATGGATGATTTGAGTAATAATTATGACAAGATATTAACTATGCAGTCTCTGCACAGAGCATTTACAACACTTGAGCTGCGAAAAAAATTACGAGGCAAAAAATACCCTCTTGATATAGTTGACTCGCTGATAGCCAGTTTAAAAGACAGGCAAGTTTCTAATCTTCTTCTGAGTACATTTATTTTGAGTCTGTTCTTATTTATTAACAATCAGGAAGTGGTTTAACAGTCCCATGGAGATAAACTGCAATTTGTTCATGTGCTTATTAAAATAATAGTACTTATGATGGTCAATTTCAACTAGCTTGTATTAATTTTTTGTGAAAATAGGG
The DNA here is from genome assembly GCF_036884655.1 of Musa acuminata AAA Group. NCBI lineage: Eukaryota > Viridiplantae > Streptophyta > Magnoliopsida > Zingiberales > Musaceae > Musa > Musa acuminata. The sequence continues at coordinate 39,652,202 of NC_088352.1, forward strand.
GTACTTGTGTAATATTATAGATTGAACTAGTTTTCTGGTTTGGTGGAAAACTATTTCTGATTTCAACAGTTGAAAGCTACAAGGTTATGCATACATTTGGTGGACTGAGATATGTTATGCCTCACTAACAACTTAATGATTAACTTTTTTCACTTCATCTTCATAGCTAGGAAGCCACATAAGAGTGCTAAGTGAGTAGTTTCTGTTGATAATGCTACATATAAGATTTGATTGGACATTTTACTTTCATGCATCATAAGGAAAAATTTACATAGATACATGTTAATTTTCAACATATTTTTATGCACACAAAATGACAATTTTCTCAAGCATTCATCTGTTTCAATGATTTTAATTCTTATAGGGGTTTGATAAATGATGGTCTATATGCGGAGTCATTCTCTCACTCCCGTTGGTTGTCCTCGACTTGGGGTCCAAAGCGTATAAAAAAGGTGAGACTTATGAACCCAACTCCTCTCTTATGCATTCTTTAGTCTCAACTCCTGGACATTGTAATTTAATGGAACTTAATGGCTGATGTTTTGAGTGCACAATTGGACACATATCTGTTTGAAGGTTTGGCATAAAATTCATCGATAGCTGATTTGGTGTCACAGTGAAATGTCCGGTCCTTCTTTTGGCTACCAGAAGGACATCGTCGGCATATGCACTAACAGGTTTATGGTCTTCAAACAGGCACTTAGGCACAAAGGGGTGAGTGAAATGGTAGCAGATAAAGCAACAAAAGAGGTATTTGAGGAGGATGACACTGGTGGCAACGATCAGAACATACAACATGGCATTTCCAAACATTCAATGGAACATCTCTATCTTCAGGCCTCTAAGCAGTGGTTTCGCAGCCAGGACTCATCTCTTCAGATTCGGAAGTCGAGAATTGTAAGGTGGCTGCAGTACCGTGGATTCAGTTGGGTAATCACTAACAACATATTAAGAAGGCTCGAATCAGATTATCCACCATGAGAGTGTCCTTGGCAACCTGCTGATAATTTCTCCAAATCCTGCTGTAATTATTGCCCAGGTACATTACCATCACAATGTTCACAGCCAAGGATTACATATAATGTTACAGCCTTAAGCATCCACAATTGTACAGCAGAACTCAAGTATGTGATGGGGGAAAATTATAACATATAAACAAAGTGGAAAATGTTGGCAGTAATCCTTACATTTCACATGTTTTTCTTGAAAATGATGAGTTCACAAATTAGAAATGGGATCCAATAGAAATTCCTTTAGGTAATCTACATTATACTATGAAATGCTTGTGTTTCACAGTTCCATAAAATGTGAAGAGGTAACACATTTCCATAAAAGTGTTCATCTAACTTGGCACCACCCTTCAAAATCGCCACAGCAAAAGTGATGGAGCTAGTGCCCTGGATGCTGACCACGTCAATATTTAAGCTGAATTAGTAGAGGGATCTTGGTTTTGGTCTGGAATGCATTAATTAAATGGACTTTTGCCTGCATTGTACCACTACTGAAGGAAACTCCATCCAAGCCTTGTGAAGTCTTAAGGTTGTAGATCAGTAGAGTACCTCATACGAATTCTTTTTTTTCGTCTTCTTCCTGGGTAACTCTTAATATTTCCATTCCCGAAGAATCATATTCTGTTTACATGATCTTTCTCTCTTAATATTTCTTTTTCCAAAGAATCAAATTCTGTTTACATGATCTTTCCGAATGCTCTCTATACACCTTACATGACTAGCTTTGTGGTGACATTCTGTAATGAAATGCTATGTTCTTGGGAAAGCTAAGACCTTACATGTAATAGCTTTGTGGTGACATTCTGAAAGGATGGTCCAATTGCACCAGCTTGAAAATGTGGAAAAATATGTGCTTGAATTTTTCTTCTTCTTCCTCTTCTTGGAAAGTAGATAGCTGATGTTCTTCACTATGCATAATATACTTTTTGTGAGATCTCCATGAACTGAGCAGATAGCTGATGTTGATTTCTCTGCTTTTGGTAGGTTTGGAGAGTGGCTTCTGCTGAATCACTTGTGGAGAACATTTTTGCCTACTCTTGATGCATGTTGATAATGGCATGACCAATTGGTTGATGTTCCAAATCCTGCACTAGGGGATGTGCGTTCATCTCATTGTCTTTTGGAGTCAGCAAAAGCAATCAAGCTTTATTCTCTATATGTGAGGCTAGTTGCACACAAGACTAACAGTGATTTTTGCACACAAAAGCAATCATATCTTTCACAACTTAAGATGCTGAAACTTTTTGTTTTTTGCTTCCTAACAATTTTCATGGAGTTTTATAAGGTATAAATGCCAATTATACTTTCATTGTCTCTATTTTAATAGACAAATGATAGTTGATAGAGAGAATATTATCAGTTAATTATCATTCGATATGCGATTTGCATGTGGTATTTTAGGTGAAAGAAGAAGACGGAGGTCATCCTCCACTTGTCTGTTCACGTGGACAAAGGTGGTCGTCGTATACTTGTTGTCCTCGTGGATAAGAGATCAAAGAGAGATTGTTGGAGGTAGTTAGAGGTTGTCTCTTCGTAAAGTATTTTATTAAATATTTTATCATTTTATAATTAGATATAAAAGTTGATCTTTAACACAACACAATAAAAATAAGGTTTATCTTTTTTGACTATTAGCATTCATACTTATACATCTCGGTTTACTAACTTAGACGTCGAAGGGATCGAGTCAGGAAATCTCTTTGAATCGTGGTCTTCGTGTAAGTAGTATATCAGGAGCTCGATGTTTTCACCTTGAAGGTACCTTTGATAACTTTGTGCATGCAGGTTTGGGTTACGTTGGATTGACAAGGACGTCAACAACTTCTTCTCTCATGCTAGGAAGGCCCAATGTCGTAGAAATGCTCATTTGACCCTCTCAATCAACACTCGAGCGAAGAGGCTTTGCCCTTGACTTATAATACTTTCACTCAATTGGGCAATAGCCACCCTTTCAGTACACGGACACATCCACCTCGGCGTAAACATCGATGTGATACTGGCGTTCATTTAGTGACTCGGGCCTCTCACCCCTACGGATGACTCTAAGCCACATTCATCCTTGTTGATGTGTTTTTGAATCTCACCTAGCAATTGTAGATGCTAACAAACATGACATAAGTTATCGTTTCACTTTTGCCCCAAATAGTCTAATAAGTGATGCCACCAACTTATCCATGGTCACTAGCTCAATCGTTACCGGCATCGGCACAAGCACTAGCATTGGTACCAACACCTATCGAGGTTCCCCCACCTAATGTGGTGTCGATATCCCAAGAACACCCAAGACCCGTCAAATTACCGGCCGAGGGGGCACTTCACTTATCAACTGTAGAATTTAATGAACTACACCACTACTCTACCCTACCTGAATTCGAGACCCAGTCAGTGGTTTCAACAGAGGATTCCCTATGGATCATGTTAGGTAGATGGACCAATGTTTGGAGGAGATATGATGAGAGTTCCAACAATCCAAAGGGGAAGCGTTGGTCGACCCCACCTTGGGTCGGTCATTATTAACCTAGAAAATCTAGGAAGAATTGATTCCAATAAACTTTTGCCTCCTGTCGTTGAATGCATTCAATGATAATGCCAACCCAATATAGCACATTATAACTTTTCATGCCCAAATATAATTGTGTGGCACTTTGGATGCTTTGATGTGCCACACCTTCCGGACCAGGCTCAACACAAGAATGACACACCCGCCCGAAGTCGCTTTTCATCGGTTCTTTTTCCTAGCTCGTGAGGGAGTTCGAACTTCACTTCCTCCGGAATGTCCGCCCGCGGCAACGCTTCTTAGACTCAAGCAAGGGGAGGAGGAAATGCACTTTGTCAATCGGTTCACCAATGAAATCTGAGGTGTGGTAGATATCCATCTGTCGCTTATAATATAAACTTTCATGATGGGGCTCAAACCCTCTCATCTCTTTTGGTCATGGTCGAAAGGCCTTCGGTGACGATACCAATGATACTTCAGAGGACTAATCAGTATATTACCGTCAAGGCTATGGTCTCGGTAAGCGTTAGGAGTCATTCAAGAGGCCGAAGTAGGAGCGACCACAATCCACCCCGACCCCGAGATCACCACGGTGAAGGAGGAACAAACAGCCCAAGTTACCTCGTCTAAGGTTCAAGTTGACCCCCTTGAATATGTCTAAAACTGAATTTTTTTTGCATATAAAAGAGAAGAGGCTCTTAAAAGACCTCACCTAATAAAGACTATTGACAAAAAGAGACGAGTGCAAATACTGTCAGTTCTATCAGGATTATGACCATGACACAAAGGATTATCGCAACTTGAAAGAGCAAATTAAAGAACTCATACATCAGAGACACCTCGAGCGGTTCATTCGAAAGCACCGGGAACCCTCACCCCAACCTAAGGGCCGGTGGAGAGACAAATTGATTTCATCATTGGTGGACCCGCCTTAGGAGAAAATAGCTCCTTGGGTCATAAAACTTATGCCCGAGTTACCATTGAAAAGCGCCCAAGGATAGAGGATGACCTTGAGATAACCTTCAAGGAGGAAAAGACATAGTACCTCGACTTAAACTACGACAATGCTTTGATAGTTTCTGTAAGGATGATCAACGCTCAGGTGAAGAGGGTCATGATTGACATAGGTAGCTCTACCGATATCCTCTACTTTGATACTTTCTAAAAACCTGGCCTCCGGACTAATGACCTTACCTCTTTGACTTCTTTGTTGACGGGGTTCACTAGCGGCTCTATCTCCTCTCTCGGGATCGTGAACCTGCATGTTACATTCAAAGATAAGCCTTCCTCTAAAATGATACTAGTTAGATTTATAATGGATATCCCCTCGGCATACGACGCAATCATAGGATGACCCACACTGAATAAACCTAGGGCGATCGTGTCGACCTACCACATGGTGATGAAGTTTCTAACGAGAACCGACATTAGAGAGCTGAGAAGTAACCCAAGGGAATTACTCTAGTGCCTACCTGATGGTAGTCTTCCTACTGAAGAAGGCTCAACCCGAGACGCCACTTATGGACCCTTGAGACCTCACCAAGTTCATCCCACATCCTGAGTTGGTAGAGCCATGGGTTGAAGCACTCCTAGACATGACCTAGTAATTTAGAAAGCTAAAGTCAACGATCCAACTAGATCCCGGGATAAGCTAGTGCCAAATTCAAAATGGCCATATCGCGTCATCAAGATTGTTTGAAATGGAACCTATTGCCTTGAGACAACATAAGGGGTGGTGCCTTTAAGGACATTACATATTGCAAACTTAAAAGAGGTTCTACCCTTTGAGGCATCTCTCAAGGTTATGTCAAGGTGACTATGCCCCAATCATCAAGTCTTGGTCCACCATATCTTTGGTGCAAGTTAAAAAAAAAAGGTAAAAATATTTTCAGGGTATTAGTGTTGCAAGTTGAGGAAAGAAAGTTTCATTACATGAAAAGACTATACTAACTCGATCGAGCCTCTACATCCAAAATGAGACCTTGACCTACCGAGGTAGAGACTGATCGAGTGGATAAGCTCGATGATGCAGTAGGAAAAAGACGCAAGGACTAAGTTAGCTAGGTAGACTCGATGACTTAGTAAAAACCAACATCTCACAAGACAAGACAAGGAACGTCTCCTCCCAAAATCTTGTAACTTGCTCGATGAGCTCAGAGTTGTATACCCTAATCAAACCTAGCTCTTAGCAAGGTATCGCTTGGCCTATTATAGTTGTCTTGCCAAGTCGACTCCTCGAGCCTTTGCCTCAACAATAATCGTTAGGCATCTCCTCTACCTCCTCGCGAAGATTGTCGATCATGAGAGACAATTGATTAATGGCGTAGCCGACATCCAGTACACGATCAAAAAGAGCTGTGATGTAATGGTGATGTTATTAGTCAAAGACAAAAGGGCACCTCAGAAGGCACAAAAGTAACCAATGCATGAAAAGAAACTTGTCACGACGAAAGACACAAGACAAAATATACTTGAGATGCGTAAATAAAAAAAACTCAATTTAATGAGAAATCCGTCATTAAGAGACATAAGACAAAATATGTTCGAGATATATAAGTCGAAAAAACCTCAAGTTTCGTACACCTTAACGATAGCTCGGACGACTTTTTTCCTCAACAACGATCAACATAGATTAACACAAACATAAATATAAAGCTTTCTTAATTTTATCTAATATTATCTTAATTTTATCTAATATTATCGACTTTCAAGGGCTAATTATTACGTGTAATATATATATATATATATATTCACAATAAAAAAAAATAATAGTAGTCTTTATAGATTATGACCGGAGAAAAGAAAAACTAATTAGAAGCATTCGGAAAGAGAAAAAGGGTGAAATGAAGTGTTCAAAGCGTTTTTTTATGTGCCACAGGTTACAAACTCATGAAAGAAAGGGGAAACATCGCGAACACAAATCAGACAAGAACTTCCCAATTGAGACCTAAAACAATCTCAAATTAAAATTAACAGAAAATTTGACCAGATCTAAAACAAAGCAACTATATCAAATACACCTCAGAAGCATAAAACATTGGAAATGGCAATCAGCTCTTATATCACGGGCGCATAAAGCATCAACAGAGAAGATCCCCTGTCATGGCACATCCAAATTATAACAGAAATTTTACAGGTAGCAATCACACTTCGATCATGAATTTTACAGGTGCTTTTCAACAGAGAGATTGGGTAGAACAGTCTCAAGAGAAAGGTTGGATCGTCATTAGCTGCTGTCTTAATCTTCCGAGACACATGGCAGATGTGAAGATCACAGTGCCTCACTACATTGCCATCTCAGCTTGCAATGCTGCAAGTTCGTCTTCCTCGGCAGTATTTTTCTGGGGAACAGGCCGAGCAGGTACTCTACCAGCAGGAACATGAACTGGCGCAGCAGGAGCAGTTGTAGCAGGCTGAAGAAGCTGTTCCTCCAACTCGGCTCCCTCCAACTCTTCCAGTTCTGCTTCCAACTCATCCTGCCATCACAGTTTTTGGTTCATACATCAAAATTAAGAAAAGTAGATAAGTGTAAGAACACTGATCACGGGAAGAAGGTATACTTCATCAAAGTCAGCTGCTGCTCCAATAGGAGTGGCTAATGCTTCCTGAATTTGCTTCATGTTCTCTGTCTGTTCATTGATCTCGTCCATGGTCTTGTCAACATCATCAATATTACTATAGAAAACAGAACAACATCAATCAGTTTTTCACCCCTTCTTTATTGTTATACAAGAGGTCAACAATAACAGCACACTACAGTAAGGAACAGGATGACCAGAGCATCACAAACAATTCTAGTGTCAGTCAAAATCTGCATCATGTAACGAAATAATGACTTCATCAAGACCATAGCCTGGAAGAAAGTTTCAGTGTAGGTGACAAACAATGAGTTGTTTTCACAGGTCTAAGGGCAAACACTACAAATGATTCTGAAGTAATGGATATTAAAGCAAACAAATAAGCAAATAGGAGTTCATCTACTTACGTTGCTTTTTGCATAGCTTTCATTGCTGCTGCTCCAGTTCTCAAAGCATCAACAGTTTCTGTTGTAGCTTTTGCACCTTCCAACATTATCATCTGGAGTTCATCCCAATAAAATATTAGTCAGAATGATATAAAGGAAATATGCAAGCATAGCCTTGAAAACCACTATCATACTTAATTTGAGTTAATACCTGATCATGAATCCTCAACTGGAAGTTTCCAAGTTGCTCAACTTGTTGTTCATAAAGCCTCTTCCTCTTCAAGCATTGTATAGCAGCTAATAGAGATAGATAAAAAAATCCCATTAGTGTAAATGTGATAAATAAACATAAAATGGCATTTACCGCAAGAAAGCTGGCTATAATAGTTGCACTGATGTGCATGTTGATTTTCAAATGCTGGTATAATAAAGCAAGTTTCTAAAAGGTCACTGAGATCATGTCATCAAAAACATGACATTATTACTAAACAAGTTTCTGAAAAAAATGAACTACCGAAATCAGGATTTTAGAAAGACGCAAGGAACATGTTAATAACCTTCAAAAACCTCCATGAAACTTAAATGGTTGATGATGATAAAAGTATGTCAGGCCTGTCCATGTCTAAAAAAGTAAGTTTCATATTTACCTATGGATCAACTTACATGATATTGGAACAGGCAAACATTCATACACTAAAGAAAGGAAGGAGCATAATGATATAAAAATTACCAGGATTTGAGAAAGATGCAAGGAACAAGTCAATAATTGGAATGGGCAGACATGCATGTACTAAAGAGAGGAGTGAGAATAGTGAATATTAAATTAGCATAGTACAGATAAATATAGAACCAATACACTCATATGGTAACACAGTATAGTGATAGCCATCCCCAATTTTGCTTTGTTCCAAAATATCCTTTGATGAGCCATTAGTCACCTCTATGGCATCTAGAACTGACAATGCTATAAAACCATGACACAAATTTTCAGCTCCCAAGGATGATTGCATGGAGTAGGTGGAGCACTTGATTCATTTTGTTGAACAAGTGGGACCAGGATAAGCATCCAACATTATAAAAATGTTCTAGGAATCATCCATCTCAGATATAAACAGACCATTGCCCAACTCCTGAATCAGCCAACTCAACAGTTTTTGCTCTCATAAAACCACTGGATCTACCCCTGCAGCCTAGTAGGAGTCATATGACATGTTGTATTATTATATATAATATACTGGAAAAACATCTAGGAGCAGTATCAGGTCAATCTAATCCTGCTGCCTACTATTATGAGCTGTTTCTTGTATGGCAAAGGTTTTTACCATTAAACATTTAAACTAAAAGTTTATCTGGGAAGAGGTTCATCATTTAAGTTACACAAGAGATTATTCTTCCTGGGTCACTTAAATAAGATAAATAGTTTCATATTTAGAATGTTAATATAAACATGACGTCTTTGTTTCATGCACTGAATTGCTCTGATTATCTCCTTTATACATATATTCAGTTTTGCATTTCCCGAAGGACAACAATACCTAGGCAAAGATGGTGATATAATAAACAACAGCATACCCACAAAGGACTAACTGTTAGTCAAAGCAGTTAACAGTGTCGACAAGAAAACTTTGGATAAAAATCAAAGGCAAAGTTGGAAGGCAGATGTCTGGTATTCAATCGAAGCAGATATCGAGATGTATCACAAAATATAAGGGACAAAATGATGGAAGAAAATGTCTAATTTCACACAGGAAACAACAGGAAGAAAAACGAAAACAAAATTAGCTCAGAGGTCAAAGTGCTAGATTGGATGGATAAGTTAATTTGAAGAAGAAATAAAATTGACTTTGCGAAAGTGAAACAAGCACGTACAAGAGACTGATCATGATCAGTAAAGCCTTTAGTAACAGTATATAGGTTATTGTACTAAACAGAAATATCAAGCTAGCAAGGGACAGGTGTACCCTCAGGGACAATATCTAGATACACAATACTGAATAGTCCAGACTGCCAAATGTGATAAAGGATACCCTTCAAGCAAAGATGTTAAATAATTGAAACCTACAAGTACTTACTCCATGATAAAATGAGCAAAAGAAAGAGGGAACATATTTGACAAGTAAAAGAATCCAGTTGTTTTCTTTAGCGAGAATGGAAAACAAAGAATTTAGAAAACAAAAAAACAAAAAAAATCCACCAAAACCAATATAATTCTTGAACCAGTCGAAACTTTTTTCTACACTCCATTCTCTCAATACCAATAATTATAGAATGCTAGTTAATTTATATGCACATCTGTATTCACAAGAAACTTCAAATTGTAGAATGCAAGGAGATATAGAAAGGAGAAGACTAGCTACTTATGAGGATAAAAGGTCACCCAAAGCAATCTATGAAATTTCAGTACTAAGACACAAATGTGAGCAGATCATCCAGCCACCGTAAACAAATCAGTACATGAACCTCAACACAGAAAACACTTGTCAATGTTAGTCACAATGGCAAAATTATTTTGTATCAACATTTTGGTTCTTTAGCTACATAAACAATGTAGCCCTACCTTCATGGAAAAGCATGTCAAAAAAGACCATGCTAACAGATCATGTTGGTAGAACTAGTGTTTGTGAGCATTATAAACATACACAAGTAGATCATAAATCTGTACCTCTCTTATTCTTTGCTCTTGTGAACTCCTTAGCCTTTTCAACTTCAGCAGCAGCCTTCTTCAAGAGAACTTTCTCCTTTTTCTCGAGCATCTCAAGTGTCTGCAGCATAAAGACCAGCAAATTAGAGAAATAATTAATGCAGTATTGCAACTATGCTAATTATGATAACAATGACTTTACAGTATATCGAAGAGATCATATCTCTGAGGCGTGAGGATCACAGTCATTTTAAGGGAGATGCTTAGGTGCATATACATAACGAGTCACTTCAAATGTCCATACCTACCATGTGAAACCATAATAGAGGACACCATACATGACTCAACATCTATTTTATTTACTTAGATACTGCTTCTTGGATGAAGAAAGATGATTTTTTAAAGATTTATATAGAAGTTCAAAAACTTCATTGTGAAATTAAATACAAAATAAAGCATCAGAAGTTTTGTTCTTCAAGTCCTAAATAAAAAGAAACCTATGAACCATCTTAAAGTTATCAATATTTAGCCCAAAGGCAGCTTTCTTTATAACAATTTTACAAAAAAAATGAATTGCTCACATCCCATTCCCACATATATCACAATTTGCAGTGTTAATAACAAAATCATTAAAGGAAAATTTATAGTGTAAATCATTTTTCTAAGATCAGTCAGATGCACCAAACAGATGAAGCATCATTTATTATTATTGTGCATTATTCACGCATAGCATTCCAACAGAATAGTAATCAAAATAATCCAGCATAATTTCTGGAAAAGAAAAAGGCTTCTAACCTCCTAATTAGTTCAGGGTCACATAAGAGTTAGTATTGCTAAAATAACGTTGTTCAAGATTTAAATGGATGTGTAAGGTTACTTGAAAACTATACAACAAAAAATGTTTCCATTTGTGAACAACTAGGATAGCACCCATTATAAGAAAATATGTTCAAGAAAATCTGGGCATGTTCAAAAGTAGACTTATAAATGCATTGTTAAGATAAGAAACTAGTGGTGCAAAGAAAGGTAGAGGAAGCCCTAGTATGGCTTTATTAGAAACAATAAAAGAATATTGATGGCTATCAATTTGACTAGTGGTATTACCCTTAGTAAAGCTCAATGGCAGGAAAAGGTACATGAAGCCACCCCAAATAATCAAATCTACAAAGTATTGCACAAGCTTAGATTGAAACAAATCAAATAAGAAATCCAAAAGAACACATGTCCGAGTCTTGGCTTCACTCCTTTTGAGTTTGATAAGCACTGTATTGGACCTCAAGACACAAACATCATAGTCTATATGATTTGATAACTATGGCAGAAATAGCAAACTGATCATGGCAATATATCTTCTGCGTCCATACTCCAAGTTCTTTTTATAAGAGTCTATCTTTCTTGACTTTTTTTATAGTACTTCACATGCCCATAACTGTCGCCTCCCCTTTTTATTCCCCTGTTAGAACTCTCTTCACCTTCTCCTATGATGAACCTGAACTTCTTTCCTTTATCACTTAGATCATGACAAGTAACATGAGACCCTTGTGGCAGGCTTCAAGGTTCTATGTCCTGGAGAATCAAGTGACAACTTTTAAATCCGTCATCAGCAGATGTCCCAACACACATCCTCTCATCATAAGGCAAGGAATGCAATGAATTAGTTCTTTATCCAGGTTGTAAAAACTCTTTTCTAGATCTCTATACTTGATAGGTATAAAGTCTATCTTTCCACCATGATAAATCAAAGAATACAAAGAGCAACCTGTATCTGTAGACAAGCACGGTTGATGAACTATGAATATCACAGAAAGGCTTACTTAAGTTGAAGTGCAGAAGCCTTAGATAAGACTTGCCTCCAAAGAAAGAAAGGAGCTTACAATGCAGTCGAGGATGCATAAATGTGAGTATACATAAATGTCCAATACATGGTCAACCATGCAACCACTGTCATAATTTTTGCTTCTCCTTTCAATTTCAACTTCTACAAGAATGTTATTCTAATTCAAGAACTTGATTTTTTTCTACTTTGATCTTTTGTTGGCCCCTTACTTGGCTATAATGTCTTTAATCTCACTTAGTTCACATAGATCAGTTAGATTTTAGATCAACAAAGTCAGTTATCTCACATTAATTATGTCATAGCTTCAACATTTCAACATTTTGGAGCATATCTGAGAAAATCATTGGACTTATGGAAAGCACTTGGCCTTAGTTCTCCCAACAGCTAATGCAACTTAATTATGTAAAAGATAGAATTACATTTGTAATTATGAATTATAATCATATCTAGCTTCAGAAAAAGAAACCAAAAAGACTAAGCTGCACCACAAAGTGAGCTGAAAAAAAAAAGACCTTATTGCAAGACACCTTACCACAAATCATATTTGTCATAAGTAAAAATTTCTCCTGCCATCATCCTATATAATGATGAACTTGCACAGACTTTACCTAAATCTTGAGGAAGGTAGCACCACACGGAATTACTTTCAAACATCATTCCTAGTAAAGTACATAAAATATACTATCAGAAGCACAAAAAATGAAACGACTACTATCGGCGGGTTCAGCAGCAATGGGACTTCCTAAGGACAATAAGAAAACAAACAGAAAATAACAAAACGAGAGGAAGGTTTCTGTTAACAACTGGCCAAACACATCAGAGATTGATTGTCATTAAGATTCTAACACAAAATAACCATCACATTAGACAAAGTAAAAAAGACAATCTTTCTTTCATGTTTACATAGGTTTTCAGTGTCGTTACTGCGAGGACCATAATAGGCCACCATCTAGAAAGACAATCAATCATATACCCTGATCATATAGTATCCAAACAAACACAAAAGCAATTTCGTAATACAAGAAATTCCACTAGTTAACTGTGCACTTTGCACCCAATAACAAATAATTAGATAAATTAAACCAAAGAAAAGGGGGGCGAAATCCATCGGTACCTCATTTAATTTATCGAGAGTGGCCACGGCATTGGCTTGCTCCTTGGGCTTTCCAAACAGCCTACTGAACATCTTGACCGGCTTCTAAGGGACAAACCTCTGCAACAAGACAAAGTTTTAGCCCCGGATCCCCAATTCAAAACCAAAACCCTAGATGGAAAACTGAAAAATCTCTCTTTGATCGCTCCCAACGATCGCGTACGGGATAATCCATTGTCGAAACGAGGTAAAAACAAAAAAAAAAACAAGAAAAAGAAGCATGGAGAAAGAGATGTCTGCGACAGATGATCAAATCTTCGAGATCGAACCCAACACGGACCAAGAAGAGGAGACCGATCGATCGTCCTTAGGGGATACAAGGACCCTACGAGGGCGATCGTGGATGGGATCAACAGATGATCCGAGAATTCGAGGGTAACGGTAGTAGGAAGCACAGGATTCCTTCGACGAGAATCCAGCGAAGGAGGGTAAAGATGAATACACGAGAGGTAGGCCGACAAAGTCCGGCCGCTGCGTGTTTCGATCGGGCTGACTCACCCCAGAGAAGACCCCAAGGATCGGACGTCATCCGTCACCGAAGCGGGTCGCACCATTTACGGTAGTTGTGCCTCGTTTCGTTGTGTTACGACTTTGTCCCTTACAGGTTGGACGGTCCAGATCTGATCTCGGTGGTCTGAGAGATGGATCCAGCTTTTGATCGGGAACGATAATACCTATAATGCCCTCCTAAACCTCATTAAATTACGCGGGAGTCTCGCTGTGAAGTTGCCAACCCAAGGGTTATTTGGGTAAACAAAGAGATCGTAGTGTACCCTGTTCTCGAGAGAGCTTTTATGAGACGCCTCTGTTTCCCCTTCGTTCGAAACAGAGTCGGACGCCACGCAACAGTGTTCGGTGATCTTTCGTCTCCGATCGGCAGACGTCATCGAGCTTTCGTTCTTTCTCTTCTTGAATTGGCGTTGTAGTATTTCGATCTCTATACGATCCTTTTATCTCCTTAGAACTCAAAGAGTAGAACAGATGCTAAGGTCGTGCAGTTGCAATTTGCTTCAAAGATTACGGCGCCGAGAAGCTCCAACACAACATCTGTAACTACGGCGTCGACTCATTCATCGCAGTTTTGACTTCCTCATGCTTGGGGATGTCTATCCCCACCGTCCAATCTCGATCTGAAGGATGAAACGGTTCGATCGGGCGCATACCGTTGTGCGGCCTAAATTAGTGGACGGCTCCTGATGAATATTGTGAGTTCTATTTGAAAGTAAAGCTGGAGAGGATCCGCATCAGGTGATTCTCGAGGAGTGGTTCCCGTGCCGCCGCTGATTCGGTTGCGGGCCGCAATAGCTAATCGCATCATCACGTCATTGGCTTAGGGTTGTCGTTTAGAGAATTGCCTTTGGTTTGGTCTGTTGAAGCGATGATCCGATCCTAACGTCCCGATCTACACACGCTCGCTACCATCGGCCTTTTCATCGCCTGAATCGCCGCCGACGGATCCTCTCTCGTGGTCGACAGTCTTGCCGATACTTCGATTTCGGTCCTCCTTCGTTTTCGTAGTTAGCGCTAGGCTTCTTGGTGTTGCCCTTTCTTTCGACGAAAATTGGATATTTCCGTTTGGAGATGTGTTTTTGATGTTATCCTCTCGGCAATTTTCATTTACAGATTGGTTCTTGATTACCTTTGGTTGTTTTAGTCCTGTGCATCTGATCCGCCTACCAAGTGTATGGCAGAGCAACTAGTTGCGCTGCAACTTTAGTTGAAATTGAATGCGTGTTTTCCTTTCCGGCTGGGGGGATTACACAAAGATGAATGTTTGTTTATCTTCCCCACTTTTTTGTTGACCTTTTATGGAGGAAAATAATGCTTACCATCATGATGATTATTTACCGGAAAATTTGTATTCGTCTTATATTGGGCCCATTCACTTTTTTGTTTCATTAGGAATTGACCTTTGCACACTGTTATTTTGCTAGCTGTTCTTTCCACATCAGTCAATAATTTGCTCTTGTTTAATGTGTCCTTCAAATTGATTTTAGAACCAAGGACAAATTAGGCCTTTCATTTCAGGTACTTTAAACTTTTACTGTTCTTTTTCTATCTGACCTCTATGTTTCATTGACCGCTCTACACGCAAAATAAAAAACGAAAAATGAAAAAAAGAGAAGAGCAATGTCGAACAATCATTTAGGAGGGTTTGAGAATGACATGCCACTTACGTTCGGTGAAATTGTGTAGTAGACTATAATTATTTTATTGCCATATTCTACATGTTTTTACTCTGAATATACTGTTTTCTATTGAATACACACTTAGATGAATAAGAAGCATGTAACACATACTAAGTTTCTTGCTGTTACTATTTGGTCTTCTTAGTGTCTTATTTCTTCTGTTGCAACACCAATGATGTTTTTGCAATTTTAATAAGATTACGATCTCACTTTGTTTATCTTATTTTATAATTATTTTGTAATTATCAGGTTCTAGGAGGGCTGCAAAACTATTCAGGAACAGATTTATGTCGATTTTAGTGAATCAGTCATCCGTTTTGGGCCCAGAATTGACTGATGATGTAGAGGTTGCTCTGCTGTCTGCAGTCGATGATGACCATGGAGGTGTCATTGTTGAATTGAAGGAACCAATGGACCCTGCAGCTTTCCATACTTCGTTAAGAGCATCTATAAGTAATTGGAAGAAGCAGGTTATTTTCTCAATCATGGATATTTTTTCCCCTCTTGGATGTCCTGTGTTTTGCTTCAGCTTTCTTGGTACATAAACTAGCTAGTGCTACATAGTAATAGCAACTGGCTCAACATCTGAAGCCAATTAATATGCTTGTTCATTACATGAAATATTTTTAATATCAATAGTGGAGGACTATATGCTCTCTCCTTGTTTTAGAAACTTTGAAATGGTATACTGGAGTTGCTGCTTTATGAACACGACTCCTTTTCTATGGCATATGCTAAATTGCATATGCTGCTTGGGAATACTTTAACCTTTGAATGTGCTGCCAAATGCTTATGCAATAGATAGAACATTTACAATATTTAAGGATTGTCGTATCGTATCAGGTACTGGACCCTTATTGGTTGTCGGCATTCGTGTTTCGACGACGAAGAAAGAGAGAAGAGGAAGGGCGGAAGAAGAGGAGTAAGAAGGTGGAAGATAAAGGAAGATAGAGGAAGAACAAACATTTGTACATAATTCTATTGACTTAAAAAGGGCCTATGATAGAATTCTAGGAATCTATTATGATGGGTTTTAAAATAGAAAGAAGTATTTAGTAAGTATAGTGATATGATAAAAAATATTTATCATAGGATAGTCATTATAGTGATTTTTCAATGATTAAGAGAGTTAAGTGATTATCCATTTTAGATCCATAGTGTTCTGCATTGCTAATGTAGGTCTTACTAGTTATATATAAGATTAGTTCACATGGTATATGTTATTTGCTTATGGTATTGTTCTTCTTGGTGACAGATTAGCTAAGATTAATCATGAACTTGAATTATACAGACTTACCTAGAAAATTATTTCGTAGGTTTTATATCATGTAGAACTAAGACAAGATCTATGAATTTGTAATACTAAGAAAAGAACAAGGGGTCCAGTTATAGTTATTTTAGATTATCATTCAAAAAGGAGAAATTGATATTCTTCACATAGTAAAAATTGAACAAAGGTTTTATGATCATCTAATGTCCCTTATATTAAAAAAAAATCATATGATATTTTTTAGGTTGGCCATGCCTTATAATAGTGGTGTTGGACTGTTAAAAGAACATACAAAAATTTAATTGTAGTTGAGATAAAACACTAAAGGAAAGAAATATTTTCGTTCATAAATAACTAGGTTTAACTTTAACATATAAGATGAAATCATATAAGTTATCGTGAACAAATGTTGAAGGGGATTTAGATGTTAGATGAAATGGTTGATGCCAAGAAAAGGTTGAGAGAGACTTGATAAGGCTTCTTAGAAGCAATAAAAGTAGGTGTTTGCTAAGTTTAACTATACATGATGCTTTATACAAAGATTGACATGGTAAAAGATTCATGTAGTCAACTCCAAATGGCTAGGGCACTAGTGTGTTGTTGCACAATTGTGTCTCCCAAATACTTTCATCTTTTGTTTTTGGCTTTTGCATAAATTTTGAATGCATGTACAGTTGGCTTGAAATTTAATATTTGCCATTATTTTATTCCATTTTCAGGGAATAAAAGGTGCTTGGATTAAATTGCCTATTCAACTTGCAAATCTTGTTGAAGCTTGTGTTAAGGTAATTTTTTTTATAGACAAATGATATGCAAGAAATTCCTATCTGAAGTTTCATGAATGCCTTCTATCTATGATTCAACAATTTGTAAAAAAGAATTCTTCAATGAATCTTAAAAGTTTATTCTATCTTCTCCTCTCTCACCCCCTATTTCTGTGTATATACATGCAAGAGACACATTTATATGTAACCAAGATAGTGTTGGGAAATCTGGGGTGGCATCATATGCGTAGCGAAAAAACAGAAACAGAAATAATAGATTTTCCACATAAAAATGTTTCTTATTGTCGTGCAAAGATTGGTGCATAAAAACCCGCAAAACAAAAAAACTGTGCGTATATAGGAGATTGTGTTACCTGAGGAGATCATATATCCCTGAATTCCTACAAATAGGATGAAAGAGGTCCCTCTTCTCTAGCGATGATCCACACAGCATTCTTCAAATCGCTGCATAATCCTCATCGCAGCATACACCACGTAATCAAGAAGGGGAAGCCCCAACCTCTTCTTGATGTCCAAGGAGAAGGAAAGAGGATAATAGGAGGTGACAATAAAAAAAACCCTAGCATATAGTACTTTGGTTCCCTCCTATTTATAGAGGCTCCTTGGATCCTGTCTTATTGGGTATTGGATTTTCATCCAATTATCCAAGCCTATTAGATTAGTGAGTCTCTACCCATTAATCTATTATTAGCTTTTATTGGATCTCATATATAAGATCTAATAATTCAAGCCTTAATGAATATCTAATAAGATAGGGGCTCCGGTGGATATCTCATATATGAACCTCTACTCGTCGTAATACTTATTATATATGTGTGACCCTCTAGGTCCAATATCGAGCTGGCCGTGAGTCGTACCTGTCAGAACTCCTTCTGACTTAGTGAATTATTATTTTCATAACAATTCACTCAATTTATCGACTTCGACTTATCGATTGGTGTGTTGTCAGACTTATATGGTTTCTCCTCAAATCTCACTCGGAATTTTTCGGAGTATTCTCTCTCTCAATCTGAATGACCTTGGTCAATGATTTATTTGAGTAAGAACACATGAGATATTCCTCTCATGATAACGAGAGTGGATAATCCTCTGTCGACACTCAATAGCCCTTGTAAGGTTGGTTTGTCACTTTCGATGATCGGTTATACTAGATCTGGAAATTTCAAACCTATAAGTCCGGTATCAAAGAGTGGAGTACTCATACAGGGCATCCTTGGGGTCTCAAGTCTAAGGACCAGGTACACTACTAGGATGACGAAATCGTTGTCTGACAAAGAGGTATCATATGGATGGATATACAGCACACCAGTCGTCTATATCATATGGATAGGTATACAGCACACCAGTCGTCTCTATCATATGGATGGGTATACAACACACCAGTCATATTATAATCTAATCACGAATCGATTCTTATTGCATAGATCCATGAACATCATAATATACTTATGTATCAAGCAATATAAAGTGATAAAATATCAAAATAATAATGAGCAAAAAAGTATGCATGTCATGTCACATATGTCATCACTCACGTGATTGGCTTGCAGGGCACTTATGACTAGCAGATAGATGGTAATTGCCTATATCCATGTAGTGAAGCATGAAATTCTATTCTTTAAACAAAACTGTTTGGGGATATATAGACAATGATTTTGTGCTATTTTGAGCAAAATAGCATGAATTTTTTGTTTAGACACAATGTTTAGAAATATAAAATTGTGTAAACAAATTATCAAATATTCCATTAGAGAATTTATACACCCTAATATTGGTTAATAAAGAGGGTACCTATACATTCAGATATCTGTTATGGGGATTTAACCTCTGTTAAAGTGAAGTATACAGTTTGTTATCTGTTACACATTTATTTTTCCTTTTTACTTTATTACGTTTGTGATTATGTCTTTCTCCTTGTTATGGAGTCATAATTATTTTATTCAATCAATCTTAACTTGAAGAAAATTTGTTTACTCGAGGCATATTATCGAATCTTCCAACAATCTATTGTTACTTATATGAGTACATCTCCTTGCATTTCTAACATGTGTACCTCATTTTAGGCAGAATTGCCTTTTGTACCAACTGGTTGCTCATGAAAATTTGTCGTTGAACTTGCGTATGTTCTTCTAGCCTGACCTTTATAGATGTATGTGTCATAGAATGCTGAATTTTTGAAATACATATAAAAAAAATCATTCCTTTTAAGCAGTCACATTACATTTATTTTGGAAATTTTATTTTAGCCTGATTAATAGAGTAATTTTGCCTGAATATTTTTATGAACTTTATTCTTATTCAGGAGGGATTTTGGTACCACCATGCTGAACCCAGTTACTTGATGCTTGTTTGTTGGCTTCCTAATACCGAACATACCATACCTGTAAATGCCTCACATAGAGTGGGAGTTGGAGCTTTTGTAATGAATGATAAAAGAGAGGTATTTCAAATGTGTTATTTATGTTTAAATTTGTCTCCATAGGCAACAGATATGGACCTGATATGCTTTCTTCAGATTCATTTGCTCTTATGTCATTTACTTTGCTCATTACTACTTCTCTAATGGAGTTCTATGTGTTGTGATTTTTGTTTCATTTTTTTTAGTGACCATCATTGTTTACAGTTATTCTGAATCTTAAAATAATTTCACTTGGTAGGTTTTGGTGGTCCAAGAAAAGAATGGCATACTTAGAGGTTTAGGTCTATGGAAGTTTCCCTCAGGAGTTGTTGAACAAGTAAAATACTCCAACCTTGAATATTGAACAAAATATTGATGTTTTCTGGATTGTTTAGATATTATTTTTTCACCATCTAAAGAGTTCCTTTTCTATTGTAGGGTGAAGATATTCATGCTGGAGTAATAAGGGAAGTAAAAGAAGAGACAGGAGTATGTAATTTCCCTTCAGATACACAAAGGAATAAAAAAATAAATCGGAGTGGTCTTCTTATTTTAATAACCTCAAAATTTTCAAGGCCAATTTGCTCAGTCTAACTAATTTCTCTTTCTATATATCACAGATTGACACTGAATTTATTGAAGTTCTTGCATTCAGGTATTGCAGCATACTCATTTATGACAACTATATATGTAACTAAAAGATCATTTCTTTTTTTGTTGTATGTACCATATCCATCTGGCATTTATGATCAAGTTCTTTCAACATGTGATTCTTTCTTGGAGATGGTTTTCATTGCTTTTGAGAACTTATGTGTGACGAGTTTATTACGATAGGAAGCCTTGTTCTCTATATTCGTTGTCACTGTTATAGTTCTTTTAGATATTACCACAGGCATGCAAGCTTTACAGCCCAAGTAAAAAAAGATGTAGATGTCTTTACATGACTAAACTGTACCAACAAATTGCATTTAGTTGACATCATTCAGCCTTTTATGATTTGTGTATTTACAGGCAGAGCCACAAGTCGTTCTTTGGGAAGTCAGATTTATTCTTTGTGTGCATGCTACGCCCTCTTTCACACGACATTTATCCTCAAGAATTAGAGATCGAAGCTGCCCAGGTAAAGGAAGAGACAAGGCTGGTAAAAGCTAATTATCGTCCCTTGGTTCTTCATACAAGCAACTGTTTCTTCCTGGAATAACTACATCTAGCATGACCATCCCTGGTTAATAATACCGGTAGCAAGCTGTGTGACAATCTTTATGCAGCTTTTCTGCGTGATCATGCAAGCATATAGAAAGTAGCAATTCCAATTTGCAGCATGTTGTAGGATGATAATTATCTTTATGCAGTGGATGCCAGTGGAGGAATATGCAGCACAACCTCTCGTCCAGAAACATGAGCTATTAAAGTATATTCTTGATGTCGGCATGGCAAAGATCGACAAGGGCTATTCTGGCTTCTCGCCAGTTTCCGTGAAGGCACCATTCTCTGGTTCACAGGGCCATCTATATCTAAACAGCAGGGACTTGAACCTGCCAAGAACTGTCAACATGTCTTAGAGATGTTAATTGTCTGTGAGTTCATTATATTCATGCTTCTTCATTATTATCTAGTCACATGCAATTTCTCGTACATTATTAGGGGCGATCAAACTTATTGACAGTCTTCGTGATATCTATCTGTAAGTTAGAACCATATCTTTCCATTCAGATGTAATTGGATGATTTAATGACGCATGAAGATACTGTGACTGCAGGTGCCGAGTCTAAAAGATATAAGTGATCAATAACACGCATTGAGTTCTAATATTACATGCTTCGTGAAATGTCACATGGTAACAGTATGGATGACAACTAAGAAAGAGAAGATGAGTAGCTCTTAATGGTCATCAATCTTTTGCCTCTTTGGAGCTTGTTCAGACTCATCACCGTTGCTCCCCACCACCGAGTCTCCCATTACTTGATCGAGAGGTGAATGGTTGCAGTTATCCTACAAGCACATCGATTGATAGGATGTTCAGATAAAAAGAAAATGGTATTGTACAAGATATGTTCGATTTAATTGCAACAAGACTTGCATTTATATCTAATTTATTCTCGACATGTTCATTTAATCACCTGCAGATAAAGTGCAACAAATTCGACATGGCTACTGCATCGTAAGGGTCACTGAGTTATTCTTGACCACCAAACAAGCATCAAACAAACATTATCGTTTGAAACCTTATTGATGGGGCCCGAGTTAAACAATGGAACTCAATGAAGATTAGTCCGAGACAGCTTTAACCAAGGAGGTACGAATACCGACATCCATGGGTTACCACTAGAGAAAAAGGATCACAACCGACGAGACCTCGATACATCTCTAGTTGCGATAGCATGTGCATTCACAAATTTAAATGGAAAGCTGGTAGTAAGAACAGATGAAAATGAATACATAGCATATACCTTTGCACTGGACATAGTAGTAGTGGCAACAGACCTTCTATTTGCTCGCCTACCTAGATTGATCTGAACAGAGATACTAGCTTGAGACAGATCCACACCGGAACTTTGCAGTGCTTGTGTTATCGTTGTTAAAAACCTGTATGCACATAAGCAATAAGAAAACAGTTTGAGTTCTTCTAAGTCATTCTGAACCCAGAGTTGACAAGCATGAATAAACTCTCACAAATATAAGTAACAGAAAGAGAGCAAGTAGTAAACCTACCAAACGCCAAAATTCCTGATAGCTTGCAGAAAATTCAAGAAGTCTAAACAATTTGTACAAGACTTATCAGCAGAAATGCTCAAAGAAAAGTCACGATCATACCCAGCGAATCATTGATAGATATTATGATCTATAATTCACTGAGTAATCACAAGTATGGATGCCCCGACAAAATAGAGGCAGATGATCTGGCAGTTTTAAAGCCTAAAACACCTTTAAAGAGAAAATAATATTGTAGTTTAATCAGGACTCACCCCTGAGAGTAGACAGTGGAAATGTTTATTGTGCCTTCGTCAATTACTAGCTCTCCTTGTTCACTCAACATGTCGCTGCTCATGGTGCAGTCAGCTGGACATGATGATCTTTGCCATCCAGATTGTGGCTGAGATAGGAAGTTATCTGGATCTGAAACTAACCTCTCTTGAGGATGGGATAAACCAGGTCCTCTTTCAAGCGAGGCATAAGCATTTGATTGCAAAGGATCAAGCACTGTATCTGTACCAGCATTAGTATCAGTCTCTGCAGCATTTGTTGCATTTAATGGCACTACTGGGATGTTGTTGTCAATGAACTTTTCACTGAACAAAAATCCAGGTTGAGCAGGCCCATTTTTAGGGTCGCAGATGCCATCTGTGTTACTCTGTCATTAGCCAACACAAAAGGAACTTCAATACAAAAAATCGCTATTGATGTGAGCACTTCTAGGCTTAAGCATGCTCAGTTATCACACTAACCATAAGAAATTCAAACATAAGCTACCTTGAACCACAATTAAATGATTTTAAATGAGTTAATTCAAGAAAATGTCCTCTTTGGGAAGGGAAAATAGGTAATATTTAGGAATCTAGAAATTAAACATATGCATTAACTCATGCCCATTTCAACCAAATAGAATATCATATTACCCATGGCACAAGTTTTGCATTTTCCTGATTCCAGCCTGAGTATAATTCGTGCTTCTGTTCCTTCTCTTGTAAAAACTTAATATATTCAATAACCTGCATAAGGGCGTAATGTTTAGGAATCACGTGTTCAAATAGCTTTAGTTGCAAATAGAAAAAATAAGTAAAGTTGTACCTCCATGAGAAATGAAGCTCTATCCCTCTTCTGATCACTATGTGGTATAAGATCTCTAAGAATCTGAAATCTGTAGTATAAGCCATTTCTCTTGCATGATGTATTGGCCATAGTAAGTCAAAGAGCAATAAAAAAAAGCTTAGGGCTCAATAAGTTGTTCATTGTTCCATTTTGGCTATTCTAGCCCTAAATTCAATGATGTAGTACCACAAAAGTGATCCTAAAATAACTGAAGGCCAAAAAAGATACATATTATAAAACTCGAGGCAAACAAGGAAAGATAGCTACAAAACAGTGCAACAAAGGTCACATGATAGGCAAATTTGTTCTCTGTGATGTTAGTATAGAAACAAGTTCACTATCACTGAAAAGCAAGGATCATTGTATCATGGTGTACCGCTCAATACGGGCAGTATGTATCAGTCTAACAAGGGATTAGTATGAGCGGTACATACTAGTCCGTCAGTACAACCCATCATACCATGTGTTTGGTATGTCGGTACGTACCATACCGATGGCCAGTCGATACATCGATACGGATCAATAAGGTGAACCATGTTGAAAAGAATAAAAAAAACTATTGTTGAGAAAAAAAAAACAGCCATAGGAGAAAAACAAGGAAAATCTAAACAAATTTCGATATACTAGATTTGTATATTTTAGAACAAAATTGAAGGATGCTGATGCTAACTTGACCAAAGAGGAGAGAGAGAGAGAGAGAGAGAATTAAGTAGCCATAAATTCATCAACCTTTTAGACATGAGGCCCCTCTTTAAAAAGATTACATATGACTTATTAGATTGTCTAGGACTAATTAGATATCTAAATGCTAAAAGATTTCAATTGGTCCTTTGAAAGTCTAATACCAATGTATGCCGCATTGGGAAAGATCAATACTATAGAAAGTGATATTTCACCCACATGTTGCTCTATAAGGTTTTGCATCAAGTACATAACTAGACATGATATGCAAGAATGGTCATTTCAAGTTGGTATTTGACAGGTATAGTCTAGAAACCACAAACTTGACTCATCTACCTTAAGTAGTTTTTACAGGTCTCAATAAATACAATCTATAAGGATCACTTTGTATATTAACTCAATTGGTGCTGACTGGTCCACGGTCGATACTGGTTGGCTTCTATCCTAACTGATTGTTTCAGCATTTTTTTCCTGACAAACTTCCGATCTTCTTAGAAAAGACCATTTTGATGATCCAATTCGAAAAATCCTGATCCTATATCCTGCAGCCAATCCGAAATCTGAACCCTTTACAGAAACAAGTTTAGAGGTGTCTATGATAAGGACATGGAGGAGATCCAATAAGAAGATCTCAAGATAGTTCCTTGAGAATATTAATGAAAGGAGTATGTGCCTGTGAAAAAGAAATGAATTGTAATTTTGCCTACCTGTCATTGATCTTGCACCTTCTGCGTTGCTCCATTGCGGAATGCTTTGATCTTGGACTTGTGGGCATGGCTGCCTTCTCACCACTCTTCCCATCCACCTTCGCCGAAAGTTCCACTACAACAGAGAGGAAGCAAAAGAAGTATCGAATTTACAGCCAATCAAAACTTTGTGATAGTTTGGAAGTACCCTTTGTTATGCTTAATAAAACACATTTTATTCATCAAAAAGCAAAAAAAAAAAAAAAAGCCATTTGGTCTGAACAAATGCAAGCGATAAAAAAACATATCAGAAACCTAATGATGGCCAAACAGCTTCGAACTGTGGAACAAACAAATCACAGTTGATCTGACCACCACTACCCTTCCCAGTTTGAAATTTCAGGAATTGCATTGTGATGTTTCGATATGTGTATTCATATATACTGTTGATAGCTCCCACAAAAGTAGCTTCTCATGTCATCATTTCATTAAATCTACAAACATACTGTCTCATAACTTTCTAACACTTACTCTCACGTGCAGACCTTAAAAATATTTAATTTAGCCATAGCAAATTAATATATATTCCTTGTAGAGACAGGGACAAGAGATTGGAAGTAAAAATGCACTCCCTATTCATTCAACACGCATTGCCTGTTCATTCATGGAATATCTCAATACCAGAAGTCGTTCTTGCCATTGAGCAAAGGGCACATTCAGCTATTGTTGGGAAAGAATATTGTGAATAAAAAGCTTATACAAACGCATGCGAGCTTATCTTCCTGGCATAGTCTTCCCATATAATACATACTATCTTTATTCCATACCTTAAAAGACCATGAAAGGAAAAAAAAGAAGAAATCTTTCTGAAAGAGATGAAAGCAGACTTAGGAACCCAATCTGGATACTCTCCAACTCAGCAAAGTAGACTATTTTAACAAAGAAAAGAAGATGGACGAATAGGGCAAAGAAAAAGAGGTCTCCGACATAGGAATTAGCAAAATAAGAAGATTTGATGCAGAAACTTACTGCATTTCATCTTTTAATTGGAAAGAAGAATTAAAGCCCCACGAAACCTAATTGCTCTATTCGACTCCGCAAGTTAAGAGCCTAATTTCTCCCCATGAATCCAGATAAACGAATAAAAAGGGTATATTTTTCTATACGGAGATAAATGAAGAGAAAATAGAAGCAATCGAACACCGAAAAATAGAGAAGAGAAAGGAAGGAAAGGGTAAGAAAAGGAAAACAGTACCTCCCGGAGAGCAGGAGCGCCGTCCCCTCCCGAGCTCCTCCTCGTCTCCGCTCGATCTGCAGGCCGACTCCATCAATCGATTCCCCCCTCCTGATCGTCGTCCAACGTCCGCCTAACTCGCACCAGCTCTCAGCGACCACATGGAGATTGATCGATCCACGGAAAGAAACCCGAAACCCTAAGCCCGGCGCGCCCTTTTGTTTGATTGGGTCCTCTACCTGCCAATTGTCAACAAATAGAGGGCCAAAGTGCAATTTTACACTCCGTTATAAATTGTGACAATATACCAAATAATATTGATATATATTTGTTCATTTTATAATATAATAATATTGATATATATATATATATATATATGAGAGAGAATACACTAAATATATGTACAACTTCTCACTAGTTTTGACTGTCTTTAGATGGATTATAATACTATGAGAAGAATATCCAGATGAATAATGGAATGTATCTCCATTTTCCTGTTTATATTGTTTAATGATTAAAATAAAATAATAATAATATTATTATTATTATAACTCCTAATTATTTGAACCAATTAGATTTAATCACTAAGAATTTAAGAGAAGAAAGTAAAAGTGGATTTATAAAAATATTATAATAATAATCTTATTAATTAAAAATTATATATTTGAATATAATAAATCAAATTTAACGAAGTATTGTTAATAGGAGCTAAAAAAAAGGGAAAAGAAAAATGATATCTTACATTAATATAATAAATGTAAATTTTATAATAATGATATCTTAAATTTGAATATAATAAATCATTTTATAAAAAATAAAATTTGAATTTGAATATTATAAATCAAATTTGAATATAATAAATCATTTTATAAAAAAATGACATCTTAAATTTGAATATAATAAATCAAATTTACAAAGCAACGATCTTACATTAATGTTTTTATAATATCAATTTTAAATTATTTTTGTTGAGAAGACTTTCTACACTGAAAGATGATATCTTGATCATCAAAGTGGGCACAGAAATGTCGTCATGCAGCTCTCAATTCAACATCTTGATTGATCGATTTGTCTTGTGCACTATTGCCACGCATAAAGAGCTCTCCATCGACCATTCCATGATCAGATCACAGAATTAGGCATTCAATCATTGACATATCCCTTTTATTTTCTTACTAATATGATTTATCAGCATTCTATTATTTATAATATGTTATGTTAAAAGAGTTTTTAGTATTTTTTATTTGACGTAATTATCCCGCGGTGGCGGTACGGCTGTTTCGGTCCCTTCGGAAAAGAAGGCGCCAAAGCCTTCGCGGACAGGGTGACGTCGCCGTCGCAAAGATCCCCCACTGCTTATCCTCCACGTCATCACTCGCTTCCATCGTTGGGCGGCGAGCATGGGCCCCACTGACACTAACCGGGTGAGCAGTTCGCATGGGCGGTCGATCCGTAAGGGGAGTGCGGATCTCATACCGACGGGTGAGATCGTTTGGCATCACGAGCACCGACGGCGGATGAATGCGCTCGCAGACAAGATCTCTGTACTTAACCACGGTTAGTTCCTTAACCCCGTATCGCCGCCACGGCGGGGTTCCATAGAGACCGAGGGGAGGTCGGGGAACGGGGCGGAGAGAAGTGAGGGATCGCGGCCGTCGGTTCCAGCTGAGTCGATCTCCGATCTCCTTGGTAAGAGGGCTTACCCTGCCGTGCTTCGTGTGTGTAAGCTCTTCTGCATCTTAGTAGTTCACGGAGAAGTATGGCTTAGCTGTGAGTCCTCTTTTTCTGACGATCTACTCTCTTGCAGCTTTTGCCTCTTCCGTGCGCACCAAGGAGAGGAAGAAGACGCTCTCCACATTGGCTTTTCTGGCCTGGTTTCCATGTCTCCTAACCTGCCGGCACAGATGGCAGTTGCAGTCTTAAGGAGTACCACTAGCGGTGACTTCCATGACAACAGAGCTAGCGAGGGAAAGCCTGTGGGGAGGCGGCGTGTGTTCATCCAGACGGAGACTGGCTGCGTGTTGGGGATCGAGTTAGATCGGCAGGACAATGCCCACACGGTGAAGAGGAGGCTGCAGCTCGCTCTCCATGTCCCCGCCGAGGAGAGCTCGCTCGTGTTCGGTGATCTCGTGTTGAAGAACGATCTCAGCGCCATTCGTGGCGACTCCCCACTGCTTCTCACGAGAAGCTCCATGCACAGGAGCTCCTCCACCCCCTGCCTCTCCCCGGGCGTAAAGGACCTCCACCAGAGCGACTCGAGCGGGCCAGTTGAGATGCTGGGCTGCTCCAGTCGCCGTGCTCCAATGAAACGGCTCGTCGGGGACGCCGTGAAGGCTATCAGACGCGGTGTCGATCCCGTACCCGTGCACAGTGGGCTCGGAGGTGCGTACTACTTCAGGAACAGCAGCGGCGACAAGGTCGCGATCGTGAAGCCGACGGATGAAGAGCCATTGGCACCCAACAATCCCAAAGGTTTCGCCGGGAAAGCTCTCGGGCAACCAGGCCTGAAGAGATCCGTGCGTGTTGGCGAGACCGGCTTCAGGGAGGTGGCTGCGTACCTTCTTGACCATGGGAGCTTCGCACGCGTTCCTCCGACGGCGCTTGTAAAGATCACCCACTCGGTGTTCCATGTCAACGTTGGATTGAGTAGCGGCAACACCTGCAGCAGAAAGCGACAGTGTATCAGCAAGATCGCTTCGTTCCAGCAGTTCATCCCGCATGACTTCGATGCCAGCGACTACGGCACGTCGAGCTTCCCTGTCTCTGCGATCCACAGAATAGGGATGCTTGATGTACGAATCCTCAACACGGATAGGCATGCTGGGAATCTGCTGGTGAGGAAGGTTGAGACTGGGGATGGTAGACTTGGGGGATGGATGGACCTGATCCCCATAGATCATGGCCTCTGCTTGCCGGAGAGCATGGAGGATCCCTATTTCGAGTGGGTCCACTGGCCACAGGCATCGGTACCGTTTTCTGAAGACGAGTTAGAGTACATTGCCAATCTCGATCCGACGAGAGATTCCGACATGCTTCGGATGGAGCTGCCGATGATCCGTGAAGCCTGCCTTCGAGTTCTGGTCTTGTGCACGATCTTTCTCAAGGAAGCAGCAAGAATCGGGCTTTGCTTGGCGGAGATCGGTGAGATGATGAGCAGAGAGTTGAGGGGAATGGAGGAAGAACCCAGCGAGCTGGAGGTCGTTTGCATGGAGGCGAGGAGGTTAGTAGCAGAAAGAGTGGTACTTTGTCCAAAAGCAGAGTTAAAGAAGGAGGAGGAAGAAGACATACAGTTTCATGTCGAATGCAAAGTGGATGATCAGGATAACACGTACAATTCATTGCGAGCATTCAGAAAGCATCCGCCGAAGTTGGAGGAGAGCATCGAGGAAGATGAGGAGATCACTGACTACTTCACACATGTTCGTGAGGAGTCTGCTGCATCACTGAAGGGTGTCAACCTCACTGAAACAACCAAGAGAAACCAGACTGCTAAGGCATATGATAGGGATGAAACACTTCCTTTTGGCACGAGTTTTGTGAGGCTGGCAGACATGAGTGAAGAGGAATGGGGAGCTTTTCTTGAGAACTTCCAGGTGTTGTTGCAGAGTGCATTCCATGATCGAAAGTGGCCACAAAACAGAGGCAGAAGCAGAGGCTGGGGATAGCATAATAATAGCATACAATTTGGTGAGGGAGGAGGAAGTGAGCTTGTGATGCTCCTGTGTATTTTCAGCTTGTAGCTGCTAGAAATAAAACCTTCAAAAAGTGGACATGAATAATGTTAGGCCATGGCTGCTTGAAATAAAACTTAGATAATGTATATTGCAATCTAATTTGCATATTGTCTGCAATGGTCTTTGGATTGTTTTTATCAACCTGTTTTCCCTGCAGGCACTGAAATTTGTGGAGATTGATTGTGATTGTAATTTAGGTAACAATAATGCATTTAAAATTTTTTATGTGAAAATCCTTCTGGGAAGTTCAATTATCACTTACAAAAATAATTCTCATTTTTGCTGCCTAGGAATGATCATTCTCTGCATCTGTTGAAACTATAGCTTAGTGTATGTAGATTGGCAATAATAAGAGAACTCCTGGCAGGTCCACTATGGATTTAAGAATTTGGATTGGTTTGGTAACTTAGTTGATTAAATGTAGATTCCTTGTGGGGATTTTGGTGGTTCATCACATTGAATGATTCTTGAAAATAGAAAACTAAAGCAATTCTATAATATTAATCACAAAAAAGTAGAGGATAAAAGACAATGTGAGTCACTGACCTTGTAAAAGATATTGATTCTTGGTTGCTTGGTGCCCAAAATCATCTACAGAATGAACCCCCAATTGAAGATATAAGAAATGCAGTAGGCTTCATAAAGTGTAGGTTGACTGGATTTCACATAAGGCAATTTTGCATGGGTAGATATCCTTTGAAATTAGTTTTGAATACAAAATTATTCACTAGCAAGATTCTTCATTCAACCACAAGCATGATATATCATCAAGTAATATGGTCATAGATCATTCATCAGCTAAATGACCTCTGCTAACTCATTTACTTTAATGATCTAATTCATACTGTTGGTGACCTCTTCAAGAAATGCTGAAGCACAATGGTAGGGATTGTATGTTATATTTCGTCACTTTGTTTTTTGAAGGGTCACACTGTGCTGTTCACTTTGTTGGGAGCATTTGCTGTACTTCTGCAACCTTTTAAACCTGTAGCAAAGATTTCTGCCAATGGAGTCTGGTGGAAGCTTGATGAGAGAGTCCCAAATAGGGACAAAAAGCTCTGCTGCCTCCCTCATCCAAAATTATGGGCAACAGTCTCTGAAACAGATGCCAAGAAATCATTGCAGCATAATTGATGCTGGTAGGAAACAGGAAAATGATGGGCCAGTTGCTGATACAGCCCACTGTAAGTTTGTAGGACCACCCAGCCAAAGTTTTTCTGATCTTGGTTCTGACCATAATTGTTTCTGATGGTGAGGAACATCTCTGCAGGTTGCAAGTCCCTGTCCAACTTCACCCACAATCTCCATTTTTGAGTTCCAAGATGATGGCTTTGATTGTGATAAGATTATTTGAATACAATAAAATTTCAGAAACTATTGTATCATACTCTCAGATGCTAGCTTTCCTGAGGATCCA
Source organism: Musa acuminata AAA Group (assembly GCF_036884655.1). NCBI lineage: Eukaryota > Viridiplantae > Streptophyta > Magnoliopsida > Zingiberales > Musaceae > Musa > Musa acuminata. The sequence goes on from NC_088352.1 coordinate 39,683,508, forward strand.
TGCCCTGGTTTCTCTTACAGTGATTTGCATAGTATTTCTCTGCTGTTTGCTGCTGATATGCTTGCCTATAGCTAAATAACCCAATTGCAGAGTTCTGACTAACAGCTGTTTAACCTCACCCTATGACAAATATCTGGCTCATTAACTTCTGATGTCTGAAATCATTTATGGATTCAATTCTGAGCCTTGACGAAATGTGCTGATAACTCGAAGAGCTTTGTTAAGACCTTAACCGAGTGTTTTTACCACAAACAGTGGTCCTCTCCTATCATTAGCTTTTGGTGAAGAGACTTGTCATGCCAACAAGGAAAAGAACACTGACTTGATTAAGGAAGTGAAGCACTAGATTTCCTAATACCCATTTTTGATGTGTTTCACCTTAAATCAACAATCAGCAAAAAGAATATATCATAGAACTTAGTAAAGACATCTTGATATCTGATCATTCTTTCCTGATTTCCTTTCTGCATGGTGATGAATCTTGTATTTTCAGCAGTAAACCCTGTCAATTTCAATCACAGTCTCTCATGAAATGCCTGCAAAAAAAGTTCATCCAATTCTACCTAGTCATTGCTTGTTCAGCAAAGATTATGAAAGAGAAACATCCTACTTCCTTGCTCCATTAAGGACAAAGACTAGTATGTGAATAAGAGTATATGTTGCTTCATATGAAGGCTTGCCAATTCTTAAGATTCTAATTTAAACTATAAAATGGTTTTCTTATTTTTGCAATCTGAAACAAAATGTGGCAGCAGAACAGACATTACCTTATTACAAATGAAATGTGGTCGGCTGAAGTTTCTCTTTGGAGATTTGCTGAGATAATGGTAGAATGCTTTCTTCAACACTGAGGCTGCAGTTCAGCAAGAAGCACAGAACTTGCAACCCGGCAATTGTAGTTTAAAGTCTGCATCACTTCTCAAAAACAACAATTATAATTATAGAATTGCTGGTGTCACCTGCACTATACAGAAAACAGTTCAAAATTATTCTTAGCAAGCTGAAAGGTAGTCAATATGTCTTCCGTAGACAATTCCAGCATAAGAACCCAGATTTTATTTGCCTCCATGTTTATTTCTACTCTTCCCATTACAAAAGAATGATTCATGAAAATTTTCAAAATTAAACTGAATAACAGGCAAACACTGTGCCTGCTCACACCACTCCACTAAGCCTTTTACACAGGCCTGCACATACTAAAGAATACCTTTCTTGCATTACAAGAAGCTGAAGAATTAGCAGACTCTTGAAGCTAGATTTCTTTTTCGCTCAATCAATAACCAAGTTTCCTCTTAAATGCTTTCTGAAATTACAAAAAAAGAAGTCGTCGGAGTATTTACAGAATCGTCCATCTTGTCAGTATCTCCATCTATAACTATGGCCACAAAAATTGGTGTCTCTGCACTCTCCACTATAACAGAAACACAATCAGCTTATCTTAATTTACCTTCATCGAAAAGCAAGATCCCTAGTCAGTGAGGGCACATGGTTTTATTATAACTCTTGCTATCCTTCATGTGGGTAAAAATCTAATTGCATATTTGCCAACTCAATTTTCTGTATTGATTTTGGTCATAACATACATGAATCTTTGCCCCTGCCAGTGCCCAAATAAGGCCGTCACTATAGGGTTGCTGTGATATCATCCATCCTACAAGCTGACGAACAAAGACATGTTGCTCAATATATTCATTAAACATCCACTGGCTGATATTTCCACCATATATCAGCTCCAAACAAGTGTAGTTAAGTAAGAAGATTATACCCCTGGATATCTTGCTTACTGGCTAAAGCAACTCCAAACTTAAGTTATGTAGGCTACTGAGTTTCCTGGTTCAAGTAGCTGACTGTGTCCTGACATCAGGAGCAGAGAAATGATGTGCCTAAAGAAGATGATCTAGCGACTACTCACCAAAAGTCACCACATGAACAAACTCCTCCACTAAATTTATGGAAGCGGATGGCATCTCTTACAAGAATATCCCGACCAGTGATTTTAGAAATAAACTTAGTTGCATTGTGGCAATCCACACAAACACGGAGGTTCTTAACTACTCTTATAGGTAGTTCTGGTGGCATAAAAATCAAACCAAAAGCAATAGCAAGCTTCTCACTGTGGTGGCCAAGCATATGAATCTTCTCTGACTCACTTACATCATGCAAGACAGAGCTCAAGTCAGGCTTGTATCCTTCTGCAATCATCTTATCATTGAGCTTCTCTAGTTCAGCATATATTCTCTCTGAATAGGGGTGAGACTGATCATCAGCAGAAAAGATGTGAACCTTGTTCTTGTACTTAATCCAACTGCAACCAGGCTCCTTTTTTACCTTTTTATCTCTCATTCCCCTTCTCAGTTTTGCTACCTCATCCCAGTTTCCTCTGGATGCATGCAAACTTGAGAGCAACACATAGCTTGCTGGGTTATTGGGATCAAGTTCTATTAAGTTCTCAGCTGCCCATTTCCCAATCTCCAATTCACCATGGAATCTGCATGAGCTCAGCAGTGTTGCCCATCCAATTGCATCAGGGTGACAAGGCATCTGTTTTATAAAATCCTCAGCCTCCTTTAACCTTCCTGCTCTGCTTAATAGATCAATCATACATGTGTAGTGATCTGCTACAGGAACAATATGGTGATCATGTATCATGGAATTATAATAGCTATATCCTTTCTCCACCAGCCCTGTTCGACTGCAAGCAGAAAGAACACCAATAAACGTGACGCCATCAGGCTTCACACCATCATTCAACATTTTCTCAAACAAGTCGATCGTTTCTTTTGCTTTTCCAAACTGTGCATAACCTGAGACCAAGGCAGTCCATGAGACCGAGTCTCTAGTCTGCATCTCATCAAACGATCTATGTGAGTCTTCAATGATCCCACACTTACCATATAAGGTCACTATTGCATTAGAAACAGTAATGAATGAAATCAACCCTGAAACTATTGCTCGACAATGAAGCTGTGTGCCTTCTTCCAAGCTTGCCAGATTGGCACAGGAGCTAATCACGCTGCCAAGGGCAAAATCATCTGGCTCGACCCCATGTTTTTGCATTTCACAAAAAATCCTGACAGCTTCCTCACTACATCCATTCTGACCATAGCCCACAAGCATCGCTGTCCATGACACGATGTTCTTAGTTCTCATCCTCCTAAAAACCACTTCTGCGTGCCTGATGCTCCTACATTTGGAGTACATGTCGACCAAAGCACTCCCTACAAAAACATTGTCGTCGTAGTGAGTCCTACTTATGTAGGCATGGGTCTGCTTCCCTAGTTCTAAAACAGAAAGACCTCCACAGGCAGTTAGAATACTGCCAAATGTAAACTGATCGATACCGACACCTGCTGCTCTCATTTCCCTAAACAAATCAATGGCTTCCAACTCCAATCCATTCTTTGTAAGCCCAGTAACCATCGTCGTCCATGAAATCGAGTCCCTTTCTGCCATTTCTCGGAATAACTTCTTTGAATCCTCAACCATACCACAACGAAGCAGCCCGATCATCATAGTGTTGTACATAACAACATTCTTCTCCTCCATACCTTGGAAGACCTGCAGTGCCTCTCTGATAAACCCAGATTTCGAGTACATATCCACCAGAGGACTGCCCACAAAGACATACAACTCGAATCCAAACTTTATTATTTGACAATGGACTTGCCGACCCAAACTGGCCGACGAGCATGCTGACGAGAGTATAAGCATGGTAGAGAAAGTGATACGGTTGGGTATGCGCCCTTCCCTCAACATGGCACAGTAGGCCACGACAGCTCTATCTCGGGAGCCATGGCCTGCATAGCCCGAGATGAGGGAGTTCCACGACACGCCATCCCTTTCAGGCATCGAGAAGAACACTTTTTCCATTTGTGGGATGCACCCGGCCTTGGAGTAGGCCGAGAGGATGGCGTTCCATGAGAAGGAATTCGGATGGGGAATTTTGTAGAACAGGTTGCGGGCGTAGCTGAGAAGGTCGGACTTGGCGTAGCAGGTGATGAGTGTGTTGGACAGGAAGGTGTCGGCCGAGAGGCTGAGAGTCTTCAGGATCAAGCAGTGAAGCTTCTTGAGGTGCGATCGGTCTTGGGTTTGGGACCAGAGCTTTAGGAGGGAAGAGTAGTGGTTTGAGAGAGAGGAAGCCATGGCGGCAGGAAGAAGAGCGGGTGACCGAGACGGGCATTTATTGGGGAAGAATCCGCAAGGATTCCTCAGTGGCCGTGACATCAACCGAATGTTCTTCTGAGGTCTAATCAAATCATGTCCGGAGAAGTGAAACCAGTCATGCCATAGAAGAGACGAAGATCCAACAAAAGGCACAAGAAGATCTTGCAGCAGATCTTTGTTGGATCCATTTGAGCCTCGCCCGTCTTGACTTTTTAAGTCAACTAAATTAATACGATTCCAATGTCAATATCTTTATAGGTACTATATGTGATTCGAATTTCTCGTCACTTAAAATATATAAAAAAATATTTTTTTTCCTTGTATAAAAAAATACTTAAAATTCTCGATTTTTATTTATCATTACTCGATGTTTCGATCTTTTAATCTCAATCTCGCAATTGCCACAAATGGTCTTCGAATATGCATAGCAACACATTGTTTGTTGTCTATGGATGCATGATGAGCTTTACAAGACGAAGCGACATTTTGACAAACACCGTTTGGGCATGAGAGGAGTTGACGACACTTTTACAGGCATCCGTTGACACGCATCATCTGAGCGACCAAAGCTTCGATTTTTATCTCAAAACCTCGATAACATGCCGCACTACAGAACGGAGAGCTGAGTTCTGGTTTTCGAGATCATACCTAGCGAGAGATTAGATCGTCGTCTTGGGTAGGGAGCACGTGGCGGCACACCGGGCACGTGTTCCTAATCCCGAGCCACGGCAGGATGCAGCCCGCATGGTAGATGTGCGATTCCATCCTTGCAGACCGCGCAGAAGGTGTTTCTTTTAGCCGCGTCCTCGTCCGACAAGACCACGATCGGAAGCCTCTCGACGACCGGCCTCGCCGCGGGGGTGATTCCGATGTTATCTTGGTCGATTTCATGCTCCACCGTGTCGCCGCGCAGTTCCTCCTCCTCCGCACGATCATCTTCTTCAAGATAGTATCCGGCGTCCTCATCGACATCGGCATCGGCATCGTTCCCTTCTCCTACTCTAAGTGCGACCCAAACGAAAACCACGAGCGGATACCACTCGTAGTGGTACAAAAATATAAAGTATAACACTATATTTGGTTATTTTATTTATAGTGAACAAGTATTTAATTCATCATAATTAAGTATTTTCTTTAGTTACATAAGTTCTTCTTATAATAAAAGACAAAGGTTTCATATAATTTTTGCTTCTATTTTTATTGTTTTTATATTATTTTTTATATGAGGTATATGAGAGTTGTATTGTTCCCTTATGTATTCTTTATCTACCCACTTGACGATTTTATTGAAGGTCGTTTGAACTTTTCTTAGGAGTATGTCATTGATCATTTTCATACAATAACGCTTGGTACTCGGATATTGGCTCGAGACATTTCGTTTGTCCCTATATAAGTATAGATTTAATAATAAATTTATGTATACTAAAAGCTAAAATAGTTACAACTTAATAATTTTGTTGTAATTGGATGATTCGCTTTGTATTTATCTAATTTGATTTCATGGATTTAAATAAAATAAAAAATATTTTTTTTTTCAACGAAGAAGATTAAATAACTAGGATTTCATATGTATAACAATTTAATCACTACATCCAATGAATTTAAAATTTTCTAACAATTTTGATACCTTAGTATCATTAGAGAACTAATACTCTTTATTATATATATAATGGTAAAATTTACCAAACTAATTAAGTTTTTTTTTACGCATATAAGAAATAAAAGAATTTTCATTTTTATTATAATCATGCCATACTTTTCACAATAGAAAAATATTTTTCTGCTATCAAAGTAAATAAAAAATATTTAGAATTCGATTTACGTACACCCTTATTCTATATACTACGATTTACCTAATTCTAACTCATTTTGATACTAAGGAAGTTCAATATATTAATTAATGTGATTTGTTCATAGATAGATGCATCGATCAAGATTTCCTTATGGATGGGATGAGGTTTTCGTATATTTGATAGATAGATAGATAATTTAAATATGATAATTTATCCTTAAAAAAAATTATTGAATGAATGGACACTAATTGCAGTGAGAATGAAATTTCCACAATGTCTGCAAAACCATATGATGTCATTTGAGAATAAAAAGGAAATAAAATTAATTATTATACCCAACGAATCGATTTTAAAAAGAATCATTAATCGAATAAATCGAATAATTTTGTTGATACATTCAAATAATTAAAAATGTTTCACAAGCATTGAACTACATTTATTGCCATAACCCAAAAAATTCATAGGTTCATAAAAATTGAAACTATTTAAATCATGATCATAAATAAATACATAAATATACTCTTGAAAAATAAATGAATGTAAAAAGTTTTGTTATCAAGATCTATCTTTTTCTAAATATCCTTATATTTTTTTCATTTATATTTCTAAATATCCTGATAATATGATACATAATGCAATATAGTCAAAACATGATATTTTATATTCTATTATATATGTATAATATAATAGTAATAAAAATGTATACCTGAAAAAAAAAAGGGGTCCAAACAATATATCTTTTTATTCGCTTTTTCTATCAAATTACAAGAGGATATCTTTGTTATAATTACAAGAGGATAACAAGTCCTTTATTTTTCCAACTTGATTACTCTTTTGACTTTATAATTTTTTTTTATCTGAATAGTATTTTTTTTAATATCTGTTTCTAATCCATATGTTCTAATTCATTAAAAAAAAGTAAAATTCGTATGGTGGTTTTATAGTTCCATCCTATACCCACCAAATAAAGTACATTAAATAATTACATGGATTGATAAAAACCTCTAGTAAAATACTCATAACTCAACAAATAAAGTACATTAAATAATTTATTTTAGGGATGGACGACTTATCTATTCAATGAGCACTTAATGTTCCCAAAATAGATCAAGTTGAGTGAATTATAAAATAAACAAACGTCTATTCGTAAAACAATCCAGTATGAATATCTAGATGAACAGATCTATATCTTTGTTTCAAAATAAAATAATTAAAATTAGAGGATATGTATTATCTATATGGGAGATATCCCAATTGGAAGATCATAGCAATAAATATTTCATCATATATGTATTTTTTTAATTTTCGAATGGATTTATATAGTCTCATTAATGGTAATTATTTGATGTAATAATAGCCTTTGGTTATTATTTAGATAGTTCATATATAATTCATATATAGTGTTTTGATCTGAAATTCTAATTTTTTCATATTTCAACAGTAACATATTATTCCATAAAGCTAAGATTCAAAATAAAAAATAAAAAAATATCAGAATATTTTCTAAGGAATACCATGGCTTCTTGTTTACTCACTATTTATGGGTGCCCCCACCACTTACCACGTGGACAAAACATCCAATATTTAGGCACCACGTATCCATCTTAATCCTTGCGGAAGACCGACCAGTGACGTCAAGAGACCAAAGACGGGTACGTCATCGCATCCTCCGAAGCTTCCCCAAAACGATGGGCATCACCGTCCCAATCGAGCATCACCGTCCCCTACCTCCCTTCGCCTCGACTTTTATGGATCGTGGAATCCCCGAGGTGCTCCTGTCGTTCCACCACAAATACCGGGCTCCTCCCGCTGCAGCAGCGAGCAAGGCAAGTCGCAGAGAGCGAGCAGCGATGGGAAACGTGGGGAGCCTCTTTGCCTGCTTTGGCTGCAACAGCAAGCAGCGGCGGAAGGGCCACGATGCTTACCGGTACGCGTCGAGGCCGCTGGATCCGGTGCAGCGCAAGGTTCGGCGGACCGACGAGGACTGCGGCAGCTGGTTCTCCGAGTTCGACATCGACGGGAAAGCCGAGGAGTTCATCGTCAGACAACGCAGGAGGATGACCGAAGGTGAGCTGCCGGGAGCGGGAGGAGCCGATGACAGGGAACGAGGGAGGCTTTGGGTTCAGTAAGGCATTTCAACGAGCAGGTTGAGAGAGCGTGGGCTGTAAGGCTTGTCAAAGCTTATGAAGAGACGAGTATAACTAACTATTCCTAATCCATCTCTTCTTTCTTCCATTTCGTGCTCTGAGACACACAAACAATGAGGATTATGACTAATTAGGAAACATGAAATAGGATTAATGATTAGGCCCATGGGCCGGCACAACGAGAACTCAGACAATTTGGGCCCATGGGCTGCCATTTGCAAGACCATATCTGGTGATATCGAAAAATATATTATGTTTTTTTTATTTTAAATAAATAATTTTTATTCATTAAATTAAACGACATATAAGTTGGTATTCATTAAATTATACATCCGATCGAGAGACGCATCATCGATCCTCATCTATTTTCCTCTTAACAATTTCAAGCACTCTTTAACTTTTTTTTTTTCTCTTGTGATACTTATTTATTATTGATCTCTCGCCCATATTAGCCTTTGATAATATTTATCGTTCGATTGGGATTACATTTCCAAATAATCCAACTTATCGATAACATCTCATGATGTAACAAAGTTCGAGTCGAACAAGACTCTCATCCCCTCCCACCCTATGTCGCTTTTCAGGGGACTTAAACACCAATCAGCCGAGGACATCTTTTCAAACTATAATTGACATCAACTTGAATGTGAAATATGTCAATTGGGCAATCAAATCAATGGACATAATGTAAAAATATATATTCATTCAATAACAAAAAAGACATTACAAAAATGCTCTCTCTCTTTCTCTCTCTCTCTCTCTCTCTAAAAAGAGATTAAAATAGTATATATATATATATATATATTTATATATTCTCAATTTGATGTGTGTCGGTGGTGGAAGAAGTGCATTATTACAAGAATTTAATTATAAGGAAGACGGTGGTCAGAGGAGTCATAGAAAAGCATTTAGCATCTCATCTTTGACATGTCAAAAGCAAGCTCATGTAGCTTGGCATTGTATGTATGACTGACAACACACAAAGACTTGAGCAGTACCCCAAAGGATATAATTGGACCGACACTTTGTCATTTTATATTTTGACATAGATGTGTTGATGTTGGATACTGGATCGTGGTCGTGGTCGTGGGCGTGGTTATGCTCGTTAGATGTCACCTATCCATGAGGTCGATCGTCGGACTTATCGTAGTCATCATCGGTGTCATCACGATAGAGATATAAATGAAGCTTGAATATATGGTTGTTAAGCCTTCGATCGTTCCTCTTCACTTATTTGTCCGCGACATTCTTCTTCAAATATCATGTTTAGAATTTTGTCCGCGACATTCTTCTTCACTTATTCCTTCGACGTTCTCGTGGTATTCTCCCCCACTATATTAAACATCCTGTTTAGAACTCTATTCGTGACATTCTCCCCAAATTATTATTTATTTATATATATTTTAAGTCTAAATACTAAGTTTTTTTTTTTGGTGATTTATTTTAGATATTGATTATATTTAACGTTTTCTTCTTATATTGTTCAAACCCATTTCTTCACATTAATTACGTACGATTCTTTATCGGATCCGGGTGTAGATCCTTTACGGATCCGACCCCGATAAGAAAGAAGCCGTCGTCTTCCCCTCTCCCCCCCCCCCTTATTGAGGTGGAATCCCTGCGCGCCCCTCGGACGGAGAACCACACGACTTTTGGCACCTCAGACGGCGACGGGCGGCGACAGCTAATGGAGCCAAATCGAACGGGAGCAGTGCCTTGCTGCACAGTGCACCTCATGGACTACTTTTTCCTCTTCTTCCTCGTGTCTTGGCAATGAGAACAGCAGACAGTGTTGGTAGCTGCAGAGCTCGTGCGTGAGAGATCAGTCACGCTCATGGACCGCCCCCACACTGCTCGCGAGCTGCCCCTCGCACTAAGCTGGAAACAGTAAGGAGAAGCCGCTTTCTTCGAGAAGGCCCCATTGCCGCAGCTGTGGTCAGTGTTTCTATCCATTACTCATTTTGGAGTAAATTACATGCATATAAAAGTTTGAAATTCTATTAGTTAATGAAAACTTTAGCAATCAGAAAAAAAATTGAGAAAGAAAGTACTTTTACATTAAATTGAATTAATTCAGAAAGAGTTTTGTTCTTCATATTTGATTATTCTCATAAAAAATAAATTTTGATTAAATCTTATGTCTAACTTTTTATATTATTGAACTCTCCATTTTTCTAGGGAAAGTATGCTAAAGTTGATGGCTGAGGAGAAGTAGAGAAGAGGGGAGTATTGGTTTGGAATATGTTGCAGGGGGAGGGGGGGGAATGGGATTCGAAAGGAATCAAACAAAGATGATGTTGGTGTTGATGTTGAACTTGCTGTGTGCTGCCATGAACAAGTGTGGAAGGATGGGGATTGACTTGCAGCACAGTCAAGCAAGAGCCCATGATATTATCATTTCTCAGGAAATGGAGAAGGAAAAGTGGAAATATCCCCTCATGCTTGTGCAAACCACTTTCGATCTGTTCACATTTCTCTAGTTGCAGAATGAACAGATGAGCAAACAAAGGGTGAAGTGAAATGGTGAGATTCTTGCTGTTCATACTGTTTGGAAAAGAACACCTTTACTGGTACTACTGATAGCATCACAAGAACTGTGTCCAAACTTGAATCTCGATTATTATAATGACGTTATGATGTAATGAACCCAGAAATGTACTTGAATCAAGACCTGGTTGGTGGCTTACAGCAATCATTTAAGGTCACCTAATCCACTCTTACGACTGACCTGGAAAGATAAAAGAGGTGGCAAAATAAGGTATGTAATCATCATAAGCCACAAGTAGTCTCAGTTGAGTTCTTCTCATGATATATGTTGATTGTGATGCTCATTTAATCTACTCTTAGACATGTTCAAGTGTTTTTGCTCTTTTCAACCATGATTGTGAATCTTTACAGTGAATCTTTTGGCTTCTTGTCCATCAGAAAAGAAGTATTTTGGTGCTTCATGGCACTTCTCTCTCTCTCTCTCTCTCTCTTGGTTTACCTTGACAAAGCCATGGCTTCTTTGTTTGGAGTATGGTGATGAACTGTAGGAGGAAGATAGAGATCTTGGAGGGATTGAGATCAAGTCCTTCAAGTTCTCTTCCTGGAGCATCAAGCAGGCAATAAGCAGAATTAAGCCCCCCTGGCCTCTTCCTCTAAAAGAGGCAGCCATTGAATGGAGAACATATCTACAAGGAGCGAATTCACTTGAGAGAGATCTAAAGCTCATCCCCCCCTGCTATAAATCCATTCCCCTTTGTCTCCTCCTCTGCACTATATCTTTTGCAGCACGATTCAGGGCCGGAATCCCGGTTGCCAAAACTGCCTCATCTGGCCCTGTGAGCTCTCCGCTGGCCGCGAATGGGGAGGCACTCTTGCTGCTACAAGCAGAAGCTGAGGAAAGGGTTGTGGTCTCCGGAGGAGGACGAGAAGCTTGTGAAGCACATCGCCAAGTATGGCCATGGCTGTTGGAGCTCTGTCCCCAAGCTTGCTGGTAATTCGACTGTTCGATTCTGCAGTGTTTCTTTCCTTGCGTGACATGTCCAATTCTGCAGACCTGCAGAGGTGCGGAAAGAGCTGCAGATTGAGGTGGATCAACTACCTGAGGCCTGATCTGAAGAGGGGCACCTTCTCGCAGCAAGAGGAGAAACTCATCATCGAGCTCCATGCAGCCGTCGGCAACAGGTAGCGGCAGTTTACGTTCTCGAGTTCAAGCACTGGTCTTGAAGTCCAATGCCGTCTCATCTCTCTCGCCTTCAGGTGGTCTCAGATTGCGGCCCAGTTGCCGGGAAGAACCGATAACGAGATCAAGAACTACTGGAACTCATGCATCAAGAAGAAGTTGAGGCAGAGCGGGATCGATCCGAGCACCCACAGACCACTCAGCGAGGTCGAGGGAGGAGACGACAAAGAAGCCATGGCCAGCGGCAGAAGCTCCACCTCCGCACCACCACCATCCCATACCATCGAATGCACTCCTCTTCTACAAGCAAATGATGTTGTTGTTCCGTCATCGATCTCAATCTCCGTGCCAGACCTCCGGTGTTTGGAGGCCGGCAGTTGCAGCAACACCAGCGCAAACAGTGCCAACAGCAGCAGTGAGTTCGAGCTGCAAATCAGCAGCAGCCTCTTCGACGGCAGCATCTTCCAGTGGTTGGAGTTGTTTCCAAGCAAAGGCGCCCAGCACCATTTCGACGGCGAGCCGGAGGATCTGAAGTGGTCTGAGTACCTCAACGGCACCATCGGCTCCGATGATGGATTGCTCGGAGAGATCAAAAAGGAGTAGAAGAAGATTCTTGTGACATGACCCAACCAAATGAAGGAAGCAGTTCATTTAACACAGTATCAGACTTCAGATTGTTTGCAGGTTTGTGAGTCACAGATTTGTCATGCACATAAATCTGTTACCTCTCTCTGGATTTGTTCTTCCAAACTTCGTAGCTTATTTATTACATGGAACAATCAAGTCTCTATTTCAAGTTTGATCTCACTGCATGCATGCATGCATTGTAATCAACCTTCACTGCTGTCTGTGTCTTGCTCATCTGATGGTATCTAAATCTCCTCAACTTCAGTTTCTAGGCTTTGATAGAAGAAATGATGCAGAATCCAGGAAAGGAAAATGTTGACTTTTCTGGCAGCCAACTACTGGTAAGATGTCTAGAAAAGTCAGAACTTGCAAATGAAGGAAAAAAAAGTAAGAGAAACATGGCAAGGTGGTGACTCCCTCCCTACCTCTGCAATCAATTTGGTGGAATAGTCATGCAGTAGTTGTTTGTTTTCTCTTTTGTTTGGACAAAGTGTGTGTTGTCCTTGAAAAGCACCCTTTTCTCCTCCATTTCCTTTTCAGATTGTTCACATCATTAGTTACTTTCACAAGATTATCTGAATGATACAACAAATGAATTTAATCATTCGACAACGTCACTGTATGAATTATTAAATCCAACTGTTTGATTTGATCATTGATAGATATATATATATATATATATATATATATATATATGAGGAAAAAGAATGAAATCAGTGTCAATTCTTTCTAATTCTCCAACTAATGTAGAATTAATCTTATCGGTGTCAAGTCTTTAAATCACAAGAAATTATCGATGGATCTATACTTTTAGAAAAGGAATTATCCTTGTTCTTTATTAGGAATTATCTAGAAAAGGAATTATCGACGGATCGAGGTCAAGTAACTTGGCCTGCTCACCAAAGTGTGGATCAATCCTCATCTCAGTTGGTGGTTGATCAAACTAGGTTTAGTGTCTCAGGTCATCATGTTCAAGGCATAAAACACTGGCAATGAGTTCATTCACATCCCACAAATTTTCTTCTTCTTTCAAGTGGTCTGATTCACTGCACATTAGTTATCAGCAATGCAGGCTTCACTCTCCTTGGACTTGGGAGGCTATAAATACATCATTCATCATCTGCAATTCTGCAATTGCAATCCTGATCCCACACACCACAATCTTCATGACAACACAAGATCCAAGACACATAAATGGACTCCCTGAATACTCATTAATGTCTCGTGGAGCATTCAAGGCATTCACAATATTAGACATCCAAAAACAATGCCCTGTGCCTCAAAAGTACACAGAACAAAGAAGAGTTTCTTAATATGTACTACAGGACCATTGATCCGAACAAGTTAAGATTTTGTACTCTAGGTTGTATGTGTTTTCGGAATTTACCATCACAGCAACAAAATTACAGGAACCAGTTCTTTTCCTTGCAGTAAGAGAATCACAGAGTGCTCTTTGAAATGACTTCCCCGAATCGAACAAACCACTGGCCGTCAGACAGGCTGCTGCTGTCATGCTTCGCATTAGCCTTGACGACCGGACCAGCTGCAAGATAATGTGTGTAGTCCGTCGGTTTTGGGGCTGCCGTGCTGGGTTTTGAACTTGGTGCAGGTAGCAGGGTGACCAGCACTAGCGCAACCTGATGCATGCTGGGCCTGTCAGATGGGTGCCGCTTGGTACACAACAGTGCAAGCTGGAATGCCTTCTTGACAAGCCCCATATCCATGCATGTTATCGACACTTCCGAATCCACTGCCTCCATCACAGTGTTGTCATCCGCCTTTGACAGTATCTGCACATCAAAGGAGTTGATTCATTTGAAAAAACTATGAACGTGACAGACACAATTTGATGTTTAAAGGCTTTATCCCACCAGTTGGTGCAGATTGGATTCATTGTCAACCGGCTTCTTTCCAGTGAGCAACTCCAAAAGGACGATTCCGAAGCTGTAAACATCAGATTTTTCAGTGAGCCTGGACGTTCGGGCATACTCTGGATCAATGTAGCCGATAGTGCCAAGCACATAAGTTGATGCATGAGTCTTGGCAGGAGAGAGACACTTGGCTGTGCCAAAATCCGAGAGGTGAGCTTCAAAGTTCTCATCAAGCAGGATGTTGGATGACTTCACATCTCTGTGGATGATTCGCGGGTTGCAGTCATGGTGAAGGTACGCTAGCCCTTGTGCCGCACCAATTGCTATTTTCAGTCGTGTTTCCCAGTCAAGCTTCACCTTCTTCGATGGGCCTGAAATGTGATAATTCATTCGAAATTGTGACCAAAGGGAAAAGGAATACAGAGGAAGATGTGTCAGATATGCCAACCGTGAAGAAGATCCCACAAGGAGCCATTTTCCATGTAATCATAGAAGAGAAGATTCCCATTGGGGGAGAGCGAGTAACCATGTAAGCTGACCAAGTTTCTATGCCTAATACTACCGACAGTCTCTAGCTCGGTCTCAAACTCGCGAAGATTGTGTGGATATTGACTATGAAGCCTCTTTATAGCAATTGCCTTGGAGTTCTTGAGCATGCATTTGTACACTGTGCTTGAAGCACCATAACCAATTATGTGCTTCTCACTCAAGTTTTCAGTGAGTCGCATGATATCATCATATGTATGAATGGCCATGTCCATTTGGAGAACAACCAGTTTTGGAGGACCTGAAACATAGAAACAATAACAAAATTTAAAGAACCATGCACGGTAACCACCAAGAAGGAATAACTAATGGAGAAATAATTAAGACATGCCTTGGATATCTCGGTTTGATCCTTTGATAACTTGGCTTGGTTGATTGGATCGATATATTGCCACTAACACCATTGTTAGCAGTGTAATGCACCCTAAAGTGATGCAAACCACTGCAGCTCTAGAAACAGCGACTGCAAAACAGTGAAAACAGTAAGAATAGTGCACTAAGCATGACATAAAAGAATGACAGCCGACAAAATTGCAAATTTTGAGATACCTTTTGGTTGATGAAAAGTTGGTCCGCAAAGTGATTGTAACCAGCTTCCACAAAGCAGCGCATTACCAAGGAAACTGGAGATGCAAGTCAAATTAATACTTATCTGACTACAAAACCGACAAAATTGAGCTGGAAAAACAAACAACTTAAATGTTCACCTTTCTGGAGGAAATCTTGAAAAGTTCTTGTACAGAGGAATGTCACCAGAAAAGTTGTTAAAAGAAAGATTCCTGAATTCATATAAAAGGAAAGTCAATGATTAGTAAATTTTCAAGTCATCGTTCCAGAACACTAAAGAATATGACAAAACTCACAGGGATGTTAAGCTGAAACAGTTAGCCAACTGGGCAGGGATCTCTCCATACAGATTGTTGTTGTTTAGAATCCTGTAGCCCGCCCCCAATACGAAGAGTCAATTGCAGAAAACAAATATTTCCAAGTTAAGATATCCAAGTGAATGGACTTACAGAGTATCTAAATACTGCAACTGACCCAATTCCTCAGGAATTTTTCCTGACAGCTTGTTGTATGACATATCACTGTAGAACAAAGATGTACATTCAGAAAAAAAGAAAAGGGATGACAATATTGAAGACACCAAACCTTACATGACAACTGAATTGACTTACATGACTTGAACACTTCTTAGATTCCCGAATTCAGCAGGTAGACGTCCAGCAAGGTCATTTCTGCTTAAGTTGCTACGATCATGAGAAAAATGCTGTAAGACTGATTGCAACTATCAACACTAGGAAGAAACACAGAAATTAGTTGAAGAATGCCATTGACTTACAGTACGAGAAGATGCTCAAGGTCGCCAACAGAATCAGGAATTGGACCAGAGAAATCATTGTCAGAGAGATCTCTGGAAGTTATGGAAGTAGACATAAGTATCGAATATGACACAAAAGTACTATTTAGAAGTATTTGCCTATTAAGTAAATGGATCACTTACAGAGTGTCAAGATTGACAATTCGACCCAACTCAGAGGGAATCTCTCCATTAAAATTGTTCAAAGAGAAATTTCTGGAGATAAGCAGAGACGACACATCAAAACACGACAAATTAAATATCAATTTTTTAGTCAACTTTGTCGCTTCGGCAAAAAAGGTCATGAGATCTTCACAAAAAGGCACATGCATAGTAGGAAACACCCTCCGAGCCAAATATATTTGAACTTGTTGCAAAAAAGAATAATTCATTTAGAATAACAAAAGCAATGCTTTCCTACTGCTGAAAGCACTGGCATGATTTACAAAAAGAGGAAAGAAAAATAAGTGGTTGGTACTTACAGATAGGTCAGACTCTCGAGCTTCTGAAACTCTAGAGGTATGGAACCATTTAATCGGTTACCGCAAACATTGCTGAGGATGACATTCATGATAAGAACAAATACTGGTAGATTAAAAGAGAAAGCTAAAAACTGTTACTCACAATTTATTCAGTGCAGTGCAAGAACTGATGTTTCGAGGAATAGGACCCTCGAGGCAGTTATTGGCAAGATTCCTAAGACAGAGGTATAGAAGCATATGATCATAAAACTCATCAAATCATCTTTTCGAGAAACAATGGAATGTGTCTTGAAAAGTTATA
This sequence comes from Musa acuminata AAA Group, assembly GCF_036884655.1. Lineage (NCBI taxonomy): Eukaryota > Viridiplantae > Streptophyta > Magnoliopsida > Zingiberales > Musaceae > Musa > Musa acuminata. The sequence goes on from NC_088352.1 coordinate 39,700,466, forward strand.
TAACTAAAAGTTCTCACAGTTCAAACAGCTCTTCAAGTTTTCCTAGCTCCTCTGGAATGCTACCTACTAGTTGGTTATCATTCAGCTGCCTGTTTATCCATGACAGTAAAATAGACATCAACAAAGACTGGAAAATTTTCAGCACTTCACTGAAGTAAATAATCTCACAGATAGCTAAGCTTTGTCATGTTCCCCAACTCGGGAGGGATTGGTCCAGTCAGCTTGTTGCCATGCAAATACCTGGAAGGAATCAGGATACAGTATTTAAAAATGAGATAAAAGATTGGTGTAAAACAAGGAAAAGGCTCAAAACTCACAGCTTCCCAGTGTATGAAAGATTGCCAAGTATGGGTGGAATGGTCCCAACCAGTTCATTTTCACTTAAATCACTGCAAATTAAGAGGAACAAATTGGATCATTTCAGCAGAAATAGGTCGTACTCCCAAGCCAAACAGCAGACACTTACAGAACTGCAAGGGCCTGCATCAGCCCAATCACATCTGGAATTTTTCCGATTAGTCTGTTCCCTTGAAGTGAGCTGCAAGACAAAACAGGCCCAGAATATAGTTAGAAACAAAAAAAAAGAAACAGTAGTTAGGTTTATATTAGAAGATTAATAAAGATAAGGGACATATTCAGAGACCAGATCATAAATCTGAGGCAAACATAGGTGAAAGGAGAAACACAAAGTTCAAAGCTTAATAGGTAGTACATGCAACCACCTCCAAAGAACCAAGATGAACATGAGAGTCTGAGTTTTTACTACTATTTAACCTAGTCTCGGCATAGTAAAAGCAGACATACAGTGTAGCTACTTGTAGAAAGCCAATATTATAAGGAATCTCCCCTGTGATTTGGTTGTATGATATATCCCTACAAATCATAAAGAAGAATGTTAAGACCATTTCCCTTGATCAAAAAAATGATTCTATTCCAACAATCTCTGTGGAGGCAAACCAGCGTACAGTATCTCAAAGCTGGTACAGTTGCCTATGCTCTCTGGAATAGTCCCAGTAAGATTATTTCCTCGAACATCACTGCATGACAAGAATGTAGAGAGTGTTACTTGAGAAGGACATAATCTTGGCCAGTAAGAAACCAGAAAACATGAACAGTCCGAAGATAGGATGAAGACGACGCACAAGTACCACAGGCCAGTCAATTGGCACATATCAGGAGACAAGTTACCGGTTAGCGAGTTACCACGCAAGCCTCTGGAATGCACAACAACAAGTGAGCATCACAGTTTTATGTGTCCAAATGAAATCTTGCTCATCACATGGATGATTGGAAATGGAGGTGTCGAAGAACCTACAGATACTGTAGCACTTCATTCCAGTAGATGAGCCGAGGAATTTCTCCAGTGAGCTGATTCTGGGCTAAATCCCTGTCCAAAATGCCAAACACATCAGATTTTTGGTGGAATGAAGCTAATATTGGTCAACAGCCACAGAATATGTAACACCACAGCTAACTGATCCGCACAAGTTGGCATGCAAAAGACCAGAACTTGGAGAAGCATTAAAATGAGGGGAAAAGAATAAAACTGGTCAAGGAATCCAAGAAGCTCACAGGGTTTTGAGGTTTGGAATTTGGGATAGTGTTGAGGGAATGGGCCCTGTCAACTTGTTGTTCTTCAAGTTCCTGCATCGCAACATGCATTAGCCTCATGTTTTAGGATTCTTTGGTGAAAACAGGAACCAAGAAGGTTGCAGAGATCAGCTCACAATTCCTCGAGCTGCTTGAGCTTCGATAACAAAAATGGAATGTCCCCATACAGAGCGTTTCCAGACAAATCCCTGCACGATTTTCCACAGATGTTGAGGAAACCAAAATGGATATATATCGAGGAAACAGTGGGAAGAAATAGAGAATGTGTATTATATTACAAGTATTTTAGAGCTACACAGTCCCCAATCTCATCTGGGATTTGCCCTGTGAGCTGATTCCCCTTCAAATCACTGCACCCGTCAAAAGATATCCATTACACAGCATTAGAATACTCCATTGAGCTAACCAACAACTAAGAACGAGAGCCTAAAAGAGGAACCAGATTTCTCACATGGATTGCAAGTTCTTGATCTCCCCAACTGCGGGCGAGATCTCTCCACCGAGGTTGAGGTTCGACAGGTTTCTTCCGTTTCAATCGCCACCCAAGGAAAAGCTCATGAGCACCAAAGTCGAACAAACAGACAACACAAAGAGGATAAGATTAGAGGGGAACCCATACAAGGCGATGACGGCTGAGGTGAGGTTGTCGCAGAGCACGCCTCTCCAGGAGCAGTGGTCGTCCGCGTCGCCGGTGGCGTTGGCACTGCCACCTCCGGCTGCGGCTCCGGCGCCGGCGCCGGCGGGGGTCCAGTCCAAGAGCATGTTGGCCACGTTGCTGAAGGAAGCCTTGAGCGACAACAGCGCTATCCCTGTCGTGGAACTTCGGGTTCAGGCAAGGAGGAGGAGGAACAGGAGGAAGAGGAGGGGGAAATGGACCTTCGTCCGAGAGCGGGGAGACGGGCGGCGCGATGAGCAGGAGCAGCACTGCTGCAGCGACCACGAGACGCGTCGACGACGGCTCCTCCCCCTCCATAGCTCGAGCACTTTGGAAGCTAGCCAAGCGGGGAACCGAGAGGGGCGTGGTACATTCCTCGACTGTGAACGAGTGAAGAGTGAGACTGAGAGGTGGTGTGTGTGTATTTGTGCGGATGAAGCAGGCACACCAGCCAAAACGGCGGTGGCGACAACGACGTGACTCTTCCTTCCAGCTCCAGAGCCGTGGACCCGCCGGTGGACCCGTGGTCCCTCTTCCTCTCTCTCTCTCTCTCTCTCCCTGGCGGGCGCACCACACAATAATATCGCCCCGTAGAGAGCAGCAGTACCTGCACACCTACTCCTGCTGCTGCAGCTCCAACCAGTGCTTCCGCGGCTCGGCCTACTGCTCTGCCAACCTTCACAAAAAGTGACACAACTTTACTTCGCCCTCGCGAATCGGCCCAGCAATATCGCCATTGGAAGTATCATATACCGGTCGCTCGCTCATAAGGCAGCGCCGATCTCCATGCACCGGGAAGCGCGCCCAAAGAGACAAACATGCTAACAGAGCCTGGCCGCCGCTGAGGGACGCAGCGAGCGAGTAGGGGCGGGCAGGAAAGAGGGAACCACAAGAAAGAGCGGGCTTGTCTGGGGGGACTGCGTTGTGCACCGCGGTCAGTCGAGCTCAGTCACACTGGGGGCGCGTGGTCAAACAGCTGGCCTTGCCATGCCGGTGCCTCGCTGCTCCCGCTGCCGCTGTAGGCTACGTTCGCGGCAGGAGGGAGATTACAGCTTGTCGACCGGAGAATGCGATGGCGACCTGCCCTGCACTCTCCACGATACGCTCACATGGGAGGGCGCGGGCGCGGGCGACAGTGATGCTTATGACTGCTACTTCTGCGGCAGCAACACAGCTCATGCAGAGAAGAAGGCGCACGTACGTATACGTGTACATGCATGTAGAGCATATCGGAATACGTACGTACGTACAGGTGTGGATTCGCATGCATGGGATTGAAGTGAAAGAGGGAAGACCGATTAGGCAAGGACGAGGGGAAGATATCAAAGAAGGGACCAGCAATAATGTAGTGAGGGGAAGGGAAGTCATGCATGTGTTCTATCTACAAGACGATTCCAATGCAGTGTCCACCACGGAACAGTGATACTGATCCAACTGCTACAGCGCTAACTCATCCAAATAGCAGCCATTGACAGGAACGTGCATTGCCTCCTCATCCTCTTTGTTTTGAGCTTCAATGATTGGAGATGTGGTTCATCTACATCCTGACTCAAGTCACCGGTTGTGTCCCTCCTATGATTCTCTGAGAGAGAGACAGAGATTGGCATGACTCAGCTCATCCCTCCCATTGCCAAGTGAGCTCAACTGGCATGACAAGTTAAGACGAGGACACAATCACAACAACAACAGTGGAATCTTCCTCCGCCGAGCAGGAGGATCCATTGGAGACCACCAAAAGGATGAAAGAGAGAAGAAGTTCTCGCAACAGGACATCCTCACATCCAGATGAGGGGAGGGGGGGGGGGGGGGGGGGGGGGTGGGGCGGGGAAGAGGGGAGACAAGAACTGAGATAGGGCAGCTGCATGCATGCTTGTTTGCCTGCCTCAAACATGCCAGTTCATGGAAGCAGCTCATCAGACCTCAGCCACCGCCTGTAGCTGACACTGGTGGTGGTGGCCGGTGGTGGTGCATGGTGAGGGACCTACAGCATTCAATGGAACCATGAAGATGGATTGATTGAACCCGTCATGGAATCCGTGACACCCCCCTCTCTCTCTCTCTCTCTCCTGTCTAATGAAGTCATGATGGACTGCTGCAGCACTGAGAGAAATCTTATCCCTCCTCTCCCCCACCCCCAGCAACGGCATTTTACTCCTCCTGCCATGGCAAGTATTGGAAGAAACATAGGGTGGTGGTGGTGTCCTTAGCGTTTACCTGGGACTGAAACGATGGTAGTGGGAGGAGCATGAAGACAACTTGCTGCAGTGGAACTTGTTATGAGAATCTAGAAATTGAGAGAAAGAATGCTTTTGTTTCCCTGAATTCATCATGAGTTCTTATGAAGAGGAAGAAGACAATATGATACTTTCATGGCTTTGGTGGACTCATCTCAAGTTGGTCACAGTGTCTGTCTTCTACATCATCTCACGTAGGTGGGCTTCTCCAACCTATAAAGGTTTGGACCGCTCACTTAGGGCTCCACGCGGCTTCCTTCTTCGGTTCCTTATGAGATCCGGCTCATATCCATCGGCTCGGCCCGATCAAATCTTGGGCCGTTGACTCGTTGACAGAATCAGTTCATCAATTAATCTGATTATATTTTTGATTAAATATTATGTAATGTATATGATGTTAAAATAAATTTAAATAAAGTCGAATTCTAAAAAAAAAGAATTAATTATAAATAATCAGTCATCCTGTCGGGGAATAAAATAAGAATTAATTATTTATGTGGGACCGCTGTCTTCCTTACCAATCAGATGGCTCGGTTCCGATCCTGTATCCATTTCAAGCCGAATAACTGAACCGCTCCGTTTGAGCCGCCGCTTCTCATGCGTCCGTTGCCGTGAGTGCTGCTTTTGCGCCCCGACTTGGGATACGACTTCAAGCTACGAAAGGCTGAAGTCGGGCCGCAACGGCACGTGCCGACTTAGGGTTTCTTTCCTATCAAACAACGCGAACCGTATAAAGATCGAAAGCCCTCCAACTGATCCCTCCCTCTTTCTCTCCCGCTTGGGTCGCTGCGCCTCCACGCACAACCCTTCCACCGACCACGGCAGAGAGCGTCGCAGCCGCCGCCACTATGCCGTCTCTCGTCTTGTCCGATCCTCTTATCTCCTCCGAGGAGACCAAGAAATCGAAGCCCAAGAAGCCCCAGTACGGCTCCCCTGAGGAGGAGAAGAAGAACAAGAAAAAGAAGAAGCAGCACGTGGAGAACGAGCTCAGCGACCTCGAGCTCGACAACGGCACGGGGGAGACGACGGCGTCTGAGAAGAAGAAGGTTAAGAAGGAGAAGAAGAGGAAGGTTCCCGATGATGAGGATAAGAGCGACACCACCTCGGATTCCACCGAGGTTCCCGAGAAGAAAACCGCGACAGCTAATGGGGCCCCGGCGAAGAAGCCGAAGCTGATGAAGGACGAGGGAGAGACAGATAGCGGTGCGGCCGACGATCCGAACGCCTTGTCCAATTTTAGGATCTCGAAGGTCTTGAGGGAGACTCTGAATTCGAAGGGGATAAAAGCGCTGTTCCCCATCCAGGCCATGACTTTCGATCTCGTACTCGATGGGTTTGATTTAGTTGGTCGAGCACGGACTGGTCAGGTGCGGAATCTCTTGCTTGTTTATGTTTTACCAACATTGGTAGTTCATGCTTCAAAATACTGTTGCGAAAGAACATACTTACGTGGTAGTTCTCAGACTTCCAAATAGTTTTTTTAATCAACTAAGTAATGCACGTGTTGAGAATTCATAGGGGAAGCAGATGGAACGTATAATTGAAAATTTCTGGCTAATTATTCGGAAAACATGCTTTTTTGTATTGTATGGTTCGGTCTGCTCCACTGTTGGTGGCATGAAGGGTATTCCCTTAGGTTTCATATAGAATCCTTTTCTAATATCCCACATTTTATGGCATAACATGTTATCATCACAGACAATCTATTAATTACTAGTAACGTGGTGACTTTCATGGTTTGTGCGAAGGTTGGTGCTGATCCGGATTGGTGGGTTGAGATTGGCTAGGTCCTATATATGCATGTATTTAAATGTATGGAATTATCTGACAGGAACGTGCTTTCTTGGTTATGGCCAGTTCTAAAATGATCCCTTTAAACTTGTAGCTTCTTGAATTGGTTGCCTGGTCCAATTTGGGTGATCTGGTTCAAGATCCAAAAATCTTATGGCTTATCTGTTGTGAAGTTTACTAATTAAATTTCCCTCAACAGAGTTAAGTAACAAAAAGGGTTTATGTGGCCAACACCAATTAGAGCCAAGCATTCTGTTGTCATTTTTGCTGATATTGTCATATAATCTGGTAAAAACATCTTTTTATGTATTTCCATATCTTCTACTTTCTTGCTTTTATCTATATATTTGGCGTGACGATGGTTTTGATTCATGGGCATATAATTAGATGTTATTCCTTGTTATCTGTGCTGTACTTACTGTTTGCTGTAAATAATATTAATTGCTTGGCTGGCTGATGATTTTCTGATATATCTGGCCATATTTACAGGGCAAAACCTTGGCTTTTGTGTTGCCTATATTGGAGTCATTGACAAATGGGGTTCATAAAGCATCAAGGAAAACCGGTTATGGAAGATGTCCAAGTGTTTTGGTACTCCTTCCGACTCGAGAGCTTGCAAATCAGGTAGTTTCGGATCTGAGTTTATTGACATGTTAAATGCACAAGTATCTTATGTTTCTTTAGATGGAACTTGATGGACATCATATTAAATCTCAGGTTCATTCGGACTTTGAGGTCTATGGTGGGGCAGTTGGGTTATCTTCATGCTGCTTATATGGTGGATCTCCTTACCGTGCTCAGGAAATTTCACTAAAGCGAGGAGTTGATATTGTTGTTGGAACTCCAGGGCGCATAAAAGTGAGCTATCTTTCTTTAGCTTCATATGTTTTTGTTGGCTTTTTAGACTTTATTTCTCCACTGAAAATATTTTTGTTCTTCTTACAGGATCACATAGAGAGGGGGACTCTTGACCTAAAAACATTGAAGTTCCGTGTACTTGATGAAGCAGATGAAATGTTGAACATGGGATTTGTTGATGATGTGGAACTCATTCTCGGTATGGATTTTCTGTTCACAGCTTCTGCACTAGCTTTTCAAGTTGTGAAGGATATCTCCATGATGCTGTGTATTGGATGCTTTGAGTTAGATCTGCCTTCCTTCTTTGTAGGCCGATCAAACTCCAGTGTCCCATATTGAACTCTTAATTGTACCATATTGAAAAATGTTGGCAGATTCTTGTTGTTGTTGGATTTTTTATTTTTAGCTGTACTGAAAGGCTTGTTGAATCGATGTTGCTGTATGTAAGTTTTCAGATAAATGCTTGATCAATATTAATTTCCAGTTGATTGACTTGATCAGATGAATGTATGACAATTTAGTCTTATGGCCACTTATATGTAGTGTGTTTAATGTTTTGGTGTTATATGTTTAATTTTCTCCTCGAAAAGCACCAAATATGTTGGTTTTATCTTGAGATTTACATCTACGGTTTGCGATCCAGACTGGCAGCTCATGCCTGCTTATAATTATTGACTAACTACTTGCATGGTAATCTGCATATATGTGGTTAATGTGAACTCAGTGTTCTTTTTGCTATTCTTATCTTGCAGGTAAAGTTGAGGATGTTACCAAGGTTCAAACGCTTCTCTTCAGTGCTACCTTGCCTGACTGGGTGAAGAAGGTTTGAATCAATTTATCTTATGTGTTACCCCCTTTCCATTCAAGTAAATTTCAGATAAGGTTCTAAGCATGGTTTCAAATACTATGGTATGCCAACAATACCAAGTTGGTAGATTGGTGCATAGATGTACTAAATTTTTTTTAATAAGTTAATACATTTGTGCACTGCAAACAATACTATATTGGTCAGTATGTATCTGTCCAAGTTTCCAATATCAATAATAGTAACATTATTTAATACCTTGGATCTAAGTGCATTAATATGTTTGAATTCCTTTTCCTGCATATAATACCTTTTCAATTGCTTCCAGATTTCCACAAGGTTTCTAAAGCAAGATAAGAAAACAGCTGATCTTGTCGGCAATGAGAAACTGAAGGCTAGTGCTAGCGTCAGACATCTTGTTCTTCCTTGTACTCGTTCAGCAAGGCCACAAGTTATTCCTGATGTCATCCGTTGTTATAGCCGGTTTGTAATTTTTACGGTCATCAATATATTAATTTTCTTTATTCATTTCCTAAATGGTCTTTGTATGCAAACTTTCGTAGTGGTGGTCGAACCATTGTTTTCACTGAGACAAAAGAATCTGCATCTGAACTTGCTGGATTATTACCTGGAGCCCGGGCTTTGCATGGAGACGTAATGCAAGCACAACGTGAAGTAAGTACAATGAGATTTCAAACTGCATCTGGTCTTGCTTGCACTTTTTCAGTTATTCTAGATACAATCATATATCCTTGCTTTAGAATCGGATGGCATGCAGGTGTTCTTTGTCAATATTCATATATGACTTGTTATTATGCAGGTCATACTATCTGGGTTCAGGTCAGGCAGGTTTTTGGTTTTGGTTGCTACAAATGTGGCAGCACGTGGGTTAGACATAAATGATGTGCAGCTGATTATACAGGTGCATTCTTTATTTCCTGGAAGTATTTCCATCAATTAAATGAGCACATCTAACCTTCATAAATAATAATCACTGGTTAACTTTTCCAGTGTGAGCCCCCACGCGATGTTGAAGCTTACATCCATAGATCAGGGCGAACTGGAAGGGCTGGTAATCATTTGAACTTTGTGGCCAATGTTGGTTTTTTATTCCAATGAGTTGCTAAGAGATGTCTCGTTCAGGCAATACCGGGGTTGCGATTTTGCTTTATGAACCCAAACACTCCTTTAGCATTTCTAGAATAGAAAGAGAGTCGGGTGTTAAGTTTGAGCACATCTCTGCACCTCAGCCTACTGATATTGCTGAATCAGCTGGATCTGAAGCAGTTGATGCTATCTCAAATGTCTCTGACAGGTAAGCTGTCAAAATTTTCCTATTTGGAAATTCCTCAGTGCTAGGTTAGCTTTTATTGTCAACTCAAAGTGTTTATTGGTTGAAATGCAGTGTTATTCCAGTTTTTCGTTCACAAGCAGAACATCTCTTAAGCTCCTCTGGGTTATCAGCAGTGGATATACTAGCAAAAGCCCTTGCTAAGGCTGCTGTAAGTCGCCCTTGCTTGTAGAAGCTAATTAATTCTTGTACTGATTCGTAATCCTCCTTTGTAATATGTATATTTTTTATGACAGGGATTTACTGATATAAAGAAGAGGTCACTGCTCTCTTCGATGGAGAATTATGTAACATTACTTCTTCAGACAGGAAGGCCAATCTATTCACCTACGTAAGTGCTGAACCTTTTTCAAATATTCTTCAAGTTTGAAGTTATTTGGAAACTCTTTATAGATGGTGTTTTCTGCAATTTGAGACATTAGTATTCAGTACATGATCCTCATTTTTGGTCACTGTTTTTTCTCAGGTTTGCTTTTAGTACCTTCAGAAGATTCTTGCCTGATGACAAGATTGAAGGTGTTAAAGGCCTCTCTCTTACTGCCGATGGCACAGGTGCAGTTTTCGATGTGCCTGCTGATGATGTGGATGCATTCCTGGAAGGTAAGCTGTATACACCTTTCAGGGCTGATCGTAACCTTATTCCTGTTCTGCTAATTGTTCAAAACATATCACACTGGACTTGTATCCACTGAGATTTTTTCTTCCGCTTTGCAGGCCAAGAAAATGCTCACTCGGTGAACATCGAGGTCCTGGAAAAATTGCCTCCCCTGCAAGACCGAGACCAATCGAGAGGTGGCAACTCAGGTCGAGGAAGGTTCGGTGGCGGCGGCGGTGGCAGGTTCTCTGGCGGTAGAGGCGGCGGCAGCGGTTCATATCGAAGAACTGGTGGTTTCTCTAATGGAGGTGGTCGGGGAAGAGGATATGGTGGTGGAGCTAACAGATTTAACAGGAGGAAGTGAAGCTGCAATTTTTGAGTGTCCAACTAATTTTTGTATTTCTAATCGAGGGATTAAACTTATATTATTTAAACCTATATCCATTCATGCAATGACTTACGCTTTTTCGTTTGAATGAAAATGAAACAGTAGCTATTGCTGTTGCAGTCGATCTCCAGATTTGTAAGTATTAACATGGGTTCGATTTCCGCCGTGGACAACGTTCGATCGATAAAGCAAGCAAAGAGGGAGATGGGGCAACAGATGAACCGCGGGCCGGCCCGGTTGGTTTTGTCGATTCTGCCCTCGACCGGCCGGCTTAAAGACGTGACCTCAAATAAACCTAAAATAAAGCAAAATTAGACCAGAATTTCTTAGATCATCGATTTTAATCTAATAATTCCCTCAAAACAAAATTCCAATTTCGAGCGATTAGGGGTTCAGCCAAAACGGACCGCGTCGAATGGCAGCTCGCGCGCACCGGCTCCTCCTTCCCTCTGCCTTCCACCGAAGCGTGATCCCCGACCCCTCTCTCCACCTTTTACCCCCGTTGCTGAGCACCGCAATCTGCAGCGGCGCCCGTCGACGCCGCGTTCGCGCCCAATTAATCGTGGGAAGAATGGCGTCTGGTGGCTCCCGAGCCCCTTCCTCGCCCACGCGCATCACCCTTCCGGGCGGCGACTCTGTCGAGGTCGTAGCCGCCCCCGGCGTCTCCGATTCTGACCTCAGGTTAAAGTTATGATGCCTTTTCTATGACATGCATGCTTATCTCCTATTAAATTTTAGTTATTATTTTACATCTGCATCTTTAATCGCAGAAATGCCATCAGTTCTTCCCTTTTTAAGCAGTGGTTGAAGAATATGCAGAGTGACACTGGCCTTTTAGCGGGAGGGCACATGTCTTTAAGACAAGTGTACATTCAGGTGGCTTGATCTTCTGCTCATCTATGATTAAATCTTAGAAACCAGTTGCAGTTGCACAATTAAATTTTTTTCTCCTATCTTGTCGATCTGGTTTTCAAGCCTTTGGAATTCTTGTAGTTTTCTGAATGATTGATATGTTGTTTGCAGGGAGTGGATATGTTTGGTAGAGGTGTTGGGTTCTTAAAGTTCAAAGCAGATGTTTTTGATAAAGAAACACAAGCAAAGGTAACCTAATTATCAATTTTCGGATAATTAACTTTAATGTCCACCATTTTCGGAAAAGTGATGTGTTTGTCGTATGTGTGTGCTATGTTTGGAAATAAAGTGTTGGATCTTTAAAGTTTAGGACTTTTTTCCTTTGGTGACAAGGAAATCCAAATAAATCAAGCTAGATATCACTTACTAGAGACAGATGCTTTGAAAAAAGATCTCATCCTTCCTCAGTGTCTTGTTTTCTTCTATTTGTTGTATGCAAGTGCATATGCTTGTGATCACGTGGCTGCACTTTTGATGTGCGTATGTTTTGATTTACTTTATGTTAAATTGCTTCTTGACAAAACTAAAAATAATGTGCTTATCCTTTAGAAGGTGGATCACAACTTTCAATCTAGTATGTGATGCATTTTATATTTTATGCTTCTGCAAATATGCCTTATATTTAATTAACAAAACTTGCATTTTGTATGTCGTTGTCGAGTTATGTTAGTCACTGAGAATGCTGTTTTTCAGCTTGAAAGCCAACTAGATTCCTTTGGGTTGTCCTTTCATTTTTCTTTTTGTTGAAGGTGTGTTTGACCACTTTCATTGAAACACTTAAAGACAAAAAGATGGAGACTGATGAAAAAATTTGCAGTTTTGAGATCTTGGACAGAGCCCATCTTAACATAAATGCATAGCAAAATGTACATAAAATGAGATACTAATATGCCTTTTCCTTTTACTGTCTTTGCCTTTTGGTTGTGACTTGTAAATTTGCATTTGCACTCTTTGGAATGCATAGGAAACTTCATATGTGTCCACCATAGTTAACTCGTTCATTAAGCAGAACTGTGGAAGCATAAGAAGAAAAAATGTCTCTTCATATGTGTCCACCATACTGAACCATTCATTAAGTAGAACTGTGGAAGTATAGGAAGAAAAAATGTCTCTTATTAACATCAGGAACACTGTCATAGAAGATATTCTGTAAACAAAGCTTATTTAGCATACTTAAACACAAAATACTTGCAGTCTTCGAGAGATGAGCACACTTTACCCAGGAACCTGCCTATTTGTCTCAAACTTTTTTTCTTATTGCTTCTTGAAGAATAGGCAAGTTTCTGAAACTAAAATAGAAATGCTCAGGATGCAGCAACAAACAAGTATCACAGTTATCATGTATAAAATACTGATGTTGTAGAGTTGAAGGCCACATGCATGCATTGTGGTAATAATCACATGTATACATTGTTCATTTAAAATATCACCATCTTTTGTTGAACTGCATTTACTTGTTTCATGAAATTTTTTCTGATTGTAGCATTCTGCTGAGAAATTAATTTCTTGGAATGGTTTTTGATAATACATGTGTTTACTATGTTCTATCATATTATCTGTGATCTGCATAAGATTAAAACTTTTAACTTATGTGAGCTTTGCATCTTTAGTTACTAGTTATGAGCATTTATTTATATGTAAGATCTTGTTCGGTTTGTTTATGTGTCCTTTATAATATCTTTAGATTCCAGGAATTGTGTTTGCAAGGGGACCAGCTGTTGCTGTGTTGATTCTTTTAGACTCGAGAGGAAAAACTTATGTTGTTCTTACAGAACAGGTATGCTCCAACACTGAGAACAGATTTTATGAATAACTTGACCTTTGATGCCTTAAGGGCACAGCCTGATAGATTCTCAAGACAATTATGAGCTATAACAAGTTATTTAAATCTATTTAGTATCTACAGAACTCTAGACTTTATGCTATTTGATTTCTTGAAAATCTGATAAAATTTACTGAATATTTAAGCCTAGGGTTCCTGTTGGAAAACTCATTTTGGAACTCCCAGCTGGCATGATAGATGATGAAGGCGGTGATGTTGTTGGCACAGCAGTTCGTGAGGTAATATCCATTATTTTAATTTGCTTTTCACCCACTTCAATAAAAGGATGCATGTTTCGTTTGAATATTAACCTTATGAATGGAAGGTGCTGCACTTATCAGATTTGAAGGGGTAGTCAAGTGCATAGCCCTAGGGAAGGGAATATATGACTACTATTTGAATAACATGTTGATCCCCATGTAATTTGGTGGATTAGATTATTTAGTCGGGGCTATGCAAATGAACCTATTATTCAAAACTTACTTTGGGATGATCATGATCTTACATTTCATATCTGCTATTTGAACAACATGTTGATGCCCATGCAATTTGGTGGATTAGATAATTTAGTTGGGGCTTTGCAAATGAACCTATTAAACCTGTGACATCTTGGTTAGTCTCACACTCAAGGTGGGAGAGTGATTGTAATTATTTATAGGGCTAGATTAGCCTATTACCATTTTTGAGTCAACATTTTTGAGTTGCTGAGTTTTGTAGTCTTTTAGGATTGAATGTGACAATGTAGAGTCATTTCTGGATTGGGCTATAAGCCTCACAAGCGGCCTACTAAAATGCATAAGCATTCTTGTCTAGGTGGTTTCAAAGCTATTGGATCAATAGTCCAACGGGTTGGGGTGACATAAGTTCCTCCAATTAAAGGCTCAGTGTTCTTGTTAAAACCCAATGCCCAACATAGTTCAGAATCATCCCATAACATGTGACATGATTTATTGTCCAGTCCAGTCCAATTATGGCTCCACATCTGGTATGACCTGAGCAATTTCCGTAGTAGGTGTCTAGGTGACATGACTTATAGTCAAGTCCAATGGTGGCTCCACGTCTTATAGAACTGGAGCAGTTTCCATAGTAGGCGACATGACTTATAGTCCAGTCCAATGATCACTCCACATCTGATATAACTCGAGCAGTTTCCATAGTAGGTGACATGACTTATAGTCCAGTCCAATGATCACTCCACATCTGATATAACTCGAGTCCATTCACCTTAGATGCTTAGTTTGCTAAGATACTATTTGTCATGATTGATTCTGGTGGACTATTAACTCAATAACTTGGAGGCTTCCAAACTATATTGCTAATCAATGCTTAAAACAAAGTTAATGATATTAGATTTGTCTAGCCCTATGTACCATTTTAACTCATCCCCCACTTTTGACATGGGACTATTAGCATGTCGCATAGCCAAACTTAGTAATTAAATGGAACCATTGCATTTGATTTGGTGCTGGTTTAGATTTTTATATCAATCAATTTGGGTTGATTAAACGATGGACACTCCTGATATAGTTTCATTTGGGGTTAAAAAATACATTCAAACAAAACTGAATATGATATATTAAATGCTATATATAAACAAACATAGAAATTATCTATTTCGTCATTTTTTAAGATTTAAAGATTTATTGAAACATAGGCTTTTACATGAAAGATCTCTTCTGCTAATGGAAAAATGAACATAGATCTCTTAGTTTTGTCAGAGATTCAACTTGTACTTGTCTTCTGAATCAGCTACTTATAACATGAACTGGATCAATATGGAGATCAATAATTGGACCAAAACTTCTCTTTTTGACATACAAAACAGTATTGGCCATCATGTTCCATTTTGGGCTGCAGGGTTTCTCCTCATTCTAATTTGCAATAGAGACAAATCATATATATCCTTTAAGACAAATCATAGGATGATGGTATTTCCAGCATTTTCATATTTGACACGTGAATCCTTTGCTTATTGAACACTAGTCATAACTGATATAAGGATAGTTGATGATGCAGATAGCCTGGGCATGCATGACAAAATCTTTACAATGGTATATATTGTATTTACACCTTTAGGAGTCAATATGATGCTTCCAGACTTTACATGTAATGTCTGTGCAGTTATCCGTCTGTTAAGCTCTTAAGTTTTAAGTTCAAGATAATTATTTAATGTACAGGCACTCCAATGTCTGTCTTATGTTTCTTTTATTTTGTCAATGATGCATGATAAATCACTGACAGGTTGAAGAGGAGATAGGGATACACTTGAACAAGGAGGATATGGTGAATCTTACAGCATTTCTTGATCCTGTAACTGGATGCAAAGTTTTTCCATCACCGGTAAATTGATGAAACTTCTCCCAGGTTGCATTAAAATTAATGGCATGACCAGGAACCACAATTCCATGTGCCGTCAATCTAGAAAGGATACAGAGTGAAGTATAAAATGTCACCGACGAGGATGGGTATAAAGGGTAGCTTATTTATATCCATTTCAAGGGATCCATTAGTGTCAAATCTCATAATATCAACTTATTTTGTTCTCATTGATTTAAATGTCTTGACAAGTCAGACAAGATCAGTGATTTAAAAAGTGCCAAGGTCCCAAAACGCTCGTCCGAACGAAGCGAGACACTTTGGAATATTAAAATATAAAAAATATATAATATAATAAAAATATAATTATTTAAATAAAAATATGATATTAAATTTAAAATATATTGTTTATAGTATATTATTTACTGTTAATAGTAGTTAGAGGGGAGAAAAAATGTTAATAGTAACAGAGGATTAGTTTAAGATTGTTGCGGTAGTGCTGCAAACGATAGCAACAACAGAAGCTGCGGACAACAAAATTAGTAGCGACGGGAGCTATGAACAGCAATAGTGACATCGACGAAAGCTGTGGACAGCAACAGTGGTGGAAGCTCCAGAGGACGTTTGTCGGTGGTAAAGGAAACTGCGGTCCACTCCCTCGACAATGGAAGGAATTGCACACAGAGCAACAACGGAAGAAAGCTACGGGGACCGTCGGACTCGTGCATTGGCGACAGAGGAAGGCTCGGTCCGTTGCATATGCAGCGGAGGTAGCAACAAAAAGCATCGATGGCAAAGGCAAAAGCAGTGCTAGGGTTCCTCGAGGTCGCGTGGGCGTGAAGGGTGGCTTTTGAGGTAAGAAACTACGTTATTTAACCAAACCAGACTTAAAAGTCTGGTTCGGTTCGCTTAATTGAATCGAACAAGCACCTGGCGCCTGGTCTCGGGCGAGCGCCCAGGCAACGCCTCTTTGAAGCATGCCGCCTGGCCTTTAAACGAGGTGCTCTCGCCTCGCCTTGCTCGAGCGCCTGAGTGCCTTTTTAAATCACTGGGTAAGATGACTTGCAAGGCAGTGAAAAATCTTAAAGTTTACCAAATCTAAAGCAGATTCAACATAAATGTTAAAGGGAAAATATGTAAAATGTGTGTGATACAGTTTGCAGAACAAGAAAGAAAATACCTTTTAGTTTCAGATATAATAATCGCAACTAATATTCTACATCAATTGGGTAAAGAGCTGAGCAACAATGAAGGCCATGCTTGCTAGTGTATTCAAAGGCGACGTTGTTTGTTATAAGACGTGACACACCACCAGAAAAATAATAAAGTTAGATTTTGCCTGATAATGTGGAACATAAATTGTATTACAAAGTCCTTGACTAGTAAAACAATTTCAAATCTACAAAATTGACAAAATATAATCTTAAATATTGGTGATGGTGTACCAGGTTCATTTACCAAAGGTTGAGAATTCGAAGACTTATTCGATATATTTTTACATCTAAAACATTAATCTGGTGATGGTGTACTAGATCCTCTTACTAAAGGTTGAGGATTTGAAACCTCATCTGATTTATATTTTGAAAGTTGTCAGCTAACTTAATTGGTAAAGATCTTGATAGTTTATCGCAAGGTCTTGTATTCGAATCTTGTCTTCATTACTTATTCTTTGTGAAAAAAAAAAAACCTTCAAATTTTCAAAGGTTATAGGATGAAGCAGAAAGCTTACCTTAAGGAAACATCTACATTTGCCAAGATTTACAAAACACAACGAGTATAAAGAAATCTTGCAAATAAAGCATAAGTGGCCCCAATCTGTAGAAGATTTTACTCTCTAGGTTGTGACTATATTTTCAGGTTGAGAAGGTATTCTCAGTTTTGGAATTTTGTCCATGTAACCATGAGCTGTTGATCCCTCTCCTGCACCATTTTAAGTCAGTCTTCAAGGGAATTCACAGGGTTGTATGTGTAGATCTTCTCTATTGAAGTCGTCAAAATATGCTATGAACATTTTGATTGACTTCCAGTGGAATGATATAATTGCCGCATCACATTGCAGTTCAGACTTTGTTATTTACTTTCAAACCCACAGGATTCTTCTTGTTCTTTGTTAGGGTGGGTGCGATGAGGAACTGAGCCTGTTTCTTTATAGAGGCCATGTAGAGGAGGAGATCATAAGTGCCCTGCAGGGAAAGGAGATGGGCCTCCGTGATCATGGTGAGCTGATTAAGGTACATGTTGTTCCTTACGATACACTTTGGCGTGTGACTGCTGATGCAAAAGCTCTAGCTGCAATTGCCCTATATGAAATGGCGAAGAGGAATGGCCTTTTGCCTTGAACTGCTCGACTCGAGTATGCTGTGCAAGTCCATATACAAATTCCCTGAAGCTGCCTTTTGTCAACATTTCACATTGGAGATTTGCTCTCTTTCATTTAGCCAATAAATCTTTGTATTTGGTGTCACGAATTGTATGCAATTTTTTCTTTGATAAGCAGATCTGAATTTGCTGATTTAAGCAGTGAAGGTAATTAGATGACTTGTCTATAGGACATTTTGAGCTACCAGACAGATTAACCACATTGTTCAAATCCAGATTTGATGGAGTGACATATGCGAGAGAAAGTAAACATGTTATTTTCTTTTGGAAAGGCTAATTTTTTTCGTCTGATTTGTTAATGTGTTACCAAATGTGTTATCTTTATTTTTTTTATATGAATGATAAGTGATGAAAGCAAGATTCGATATTATTATGAAGGATATTTTCCTTTTTCTGGATATATTCAATTCAAATGGATATTGGAATCAATTCGATATGATCTATCTAAACAAAGATTGCAATTGAGATCGTATGACTACATGATCAGATGGGGCCTCATGTTGGACATCAAGAACATGTAAATTGAGGAATTCATAATTCAAGTCAGGTTGATTCAACAAGGCATCTTATAGTAGTTCTTTTTCTTTTTTAATGAAGCTTATTATTTATATCCTTTTTTTACTATTGATTTTTTTTTACCATTGATAATTAAAAAAAAATAAAAAAAAATAAATATTATTTTATTATTTATTACCTTAGCAATGTCAATTTTATTTTATATTTTTATCTCTTATGTCATGTTTGCTTCTTTTGCTATAAACGTAGCCATCGGAGAAGAAAGAAGAAGAGGACGAAGAAGAAGAAGATATTTAAGTTAAAAAAATTAAAATAAAATTATAAATAGTAAAAGAAAAATACAAATGGTAATCTTTTTTTTTATTATTTTTTTTTAATAATTAAATGGATTTTTTATCATAGAATCTTCCCATCAACAATTAAACTGTTGTGTAAGTTCCTCCCGCGTTCTTCCATCGCATTGACTACAGCAGCATCACCCGCCGTCCACATCGGCACCGGCCCCGGCCCGTTGACATGGCGATGGAGCTTCTCTCGGAGGAGAGGATCGTGAGCCGGATAGAAGTCAAGGACGGCCGTCAGATGAACTACGCCTTGCCCCTCCAACAGCTCATCGGGTCCGGAGTCAACGGCCTTCGTCACGAACCCGTGCGACGCACAGATCGGGGTCCACTGTCGCCAGACCCTAATATGGACGACCATCCGATGGATAAGGAACAATGATTTAGCAGGGGATCCTTCTTGTGGTCGTCTGCTTTGATGCCCATCGCAACACAAGCCCTCCCCCTTCCCATCCATTACAGCCCTTCTATATATCAGTCGCTTAGGTGGGCAAGGGCGGTGAAGTAAGCGGAGATGGGGCGAAGGTGGAGGAGGAGAACATGGCCGCTTGGTTGGTGGCTGTTAACACCCTCAAGATCCAACCTTTTCGACTCCCGCCTCTGGGTTTGGCCTCTCTTCCTTTGTTTGATTGCTTCTATGGGTGGTATGATTAGCATTATACTGCTATCTAGTTTAGATGTTCTTACTCGGGACTCAATTTTGACCATGGAGTATGGATTCGAGCAGAAACATGGATCTTTCTTTCTTTTCTTCTTCCCTTTTCTGTTGGAGCTGGAGTTGTCTTGACGCTTGTTTGATCGAGATTACTGATCAAAATCGAAATTTTCAGGGCCTCACGACGTTCGGGTGAGGATGAAGACTGTCGGCATCTGTGGCAGTGATGTCCATCACCTCAAGGTTATTGAGTGCGAACATGTCACGAGTTGTGTATCAATTGAGTGCTAAATTGGGATGAATCAAATGATTGTCCCTTCTCATTTTCCTCTGAATACTGCAGACCATGAGGTGTGCCCATTTCGTTGTCAAAGAGCCCATGGTAATCGGGCATGAGTGTGCTGGTGTGATAGAAGAGGTGGGCTGCGAAGTGAAGTCCCTGGTTGTGGGTGATCGCGTGGCGTTGGAACCCGGAATCAGTTGCGGGCACTGCAAATACTGCAAGGGTGGCCGCTATAACCTTTGCCGCAGCATGAGGTTCTTCGGTTCACCCCCTGTCAATGGCTCCCTAGCTAATCAGGTGATCAGGCTTAGAGTTTACTCGAAATATTATATTTCTGCTAAAATAAGAAGAAGCTGCAATGCCGATTCGAATCTTGAGGTAATTTGCTTTGTCTAATGAATAGGATTCCCTAGTAACATGATTAAGCAACAATCAATCAAGTATTGCAACCAAGTCTCTATGATGTGTTTTTTATGTTGCTACTCATACAAGAGAAGGTTAAAATGCATAACAAACTTCTAAATCGTACAGTGTCTCTGTCTGTGTCCTTTGTTTCTTTTCAACATAAAGCGGTATGCAAACAGGAGAATCATTGTCGGGCCATCAGCTTCACAACCTTGCTAATAAGTTGATAATCTTCAGCTACAAGTTATATTCTTGCTAATAATCATGCATCTTACCATATATTACATGCAACACAGCCTGTATAATTGCATCAAAATTTAGTTTTTAGAAAAATTTTGTGCACTGTTGCTGGTTTGGGAATTAATAATAAACTTGTCCTGCATTTACAGGTGGTACATCCTGCTAATTTGTGTTTTAGGCTCCCCGAGAACGTGAGCTTGGAGGAAGGGGCAATGTGTGAGCCCCTTAGTGTTGGGATTCATGCTTGCCGTCGTGCTATTGTAGGTCCGGAGACTAATGTGCTAATTATGGGCGCTGGCCCGATAGGGCTGGTTACGATGCTTGCAGCTCGAGCTTTTGGTGCTCTACGGATCATCATGGTGGATGTTGATAGCTATCGCCTATCTGTGGCAAAATCTCTTGGTGCAGATGACTTTGTAAAAGTTTCTACAAACAGTCAGGTTTTTGCCTATTTAGTCACTTAAATCAAGAAGCAGTAGTGCATATATTGTGCTATTTAGTCACTTTCATTTTTAGTCTGCACATTCTTAAACACAACAACAACACCAATAGCAAGCTGTGATGTCCCCAACTATTTGCAGTCAGTTTACCTTGATGCTATGATTGTCGTAAGTTACGAATATTTATGACATTACCCAACTAGAAATTCTGTTGTCATCAATACTTGGAAACAACTTTAACCAGACAGGTATTATCATTTGTCATGCTTGAATTTTAAGCAATAGATTTCCTTTATGTCTGTGCAGCATACCCTTCATCATAGTTATTGCATTTTATTGAGTTTATAGAGGATGCCAGCATTAGTAGTCGCTTGTGTTGTGGCCTCTAACACAATTACTTCTGTAGGACGTTGATGAAGAGGTTATTCAGATACAACAGGCTATGGGCAATGATATCGATGTGAGCTTTGACTGTGCTGGGTTTAGCAAAACAGTGTCAACTGCCTTGAATGCCACCCGTGCAGGTGGTAAAGTTTGCCTCATAGGTATGGGACGTAATGAGATGACTGTCCCCCTTACTCCTGCCGCAGCAAGGTATAACCTTCTGCATGACTGATCTGTGGAAAGTGTTAGATGCTTGAGAGATATTATTGAACATATGAAAGAATAATACATGACTTGATAATAGACGTTGATTCGTTATTGGCTGATAATAAGTTCCTTATGTATGTTGGTTGCAGAGAGGTGGATGTCATCGGCATTTTCCGCTACAAGGATACTTGGCCACTATGCCTTGAGTTTTTGAGGACTGGAAAGATCGATGTCAAGCCTCTGATAACACACAGATTTGGGTTCTCCCAGGAGGAGCTGGTGGAAGCCTTTGAAGTAGGCGCTCGCGGTGGTGATGCTATAAAAGTGATGTTCAACCTCTAGCTTCCAAGACATATTGGTCATCAAGTGCTTGTAGCAGTTAAGCTTGTCTGGAAAGAGTTGTGATTGCAGGAAGATGATGGTGGTGATGCTCTAAATTGATGTTGAAACTCCTGCTGAAAGACATGGTTATCAAGTGTTTGTAGTGTGTTCATGTCATTGCAGTTCTTCTAAGAAGATGTTGGTGATGATGCTATGAATTTGATGTATAAATTATAAATTGTAGCAGCATCAAAAAATGGTCATCAAGTGCTTGTAGCAGTGTTCTTCGATAAAAGGGGTTGATTTGATCAAACAAAATGATATGGTGATTGAATGCTTCCTTCGCCTTGGTTAATCCCTTTTACAACACATTGGGTGATTAGAATTTGAGCTACAAAATACATTTTTGATTAAAAGAATAAGGTCGTGTACATAATTTCATGTGACTTAGGTGGTATGACACCCTTGTAATATCTGTTGACAAAGGATTAGCCCCTTTGAGATCTCATTCAATCTCTTAGAAGACAAGAATTAGCTAATACATGGGTAACTATTATCATTGTTCTATCGAAACATAACCGGAGATCACATAAGCATAATCGAGATCACATAAGCATAATCAAATAAAAAAACTTCATTAGCAACCGAAAACACATATACTTTACTCATAAATGGTTATGCAACATTATTTACAAGGTCATAAAATAATCTAATCTTGAAAACCACCTATAAAACTGGAAACTAATCCAAACATATCGGACGTAAGAGATCATAAATGGTGAATTATACTTGCAATTTGAAGTATCATGAGTTTCTTATTTTAAAAAATAAATAAAAAATGGTGAATGACTATCTTGAGAAATCTTAGGATATTTTACTTAAAATTTTTTTTTACTATTAGATTTTTAACTTATTATGCCCCTTAATTAATTATATATATATATATATATATATATATATATATATATATATATATATATATATATATATATATATATAATATGCTGTCATGATCACAACGAAAAGCTACAATTAATTACACATTAACACTACATGCATTTGATACTAGTCCTTTTAATGATGACAATTCATGTCTATGACTGGACCATATCATCACATTCATATGGTGTGAGCATTGGTTCTTCCCATCCAACAGTAACATCATTCTTTACCAACGCATCGTACCACTGGACGCACAATGTGGGGTCTACCACCATCAACCGTGGTGCACGGCGGGTAATTTTTACTAAGGTAGACTTCGAGTTCAGTTAGAGGATCGTGTGGCGGATAAGGAACAATGATTGAGAGTATCTCTCTTCCGCGCCGCTAATCCGTCTTTATGGTCATCTGTTCTGTTCCCCGTCGCTATCGGAGCCCTCCTCCTTGTCCTCCCTTGAAGCCCTTCTATATAGCAACCACCGTCAGTGCAGCAGCAGATCGGCATTCACAGAGATGGGGAAGGGCGGAGAAGGAAGCGGAGATGGGGCGAAGGTGGAGGAGGAGAACATGGCCGCGTGGTTGGTGTCTGTCAATACCCTCAAGATCCAACCTTTCCGACTCCCGTCTCTTGGTTTGGCCTCTCTTCCATCATCTCTTTCTTTTCTCGGCATGATTTGCTTCTATACGGTTGTCTAGTTTAGATGTTCTTATTCGAGAACCGATCTTGAGTCCTTGACCATGGAATTTGGATACGGGTACAAACATGGCTTTATTTTTCTTTTGGGGAAGGAGTTATCTTGACGATTGTTTGGTGGAGATTACTGATCAAAATCGAAATTTTTAGGGCCTTACGACGTTCGGGTGAGGATGAAGGCTGTCGGCATATGTGGCAGTGATGTTCATTACCTCAAGGTTAGGTTTGCTTACGGAATCCTTGCTATTTTGGTTTGAGAGGACAGCGATTTGGATGAATCGAGTGATGTCCCTTCTCATCTTGTCTGAGAACTGCAGACCCTGAGGTGTGCCCATTTCGTTGTCAAAGAACCCATGGTAATCGGGCATGAGTGTGCTGGGGTAATAGAAGAGGTGGGCAGCGAAGTGGAGTCCCTGGTTGTGGGTGACCGCGTGGCGTTAGAACCTGGGATCAGCTGCTGGCGCTGCAAATACTGCAAGGGTGGCCGCTATAACCTTTGCCCTGACATGAAGTTCTTCGCTACACCCCCTGTTCATGGCTCCCTAGCTAATCAGGTGCCAAAGCTTAGATTTTACCCAAAATATTCTATTTGTGCTAAAATAAATAGGAAAAGAAGCTGTAATTCCAATTAGAATTTTGGAGGTAATTTGCTTTATCTAATGAGTAGGATTTCCTCATAACATGATTAAGAAGAAAAATAAAGAATTACAATCACGTCTCTATACTTTTGTTTTCTATGTTGCTGAAGAAGATGACAATGCATTAAGAAACTTAATAAATGGATTCTCCACTTTCTCTTTTTTTTGTTTTGAACATAAAATGCATCGTTGTTGATGTGTTGATAATCTTCAGCTATAAATTCTATTGTTGCTAATAATCATGGATCTTATCATATGATATACTTGCAATGCAACCTGTATGACTTACATGAAAAATTAGTTTCAAAAAGTAATGTGCACAGTTGCTGGTTTTGGAATTAATGAAAATTTGTGCTGCATTTACAGGTGGTACATCCTGCTGATTTGTGCTTTAAGCTTCCTGAGAATGTGAGCTTGGAGGAAGGGGCAATGTGTGAGCCCCTTAGTGTTGGGATCCATGCTTGCCGTCGTGCTAATGTAGGTTCAGAAACTAATGTGCTAATTATGGGTGCTGGGCCAATAGGGTTAGTCACAATGCTCGCAGCTCGTGCTTTTGGTGCTCCACGAATCATCATAGTGGATGTTGATGGTTATCGTCTATCTGTTGCAAAATCTCTTGGTGCAGATGACGTTGTAAAAGTTTCTACAAGCAATCAGGTTCTTGCCTATTCCGTCGCTTTCATCAAGAATTAGTAGTGCAGTATATTGTGCTATTTAACTTTTTGATCTACTGCACAATAATTTCCTTATCTTTTCTAATCTGCAAATTCTTGAACATGATTTATAAGCTTTTTGATATGACATATCGTATTATCTAATGTAGCATTTTGTTCAAACATTGGTTGGGCTTCTATATTTCATATTGTTCTGGTCCAATTTATCTTTGTTTGTAGTGTCATATGATCTATTTTCAGCACCCTATGTGTCTCTCTTTGTTAAGATCGATTTTTGAATTCAAATTTAATGATAAGTTCTGCAGAAATTCCATCAACTTGACTTGAATCATATACTCCATCACCTTTATCAATGTTGCTATTGTCATGATCATGCTTTGAGTTGATACAAATAACAAAAACAATCCGTTATGGGTCCATACGTGGATGCTTTGAGTTGATATGAATTAGAAGTCTCTTTTTACCCCTGAAACTAAGACCGCTCACTGATCATAGATGAGGTGCGTATGATTATTCTTTCTACTCACACTAGATTGGTCCAACTTGTTCCCAAGTTTTTATCTGCCTGATGTATGTCAGAATTTAAATGATGGTTGCATCACAGGGTTAAAGCTATGTTATTAGGTGGTATTTGGGCATCTGTTGATAACTTATTTATTCTAGTTGATGTCAGAATGTTTCCTATTAGATGCATGGTACAGCAAAAGCTTTTAAGCAAGTTGATGTTCTTGTTTTCTGGCATAGTGTTTGTGGATTGTTCTTAGTAACGTTGGAGAACTGGAAGAAGTGACTTGTCAATTGAGAGTAAATGTGAAAGTTGTTCACAACCTTTTATTTCATGCAGAAGCCAACGCATGATCCTATATGAATATGTATGTGAATTCATAAAGACATATCCTGGTTTGAAATTAATAACAAAATTGGATTGGTTGGGTTCAATCTAAGCTGCAGTTGGTGCCAGGCTGGATGATGCTTCTTATCTAGGTTAAAGATTCTGCTAATAGATAAAAGCTGTTAGAAGACATGAAGATCAAGGTTGGAGTAGTGAAAAATCACATCAAAAGCACACCACAGTGAAACCAATGTAATTATTCATGATGCATCAAACAAAGCTTGGAAGTAACAAATTTGGATGTGTTCTGCATTTTTCTCCATGAAGTTATCTGATCCCAAAAGATGGAGATGGATGTATGTGTCTGAAGGATGGGTATTTTCAGCTCTTCATGTTAGGTGTGTAAATGACATGCTATAAAAATGCGGACTTAATTAGATATTCTCTTGCCATCAATGCTAAAAGCAACTCCAACAAGATAGGTATTGTCACTTGTCATGCTTGAATTTGTTTAGGTAATGGAACAGATTTCCTTTTTGTCTGTGCAGCATGCTCTTCATTGTAGTTGCTTTTTATTGTGTTTATTGAGGATGTCACCGCTATTAGTTGCTTGTGGTGTGGCTGTCTAACACAACTTACATCTATAGGACATAGATGAGGATGTTGTTCAGATACAAAAGGCTATGGGCAGTGACATTGATGTGAGCTTTGACTGTGCTGGGTTTAGCAAAACAATGTCGACAGCCTTGAATGCCACCCGTGCTGGTGGTAAAGTTTGCCTTGTAGGCATGGGACATAATGAGATGACTGTCCCCCTTACTCCTGCCGCAGCAAGGTACAACATTCTTCAAGACTGACGTATGAAAACTTTTACATATGATCGAACATTTGAAAGAATAGTTTTGATATCAAACTGTAAAATCTTATTAGTAAAGATTTAGAATATGACATGATGAGAGAAGTTGATTCGTTACTTGCTGATTATAAGATTCCTTTGTATGTTTTTCACAGAGAGGTGGATGTCGTTGGCATTTTCCGCTACAAGGAAACTTGGCCACTATGCATCGAGTTCTTGAGGAGTGGAAAGATTGATGTCAAGCCTCTGATAACACATAGATTTGGATTCTCTCAGGAGGAGGTGGTGGAAGCCTTTGAAGTCAGCGCTCGCGGTGGTGATGCCATAAAAGTGATGTTCAACCTCTAGCTTCCAAGACATGGTGGTCATCAAGTGCTTATAGCAGCTAAGCTTGTCTATTAAGAGATATGCTAAGATGTCAACGCAGTTCTGCTAAGAATATGGTGGTGGTGATGCTCTAAGTTTGATGTTGAAACTCCAGCTGCCAAGTCATGGTCATCCAGTGTTGGTAGTGTTCGAGTGAGTTTATGTTGCAGTTCTGCCGAGGAGATATTGGTAATGATGCTATAAATTTGATAGTTCAGATTCTAGTAGAGTCGAGACATGCTAGTGTTTGTAGCATATTTCTTCAAAAGGGATTGATATGATAGTATATATATATATATGTTGTGTTTGAGAACATATATACATTTTAAATATACAATTAGAGAATAAAAGTTTGAGTAAACATACAGTTATAGAATGTTTTAGGTGTTTGATAAGTAATAGATGAAGACTGTGTTTTATATATGCATTGACGTAATTATTGTTGGGTAAAATTAAATTATATCTCAACAGTACATTAAATAATTTATTCTTTTAATATTTTTAATATTTATTCAAAATTAAATATATTTTTTATTCAAATTAATTAGTAAATGATATATATATATATATATATATGCAATCTTATAAAAAAATTTGTTTCTTAAATAAAAATATAATCATATAAATAAATATATATATATATTTTAAAAATAAATAATTAAAAATGCATCTTATAGAAATATAAATTATGTTGATTTTTTATTACATCATTTTAGTAATCTTATAATTTTAGATAATGTCATATGGTATTCTAAAAATCTAAAAATTTATATTAGCATCTCGAAAATATTAAAATACTAATACTATCCTAAGGTAACATTAGCATTTGAGCATTTCAAAATCTTGATTAGATATGATTTTAAAAAAATTATGAAACAAATATCACTTCATATTTGAAATATGCATTTCAAATATATAGCTCTGCATTCACTAAAATGAACTGCTTATGATCTTCCTTGGGTTGACTTTTGCTTTTTTTAGAGTTTTTTGGGCCTTGGTGTCATCATCAATTCTTTTTGTGAAATACATGTTAGTGTAACAGAGTAATGAATTGAATTGGTTCATGGGAATTTTATGACCATATTAAAATTAATTAAAACTTAAAAATATTTTAGTTTAGCATTAAGATTAATAGATTTATTATTTTATCAAATTGAATCATGGTAAATAATATTAAAATCAAGGACATAGGCAAGTTGTAAATGAGATGAGATTAGATAAACATCATGATGTAAAGCTATCACTTAGTCATTAAAATATTCATGTTAGGTTAAGAGATTGCAGCACTATATATTATATTCATCCTTAACGACGATTAGTTCCATATTAGAAGTTAAATAATGATTAAATTGATATATAAGATCTTGATGAACATACATATTATTATTATTATTATTAACTTAAACTTTGATATTAAATTAAATTTTAATTGTATCTTAAGATGGGAATTATATTCTATTTTTCCTAATCAAATATCATAAATGCGAATCCTCATTTCGATTTCTATTTGATGGTCAGATCCTGTGCAGCAAGTGCCATCGAGCCATTCACGAATCTCAAAGGCTTACCGGCTATATCCGATCAAGTCGCCATCGTACCGGGGTGAACCGGCGCAGTCGTCAACCGGGTTTAAACCGTTCTCCTCCTCGTCCTCTTCGTTCGCCGCCGTCTCCTCGCCCGAGATGGGCGTCGGCGGTAACTTCTGGGACCTGTTGAAGCCCTACGCGCACAATGAAGGGGTCGACTTCCTCCGGGACAAGCGCGTCGCCGTCGACCTCTCCTTCTGGCTCGTCCAGCACGAGGCCGCCGTCCGAAGCAGGAGCCCCCGCGCTCGGAACCCTCACCTCCGCACCACCTTCTTCCGCACCGTCGCCCTCTTCTCCAAGGTTCGGTTTCTCGATCCGGCTTCCCCCACCCCCCCTCCTTTCCTCAAGGGAAGATGGCTGATTAGGGTTTATGATCCGTGGAATATTTGGTTAGATGGGGGCGTATCCGGTGTTCGTGGTGGACGGAGCGCCGTCGCCGTTGAAGGCGCAGGCGAGGATCGAGCGCTTCTTTCGGATGTCGGGGTTGGACCCCACGGCGCTGCCGAAGCCCGTGGAGGACGAGGAGGGGGAGGCAAGTCCAGTGAAGCAGCGGAATCAGGCCTTCACCAGATGTGTGCGGGAGTGCATGGTGAGCTGAAAATGATTGCGTTTTCTGTATTCACAATGCACTTGTCATGGCCTCCTCTTGATGGTTGCTTATTAATTGCTTGTTTTCAAGATTTACTTCAGAGGTAGGCAAAACCCCAGAGAAAAAATAGAAACCTACAGAAAGAGAGAAGATGAATTAATGGAATACTTTTCTAGTTAATATTGATTTACACTTGTACACTACCCACACCGACTATTATTCTTACTGCTAGAGTAATTTCGTGCATGGTGCTTCATGGTCGCCTGCACTTAGACCATGGATGAACAAGCCAATCGAATGTGCATTACACAAAGTCATGTTCATCATTTACACAATTGTTTCATTTGTCATTTCATAATTTATGATTCTTCTGATGTTAAGATCATACTATCCAAAGTTCCTCTTCGTTTATCATAAATCAGAAGATATAATTCATCAAAATTGGAGTATTCTTGCCCAAAATAAAAAGAATTTCCTCACACATTGGTTTTCGTTTGACCAATGTGATTGCACATTAAAATAAATTGCCTGTCATTTCATAAATATGCCGACAGATGTGAGCATGCTGGAAGGCTCTTTTGGATGATACTGCCATTATCACCCTTGCATTAATGGTTTGGCATGTTATTCTCCCCCATGGTATGTGCTTACATCTGTTGGACACCATTTAGGCAAGATGCAAGGATGACACACTAATATGACTAGAAAGTATCCGTTGATTGCTATGAATGATAAGGCATGCTTTATATTTTGTGCACTTTAATGTTTTACAAGTCATAACACTAGATATGTTGGAATATTATGCATCCAAGTCATCCATTTTTTACATCCTTGGTTTTTAGAATAAAGGTTGTTTTGCCAACTGAATTCCTACATTTCTTGACTAGGTAAAATTGGGTATCCTATGTTTTCTTGATACTTTTCTGTGTTAACTGTGTTGTAGATGTTGGATAGTCTTTGGAATTTCGTTTTCCTGGTAGGAGTTTGTACACTCCGTGTTTTGATAATTTATTGATTTTATATTTGTATCTTCTTTAAGGATGCAGTTTTTCTAAAATAACTGGAGTAGTCATATATGCGCAATGCTTTTCAATAATAGGAGCTCCTCAGACTTCTAGGAATGCCTGTTTTAGAAGCTCGTTCAGAAGCTGAAGCTCTCTGTGCACAACTAAATAGTGAAGGTCATGTGGATGCTTGTATCACTGCTGACAGCGATGCCTTTCTTTTTGGAGCCACATGCGTCATAAAGAGACTAAGATCTAACTCTAAAGTAAGGAATATGTCTTTTATGCCCAGTCATATTTGATTTACTGAAGTACATTCTCATCTTTAACTGCTTTTGTCGTCATCATGCATATTTGATTTTCCACCCTAACATGCATAAGCGTCACACTTTATCAGGAACCATTCGAATGCTACAATGTATCAGATATTGAAGCAGGCCTGGGTTTGGGAAGAAAACAGCTGATAGCCATTGCTCTTTTGGTTGGCAGCGATCATAATTTACATGGGGTCCCTGGTTTTGGGGTTGATACTGCTGTTCGCTTCGTCCGGTTATTTAATGAGGATGAGATTTTGAATAGGTAACTGCCAGATTGATCTTTGGCCTTGTTTTTACTTGTTTAGATGTTATGAGCAATTAGGCAAATGTTTTCTTTTGACAATTTTGGCATGTTTTACAGGTTATTGGAGATAGGCAAGGGGGACATAGACCTAGTAAATGGAATTACGAAGTCACCCAGTTCAAGTGTGGGTTCTGGAAATGTAAGATCCCCACACTGCTCAAACTGTGGTCATCCAGGCAGCAAAAGTGCTCACCTCAAAATTGCTTGTGAGTACTGTGTTACTAATGGTTCTCGGAACTGCTTGAAAAAGTCTTCTGGTTTCAAATGCACATGCTCCAGCTGTGCTGAGGTACGTTTTATTTCTGATTGCCTCATTAACCTAGTCTGTCCTCGTTTTTTCTTTTTTGTCTTTAAGCAGTTTAAAATTGACTTGTCTCTCAAGAGCATCGTAATTATTGTAAAATAACTGTTACTCGTCTTTGCCCTCCCTTGTTGTCTACTTGTTTTCTCTTGTACCTTCTTTTGAGTAAATTTGTGATCTTGGTTTGTAATGGCAGGAGCGCAAGTTCAAGGTGCATCAAAAACATGAAAATTGGCAAATCAAGATGTGCAAGATCATTTCTGCTGAGCCGAAGTTTCCGAACAATGAGATCATTGCATTATTTTTAGCTAACAACCATGGGTATTACAGCGGTAAAAGTTCTAAAATTGTGAATTTTATCATGGTTTTGGTGGTCCCCTAAAAAACAGGAAACCTTCATTATGCATAAATTGATGTGCTAGGTCTTATAGAAATTATTGATGTAAAAGTTCTCTTCTTTTTTCTTCTGACTGTGGTTTGTAGTACAGTAGTTGGGATTAGTCCTTGTGAGGAGCCTTTTTTGTTTTATGTCATAAATCTAGCGAAATATACCAGCCCTGTGCATACTTTATAGCAATATTATCATACATGGCCAAGGGTTTGAATTCTTTGGAGGTGTGATGCTGTCCCTCTGCATTAATTAATGATGTTGATTTTTCTCCTAATGGTTTTCTATTTGAGGTGTCCTTTCTGTGAAAGTGACTACAGATTTAACTTGTTTGGGGCAACCAACAAATATATTGTTAAATACTTGACTTAATAATCAGTCCATAATATAGTCTTTAGTATGACAGTATGCGTGAACATGAATTGGTTCAGAATTGTTCCTCATCCAGAGTTTGGACACCTATAGTAAGCTTGGTAATGAGTGAGATATTAGTTATCATTGTCTGTAGTGCCTTATATCATGAATGGGTAGAATTATCTCAAAGCAGCTATAGACCATGTAGCTCCTGTAGACAAGAATTGTTGCATGTACTTCAAATTTTTTTAGCCATTTGGAGAAGATGTTGTACATAGGTTTATTGCATTGGGTTCTAGAGTTTATTTTGTATGGGCTCCTCACAGTATTTGTTTTTGTTTCGTATTGGATGACTGCTTCAGAGATTCTGAGTTATGGATTCAAATACCAGTATACAACCAAACCCCATAGTGGTATAGAAAATTTGTATCTGTTATATATATATATATATATATGTTATGTGTATGTTACTCTCAACTGCATACACTTCATACAAGTACATGTTGCACGCTGGTTTTTATTTCCTTGGTCTGATGTAAAACCGGTAACAAGTGCCATGGAATTTGTGCAGTTCTTTCAGGCATTTACAAAAAGGAATACACAGTCATACCAAATCAAACATATATTAGTAGTTCACCACCGAGCGCAAGTGTAGGCTGTTCTTCAATCTTTATACTAGTGTAAGCAAAAGAATTTGCATAGATGCATACAAGTACAGCTACGTGTGTTTGTGTGCGTGCGCGCGTGCGCTAGCATACACTGCATACGAGTACATGTTACGTGCTGGTTTTTATTTCCTTGGTTTGATGTCAATCCTGTAACAAGTACCATGGAATTTGTGCAGTTCTTTGAGGTGATACATGATGCATTTACAAAAAGGAATACAAGGTCATACCAAATCAAACACATAT
The DNA here is from genome assembly GCF_036884655.1 of Musa acuminata AAA Group. Lineage (NCBI taxonomy): Eukaryota > Viridiplantae > Streptophyta > Magnoliopsida > Zingiberales > Musaceae > Musa > Musa acuminata. Next base: position 39,732,728 of record NC_088352.1, read on the forward strand.
TTGTAGTCCACCACCGAGTGCAAGTATATGTTGTTTTTCAAACTTTATACTAGTGTAAGCAAAAGAATTTGCATAACAGTTATGCTATTACCATTCATATTGATGGAAAAAGAGACATGCATATTAATGTGTAAACTTTATGTATGGCTCACATATTTTTCTAAGGTAAAGTTTAAATGCTTAGTAAGATAGTAATGATAAGTAGGGGTATGTGAGCATTAACATTTATATTGATCGAAGTCAGTGAGCAGTCAATGCAACCTAAGGATGATTTAGATCAGTGTTCTAGGTGGCATTGTATTACCTTCCTGATGTCTCCAAGCCATTGCATGGAGCCTTCATAGAGCCTTGGTATCTAAGAACGTGCTGATTCTGTGTTATCCATTTAGAACAATTTAACTGATAGTTTTCACCACATTCCTTGTGATAACTATTGACTGTATACATTGCACCTGATGTATATGTCAGTTTAGTTCGGTTAAGGCTTTTTAAGTAAAACCATGGCCTACACACTGCTACTCTCCATTGCCGATGAAATTTAATATCCTGGTAACCTAATCCATGTTTTGTGCTTATAAAGCTAGATTTTGTTCAATATTGAAATGATGGATTGCAGTATATTGTGTCTCACATTAGCTTTTGTCAAGAGTTTGACATGGTCGGCATAACACAGCATACAAGGGCATGCAATGTGTTGATACTTGGGTGACAAGTTAAAATGTTCTGTTTTCTAAATGTTCATATCCAATAATCATATTGGTTTTCATCTTCATGAGGTGTTCTTAAATGCCGAAACATTACTAAGGATGAGTTGAATAAATAACAAAATGGCAGCATACAAATTCTAATTTGCTTATTGCTGAACCATTTCCTAAATTTTGATGCTTTAATCTTTTCTAGTATCCTGAAGATTGAAAATGTTATTTGGACAGTTTCTGTTCCGATAGAATCATCTCCAAGATTACATTGACTATCTTCCTTTCATGATTCAGTATGTTCTGTCATTTTACCACCTTATGTTAGACTCATGATTAATCTCTCAACCTTTGTTTTCACCTATAAAAGATTGTTGCTTAGTCAATTATAATGTACTCTGCAGAAAAGGATGGCCCATCGCTTAGCTGGGATAAGCCTAAAGTTGAGGATCTGATTGACTTCCTAACTTATTACCAGCACTGGGAGCCATCTTATATTCGGCAGAGGATGATTCCCATGTTGTCTACTGTGTACTTGAGAGAAATGGCCTCAACTCAGAATGAGAGCTCACTGCTAAATGACCAATATAAGTTTCACTCCATTCTGCGGGTGAAGATAAGTCATGGTCATCCTTACTACTTGGTCAAATGGAAGAGAGCTGCCATCAATACTGTCGTTCATAGTGTCTCCACTGAGCAAACTGAAGTCGACCAGACCCAATTATCGGGATCCATTGAGTCAACAGATCCATTAGATGAGCCAGATGTTCCAACAATTCTTGTGGATAATGGATGCTGGTTTCTCTTGACTGATGAAAACATAAATCTTGTACAAGCTGCATTTCCCAAAGAGGTCAACAACTTCATGGAAGAAAAGGTACGCACTATTCTTTACTTGTTCATAACAATCTTCTATGTTGTTAGTTGTAACATTTATTCCAGTAATAAGGTATTTCTAGGGCGACGTGTTTGCTCTCTGTGTTTATTTGTCAATCAGGAGTTACGGTGTCCTTGGACATCAATGTGTTGCTTATGAGCACATTGCTTATGAGCTGATTGCCTTTAACCTGATATACAAAAACCAACAGGACAATCTTCTAAATCTTTTACTTATGCTATTTTGTATCTAAGGTCCTTGAATTAATGACTCAGTCAACACAAAGTTCAAATAGTCAAATTGGATTGGGAAATCAGAAGGTTAGTATGTTGGTATCAAGTTACCATGCATATACTTGGCTGTGTTTTGACCAGATTACTGGATTTGCTTCTTTTCAGTTTTCAGATTAAATTTGTCAGTATATGCTAGTAATTCTTATGTTATAGCAATAATAGTAGGCACCTGCTTCCCAGAATGTTTGTTAGCTTTTTTACCGAGCTAACAGAATCCTAGTTTGAGAAGGAAGAAAGTCTGGTTGCTTGGGGTCTTGGCTTCGGAGTACAGCTTGTTTGTCAAAAATTTTTTACAGTTTCAAAGGGTCACTGACCTTTTACTATTTCTGGTTTCTTTTATCCTCTATTGCAACTTATGTTTGCTTTTCTTCTCCTCCTTTGATGCCTCTATTCTTCTAGTATTCTATGTTTCTTGCTATTAATCAGAAGTATTGGAATTTATTTTGTTGATGATGCTGCAGATCTGTTGCTACTTTCAGATTGTACTTAAATCAGAAGTATTGGAACATATTAGCACTTCAATTTATAAAAGATTATTAAGTATTTCTTATTTTAGGACCGTTTAATTCTATCCTTCAAGTAAATCTTGGACCTCACAGATTTAATCTATCTTGTAAGGTTCACTTTTAGTTCTCCAACTTTGGGAAATTTTTGATAGGTTTCTGTATATTAAGAGGTTCAATTGTCAAACTTTGCAGGGGTCAGAAGAATTTAGATCAAAACAGAGCAAATATATGTACAAAGCTGGTATGTCTGACAAATTGGCACCTTCTAAATCCACTGGCGTCCAACTTAGCATCACCGAGTTTTACCGTTCAGAAAAAGTATTGGCTCAACCTGCATTGGGTGATGACTCAGAGAAGAAATCAGGCAAAGGCAAGTCACCAGGAGATCATAGAAGGAAGTCAGATGATGTGGATAAGAACTTACCCAAATCTGTTCGGAGACGCCTCTTATTCGACTAGCTTGTGTCCGTTCTCTTCTTAGTTTAGATTTCGTGTCTGTATAGCTATTTTGCTCGTTCTGCGCTTTCATGTATATTATGAAGAAATGATGTTAAATGTGGCAGCCTCATCTTTTGCCCAACCCATTTTGAGAATTAGTGATCGAAGTATATGATACAAAGCCTGACCAATTAAGTTCTTTTGACATTTGAATTGTTGTAATTGGCTTCTTCAGCTCATTTATCACTAAGAAAACGGTGGAGAAAGATGGGAATCACTACCATTGTTGGTAGCAGATGTGCAGGTATGCATCTTCTTTTACTAAGACTCTCCTGGAATATTCTTCCTTATAACTAGACCTGTACCTTTTTGACAGTGACAGGGCTTCCTTTTCTTGCCTCGATAGAATGCTGCCCATCAATATTGGATCCTACGATGCGAGAGGTCATCAGGCAGATGTTGACAGAGATCTTTGCATAAGCTGGTAATATATTCAACCCCTCATAAACATATCTATCTCATGTGAAGAAATCGTATGTAATTTATTATGTTCCTAATCTGTACCATCAAAAAAATATATTGGCTACTTTAACTCGTTGTCATCTCCGTCGTCAGATGGAGTGGCTCCAGAGTGGCACGTCAGCGCCTGCGTCCACGTCGTCCCAGTTACACCCACCGTTGGGCGGCGGCTCCACCAGCAGCAACCCTTCCGCCATCCCGGAGTAGTAACCGTAGCCCAAATCCATGTCGTCGTAAGCCATCGCATCGATTGCGTCTCCTCCTCCGGTATCCTCTTCCGGCGACATCGTTGAAGTCGTGGCCGCTGCCGATGATGCTGCTGCAGAGGTCTTCCCCTCCTTTGCATCGCCGTTGGAGTCCGACGGCGGCCGGAACGCCTCCGCCGCCTCCGCTGCGGCCCGTGCGATGTCCCGGGGGCCGGAGAACGAGGGCGGCACGCGGAGCCGCCACGCCGAGTCAGCGAAGTTGAGGCAGGCGGAGCGGCCCCGGAGCATCATCGCCGCGACGTCGTGCGCCCGCGCCGCCATATCGGCGGTGGGGAACGTGCCCACCCAGATCCTGGACTTCTTGTTGGGCTCCCGGACCTCGCAGACCCACCGTCCGGCGGCGCCCCGCTGGCGGACGCCCCTGTACACCGGGTGGCGCGTCTCCCGGAACTTGGTCCGCCCCGCGGGCCGCTTCGGCGGCGCCTGCGACACCGTTGGGTAGGACCACGTCTCCCGTGATCCCGAGGCGGACGCGGCGCCGTCTTCGCCACCAGAGAAGGTCTCCATGCTTCGGCTATGACGCTTTGTTCCGGAGTGTGCGGTGGAGCGACTGAAGAGGTGTGTCTTGTTGTTGGGGAAGAAGGGGCAGAGCCATGCGGACATAGATATACACACAGCGGCAAGCGGCGACGTCGCCCTCGCAACGCGGGAACACCGATGACAGCTGGATCAAGCCGAGCAGAGACCTTCGACTTCACTCCACTCTTTTCCTTCTCGAGGATAATAGAATGGTAATGGCGTGCTCTACCTTCGCGACACAGGTGGCCGTCGCGTCTGCGCTGGCATTACCGTACTTGTCCAACGACAGGGGCGGTGCGGGCTGTCGTCAGAGCCCGGCGCTGCCGGAACTGGACTCGGGGTGGTCAAAGGTAAAGCCTCTGCTGCAGGATCGAGGAAGGAAGCCGCCGACCCGAGATTGATGCCACGTATGCAGGTGTCAAGTACCGACTTTTTGGGCACAGCGGCCCGTTTACTTTTTCTTGGTATGGAAGATATCTTGACGCACTTCTGACGGTTAGCTGTCAGTTTGGTCACCCGCGCAAGACACGCGCTTTCTAGTGGTACGGTCGGTGACGGTTGGCAATTCCGAACAACCCGACTTAACATGCCCCCTTCTCTCCACTCAAGAAGCATCCCCTGAAGCTTCTCTACCCTTCCCAAGCCATCCATCAGTCTTTCTGATCTCTCTCTCTCTCTCTCTCTGACTGCGTCAAAGCTAGCAGCATGGCGTCAGGATAAGGATAAGAGTTTCAAGCATTGAACCATCCGTTTAAAGCACATGTTGTTTTGACTTGTGGCAGTTTGGAAAGATCCGACTCCTGCACCAACTTGGACTGCACAGACTGGTGCAGATGAGAAATGTCACAGTACTCGACCACCAACGTCCACAGACTCTCTCTCAGGGAGTGGAGTACTGATGCTGCTGGGTAGCACAATTAAGCTGAATGGATCCTTAATGTCATTATAGTTAATTTTTAATAACGTCATCGAAGCTTCAAATAACATTATTTTCATAAAGTAATTACTTTTACTTTTAGATTGAAGTCTTTGCTATTGGAAGTGACTTCATTGCAAGGATACTAATATTTTTAATTAATATTTACATATGTTGAGCATAGAAATGTGTGTAAGGGGGCAAATATGCTATTTCGAACCTTTGAAGGGATAGATATGTGAAGAACAGAGCAGGACAGGATCCATCCAACGGTCAGGATTGTCCAGCCGCGTCTGCCACATCCCACCTTCAAAGCGGGTCATCGGGCGGTGTATCAAAGAAACCCCACCGCCGCCCATCGAGATGCTCTCCGTCCGGCCATCCTCTCCTCCGCCCTGCCTGGCGGCCCCGCCTCCGCCGCTCACCCGCCCCTGCCCTGCTCGGCGGCTCCTCCCCTGCGTCGCCGTGGCCGCCGCCACTGGACAGCGACGAAGGCGACGAGGCGACGACGATTACCACGCTACCATCCGGTCCCTCAACTCCCGCGGCCGCCACACTCCAAGAAAGTCGCTCGGCCAGGTAAGAACACGTTCGGCAAGAAGGAAAGATAACGATCGTCCGGTTCTTGGACCTTTCGAGGTCTTGATTCGACTCGTTTCGTCTCCTCTGTTCGCCCAGCATTATATGTTGAATTCGAGCGTTAACGAGGAGCTCGTTAGGGTCGCGGGGGTCGGAGAAGGCGATGTGGTCCTGGAGATAGGGCCAGGAACAGGTTCTTTGACCAACGTCCTGATAGATGCCGGCGCTACGGTGGTTGCCATCGAAAAGGTCAGCAATTCTTCGCTCTCGCGACCCTGTACGCATTTTTCTTTATTTAGATGTTTGCTTACATGACGAAGCTGCAATTTTCTTTTACTTTTTCTCTGAATAGGTGTTGAGATTAATGTATTTCACCTCAAAATTGCCACTAATTTATAGAACTCATATTCTCTATGAAGTTTTACAAATTCTTCCCTTTCTTATCTGTACATCTTTATTAATTTTGTTTTGACATATAGTCTGTAACCATAATGATAGAGTGAAGAAAGACTATATTGGGGAGCTGCGGGAGGAACATTCATTTAAGATAAAGCACAAATCAGCCAAGACTTTTCGGGCTTTTTGGGTGTAAGCGAGTTCTTTAGGCCTAAGGATATACGTCAATTAGATTCTTTTTACTTGATTTCTTCCTCCTTGTCACTAGAGTGACATAACTATGAGACCTGGAGTGACAGTCCGGCCAAGTCTCAGTTACTGGTCTAACCGATTAGACCATTTGCTTAATTGAAAAATATAAAATTATATAAAAATTTTACATGATATTTGAAATTTTTTCATATAAAAATATTAATAAATATGGCCATATATATTTTCACTCACTTCTTTTTCTCTTGTGAGCAAATCTTCCACTTTTGGAATAAGTTCCTGATGATTTAGATTGCAATGTATCAAGAATTGAATATCTTTGTGAGTTGCATATATATATATATATATATATATATATATATATATATATATATATATATATATATATATATATATATAATAATAATATGTGTCTACATTTTTTAATATAAATTGTCACTCACATATTGCGAGCTTAGTAGTTATTCCAGACTCGATAGTTCTGGAAAGTGAATCTCTTATTTCTTGAGTCTTCAAGCTAGTGGAGTAGTATCCATCTTACTTTACTAAAGAGAATTGGGCTTGTATGAAGTTTCACTACTTTAGGCTCCTTTGTAGATGACATGTCTATTTGCAACTAAGGTATTGAACTGATTAACAGTGAATTCACTGTTGACTACTAGTTCTAAAGATAGGGCATTTTCGGTTTCAATTTTTCTTCAAACTCATGCTTTAAATCTTTAAGATAAATGATTAGACTACTTTGTTTATGAAGATTTTTAATCCAAATTTCCAATTTGTTGCAAAATTATCGTTAAAATTTGGAACTTCCTTTCTATTTCAGGATCCACACATGGCCACTCTTGTTCAGGAAAGGTTTCGTTCTACAGACCAATTGATGGTAATCCTGCTTTAAGTTACTATTGGATCTTTCCCTAAATGTTGTTTGTTTCATTGTTCTTGCCATGGTTATTGCCATGGAAATGTTTTTCAGTACGATTTAAGATTATTTAGTCTTTTCTAAAAAACTTAAATGATACTTCAGGCTGTAGTTTCTGTAATTTGTTTCAGGAGTCACGGACTTTGTGATAATAATTTCCATAATATACAGCTACCTCTAGATCCTGTTATCAGCTTATCAGGCATGTACCTGAAAGTTCTTGATTAACCTACCAACAAGTAGTTTGGTATTGAATCATATCACTTGGCAGTTCTCCTTATTCTCTAAACCTTTTGGAAACCTGCCTAAAGAAGAAGATGACACCTACATGATTGACATGCTCTCTTCGAAACTTGAAGATCTAAATATTTAATTATTTCCATGTTTAACTAAATGGTGGAACATAAATCGCTAATTTCTTCATTGATGGCCCTTAAAGTACTTTTGACATTTTGTAATAATCAAATTCTCAGTAACTCATTGCATGAGTAAATCAACCAAGCCACCTTATGAATCTCTCCTGGAGCCATAATTACTATCTTGTGCCATGTCCTAATGCATTTATCTTGATGAAATTTGACCTAGGAGTCATCTATAGCTTAGTTATCATTTTTATTAATGGCCTTCTGAGATTACCTTAATATGTTGTACTTGATCTCACATCCTTGATCTCCCTTTTTCAATGGGCATATCCTTGTCTGCATGTGTGACTTGTCTTGAATCTTGCTTGTTGTCACCCATTCTTCGTGATTTGGAAACCTTTTCTCATTTTAAATCCCTTTTTTTTTTCTCAAAGCAATTAAATCCAGAACTTTTCAATGTTTGTTTTTTCCAGAAAAACCGTTCCTTCATAAAATGTGTTGGAGTAGACTACTTAATCGTTATGTGGAGCTCTCAATATGCCATATATCCTGTAATATGCACCTCATATCATGTTGACAAAACTGTAACACATATGAAAGATAATTAGCAAGTTTTATTTATATCCCTATAATTGTTGAAAATTCTATACAATTATGTGTGTATCATACAAACACATGTAGTATCACTATCACAAGAATGATAGGAAATGGAGGTGCTTCTCATAAAAATATATTTTATTCCTGACATGCTGTTTTCTGGTTGTTAAGAACGTTTTATAAAGATAACAGGCTCATATATCTAATTAAATTGTAACTGAAACAGACTTCTAAATATGAAAAAAAATCAGTTTTCTTAGTATCGCAATATAGTTTAAGCTTTTAATTTTTAAACTAAAGACCCTTGAGCTGAAAATGTAACAAGGATTGTAATAATATTTAAATTTTTAACTCACATTATTAAACTAAAGTTCCTTGAATTGATAGTGAATTCTAAAATTTCTAAATTGGACTATCAAAGATTCTTTAGTCACCTAAAATTTTTCAAGAAGTGTCCAGGACCTTGTACCTGATTCAGTACCACTTCCCTATCAAACCCTTTTGACACATTTTAGAAAGAAAATTCCATCTAGATTCCCTCAGATCAATATGTAATGAGCTGAATTTCCAATTGATTTGAGAGGCTAATTTAAGGCGACATGTCAGAGCAGTGTACTTTCAATTAGTTAATAAAGTATCTGTTGAAACTTCTACTGGTTGTGTAGGTTTTGCAAGAAGACTTCACAAAATGCCATATCCATTCACATTTAAGTTCATTATTGGAGAAGAATCACAAGGAAAGCAGTCCAACATATGCAAAGGTTTACATTATTTTTGGTTCTTTTCTTTTTATTTCTTATGAAACTACATATTCTATTGTGTAGTTTATTCCTAGTGAGTTTTGTAGTTTGACATAGTTGATTAATGTTTATAATAGCATTTCTGAAAGTTTTTATCACTTGCTAGTTACCATATTGTCAATTCTACATAAGCAAGTATTCATCATTAGATGCATCTAGATTCTGTTTTCTTTTCTTTTTGAGTCTTACAATTGACTCCAAGAATGTGATGGGAGGAAACATACATAATAGTTACAATGAGTAACATTATACTTAATTTTGCTAGAAGAGCATGTTAAAGTTGTTTGTATATATTCTGTGAGTTTCCCATTTCATAACTTTGTCAAGTTGCTGCTTCGGTTAAGGACTAGTATTTTCCAAGTCCACTAAGCAACTAAGAAGTTGTTTCCAGAGTGGCCATGGAAAACTACCTGTATTGCTTCTCAACATCAATCCATTTGCAAATCATGTGGTTTAGTTGCAATGTATGTACAGTATCTATGTACAGTATGTAGTTTGCAATATATGGCTATGCTTTCAGCAGCGGTTAGTGCCTTAAAATAGACATAGAAGTATAGAACACAGGTTTGGTGCATAGAACCAGCACTTAAGTAAACCAAAAGACAATAATAAAATAATTAGTATTTAATTGAGAACATAGGCTTCCAAAGCAGTGGTCCTGAATAAAAATTTTCGGCTGCTGCAAAGTACATTAGGTAGGCCATTAGAAACAGACCTATATCTATGGTATGTTTAAATATTGTACTTGTACATTTTATCTTTTCTTCTCTTGTATTGTTGTTACGTATGCCATTCATTTATGAAATTAATGGGCCTATACCTTGTGTTCTAATAGTACCCCAGGATTTACTTTGTCCCTTACCAAGTGTAAGTAAACCTGACAATTAGAGTTTCAGTTTGATTTATGCAGATCATGTTGCTAGCATGTTATAAAATTTAAGTTGATTACATCATATTTATATATAGATTTGGAGCAATAAGAAGGCATCAAACTCATTATTTTATGGTTCCACTTTCTTTTCTTTCTGCAGGTGGTTTCAAACTTACCTTTTAATATAAGCACCGAAGTCGTAAAGCAACTTCTTCCTATGGGTGATGTCTTCTCTGATGTCGTGCTTTTACTTCAGGTCTTGAGTGTTACTTTGTCACCTATACCTGTTTCAATGTGAATAATTTGGGGACATGAGTACTCACTCATATTTATTACTTTGAAATGTAACATTAACCCCCACTCTCAGTAGGTCAGCATTTTTTCTTTCTGATTTATTTGGCAAGTTGATGGAAGGTCTTAGAATTGCTAATAATACTTCAATCCATCCTCTAGATATCAGTAGTGGTTCAGCAATTGTTCACTGCTTCTACTTCCTATTTTGATCCAGAAAATTTCTGTCATTTGCAATTCATTTACCTTGCTGTAAGACATTTTCTAATGTCGTTCGGATTTGTCTAATGCACTACTCGGATGTTACTGTGGATCTAGGAATATATGAACATTCTTTTCTGGCATAAATATGTTAATTGTCAGAGATGATGTTTCACCTTGATAAACATAATCTGTATGAAAAATGAAAGTGCTGTGAGCAACGGATTGTAATGTTTTACATATCATGCTTGTAAAATACTGATACAGTACAGAGGTGCATACTGTGCATGCGATACTGTGCTAGTGCATGATACACATTGGCATCCATCAACTTTCATATGCGGCTACCATTGGTACATGACCTACAACTCACATATGCAAGTTCAACACAGCATTCTATGATACATACCATGCACGCGGTAAGGTCTCGTTAGTCCTTACATTTATAGGCAACTCATGATTGCCACATGACAATCTACTCCTAAGTCCTATCACTTCTAATTTTTTGTAATATTTGATGATCCTGCTCTTGAAACTTTGGTAAGGTTTTTCAGTTGTACTTTTTTTGGTCATGTGCTTAACTTCCACTATTACTTGTCAAGCTATGTCTTGAGCATTGTTATATTTTCACTTAGTGTTCTACTGATTTATTCTTGAACAAATTATGTTACACTTTTCATACTTGGTCACTTAATACTTGCTGGTCAAATTTCTTTATGGTTGATAAGTTTGTGTGGAGAATTAGTTCTTTTATTGGCGACAATCGACAATGTTGTAGGTTAGAAGCTTCTGCTTTTTTTTTTTATGTTTTATATTTTACTTGATTATTTCACGCTTTAATTCATGATAGTTGGTTAATGACTGATGAAGTAATTGCGTTGTTTGTAGGATGAGGCTGCATCACGCCTGGCAGATTGTTCTTTACGAACACCAGAGTACAGACCCATTAACATTTTTGTGAAGTTCTACTCAGGTACACACTTTTCTGTGTTGTGGACTTAAGAGGAAAGTTTTGATTTACATGAAAATACTGTGCTCTTAAATGTCGTATCCCTCACCGAGAAAACTGGAGACGAGCCAATTCCTTAGTTATGCAGGTTAGGTGGTTACTTACATGTATTTGTCTTTCTGTCGTGTCACTATTAACATCGGATGGTGGCAACATGTTAACATTGGATGGTGGCAACATGTTATGACGAATGTGACCTGTTAAGGTTTGGTCCCATGGTGAATGCCTAGAAGTTTTTACATTTGAAAGCAGTTCATCTTAAATGTCATCTGTTCTTGTTCAGATTACTAATGAACTTGTTAGCTATATGTTTTTCTTGCCAGACAAACTTATCTGGATTCTAGTGTAGGTTTGATTGATGTCAACTCTAAGTGAATTTTTTATACAATTTCAATATTGGATTACATCTTTAGTTCGAGCTTTATACCTTATTATGGAAAACAAAATTAGGTACATAGACTGGACTTTACACTTGACATTTTGGATCCTAGAATGCAGGAAATCTCTTTTTCTCTGCCAGATGCCTGGTTTGAGAAAATATAGCCCTCTTAATGTCTAAGTAACTTTGACAGGCAGACACTTCTGATGAAGGCAGTAAATGTACTATGGAGATACTGCATGGATATTACTTTTTGATGTTTCCATTGCGTGAGATTTTGACCAGCCAAACCATGGTTATGTTACTGGTTGAGATATAAATCATTAAATAATTAGAGTATGTATCAATCCAGATTTTTGGTGGGCTTGGAAATATTTATTAGCATATATGCAAACTAAAGTGTTTGCAAGTCCTTATGCATTAAGTGCTTTTTATTTTTATAATGTTCATCTAAAGGAATGCAAATTTATTTTTCCATGAATATAAATTGTTTCTTACCACTACTTACAATGAACAAGGTGGTCCATTACGAGGTTCTTATGGCCTACAGCATATCAATCATGCATACTACAGTGTGCAGCCTTTGTTTAACTTAGTGATGGACTCTCATTCATCCTTTGTTTCCTTAAGACAGCTAATGTTCATTCATGGAGATGATTCTAGAGAATCATTGTTCGGTGTTAGTATATTGGACACCATTGCATTACTCCAACCAGTTTCCACTAGGCAATCACAGTTTCTATGAACGATGCATAAGGCACATGCATTATCCACTAGTACCATTTTTAAAGATTTTAAGTGGTAATAAGAGATAACTTATTTAATGAATATCTATTTGGTCATTGGCATAGTCTTTTCGTGTGAATTGGAGGGGATCGTGATATTCTTGAAAGTTTTTGGTAGTTAGTTAGAGGCTGTTTGCTAGATTTAAAGTTTCTAGTTAGCTGTGTGTTTACTGGTATTCTCTTCAATGATTAGCAAGTATGGGATCATCAATGCTTTTTCATTCAACAAAAGTTATACCACAAAAAATGTGTGAGACTCTTGATTGTTGGAAGATCCATGTCATGTTACAATGCTATTTTTCGTTGCCTGAATCATCACTTAAATTGTTTATGCTAAGACTATGAGTAGATTATTGGTGGTGTTTACTTTGTCTTGTTGTGCCTCGAATTCACAGTGTTGGTGAATGAAAAAGTGAAAACATGGGAATGCTGAATAATATAGTTTTGTCTTGGCACATTTTTTTTTCCCATGGTGTTATTCCTAACAAAGAATTTATTCCATGATGGTACAGATCCAGCTTACATAATCAAAGTTGAAAGGACCAATTTTTTTCCTGAGCCAAATGTAAGTTTTTTTCATTATCTTGGTTTACGTGCTTGCCGTGACTGTCTTTTCTGTTTCTGATTTCCTTATCCTAATGGCTTGCATGTTTATCATCATTGTCCTATCTGTTTTGAAAAACTTGGATTAAGTCCAAGAATATTTGTTTACCTTGAATTTTTGGCTATTACAATTTTGTTTCTATCTGGAAATTTTAAGTTCATACTGGAGATTTCAATCAACATAAAAGCCATTCAAAATTTCATTAACATCACTTAATTAGGGCTTCTATAGAACATGTCCAACATTTGGTCGTTATTACAAGTTCAATTTAAAGAGCTTTATGAGCCCTGACAAAAGAGAGGTTGTTTCATCTTTTTGAAGTGAGCACTCTTAGACTGTCCTATTAGTCGGTTTAATAAAATTGGATTACATGTTGGCTTCTCTCCTTGTGATTGGTGCCTCTGGCTTACATGTGTTGGCTCAACATCAACCTGGTTCATCCCGATGTCGTGTGCTATGCCAGATGCAAGCTTAATTTGGGGTATCATCTTTGGTACAAAGTCGTCTGAATGGCCTTTTCTGGACTAACTTCTGGAAAATATAATATTGTTGATCCTTGATATTGCCTCAATTTGTATTTTAAGAATATGTTTTGGAAGCAATTCATATTTTTACAGAGTAAATAGTGAATACCTTGAAACACCTGATATTTTGTGGCTAGTAAATGCTGATTGCTCATACATTGCAAATTTTACTTATGTTTATGAAATCCAATACGATGGTCTTGACTCTTGACTTTACTTATAAATTCATCAGGAAAAACAATGGAAAAAAAAGTCTAGAAAGTAATTCATGGATGTTCAGAAATTGGTTTTTTGTTGGTTTGATGCTTGATTCCTAGCAGGTTGATGCTGCTATTATTAGATTTAGACTGAAGCGAAGTGCAGAATATCCATTGGTTGCTTCATCTAAAAGCTTCTTTTCAATGGTGAGTTTGCAATCCTCCACTTCTCTACTTTCAATTGATTGTAATAGTTGGAACCTATGTTCATAATCTCTGAATTGTCGTTGGATCAAATTGGGAAGACAGAGCAAGTAAACTTAGATTAATACAGTTTGAAAAGTGATGCTGTAACTTTTTTTTTTGGTTGTATTTCAGCAGCTTAAAATCTTTCAAAATACAATTGTTTATGTAATTTTTCTTTTATATAGCTTGTTTGGATTATAAAAAGCAACTTTTACCTCTACTTCTATAATAAACAGACAAGGATTTTTTGAACTATGATTTGGAGCTGTAAGAAACTTCTTTAATCAAGGTTGAATATGGTTGGCAGTCTATTTGAGTTTGGAGGGAATTTGAAAGTATGCACATTCTAGAAGAGAGGAGACTAATAACTATAATTTGGTGCAATAAGAAAAATTCTGCTGTCAGGTTTGAATAAGGAATGAAGTCTATATTTTGGAGGGATATTTAAAGATATTCAAATTCTAGAAGAAAGGAGACGAAGTTACAGATCCTGCTTTCTTTTTGGCCTTTACATTCTATATTTTGGAGGGATATTTCAAGATATTCAAATTCTAGAAGAAAGGAGACTAAGTTATAGGTCCTGCCTCCGGATTTGTGGTTGTACTTAACCTCTTTTCTGTTTTTCTATCTCATGGTGCATCTATTAATTAATAAGGTTGGTTTTTACAGTCAATTACTTAGTTGTTTAGGTCTCATTTTAGCAGACCTAAATTCAACCTGCTATCTGGATTTTTTATATACAATATATTGTTGCGAATTAGAAGGCCAAGCAGTTTGATTTGATAAGGAGTTTTTGTCATATGATGGATGGAGATAAATGAATCATGTAAAATAATCATCTTTTTCTCCAAGGTTTCTGATGGAAATAAGCACTCAAACCCCATGATCTTGTTGTTGGCTAGGTTAATTCTGCCTTTAATGGGAAGAGGAAAATGCTGCGTAAATCACTGCAGCATATATGTCCATCTTTTGAAATCGAGGCTGCTTTAATTACCATTGGTCAGCCGGTCACAGTAAGTGGTTACAACAATTCCTTCTCTTTAAAGCTTATTTATTTATTTATTTATTTTTATCTTCTGTTATTGTTTAATTATTTTACCTTGTTTCTTTTGCAGGCCAGACCCGAAGAGCTAACGTTGGATGATTTTGTGAGCCTACACAATTTAATTGCAAAAAATTAGCTCTTCGTGTCTTATAAAGAATGGATCATGAGCTGCCTGACAGCGAGAAAGGGAATTCTTGTGCTCGGATCTTCAAGGAAGAGTTATTTGATCAAGTAGGTCAAATCTGTGGAGAAGGTAAGCGGCATTTAGTGGAGAACAAGAGTGATGTCTGGTTGTTGTTCTGTTAACCATTCATGTGATCTTATAATCTTCATCGCATAATTTTTATTTGATCGATTTTGCCAGGGTTTGTGCAAAGACCAGATTCCGAAAGGTGAGAAATATCATCCTAGAAGCACAATAGCACGAAGCATGATTACAGTATAAAACGCCTACAAATTTCGGCTGCCACATGTAGAAGAAGTGATTCTACTCGCATGGTAATCTTTAGGGTTTGTGTAAGATTTGGAGCTGGGTCTATGACTACCTTGCGGAGAATCGAAAGAACAATTGATGAACTGAGAATGGCACCCCCAACAACGACGAAGTTACATGTTGGAACTGGAAATCTCTGGTTGGTAAGCTGAATTAAAACTTGCAGTTGCATTGTATCTCCCTTTCAAGATCTGTGTAAAGGTAAAATGAGATCATTCATTCGGCTTCTGTTCTTGAATTGCTAATATTAAGTGTTTGCAAGAACTAACAATGAATTGGTTTTAAGTGACTTGCACTTAAAATGTAGATTCGATATTCGATCGCGATATTCGATCGAATCCTTCGAACAAGAAACTAACATAAGCATGCAAGCATTAGAGGAAGGAAGCACCATGCAATCTTATAAAGTGTCATTTCATATTATTTCTATTTCCTCCTTGACACCACCTAATCTTTGAGATAAAAGAAGAGCCGGATATGAATTAGAACGTTGAATCTCGAAATAAGTGACATAGAAAATGCTTCAAACACCAACTCGGACTATCGAAGAGTCAATCGTTGAGAAGGAGAGTTGAACGATGTGTCGAAAAATTATAATGTTAAAAATTGGATGTCAAGTTGGAGAATTGGTTGACATGTCGAAAATAAGATTTCGTGCTAAAGGTTCGATCATCGTGCTAGAATGATCGAATATTATACCGAAAAATTAGATGTCATGGGAAAATCGACATGTTTGTGGACTAGACGATATACCGAAGGAAATGATAATCTACCAGACCTAGTGATCATCTTATGATTAGCACTAAATGAGTTTTAAGCAAAAGGAACAATATCTCATGGTTCGAAACAATACTCGATTAGTGGTCAAAAGCTTCAACAAAAAAGAATGTATATATTATGAAGAAACCTTCGCTCTTATCGCTAGACTTGAAGCTATAAGAATACTTTTTACCTATGTATGTTTTAATTTTTTTAAATTATTTCAAATGAATGTCAAAAGTGCTTTTCTTAATGGTTTTATTTTCGATTAAGTTTATGTTGAGCAATCATTTTACTCTTGTAAGTGAAGGTTACGTGTAGTCATCATGTAGAGATAAAATTGTTAAAAATTAAACATAATTATTTTAGGGGTTTTATAGCTTTGTAAGGTAGTGCAGAGTATCAACCAACACAGCACATTAGAACTACCTAAGTGGCACATGATTGGACGAGCTTTTGGGGTAACGTATAAGGTTGGTTCGCTATCTTGTTTCGTAATAGTATTATGTGCGCACTTGTGAGGACTTTTGATCGTCATGAACCACCTTGAGCCCTTTATCATGCAATCGTTTAGAGCTTACGAAATTTATGCTTGTAATTTATATTATCTATTAAGTATTTGCTAAAATATTTGCTTGTGAGATCCCAAGTTAAATATTTTTTCTAGCGTGTGGAATCCATCTCGGAATTCATGGCTTCTTGCCACTTCCCGGAGTCTATACTCGTAATAGCCTCCTCGTAGGTCTAAGGATCAATATTTTCAATATCCTCTCCTTTGAATATCTCACATATCTCTCAAAAGGATGTAGTACTCTGTCGGGCCTACGTAAAGTCAAAACTTATGTGCTAGGTACCTGAACAGACTCGGGTTATGGAATTATGCTTGAGCTAGGTTCTCTAATCTCGTTCAACTCTTTCACGCTCCCACTATCCCCACCAAGAATGTGTTCTTTCTCAAGGAACATTGCTCTCTTGGCTACAAAGACATTTTGATCATCGATGTGATAAAAGTAATACCCACAAGTTTCCTTGGGGTATCCCACGAACTTACACAACTCTATTCTAGATTCCAACTTATTAGGGTTGTGTCTCTTAACATAGACAAGGCAGCCTCAAATCATAACAACCTTAAGATCGGGTTTCTTCCCTTTCCATATCTCATATGGTGTAGATATTACCGACTTAATTAGAACTCTGAGACTGCACTATATCTATTAGCATGTGATTCCTCCTTTCTGATACACAATTGAGCTGAGGTACATAAAGAGATGTCCATTGGAGTAGAACCTCATGGTCCTAGAGGAACTGGGTGAACTCTGTACTCAAGTACTCGCCTCCTCGATCTGATCAAAGAGTCCTAATCCTCTTTTTAGTCTGATTTTCTACCTCATTCTTATATTCCCTAAATTTCTCGAATGCCTCATATTTGTACTTCATCAAGTACACATGTCCATGCCTAGAGAAGTCATCAGTGAACGTAGTAAAGTAAGAATAACCTCCTATGGCCTGAGTTGACATGAGATCATATGCATCACTATATATAAGTTCTAGTAACTCAGTCGCTCTCTCTCTAATTCCACTAAATGGAAAGTTGATCAATTTTTCATAAATACAGGGCTTTTAAGTTACATATGACTCGTAGTTAAATGGATCTAGGTATTCATTCATTAGCAACTTTTGGATTCTTTTTTCATAGATGTGACCTAGCCTACAATGCCACATGTACACACTATTCACCTCATTAAGTTTTCTCTTAGACACACTTACATTCATGATATGTAGAGTAATATCTAGTATAAATAAGTTGTTATGTAGTGTTCCTCTAGTGATGATCTTATTATCCAATATAATTGAATAACTATTATTCTAAAAAACTATCAATCATGAAATGAAAATAATATTTTTAATAATAGAATGAACAAAATAACATGTATCCAATGCAATAGTAGTGCCACAGCTAAGGTCTACGAGGTGATGCTCGTCAAAACTCTATCAAGCATCTAAGCAGTTCAAGAGATGAGAGACTAACACACAATAAGAAATGTCTTTTTTTTCATCTAAGGGATCCGTAGGAACCAACAAAGCTCAACACAACTAGACCAACTACACATCAAAATTAGAGTCATTAACGAGTTGAAGCTATCAAAGTTCGATTACTCAATAATAATAATAAAGAGTAGTTAGGAGCTAAGAGGCATATTATAATTAGAATAGATGATTGAAGAGTCAATAAAGGCTTCAATAAATATATCGAAGGAATAAGTGAGAAAGAATATCATAAATAAATCTATAAATAGAGTATTTAATATAATATTTGTGTATGTTTGCATTCTTCAGTTTTGTTCATATTTTACATAGCATATAAATGACTTACAATAGGCTTGACAGCTCTATTTTAGTTGATTATTAGAGTCATTTTAATCTTGTAAATAAAGATTATGTGTAGTTATTATGCAGAGATAAAATTATCTAAAAATAAATTATCCAAACAATCATTTTGAAGATTTTCTAGTTTCACAGAATGGTTAGCCAACGTAACACCCTAGAGCTCCTAGGACGGCATATCACTAGATGAGCTTTTGAGGTAATGTCTAGGTTTCGTTCACTGTTTGTTCCACAATAGTATCATGTGGATACTTATAGAAATTTTTTATCTAGGTTTCATTCATTGTTTTATTCTGCAATAGTATCATGTGGATACTTGTAGGAATTTTTGATCGTAAACTCTTTTGTTGTATAATCGTTTAGAGTTTGAAAAGTCTAATTTGTATAACTATCAAATGTTTTATGAAATATTTTCTCAAACTCATCTTCTCTTTTATATATTTTTATAAAATTATAAGAGGTTTCGAGGATGTTGACCCTTCGTGCGTGGATGAACACGTAAAAATATCGTATGACTTAAATAAAATTAATAAAATTATTAATAACATGATAAGCACGTGTAAGTAAGAACACCCTCCATCGAGTAATGCTAATAGCGGTGAGAATAAGCAATCGAAGGAGTGAGTTTGGGTATTATTATTTTCCTCTCACTCCACAAATATTTCATTACTTGGCAAAGGCCACGGATCCAAGTAACTAAGTCTCTTCCAGCTTTCCATCATTCAAATAGCAGCTATGCCGGTCCATTGCCCCCCACCAAAATCTGCACGCACAATTGCCCATACAACACAAATATATGTGAAGCGTCCCCCTCCGATGAACCCTACACCTCCGTCGTCTGGTGATCCAAAGCTTAGAAAGTGGTTTTACTTGTTGCCTTGCCAATAATATTTATACGATCTCGTCGATAATAGTTATTTATTTGTTCTATCGACGAAGACAAAAAGTTTGAAGTCCGTGATGATTGATACTACGGATGTGATCGGCGATGGTTTCAGCTCCCAACCTTGTACGAATCACTGGTATCTCCTGGCCAAACTCTTCGACAGTCTCAGTCTCACACGCATCTCTCTGTCACTCTCTAGATTTGAAGCATCGACCGTGGAGATCTTAGACTTGTCAAAGCCCCTCAACTCTGACTCGTGACTTCGTCGCCGGTTCTCGGTGCACTCTCTCTACTCGTGGGTCGCTGCTGCAAATGATCGAGTCTGCGGCTGCTAATGCCGGAGAAAATGGAGTTGGAGGAGTGGTTGGGTCAAGTAACTCCGCCTCGACGTGACGGTGTCATTTGGTCGAACACGTTACTTGCGGAGTTCGATGTTGTGTTTCTCCGTATGCAGACACGGAAGAAGAGCTTGGTGGCCAAAATGTGTGCAATGGGGGGGATGCGATTTGAGAGGCCGAACGAGAGACGACGAGGTAGCGAAGACTTGCTCGTCTCCTAACAGGCGACAAATTTGCGGTCTTGAATCCAAGATCGAGAACGAAAAAAAAAGGAAGAAGCAGACGTACGCCAGCCTTTTCGGTGCCATCGCCTTCGGCCGGCGGCGACAACAGCGAAGCAACGTGTGGAACCGAAGCCTGCGAGGGTTGGAGTTATCCTGACAGCCGGCGCCGCTGTGGCCTCGAATGGCGGCAAGAAGGGTGATGGTGATGATGATGATGAGAACATGGACCACGCAGCAGCTGCTGCTGCTGCTTTGGCCACAGTCGAAGTCGGCAGCTGAAACCTTGGCATTTCGGTCGAGCAGATAAGCACCGAATCCCACTTGCAGGTGGGCAGCACTGTTGCTGCTTGTGGAGGGGATTCCAGATAAGCCTCCTCTCCACCGAAATGGACTCCGAGACACGCTGATGACCTCCACCCTCTCACTGTGCACATAAAGGTCGGATCAAATCTGTGCACAGGCTGTGGTACGCACCAGCTGCTTGAGGAAATGCCTGCCCGCCTGCCTGCCATGGGCTTCAATGATTTGACTTTGCCCAATTTCACAGCTACAATCTTCCAAGTTTTGACCTTGATTCCCTACTTGTGCGCTAGAATCCAACTCCAAATCTGGGCAATCAGAACCTGGATCTCGTGGTCCTCCCTCAGCTTGGACCACAATGGTGATGAACAGTTGTGCAACTGGGCTACAAGATAAGAAGACGCCACCCAACTCTCCCTGTTTGCAACATGAGGCCATCTGGATCCGTGGTGGACAACACCAATGCACCACGATTTACTTGAGCAGCCTTTGTGCTTATCCCAAAGAGGAGAGGAGAGGATACTGTTGAGTGCTGCTGCTACGCGACTGTGGGGGCAGTCTTACAGTCTCTAACAAGGGGAAGAACATTGATGGACTGAACTCATTTTAGGTTGCACAAGGCACTGTTATCCCATGGAGGAAACAATCCTGCCCTGTGTCCTGCAATGAGGAAGCAATCCCATTATTGATCCTACAAGGTTGCAGAAGAGGCATTTGCAGAGGATAATGCTGCCTGCAAATGCATCACAGTTACCACGGATGATGATGATGATGATGATGATGGATCAAACATCATGAGGGGGAGAAGGAATCCCTCCACACGAGACGACAAAGGAAATGGATGCAGACAAAGACACACACAGCAGCAGCAGCAGCGGCGGCAGCAAACGAAGCAAAGGTGATGACCATCAGCCACTGTTCTCCTTTTGTCTCCTTTCATGCTTCAACACCGATGCCTTTTTCTCCCTCCTCCTTAAGCATCATGTGATCCCAGTTTATCACGTTAACAGCAATGTGATTTGAGATCTGAACCCAAAAACCTCGCTTCTTCTTCTTCTTCTTCTTCTTCTTCTTCTTCTTCTTCTGTCTCTTCTCTCAATCTTCTTTCTACCTCGTACTCTTGTCTGTAATTTGGCCGTACTGTTTTAACAATGCTATCCGCCTGCAGAAAAGCTGACCATACCACGTTGACTTCTTTCTCCCTTCCTTCCCAAGGGATCATCAGAGGTTTAATCTTCCGAGACCACAAGGCTCGATCACCGACACATCAACCCGAGAACAGAGTCAGCATCAATTAGCTGGACCAAATCATCTCCAAATGCCATACGGAACTGATGTCAACTCTCTCGCTAATCTCCATCACCGGTCATCTGATCAGCATCTGAAGGTGTCCAGATATTTTCCCCATGAAGATGAAGAGGAAGCAGAGGAAGACTCCAAACCGTCCTTCCTTTTTACCCATTCTGGTACCCTTCGCTTATTTACTTGCGAGTGAGATGTTGCTATAGGACGACTCCGCCGGCCCCACCCTCACCAACCAGTCACTGGTCCCGCGCCGCCTCTGTGCACCCTTTCCCTCCCCTGCCCTTATCCATGAATGTGTGTAAATGATGCGAGTGTACTGTAAAGTTACATGTGATGGGTTAGAGGACAGTAGCAGTAGTAAGTCCGTATACGTATGTGTGTATGGATACCTGCATGCATACCTGAAGCATGACATGGTCATAATAATGGCAATAAAATGGGGAAGTCCAAGTTTTGGTAGGTGGTGGTGACCAGGTGAGGGAGGCATAGGCAGTAGAGAGCCATGCAGGTTTGCTCATTATAAGGAATAGTAGTATAAGAGACAAAAGACTTGCCCATCCAATTCTGACCTCACATCACCTGTCCACCCTATCTCTCCCTCAGCATCACAACACTTGAGCTTCTATATAAGCTCTTCCCGCTCCTCCCTTCTGTTAGCTACTCTTTGGCCCCTCCTCCGCCTCCTCTTCATTCTCCCACACGGCAGCCTCCCCCACAAGTGCAGGAACAGCTTCAATACAGAGAGAGAGAGAGAGAGAGAGAGAGAGGGCAGGTGTGTTTAAGTGTGCTTTATGTTGGATTAAGAGCGAGGGAGAGAGAGAGAGAGAGAGAGAGAGAGAGAGAGGGAGGGGGGGAAGGAAGCATGTCAGTTTGCGAGGACAAGGAGAGACTGAGTGAGCCATTGGTCGAGGGGAAGTGGGCGAGTCCAACCGAGGCGCCACGGCTCGAGCCCAAGGCGAGAAAGGACGTGACCGCGGCCGTGGTGGAGGCAAGGTCCATACTGTGCCTGGCCTCCCCCATGGCGCTCGCCGGCCTCCTCCTCTACTCGCGTTCCCTTGTCTCCATGATCTTCCTCGGCCGCCTCGGCCGTCTTCCACTTGCTGGCGGCGCGCTGGCCATCGGGTTTGCTAACATCACCGGATATTCCGTGCTCTCCGGACTCGCCATGGGCATGGAGCCCATCTGCGGCCAGGCCTTCGGCGCCCGCCGCCCTGCCCTCCTCGGCCTCGCCCTCCACCGCGCGGTCCTGCTCCTCCTCGCCGCTTCCCTCCCCGTATCCGCCCTCTGGGTCTCCATGCGCCGCCTCCTCCTCCTCTGCGGCCAGGACGACGACATCGCCGCCGCCGCCCATACCTACGTCCTCGCCTCCCTCCCCGACCTCCTCGTCCAGTCCTTGTTGCATCCCATCCGCATCTACCTCCGCTCCCAGTCCATCACCCTCCCTCTCACTTACTGCGCTGCCGCCGCCGCCGTCTTCCACCTCCCCGTCAACTACGTCCTCGTCTGCGTCCTCCGCCTCGGCATCCGCGGCGTCGCGCTGGCCTCCGTGTGCACCAACCTCAACCTCCTCCTCCTCCTCCTCGTCTACATCTACCACTCCGGCGTGCATGAGCGCACGGGGGCGCTCAACATCACGGCGGAGAGCTTCAGGGGCTGGCGGTCGCTGCTCAACCTCGCGATACCCAGCTGCATTTCGGTGTGCCTCGAGTGGTGGTGGTACGAGATCATGGTCCTGCTCTGCGGCCTCCTCCTCGATCCCAAGTCTACCGTCGCGTCCATGGGAATCCTAATCCAGACCACCTCGTTGATCTACATTTTCCCCTCCTCCCTCGGCTTCGGCGTGTCGACGCGCGTCGGCAACGAGCTGGGCGCGAACCGCCCCGACCGCGCCCGTCGCGCGGCCACGGTGGGCCTGGCCTGCGGCGCCGCGCTGGGGCTCCTCGCCTTCGCGTTCGCGGTGGCGGTCAGGAACGCGTGGGCGCGCATGTTCACGTCCGACGGCGCCATCGTGGGGCTGACCGCCGCCGTGCTCCCCATCGTCGGCATGTGCGAGCTGGGCAACTGCCCGCAGACGACGGGATGCGGCGTGCTGCGGGGAAGCGCCCGCCCCCGCACCGGGGCCAACATAAACCTCGGCTCCTTCTACGGCGTGGGGATGCCGGTTGCCGCGGCGCTGGCCTTCTGGGGCGGCCTGGACTTCCCCGGGCTGTGGCTCGGCATGCTCGCGGCGCAGGCCACGTGCGTCGCGCTAATGCTGCTGGTCATCCACCGCACCGACTGGCAGCTGCAGGCCCAGCGGGCGCAGCGTCTCACCGGCGGCCCTCTCAACACCGACGCCACAGTCGTCGTCGTCGTCGTCCAAGACAACGATCTCGACGCAATCAAGCAAGCCGCAAAGCTCGGAGCCCAACAACACTGAGAAGTCTGTGTGTGTGTGCGCGCGATTCATTTGTTGGTCAAACCATTGACCGATTGACTGCATTCCGCAGTAGTCGATTGAGCTTCATCTCTTCTTCCATTCGTCGCCATCACCCAAATTCTTGTGATCTTTTCGCATGTGAAGGGATCAAATACTGTAGCAAAAGGGAAGAACAATAAAACTCCTCAAGCTTCACACCACTCGACTTCGCCGCATCTTCAATCCTCTCTCTCTCTCTCTCTCTCTCTCTCTCTCTCTCTCTCCAGTGATTCGCTGCTGGCCGCCCCTTCCTGATACATTGCAATTCCATTACCGCTCAACTTGGCTCCAAGTTGTGCAGGTTGATCCGTCGTCCAAGTTGTTGACTCACCAATTAGATCGTCGCCTACTCGGTCAAACGAGTACAGCTCCAATCGAAGAGAGTTTGAAGCTTGCATGGAAGAAACAGAGCCCAAACTCGCAGAGCACGCAGTCAATCCGGAAGAAACCTGCGAGTACTCCACTAGCACACGGGAAAAGACCATCAAATTGTGGACCATCATCATCTTGCACAGACACAGCCAACCCCATCTCTTTCACCTCCATGACTCTGCTCCTGCCAGAGACGAAGTTACAGAGGCCTATCCATCCCTGCTCTCACCAAAGTGGCAGCACTCATCTGATCCTTGGAGATGCAGGTGGAGCCCAGAAGATTCTTGGAGCAACTTGGATACCTAGTCGCCCTGTTCATCATGCATGCACGTATAAGAATATACCAACAACAAGTACAAGCAGAGCCGATCCCTCCCACGAGTTTCCAGGATCAACTTGTTCCTCCGGAGCTGCAGTTGTCGACTAGTTTAATGAGAGGGCGACTGCAGGATCGAAGCAAGCAACGCGTAGCTAAAGCGTTACGGGCTTTTCGGTACCCCCAAAGGTCACCAGTACGCCGCAGTGTCAACTCCCCCGATTACTCTAATCACTCCCCAACTGTTCGACACAAAAGTCTAATCTTGTTTGCAGGATTAAAAATGAGTAAGATTCAAGTAAACGATCAGGCCTGCGTCTGAGGACGCGGTCCAGCCTGCATGGTGGATGACGCAGAAGAACATGCACGCTTGAGCTCACCAATTATTGGATGGCTGAAGCTAAAAGATCTTGTCCACCATCGACTGCCAGGAAAAATATCCACGAGAGGAGCAATTCACGCTATATGATTCATTCGATTGGTCCCCAAATCACAGCTTAAATCCACCAGGTCGAGGACCATCTTTTTGTGCTCACTGATCATATGCCCACCTGCTGATTCGCTCATCAAGATGATTCTGAGAGGAGTGCACATGTCTTAGTGGTAATGGTGATAAGGACTTCCACTCTGCATTCAAACACCATCATCGACACTGAATCTGGCCGTGAAATCTTAGTGTCAGTAACCACTGTCAGTGCTTGCAGAAAGTGGTGCCACTGCATTCTTAATCTTCCTTTTCAGGGCCATGAACAGTGCCCAGAACAGAGAAGGAGAGAGAGGGACTAATCATGCCACCTTTCGATGAAGAAGATGGTGTTGAAGACTAGTCTACATCATAAATTATAGTGAACAAAGGGTGTAGATCCCATAGATGCATGTTCTTGTTCTAGAGAGAGAGAGCCTGGCGTGTCTTGTGGAAGCCGGCAGGGACCGTATACTTACAGTAATCTGCCATTTCCATCTGAAGTGAGCAGCAGAAACGAGCAGAGCTCAGTGTGGCTTGGTCTTCTCTGCTTGCTTGCTTGCTTGCTTTCAGTTCCAGAGAGGACAAGGATTACCAGCTCCTTGCAGATTCCAAAATTGAGATTGTCGGCTCTGAGGGAACTCTGAAGAGGATGATGATGTTGACTCCAATGCTAAAGACAAAAGCAGGGAGTCAAACAAAGGCATGCAGTTGAAACATCAACACCAACAACCAGAAGAAGAGAGGAGGTTAAAGTAGGGGAAGTGCTGGAAGAACATCAAGCAACAGTTCAGTAGTAATTGACAGCATCCAATGGAAAGCAAGTGATTTAGCATAAAGATCTGAGGTTGAAAGAAGTGCAAATTGACATCACCCATTGGAAAGCAAGTGATTTAGCATAAAGATCTGAGGTTGAAAGAAGTGCAAATTGACAGCATCCATTGGAAAGCAAGTGATTCAGCATAATGATCTGAGGTTGAAGGAAGTGCAAAGTGGAGTTAGAACAGCATAAATTAATTGATTGTAACCATAAACCTGTTGGATTATTGAATCACTGACAAAGAAATGACTGATTTATACTAACTAGTCACATCAAATCAAGGTGATGATTGGAATTAAAGCCACACCTTGCTATGCAGGTGGTATACCTCAGCTGTTCTTGAACAAAAGAATCCATGAAAGAGA
Organism: Musa acuminata AAA Group; assembly: GCF_036884655.1. Lineage (NCBI taxonomy): Eukaryota > Viridiplantae > Streptophyta > Magnoliopsida > Zingiberales > Musaceae > Musa > Musa acuminata. Next base: position 39,759,256 of record NC_088352.1, read on the forward strand.
GAGACTATTGAAGACAAGCAGAGGATGAAAATTGATATTTTCACAGAATTCAACATTAAATCTATCACGGCAAAGAAATAGTTTGAGCCAGAGTTGGATTAGATTCTGAAGGTAAGAATTGTTGGTCGGTCATAAAGAAGTTCGATAGGATAATCGACTCGTTAACATGATATAGACTTCAATCAAATAATTTGAAATCCTTATACTTAAGTTAATAGCAATTTATATCTATTAACCTATAGACCCAATACAAGCCAAAATTTGATTTCTCTCATCAAAACCTAATAGCAAATAACATTTAATAGAATATGTAAAGCCCAGCCCAATACCATCCATGGATGATCCTTGTGAACTTGTATCTCTCACCATATCCGATATTAGGTCCGGTTCGATCGACGTATTATTTGTCACATTAATCCTCCGAATCAAGGAAGAATAATTTCACAGAATATTTTCTTCTATCCTGACACTATTATGAAGTATATTTTCTGCTAGCAGAAACTACTGAGACCATTTAGATTAATAAACTGATACCAAAAGTTATTTTAGATCCATAGTTTTTATTTTCTTTCTAAAATACTCTTCATTTATAAATATTTTGACAAACATAACAAGACCCAAAAAAATTAAGTGAAAATTGTTGCTGTATTTTACTTGAAACTCTTGATGAACTTCCCTTGTAGCAATATCTTTATTTTCTACATTGAATTTGCATTAGATTCCAGGTTATGTTGTGAACCTGAGAGTAGAAGCAGATTTTGATTCATAGATCATCCTGCTGTTTCTGGTCTCATTTAGCATCTGGAGATTTCTCCAGCACTAAATTTCTTGAAGAACAAGAATATTTCAATATGGTAGAAGACAAACAAACATTGTAATAAAGATGGAGATGAAGCACATTAGTGAACTTTAAAGCCATTGACAGATAAGAATGGGTAGCTTGGAAGCATAGCACAACATATGGTCACTAGTCTCATAAAATATGAGACAAGAAGCATTAAAGATGGAGTTTGTGGTTGGTAGGCTATAATTAATATTTTTTGTGAAGATTCCATGGATTTGATACTTTGTTGTCTTTTTATCAATTATTTTCATATTAGTAAAAATATATTATATATATAATGTTATTAAAATTATTTGTATGTCCCGTCCCGTCATCCGATTTGATGGGATAATTAACTCATTTATCTTATAAATATGAATTATTGTTTCAAACTACCATAGTTTAAGCTTTCCATAAGCTCATCTAAGCATGTGTGATTTAACTGAGGTGCCACACATTGTCTTGTTTAAAATTGTCCTTATTATAATTTAAATATAGTGCACATTAAATTCAGTATTTATGTCTAAATTCATGTAAACAAAGTAGGATAGATGTTGAAATACTCCACAATTTATACTACTCTACATGGAAAAGATTGTGTATCTTGAAGAATGAAGCATCCCTACACCAAGTGGTGCCAAAAGCACACATACATAAACTGCCAAGAACAGAACTTTACCAGTAATTTCATAAGCACATGATCTGATGAGACTTACAAAAGTGAAAAAGAATACATTCCCAGGAACATTTTACAGGATAAACTAGTTCATGAATGAAATGAGTGTGTCATGAGGACCTCCATCCTTGCAAATGATATTTGATATCAGCATACTATGGGCAATGCAAGTAAACAGAACTACTGATATGTGGTATGCATCAAATCATGATAAAGGCTAAAAACTAGAGAAGTGATTGTGTCCTAACCTGTGAGAGACAGTGGCAAGCTAAGATTCCCTTCATGAACACAATCATTGTGGTACACTGGCAGACAACATAGAGCAATGGCTGAACATTTATAAGGTTACCTACTGTTTGCCCCTTCATGTACTTTAATAGCAGCTCACTTGGATCAAACATGTAGCCTAGAGGCCAAATCTCTCATCACAAACATTGGCCATTAGATTATTGTCTCCTAACAACTAAAAAAAAAAAGAAAACTCATTCATAACTAATTTTTTGGATTATGGATTATGTTCATATGATATATATATATATATATATATATATATATTCACAATTATGTAAAAATATTCTCTAACTCATCTCACTCCTCAATATTTTATATTCAACATGCTATCCAAGGAGCAGTCTTTTTCTCATCATGTGGATAGTGTGCTATAGAACAAGAAGAGCACAACTGTACAACCAGCATTGGGCCATCCATTAAGTTTCAGGTCAACTGAGTCAGATGGTATACATTGCTGCACAGAGAGATCCACCAAATGAGGGGCCCACCAAGACCCCACTGGGGTCCAGCTTGTGGCTGTAGCAATTTAATGCCTGAAAGTAATGGAACAAATGGTATTTTTGGAAAAAAATTTGGAAAAATTTTCTCCTGAAACATAGGAAAAGAGGAAGAAAGAGAGAGAGAGAGAGTTATAAGCTCCACTCACATCCACTATCCAACACAGACAAGTTTTCTCCTGAAATTAAAGAGAAAAAAAAGGAAGAGAGAGAGAATTATAAGTTCCACTCATTTCCACTATCCAAGACATGGTCCTGAACCTTCCTAAATCCACCTTATCATCATTGCTGAGGCATCCACCTAAAAGATATATACTGGTACATAGGAAACATTCCAAGGTCCCAAAGGCTGTTCTCATAGGCTGAATGATGAGCTCATATCAACACAATGAATTCAATCCCATTATATAACCACTCTTCTCTTCTCTCGTTGCACCATATGATCATTTTACCTTCCTCTCTTCTTCATACATAGATAGGACATGACCATCGTGAGTCCATTTATTTCTCTTGGATCTCAGTGAGACCCCTCTCAAACAGTAGATATACACACACAAAGAATACGAAGAGAGCACAAGCAAGTGTTGGTGTTCTTTAACTGCAGCAGCAACAGAGCTTCAATCACACACATCAGCAACTTTCCTTCCGATGGCTGCAATGCATCATCCATGCTCAAAACAGCTCCCAGTCCAACCTTGCATGGGGAGTGGAGGTGGCGGCGGCCGTGGGCGTGGAGGTGGATGTCGTGAACAGGGAATCGAATGTTTCCCAGTTCATCGACGACAGTACCACGGCTTGCTGCGGCAGCTTATTTAGCTGCTGCAGCTGTTGGAAATGGGATTGTGGTGGTTGATGACGATTTTGGTGCTGGTACTGGTTCTGTGATTGCTGCAAATGCATCTTTTGCTGCTGATGCTGAGGTTGTGAGTCCCTCCTCTGCTGCCTTGGCTGTGACCACTGCGGCTGTTCTTTGCCCGGGGGACCATTTCCTCTCGGCATCCAGTTCTTCATCTTGATCGTGTCCAGGGTCTCCACATACTTCTGCACTCTCCTAATCTGTTCCAAGCAAGGAATCAATCGCCAAGCAACCGAATTGAGCAAACGCCTAGCCGACAAGGCGAGGAATTGATCTGACCTGCGTTCTCCTCTGCAGCTTCGCGTCCCCGTCGGCGACGATGGCATCCAGCTTTATCAGCTCGTTCATCAACGAGTCGATGAGATTGGTCACGTCCGTCTCCACCACCCTCCCGCCCTTGTTCACGATCCCATCCAACGCCGACACCTAGTCGTTCGGTCAATGGAAGGTCCTCAGGATGATGATCCTACGGAGATTACTGTTGAGAGAAGGATAGACAATGGTGGGTGGGAGAACGATTACCTTGGAGGCGAGCCGATCGACCTCGAGGCTGATGGCGGAGATGGACTTGGCGGCCTTCTCCATCTTGTCGGTCTTGCGCATCTCGAGGAGGCGCTTGGCCTGCGCCGTGGAGTCTTCCACTAACACCACCTTCGACTTGTCCTTCACGCCGGCGATGTCCAGGAACGCCGTCGACTCCCTCTCCTTATCCTTGTACATCAGCTTCATGTCGAGCGGGTGCAGCCCCGTCCTGGCTGACAGCACCTTCTTCAGCTCCCCTGCGCCGCCACACTCATTCAGTCAATTCGTCGACCGCCTTGGCCGGACCAACCGCCACAGCAAGGAGAAGAAACAGAAAACGCCGGTTCGAGTTCTTACCGAAGGTGGCCTGAGAGCTGATGTAGATCTCGTGGTACACGGCGCCGTACTTGACCTTGACGCGGATAGCGGGTACAGGAGCGGCCACGGCATCGGCGTCGGGATCGCGCTTCTGGACGAGCATCCCCCCGGGCCTGACCTCCCACTCCGCTGCCTTCTCCGCCGGCGGTGACTCCTTTATGGGGCTGAAAGCTGCCGCTCTCTCGCCTGTCCTCGACCGCATCTTGCTCTTCATATCTTCGGAATCCGGAGGATCTACAGAGCAGCAAGCAACCCAAAGACCGCGACTTTCCTCCCAAATCCGCAAACGAAGACCACAACTCGTCGAGCACGAGCCAAAATTTAGGCCAAGAAGGAGACGAACTGCTTCTCCGAGCTCCGCTTTCTTGCTTCGAGGAGAGGAAGGGAGCGAGGGAGGAAGGAAGGGGGGGATGAATCGTGTTAACGGAGACACGAACACAACGGGTAGACTAAGCGGATATTTATATCGGTGAGGAAGTCACGAACCGAGCAGAAACAACAACAGGATGCCAACACGACCAAAAGCACGACACAGCAGCGAAGCCGATACGTAACATCCCGTTATATTCACACGCCACGAGGAAACCGACACGCTTTACGTCATCCCTCTTAATTATCTGTTAAACCGGTCCAAAACGATACGAGTCCAGCAATAATGACGCTAAACTCCACCTACCCACGCGTCGGAACGAATCGCTTCGCGGGACCCGCCCTCTGTCTCGTGGTCAACAAACACCTTCACGTGTCTTAATTCCCCAGGATTCCATCCCGTTACTTTCTTTCCGAGTCACCCAGCGTCATACCCGCCTGGTGACTGGAACCCCACGCAGATCGTATCGGCCGACACGAGCCGGTGGGGCCGGCTTCCTACGTCGGCTACCTGCATGGCGGGCCCCGCGCCCACCGACACTCCGAGAACTTGATGGTCTCGTCCGAGGAGCCACGTGGGGGCTTCCAGGGCCGTCGGATCTGCGCGCTGTACATGATTAAGAAATAATTACCACATAAAGCCTGCCGTATTATTAATCTCATCGTCAATGAGTGTAAAGAGGGGTTAATTAGTATTATATATCGACGGAGATATGTTAATTGCATGATTAACAGTATAGCATCCAGCTAAAGGACAAAAGGGATTGGGTGCGACATCAATCGGACCGCTGGTGACCGTCGGATCGTGATCGATCCATCGTGATGAGATGGTGGCACGTAATAGAAGGAAAACGTTTGTCGAATGATTAAGAAGCACAGCTAATAATTGCATAACAGCGAATAGGTGACACGTACTTCTTGCGTAAGGCAGAGAGGACACTAATTATTTGCTCGTTGACCAAATGGACCATAATTAATATAGGCTAAAGAAATAATAAAACAATCGAGTATGATTAAATAAATGAATTAAAAGATAAAAGGTAAGAAATGAATTTGGGGATAATCTCAAAATTCAATCGATATTATCTCTAATACAAATATAATTATGAAAAATAGAATAAATCTCTTTTACTGGAACAAGCAAAAAGAAAAAAAAAACATGTTGCAATCAATGGGGAAAGAAAAAAGGATGAGAGTATATATTTTTTTTCTATTTTTCAGGACACTATTTATAAAACTACCAAATAAAATATTGTTTTACAAAAAAAAATTCCTAAAAATAAAATAACTTTAACAGAATAAAATATCATTTCTAAACTCTTAACAAAAATGCCTTCCAACTTAAAATTCCTAAAGTACTTTCACCTTTCTTGTCAATGAAAACAGAAAATACTTCAATTATTGCTGAAGTTGACACCTTATAAAATTCCAATTCTAACACACCCTGCCATTCATTCATAAAATAAATTAAAAAAAGTAGTTCATGACAAATAAACTTCTATTGATTGCTCATCATATTTGTTGTGATTCATGGTTACTATAACTTAATCTTATTGTTGTATCATGTGAATCATGTCTCACATTTTACATATGTTATGACACAACAATCAGCTGTCATAGTTCAATTTAACTATTTCAGATCAGCTATATGAATCTCATTTTGTCAAACTAAGAACAGTTCAATTTTACATTAATACTCATAATATTTCTTTTAATTTACTCATCTTTTAATTTTTTTTATTTTTTTATAACATAAAGAACTTCAGCACTAAAGATATTTAAGTTTTTTAGGACTAATATTTGTTAGAGATTGGTACATGTGTTTTCCAAGCAATATGTGCAGACTAAAAGACATGAAGACCAACAAGCAAAAGTCTATGGTCATAAAAGATAGGCAAAAAGCTTTCATGTCCATAGGGAGATTAAATAGCACTTTCGAGTCCACCCAAACACAATGCATCACATAAAAGCTTGACAACCAAACATATTTGTCTTTCACAAAACATTCAGATGTCACATGTCATAGTAGTGCTTCTTGCTTTTTGTTCCTAGAATAATGCATGTTGAACAAGCTTTAAGGTCACTTTAACTAATCATGATCCTGGAATTAAGACACATTGGCATGTTAAAAGCTGGATTAGGATCACCCACAAGACTGTTTATGCCTTTCATGCAGATCAAACCATAATGATTTGATGATACAGGATTATGCCCCTTCCATTCTATGACTATATTATGTGCATGCACAAACAGATTAAATTAATTAACAGATAAAAGTTAGGCTTCTCGTGATACCATTAGGTCAGATTTCTCCATCCCTGACAAAGCTTCCTGTGTGCACCAACTTCTGGATGTCGCTTGAGAAACTTCACAAGAATCAAGTGAGCCTCTACTTTTATTGTCTCCCCCCCAGAGCTAGCTAAGCAATATCGTGTTAGTCAACAAAAAGATAATGCCAAGGATACAGTCAATCAGATACTGAAATCCTGGTGTTCTTCATGATGTGCATATAAGCAAAACCAAAATCTGCAACAAGGTTGAATCCTGGCTCCTGTTAAACAATTCATTCAGACAATATAATGAACAGAATGTTCATCATGAAAATCTCATGTCCTACTATACTAGTTGTCATACTTTTTTGCCATCTATATTATCTAAAAGATCATAGGATAGATCATCAAAATTTAACTAGATAGAAGCTAAAGCCTGCTTCAAAAAAAAAAAAAAAAAGTTAAAGATTCATAAACTTTCTCCAAGTTCAGCACAGGCACTGAAACCACCATGATACGATAACAATAAAAAACCAATCTGCTAAAAGTCCAACAAAAAACATCTAAATTGAATATTAAATCAGATGAATACAAAGATTTCTGCTGTGGCTAATATGAAGTGGTTAAGAAGTCACTCATGTAATCATCACCGTAGTACAGTAACAATAAAGAAATCCAATCTGCTAAAATTCCAACAAAAAGTATCTAAATTTCAGCTGTGGCTAATATGAAGTGGTTAAGAAGTCACTCATGTATCATTTGCTGTCAATTGTAATGGTTACGATGAAGCTTTCAACTTTTCCTTGTCAGTGTGAAAACAAGAAAGTTGAATTCTTCATCAATCAAGAGCTTATATTCTCGCCCACAAGAATGGAGAAGTTTCTAACACAATCAAATCATATGTGAATGCATGCGTTATCAGTAAATGTAGAAAACATTACAATCGTTGTCTCTAGAGCATGCTAAGAAGAAACCAGACATGTAAACAACTTAAAAGAGTCCCAAGGTTTTTTCTATTTAGTACCACAACTTGTTTTCTTTATCCCCAAAGAAACACAGAAATACGAACCAAAGATAAAAAATGATCCATTGAACCTCCAGTTCAAAGTATGAGAGGGAATCACCAGAACAAATGGATTGCAGAGCAAAGTTCTAGAGCTGGATCATTGAGACCCAGAACAGCAGATGGTGGGGGTAAGTTCAAGTTGATGCAGGTGGTGAGTCACATTGAGTCCATCTACTTCAGAGTTCCATCTATCAGTATCCATCAAATTTGGACTCCAAAGAGACATGAGAGTTGAAATTATGAGTCACTAGACCTCCATTAAGAAAGAGTACTCAATATGAAAGGGTGATTATTGATTCATGATTCTGAAGTAGTTAGCACAAGTATGAGTTAGGTATGAAATGAATTCCCACCGACTATAGCAAATATGGCACCTAAATCATGTGTTCGAAAGAAAAAGAGTGGGAGATATTCATGATACACAAAATAAAAGGAAATGTAAATTAAAAGTAAATTTTGCAAGGTTGTGTGGCCATGCATGGAAATGTATATTGGTAGCAGAGACAAGGTTATTAAAGCTCTTTATTTATTGGATAGGTACTCCTATATCAGTTGCATAAAGAACCAAGTGATCTATTCTTTATTTATTTGACAGGTCCTTAAAACTTCCATATGCAATCACTTTGAGATCTCAACAGCAAGATTTGACAGTGATGGATAGAAGTTTTTATTAGCTAATTGAAGTCAGACATAAACTCTATAGCAAATGGAAAGATGACACAACACAAATAATAGAACACTCCCCCACTGTTCATAGGAACTGTTTTACAGCAGACCAAGAGAAAGATCACTGAGAACATTTTAGTCATTAAATGATATAGTAAAGAATAGTTTCATCTTGATCTTGTAGCTGATAAGGCTTCCGGTCAAAAGTTAATTCTCATTCCCTCCCTTTAAAATTAAAATTTTGGCTCTTGGAAACAATGACAGCCTGTCGCAGTCATTGACAGATTGGCCATGAGATGTCATTCCCATTAGGTCAACTTTGCCCCAAGTTTACTTCAAGAGAGACACAGAGAATTAGCATACTAATGGACCACATTGGAGTTGACTGGATTCTAAAACTGTCTTATCTGAATGGTTAAAAACCATATACATGATTAGTTATGATTATCTTCCAAATCAATGACATAATCAGATATAGAGACGGCTAAACCTAATTAACAGAAGAGACCTAGAATAAAAGATGGCATTCATCTCCGAAGGGTTGCCACTGTCTTTGAGTTCTTATCTCTTGATATACTTGAAATCTCATAGAACAGGATGTTGGAATGAAGCAATCTTTGGAGGTCACACAGAAATGTTGAACACCAACACAGCAAAGCTGATGAAATTAGCATAGTTAGAAAATAAAATTAAGTTTCTGAAGCCAAGTGTCTTAGCTGACACAAGAAGAGAGATGGAGAAATAGAGCTGCATTCATAAAGACAAATATCCTCGACCAACTCTGGATCAGGGTGAAAATCCCATAACCAGAAGTTGCAACGTTCACCTCTTCTGTCAGCGCACCAACAAAAACTAAAGAACCTTCTTGTCTTATTGGGTTTTCTGTCTAGGACCTTGCAGGTCTTGCTGGTTTGATAACATAACCAAGCAGGATAAATATGATGGGAACGATAGTGCCAACAAAATATACACTCTGGTAAGCTGCGAGGGTCTCTTTCAGGCTCAAAACCTTCAAGAAAAAGAAAAAAAACATCAACCAAAGGCCTTTGCTACAGATTAAGATATCTATTACAGAAATAAGTAACATTGCATTTAGTAATTAGGAGTATGACATCATGTTTTCTAGTGGGTTTCAGCAAGAAACATACTAAAATAATGGCCAGGTTTGGTGATTCTCATCACAAATAATTCACTTGTGTGGAAAGTGTTGGGGAAGGACCCAAGGAATCATTATAATTTATCTCTAATGCTAAAGGAGGACAGAACTGAGCATAATAATGACAAAAGAAGATGAGGCTGGAATGACTTGTACTATTTGCAATTGTAAACCTAAATATGGCTATGTGCAAAATACTAGAACCATGATCTAACTAACCATGAAAGCAATGCACGAACAATTGACAACGAGGAGAGTGTAGGCAAAATTCATTAGTATCAGCATCTTTCTGAACAAAAGATTCTCTGGGGAGACAGCTTGTTGCCATCTGTAGATTACTGTTCAATTCAAAGGAAAAGAAAGTTAAAACACTTCAGACAATACTCATGATGAAATAAAATAAAGATGAAAATAGCAACATTTAGACAAAATTTTGGTAGAGAATTACCCCGTGAACCTGCAAACATCAATGCAGACTGAACAAAAAATATGATATATCCAGGGTACAGTCCCTGTACAGGTATGAGAGAAATTATTAGCAGCAGACATTTTTGCATAGGCAAGTTTAGTATAGAACAAACACAAAAGAAAAGAAAAATATGGATAAACTGCAGTCCTATTTATAATACCAATGGATCTAAAATGGTAATGTTTGTTTTGAATAGCATTGACAGACAACTACCTAGCAGTAAAGTCTAAAATAACTTAAGAGATCAAATGAACAAAGAAATTGACACTGTAAAACATAAAGATCATTAGCTCTTAATGGGCTAATACTTGCATGTAGACTTAAATAGAATCAAATACAAACAAACAGCTCAAGACTTATGAAACTGCCAAGTAAAACTTTTCTCCATGTAAAACATCTCATATGATATTTAAGCTTTTCAGAAAAGGTTATGCATAACTTACATGCCAAACAGCACTAACCATCTCTGTAGCCAGCAACTCAAAGAATCCAGGTTTCTTCCCTTTCTGAATGAGCCTTTCATAAACATCTGGAACAAAATAGCCTCACAGGTTACAGATTCTACTCAATAAATCAACTTAATTAGCAGAAGAGTAACAGCTATGGTCTCTCAGATTACATGCTCTCAGATCACATAAATTTGTATGATTCAAAATGGCCTCTTAGATCTCATGGCAGATCATGTGGTATAAATTTGTGAAATTAGCAAAGAGTTCAAACTATGGGCAAAACAAATCACAATAGAACTAGTTAAAGTTTAGCAACATGTAATAGCAACGACACACACCATAACATATTAGAACTGAAAATAATACTCACTCTGACTACCTAAGCAAAGTGAAAAACAGCATAAACTTAACAAAATAATAGAGTTTCTGTTACACTGTATCCTTGCAAATTTGATAAGTGCATTCAAGTTCTTTAAACCACACTAAGGAGTTCTTCGACTTTGCTGATGCCTCTCTGAAAGATGAACACATTCAACAGGTGAAAATCAATTAAGTAGCAATAACTAATAAACACCAAGCTTCTCTGGCAGTCTGGCTACATAACAGGTTCAACTATACTGTTGTTTCAACATTGACATCTGCAAAGGATGTGTCTAAGAAGGCATATGAATATGCACACATGCATTAGGAGACATCCACAAGTTTAAACGGTCAATACACACATTTTATGTACAACAGTCGAATATCGACACAATCCAAAAGCAATTTTACCTAATAGAAGTTACACCAGACCAAGATCAACTTAGATCAATGCGTGTTTAGAAGCTCACATCAATATTTGTGGTTTTAGATCGAACAGGAAACATCATATAATAACCAAATCCATTAAAAAAAAAGGTTTATAAACTTACAATGACGTAGCCAAGTGCTGACATGTATGTTCCATACAAGCGGCAACTGAACTGCACTAGTAGCAAACTCCATCCCAAGAATATCAACATTTTTTGCACGGCCCCACAGTGCTTTAGGAGGAGAAGAATCTGACCAACCACTGAACCCAAAACCAGATATGATAATAGAAGCTTCTGAGATTGACCATATAAAGTAGTACTTCCAACGTTCAGTGAATCCAGACATGTACTGGTAGAACAGAATTTGCCAGAAACCCCATTCATAGAATACAGGCTCACTGAACTGAAAAGGTGGATAATGTGGTACCAGTTGCAAGTATAAACCGATACATATTGCAGCTTGAAGCAAAGCACATAATGCTGCACCAAGTGATGCCGATTGTCTGTCACCGGAAGCAGCCCAAATCTGGATAAAATTCAAAAAACTATAACCACAGAACATAATCTGGGAGGAAAGGTGAAGAGTTAATCTACATCAAATCACGTAAAGAAAAAACGACATGATGCACTTACTCCTTTGTGTTCTGTCCACTCAAGATAATCGTTTACTTCATAGACAGGCCCTACAAAGTGGCTTCCACAGCAGAGACAGTAACCAATATATTCAAATAAAAAGGGACAATGTATTAATCGATTCTTTTTCTGAGCCTCACGCAAGTCTTCTTCCTTAAGCAGCCCATCACTGTAATTTATTGTGCAAGATATGACTTTAAGAGTTAGCACCATGAGAGCTCCTATAATGAGAAAAGGGGAAACCCTGAGTCACTATTTAAGCATGATGCAGTCATACAGATGTTGAATAGTGTTTCCAACTAGCATAAATCCGTATGTCAAAGATTAGTTTTGCTGCAACAGAAAGATCATTTATGAGCTCAAGAGTTAAGATACCTCTACAGGAATTAAGAGTTGAACTTCTGAATGTTGGTGGTTAGATTATTACAAAAATTAATACTTCTCAGTTATTAGATACTGAACCAGACTTCCTAGACAGTAAAGGTAGAAAGTCACTACCAAAGAGTCATCCTATTACAATGCAGGTTCATGTATAATCTGAAAAATAAAAAGTGGCATCTTTTTATATAGATGCAGTCTTCAGGAGTTAATATTCTTATTTTTCACTTTAAAAGAATAAGTTCACACTATGAATATTCCAATCAGTGTCAATATTACGAGACATCAACTTAGACACTGTTTATCAGTATACAGAATTGCCTAAATTTATTAGATGAACAGTATCTCATCATTACTAGATTTTAACATCGTGACAATAGTTCAGCTCGTGTTGCCAAAGAATCATGCAAGAGTCCTTTTGAAACCTACGTATCCAGATAGGAAAGAATCAGCACTATGAACAGAAATGAACTCAACAAAAGTTTTCTCATGCTGACATAATTAAGATCTAGGCAATCTTTAGTCAATTTTCTTTCAGTTTAACTTGAAGTATTCCTGAAGTCATTAAAGCAATTTCATGTACATGAAAAATAAGAGAATCATTTGGGAAACACTGTCACAACCCAGCCTGATAGAACCATTAACTTTTTGAACCTGAACCAATAACCAAAAGTATTTAAACCCTAGTTAACAGTAGTACATTCATCTAAACCACTAAGCCAAGATGTTTAAAATCAAGTTAACAGTAGTACTTATAAGTCAATATAAATTCTTTCACACATTTAATGTTAAACTAAATCAAGGCTTGATATCCTCGTTAAGGACCTAAAAGAACCTTAGCATGGTGCATATAAAGCCCAACCCTGTGGTGACTTCATGCTATGATATGCTCCCTAGTTTTATCTACAAGTAATCCTTTCCTACTCAATTCCTTTAAATATAATAACGGACTCACTAAATCGTTTAGTCTGAACTATAAAACCAAAATGTTTAAACCTAAGTTGGCGATAGTACATCCATTATGTCCTAGATTCTTATAAGTCAATCCAGATTCTTGACCACAAGCATGCCTTGAGTAGAGATACTACAAGTCTCTGTTTGTTGCTTCCTGTGCCAAGGACAACTGCATGGCACCCATTAAGGAGAGTGTCAAAGGCCTCCCCCTCCTATACCATTGCGGCCATCTGGCCCACCCCTTCTATGTACATGCCTTTCTGTAAGGGTTTTTGTTGGCCCAAAATGAGTTCTCCAAAGCATGCTTCCATTGTGAAAGGGCTCCCTGGTTGACTCCCAGAGTTTCAACTTTTGAGAATGGATTTGCTTGCCATTCATCGTAGATAAGCTTTTTTTTTCTTTCAAAAGAACAAACAAATGACTTGATATACCTGCTACTGCATTATTTGTAGATAATAGGTAGATATCCTTAAATATATCCATCTATTCTATTCAATCATTGCAACAAAAAGGTGCAATTTGAAAAAGAAAAAAGAAAGGGTTATCGTATTTTGCCTAAGTTTATCAAAAATCTAAGGTAATGAAATAGTAGTAAGATCAGAAGGACAACCTGCATAAGCTTGTCAATGCAGCAGCATGCAAAATTTAGTCTATCAGTGAAGAAAATTCAGAGGAACCTGTTTTCTTCACCTCCTTCCTGAAAATTCAGAAAAAAGGCCAGAAATGATTCACTTTTGCAAGCTGTTATCAGCAACTGTGTAACAAAGGATAACAAACAAAACAACACTGTACATGTTACAAACTTATGCATCATAGAGTTTGTTCACGCATTTGCCCAACTTCAATGAACATGGTATTTGATTAAATGAGAATTGATGTTCTTCATTTGTTTGTGGTCCATTTCTGTTGGTTATCATGACTAGGACTACAATTAGTTCACACCTCAAACAAGCAGTATTGTGACAACAGCTCAACAGCAAATATCATTTTTTTTCATCTAAATATGCTTTATAATTAACGCTTACTTTTGCATTAAAATCCTGAAGAATGAATTATCTTCAAAGCTTAAAGAGTTGAAGACCCTAATAAACAATTTCTTCCAGGTCTAATAGGTACGTCCAATCAAATAATCTATATTCTCTGAAAGCTGAAATACCACCCTTATTCTACAAACAGAGATAAGATAAGCTTTATTCCGTGCGATTTTTTTTAAATCAAATGAGGAAAATTAAATATGCAAATATGCCCCAGAAAATATATAAACCCAACTTCTAAACCAAACAAAAGGATGAAAAATTGTATTTAATTTGAAGCATGTAATGCATGCCTTCAGAAGTTATAGCTCAGCAAGAAACAACCAATGAAAAAAGATAAAACTAATGATTAATTAATGAAAAATTTTATTAATGCCAGCAAAACTTCATTACCTGTTGCATCAATCCCTCCTTCCTTCAATGCTTCCCCACTCGTGTAATACATATGGCTATAAAAGAAGGCAATTAACAAAATGTGTCAAGAAGAGAACACAATTAGACACTTAAAAAGATAATATAATGACTTCGATCCTAAAACAAAGGGGTTTTAAAGAGAAATTTCTCATTTTTATAGGGTAGTGGGTAGATGATGATTTTGGAATTAAAAGAAAAAACACAAATGAACGGGACTGGAGCACAACCAATATCGATTCAAACAAGCCAATCCCATGCCAAGACCAGATCTAAAATTCGAAGTACATATGGTTTTGTCTGAAACAGCCAGAAGTATCAAGTTTCAAGCTTGGTTTCAATTAATCCACTGATTTTTTTTACATTTTTAGTTGAAACTCAGATCACGGGAAAAGTAGCTAGATATAAATAGGAAAAGCAAAGAAATTCAGATTATTTAAGATGCCACTGACTGATACTTATCACTGTACAAAAAATTGTCCCCATGTGAATGACCACATATGTCACTTTTTCCGTTCAAGGGTAAAAAGAACCATCCTTTGGACATATAGCTGTAAAGACACGTGCCACGTGTTTCACAGCATATATCACCTAAATCTGATGCTGCACTTCTTTGTAGGTGTCAAAAGAGAGGCAGTGGTAATTGTGCCTTTTTAACTCAGAATAGAGGACAATGACTTCTCATGGAATGAACTTAGCATAGATCAGATATCAAAAGAAAGAATAAATTCTTATTTATGACGCTTGCAAGACAGTACGAATACCTTCACATCATGCAAACCACAAAGATAACAAGCAAACAGGATCGTCAAAGCACCATAAACATATCCAGGATAGGTAAAGTGATTATCAATGCCCGTTTCTACTGAAAACTTAGAACACATCAAGTAAAAGAATCATCTTTCACGGAATCAAAGCCCCCCAGTCTTCCCAATCATCCAAATGGCGGTACATCGCGAAACAAAGCACCGGGGATCCAACATGATAGGAGAAAATTAAGCTCGACTGGGCTTGAATCGGAGCGAGATCTTACCATCCGATGAGGTACGCAAAGCCAGGGAAGAAGGTGATGAGGCCGGCGTAGCGGCGGACGAGGACCATGGAAGCGTAGCCCATGGCCATGAGGATGAGGAAATGGAGGTTGGAGGAGGCTCCGAAGGAGAGGTGGGACAGAACCGCCCCCGAGAGGGCGGCGTAAAGGTGGCGGGGGAGCGTCCCGGGGACGACCCGCTACATGAAGCTCACCGGAATCGTGGCCACGAAGCAGAAAAGGAAACGGAGGACGGGAATGGAGACCCCGATCACCGCCGCCATCGATTCCATATCCGCCGCCATGGGAACGGGCGATTGAGAGACAGAGAAGAGGCAACTCTTTTGGGTTTGCGGTCCCCGTAAACATCCGTAATTCTGTAATTTTCCTTTGCTAATTTATAATTACATTCTATAACTAAAGAAAATGAAGAAAAGGAATATTATGTACATATACATAATATTATAATAAATAAAAATCATTATATGTATCATTTTTAATATATTATTTTGAATATAATAGGAAGTTATTAATATGATGGTACGAGGTAAGAGAATCGCAGACTCTTTGTGTCTCGATCGAGGGACCGAACATAGACGGACACTTTTCCTTGGGTATATTATGGGTCCCATAAGCAGGTTTGTGGGTCCTCGTCCACAACTAAAATAAAACGAGCTTGATTGGAAGCTCGACCAAGATTTAGGCTCTGTAACCTAAAATTGGGGCGACGAGTTCAACAGTGAGCGCGTGTTCCTCGACCTAGTTTTTGGGCCCACAAACGTCTTCTCACGTAGACACACCCATAGTGAGTAGTCATAGTGAGGTAACTTCGCGGCCTAAAATTGGGTATAAAGTTGGGTGTCGACTCTGCATAACATAATACTTTCTTGATAGCTCGGCGACTCGTCCCACGTACCACTCACCACACCATGCGGCTGAGTTGTCCCAATTTGGTGCTGCGTAAAATACTTGGTGAAGGTTATTGGCAGGTGTCGGAGTGGCTACATTTTAAAGTTTGTAAAAGTAACAGGCTGTCTTCGCCTAATTAGGATCTTTGAAAAAAAAATTATTTTAGAATTTTCCTGTATAGTGCCTTTATTTTTTTCAAAATATTTTTTCATAAATAATTATTTTACTCTTGGATTTTTTCGGACTGCTATCGCCTCCACCCTATATTGTCGTGCTCGTTCATGACCCTCGTATAAGGAATGATGAAGCATAAGGGTCGTCGTCATTACCCCCCTACATTGCCTCCCCTTCCCTCTGATTGTCATACTATTGCCTCATGGCACTCGCATGAGAACCGTCATCGCCTTTGTGAACCTTGTCAACCTTATTAACCTTGTGCTTATATATCTCTCTCGTAACTCTTATACGAGGAAGGAGGTGGTAAGGGTCATCGTCGCTTCTGTGGACCCTATTAACCCCCTATCAAACCTATAGTCATCTTTATACCCCTTCGTTACTCACATGAGGGCCGCGATGCATGAGAGCTATGAGTTACAAATCTAGGAGGAGGAGACAATGATGTAGAGCAGAGCCGAGGAAAGGTCCGATAAAAATAGGAGTAAATTTATCTTTTTTTCACAAATAAAGGGATGCTCTACGAGAAATTTTCATAAGTAAAGATTTTTTTCAAGAATTCATCCTTGATATATTTGGTATATATATTTTATAATATAAAATTTGGATACCTCATCGATGGCCATGGCTCCTTCCACTCTATCGCCATCACCTTCAAGCAACATCTCTTTGAGGCTAAAGTTGACATTCTATGCCACAACGTATTTGTTGCCATTTTGACATCGGGACCTATGCAACTCACATCCCTAAAGGAGGTCATCAAGGAGGCAATCGACCTAAGAGGTATTGACGGTGAAGGGGTTCCGAGGCCTAGGAGAGTTGTAGGAGATCGTTAAGAGTAGCAACAAGGTGAAAGCTAATACTAGAAAAAAAAGAAGGCTACCTTAGAAGTAAGTGGGAAAGGATGAAGAGTTTTTTTTTTAATTATGAAAAATATGGGACATGATAATATGAGAACAATAAAAAAATATATTTAAAAAATAAAAAATTAATAGAAATTACTCAAGAAATATTACTAATGAGATTTATGATTTTATTATTGTTGTTGTCATTGCTCAAAAAATATTATTCTCAAACTTGTGATCAGGATCTATGTTAAGTTGGGTGAGTTGAATCGTTTCTTGAAATATAAAATTTTGTATGATCAAATTGAATCATGAGTCAACTCGTTGAAATCGGTTGACTCATTCGAGTCAACTCCTAGAGCTCTATTAAAAGTTAAAAGATAGATAGAACTAATGTCACACAATGAGAAAGTTGAGTCTGACTTGATGAGCTCCATAAAAGGTAATATAAAAATGAAACCAATATCGTGCGATGAGAAAACGAACTAAAGCCCCAACTTCCATTGCTGTTGTTGCCATAACGAACTCTATCAAGCAAGTACCTCCTCTCTCTTTCTTCGTGCAATTTCTTCTATAATATCTCTCACTTCTAAAATTTATATAAGGACCTATTTATAAATTTGAAGACCTATTTATAAATATAAAAATTTTAAGAATTAAATTGTTAAAGTTAAATAATAATAATAATAATAATAATAATTTTATCCTATCGCCTCCCATGCACTTTTGTTTCCCACATGAGGAAACAGAGCAGGAGGTGCTGTGCGTCCGGGAGGAGAAGGGAAGAAGAAGAGAAGAAGGGAAGAAGAGGGAAGAAGAAGAAGAGAGGAAGGAGGTTGCAGCTAGGGCTGCGACACCTCTGTTTTCCGCATGAGGAAATAAAGGAGGTGTGGTACGTCGAGAGGAGAAGGGAAAAAGAAGAGAAAAAGAAGAAAAGAGAGAAGAGAGAAGAAGAATAAGAGGAGGCTACGGCACCTCTGTTTTCCCACATGAGGAAGCAGAGGAGAGGAGGTGCGGTGCATCGGGGAGGAGAAGGGAAGAAGAGGAGAAGAAGAAGAAGAGAGAAAGAAGGTTGTGACTGTGGCTATAGCTGTAGCAAATGCGGTTGGGAAAGAAGAAGAGGAAGGAAGAAGAGAATGAGAGGAAGAAGAGGGGGGGAGGAAGGAAGGAAGTAGAGGAGGGGGCTACGACTACAGTTGTGGTTAGGAGAGAAGGAGTGGAAGAAGAGGTTACAGTTGGGAGAAGAAGAGGAAGGAAGAAGAGGAGAGAAAGAAGAGAATGGAAAGAAGGGGCTACGGCTATGAGGAAGGAAGAAGAGAATGAGAGGAAGAAGAGAGGGGAAAGAAGAGGTTGTGGCTATGGTTGGGAAAGAAAAAGAGGGAGGAAGAAGAAACAGCAACTATGGAGGAAGAAAGAAGATAAGAGAAGAAAAGAAAAACAAACCAGGGAGAAGAGGAGGAGGAAGAGTAGAAGAAGGTTTTAGACTTAAAACTTTCTTGGATCAAAATGTTTGAAAGACAAATGTCCTAATCCTTTTCTACTATAATTTTTATCTTCTCTTTTGCTAGGAAATTTAAATAATTCTAGCCTTGTAATATGATATCTCTCTTATTTGGATGTAAAGATTTGAATATGAAAAATTATCGATATTCTTACCATTCTACCTTGTTTTAGTTATAAATCTCTACACTAATTTTTAATTTAGGTAAAAATTATTTGATCTAAATATAGACTCATAAATCTTTCTTTTGATAGTTATTTTAAGGATTTAGAGTAAATTTGCTT
Source organism: Musa acuminata AAA Group (assembly GCF_036884655.1). Taxonomy (NCBI): domain Eukaryota; kingdom Viridiplantae; phylum Streptophyta; class Magnoliopsida; order Zingiberales; family Musaceae; genus Musa; species Musa acuminata. Next base: position 39,778,688 of record NC_088352.1, read on the forward strand.
ATCTAAGCTTATGTTTCAAATGACCCTATGGATTTTACAAAATAGGGATCATAACTTCTAACCTTTTGATACTAAACTACTTATAAATCCTTGTTGGAAATTCTGATTTATACAAAAATTACTTTGTAAAAATTAGACTCATATATCTTTTTTTTTATATATTGATTGAAAGATTTGGAGTGCAAATACCTACCTAGTTATCTATTAAATTTGATACTATAAATTTTGTAAAATAAAGATTTTGTTCTTTGACCTTTAGTTACCAAATTATTTGTAATTCTCTTTTGGAAAGTTCAATTCATATTAGACTTATTTTATCTGAAAGTAGATTAAACTATATTTTTAAGATATCCTTCTTAAGTAAATTAGAGTATAATTGATAGTTTGAACTATTTATAAAATATCCCTTACAGAATCTACTAGAACAAAACTTTCGTCAAATGTGCTTATTCTAGCTTTATCTCTTTGGACATTGAATTTATCTAGCATTCTTCCTTCAATTGAGCTATATATGATTGTTTGGAATCCTTATATACTTTTATTTTTATTTTCTTTTAAATTTGAATACACTTGTGAAAGAATATATTTGTATTATATTGACTCATAAAGACACATGTATGTTTTATTGTTCCGCATGTGCTTCCCATATGTGTCAATTTTATTATTCACAACGTCCTTTTATACTCTAGTATTTATAGGATAATATAAATCTTTATCAGAAATTATAAAAAGAGTTATGCTTAGAGCTTGCGATGCTTTGTCGACCCCCTATGACTTTACTCAGACGCGGGTGGATAAAGCTCCCAGACTTTGGAGACTTATATTTAGTGGTCAATCAGACATAGATGAACCATATTAGGTTATGATCATACTTTACATTCTATGTATTTGATATGATATTCAAAGGTTTAGTTATATGTTTCTATGTGCGCTTTGGATAAGAATTAAATGAATACAACATTAAATATGACATTTAAGCTTTTGTTTCGTATTTGTTCTTTTGATATGCTCTGAAATATTTTATATGTCATTGATATGCTCCAAAATATTTTATATGTCATTGATATGTTTCGAAACATTTTATACGTCGTTGATATGCTCTGAAACATTTCATATGCCATTGATATGCTCCGAAATATTTCATGTGTCATTAATATATTTCGAAATATTTTATACGCTATTAATATACTTTGAAATATTTCATACACTATTGATATGCTTCAATTACTATTTACTCTATTTTTTATGAATCAAATATGTTTTGAATGAAATGACATTGCGATTCTATTTCTAATGAGATGATATCTATGAACTCTTATATCTCTACCATGCGTTTTGATACCAAATTTGTTTGAAACTATCCTCTCTTATCGTTGTTATGCTTATCACTTACAGAGTTTTGTAACTCACTCTGTTGTTATATAAAATTTTCAAGTTAACTTGTCACTCATTGAAATTTTAGAATTGGACTGAGGTAGTGGAAAGTTATTCAGATTTTGGGTAAGTTTTATCAGTGGATATATTATATTATGGTTGTTGTAGAAGTATATTTTATATGTAATGAAATGTTGGCAATAGATTTGAATTGATATATTTGTAAAAGTTTTAAAAGAGCTCTCACATTTAAAATTTTAGAATGTTATTTTTAGTTTACGATGAAATGAATTCATGATAAATGATTGGAGTTTTTTATTATATAAATTCTTACTCTTGTGGATTTATAAGTGTGGTTAACGTTTTGTTAAATTGGCTTGGGTTTTAATAAATGTGAATTGTTGAGTGATGTGTTATAAATTACATAGATTTTATGGAGGTGAATGATACTTAATGTTTCTCAATGTCCTCAAATGTTAGTTTGGATTCTGGATTAGATTGTTGATGAAATTTTAATAATATCGACTTAAGATAAGATCACACTTCTTAAATGTGATAATTCGGGGAGGACGTAACATCTCCTATTTATCTTTTATCGCTCTTGGCTCCCATACTTTGAACATACATCCTTGCCTTCCCTTATCGCTCTTGGCACTCGCCCTTGGATTCTCATGCTTTAAGTCTACATCCTTATCTTTCTTTACCATCAACATCCCTCACTTGGATTCTATTACTCTCAATTGACCTTATACTATTCTCAACCCCCTCTCCCACAAAATCATGTTAATTTTTGTTTCTATTATTTTATTATTATGAATAATAATTTATGAATAGTGAATTACTGTAATTATGACTTAAATTTTGCTATAATTTTGAATATCGTTAATTTTGATGTTAATCTTCTTCTTATTTTTCTAGTTGGGACAATTTAGTACCTTAATAATTTGTAGATGATTAAATGAATATAATTTGATACTTAGTGGTGATAATTCGAATATGAAATGATATGAAACTCATATTATGTCTAATTTTTATTTTAATAATTATATATATATTTTATTATTTTTATATTGATGAGCACTTAGCGCGTTAGGTGCTTTGATGACGCACGGCCCGAGCGCCCGATCGGGGGCCCACAGCGCCTTCACTTGGGCGGCGCGTGACTGAGCGTAGGCGCTGGGCGACTCAGGCGACCGCCTGATTCAAATCGGACAGGATCGAGTTTACTGGATCCGGTTCGATCGAACCAGATCAACGAATCTTCACACAAACCGGCGCACACTTGCGACGAGACGACCCGTGGAAACCTAATCGGCGAACGGCGGTGGCAGCAATTTCCTCTCCATCAACGAACGGCGGCGGCAGCAGCGTCTTCCTCCAGCGGGCTTGTCGTCGGTATATCTCTATCTCTCTCTCCTCCTTCTTCGCCGTCGCACACTCCGCCGTAGCCGCCAGCGTCTTCCCCCCCCCCCTTCTCTCAGCGTTCTTCCCCTCCCCCCGCCGCCAACGTCTCCCTTCCCTCTTGCCTCCACCTTCGACGTAGCCACACCCCTGTCTCTTTCTTTACGTCTCCCCGCGGCCGGCGTCTACCCCTGTCTCTTCCTTTACGCTCGCCGCTGGCGTCCGCTCTTCTTCGCCTCGTCGCAGCCGTCTTCTCCTCTTCCTCCCTGCGCCGATAGCCTCCTGCTCCTCCCTACGCCAGCGGCTTTCTCCGTATCATCCTTTCACCCCCGCGGCCAGCGTCTACTCCCCCTTCGCTTCGCTGCGGCGAACAGCCTCCTCCTCCTCCCTCTTCCCCTCCCAACCGACAACAACCCACTGCCACCCAACTGACAGCAACACAACCGACAACAATCAGACAGCCACCCCAACCGTCGGCAACCCTCTCCCTTACCTCCTCCTCCCTCTCCTTCTCCTCGGACCACCCTTCATCCTTGCTCCCCTCCCAATTGAGGGGAACCCCTTCCCATACCCAACAACCCCCTCTCCATCATCATCATCCTCCTCCTCGTCCTCCTACTACGTTAATTGTTTTTATAATATAAATTTGAACAATGTAATTTGGTCCTTTTGTGCTATTTTTTGTTTTAATGATTATATCTATTAGTCATGATATATATATTTTTAAAATTTTAATAATCGGGAGAGCCTCATGTTGCCCGAGCGAGCGCCTAGTGCCATGTTTTGGCCCCTTTGGCGCCATTTACCGCCTCTCGCCTTTGACTATACTGATTCTGCGGTGGTCTGCCTCAGATTAAGCTACTCAGGAATTAGAACTAAAAGAATCTAACATTGAGATTTTCCTGTTCAGAACACATCAAAAGGCAGAGTGTCCATGGGAACTGAGAAATTTATGTTCTCTAGCGCTCTTAACAGGAGGGAGCCCAACAAACAAGATGAAGAGGCCTCTGAAGAGGTAACAGAAGAGTGAACGCTCACTTTCATTCGAGAAACTTTTTATTCCTCATGTCTTCCAAATCTTCTTCATTCATCTAATTGATCTTCTTTATGTTAATAGGAAGAGGAGGAGTTGGAGCACGAGCTTGCTGATATAACCTTCGAAGATCTCCAAAGAGCTCGGGCTGATGGCTCCCATGGCTCCCATGCCTCTAAGCTTAATCAACAACTGAAGCCCAGCCGTGCTAACAAGAATAGGTATCTCAGTTCTTTTTTTCTTGTATTTTGTAATTGATTGGTACTGATTATACACATTGGTTTGGAATTTCTTTGTTGAATAGGCCAATGGAGATGAGTAGCAAAGTGAGAGTTGGGAGGTTTAGGGAGGTCGTCCAGGCACCAAAAAAGGTGAGCTTTTGTGATACCACAGTTTCATATTCACATATTCAGAAGTATGCCTGATGTCATTTGAAGTACAGTTGTGGAGTCGGATATGTTATTTTGCTGTATTGGTGGTGCCACGCCATAGTCAATTGCATGGTGTTACAGAACCCTGCTATCTGCATGAGATGCATGAGATGCCAGCATATAAAATGTGTACATACAGCAATACTTTTACACAGCATGACATCTGTGCTAGTACAGTCTGGAAATGTGGTGTTACACCAAAGAGAGGTAGGTTTACAGTATGTTACGGGGAATGGATCGTCAGTATATCACCTGAAGTTACTTGTTTAACCCTGTCATGCTTATGCATTTGCTTCCATATCTGTGTGAGCAACACTGTCAATACTGCTTTGTGACTATGCCACTCTTATGATACTGGTCTTGTCCCATTACGAATTATCTTAAAGGACTATTAGAATGATGTCTTAAAATGCTTTTTTGCACTTGTTAAATGCATTTTAAAATACATTAAAATTTCATCTCCAACAGCAGCAGAACTCACTGATTAAAGTAATTGCTTCAGATAACCAATGCTTTAACTTGTCCTAGTGCTTACACCGGATTTGCCAAATACCAATCCTCTGAGCCCCTCGGGACAGATATTCGGATGTCATTCTGTTTTGTCTTAGTTCAACAATGATTACTCTGTTGGATTTGTATTGTTGTGATTTTTAATGCTTTACAATTATTTATGAACAACTTTGAGTTTGGACCTTGTATTGATTCCCATAAAATAAAACTCTTCAAATTGCAAATAACATCACAACTCCATAAGTTGCAGTTTAGTGAACTACTCACTTTTATCTATTGTTTTAAGTGTGGTCATCATTTTTTTTGCAGGTCGTAAGAGATCCACGGTTTGAATCTTTATGTGGAACTCTTGACACAGATGGGTATGCCTTTTATTCTTCTTCTTCTTCTTTCCTTTTTGGCGATTCTTTTGTTTTGTGTGTGGGGAGTGGGGGAGGTTTCAAGTACCATGGAATAAGCTTTATCCAGTATCCTAGATGTTCTTTCTGATTGTATATATAATTTTGTGTGCATTTTGGTCCACGTGCTTAACCACAAATGTTCAGAAAATATTATTCATGATTTTAGCACACCAGTTGTTACCTAGAACACAATGAACATATTTAATGTAATCCCTTTTCTAATAGTCAGTTAGATCATTTGGAAATTTTTTGAAGATTTGGATTATAGGAATGATCAACAGCTATGTCATCATATTGATTACGTCATCATTTTCTCCCTTTGTATATTATTTTGTTTAGAGTTGTATGAGAAATAAAAGAAAGATTTAGCTCATTCAACTAATTCTGCCAATACCAATAGAACATAAAACAAGAGTTACAAAATAAAAGTATATAGGTTGATAGATCTGACATATATGAATTAGTTAAATGTTGAAGCTACTTATATTAAGAACATGATCAATTTCAGGCCATCAAGCCGAAACCATTTATGCTTGGAGAAAGAAAAATACTATGGTCTGTTACTTGTTTGGATTCAGCATATCCTGATAAATTAATACATTGATTGTCCCACTGTATCTTTACAATTATCCTGTTTAGTAAACTCACTGAACTGTGACTTTATATTAAAAAATGTTAACAAAGGCCCTACATTGATGCGTGTGGCATAGACAATGGACTCGAGGATGCTGCCGATGTCGTAACATTTTGATGACATGATCCTGAATATAGTTCATGCTTACTGGTGCACATGAAATAAGCAGTTACTTGCAATGTGGGAGTTCCATGAGATGGTATCTTGTTCTGGAATTGTGTCAGACAATTTTACAGGCATTTGCATAACTGCTGTAATTTGACTATACTGAGTGTGAGGACGTTTGTTCTTTATATATGTATCATTTGCAGCCGCTTACTCTATGATACCTAAATGTGAAAAATGGATTCTTTCAGCACTTATAAACATAGATTGTGAGACAAGTTCCATGTAGAACTTCTTGGATCATGAAACAAAAAGTGAACTGACTCTTACAAATTGACAAAGATGAAAAGCTAATTGTTCAGAAGTGCGACAACTGGAACCAATTTGCATGAGTATACGCATGCTAATTTTGTGACTTTTTATTGTGCTACTTTGAGTGATACCTATGGTTCAAGTTAGGATTTGCAACCTTGTTCTCTTTAAGAGTTCAGCTTTAATTTCTTCAAGAAAAAGTGAAAGGAGAAAAACAATGGCAAAACCCCATATCCTTTCATGAAGAGAAAAAATACTTACAATAATAGAGAATGATCTGAGGATCGCTAACGAATTTCAAGCCAATATTATTGTATATTGCTAATTGGGTGGAATGTGCCTTCCAGAAATTTATAAACTGTAATAAACAATGTACAATATTTCAAAGGTGGTGTCGAGGTATCTTTGTTGAAAATAACCTAGTCAATTGAACATTAAATACGCTTAATTAAGATGCTTCCTTTCTTTATGTATCCTTCTTATGTGTTTCCTGTTCTCACATGTTTTTTCTGAGTTGGTTCCTTTATTGTTGTACCGTTTGAATGGATACATCACTAAATGGTAAAAAAAGTAAACTCAATAATTGTGCTGTTACATTATTTTTCCTCTAAATTTTAGTTGTTTCATTAACATTATGCTTTCTTCTGTTATTTTAACAAACTAAATGTTTTTATTATGTTTTTTTGCTGTAATACCAGGTTTAGAAAACGGTACAGTTTTCTGTTTGAGGTTGAACTTCCTGCAGAGAAAGAGGTGACTTTTTCAGATGAACATGTTTTTCAAATTATTACTGAATGATAGATAGTTGTACTAATGCCATTGGATGTCTGCAGAGACTTCAAAAGTTGATCAGGAAGTCAAAAGACCCAAATGCAGTTGAGGAATTAAAGAGCCATCTTTCTTGGATTGTACGTCTTCACTGAGAGAGTCTAAATTAAATGTTGCTTCATTGTTTCACTGTTTATTTACTTACTGATATTATTGTCATCTTAGTAATGGTTCATTTCAGCTTTTATCCTAAAAAAAGGAATAAAACAAGTGCACATTTGTGTAATCTTAATTGTAGACTCTTGATTGCTAACCTCAAACTGCGTGATGTGACAAAAATTCATTCACTCGTGATTTTGTCATTCACTCGTGATCCTATTCCTGCTTCCTTCTGTTAGTGTAAACACCTTTTTTCTACTTAATGTAAACACCCTTTTCGTTAGCCGTGACCCGGGAGGTCGTCTCGGCTCGTTCGGGGGTCCGAATGGCGGGGATCTCCCTGGGGCGGTACTCGTCTCCTCCGGGGTGGTCGGGTACGGCCTCGGACTTGGGGTGATGCGGCGGCTCTTCCCGAGCGGGGATTGCTGGCGCGTCCCGGTCGGGAGACCTCGGCTTGGTACCTGCACAATGGTCGGGTGCACTCGACCCGACCCCTCCGACGATCAAGTTAGAGAGATGCTGTGGCGGTTGTTTTGGGGGAATTTTGTCTTACCTTTCCCTTCAGGCTTGGGGACGTTTATAGGGAGCTCGGCATCCTCGGCAGCGCCATCCCGTCGGTCGGGGCCGTACCTCTGATGGCGTCCGACATCGCTGAGGACGTTGCGTATGGGAACGGGGAATCGCAGGGTATGGGCCAGCTTCAACCGCTACCCACTCCTGTCTCGTCCTACTGTGCTGGGTCAACTGAAGGGGCTGCGGGCCCTGCGAGGCTAATCGTCCGGACGCAGGCTGTTGCCCTCGTGGCTCTCCCTGGGGCGCCGCGCCTGTCCACGTGCGGGGGAAGTCGCCGGGGGTGGGGTTTACCATTTTTTGCCATATCATATCCCCCCCCAAAGGAAGCCACGACTCGGCATCGGACGGTGGGGATTCGAGGCATGGCTTTTGATCGGCAAGCGACGGTTCTTTTTGTGGGTCGCGACCGGGACTCATGTTCGGGGCGAGCAGGCCGCGCGGCGTAGGTGCTTTGGTCGGGGAGCGCGTCTCGGGCGGGCTGGCCGTGCCGAGGAGGTGGTCTCGGGGAGCATGCGGCCGAGGAGCACGTCTCGGGCGGGCTGGTCGCGCCGAGGAGGTGGTCTCGGGAAACATGCGGCCGAGGAGCACGTCTCGGGCGGGCTGGCCGCGCCGAGGAGGTGGTCCCGGGAAACATGTGGCCGAGGAGCACGTCTCGGGCGAGCTGGCCGCGCCGAGGAGGTGGTCTCGGGGAGCATGCGGCCGAGGAGCACGTCTCGGGCGGGCTGGCCGCGCCGAGGAGGTGGTCTCGGGAAGCATGCGGCCGAGGAGCACGTCTCGGGCGGGCTGGTCGCGCCGAGGAGGTGGTCTCGGGAAACATGCGGCCGAGGAGCACGTCTCGGGCGGGCTGGCCGCGCCGAGGAGGTGGTCTCGGGAAACATGTGGCCGAGGAGCACGTCTCGGGCGAGCTGGCCGCGCCGAGGAGGTGGTCTCGGGGAGCATGCGGCCGAGGAGCACGTCTCGGGCGGGCTGGCCGCGCCGAGGAGGTGGTCTCGGGAAACATGTGGCCGAGGAGCACGTCTCGGGCGAGCTGGCCGCGCCGAGGAGGTGGTCTCGGGGAGCATGCGGCCGAGGAGCACGTCTCGGGCGGGCTGGCCGCGCCGAGGAGGTGGTCTCGGGAAACATGCGGTCGAGGAGCACGTCTCGGGCGGGCTGGCCGCGCCGAGGAGGTGGTCTCGGGGAGCGTGCGGCCGAGGAGCACGTCTCGGGCGGGCTGGCCGCGCCGAGGAGGTGGTCTCGGGAAACATGCGGTCGAGGAGCACGTCTCGGGCGGGCTGGCCGCGCCGAGGAGGTGGTCTCGGGGAGCATGCGGCCGAGGAGCACGTCTCGGGCGGGCTGGCCGCGCCGAGGAGGTGGTCTCGGGAAACATGTGGCCGAGGAGCACGTCTCGGGCGAGCTGGCCGCGCCGAGGAGGTGGTCTCGGGGAGCATGCGGCCGAGGAGCACGTCTCGGGCGGGCTGGCCGCGCCGAGGAGGTGGTCTCGGGAAGCATGCGGCCGAGGAGCACGTCTCGGGCGGGCTGGTCGCGCCGAGGAGGTGGTCTCGGGAAACATGCGGCCGAGGAGCACGTCTCGGGCGGGCTGGCCGCGCCGAGGAGGTGGTCTCGGGAAACATGCGGCCGAGGAGCACGTCTCGGGCGGGCTGGCCGCGCCGAGGAGGTGGTCTCGGGAAACATGTGGCCGAGGAGCACGTCTCGGGCGAGCTGGCCGCGCCGAGGAGGTGGTCTCGGGGAGCATGCGGCCGAGGAGCACGTCTCGGGCGGGCTGGCCGCGCCGAGGAGGTGGTCTCGGGAAACATGTGGCCGAGGAGCACGTCTCGGGCGAGCTGGCCGCGCCGAGGAGGTGGTCTCGGGGAGCATGCGGCCGAGGAGCACGTCTCGGGCGGGCTGGCCGCGCCGAGGAGGTGGTCTCGGGAAACATGCGGTCGAGGAGCACGTCTCGGGCGGGCTGGCCGCGCCGAGGAGGTGGTCTCGGGGAGCGTGCGGCCGAGGAGCACGTCTCGGGCGGGCTGGCCGCGCCGAGGAGGTGGTCTCGGGAAACATGCGGTCGAGGAGCACGTCTCGGGCGGGCTGGCCGCGCCGAGGAGGTGGTCTCGGGGAGCATGCGGCCGAGGAGCACGTCTCGGGCGGGCTGGCCGCGCCGAGGAGGTGGTCTCGGGAAACATGTGGCCGAGGAGCACGTCTCGGGCGAGCTGGCCGCGCCGAGGAGGTGGTCTCGGGGAGCATGCGGCCGAGGAGCACGTCTCGGGCGGGCTGGCCGGCCGCGCCGAGGAGGTGGTCTCGGGGAATGTGAGGCAAGATCGTCGTTCTTTTCAGGCGTCGAGAAGTCGTAGCGGCCGTTCTCTACGTTGCTTCTTGCAGCGGCTTTGGGTCAGCATTTATGGCGGGGTGTCCGTTGGTCTTCCCTGATGCGAGCGGGTGTGCGGATGAGCTGTCGGCCGCTTAGGGGGAGGCGAAGGGACGTCTCTTTCGGCGGGTCTTTCCCTACATAAATGGCGTGTCCTGTCCGTTTCGTGACTTCTGCTGCTGAGTCTTGGGCCTCGTCGTATCTTTCTGCCATCGCTCCTTCTCCCCTCCCACGCTACCATCCCACCGTCGCTCCCTCTTGTTCGTTCCAAGAGCCGGTAAGGAGTGTCCTTCTCACCTGTCCCTTCGCCTTCGTCCATCGACCGAGTCCGGGAGAGCATGCCTCCGTCTTCCCCGGACGAGGAGGCGGCGCGAGCCCTTGAGGCGCTAATGTGGCCGCACGACCTCGACTCGGTGGTGAGCGGGTCGTCGCTGGAAAAGCTCCGGGAGCGTTATTACATCCCGGAGGAGTTTGTCCTGGTCGCCCCTGATCCGGGGCAGCGGTCATACGACCCGGTCCCCCGAGGTTTTGCGCTGACTCAAGATGCCCTAGAGGCTGGGTTGCGCCTTCCCCTTCACCCCCTTATTGTTTCCTGCTTATCTCTCTGGCGGATTTCGCCTTCCCAGGTGACGCCTAACTCATGGCGGTACCTGGTAGCGTTCTTGGGGGAGTGTTACTATGCTAACATCACCCCTACCCGAAACCTCTTTCTTTCGTGTTTCCGCCTTCTCAAGGGGCCGGGGGGCTATTTCGTGTCGGCCCGGACTGGCTTTCGCGTCGGGGGAGCCCCTTCGAGTAATAAAGGGTGGAAGGGGCGGTTTTTTTACGTCAGCTGGCCGAGGGATTGGGGCTTCGGGGTTCGGTGGGCGGTGAGGGTGATAGATAACACCGTCCCGGATTTGAACGACGAGGAGTGTCGGGATTTGAAGAGGCTTCGGGCAATCCTTCCCGGCTCTCAGGCCATCCGAGCTATGACCGAGGAGTGGCTAGCCGAGGCGGGTCTTAGCCCGGCTTTCGGGGGTATGTTTATAGAGGGTGTTCTCCACGTTTTTATTTGTTCCCCCAGTTTGTGACGGTTTCGCTTGTTTTCTTCGCAGGAATGAAGCTCCTGTCCCTCCGTGGTGGTCGCTCTTCGTCGGCTTCTTCCCCTCGCCAGTCCGCTGCTTCCCCTCTGCGTTCCCCAGCCGACCCGGTGCCCGGTTCGGCGGGTGCCCCATTGGAGATCCCTGCGGGACGTCCGTCCAAGAAGGCGAGGACGACGGGTCCGGGGAGAAACAAGGCGGGGACCGCTCCTCCGACAGTCGTGGGTGCCAATCGGTCCAGTCGGGAGGAGGGGCCTTCCCGATTTGAAGGGCCCAGCCAGGGGGCGGCCGGGAAGAGGGCGAACGTGCCGACGGTGGATGATTTGTGCGGGCTACGTGCGGGGGCCGATGAGCCCCTATGGGCAGCGGTGATGGGCGAGCTTCCGACAGGGGAGGCCTCCGACCCGCTGGTCGCCCGATGGAAGGGGCTGTCCCGAGGGGACCGGGTATGGGCTGGAGGAGATCCTTCGGCCGCCTTCCTCCGAGGCGTGCTCCACCCCGACCTGGCTCGGGACCTGTACACACTGCCCTCGGAGACCATGCTCAGCAAGGCGGGGAGGTTCCTGACGTTGGTAAGCATTTCGCTAACTCCGGGTGTCCCCGCAACTGTGGTCTGACCCTTATTTTCTTGTGGCAGGGCCTCCACTATTCGACGGCGCTGATGGATCGAGTGCGCGACGCTGGCCAGATAATCTGGGACTTCAGCGAGCGCAACTCCGAGTTGTGTCGTCAGCTGGAGGAGATCCGGGCTGGGTCGGGCCCCGAGGCGGTAGCGGCTGCGGAAAAGCGCGCGACCTGTTTCGAGGAAGAAGTGGCGCGTTTACGAGCGGAGCTCGAGCGGTCGAGCGATTCGGTCAAGGAGCTCCAGGAGTTCCTTCGTTTGGATCGGGCCGAGCTCCGCCAGTCGAAGTCAGAGGCGCTTGGTCTCTCCGAGAGGGCGGAGAAGGCCGAGGCTGAAGCCCGCGCTGCTTCCGAGGCGTTGGCCGAGGAGCTTCGCCTCCGCCCATCGAAGGACAAGGAGGCGATCGACGCCTACAAGAAGTCCGAGAACTTCGAGCTCGGACTGACCCGAATGGGGCGAGTATCCTACGAGTACGGATACAGGATCGCCCTGGGTCGCTTCGATTCATGTCCTCCCGGCTCCGCGGTGGAAAGGGATCCGTTCGCCTCCCACCCTGTGGACCTGGAGGTGGATATGCCGGAGGACGTGCCGTTTGACGACCGCCCGAAGACTCCGGGCGAGGAGTGAGGGTTGTTTTCTGTATGGGTTGAGGGTGTGAGGGTTCTGTATATGGGCTTCGACTTCTGTATCCCCTCCTTAATAAGATGATCTTTCCCTTTCGACTTTCCGTGTTTGCGTATTTGTCTATTTCTTCAGACGAAATATTTCCTAAGGTTCTGTATGTTCCAAGTCCGGGGCACGGGGTCGCCATCCATTGTTGCGAGCCTGAATGTCCCCGGTCGGGACACTCCGATGACTCGATAGGGTCCCTCCCACTTCGGGGCCAGTTTCCCCCTTACCTGGGTGGGGTGGCTGACCTCGGTTTTGCGCAGGACCAGGTCCTCTAACTTTATTGACCGGGGTCGCACGCTCCGGTTGTAGACCCTCGCTACGGCTCTTTTGTAAGAAAGGGCTTTCTGGTGTGCGTCGGCCCGTCTTTCCTCGAGCAGGTCCAGGTTCGATCGGAGCCCTTCGCCCGAGGCTTCTTCGCTGTAGTCTGCCGTCCGCGGAGTCGGGACGGCCACTTCGGGTGGTAGCACGGCCTCGGTCCCGAACGTGAGGCTATAGGGAGACTCCCCGGTCGGGGTCTTGGGGGTAGTGCGAAGCGCCCACAGGACGCTCGGGAGCTCGTCGATCCAAGACGATCGGGCAGCGGATACCCTTCTCTTGAGTCCGTCGACGATGGCCCGGTTGGTTACTTCAGCTAGCCCATTCGCCTGGGGGTAGGCCACCGAGCTGAACCTCAGTTGAATTTTGTGCTTGGCACAAAACTCTTGGAATTTCCTGCCGGCGAACTGCGGCCCATTGTCGGCGACGACGGATTGGGGCAGGCCGAAACGTGTTATGAGGTTTCTCCATACGAACCTTTTCACTTGCGACTCCGTGATGGTCGCTAAGGGCTCGGCTTCGACCCATCTGGTAAAGTAGTCCACCCCCACGATGATGTACTTCCGCTGGCCGGAGGCGGGCGGGAGAGGCCCGAGTATGTCCAGCCCCCATTGCGCGAATGGCCAGGCACAGTCGACGGGGGTGAGCAGGACCGCCGGCCGTCGGGAAGTGCGGGCGTGCTCCTGGCACGAGCTGCATCGCCGCACGAGAACTTTTGCGTCCTGGCGCATGGTCGGCCAGTAGTACCCCTGTCGGAGTACCTTGTGCGCCAGGGCTCGCTCGCCTATGTGTTCCCCGCAAGCCCCTTCGTGCATGTCGGACAGAACCGTCCAGGCTTCGCTCGGCTCCAGGCAGCGCAACAGGGGGCGCGAGAAAGACCGTTTGTACAGCCGTCCTCCTATCTCGGTGTACCACGCCTGCGTTCGACGCAAGCGCCGAGCTGTAGTCGTATCGTCAGGCAGGGTCCCGTCCTGCTTGAAGCGTAACATCTCCTGTACCCAAGTGGCCGGCGCGCCGTGAGCGACGGTGGCGACGACCTCTATGGCTCGGCGAGGGCGTTCTTCGGTCTCGGGTCGAGCCCAGGGGAACGGGCCGGACGCCAGTTTAGCCAGGGCGTCGGCTCGCTGGTTCTCGCTCCTGGGAACATTCGACAGTTCAAAATGGGCGAACTTGGCGGCCAGGCTTCTTACCTGCGCTAGGTATTTCGCCATAGTCGGGTCCCGGGCCTCGTATTCGCCATCGAGCTGCCTAGCCACCAGCTGCGAGTCGGTGATGACGCGTATGTCGGTCACCTGCATTTCCAGTGCCAACTGGAGTCCCGCCAGGAGAGCCTCGTATTCTGCCTCGTTGTTGGTGGCTCTGAACCCGAAGCGGAAGGAGCGCTCGATCGAGCGGCCGTCGGGTGTTGTTAGTACCAGACCCGCGCCGGCGCCTCTCGCGTTGGCCGAGCCGTCTACGTGGAGGGTCCAGGCGTCGCGCAGCGGCTCGAGTTCTTCGCCGGTGTTCGGGGTCAGCTCCGCAATGAAGTCTGCCACGGATTGGGCTTTGATGGCGGTCCGAGGTACGTATTGTATGTCGTGCTCGCCGAGCTCTACTGCCCATTTGAGGAGACGCCCTGCAACATCGAATCTGGACAGAACAAGCCGAAGCGGCTGATCGGTTATTACCTCTATCGGGTGGGCCTGGAAGTAGGGGCGGAGTTTCCGCGCCGACAGGATGAGCGCCAGCGCTAGCTTTTCGATTGGCGGGTATCGCTCTTCTGGCCCGCTCAGCATGTGGCTGACGTAGTAGACTGGTAGTTGTTCGCCGGAAATTTCTTTGACTAGCACTGAGCTGACCGCGTGCCGAGAGACGGCAAGGTAGAGACTCAGCTTCTCCCCTGGGGAGACCGAAGCGAGTCGAGGGAGGCTGGCCAGATGTAGCTTCACCTGCTCGAAGGCCGTCTCGCATTCCGCCGTCCATCGGAAGTTTTTCGGATCCTTCAGGGCCCGGAAAAAGGAGTGGCAGCGATCTCCCGATCGGGAGAGGAAACGCGATAAAGCGACTAGCCTCCCGTTAAGGCGCTGCAGGTCTCTGGTCGTCCGGGGAGGCCGCATGTCGATGATGGCCTGTATCTTTTCCGGGTTGGCGTCAATCCCTCTCTCGTGCACGATGAATCCGAGGAATTTTCCCGAGGTCACACCAAAGGCGCACTTGGCGGGGTTGAGGCGCAGGCCGAACCTCCGCAGAGTGTCGAATGTTTCTGCCAGGTCAGAGGGATGAGCCTCCGCCGTTCGGCTCTTTACGATCATGTCGTCGACATATACCTCCATGTTTCGTCCGATCTGGTGGGCGAACATCTTGTTCACCGTCCTCTGGTAGGTTGCCCCGGCGTTTTTTAATCCGAACGGCATAACTTTGTAAAAATATATCCCTTGCTCGGTGATGAAGGCTATATGTTTTTGATCTTCGGGTGCCATCCTGATCTGGTTGTACCCGGAGAAGGCATCCATGAACGAGAGTCGGGCGTGGCCGGCCGTGGCGTCGACCAGCTGGTCGATCTTTGGCAGGGGGTAGCAATCTTTTGGGCAAGCATTGTTGAGACTGGTGTAGTCAACGCACATCCGCCAGCTCCCATTAGGTTTTTTGACAAGGACTACATTGGAGAGCCACTGTGGGTACTTTGCCTCTTCTATGAAACCGGCCGTCAGAAGCCGGTCTACTTCTTCTCGGATGGCCAGTTGCCGATCCGGGGCCTGTCGCCTGGGCCTCTGTTTCACCGGCCGGGCGTCGGGCGAGATGTTTAGGTGGTGCAGCGCGACTTCCGGGTGGACTCCTGCTAGGTCGGCCGGCGTCCAAGCGAAGATGTCGGCGTTGACTCGCAGAAGGCCGACGAGCTGTTGTTGTTCTTTTTCGAGGAGTCCCGACCCGATTTTGACTGTTTGATCGGGCCTTCCCTCGACCAGCGGCAAGTCGACAGTGGCTTCTTTTGGCTCGGGGCGGGGGGTTGGTTTTTTTCCCTCCCGGGGGTCTTCCAGCGGGGATTGGATCCTTGCTCTTTTGTTTAATGACACAGCGGTCAAGTAGCAGCGCCTGGACTCCCAGGAGTTCCCCGCCACTTCCCCGACCCCGTCGTGGGTCGGGAACTTGATGGTTTGATAGTAAGTTGAGATGACGGCTCGGGTCTTGTTGAGGGTTGGCCGTCCTAGGATGGCGTTGTATGCTGTGGGGAGGTCGACTACCAGAAAGGAGGTCATCACCGTTTTTGCCTTCGGGAAGGTCCCCAGAGTTAGGGGTAGGGTGATGACCCCTAGTGACGAGATTGAGGCGCCGGTGAACCCCGTGAGTGTCGAGCATACCGGCTGCATGTTCTCCTTTACCAGGCCGAGCTTTTGGAAGGCGTCCCAATAAAGTATATCGGCCGAGCTTCCAGTGTCGACCATGATTCTTCTCACTTGCGCGTTGGCAATTCTGGCTGATATCACCAGTGCGTCATCATGCTCGGCCAGTTCGGATCCCTCGGTCGGGAAAGTGACTTCGGGACCTTTTTCGGGTTTGGAATCCTCAACCCGGGAGGCCCTGGCGTATGCCCTTCCACCCGCCGCGGAACTCCCTCCGGACGCCGGCCCGCCGGTTATGACATCTATGTGTTGCTCGATGGGGCCCTCCGGTCGTGGCGAGAGCTCCTTGTCTGGTCGGAGGTATGAACCGAGGTGTCCTCGGCGGATGAGCTCCTCAATTTGCCTTTTTAATTCCCGACACTCCTCGGTGTCGTGACCGGGCTGTCGGTGGAAACGGCAGTATTTGGAGCGGTCCGCGAGCTCGCGCGGGCTCCTCATCGGGTAGGGGTCTTTGAGAAGGCCTTTCTCCTTAATATGGAGAAATATCTCGGTCCGAGAGGAGTTCAGGCCCGGAAGGGGGGACCTAGGTACCGCATCGTCGAGGGCGGCGGCCCTGCGCCGAGAGGTGGCGGGCTGTTGCTGTTGGGGTTGCTCTGGCTTGACCCTTTTGCGCTCGTCACGCTTCCCGACCATCCATGCCTCGGCAGCGATGTACTGGTTCGCACGCTGCAACATTTCGGGTACCGAAGTAGGGGGTCGCTCCACCAGAGACCAAAAGAATCGGGTAGGGCGCAGGCCCATCATGAATGCCTGCATCATCAAAGAAGGGTGAGCATCAGATAGCCCGCGGATTTGTGCGGTGAAGCGGTTCACAAAGTGAGAGAGGGGCTCATCCTCCCTCTGGTTGAGCCCGAGGAGCATCGCCACCGACGGTTTCGGCTTGGCATGAGCCAGGAAGTTAAGCTCAAAGTCCCTGGTCAGTTGGTCGAAAGAGGCGATGGTCGCGGTCTTCAGATTGCTGTACCACGCTCGGGCCGGGCCCCGCAGAGTTGTCGGGAACGCCCTGCACATCAGGGCGTCGGACGTCCCGTATAGCGCCATTTGGGCGCGGAAAGCAGCCACGTGGTCTGCCGGATCGGTGGCACCTTCATAAGCATCTAGTGACGGGAGCCGAAAATGCGGCGGGACGGCCTGCTCTTGAATCTCGGAGACGAAGGGGGACCCCTGGTGTTGTTCGGCCCCCGGGTCTCCCCCGGTCCGGCGAACCTCGCGCTGCACCTCGTCCAGCCGGCGGCCTACGAGGCGTAGCTGGGCCCACAGTTCCTCCGCTGAGCCTGAAAGTGGGGCTACGGGCGTCGGGTGCGCCGCTGGTTCCTCCGCTCCTCGGCTCCCGGGTCGGGTCGATTGGCGCGGTGGCGAAGCGGGAGACTCGGGGAGTGGTGCGGCGTTTTGAGCGCCGGCGGGCCGTTGCCGCGGTGGGGGTAAGGTTGAGTGTGAAGACGTCGGGGGAGAGACCAGCGGGATGATGGTCTGCACTACTCCCGTAAGGGCCCGAACCTGATGCGTGAGGTCGTAGAGGGCTTCTGGCGGCACGGGTGAGGGGCCACCGGGATTGGCGATGGGAGGCGATAGGCCCGGGTCGTTGAATAATCGCCAATAGCGCTCTGAGGTCGCGGCGGGGCGCTCGTCCCGAACTCCCTCCTGTTGGGGGTTTTCCTCCATCGCGTCGGTCGCGTGCGACCGGATGACTGGGGGTTCGTCGGAGTGAGCCTGTGGATCGCTTGACATTCGGACCGGCCCTCCTTCTAGCGCCATTATGTTAGTGTAAACACCTTTTTTCTACTTAATGTAAACACCCTTTTCGTTAGCCGTGACCCGGGAGGTCGTCTCGGCTCGTTCGGGGGTCCGAATGGCGGGGATCTCCCTGGGGCGGTACTCGTCTCCTCCGGGGTGGTCGGGTACGGCCTCGGACTTGGGGTGATGCGGCGGCTCTTCCCGAGCGGGGATTGCTGGCGCGTCCCGGTCGGGAGACCTCGGCTTGGTACCTGCACAATGGTCGGGTGCACTCGACCCGACCCCTCCGACGATCAAGTTAGAGAGATGCTGTGGCGGTTGTTTTGGGGGAATTTTGTCTTACCTTTCCCTTCAGGCTTGGGGACGTTTATAGGGAGCTCGGCATCCTCGGCAGCGCCATCCCGTCGGTCGGGGCCGTACCTCTGATGGCGTCCGACATCGCTGAGGACGTTGCGTATGGGAACGGGGAATCGCAGGGTATGGGCCAGCTTCAACCGCTACCCACTCCTGTCTCGTCCTACTGTGCTGGGTCAACTGAAGGGGCTGCGGGCCCCGCGAGGCTAATCGTCCGGACGCAGGCTGTTGCCCTCGTGGCTCTCCCTGGGGCGCCGCGCCTGTCCACGTGCGGGGGAAGTCGCCGGGGGTGGGGTTTACCATTTTTTGCCATATCACCTTCTGTGTCCTTGCTCTATAGACTGAGAACCCAAGTCTCATTTCACATATTGAATCACAAGGTCAAGGTTTTGGTGGAAGGCCATCTTTAAGAACAAGACCATGTATTAGTAGTTCTATCTAGAGTGCAGAGGCCTTGGTTCTTATCCAGATTTAACCTTATATGGAATGTGCTAGTCCGCAACATAATATTCTCTGTGATTGGTTTGTTTTTATGGTCGAAAATGCTTTACAAATTCATTTTCTTGTGCACAATTTACTTGAAATTTGGAAATTTGTGCTAATAATATCTGCTGAAATTATCTATGTTACATTTTGGATGACCTGAAAGGCTAATCATTGTCTAAAACAACTTTGGTTATTCAGGATAAACAGATAAAATCAGGTCCTCAGAAGAGTGCTGAATCTGAGATTTTGTCTGAGCATATAAAGAAAGAAAGAGAAGCAGCAAAACGTGGGAAACAACCGTATTACTTGAAGAAATGTCAGTCTACATGCTCATTTGTCTCTTTTTTGCATCTCTATAGGTGCACAACAGTCAGATATTTCTTGTGTGCTTGTGCTTGTGCTTGTGCGTGTGCATGTCTTCCTATGCTCTGTGTTTCTTCTTGTCTCATCTAACTTGAATTTTGTTTATGCAGCGGAAATTCGAGAAAGAAAACTGATACAGAAGTACAATGAACTCAAGGTATTATCTTTTCCCATTTAACCTTGGCTGTTTGTCTGAAAACATTACAATTTTCTTAATTGGCTTCCACGTTTTTCTTGAGTACATCACAGGCTGCAGGCAAGCTTGATTCTTACATTGAGAAGAGGCAGAAGAAAAATGCTTCCAAGGACCACCGTTACATGCCCTACCGCAGATCTGGCAATGATGCACAAGAATAGAGGCTTGTGCTCTTGTTCAAAGTCAATGTGCTCTATTTATTTCCATCCCAACCCCGAAAGAACTCTCTGCTACTGCTCATTCTGCAGGATCTTGTGGTGCCCAGGGCCGTGCCGGGGCCTTGTTTGCTTGAATGCCCAGAATTGTTCTTGTTTGATATTATCCTCTTTTTAGAACAAGATCTGGATAGTTGGTCATATATGTTGCAAACTATGGGTGCCTGCTTTGCCTGTCAAGATGCCAAAACTAGTTCTTTGGAATTGGAATTGTATTGAATTCTTAGCAATCCCAAGCAGCAACTATATCACTAAATCTCCTTTTGTTATGTATATATTGCTTCCATTTCTCTTTAGCTAGTGTGGCTTTATGGTGGTTTCCTGTGTCATGTAATGGTGCTTGGTCTCCATGACCTGCTGTTATAGCTTAACCTGCTCATGATCAAGGAAGTGGATCTGATTAATATTATGATCTTTTGCTGTTGTTGATGACGGTAGGGGATTTCGATTCCCCTCATCTTCCTTGATGCCTTCAGCCAACTTCTACAAAAGAAACGACTCCAGACTAGTATTGACTTTTTATTTCCTAAATAGCATCAAGAATATTCAAATGAAAAATAATTTTTTTACGATAACTTAGGAACAATGTACAAAGTCTTAATATTGTTTCGATCCGTTAAATCTTGATTTTATCTTTTATTTTCTTATATCAGATCTGGTAACCTATTGCTCTTTTCTTTTACTTGTGTTGTTTCTGAATGAACAAGCTTCTATAGATTCTTGTGCTCCAGAAAACAAGTTGCCACATAAACCATATGAGCATAAGCCTTGATACAACAACTATGCTAATGTGAAAGTCATAACACAAATGTAATCATACTCATTATTCAAACAAGTGGATATCCATCTCCACCAAGCTCAATTGTTTTAAGCAAATTTGTTGCAAAAACCGATTTCTTAGAAGCTGATAAGCATAAGCATTGATATAATTCTGCTAATAAAAAAAAAGTCAAAGCACAAAAACAACATACTCATTACTCAAACACGCTTGACATCCATCTCCACCAAACCGAATCAGGTTTTTATGCATCCCCTTTACATGACAAATGTATGATTATTTGGCGAGATTTCTTTGGCACCACATACTACAGAATAAGTAATTCATTACATGGTGATCTACACATCATGGCTCATTGAGTCATCAGTTTCATGGCATTCTTTTGCAGCAATGTCAATATTATCCGAATACCTCCTCTTTGCATATGGGACATGCCTGCAAAAAGGATCTCATTAACATACAAAGTTACAAACCTTCACATTTCAGGCAATGTTGCAGAATGCATAATAGATGACAAAGTATCTTAGTTTCTTGACACTGCTAGATGAACTAATGGTTGACATTGGGATAGCAATGATTTCTTATGCTATATTCTACCATATGAAAGCTCTAAAAGCTTATGCTCCATACCAAGAGAAAATGTGTTTAGCTTTCTGTAATATAGACTTCACTTGCAGCAATATTTCATCTACTATCTGAGTGCTGCTGCTGAGATAGTTAGATTCAAAGCTCAATCATGTCAATTTAGCCCCTTTCTTTTGTAACTACTCTAGTGCAGTAGCAAGAAGAGATAAATGATTATTATTAGTAGTATTAGAAGGGTCAGAGGAGATCTTAAAATATTTTAAAAGAAACTATAAATGAAAATTTAAATACATTTAAGTTTTAACTTAACTAAAGATATGACTCTTTACGGATTTCAACGGTGATAAAAGATTCATGTAATCGACTCAAATAGTTGGGACTTTATACCTTTGGTGGTGCTGTTGTTGTCTTTTATAGTATTTTTTTTTATTCACTTCTTATATCTTTTAGATCTTCTTTTTATCTAAACCATAGACAAAATGCAGACCAAAACATGGGATGTGAATGGACCAACATTCTAGATAAAGGCTTGATAGGTTGCAAATGTAACTGCTCTGGGACTAGACATATAGAACAATCTGTTTCAATGAATCCAAAATGTGGTGTCATATGTTCAATAATGAATTTTTTCTACGGCTCATATAAAAATAGGTCAATCAACTGAGCCAGATGCTTGTGGCCTCCTATAGGATTTTCAACCGTTCTGGGTTGTTTTTGCCAAAAACTGTGTTTTTGTGAGAGAGAGAGAGAGAGAGAGAGAGAGAGAGAGAGAGAGAGAGTTCAGATTCTGCTGTTGTCCTGTAATACAATCAGGTGAGCAAATCCTGACTGCAAGGTTCTATTCTGAAGTGCAGAAAGACTTCTTAGTTTTCATTAATAACTAAATGATGACTAAATTTAGGGACTTCTAAACTCTAGAGTACTATTTGGTCGGGTAAAACTCCTTTGGTTAGTGTTCAGAATCATCAGAACATTTCCAGTTCAAGTTTCAGGTCAGCATTGAATTTGATATTTTCTTGTACAGCTAAATCTAGACTGAAAAGTCTCCCTTCGAAGACTAACATATTGTGAATGATACACATGTTTGGTTGCAATTTAAATGAACCTAAATTTTCTTTAACCACAGCTAAAAGGCAGGTGATACTTATAGCAATGTCATATAACATCTTACCTTATTGAACTCCAACCAACGAATGATACAGTGTGAATGATAACAATGTTTACAAGGCAACGTAATCAACCATTCTCTCCTATAATTCGTTTTACAAATGACACATCTGCACAAAAGAAGTCATTGTTAGTATTCTAAAAGAAATGTTTATAGGAAAGCATACAAACATTTTAAAGAACATTTTACAATCATTTCCCCGTGCTTATGCCACCAAAAGAATTTTGTTTTGTTTGTTGAATATACATAAGAACTCTTATCTATTCCAATTGAAACAAACCTACTTTGAAATATCACAATTGCATCAACTACAATAGTTTTTTATTTTGCTCATTTGTTGGAGTTATCAGTAGTGAACATATATATAAGCATTTTTCTGTGTCATACTTCCGAGATTTTATTACCTGAGCAAGCATATTTGATCATGCCAATTGATGTACCTTCATGACTAGAATTCAAATGGTTGTCACTTAACAAAACCTTTTTTTTTTACTGCATTCCTTTTCTTTCAGAGAGGAGTTGTTACTTGGTGTGAAGTGTTCCCTAGCAAGATCTGATTGATTTTTGTTTTAGTTGTAGCCAAGCGATGCAACTTCTAGATCAACTATATTAGTTATTTACTTTCACTTGAGATTCAGAATTCTGGCTACAACATTTTCAGAAGCATTAGATCAAGAAAATGAAATACTAGCCTCATATCATATTCTAGCTTAAACTACTTGAGATTTCCTCCATTGAATGCATATGTTGGAATTATTCTAACAGCATGCATGCATACATATGTGCAAAGGTGATATGATTGAGGCCTCAATCTTTCTTCTATGACTCTACCTAAGTGCATATTACAGAAACGGTCATCCAGTACTGAAGTAATTGTGTGCTGCATGACAAAATCTGGCTTCGTTTTATTAGAGGTCACTTCATTACTTTAAATAAGAAATATATGTATGTCTTCATAAAACCTAATGAGTTTCCTTAAAAAGACTACGATTGGTATCACATTTTTCTGAGCATATTTAGAGTGCAATGTTGCAATTCAAAGAAAAATTAAGATACAGATCAATAGGCAAATAAGCTGCAAAGTCCATATCTGGTTGTACATTATATTTTAAAGGTCAAATTATACATATACACAGAAAGGTCAAATTCTTTAGATTTTTTCTTTTATTTTCTCTCAGGTTGTCTTCCTAGGAGCTCCTTTTGACTCTCATTTATCCGTTAGTAAAGGGAAACAAAGTGACATTCAAAGGAGTGAAATTAACAAGAACATGTGTCCATGTAGTGTTTATCACTTCATGAATATTAGGATATCCTATGAAGCATGGTCATTGACATAGAAAACAGACATGATTCATGATTCAATACAGACACATCAACATGGCAGATCATGTAAGAGGACACAACAACATGACACGAATACAACAATGAATATATGCATATTTTCTCAGAATTGTTTTATTTTGTACAGTTTAGAATTCCTATGATCATCATATAAAATTTATAAGAAACAAAATATCCATTAATATTGGTGGCACAGTTCACAAAAATGCTTCAAACATGTATATAAAACCACCAAAGAGTAAATCAAGGATCCAATCTATAGACATACTCCTCATTTTTGCCTTTTGAGAAGAACCCGCATTTGTGCTTTAGATCTCGCAAGTAAGATATAAGCTCGTCCGACAACCCTCTGCTTTCATTACCCATTTCTTCCTCTAGTGATTGCAATTGCTAAATACAGTAAATCAGAGTTCAGTTGAATTGAGGAATATATAACATACATCTAAAAGATGTAGACAATTAATTAGATGAATCATTGCAAATGAAAACTAAAACGACAGTCTGCACAGGCCATTTTTGGTAGAGTTCACCAACCATTTTTGGTAGAGTCTATCAATAAGGTCCTAAACTAAATTCTTGAATGGTCAGTTCAACAATCACATTTGCTGGAGATCAACGTGTCTTATATGATAGTAGAAAATGTCTGAACCTTTAACTATGTACAATCATGTCTGTAATCACTTGCTAAAAAATCATGACTGTAATCTGGCAACTGCAAACAGACAAGTTTCTCCCAATTTGTAGGTTGGAATTGTTCATTGTCGTCTATATGTTTCTTCCTATACAGAACACCACAGACTCCATATCAAACATGCACAACAATACTGAGCATCACACAGCAAGAAAATATTATCAAACAAGATTAGTGATGTCCAGATGATTGTTCAGAGTTATGTAGTCCAGCCAATCTACCTATAGAAGTTCCAAGTCTTTTAGATATCATCTCAAGTAGGACATGCTAATATAACAGTCTAAATGGAAAGATGAGTTTCTCCATGTTTTCTTTCGAATTGGTAATAATACATTGTTTTTAATTTCAGTCTGTCATGTTAGCGGTTACACCCACTGAAAACAAACTGAAAGTTCAAAATCAATTTAGAAGCCAGAAATATCCCTGAGAAACAGAAATGTTTGTATGTAAAGGAAATTGCGAAGCCTTTCAAGGGACAGGGTCTCTTGAATACAGACTAGCATACCTCATAAGACATTTCATCTGGGTCAATGCTGTCTTGCCTTGTGACCTGCATATTGCAAAACAATTACCTCAGATGCATGATGCATGATGTGACACCAGGAATTGTGATTATAAAGAAGGATGGAAGGAAAAACAATGAACCTGTCCAGGAGAGTCGGCAGAAGAAGATCCACCATTGATGGTGGAAGACTCTGAAATGTTTTCTGCTATAAGAACCATAAGAATCATATGAGCATAAGTTATTTTATAAATAAATTGTCGAGAATAATATGACAAAAATTATTAAATAAAATAAAGATTATGAATAATGTGAGCAAACTTTATTTTTATGATATAATCACTATGTAATTATGTAAAAACCTGTTTATTAGGAGGACCAACTATACTGTTATAAAACTTTTCTAGATTTCATACAAGTAATAAAGTACTATTCTTCTCTATAATGAACAAAATTTAGCTTTTCATCTATCAAACTAGAGAATTATCCTCATAAATTTCATGGTTGTAATGATATGCTTAAATACCCTGCATCTTCATAGAACCAGCAACCAGTTGGTTCTGCCATTGCTATGATTGCAGCATAAGAATAGATATCATAAATACAGTAAGCAGTTAAATCTGATATTTTTAGAGGCAGATTTGAACAAAAATTCACCAGCTTCTGACTGATTTAATGCACTGAAAGATGCATCGGCAGGCAAATTATCCAGTATTTCATACTGCCGAGCTATAGCTTCATCAGACGTGAATTCTAGTGGGATATCAGTGGTCACTGAACTGCTGCCACCATTACTGCTCTGGCCAATCTCATGATTGGATCTAGATTCACTAACCGAAGCATGGCATTGATGTTCATGAGAATTTTTCTGGAATGACTGATAAACGATTTCCTGCAGAGAATAGTTGCAAGAAAAAGTTACTTGGTGATAAGTCCAACTCATTTCAAGCTGTGGAACATCAAATTATTAGGTTTCCTCCCCACAAAAATTGCACCACGAATTAGTGACATTATAGTGTTTCTTACTTAGCTGATTACTATAATAACCATCATTGCAGTGTCTCTCAAGTAAGAAGATAATTTCATATGCCAGTCTGCTTTCTAAAAGACTCGGCAGAATATGAAGTAATCCAGAAGTTTGGGTAAAAATCCAGGCACAAACATGGCACTGATATATAAAACAATTCTTCTTAATATCTGCATTTATTTTCTAATTATATATCTAAGAAACAATGATGAGCTATATGATCAATGATTTTTAGAAAAAAAATATATCAGGTTTTTCTCAGAGGCTGGATTTGTCAGTGGTTCAACAGGTTGACCTGCTTGATCCAATTGTGTCTTAAAAACGATGAAACTGCAGAGTTTTCTCATTCCCATGGTGTGGGTTGTTGGACTGAATAGGCTTGTGTAAATGTTTCCCCTTCTAACATCTGTTGCAGTCTGGTTTCCCTTGAAAAATGAGAAAACAAGGGAAGGAAAAAAAAACGAAGAAGAAGAAAACATGCCCCTATCAACTCTCTTTTCCATAGGTCAATGTTTTTAACTTTTTTATGATCTTTTTCCTTTTTAAAAAAATCAAAACAAAAAATTATCAAGTTCAGGAGGACAGACATCTCCATCAATAAGAGGAATAGGAGAAAGAATAGGAACAGTGGATGAGGCAAGGTGATGGACATTTTAGCCTCCGGATTGTCTTCTGTGATGCATTACATTGGGCAATGGACAATAATAGTAGTCCAATATAGGATTGAGTATAGCATATTAAATATAGTTTTACGTCAGGG